>NC_049225.1:25413342-26840842 GCF_011100685.1 Canis lupus familiaris
ATTGCCAATTCCAGTGTCTTAAAGCTTTTCCCTTATGTTTTTTCCTTTTTTTTTTTTTTTAAAGATCTTATTTATTTTGAGAGAGATAGACAGTGCAGATGGGAAGGGGCGAAGGGAGAGGGAGAGAGAGAATCACAAGCAGACTCCTCACTGAGTGGAGAGCCTTAAACGGGGTTTAGTCTCAGAACCCTGAGATCATGACCTGAGCCCAAACCAAGAATCAGATGCTTAACTGACTGAGCCAGCCAGGTGCCCCATTTTTTAAAAAGATTTATTTATTTATTTTAGAGAGAGAGATAGAGAGAAGAGCACAAGTGGGAACGGGAGAGGCAGAGAGAATCTAAAGCAGACTCCATGCTAGTAAGCGCAGAACCTGATGCAGGACTTTATCTCAGGAGCCCAAGATCAGAACCTGAGCTGAAACCAATAATTAGTGGCTTAACTGACTCCATCACCCAGGCGCCCTGCCCTATGTTTTTTTCCTAAGAGTTTCATAGTTGTAGCTCTTAAAATTTATACCTTTAGTCTATTTTGGGTTAATTTTTTCTATTTGTTGTTAGGTAAGGGTCCTATCTCATTTTTTGCATGTAAATATCCAGTTTACCCTGCACCATTTGTTGAACAGACTATTGTTTTCCCATTGAATAGTCTTTGCAACCTTGTCAAAAATCATTTAACCATATATGTGAAGGTTTATTCCTGGATTCTCTATACTATTCCATTGGGCTGTATGTCTCTCTTTTTGCCATTACACATTGTTTTGATTATGCTATGGCATAGTCCTTTGTATCCTTAATTTTAACAATTTTGTAGTATTGGAGAACCAGTTGTATTTGAGAGATTGATTGGCTGATTTGTTCTTTCAGCATTTATGTAATGAGTGTGCCTGTATTTGTTATATTCTAAACTCAATAAATTCAAGCTGAACTCCCTACTTTTTCCTCACTCCCTATCCCCAAACCTTTTCCACTTGCAGCCTTGTGTTTCACTTGATGGCAACTTTATCCTGGGTGTTTTGGCTAAAAACCTTAAAGGTAATGTCAATTCTTCTCTTTCTCTTATAGCACATATCCAGCCCTTCACACATTATCCTGGATTACCTTTGAAATATATCCTGAATTTAATCACTCTGTTCCATGCTTTGTGCCACTGTCATCCTTTGCCTGAATTATTACAATGGCCTCTTACCTAGTCTCTCTCCATCCACCCATGCTGCTTTCCTTATATTCTCAGCCCAGCAGGCAGGTTGACTTTTTAAAAACATAAGTCAGATCATGATACTCTGATAAAAATAGGCATAGAAGTGGCAGAGAATGAAATATTATTTGCAGATGAAATTATTGTATTTTTTGAAAAACAAAAAATAGAAAGTGAAAAATAATTAGAATCCAACATTGGCGTGGTGAGTTATTATAGAATCAACATACAAAAATATATTTTAATACTTTTCTAAATACAGAGAGTCACAAATGATAAATTAAGAGCAATATAAAAATATAGTCAGATATCAAGAGACTAGTACAAGTCGGGTTTATTCCAAAATGAAAGGATAGTTCAGAATTAGGGAATCTATTAATATGATTTACCATGTTTCTCCAAATGCTTCTCAGGGGGGTTCTGTTGTTTGCTTAGCAACTCCAGACCAGCTAAACCAATGAACTCTGCTATCTGGTGGCTGAGTCATACTTTCTCTAATGAGGTCTGATCCTTTATAAATTTTTTCTTCCTTGGGTACTCTTTAGTCAGCCCTGGAGTACCAAATGGAGCTTTCTTTTTTTATCATAGTTAATAATTCTTTATGTTAAAATTTCTCTGTTTAACTTATTGTGTGGTTTTAATCTTGCTGGGCCCAGACCAGTGTACCATTTGATTTTTGGAGAAATTTTATATGATTATTTTCATAGATGCTAAAAATGCGTTTGCAAAATTCAACATTCATTCTTCTTTTATTAACTTTTTATGAATTGAAGTATAACACACATAGAAAAGTATACAAATCATAAGTGTACAGCTGAAAGAATTACCTCAAAGTAAACATACTTGTTTAACCACCAACCAGTTCTAGAAATAGAACTTGGCCAGCAGCCCAGAAGCACCCTTGGCCCCCCTTCTTTTTTCCCCAAAGGTATCTACTATCCTGACTTACAACACCAGAGATTAGCTTTGCTGTTTTGAACTTTAAATAAATGGAATCATATAGTGTGTATTTTTTGTCTCTGGCTTCTCTGGCTCATCTCTCTTTATGTGATTTATCCACATCATTGCATGTAGTAGTACTTTTGTTCATTTTCTTTTCTCTATCCAATTCCACTCTACAAATCTGTCTGAATTTAATTTTATATTCTACTGTTGATGTGTATTTGAGTTGTTTCAGGTTTGACTTTTTACAAATAATACTAGTAATGAACCTTCTTGTATGTGTCTTTTTGTGTTCATGTGCACACAATTTCTGTTGGAATTATAGGTAGCAATGGAAATACTGGGTCACTAGGTATGCTTGTCTTAAACTTTACTAGGTACTACCAAAAGATATTTCCAAAGCTTTATATTCCTATCAGCAGGACTGAGGGTTCCAGTTGTTCTGCTGGTATTTTCAGTCTTTAAAATTTTTGTTTTAGCCATATTGGTGAGTGGGTGACTAGTGGTATTTTAATTATACTTCCTTGACCGTGACCTCTAATAAAATTAAGCATATTCTTATTTGTATAGTCACCATTTGGATATACTTTCTTTGTGAATTGCAAGTTTAAGTTTTTTTTTCCAGTTGTCTATCAATAATCTTTGATCAGTTCATAGGAATTCCCTATATATTCAGATTATGACAAAATGCCTTCTCTAACTTGGTTCTTTCACTCTCATCATGTTATCATTTCATGAATAGACGTCTTCATTTTAATGTGAATACTCTTTATGGTGTTCCTGTCCTTTTTTACTCTCTGGACTACCGTGCCTATGTTTTGTGTATTCCTTAAATATTTGGTAGAATTCAATGATAATGCTATCTAAACCTGGAGTTTTCTTTCTTAGGAATATTCCATTTAAAAAACTAAGCACTTTTTAAAACTTTCCAGTTATTCTTGTGTCAGCTTTGGTAAGATTTGTATTTATAAGTATTTGTACATTTTGTCTAAATTTTAAAATGCATTGACATACTCCTGTTCATAATATCTTTCTGTGATCTTTTAGCATTTAAATGGTGAATGGAGAAAAGTACCATTTTACATTTCTACTAATGTTTATTTGTTTCTTCTTTGTAAGGAGGTTCTTATCAATTTTATTAGATTTTTCAAAGAACCGGCTTTGGCATTGTTGTTTCCTTATAGAGCAGGCTTGCTTGTTTTCTGTTTCTACACATTCTGCTTCTTGTTAATTTCTTCTTTCTACAATCTTTGGGTTTATTTTGCAGTTCCTTTTGTTTTTACATTCTTGCAGATGATTGCCCATATTAAAAGTATTTTTTATACATGGCAAAAAAGTGCATAAAGTCAGAAGACATTTTATCAGCTGATAAAAATAATTGTCAAGTACATCAGAGTCCAAGATCTTTATATGTAAAGAACTTCTAGAAATCAATAAGAAAAACAATTACATATTAATGAACAAAGTCTGTGAAGTGATGATGGATAGAAAAGTTAATATTAATGGTATGTAAACATAATGAAAGAATGTTCATCCTTGTTCATAGGAGGATTGAAAATAAACCTCTTATGATAATTCTTATATTGGCAAGGAGTATAGGGAATAGGCAGTTTCATAATGTGGTGGGAGCATAAATTACCACAGCCTTTTTGAAGGAATAGTTTATATTACTTATCAAACTCATAAGTCTTATATGCCCTTTGATCTATAAACTGTATATATGTGTAAGGATGTTTGTTTTTATATTACTAAAGACAAACAAAATTAGACAAAACCTAAATGTTTATTCTACAGATTAAGTTGTAGCTATGCAATGGAAAACTATGAAGCCATTAAAAAGAGGTAGACTCTAGGTGCTGGTTGTATGGAACAAGCTCCAGGAAAGACTGGTTGCTAACATAAAAAATTATCAAGAGGAGTTTGTAGGTAAGTGTTTGTGTTTTGTGTGTACGTAGTGTATTTCTGAAGTGCCTGTATATTTTACAGGTAAATGCTTAGAGTTTATTTTGTTATCTTTATGGAATTGAATTGACTGCATAGTGCCTTGAATGTTGTATAATAAACATTTTGTAAATGTAAAATAGAATTATTTTTTTTATGATTCAGAACCTGTTCACATATTATGTTTGATGATCCTTTTCATTTCCCTTTATGGTAAATAGGTTTAAAACGATCATTTTATTTACCTATTACAGAAGAGTGAACTGAGCCCAAGAGAATACATGACTTCTTTAAAGCAGGGGTTGGCAAACCACAGCCTGTGAGCCAAATCTGCCCCACCACTTGTTTTTATATGGTCTGTAAGCTAAGAATGGTTTTAATATATATATTTTTAAAGATTTGCTTATTTATTTTAGAGAGAGAGAGAGTGCTTTCACACATGAGTTGGGTGAGGGGCAGAGGAAGAGAGAGAGAGAATCCTCAAGCAGACTCCCTGCTGAATGTGGAGCCTCACGTGAGACTTAGTCCCAGGACCTTGAGATCAGCCAACTGAGCCACCCAACTGTGCCCTGTTTTCTTATATTTTTAAATGATTGTAAAAAGAAGAATATTTTATGATGTGAAAGTTATTTGGAATTCAAATTTCACTGTCCATAATTGAAGTTTATTAGAAGATACTCATGTTCATTTATTTATGTATTGTCTATGGCTGCTTTCCCACCACTATGGCAGAGTTGAATAGTTAAAACAAAGATTTGATGTGACATTCTCATTGCTTCACACTGCTACTTGGCATACTACACATTCCAGTGAAACAGTTACAATTCAACAGTGTTTTAAGTGTCACATGTGTTACTGTGCTGTAACACTTTTTTATTTCTAGTGCATACCCATTGTGTCAAAACAAGAAAGGGAAAGACAAAGAGATTTTGAATCTCATGGTTTTTAAGGGGTGGTGGCCTATGGGTTATTTTATTAAATTAGTTGGTAAAACATTGGGCTTATTAAACTCTATTAAAAAACCACAGTATGCGTTGCTATTACCAGGCTAAGTAAGCACTTACAGTATTCCAAACTCACAGGAAAGCAATTTTTACAAAAATTAGAAAATGTAAAGTATAATACCTTATCACAACAGAATTTTTTCACACATATAAACAAAAAAATCAAAATGAGACTACACCCAAAGTAAGGTTTAGGAATGTCTCATTTCTCAGCCAAGAAATGAGAGCCATTTACCAATGGTGACTTATAAACTGTGTTTTATTGTAGTAGAAATATGTTTAGAGAAAATAGATTTAAGACTGTCAGTTTTTTGGTGGCAATAGTTGCTTTAACAATTGAGGGCATTGGTAGCAACATCAGTAGTCAATTAAAGAAGAAGATTATGATTTTGAATGGTTTTCTTTAGCTTTTGGTGAGTCAGTAGGTGTTTACTGACATTGTTCACTAGTTTTTTATTCACAGAGGTGATACTAAGTTTCAAGTGATTTGAGAATTAATTAGCCTCTATGAAAAGTCTCTATCAAACAACTGCAGGGAAGACTGTTTTCAAAGAAGTTAAGAAAATGCGATTTCAGTATAGAGTAAAGTATAATCTATTAAACTGTTCTAGGGGATGATGTGTAAAGATACATGTGGAACAGAAAAAGAGAGTTAATTAGACCCATTTACAAGGTTTATGAAAATGTAAGGCTTTAAAGCCTATGACTATTCATTGTATTATTATAATTACAAAACTGTAGAAAATATTTGGATCTGTCATTTATTATTGAACTATTAATGTAAACCGTGAGCTTCAGGGATGCCTGGGTGGCTCAGTGGTTGAGCATCTGCCTTTGGCTTAGGGCGTGATCCTGGAGTCCCAGGATCGAGTCCCATGTCCGGCTCCCTGCGAGGAGCCTGCTTCTCCCTCTACTTCTCCCTCTGCCTGTGTCTCTGCCTCTCTGTCTCTCTCTGTGTCTCTCATGAATAAATAAATAAAATATTTTAAAAAAATTGTCTTAAACCGTGAGCTTCATTTGACCTATGAAGAGATAGTTCCATAGGTTTTTGTCAGAAATTTGAAATGTTTTACTTACCCTACCATTTGATTGCTGCTGTTATTTTGAGTTCAGAGTCAAGAATCAAAGTTTTCAAGATAAGCCCTGTTAAGTGATTTTGTAGAACATGAAATGGTTTTGAAAATTACCTGTTGTTTCAGTCTTTTATTGTTTCTAAATGATACTGATAGTGTTTCTTAATTGTGAGGTCTATAGCACTTATACATTTGAAACTTACACCATGGTGGTGGTCATTTGACAGCAACTATTGTAGCTTGAATCATGAATAATGTCAAACTACTTTATATTTGTCTCATTTTATCAGAAGTTAAAACAAGAAGTAATATCTCCATTCTCACACTATTTATAGCAGATATATTTTTCAGGCTGAAACAATATTTCCAAGAGTATTTTTCAGATCTTGATGGTCTAAAAGTACAAAGGATGCTTCCTTATTTTAAATCTTCTAACAATGCAGTTGGGGAGCCTCTATCTCATTTTGAGTTGGAAGTGATTAATCTACAAGGTAGTGACATGCTAAAAGGCAAATATCAAGAGATTCCTGTAATAGAATTTTATAAATGCCTTCTATGTGATGAATATACTCAATTAAAATCATATGCTTGTGGATTGATATCAGTATTTGGCAGTATCTATTTGTGTGAAAAGACATTTTCAAAGTTGAAATATGTAAAATCTCGTAATAGATCAATGTTAACAGATGAACATTTGCAGTCATTTTTACTCATAGGGAACAGTAACTTTGAACACCAATTAAAAGAAATGTTATTCTCCCTCAAAGAATTAATTTTTTCTTCCTAGTAGGCCTAAATTACAAAACAGACTAGCAAGCAAAATACAAAACCCTATTCAATTATATTTGAAATTTTATCAGCAAAAATATTTTTGGAAATTTGTTTTCTCCCTTGTTTTCCAACCACCTAAAAGGTATCCTTGAGTTCCCTCTTTACTGACAAAAGCCTAAATTATTTACTAGCTGGCCTTTTATAGAGAATGCTTTCTAACCTCCCCTCCTCTCCAGAAAGAATAACTGTATGTCTAATTAAAAATCAGTTATGCATTGGATTAATTGTCCTTTATTCTCATTTTAGAGTTACTGCATTTAGAAAGTACTAAAAATGTTCGAAAATAGTAAAGTTTATTATCACATAATGTAATTTAAATCTTTGAAATATAGGAAACAGATTTATCTATAAATTATGTATCAGTATATCCTGTAGGGTATACTGTAACACTCTTCTGTAATAGCTAAATAACTTTGAAATTCAGGGCTTTGCCTATTGTATGTTGCTTTTTGCTTTTGCTTTCAAATTGGTTGAGGACAGTTTGTTCAGTTTTTACTTTTGAAATTCAGTATGTACTGAAAAGCATATATTTCACGTTGTATTGAGTCAAGTGTTAGTGGTTGTTTTAAAAATAGTATGAATATGTTTTTCAAATTAATAAGCGTTATTGGTAGTTTTATTGTAAATTCTGTAAAAAAAGATATGAGTTTTTGGGGCGCTTGGCTGGCTCAGTTAGTAGAGCATACTGACTCTTGATTTCGGGGTCATGAGTTCAAGCCCCATGTTGGGCGTAGAGCTTACTTTAAAAAAAATACATGTGAGTTTTAGGATCTCATGTATCGTGCCTTGATATAGTCTATATTGTTTATGTTGGCAAATAGTTTTTTAATGAAACAAACTTTTGCATTAATATTATCTTAATGTAAAAGAAAGCTACCTCTTCAGTTTTTTAAAAATATAAATTACCTCATTTCTTTCTTACAATAGCTGTCTGAGAGTTTATTATTGTCACATAAGAATTTACAGCTGGGGAAACATCTTTTACAAAAGAATATTTGTAATCTGAACCCATCACCCAATACTCTACAATAGCAATTACAAAGGATTATTGACTGTTGCTTTCTGGTTGCTAATAACTTAAAATCATTATATTCTCATGATTTTTTAATAATTAAGCTCTTTTTATTTTATAATTGAGCCCTAGTGTTTATTTTGAAAGTTTCCTTTTATGGAGCATTTTTGTCTCTTGGCACTTTGCTTTCGAATTATAGTTCCTTTTTTCTTTTTTTTTTAAAAGGTCTGTTTATATTCAAAGGGATTAAAAACACACTTCCACTTTTAGAGCAGATTTATCATCTACCCTTCAGGCTGTTCTTTAACAGCCTTAAGAATGAATATCTTAAGATATTCCCCAGATGTTTTAAACTTCAGCAAACTTGTGGTTTTCTTTATTGGAATCTCTGTTTGTAGTATTCAGAAGATGAAAGAAAACATCTCTTTAGTATCTAAACACTTTTCATATTGGTTTTAATATCTTTTGCTGCAAAGGCATGCATAAGATAAAACTTTTATACCGATAATTTTTCAAAATCCTTGTTCTTAAAAAATATCCAAACGAGCATTCCATTAACAGTAACGTAAAAAACAGTATTGTATGGCTCTATGTGCATTTGAATCAACACTGTTACGTGGTTAGTATTGGTTTTGTATGACTTTAACATTCGGTTATGCAATAGATTTTATTTATCATTATTTAAAAAGGTAGAGATTGAGAATATTTTGCATCAGATGTTTTCCAGGATTTGGGGAAGTTTGAATTTAAAATTGTAAAGATGTCATTTAGTTTTTTTAGATGATAGCCAAATTGAACATTTTCTGCAAAATCAGCAAGTTTTCCTTCACAATTAATTGGTAACATTTATTAAATGTTTACTGTGTTCAAGGCACTGATAGTCCTCACAATCGAGTGGTAATGCTTTGGATTAATTGAAAGAGAAGTTTTAAATGGAAGAGTGAAATAGTACACTGCGTGTGCACACACACACTTTTCTCATCTTGATCCTGTTGTAGAAGCAACTTAGAGCACCTTAATCTAATCTCAGTTGTTCAGAAATAATTTGATTTTGTTTTTTCTCTCTAGACGCCATAATGTCTAATTATTAACCTAAAATCTATGCCTTAATAAAGTTTTCATTAATAACAATGTTCTACATTCTTGTCTTTTTAAAAGTTCTTTTGCATTAATTTTTTTAATCTAGTGTCCTGTAGGTAGACAGAGGCAAAATTCAAATCAATGTCAAATTCTTTTTTAAATTATTTAAGAAAAACCTAATTTTGTTAAAATGTGTAGAGATTGGTAGTCTCCAGTTTCTTAAAAATCCAATAGCAGCAACCAGCAGCAAGAAGACTGTCACTTAATCCTTCCATAAGTCTTCTATCCATTCAATTATTTATTTATCAAGTTAAAAATTTTTTTTATCAAGTTTTTCAGCATGTATGTATCCATTATCTGTTAGGCACTGTACTTAAATATCATAGAATGCAAAAACAGATATGGTCTTTAATACCATGTTTTACAAATGATGAAACCTAATCTCAGGGGGATTTAAGTTACTTGTGCTATGTCAGATAATTGGATGAACATGAAATTAAAGCCAGTTCTGTCTGACACCAGAGCTTTTGCTTTAAACCATTAAGGAATGCTGCCTACCCTAATGACTTGCAATATGAAATCCTACTTTGATCCTATTGATAACAAATTTGCCTTTAATGTCCTTTAGTAAGGAATTTAGCTATGCTAGATATTCCTTCCTTCTAGATATCTCACTCTCTCGAGGCTCTTTTTTTTTTTTTGCGAGGGGGGCAAGGGGTAGGTGGTGTTTCTCTTCCTCTCTGTTGGTCCTTTTCCTTATATATAGTGATATTCCATCCAGTTTCACCCTCTGGGTTCTTCTTATATGTCTGGGCATAGATTTCTGTGAGTTTATACTACTTGGGCCTTCTGAACTTCTTGAGCCTGTAGGAGTGTGTGTCTTTAATCAAAATTACTAAAATTTTTCTGTGGTTTTCTTTATATCTTCTATTTCTTTGTTTCATCTTTTGATTTTTGCAGATGTGTCAAGAGCCCTACGACTCTGGAGTTCTCTTCTTGGCTCCTCTAGCCAGAGAACTGGGGCTTTATTTTCCCAGTTGTGCCACATCCTTCCATGACTGATACCATGTCTGGGGCTAAGTAATAGGAAGATTCAGAGAGAATAGTTTAAATTTAAACTTATTCATGAATTCTTTTTTAAAAAAGTTTTTAATTCCAGTTAGTTAACATACAGTGTTGTATTAGTTTTAGGTGTGCAGTATAGTGATTCACCAATTCCATGATCTGGTGCTCATCAGAGGTACACTCCTTAATCCCTGTCACCTGTTTAGCCCATCCCCCCTTCCCTCTCTTCTCTATAATTAAGAGTCTATTCCTTGATTTGTCTTTCTTTTTTCCCCTTTGCTTATTTGTTTTGTTTCTTAAGTTCCACATATGAGTGAAGGTGTAAGGTATTTGTCTTTCTCTGACTTATTTCACTTAACATATTCTCTAGCTCTGTCCATGTCATTGCAAAGGCAAGATTTCATTCTTTTTCATGACTATTATACATACACACATATTCCACATCTTCTTTATCCATTCATCAGTCTGTGGACACTTAGGCTTCTTTCCATGATTTGGATATTATGGATAATGCTGCTGTAAATATAGAGGTGCATGTATCACTTTGAATTAATGTTTTTGTGTACTTTGGGTAAATATCCAGTAGTGCAATTACTGGTTCATTTTCTAGTTCTATTTTTAACTTTCTTGAGGAGCCTCCATACTGTTTTCCATGGTGCCTGCACCAGTTTGCATTTCCATCAACAGTGCAAGAAGGTTCCTTTTTCTCCACATCCTCGCCAACACCTGTTGTTTCTTGTGTTTTTTATTTTAGCCATTCTGACAAGTGTGAGGTGATAGCTCATTGTAGGTTTGCTTTGCATTTCCTGGCTGGTAAGTGATGATGAGCATATTTTCAGTTGCCTGTTGACCATTTGTATGTCTTCTTTGGAGAAATGTCTCTTCATATCTTGTGCCCATTTTTTAATTGGATTGTAAGCTCTTTATGTATTTTGGATACTAACCCTTTATCGCATATGCCATTTGCAAACATCTCCCATACTGTAGGTTGCCTTTTAGTTTTGTTGGTTATTTCCTTTGCTGTGCAGAAGCTTTTTATTTTGATGAAGTACCAATAGTTTATTTTGCTTTTATTTCCTTTGCCTCAGGAGACATACCTAGAAAGAAGTTGCTACAACCAATGTCAAATAGACTCTGTTCTCTTCTAGGATTTTTATGGTTTCAGGTCTTTAATCCATTTTGAATTTATTTTTATGTTTGGTGTAAGAAAGTGGTCCAGCTTCATTCTTTTGAATATTGCTGTCCAGTTTTCTCAACACCATTCGTTGAAGAGACTGTATTTTTCCCATTGGATATTCTTGCTTCCTTTGTAAAAGATCAATTGACTATATAGTTGTGTGTTCATTTTGTGTTTTCTCTTTTGTTTCATTGATTTGTGTGTCTATTTTTTAAAAGATGTTTATTTATTTATTTATTCATGAGAGGCATAGAGAAAGAGAGGTAGAGACATAGGCAGAGGGAGAAGCAGGCTCCATGCAGGGAGCCTGACTTGGGGCTCGATCCCGGGACTCCAGGATCATGCCCTGAGCTGAAGGCAAGCACTTAACCACTGACCCACCCAGGCATCCTGATGTATGTCTATTTTTGTGCCAATACCATACTATCTTGATGACTACAGCTTTGTAATATAGCTTGATGTCCAGAATTGTTATGCCTCCAGCTTTGCTTTTCTTTTTCAAGATTGCTTGGCTATTCAAGATCTTTTGTGGTTCCATACAAATTTTAGAATTATTTGTTCTAGTTCTGGGAGAAATGCTGTTGGTATTTTGGTAGGTGTTGCATTAAATATTAAACTTATTCAATGAATTATTATTATTATTTTTTATTTATGATAGTCACAGAGAGAGAAGGGGGGGGAGCAGAGACACAGGCAGAGGGAGAAGCAGGCTCCATGCACCGGGAGCCTGACGTGGGATTCATTCCCGGGTCTCCAGGATCGCGCCCTGGGCCAAAGGCAGGCGCCAAACCACTGCGCCACCCAGGGATCCCTCAATGAATTATTAAACTGAAATATCAAGTTAAGTTTTAGATGTGTACTTTGTTTTCTTTATATAATTTTATTTATTTTTTAAAAGATTTATTTATTTATTCATGAGACACAGAGAGAGAGAGATAGAGAAAGAGAGAGAGAGAGGCAGAGACACAGGCAGAGGGAGAAGCAGGCTCCATGCTGAGAGCCCTACATGGGACTGGATCCCGGGTCTCCAGGATCACACCTTCGGGTGAAGGTGGCGCTAAACTGCTGAGCCACCGGGGTTGCCCTTTCTTTATATAATTTTAGTTTTCTGTTGCAATTCTCCATTCTTCTTATCTAGTTATGTATTCTTTCCTTGTTTCCTTGAAAATATTAATCATAGTTATTTTGAAGTTCCTTTCTTTATTTCCAGTGTCTATATTATTTCTGAAACTTTTTCTCTGTTTCCTTTTTGTTTGTAGTCAAATTATTTTGCCTCTTTGCATAACCATCAGCTATCTATAATTATTCTAAGAGCTGTAAATCCTTTAAATTGTATGATCTACCAGAGTGTTTATTTACCCTTTTCTCTATGAGTGTGATATGGAGTGATGAGAAGGCTGATTGCCTTAATAAAATCAAGGATTATGCTAGGTCAAAGTTTGATTTTCAGTTTTGGTAGATTCAGTCAATCCTGTTTGCCTCTGTTTCAAGAACTTGACCCTCTTGGACTTTTATTAATTTATTTATTTATTTTTTAATATTTTTAAATTCATTTATTCATGAGAGAGAGAAGCAGAAACATAGGCAGAGCAAGAAGCAGCCTCCCTATAGAGAGCTGATGTGGAACTTGATTCCAGGATCCCAGGATCACGGCCTGAGCCAAAGGCAGATGCTTAACCACTGGCCATGCAGGTGCCCTCCCCATCCTCCCACCCCCCACCCCTGCTTGGACTTTTAATTGAGGATATTAGGTCTTTGTCTTGTCAGCTCTGAAACATGGCCCCAGAAGTGCTCTTGGAGATTTCCAACTTAATTCTTTATCCTTCAGCCTAATCCACTTGAAAATTCGGCAAATATCTCAAGTGGGAAACTGACCTTTCATTTTAGACCCTCAGTTTCCAATTTATCACTTTAGTACTAATTAAGTGGCTGAAATCCCTATCTTTTTTTTTTTTTTTTACCTCCTTGCCCTCCAGCCCCATCTCAGTGTTCTGTTAAACCCAAGGTCTGAATTTTCAGCTTCTAGATGTAAGCAATATAGATGTGTCCTCTCCCATTCCCCAGGGTAAAAGTATCTGTGTTATCCTTAGATTTTATTCTCCATTCCTCCTAGGGATTTCATTTTTTGCCTCTATGTTTTTGATCTTTCTCTGTTCCTGTCTTTGTTTTTTAAGCCCTGCCAGACTTGGAGAACCTTCTGCTTTTCAGGTGATTTTGGTTAACCTTCTTAGCTTACCATTCAATTTCAGAATTCAGCAAATGTGTTATGGGACAAACCAACTGTGTGTTTGAGGTCCTTGAAATGTCAGATTTTGTCTCTCTAACCCCATGCTATTGACTATAAATTCAGGCAGGTTGGACGGACAATCATCTGCCAGTTCTAGGCTGCCCTCTGAACAGTTCTCACCTCCTTGGAAATGTATTTATTCGATCCTGTTCCCTCTGTAGCTTTCTGATACCTTTAATGATTTAAGATTTATATTTTATAATTTATATGATTTTTCTAGTTGTTGTCAGTAGGAATGCTGGCTGTGACCTGCTATATGCTATTCAGAATCAGAAGTTCCATATGTTATGTTTTGATAAGAGATTTAAGTGTGTGTTTCTGCTGAGTGATATATTTTAAAATTTGATAGAGAAAAATGATTAATTATTGTATGAATACTTTCTCATTGTATCTGTTACACATGTTTCTAGAATTTTTCTATGATCAGAGAAACTAAGGCCCCCTTTTAAACCATGGATTCTGTGATAGAAATAACAGCTGAACCAAACCAATAAAGGAGGGAAAAAATATAATTTGTGTTTTGGAACTGCTTGTGGACATATGGATGGCACTCTAGGTTTACCAGGAAGCTACATGTTTCATTTTGAGAACCGCTGTCCTGCACTATTTCTCTTTTTCTCATATGGCTTTTTCTGGTATGGTTTAAAACTGTCAAGCGGTTTTACTATTTAATGAAAATTGTAAATTGGTTTAGTGAAATTTTGTTGTGTTTTTATAATGAGTAGAAAATGAATATACATATGCATCTGAGTTTAGGAATAATTCATTTTATTGTAATTATCTATACTTAAATACAAAGTGCTTTTCAACAGTATATTTGATTATCTTACATGCAAAAAATCTTCAGTTATAAATGAAAAGAATTAAACCTTTAAACATTTTAGAATGGAATAAATATCTAAGCAACACATGCTTAAAAGTGCATTCTTATCAAAGAAAATAAAATTAGAGGTTGGAGAAATACCTTTAAATTATAATTCATATGAACTAATAGCTTAACCTTAGTTTTGAATGACTGTTACTTTTCCATCTTTTAAAAATATGGTTAAATATAAACACATGTGGGAAATGTTCTTTTGGCTTTTATCAAACTGACATTTAAGCAAATTTTTTTCAACCTTACTAAACATTTGTGGTAAAAGATTTCAAAGCTTTGACTCTTACAATTTGCCTATGGATTTGCCCCCTCCCCTGCATTATTCTATTAACATTTGGTCTTAATAAGTATAATCTGTTTAGAATTACTGATTTTTTTCATTTTATTATTTGTTTAGATGAGAAGTTTGGGAAAGAACTTCATCAAAATCCTACTTGGCAGTTACGAATGCTTTCTTAAGGAAATTAAATTTTTTGAGTTTTTCTATAAAGGTTTTATTTGTCTTATTTTACTTTCTCTGTGAACTATTCAAAATTGTTGATGTTTGTTTCTGTGCTATGATGATGTTAATAAAATGTGAGATCTTTTTTATCTCCTGGTATATGCTGACTTCTTTTTTTCCCCCAAGAGTAGGGGAAAAAGAGGCTTTAGTTACTGTGGAAGTGGGAAGCAGTTACACTAGGTTAGAATTAAAGGTTGTAATGGGTGCTTTTGTGGACATTTTCCTGTTCATAATCTTACCACATCTTTTTTATAAGTTTTTTTCCGTATAAGAATGACGGGTGCTCAGTTATAGGGTCTAGTTGTGTTATCTTTCTCATTTTAAATAGTACTTGCTTTGTATCAGCTAGAAAAAAATTGTCCATTAAAACTTAAAGAGCTATTTCTTTTTAATTTCTCCTCTCCCTTTTTCCTTTGTCATCATTCTCATTTTCTTTAATTTTTCTGGCTTCATAGACTGCATCTTCTGAATGTATCTTGACAATAATTAAGCTACAACAACTTTGAATTAAAAAGAAATTCATTCAGTTTTGTGCCATGAGATGTTTTATTCTAAATATTCTTATTTTTATCATATATGATTGTAATGTTTTCTTAATTATTGGCTGGGGCTCCTAGTCCTTAGTGTGCTGCTTAACAGTTGTGAGAAATCCATCAAATGTCAGTTAAGCTAGGCTTGGAGGGTAATGAATCTGAACTTCCTCATCCTTAACACAAAAGATAACAGGGGCGCCTGGGTGGCTCAGTTGGTTGAGCATCTGACTCTTGGTTTAGGCTCAGTTCATGATCTCAGGGTCTTGGGATCAACCTCTGTGTCAGGCTCTGACCTGAGCTTGGAGTCTACTTCAGATTTTCTCTTCCTCTCTTTTGGCACCTCTTACTCATGCTCATTCTCTCTCTCTTAAATAAATATATAGATCTTTATTTTAAAATAAAGAGAAAAGGAAAAAAACAAGGGATACAAATAGAATCACACATAACCTGCACCTTTAGAATTGCTAGAAGATAGAATATACTAGAAATCAAATTTCATATAAGTAGAGGAAGAAACATCACATTCCGGTAGAGCTCTTCTGTACCTTTGGAGAGCAGGGCGTTGGTGGGCGTGCTTAAAAGCCTGTGAAAAAGAAGAGAAAGATGTGGAGAATGTAGTTCCAAAACAGACACAGTCACTCCTGAAAAAACAATGCCTAGCACAGATTCCAGACAGTCTCTCTTCCTATTGCACCATTCCCAATCTGTTCCAGTTAGATTTCTCTTTTTTTGCATTGTAAGGGTCTTGTCCCATATAGGACTGAACCATGTGCTGGACGTCAGAGCAAAGGATCTCAGTGTAGAAGAAGGGAGAGATGTGTAAAGGAAAAAGGATAAGGAGAGGGATCCCTGGGTGGCGCAGCGGTTTGGCGCCTGCCTTTGGCCCAGGGCGCGGTCCTGGATATCCGGGATCGAATCCCACGTCAGGCTCCTGGTGCATGGAGCCTGCTTCTCCCTCTGCCTGTGTCTCTGCCTCTCTCTCTCTCTCTCTCTCTCTCACTGTGTGCCTATCATAAATAAATAAAAAGTTAAAAAAAAAAAAAAAGAAAAAGGATAAGGAGAGAAGACAATAGCTTTGAATTGAGTTGGATTAGAATTGAAGATAGCCATATAAACCCATAAAATTGCTTTCACAGATACAAGCTTCATCTTCTTAGGAAATTTTCACTGAGATGTTATAAATAATAAAAGTTCATTATATACAACCTATTCCAAAACAATTTGTAAAGACTATAGAACAATAGAGAAAAAGAGACAAATGTTCAAAATGTTAAAAAATTGATGAATCTTTATAAAAGGTGTACAGGTGTTCTCTGTGTTATTCTTGTAGTCCTTCCATGGTTTGAAATTATTCCTAAATCAAAAATTTAAAAAGCATGGGCACCTGGGTGGCTCAGCGGTTGAGTGTCTGCCTTTGGCTAAGGTCATGATCCCAGGGTCCTGGGATCAAGTTCCGCATCAGGCTACCTGCAGGGAGCCTGCTTCTCCCTCTGCCTATGTCTCTGCTTCTCTCTCTCTTTGTCTCTCATGAATATATAAAAAAAAATTAAAAAGCAATTTACTAAAACTCTAAATTTGTATCTTAGAAAATTGGGGTGTTTCCATGAATCTTACTTGTCTCATAGTCTTGTTTTGAGTTTCAAGTGTGTTTCATGTGTATCTCTGTATATCTTTTGTAAGTAGGTAGGCAGACAGATATGCACATACATGCAGAGAGTCTTTTGGAATTGCCTTGTTTGTTTCTCTAGGGATTATATTCTTTTTTAAAAATTCCCTATAGATATACCATATCCAGAATATCAAATAAATGGAATCATATTATAGATAGCCCTTTTATGTCTGGCTTCTTTCACATAGCATAATACTTTGGAGATTTATTCATGTTCTTGAATGTATTGTTTGCTTTTATTGTTTAACTTTGCATGGATGTACCATAATTTGTTTATCCATTCACTACTAGATGGACATTTAGGTTGTTTCAAGTGTTTGGTGGTTATAAATAAGGCTGTTCCAAACAGTCATGTGGCTGAGTTGGATGGTAAGTGTATGTTTAATTTTCTAAGAAATTGCCAAATTGTTTTCTAAAGAGGCTGTATCATTTTTACTTCTATCAGCAATTTATGATAGTTTCAATTGCTCCACATCCTCATCAGCACTTAGTACTGCCAGTATTTTTTAAGCCATTCTAATAGATATATTTCCCTGTGCTTTTCAGCTGGACTTTCCCTAATGACTGATATTAAAATCTATGCTTACTTGCCATCTGTATCTTTTCTTTGGAAATGTTTCTGTTCATCATCTATTAATCTTTTGCCCAATTTTTACTGGATTTTTTTTCTTTTGAGTTTTGAGAGTTTTCTTTTTATTTTTGGGATAGTATCTCTTTCTCTAAGTTAATATTTCATAGTAAATATTAAAATTCTATATAATAATCATACTTTTGAAATATTAGGTCAATCATATTTAGGTCAGAATTTATGGACAGTAATGGTACCCTTTTTTGCTAGATTCACTATGACCTGTTTAGAATGAATATAGGTTGTCAGACTTGTCAGGAATTAATGTTATGTAACATAAAAAAAAATCATAGCTTGGTAATAAGTCACTGTTTTCAGGAATGTCAGAAAATAAAAAGTTTATACTTCTAAAATTTCCTATTAAATTTCCCACATTTATGTAAGTTTGCCATTTGTCTTGCCAGTTTACTATATTACCGGGTAATTTATTTAGGCTTAAAAAAAGAGGTTATTTGAAAGAAATTTCTTAACCTTTTAAAAACTGAATGAAGGTAAATTTTGAAACTTTCTTTGAATGTTTCAAATTGAACTGGAGTAATTTTATCCTTTGATTACATAAGTAGGGCTTTACTTTTTCATTTAGATTGTGTTTGGATCATAGTCTTTGGAGTCCTGGGATTGTTTTTCTTTGGTATAGTGAATATACATTGTTTCATTATTATCTTCCAACAAAGGTTATCCTCCTTACCCTTCATACCCCTGGTTTTCTTTACTCTTGTGTACTGTGTATTCTTTATTCGTGAATGCTAGATTTTCTAACAGAGTGGGTTTATCACATTATATATATTGTGTTAGACATTGTTTTTGTGCTGTTACTAATCTACCTCTTAAAACTCATTGAAACATCAATTACTGTCTGTTCCTCATTCTGAAGTTGAAACTGTTTGGAAACTTAGCAAACAATCAGTACACTTTAATGACAAGCAGCAAAGTCTAGCTGCTTTCTTTTCAGGATAGCATTAATTAATTCTGTTCCACTAAAATTTTCAGTTACTGACCTTCCCATAACTTATTCTCACATTGCACTTAGTACCATTACTGTTTTTGTAAAGGTGAATCTCTGTATTATACCATCGTGCATTTATTTCTTTTAAAAGTTGTACCTTGATTTTAGTGCTTAAAGGGTCTTTTGGTCTAATGGACAGATTATGTTACTTTGCTTATGTTTAAGTTACTCATTTAGTTGCTGCCCACCTTCCCACAATTGGAAGCTGTGTGCTGCTGCTAGCAGCATGATTATGGTCATCAATATTATTTTCATTTTTACCAGAAGGCAGTGTTATCTTTTAGTAGACTTTAAATTTCCGTATTTGATCATTTCATTTGATACCTTTTCTTGTGTATAGTACCAGGCTGAGGTGATACTGTATCTCAAAAGATTTAATATTAAACCTAGCATCAGACGACTAGTGGTGGGATGCCTGGGTGGCTCAGTGGTTGAGCATCTGCTTTGGCTCAGGGCGTGATCCTGGGGTCCTGGGATCGAGTCCCACATCAGGCTCCCTGCATGAAGCCTGCTTCTCCCTCTGCCTCTGCCTCTGCCTCTGCCTCTGTGTGTGTGTGTGTGTGTGTTTCTCATGAATAAATAAATAAAATCTTAAAAAAAAAAAAAAAGGTGACGAGTAGTGGTTAGTCATAGCTTTGCCTGCCAGATGTTAGTGTTTGAAAGCTTCTCCTCTTCCTTGCATTTTAGTTTTTTCTCAAAGAGCAAAACAGATACATAGATAGCTATCATATATTAATTGTCAGAAATTATCAATTGTTTATAAAGTATTTAATAACGTGATGTGAGAGTGAAAAGCATTGCTTAGAATTTAAATTCTCCTATTCATTATCAGAACAAGTATTAAAACTTCTTTAGGGGTATGTGCGTATTGCTTTTTGCTTTTTTTCCGTAAGGTTAGTTCACAAGAAATTCTGAATTACATTCCAGTGACATTAATTTATATTTAAATTTTTCTTTAATAAAAACACTGTCATTATAAAATGAATATAAGCACATGATTAAATTGTAGGAAATATAAAAAAGGAAAAAGGTTTATATAAAAAATACCATTGGCATGTTAATATATTTTCTTCTGGCCATTCTGTTAATAATTTCTAAAGAAAAATAATGAATGTGTTAAATACATCTCTGTTTTGATCATCTATCATTTTTCTTTTGATTTTTTCGTTCGTTTATAGATATCTGAGCCTTAACCTTTCTTATGAGAATATTAAAATAACATTTCAAAATTGAATTAAATTATTAATACTAAAATATGTAAAATATCTTAAAATATTTTTAAAAATATATAAGTAAATATGACCATTTCTCATATTGCTTAACATCTTTATATTTAAAATTTTTTAGTTGTTCAGTTTTGCTTTTATATATTAAAGTTTTAAATACTTCTATATTCTATATATCAAATTTGTTTTTATTCTTTTTTGTTTCCATTATCTGGAAACTGTTGTCTAGAAGTTTGATAAGTACTGAATCCAGTTTTTCCTCTGGCATTTTATTTAAGTAACATTTCCTCGAAGTTTTTAAACATTATGAAAACTATATATTTTATTAATTTGGGTTTTGCAAATAGACTACTAGTAGGAAATGGATCAGCTACTGTTCTTTCACTGTCAGTTGTTTGACTGACATGTTTGATATGCCCATTCCATTCAAACAAAGAGATTTAACCAAAAGGAGAAAGTAGGAATGAATTGATCAAGTACTAATGTTGCCAGATTTTATTCCCTATAGAAAAAATCACATAATGGAGGGGCACCTGGGTCCCTCAGTTAATTAAGAATCTGACTCTTGGGGGCACCTGGGTGGCTCAGTCATTGGGCATCTTCCTTCTGCTTGGTTGAGGACCCTGTAGTCCCAGGATTGAGTCTTGTGTTGGGCTCCCTGCTCAGTGGGGAGTCTGCTTCTCCCTCTCCCTCTGCACACTTCACCCCAGCTCATGTTCTGTCTTTTAAATCAATTAAAAAAAGAAAAAGAAAAGAATCTGATTCTTGATTTCGGCTCAGATCATGATTTCAGGGTTGAGTTTAAGTCCCCATCAGGCTCTGCATTGGGTGTGAAGCCTTCTTAAGATTCTCTCTCCCTCTCTCTCTCTGCCCCTCTCTTCCTCCTTCTCGTAAAAAAGATATATCACATAATGGAAATATGTTAAAGTTTCTCATAACATGTAAAGCTATTAAATAGTTTTTCATCCCTAAGCAACTTAGGAAGTACTTAATTTTTCACACAGTTGCTTAGATTATTTACTTATCAAATTATACTCCTAGTGTCAAAGCTCACTGGTATTTTAGCCTGAATTTTTGGTTTCATTCATTAAAGATACTCAGACCTTCTTTCCTCAGCATTTTCCATTGGCTACATTGATAGTTTTGACCCAGACAAGGTAGACCATTCACAGTCAAACAAAATTTTGTATCAGCTAGAAAATTGTACAGAGAAAATCAGGATGTAACTTATGTGCCCATTGCCTGCAAGAGATAAACAAAACAAAATAAAACAACAAATTTTGCCTCATTAAAATCATTTCCCTAAATAGAAATGTTTCTTGGTTTGTCAATATGTAGAAATTCCCTTTGCTCAGTACAGTTTTTCTTCTTTCTTGTATTTCCATTCTCAACACCATCCACCTGCTCATCCAAACTGGAAATCTCAGAATTGTCATCTCTCTACCACATCTTCCACTTCCAGCTATTTATCACATGTTATGTCTTCAACCTCAGAATTGCTTCCTCACTTCAATAATTTCTCTCTAGTGCCTTAGCTCAACATCTGATCTTTGGTATGAACTATTTGAAAGGTGGCAATCTGCCTCCTTTTATTCTATATTGTCCTCCAAACAGTGCTGTCATCATTTTTAAAAACAAGTCTGCCTTTTACATTATTAGCAGGTTTTAGTAATTCCTGCCTGCCTACTGAATAATGTCTAAATTTATTAGCCTGGCAGAGAGAGTTACCTTTCTGTTGTCAGTTTTTACTACTTTGATTTTGGCCTATATTTTAGTCTGTGTTTAAATTGTTTCTCCGAATATGTCATGTTTTTGTTTTACCCTCAGTCTTGAATATTTTTTCTTCCTTATCTGTCAAACTCGGTTCAAATGTTAAATTTTCCCTGCCTTTTTCATTCAGGATCACTCACTTCTCTCTAAAAATCTCTATGCTTTTTATTCAGCTTTGTTCTATATGTATTTCTTTTTAGATAATTATATGGAAAAATTTTATGTTCTTCCATTATAAAATGTAGATTAAAAAATGTGTTTGTTGCAAAGCAGTTTATATGCTTATTGCAAGGTCAAAATAAATGTGTACAAGATCCATAATTGCTCCAAATTTGGAAATAACCACTGTTAACACCTTGGTTGTACTTTTCCAGAACCTTTTTAATATATATATAAACAATATATTAATTAATATTATTAAGTATGTATTAGATAATTAGATAATTGTAATATACACATGTATATTGTAATTTTATTGGATTATATTGTGTGTTTTGGTAACAATTTAAAAAATTTAACTGTTTAGTAGAAATGCATATACACAGTAAAAATAAGGTGAAAAATTAAACACTTCTGAGACTTGTAGCTTTGGGAAATAGACCTACCCTGCCTTTCACCAGTCTTGGTTAGAATTTATTAGGTCAGGGGTGCCGGGTGGCTCAATGGTTGAGCACCTGCCTTTGGCCTTGGGCATGATCCTGGAGTTCCGGGATTGAGTCCTGCATCGGGCTCCCTGCATGGAGCCTGCTTCTTCCTCTGCTGTGTCTCTGCCAAACCTCCCCTGTCTTTCTCTCTCTCTTTCTCTCATGAATAAATAAAATCTTAAAAAAAATTTATTAGGTCACAATTTGGAATAAGACTGCCCACTTACACTATTACTACCCACTATGATCTGTGCATGTTATGGAGGTCCTCAGTTTCTGCACTAAGGCAAGAAAAAGAAAAAGAATTGTCATTGTTCACAAATGATGATTATGTGTGTATGGCAAAACAGGTCAATTATTGGAATTAATTAGAGATGTTAGCAACTTGGGTAGATAAAAATTGTTATATAAAGAATTATATTTCTGGGGCGGCTGTGTGGCACAGTTGGTTAAGCATCCACTCTTGGTTTCGGCTCAGGTCTGATCTCACGGTGGTGAGATTGAGCCCTTTGTTGGGCTCTGTGCTCACTGTGGAGTCGGCTTGGGTTTCTCTGTCCCTCTGCCCCACCACCTTGTGCACATATACTTGCTGGCTCTTTCTCAAATAAATAAATATATAAATCTTAAAGAATTCTATTTCTAAATATCATCAACAAATACAAATTAGGCTTAAACAATATCACAGTTGTACTAAAACGTAGAAAATATGAAATAGTGACTAAGAAAAGATGTGCAAAATTTATGGCAAAAATTGTGAAACTGAGAAATATTAATGAACTAAATAAATATATTGTGATGTACACTATGATCAAGGATTAGATAGTTTACTCTTGGAAAGATTATTGCTTTCTCATATATATGAAAAAAAATTTTTAAGCAATCTTAGTCAAAATTTCTACAAATTGTGTTTGGAAATTGACGTCTTAGTTGTATTGCCTTCTTTATGCTTTTTATATATTTTAATTTTTCTACTGATTGATTTTATGACTTTAAATAATGTACTTAAAATCTCTTTTGAAAAGTTGATTATTAACATTTGAGATACTTATGGATTCTAACTGAAGGCCAGAAAGTTAGTAAACATTTTCTTTCATCTCTCCCTTCTTCCATCTTCAGAATGTCAATGTTATATATAATGGTTTTACATTTTGTAAATGTCATTAAATGTTACATGCTTTATCTCAGCATAGATTCTAAAATTGAAAACCAAACAAAACCTTATTGCCAAATATTTTCTGTATAGTAGCATGATTGGAAGAATTCATAGAATAGAAACTACATTCCTTTATTAAAGTTTTTGCTACTGAAAGGAGAATTTTGCATGTAATAAGATACAACGGGCCCTCTTTAAATTTCTTTTTGGATTCTTTTATTTACTTCCAAAGTCATACACAGTTCTCGCCCTTCCTTTCTTCCTTCTTTCCTCCTTCCTTCCCTCCCCTTTTTTTTATTTTTTAACAACCCATGCTATCTTCTTTCTTATGTTTCTTTTTGGTTGTTACAACTCCAGCTTAGTAATTTTTCTCTTATAAATGCTAGGCAAAACAACACCTACATGTGAAGCTTATATTTTCCCATACGAGTTAGTAATCTGAGTGGATATTGAATTCTATTTGGAGAATCTTTTTTTTTCTTCTAGCATAGAATATAATGTTTTTTGTTTTTTTTTTTTAAGTATCCTATATTCTTTAAGAAGTCTCGTGTATTCTGATGCTTACTCTTTTTCAGGTAATCTTTTATTTTTCATTCTAGAAGGTCTTAAAGTTTTCTCTTAATATGGAGAGTTCTGGAATTGAACAAGGTATTGTTCAAGTATAGATCTTAGTCCCCTCCCTAAAAGAATTGCTTCATATTTGGACAAATCTGACAATTATATTTTTTTATCTCTTTTGAAAACTTTTTCTAGTATTTCCTTCTTACTCTTCATTATCTCTAGTCTCCCCCTCATTCTTCTTGAATGGATCTTGGGCCACCTAATCTATTCTCTGTGCCTCTTAATTTTTCTTCCATATTTTTCATCTCATTTCCTACTGATTTTGGGGTATTTTCCTGGGTGTTTTCAGCTTTCTTACCTTCATCTTATTTTTTTATCCATGTCCATTTTTATTGCTCATATCATTGATTCATCTATTGATATTTATAAAAATATTTAAGTTTTGTTTTTCCAAATAAGGTTACATTCACTGATTCTAGGAGGACATATCTTTTTGGGGGTCACGACCTATTTGTAATTCAACCCATTATAAATATGATCCAAAATCTTTGGAAGAATTGGTTTTTGAAAGTGGTGGTACTTCTAACGAACCTTGTATTTGATCACTGTATGTTTACTTTACCCATTTACTCTCCTCCTCTAATCTCTAACATCACTCTTAACTGATATCTAGTTTAGAAAGTAAGTAGAAGAGAACTTCCCTTGAAGTGCTGCAACTAACCACCTCTGCACCTGTGGCTATATACTTTGTCTTCTTTACTGGTATTACATTAGTATTATTAGTGGTATACAAATACTGCTGTCAAAGTTCTGGGAGGTTTGCTAATTATGTTTCTTGGCATCTTAAGAGTTTTATAGATAGAATCACAAGGTGTTTGGAGGTATGGGAGTGGGTATAACTCCATGTTTCCTATCTCTAATGTAACCATATCTGTATTTGTCTTTTTTTTTTTTTTTTTTGAGGTTCTGTGAAATGTTTCATTTTAGTGAAAGGATCTACTTCTACACTTACAGTTTTTAAAGGTTTAAAAATACTTTTCAAGACTCAAACATTCCTTTAATATTATACTCCTATCCCAATCTCTTTCTTTTTTGACTGACCTGTATCACTTGCCGTCTACATCGCATATATTTTGTTATTTAATAATTTGATGTTTTCTCATTTTCTCTATTTTCTCATGTGTATTCGTCCTTTTGTCCCTCCAAGGCTCCTTAGTCCTTTGAAATTAAAATTATATACTTATGCCCCTTGGATTTCTCCCACAGACTCTAACATGCTAGAGACATGATATGAGTATTGACTTGATATCCAGGTTAATAAATGCCATCTATTTTGAGATTTATTCAGTGTCTATAGCCCTTTGGCTGGGTATGTGTATTAGCAGGGGTGTTCATGGATCATCTATGAAAAGCTTCATGTGTAGTGAATGCATGTATTTTCCTGGAGAGAAGTTCTATGGGTTTTATCACATGTCAGAGTAGCAAAGCTTTAAATCACTTCTCTTTATTTTTATTTGGCAGATACAGAAATTATGTCGGCAAGCAGTTTGCCTAGAATTATACAACCCAGTGTAGTTTCCCAGTTTTTTAAACTATAAACTAATTGTCTTTATGATATCTAAAACTTTAAACTTATTAGAATATACACTTTTAAGAGTTCTAGAGATCAGCACTTAAAATGGGAAAATATGCATTGCTTATAATTTATAAATTTTTATTTTTACCTTTTTTAGTTTAATGGTTAATTATGGACAGTTTATATATTTTAAATTTTTATAATTGTACATTTGTGGAAAAAATTTCATAAGTATGGAAATTCAGCAAAGTTGTTTTTCATACATATTTCAATTCATTCAACATAATCATGTAACTCAAAATATTTTACTAATTGCGATTTAATTTACTTCTAATCAGAAAAATTAGATTGTGACAACTGAGAGATGCTAACTTTTTTCTACTGTGATTTCCTTGTAGGTTTGATGAACTTGTAAAAAAATTCAAAGTCGAATATCATGCTGGTGGCTCTACCCAGAATTCAATTAAAGTGGCACAGGTTGGTTAATTATTTTAAAAGTTATAAACAAATGGATTCAAAATGATTCTAGACTATATTTTATTGTTATAGAATGGTTTTTTTGGTTTTGAATAAGATTTTAGCAATCATTGCCCATCTAATTAACAAAATTATTTAAATTGTTCATTTGATTATTGGTGAGCTTGAACATCGTTTAATGTGTTTAATTATCAAATCTATTGTGTTTATTTTATAATTTTTCAGGTGTTAATGACTTATAGGAATTCTTTATATTTTATGGATATTATTCCCTTTATCTGTTGAAAGTATTTCTTATTTGTTTTTTGTACTTTAACTCTGATTAGTTAAATTTTAACTTTAACAAACTTTAACCCAGATTACTGTGCTGGAGTTCTTAGTTTTTATTTTTTTTAATTTTTATTTATTTAAAGGACATTCCTATAACAAGATACCACAGATTTTCTTGTGTCATATGCAGATATATAAGCATATCTTTTCTATACATATATACATACATAAACATGTTTTATGTATGTGTAAATTCATATCTCTGTATATATACCCATATCTTTATTTTCCAGGGGATAATTGGATAAATTTATTTTGATATATATTCTTCAAGTCAACAGCCTAAACTAATCTTGAATGAGACTGTGTACTTTTAATCACAAAGGACGTAAAAAGCTTTATCTACCTACCTCTGGTTCTTACCTCTGCGATTTGAAAACTAGCTCAAAATCCTACTCACTGTAGTTGTAGGTCATCTCTGATGGTCTTAGGTCATTTTGAATTTTCATTGATTAATGTTTTCCTTTTGAAATTTAAGTAATTTTAAAGACTAGACAAGTGGAAAATTGACAAAAGTTGAACAATTTCTGATTTTTTTGAACTAAATCTTTGTTGATTTAGACATACAGTGTAATTATCCCACATACTTTTTTTTTTAAGATTTTATTTATTTAGTTCACGAGAGAGACAGAGATGCAGAGACATAGGCAGAGGGAGATTTAGGCTCCCTGTGGGGAGCTGGAATGCAGGACTTGATTGCAGGATCCCAGCATCACGACCTGAGCCAAAGGCACCCACTCAACCATTGAGCCACCCAGGCACCCTTCCCACATACTTCTAAAGCTCAGATTTCAGCATACTATTAAAATATTTTCAATTGTAAAAATTCATCTCCAAAGTAGTCTGGTCATTTGTGTGGAGTGGCCTGAGGAGAAGGTCTTTGTGTTTGGCAGTTGATTTGTATTGTTTTTGTAAAACCTCTTCCTGCTAGTCCTTTGTGAGCTCAGGTTAACAGAAAGAGGATAATTTATTTTTTTGTCCTTAGGTTATGTATTAATTGCTTGAGCTGCCATAACAAAATACCATAGGCTGTGTGGATTAAACAATAGAAATTTATTTCTCACAGTTTGGAGGCTAGAAGTCCAAGATCAGGGTGCCTGAATCAGGATTGATTTCTGGTAAGGACTTCTTCCTGTCTTAAAGATGGCTACTTTCTCACTTTGTCCTCACATAGCCTTTCTTCTGTGTCCACTCAGAAACAGATCTCTTGTATTTGTTTAACTTCTGGTAAGGACACCACTCCTATTGGATGAGGGCCCCACACCATGGGACCTTATTTAACTTTAATTAAAGGTTCTGTCCAAAAACAGTTACATTGTGGTTTAGAGCTTCAATATATGCATTTTTGGGGAGAGGAGCAGTTCTGTCCCTAACAAATAATTCTTTTAAAGCTGCAATCTATCAAAGCACAACTTTCATAATATTTTATGTGCCCTGTAATAATGTATCCTCGTAATACTTTATTTGTTCCTAGGTTTAAAAAAGGAAATAAGTGGAATTTAAAATTTGAGGCAATTCATCCAATATTTTTATTTTGTTACTAGTGGTAAATCTGAGGTTAAATCCAATCCTGATTGCCAGACTATTCATTTTCTTTTTCACCATATGCAAAGCAATTCACCTGACATATATTGCTATGTATAAAGCTCTGTGCTACATGATAGACACATCAATAAACAAGAAATATTCCTTGTTTACAAAATTTTGGGTTAGATTGGGAAACTTACCATTTCTTTTTTTCTTTAACCACTGTCCTAAATTTTCCTCTTCTGTTCTTCCTCTTTTTCTTTATTACTTATTAAATTCTTACTAAATGTCAGGTAGTGAGATGTTAGTTAGAAGTTATTAACACACTCAGTCCATACTTTTGAAGCTTTCATTATAATGAAAATATATATGGGGACACAGTGGTGATGTGCAGAGAGGGAATGGTAAACTATTAAGTACAATATAATTTTATAGGAAAAATCCTCTCTATCCCTAAAAGACAGATAAACCCATTTACAAGAACCAAAGTAAAAAGACATCGGTACTCACATATGAGATTTTTCCAGTTTCTAGAAACCTAAAGGTAAAACTGTCTTTCCAAGTATACCTCCAGTATAATATTCAGTTGATAGTTGAATCACAACAATTCCCATTTCTCAGTAGGACTTTTATCTCAAGTTCTAGATTTTAGGGAGGTTTTTTTTTTTTTAAGATTTTATTTATGTATTTGATAGAAAGAGGGCACAAGTAGGAGGAACGGGAGCAGGAGAAGCAGACTCCCCACTGAGCTGGGAGCCTGATGTAGAACTCAATCCCAGAACCCTGGGACCATGACCTGGGCTGAAGGCAGACCCTTAACTAACAGCCAGCCAGGTGCCCTAGATTTTAGGAAGTTTTAAATTTGAACTAGGAAAACTAAAAGAGATACCCATGGATAGCAGTTTTTCTCTATGTAACTTGAACCCTTCCTCCCCTGGCATGAGATTGACTATTATCAGTCTATTTTGTGAGATTTTTTTCAAATTGTTGGTGGAACATCTCAGAGGCTGCCACAAGGAGGCAAGGGTGATGCTTGATTTGTTCTAGATTTGTTGCTTTAAAAGTAGAGCTGTTCTGCTTTTTATTTTGTACATTAGCTTTAATAAAAGGTTTAATTCTTTTAAAAGTTATACTGCCCACTTGTACCCATCAGGATGGCTACTGTCACATCAACATTTTTTTATGTTTATGTTGGCAAGAATATAGAGAACTTGAAACTCCATATACTGTTGGTGAGCATGTAAAATTATGTATACACTATGGAAATTGTATGCTTCCTCAGAAAAATTACAAGGAGAATTGTCATTTCATCTAACAGTTCCACTTCTGAGTATCCTATGGACTGAATGTTTGTGTCCCCTTCCAAATTTATATGTTGAAGCCCCAACTCCCAGTGTGATGGTGTTTGGAGATGGAGCCTTTGAGAGGTTATTAGGGACTTAAATGAGGACATGAGTTATTTAATCATGAAGAAATAGTTCCTTTATAAGAAGATACACCAGAGAATTTGCACTGCCCCTCCCTTCCACCACCACATGAGTATACAGTGGGATGGTGGCCATCTACATGCCAGGAAGAAAATCATCTCCAGGAACCAAATTGACTACTCCTGGGATTTTGGATTTCCTATCCTCCAAAACTGTGAGAAATAAATTTCTGTTGTTTACACCATCTAGTGTATAGTATTTCATTATGGCAGCCAGAGCAGACTAAGATTATGTACCCAAAAGAATTGAAAGAAAGGTCTTGAAGAGATGGTTGTATGCCTGTATTCATAGCAGCATTATTCACTGTAGCTAAAAGGAAAATATTAAGCTATTAGAAGGAAGGAAATTCTAACACATACTATAACGTGAATGAATCTTGGCATTATGCTTAGTGAAATAATCTAGTCACAAAAGGCTGACTACTGATGATTCTCCTTATATAAGATACCTTGGGTTGTCAGATTCATAGAGATGGAAAGTAGATTGCCAAGGGTGGTGTGTGAAGGAGGGATTATTGCTTAATGGTTATAGAGTTTCAGTTTTACAAGAAGAAAAGCTTCTAGAAATGGATAGTGGTAATGGTTCTTGAACAATGTGAATGCCACTGCACTGTGCACTTAACTGATTAAAGTTTGCATATGTCTATTTTACCTGAATTTAAAAAAAAAAGAAAAAAAATTTTTTTAAATTTTTATTTATTTATGATAGTCACACAGAGAGAGAGAGAGAGAGAGGCAGAGACACAGGCAGAGGGAGAAGCAGGCTCCATGCGCCGGGAGCCCGACGTGGGATTCGATCCTGGGTCTCCAGGATCGTGCCCTGGGCCAAAGGCAGGCGCTAAACTGCTTCGCCACCCAGGGATCCCAAGAAAATTTAAAAATAGATTCTAAGGGGGCCTGGGTGGCTTAGTCGTCTAGTCCTGGGGGGCCTATGGCTCAGGTCATAATCCTGGAGTCCTGGGATTGAGCTCTGTATTGGGCTCCCTGCTTAGCAGGGAGTCTACTTCTCCCTGTTCTCTGCCCCTCACTCTGCTCATGCTCTCTCTCTCTCTCAAATAAATAAATAAGTAAAAATCTTTTTTAAAAGTAGATTCTAGAAATGCTTCTGTAGACAATGATATCTGTGTGATTCAAGTGATAGATTTCATTTGCTTATTCAGCAATCAATGAGGCAACATAACAATTTAAGAGCATGGGCTTAAAAAAAAAAAGAGCATGGGCTTATTCTTGGGACCATGGGAGTACATAAGAATTGAGTTTGAAAAAAAAAAAAAGAACTGAGTTTGAGTTCAAGCATTGTCATTATAATGGCCTTGAAGCCACGAGAATTTATTCAGCTTTTCTGGGTCTTTCATCTGTGGGTTAAAGCTTATCTTGGATGTTGTAAGGATTAATGTGGTAGTATTTATAAAAATTATACTATTTTTTTAAAGGAAAGTTTGGAAACCACTGAAGTTGAAGGCCTTTTGTTTTTGTTTTTTTGCAATTTTTAAATGTTCTTTATCTTAACTTAAATTTACCCAGTTATGAAAAAAAATTTTACCCAGTTATGGATAGGACAACCAGAATTGTGGTTCTCATCTACTTAAAAATAGTAATTTCAGTCTAGCCCTTGACTGAACATCTTGTTTTGCTTTTCATTTCCCCTAATATTTTGAGACTACTTTTCCTTTCCATCTGACTGATGATCCAACTACATAATTGCCAAATTATAATTTATGTCTAGGATAACCACACAGTTTTAAAAAATAGTACATTAGAAGTACTTCCCTTCAGAAGGTCAATTTCTCAGACTTTCCTTGGTAGTCAGTAATAGGAAGAACTGATTCATTTGTACACAAAGCACATATTTAGTGAGCTTCTGCTATGTGCTAGTCATTGTGCCAGGTAGTAGTTGGTAACTTAAGCTCTCTTGTCTAAATTTTAAGAAAACTATGAAAAAATAGTTAGAACTTTAGAGTGAACAATCCCAATATAGTCTTAATTGTATCTAATTTTTTTTTAAAGATTTTATTTGTTTATTCATGAGAGACACACGGGGGCAGGGGAGGGACACAGGCAGAAGGAGAAGCAGGCTCCATGCAGGGAGCCTGATGCGGGACTTGATCTCAGGTCTCCAGGATCAGGCCCTGGGCTGAAGGCAGTGCTAAACCACTAGGACATCGGGGCTGCTCAGTTGTATCTAATTCTGATACAGTTTTGTTCAGTGAGGACATTGAGGTTGAGCTTATAGCTGTCTAAAAAGTCTAGGGAAATACAATAGGAAGGGGTTGAAAGGGATAGCCCACCATGGAAAGTACTGAGTTTTGTTTTGTGTTTAGTGTGTTTGATTGTTTGGTCCAGGGCTTTTCTTATCCATTTGAGTTCTCCTTCACTCCATACAGGTTTGCATTTTTCTATCACTCTATATTATTAAAGAAGCAAGTATTGGACAGCAACTAACAACACAATAGAGCTATACTAACTAAATGTCTGCCAGATGCTATGAACTGGAGATCTGAAATAGGATGAGATCTAGTCTAAGGGATAAAAATTCAATGATCATCTAAGTTTTCATAGACTGCTTAATTCTGCATGATTCTTGATGGTATATACCATGTGAAATATGTATTTTCTGTATCTCTGTGTGTTTTATGTAATATACATTTTGAAAATACTCAGTTTTTCTGTATACACAAGAAAAAACCAGGGGATGAAATTCATAAATAGTAAACTGGTACCATAAAAGATTGAGCCAGAAGTCATCAACATTTTTAAAAGCATAGATAGTAAATAATCCAGGAAATAGGCAAATCTGATGTGCTATATATAAGCAACAAATGAGCTTATAACCTGTAAGACTGCTAAGGATAGACTAAAGAAAAACTGTTGTAACAAATAAGAGTATTACTTATAGAAAGGGATAGAAAAACCATTTCATGATCATATACCAATGGGCTAATACTTGTATCATCCCAAATTGTCCACTCATCAGTGACAGTATGTTCTCATTCTGGCCTCCCACACACTACCCAGGAAAGGCAAATAAAACCTTAACTATTTAGCAGGTCATTTTTCAAGCGTTATCATCTTTGCTCTTGAGTTTCTCTCAGGGAACATATGCAGTGTGTATGTGTGATACTAAGCCCTACTGTCTGTGGCACCCTTGCTTAAACTGTGACCCTCTTAAATATACGTACACCATCATCATCAGGGAAGGATGCTGAGGTGAATGGACAGGTTATTTGAACATTCAGCTGGTGAGGTCCTTAACTTGTTTGCACCCTAATGTGTTACACTGTGATTGTTAGTTTCTCCCACTGCTTCTTGCTGTTTGTTTATTTAAATGGATAAATGTGTACTATCAACATCTTAATTTGGTTGATAGGCCCTTTTTGTTCTCTGCCTTCTGGGATAGCTGGTGTGTTTATGTATTTGGAGACTACTAGTACTTCGAGGTAATTTCCCCACCCAATTGTAGGTTTAAGTGGATTTCTCCTTGTTCCATGGTTTAATAATACCTTACATGGTAGCTATGGAAAAATATGCAGAAATAGTGAAAGAGAGGATTACTTGCAAACATCCTCACTTCTATGAAAGAAGAACTAAAAGTCATACAGAAAGTAAAAGTTAACTTTCTAAAGTTCATTTTGTCAGATCTGACCAACAATCATACTTTGATACATAAAATAATGTGGAAATCGTGTCAACAAGAAAATGTTCCCATTACTTTTGTGATACTTTGATTTGTTAAATTATGTTCTTGAAGATTTTAACGTAACCACAGGCAACATAAAACAATGTTGTTAAGATGTCCATATACAATTCTAGACTTCTCTCATCTGCATGTTTGACAGTGCAAATTTAAATTTTGGAAAATTTTATTCGGTGTAAACTTCTTTTTAATGAAAATTTTAAAATCTTCTCTGAAAAGAATTCTGAACCTCTTATATAGAACACTGCTAAAAGGTGGTATAATTTGCTTACCTGTGAAATTGATGCTTTCATAGTGAGCATTTTGGGACATTCTATTCTCAATATGTACAGATGCATTTAATGTGATTTTTGACCATAAAGGAATAGAAGGAGGTAGCCTCCTTGGACATGTGCCTTAAAAATGGCTATAATTGTTGTTGGACTTAGAAAAGATATCCTGCAATAAAATATTTTTAAAGTGTGAGACAAGAATGTCCTGTCTAACCTAATTTGGCAATACATTTAGGATGAGAATAGAGAAAAAGATTATACTAAAACAAATTTATATGCCATTTCTTCAAAAGTGTTCAGTGGTATTTGAAGAAGCTATAAGGAGACTAGAAAAAATTTACACAACAAACAAATGACTCATTTTTGTATAATATGATTACTTTGTAACTCAAGGTGGAGGAAAAAAAAATCACCTCACCACAAAAGGGCAGCCAAGTTAAATAAGACCTTCTCTATTTCTTTCTAAAACCGTAACTCATTTGGAATGCAACTTTGACAGCATAAATTGAAATTACTAGTGTCCTTCTGAAATCATGCTCATTTTACACATGGAAAGCATATATAAGTAATCTGTCAATACAAAACATGATTGATAAACAGTTGGAATACTAAAACAAGCATTTAGATTCAAAGGAGATGGATATCTTGTAGCATTTAGATTCAAAGGAGATGGATATCTTGTGCAGTTTGAAACTAATTCTTACGTATCTAAATACCTGTCATTGCTATTAAGTACAGTCCTAAGCATTCTGTGCTCAGATGCTTTTATTGAGAGATATGTAGTTTGGTATCATCACAGGACTGACACCAAGAATTTGGACTTGATACAAGCAGAGTGGTCAAAATGAAATTTAAATTTAACCATATTCAGTTTTACCACACTAAAAAGAAGGCTGTCCTAATGGTTCTACCCAGTTCAGAAAAGTATTTTGGAAAGGAGATACAAAGAGTAAAACTATTCCATTTTCTGGAACAAAAAGAAACATGTTGTTTTTTTCTAAATACTGGTAATATCTGTTTAATCCAACTGTCCTTACTCTTCTTTTTAAAAATTTTATGTTTATATATATTAAGAATATACAATATGGCCTATAAAATTTAAATTCCGACAAAGAGTTAAAAAAAGGTAAAATAAGTTGCTGTATTTATTTTAACAGAAGAAACTAATTAGTATCATATTTTCTTCATGCATATTATTTAATTAGTTCTACTTTTGATTACTAATTAGCACTATTAATTGTTCCTATTGATTTGTTTAAATAGTAGCACTTTTATAACAGAATAATACATACTTTCAAATAGGTATTTTATTGGTTTACTCAGGCCGCCATAACAATACCACAGACTGAGTGATTATCCAAAAGAAATTTATTTTCTCAGAGTTCTGGAACCTAGAAGTCCAAGATCAAGGTGTCAACAGCTTTGATTTCTTCTTTTTAAAGATTTTATTTATTTGAAGAAGAGAGAGAGAGAGAGAGAACGCATGCTAGTGTGCCCTCCCACATACACACAGGAGCATGGGGAGGGGGAGAGGAGGAGGGAGGGGGAGAGAAAAATCCCAAACAGTCTCCACGCTGAACATGGAGGCCCAGCCCCACGTGCAGGGCCCATCCCACAACCCCAAGATGATGACCTGGGCAGAAACCAGGAGTCCATCACTCAACTGACTGAACCACCCAGCTGTCCCAGTTTTGATTTCTTCTGAATCCTCTCTCCTGTTGCTATCTCTTTGCATAATTATCACTCTGCACACCTCTGGGTCTCTCTATGTGTTTGTGTTTGTGTTTATTTTTATAAGGATAGTGGTCAAATTGGCTTAGGATCCACCATAAGGGCCTCATTTTAATTTACCACTATAAAGGCCCTATCTCTAAATAATGGTAGCATTCTTAAATTCCAATACTTAAGGCTTCAACATATGAATTTGGGTAGGACACAATTCAGAGCATGTCAAGTACTCATTTGTATGTTTTTTTTTATTTTTGGTAGTGTACTATTTTGATTTTCTTATTTACTTTTGTGTATGTATTTTAGTTATTTTCTTAGTAGTTACTTTGGAGATTGCAATTAACATACTAAACTTTTAACAGCCTAGTTTAAATAGTACCAACTTGGTGTCAATGCCATATAAACCTTCCTTTCCTCTGGCTTTCCATACTCCACCTTTATATTGTTATTATCAGTAATTACCTCTTTATATATTGTGTGCCCATTAATTGGATTTATGATTATAGTTTTATTCATTTGCCTTTTAATTCCTACAGGAATAAAAAAGAAGTTGCAAACCAAAAGTGTGGTAATGCTGGCTTTTATATTTATATGTGCAGTTACCTTTGCCAGTGTTCTTTCTTTTTTGTTATGTCTTCAGGTTACCATCTAGTGTCCTTTCATTTCAGTCTCAAGGACTAAAAGATCATTTTTGTAGGACAAGTCTTAGGGGATATCTTAATTTCTCCTTTATTCATAAAGGATAGTTTTGCTGGATATAGAATTGTTGGTTGACATTTCTTTAAGCAATTTTTATATCATCTCACTACTTTCTGGCCCCCATGGTTACTGATGAAAAGTCAGCTTTTAATCTTATTGAAGACCCTTTATTTATGAAAATTCATTTCTCTTTTTCTGGTTTTAAGATTCTTTGTCTTTAATAATTTGGTTGAGGTGTGGTATGAATCTCTTTGATTTTATCTTCCTTGGAGTTCTTTGGGCTTCTCGACATGTAAATTTATGTATTTCATCAAATTTGGAAAGTTTTAGGTCATCTTATTTTCAGGTATTTTTTTCTATGCCTCTCTCTCTTTGGATTTCCATTATACATGTTTGTCTGCTTGATAATTGTTTTTTTGATGTTTCTATTGAATGAGTTTGGAACTGTCTACCAGTTTGTTCCATAATTATTTATTATATCATTATCTATATATTTTGTCTGGTATGTCCATTCTTGAGTTAGCATTCTAAAAGTTTGGTTTGGTTACTCTACATGAAGGCCAGTGGCCTGTTGTATTTTTATTCCCACACTAGAGCTTTTGATTTTCTTAAACTTGGCCTACTTAACTTACCTATTTTACCTTTTTGCAATCCTTATTTATGCTACTGTTGTGTACTCTCAAACGTTGGATTCTCACAGCAGCTTATGAGATAGACAAGACAGTGTGGTCTCCATTTTAATAGGGAAATATTCTGATTAAATTAGACAAAAATGCCATGATGAGTAAGCAAAGCAGAATTAGATCAGGTGTTTTAACTGAAACTTCTGATTGCTCTCCTTAGTGAGGATTTTTCTCTCTTCCTTAGAAAACTTCAGTTCTGACTTGTGTATATGTTTGAAGTTTTAGTGTTTTCACATACCCTCTCCACTTCTGACAGCTTCAGTTTAGGAAGAATTGGAGGTTGTCAGGGAAAATCAAGTGTCCATCATTTTAAATATAGTTCTGAAGAAACCAACTCTTTCTTTCATGCTTCTTAGGGACATCAGTTTTCCTTGATGTTTAGATACCTTTTTGATCTTTGAACATTTATGCCTTTTTCTGAATTATTGAATTTTTCAGAAGTCTGATGACCATCTACATGTGGTATTCTTATGTTGTTTCAAGTTATATAATTTCACTTGTTTTTATGTTTCCTGCAGATTGATTTACTGATTTTTCTAATGTTCTGTAGTTGTTAAAAGCTTGTCATTGTTTGTTCAGGGCATCTAATCAAATGTATTTGATGTTTTATCCTTTGTTAACTATAAGTAGATCATCATTAGCATTGTTAAACAACAAAACTGAAATTGAGGTCTAATTGACTTTATTAAATGATTTGTGAATCAGGCAGCATCCCATCTCACAAGTAGAAGAAAGCTCTGTTGAGTTGCCAGAAAGGAACAGTTTTTAAAGGCTGAAAGGGAATGGAGAAAAGGAAATTATCAGGAAAGAATGTTGCCCTCCGAATGAAAGGGATCTATCAGTACGTTTCCTAGTGCTCATCAGGAAGTTCCATGTTGATCGGTTAAAAGGTTACATTTTGGGGGGTATTGAAATTGCAGTTAGGTTAGATATAAAGTCTTGGTTTGCTGATGTGGGGCTCTTGACATAAGTGACTTCATTTTGGGCCTGTGCTTTTCTTTTTAGTAGAATAAATTATTACTTCTCCTTGTCATCCCCCAAAATGTTGGGGTTATGTGGATTTTATGACTCTCTATTAAATAATAAAGAATAACCTTTTTCTATTATTTTAGTAACTACCATCTTTGTAAATAAAATATTTTTTCCTGTCATTTAAAGCAGAGATCTTTGAAATAAAGTAATGCTTCTTTCTTTGCTGTACTCTAGATCATTTTATAGAAGCTACTATAAATATATATGTATATATTCCTTACCCCATCTCCATTTGTCTTTAAGTAGTAGAGATGACACTATGCCTCTAATTACAGGTTTTCCTGTAATCATGTATATAAAACCATCAGCAAAAAAAGTGGATCTGAATTTTTTTCTTCAGATAACATTAAACATTTAGCTTGGATTCTTCTTGAATTCTTAGATCCTTAGTCTTTTTTGAAGTCCTAACCTGGTTCTCTGATCATCAGCTTCCTGGTTTTCCAATTTCTCAGGTCTTTCGTAGGTAGATAAGTCTCCATATTTATATTTAGTTACTATTGAAATTTTAACCACATTTTTAATTAAGTTTTGAGAGAACCAAATACCTGTATGTTTATATTTTTATACGAGATTTCACCTGGAGGATAGGGGAAGTGCTTTGTTTTTTTTCTTTGATGCAAACATCATGTAATGAACCAGTTTTCAGAATTGTTTTTTAAAGCTTTCCCAAACTATGTACATTGAGTTCCTAAAAACTTTTTTAAAAAAAGTTTCAAGAATTGTGTTTGAATGAGTAGAAACATGTTGAACCAAAAATTATAAAGCTGGTATTTCAAGAACCATGTAGCATTTCCAATGAGTCATAGTATTTAGAAATTAAAATTGATGAAAATCAAGGGCTTCATATTTGTTTTCTTTTAAAAAAAAGTTAATTTGTGTGGCTTTTCTGTATTAACATATATTTCCAATTATCTCTTTTTTTTGTGACCTATTTTACCTGAAAAAAGAGATTAAAAGGATTTTTATTAGATATACTTCTGGGAATCTGAGAGCAGTCCAGACTGCTTACATTTAAAAAGAAGAAATGATATTGGAGTGATCAAAGAGAATTCTCCATTCTAATGTCTTACACCTGGAACAGTTATAGAAACGTCATTAGCACAACTGTATTTATAAATATCAGAGCAGGATGTAGCAGATGGTGATGCAACACAGAGGCTTGTCAAACCTTATGTCATTAAAAAGGAGGATCTTCTTGGTGCCAATTTTAAGATTAATGAATAATTTTAAGTAAATTTGGGTCTTACAAAATAAAGTTGACTATTTGAAGTGATTTCTTTTTGCAGTTGAAAAAAATTTAAATATGAATCAATACTTCCTTTCTTTGGTAATCTTTTCTCTTTGTTGGATTAGTTTGTGAGAGACTTCAGTAGCTAAAATAAGGTGAAAACAGTGTTTTGTTTTCCTAAGTGATATTTTGATGGATTTATGACATTTTGAAATTTACGTCAGATTTTTAGTTTTTTTTAATTTATTTTTAATTTTAATTATTAATTTTTTATTTATCCAAATCTATTTATTGAGAGTTTCCCACTCATCTCGATTTGGGTACTTTTAGTGTTGCTTCCATCAGAGGAGCATCCTTTTGTAAGCCTTGCTTTTCCTCCTATAGGCTGATGACAGTGGAATAGCCAACACACAAAACTACCATTTGTGCATGGCTATAGACGGTAGGGATTTTGTATACTTGGGTACTTCATGTCCATGAAGTAGGAGTTGGGGGCTCAATCCACACTTATTCTTGTGCTTCCTCTTCTCCTTTTTCCAGGGAAGGGTGGAGAAGGTCCTTTGTGAAGGGCATGTTCTTGTGGGGAGATCATCACCATAAGAGAGGCTGTCAGGTTTCTTTATGTAAAGCAAAATTCATATATCTTCTTCCTTCTCTTTCTTCCTTACGTCCTCAATCCTTCCCTTTCCTCTTTATTCTTCCTTCTTTTTTTCCTTTATTTTTTTTGTTCCTTAAACTATTTTATACCTTATATTAAGATTACAACTATAAACCTTATAAATTTCATTCAGTGTGGTGCATTATTCTTTTGTATGACATTAAACTTGGGTACAATTTGAGATTTTGTTTTTCCTGCCTAAGAGGAAAACAAAAAGACTTCTGTAAGAAATAATACAAGTGATAGTTTCTAATTTCATATAAAACTCTTGCCTTGGTTCCATTCCTTTTCATTCAGTTTTGGAATTAGAATTCAGAAACTTTAAATATCTTATGTATAATGTGTGAGCTGAAAAATAAAGCTAGTCCTCTTTGGGAAGAGAAAAGTCTCATTTATTTAGTTGGTTGGACAATGAGGATGGTCTTTGCCAATTAAATTACATAGTTGTACTGTCAAGCCACCCGTTTTTTAAAGAAAAGCTTTTCTAGAGTATTTCTGTGTTCTTTGGTACTTTTGTGTTTTTTTGTTTGTTGTTTTTTAAAGATTTTATTTATTTATTCATAGACACAGAGAGAAAGAGGCAGAGACACAGGCAGAGGGAGAAGCAGGCTCCATGCAGGGAGCCTGATGTGGGACTCGATCCTGGGACCCCAGGATCACACCCCAGGCTGCAGGCGGCGCCAAACCATTGTGCCACCGGGGCTGCCCTTGGTTGTTTTTTTTTTTTTTTTTTTTTTTTTTTTTTTTTTAATTTTTATTCAGGAGAGAGAGAGGCAGAGGCACAGGCAGAGGCAGAGGCAGAGGGAGAAGCAGGCTCTATGCAGGTGCCCGATGTGGGACTCAATCCCAAACCCTGGGATCAAGCCCTGAGTCAAAGGCAGATGCTCAACCGCTGAGCCACCCAGGCGTCCCTCTTTGGTACTTTTGATGTTGAAATACTTGAGAAAACAAAGTAAAACACCACATAGTCTAAATTTTAGCAAGGCATAGTGATTAGGGGTGTAGAGGATGTGCTGTGGAATTAAGCAAAGCTGGGCAAGCAAAAACTTGAGCAAGTCAGCTAACTTCTTAAGTTTCAGTTTCGTTTTTTGAAAAATAGGGATAATCACAGTGATTTTATAGCCTAATATTTTTAAAAGCATAAAGTCGTAGGATGCCTGGGTGGCTCAGCACTTGAGCGTCTGGCTCAGGGCGTGATCCCAGAGTCCCAGGATCGAGTCCCACATTGGGCTCCCTGCATGTAGCCTACTTTTCTCTCTGCCTGTGTCTCTGCCTCTCTCTTTATGTGTCTCTCATGAATAAATAAATAAAATCTTAAAAAAAAAGAGTAAAGTCATAACTCTTACAGAAAATAGACACATCAACAATTTACTTAGTTCATAATTAGTGAACAGATAAGATATTGCAATTGATTTAAAAGAAAATTTAAAGTTCAGAGACATGTGTGGTTGATGAAATAAATCTAGAAGTATTACAAAACTGACTTTTTGATGGGGTGGCAGGTTTTAATTCTCTTTATAGTGTCAGATTTTATTTACTGATTTATAGATGACAATTATTGCTGTAAGTAAGTATAGACTTATAAAACAGCTTAAAGATGATAAAGGGTATAAATCCCATATAATCAGAAATCTAGAAAGCTGTGCTCTAAAAATAAATGCATAGGATTCTGCAAATATCTACAATCATTTTGTCCATTTAAAAATCTTTCAAAGTTTTTTTCTTTGATGGTACTTAACTCCATGTGGTGTGATGTTAGAATTAGATGATATAAACAACATACCTAGTTTGGTACTTACACATAATGAGAGCTTAATAAATTGTCGCTGTTTGTATGCGATAGACATTCCATTAATTGAATTAAACTTAATTTTCATTCCAGCAATTTGATGAGAATGTATTTAAAGCAATAAAATATAAAATGAAAGGCACCCTACTGAATGGGAAGAATCATTTGCAAATCTGATAAGGGGTTATATGCAGAATACATAAAGAACTCATAAAACTCAATAGTAAAAATAAAAACAAAACAACAAATTTGATTTAAAAATGAGCAGAAGAGAGGGGTGCCTGGGTGACTCATTTTGTTTGTTTAGTGTCCGGCTCTTGATTTTGGCTCAGATCATGATCTTGGAGTTGTAAGATCAAGTCTTGAGTCGGGCTCCATGCTGGGCATGGAGCCTGCTTGCAAGTCTCTCTGACTCCCTGTACTTCTCTCCCCCCACACCTCAAATTGCTCTGCTCGCTCTCTCTAGAAAAATAAAAATGAGCAGATCACAGGAGAAATTTTTGCAAAGAAGACATAAAAATGGTCAGTAAATATATGAAAAGAGGCTCAACACCACAGATCATCAAGGAAATGCAATCAAAACCACACATCACATGTCACCTCCCACCTCTTGAGTTGCTATTATTAAAAAGACTAGAAATAACAAGGGTTGGCAAGGATGTAGAAAAAAGGGAACTCTTGTGCACTGTTGGTGGGAATGTAAAACAGTGCCACCTCTATGAAAAACAGTATGGAGTTTCTTCAAAAAAACAAAACAAAACAAAAAACTAGAATTACTATATGATCCAGCAATTCCACTTCTGGGTATTTATCCAAAGAAAATGAAAACACCAATTGAAAAAGTTATATATATCCTTCATGTTCATTGCAGCATTATTTATAATAGCCAAGATATGGAAACAACCTAAATGTCCACTGGGGGATGAATGGATAAAAAAGGTGTGATGTATATGCATGTGCACACACATATTGAACAAAATGTTATTCAGCCATAAAACAAATGAAATGTTGCCATTTGTGACAATATGGATGGACCTTGAGGGCATTATGTAAAGTGAAGTAAGTCAGAGAAAGACAAATAGCATATGATCTTGCATGTGGAGTCTAAAACACACACATACACAAAACCAAGCTCATAAATACAGAGAACAGACTATTGGTTGCCATAGACTAGGTTGGGGGAGTGGGTTAAGGGTATCAAAGGTACAAACTTCCAGTTAAAAAAAGTCATGGGGGTATAATGTATAATGTGGTAACTATAGTCAACACTGTATTACATATTTGAAATCACCAAGAGAGTAGACTTTAAAAGTTCTCATCATCAGAAAAAATTTTTGTTAACTATATATTCCATCTAGATGTCAACTAGACTTACTGTGATGATTATTTCCTAGTGTATACACATTTAGAATCACTATGTTGTTCACCTGAAATAATAATGTCATGTCAATTATACTTCAGTAGAAAAGAAATTCTACCTCTTGCAATTTGCAGTTTACATTTAATTATTTATTTATTTATTTATTTATTTATTTATCTATTTTTAATTTTTATTTATTTATGATAGTCACAGAGAGAGAGAGAGAGAGAGGCAGAGAATCAGGCAGAGGGAGAAGCAGGCTCCATGCACCGGGAGCCCGATGTAGGATTTGATCCCGGGTCTCCAGGATCGCGCCCTGGGCCAAAGGCAGGCGCCAAACCGCTGCGCCACCCAGGGATCCCTGCAGTTTACATTTTAAACATAAAGACTCCAAACGGTCACAAAATTAAAAACAAAAGATATTTTTTACACTCTTTTGAATACATGCATTCATAAGATAGTCACCATGCCTAAGAAAATAATGTCCTGACTCATTTTGTTACTTAGAACCCAGTTGACAAATTAGTTGATTTCTGAGGGTTAAACCAAAGATTTGAATTTTACTTACCACATTCTGTGTTACATAAAGCAGAAGTTTAAAAATATTTCTAGGATATACTCATTTAAAGTCATCCTTAAGCCATAGAATTCTATTGATAGTATCCAGGACAAAATATATAGGAAAATAGTGTTTTTCTAATTTAAGTTAAATATTTTAACAAAATTTTCTTGGGATTCCACTGGGGAAGAATTTCTAAGTATATCAAAAAGAAAATCCTTACAGCAGAGTTTTTTTTTTTTTTTTTTAAATAACAGTACTTTATGGTTAGTCTTTTGACTGTAATAGCTTATTGATAAAAATCTTGAATAGTAAATGAACTATGCCTCTGTTAAAATATTTAGAGTTTACCTTAAATCTTAGGAAATTGCTCTTCATTTTTCATAATATTGTCTGGCTATTGAGTAATATCAAATTTTGTAATCTGTAATAATGAATTGTCTAACTCAGGATCTATGATACTACTTTCTAAATTCCTTTATTTGCCTCATACTCCTCTTTAACTGTGAGAATGTGAGCCAAAATATTGGCATCTTACACACTATCCTATGCATTGCTGTGTAGAGGTAACCAGATACTTAGAACTCCCATCTCTCTTCTTGTCTCTCCTTTTCCCCCTCAGAGGCATTGTTACCTCCCATTCAGAGTCCTGAATGGACTGAAGTTCAGACTTCCATTTTCCAGTTTTACTCCTTTAGAAGTCAAGAATCTCATTCCATCATTGGCATTTTCAAGAGAATATATTCAAATTGATTTTTAAACTTACTTAAATATGTACCTGTTTAACATTTATATTATGAAATATAAAAGGCCTGATCTTCTGTTAATGGAATTTGAAGTAATTGCAAAGGTGTGAAGTAGGCCGAGGTACTTCTTCTCTGGTTTTGAAATTAAACTCTGGATATGTTTGGACCTAAAGACGGATATGTGTGTGTGTATATACAGGACATTGTGAAGTAGAGTGAAGAATTGGTCCAAGGAACCCTATCACTTTCTACTCTTCTTTTTGAATCCCTCCCATGTAAAACATTTACAATTCAGTATATAGTGATACAATCCTTGGCCTCATTTTCATAGATTTTACCTGGTAGTAATTGCTGTTCATTCCATCATGGACTGGAATTTTCTTCTTTCTCAGAAGTCTCTGTGAGAAAATTAGCTATATAGCAGGCTTGAAATAAGGGAAAAGATTGGTTCGTTGGGTAGGTATTATCTGACCACTGAGAAACTCTGTTCTTAATAAATAGAGGTGGGTTGTAGATGGTGTAGATAGTTAAAAAAACTTTGCCATTCAAAAAACAGAACTTTGGGGACGTCTTGGTGGCTCAGCAGTTGAGTGTCTGCTTTTGGCTCATCCCAGGATTGAGTTCCACATCGGGCTCTTTGCATGGAGCCTGCTTCTCCCTCTGCCTGTGTCTCTGCCTCTCTCTCTCTCTGTCATAAATAAATAAATTATATCTTTAAAATAAAGTAATTATAGTATTTAGAAATGATTTAACAAGATGTAATAGAAAACTGAAAATATTGAGAATTTGGAAATTAAAGATTTGGTAGAATAAACTTAGATTTAGTTTTATAAAAGCAATGTAGTTCATTTCTTTGTGAAGATGAGATACCACTTACACAAATAAGAATTACACTTGTATGTTTTATTAAAAAGATCAGATTACTTTTCATTTACATTAAAAATAGTAATTATTAATATTTATTGGCCACTAGGGTTTTGTGCTTTATGTAACAGTTCGCACCTATTCTGTATTAAAAATCAAAGGAAATGTTCTTAAGGTAGATAACGTAACTAACATAGGAAAATAATATTTGAAATTAGAGTTATTTAAAAGTACTGGGGAACTTAAAAGTAGCATCTCCATGAAGCATTTTATGTAAATGTGTCATGTTGACTTAAATTATGAAAAATTTTAAAACTTTAAATATGTAGAGCACTTCTTTAAATTATTTAATGGGTCATTTTCCGTTCCCAAAACTTACAGATTTAATCCTACCTTGAGGAAAATTTTACTAAACGTGACAGATCATAGTCACTGATAGTGTAGTTAGTGTTGCAGTTTTTTTAAAGCAAGAACTGACCATTCTTAACCATCTCCTTTATGTACCTCAGAGATGAATCTTAATTTTGTAGCCATATTGGCTAAAAGTTATGTACAGAACTTGGGACATGTACAAAGTTTCTAACTTGATAGGGCTTATATTTTTGGAGAGACTATGTGGTAGGTAGGGAAGCAGGTTCTGCTGTTGGGCACCTTTACAGGTAATTAAACCTGGCATCTTAGAAGTTGTGGCAGATTTACACTTTAACGTTACACACCCGCAGATATGTAGGATTCCTTAAATTTTTTAAATTGGTTTTAAATGTTAAACTTATGCTAGAAAATTGAAAAGTAAAGAAAGGAAAAAATGACCAGTAACCTCTTCTTTTGTTTTCTTCCAGTTGTATGTAAGTCAGTGTATGTGTTTATTAATAGTTCTACAATTTTATATTTGTTTGGGGGAGAAAACATTTTGCTTTGTTTTTTGAGGTAAATTTAGTTTGTACATGTAGTTTTACAGAGCCACCAAAACACAGTCTCAGGGAAAATAATGTAAAAATAGTATTCCAACTAAAAGAAAATAGACTAAGAACAATATATTTCTTGACTTACGTGCTTAGTTCTGGGAGACTTATAATTAAAATATATGACAGACTTCTTAACTGTGTGTGATCTTGGGCATTATATAGCCTTCCTATGCTTTACTTTGCTCATTTGTACACTGTAAAATGTACATTATACATTTGGGGATGTGTGAGTAAAGTATAAAATAAAGGAATGAATAGTAGGTAATGTGCTTGCACAAAAAACTTTGTTATGATAGGTGTTATTAGGTTTCAGTGTCAACCACATTATCAAAGATTATGTGACCTAATTCCTCAATATTTTCACAAAATATTTCTATGAAGTAGGTGGTGCACATTGATAAATTGTATGGACAAAGTCAGTTTCGAAAGAGTCCTGTATTCATATTTCAGACACTCCTATTTTTAGTTATATATTTATTAAATTACTGATCTGCCTACTGTAACTTTTAAAAAAAATTTTTTATTGGAGTTCAATTTGCCAACATTTAGCCCTACTGTAACTTCTTAGAAGCACATATTATGGGTTGAATTTTAGATATCAACATATGTTCATCCTGGATTGAAATGTATGTTACCATTTCATAAAAGTTAAATGTACCAGTCCTCTCCATCATTCTTTTAATTGATGATGAAAGCTTGTCTTTAACAAAATTAAGTGAATCTTTTGCTTCAATTTCATAAAATTATTCTATTTGTATTTTCCAAAATGTGATATATACATTTTGGATATTTAAAAGTATGTTCACAAATTCTTTGACATTCCTTCATTTAGAAGGTAGAACCTAATTTCTCTGCTCTTGATTATGGGCCTGATTTAGTGACTTGCTTCTAAAGAAAAGTGTGGCAATGACGGTGTGCCATTTCTGAGGTTAGATCATGAAACACATTGTTACTTCCACACGATTTTCTTTTGAAATGCCTATCAGGTCAACTACCATGTCATAAGGACATTCAATCAGTGTATGGGAAGTCCCACATAGGGAGGAACTAAAGCTTTCTCACTACCAACCAGCACCAAATGCTAGCCATATGAAAGAGCCAGCCCTAATCAAATCTTCATGATGATTGGAACTCTGGCCAACTTATTCACTACAGCCTAATGAGATATACTCAGCCAGAACTGCTCTGCTAATAAGCTACTTTCAAAATCCTGAGCCATAAAAACTATGTAAGATTATATTTCCACTATGTTTGGCTGCAGCAGATAACTGATGTGTACAAAATCCAAAATTTTAAATGTACAAGGGGGTGTATCCTGAAAAGTAGAGGGATTCCCCCCCCCCCCTTTTGGCCATATTCGGCTTGCCCAGTTGATTTCATAATATGGAATTCCTATAAGCAAGTTTTTTATACATGCTTCCAAAAATACTCTGTTCCTTTAAATCTATGTGTATATATCTGTTGATGTGTATTTTCTGCATGTATTATACTATATACATAGTTTTGTATCTTGGGTTTTTTTCTTACCATGTATTGGAAATCATTCCACATCAGCACAAAATAGATCTGGCTAATTCTTTTTAATGGCTGTAATGGACTATTCTATGACAGCATTATCATTTATTCAACCGTCCTCTATGTTTGGACATTTAAGTGGCTTACCAAAGGCATTTCAGAGAGTACCTTAATATATATATCATTTTCCTTTTGTGTAAGTATATCTATATTGTTTATTCTTAGGAATAGAATTGCTGACTCAAAGAGCATAGGTCTAGTACTTTTTTAGAAGTTGCCAGCTTTTTCCATGTTAAAATTTTACCAATTTTTTAAAAAGATTGATTGATTGATTGATTGATTGATTTGAGAGAGTGAGACAGCACAAGTGGGATGAGGGGCAGAAGGAGAGAATCTTCAAGCAGACTTCCTACTGAGCATGGAGTCCCACATGGGACTCAGTCCCAGGATCCTGAGATCATGACCTGAGGTGAAATCAAGAGTCAGATGCTTAATCAACTGAGCCACCCAGGTGCCCTAAACATGTTTGTTTTAATACATCCTTACTAATTCAGAATGTTATTCAGAATATTCTTTATCAATGTGGTATGTGGAAAATATCCCATTGAAGGTTTACATTTTTATGGATGGAGTGAACTACTTTCCAAGAGAAATAAATTGCCAAAATTCGCTCTAAAAAGAGATGAAAAATCTAAATGGAATAATGCCCATACAAGAAATAGAACAGATTATCAAAGAACTTTTTCTCCACAAGAGTAATAGCCCTAGTTGCGTCATTGGGAAAATATACCAAACCTATGTGTGACAGATAAAATTTAAAAATTTTTTAAATAACTTGGGAGCATAGGAGAAAAAAAGTTTTTAGATTTTTTTTAAACTAGTCTCACATTGATTCTATAACCCCACGTGGATAGCAGAAAGAAAAATAAGTGAGCATAAAACTAAGAGGAAAAATATAGATTCTCTTTGTGACTATTACGAAGATCCCCAAATATTTGAAAATAGAAACTAGTACCACATTAGTAATAATGACCAAGTTGGGAAGTAGGGCTAATTCTGGGAATGCAAGGATGGTTCAGTAATACAAAATTTATTATTTTGGTCATATATCAATAAACGAGCAATAGAATCTTTTCTGAAGATTCTAAAGCAGCACCTGTTGATGATGATAGATATGATTCTTTAACATGATAGATTTATCTCTCTCAATTTCAATGCCAGCATCATGTTTTATAGATAAAATGGGGGAAATAGCACTATCTTTAGTGATTCTATAGTGGAAAACCCCAGTAGAATACAATCAAGAGTTAAAAACAGAGAATCAATAAATTAGCTGGATTTAAAATAATTGAGGCACTGAAATTAATAGACTGTATACACAAACTACAAACCTCATTTATAATAGCAAACAAAAGATAAAGTACTTTTGGACAGATTATTATTATCATTATCATTATCATTTCTTTATTTAAGTAATCTCTATACCCATTGTGGGGTTCGAACTCATGACCACTGACTCTGCCAGCCAGGTGCCCCTGGATATTATTATATTTATCCCTGTTTGCCAATCATGTCTCTCTTCCCCAAACATTTATATTTCCTGTTGAAACGTTATTATTCTTGCCTCTTGTTTTATTTCTATTTTCTCTCTGTAATTTTATATCTTTATTGTTTTGAGCTATAAGAATAATTTAATAGCAGGAACATTACAGATTATATATTTCAATGTATACAGAAATAGTATACATTAATATTGTAGCTTAAATCAAAAAGTACAAAATAACTAATTTTTGGCTCTTGGCTAACTTATAGTTTTTAAACAGATGCAGGCCAGTGCCTAAAATTTAAATGTATAAACCATCGTGTGTTTTAAAATTTTTGAATCATGCTTCTGCTTTGCAAACCACTGTTGATTTTTATTTCTCACAAATGTTGTACTCTTAAATTATTGGAGTGATAAGTGATTATACAAGATATTTTACTTAAATTGAAAGCATGGCCAGAATAATTTGATCATGTTTCCCAGAAGAAAAACAAAATAACAATCAATGGCAATTCTATATTAACTTTAGCTTATATGTGTGTTTCTATTTCTTTAACTTCAAATCTTTTGTTGCTGTTAACTGGATCATATATCTTGTGTTTTAGCTTAATAGTAATTTTGCTAATGTAAATATCATTATAATGTGTTTAGTAATGTCATAACTCTATGAAGCTGATGCTCTCTTAAAAATTGTTGATGATAACAATATAAGATGAGGGGTGTATAGTTATGAAAGACCCTAACATGATTGTGTATCTTTTTATTTAAGTACAAAGCATACTCATATTGTTTCTATCACCAGTATTTTTTTTAATGGCATAGCACAAAGAACGGTATTATGGTGGGAGACTATGAAAAGGTAAATTTATGGTTAGCTTCCAGATCTGCTCTAGAGTTTATTACCATCTGGTCTCTTTGGAGACTATTATAATTATTCATGGGAATGTTTTCAACACACAAAAAAAAGCATGATTTGTGTATTGGCAGAAAGTAAAAAATACCAGTGGTTTAAACCATATGTAGTTTTCTTAGAGTTAGGCAGGGGAAATGAACTGAAGAACTAATTGAGAATCATCAGTAGTGATGTGGTTTGTCTCAATTTTGTCAGAATTTATTCATAATGAACAAAATATTGCAAAACACGAAAAACTAATGGTAATATAAATACAATAATAACTCCATTTGTCCTATTATTTTACCTTCGTTTTATTTTATTATTTTTTTTTTATTAATGATATTTATTTATTTTTTTTTTTTTAACCTCTAATAAAAATTTTATTTATTTATTTATTTTTTTTTTCTTTCATTTTTTTTTATTGGTGTTCAATTTACTAACATACAGAATAACACCCAGTGCCCGTCACCCATTCACTCCCACCCCCCGCCCTCCTCCCCTTCTACCGCCCCTAGTTCGTTTCCCAGAGTTAGCAGTCTTTACGTTCTGTCTCCCTTTCTGATATTTCCCACACATTTCTTCTCCCTTCCCTTATTTTCCCTTTCACTATTATTTATATTCCCCAAATGAATGAGAACATATAATGTTTGTTCTTCTCCGACTGACTTACTTCACTCAGCATAATACCCTCTTTACCTTCGTTTTAATCCATGAAATGTAAGATTGTCTGAGATAAATCTTGGTGTGAATCTCAGAAACAAAATGAGGAAAATACCAAATTTTGAGAGCTTTTAAAAATGAAAACAAAAACATTCATGTTAAAATGATTTTGGAGCTGAGCACTGGAACAATGCCTCTCTGAAAGGTATTTGTTATGAATTTAATGCAAACATTATTTTAAATAATTTTACATGTCTTGGACTAGTGTAAAATTTTTCTGAAGCTTGAGTTGATATATTTTTTTTCTTGAGTTGATTTAATAGTAAAAGCATAAAAACAAATATCTTTTCACTTTTCCATTCTAAAAGTTGGAAAGCGGTCTATAAAAAATGAGATGACAAATCAAAAAATAGAGATCATCTATTTTTATTCAGCTGTTTTAAAACAAAAATGCCTGGTGGGCTGGGAATATACAGGAAATTTAAATTTGTGATTGAGAATAAGAAACGCATTTGTGGTTTAAAAAAGAAATACCAGTATGTCACATTAAAGTTATGATATCCACGGTATTGTGCAGTTAGCAGGAAAATGTATTACATCAGGGGGTATGTTGCACTTTTGAGAGCTAGTGTGGGGCTGCTGAATGAAGAGAATAACTCCATAGAAGGCATGAACATTAATAATCCAGTCAGAGAGGAAGAATTTTGCTGTCTCTCATGTAACATAAAACAGATGTTACATTCTATTAAAAACCTTCTTAACTAAAATGAATGTTTAGATCACTGGTCAATAGGAGAAACATGAACAATGGCAATTTAATGATTTTAAAATTTATTGTTTGTCAGTTAATACTGGTGGTAGGGAGGGTGAGGGGAAGCTTGCCAAATGTTAATATATTTTGGATATCTTAATTTAGAAAGTTGAAAGGCAACAGTAAACTGTATTAGTATTTATGTGGTTTTGCAAGTTTAAACTGTTTCCTTCTCAAGAATTGTAAAAACAAGAGATTTAGAAACACAGTCCAGAGTCAGTAAGTTTGAATAGGTTGTTTAAGTATATCTAAAAGTATAATCAATTAACTGTAAATGAGTATTGCAAACATTAAGTGGTTGGAAATTGAAAGTAGACATACACAAAGGGCTACGTGGGGATGTTAATACAAAGTCCCTAAGTATTCTTCTTTTTTCTTATTCATTCATTCATTCATTCATTCATTTATTCATTTATTCATTCGAGACAGAAAAGCAGAGACATAGGCAGAGGGAGAAGCAGGCTCCATGCAGGAAGCCCGATGTGGGACTTGATCCTGGGACTCCAGGATCACACCTTGGGTGGAAGGCAGACGCTTAACCTCTGAGCCACCCAGGCATCCCCCCTCCCCCTTTGTCTTTTAGATTTACTTTTTTTTTTTCCAGTATTTTTTTGTTTAAAAAAATTAGGTGTAATTTACATACAGTTAAACTGACCTTTTTAATGCACCGTTCCATAACATTATGACACATGCCATGTAACCACTACCAGAAATAAGCTATAGAATAGTTCATCACCGTAGAATTTTCCCGTGCCCCTTTGGAATCACCCCCCCCTCCCCCCACCTCAGCTCTTAGCAATCGCTATTCTGTTTTTGTTGGTAGAGATAGTAGTGCTTCTTGGTTGGTGCGCCAAGAATAAGGCTCTACCTGCTTCTTTTCCTGGGAGATTTCTGAGCATTGTTTATACAGCTGATGGACTTAAGATATGAGGTAACAGACTTCATTACTGTTTGCTGTAAAATTGGTGGATTCCCCAGGCTTGATGTTCCTCACCTGCCCGTGCAAACCCACTGCATATACATAGCCATCTATCTGAACCATATCATCTTCCCCCTGTAGGACATGGTGGAGGGGTAATTGGTGCAGATATGTTTATATTCTTATACTTTACCATGAGTAATAAAGTCTTTTGTGTTTGACTCAGTTGTCTCATGTCTTCTGCCTTCATCTGTGAATTTAGTAACAGACTTTTTTGTTAGCCTTTTTAAAAAGTGTAAAATCAAATCCCATATCATATTTTTCTGTCCCTCTGGTTCTGCCTTTTTCAGTGTTTCATATTGAGGAATCCAGCTCCTGGCTAAAAACTTCTATGTGATTTTTCAGGCCCAATCAGAGGCATTTATAAAGGTTTTATGTACCTGGTTTTAGTGGGAAAGCCTGGTACAAACCCAGTACATTGCAGCTTCTGAAGGCAGTTTCTTTTCTTTTTTTTTTTTTTTTTTTTTTTTTTTGAAGGCAGTTTCAGTCAAGGACTCATCCCTCACTGACCAGCTATGTTCTTACCTATATCTGCATTCGTAACCCCTGCATCTTCATTTGAGGACCTCTTTATTTGGGCCTTCCGGAGAGGTCTGCCTCTGTCTGCACCTTCTTACTGGGGAAGTGAGTGAGACTGTAAAGACCCTTTCTCTGCTGTAACGTAGTACTCGGGATTTTTCCACTGCTAGCCCGATCTTCCCTGGGTCATAAAGCTGCAAGAGCCTTTTATTGGGATCTCCCCACATCTGTGCTGATACACTTGATCCTTGACTAGTGTGCGGGTCCTTGAGGGAAAATGGAAGTGGAGAGCTGGTACTTCCTCTGATTTAGCCTATAATTGTAACATAGTAAAGTGATACATTTTGTCTTGTCTAAATGGACTACTGTAGGATCTGGCAACTTAGCTCTCTCCAACTCATTGGAGTTCTTGACACAAATGAGTGGAATCATATAGTGTATAGCTTTTGAATCTGGCTTCCTTCACTTGGCATAAGTGCATCTGAGATTCATCCATTTTGTTGTGTATCAGTAGTTTATTTCTTTTACTGCTGACTAGTATTCCATCATATAGATGTGCTGCAGCTTCTATATTCATCCCCAGTAGAGGAATATTTAGAATGTTTTCATTTTGGCCATTTTGAATAAAGCTGCTATAAACATTTGTAAGTTTTTGTGTTTACATTGTGTTGTTTATTTTCATTATTACTGAGTTTTGAGAGTTCTTTATATATTCTGAATCCAAATCTTTCATCAGATAAGTGATTTGCAAATACTTTCTCCCATCTGTTCTTATCTTTTCATTTTCTGAACAGTATCTTTCAATGAGCCAAAGTTCTTACCAATTTATCAGTTTGATTTTTATTGATTATGCTTTTATGTATTATTAAGAACTCTTGGCCTAACTCAGGGTCAGAAGGATTTTCTCTGATATTTTCTAATAAAAGCTTTATTGTTTTAAAACGCTTTTATGTTTACATCTCTGATCCATTTTGAGTTAATTTTTGTGTGTAGAAGATGAGATGTGAATAAGGTTCCTCTTTTTCTCCCACTTTGGCTTATGGATATCTAATTGTTCTAGTCCATACCCTTTCCTGAGTTTTTTAAAAATTGTTTTAATTGCCTTTATGGTTTTCTTGGAAATCAATTATATGGTTGTATTTCTGTACTCTCTATTCTGTTCCATTGATCTGTATGTTTATGCTTTCTCCAATATTATGCTGTACTGATAACTACATCTTCATAGTAACCCTTGATGTGTTTGGGATTTTTTGTTTTTGGTCTCTATAATCATGTTAAAATGAGTCTAAAAGTTGAAATTATTACATTTTACAGGCTGAGAATGTCGTATAGTTACATATAAATTTTCACTGTTGTTGGATTTTGATATAATGTATATGTTAGAAAATGTGTTTTCAGTATGCATAGAAGAAGTGCTATTAAATTAGTTGAAGGGGGGGGCAGCCCCGGTGGCTCAGTGGTTTGGCACTGCCTGCTGCCCAGGGCGTGATCCTGGAGACCCTGGATTGAGTCCCACGTCGGGCTCTCTGCATGGAGCCTGCTTCTCCCTCTGCCTGTGTCTCTGCCTTTCTCTCTCTCTCTGCATCTCTTTGAATAAATAAATAAAATCTTTAAAAAAATAGTTGAAGGGGATTTTGAAATAAGACTAATAAGAAAGAGTAAATAGTAAATGGAAAGCTTATACATCTTATTGTCCCTACCTTTTTGTTTTAAATATTTATTTTTAAAGGAGACTTATTTTGTTCTGGTGACTGGTTTGATTTTTATAGATTTTTTCAGCAATGTAACCTTGGACATAGATTTTAGAACAAATGGTCTATATGATAGATGTAGGTAATGCTGGCAGGGGTGGCATGGAGGTGATTCAGGGAAGACAGTGCAACTAATAAAAAGTAATTAAGCCAGATACCCTGCTAGGTTGTTGTTTTATCCTGTGGGGAAATTTTGAGAAAAATCAGTGTCAAAATTGCTTTCAGAATGAACTGACAGGAAGTGTGAGTGTATTTCCTGTTAATGGTTGTGGAGTGGAACCCAGAGAATTATTCACCTGCCTCGTGCTCAGGTGGGCATAGCAGCTTTCACCAGTTCAGGAGGAAAGATCTTAGGCATAGACAGGCATAGCTGTTCAAAGTAACCTGGAACAAGGGCAAATGGTTAGGTCCAAAGGATATAAGAGGGGCACTGACAGCATTTGATGCATACCCTTATTACTTTTAAGTTCCTTTCCTGGATTATTATAATAAACAACTTTAGTCAAATCATCCCTTTAATGATATTTTCTAGATAAATTAGATTATAGTTTCTATACTTACGCTTGTCTCTACTTTTTATTCATACAGCTTCATTAATTTCTATATATTTATGCCTGTTGTCATACTATTTAATTACCTAGAAGAGCTTCCTAACTGCACATTTAGAGTTGTTATTGTATATTCCCTCTTCAGATCATGTATTTTAAAATGTTAAATGATAAGAGAGTATATAAGATGACAGAAAAACATATAAAATGTTTTCAATATCTTTAGCCATCAGAAAAAGTATGAATTAAAACTACATGTGAAATCCCTGCATATATATTTGAATAACTAAAAATTAAAATTGCTGACAATAACATGTGCTAGTGGGAATGTAAAATGACATAGCCACTCTGGGAAACAGTTTGGCATTTCTTATAAAATTAAACATACATTCCATATGACTCCAAATTCTTGAGTATTTATCATAGAGAAATGAAAACTTATGTTCACACAAAAAACTTGCTACACAAATATTTACAGCAGCTTTATATGTAATTGCTCCAAATTAGAAACAATCCAAATAACCTTCAACAGGTGAATGGATAGATGGACTGATACATCTATAAGATAGAATATGACTCAGCTTTATTTTTATTTTTTTTGAAGATTTTATTTATTTTTTTTTTGAAGATTTTATTTATTTATTTATTCACGAGAGACACAGAGAGAGAGAGGGGGGGGCAGAGACACAAGGCAGAGAGGGAAGTAGGCTCCATGCAGGGAGCCCAACATGGGACTCCATCCCGGGTCTCCAGGATTACACCCTGGGCCGAAGGCAGATGCTAAACCGCTGAGCCACCTGGGCTGCCCTATGACTCAATTTAAAAAGGAAAAAAGTATTCAGACGGACAGCAATATGCATGGATACCAAGGGCATCACACTGAGTTAAAAGAGCCAATCTGAAAAGTTGATGTTCTGTATGATTTCAATAATATAATGTTCTTGAAATTTAAAATATATGTATAGTTTTGGAAGACAGAATAGTGGTTGCTAGAGGCTAGGGATGAAGGGGAAAGGAGAGGATAGATAGTGTGAGTATAAAGTTGTCATACAAGGAGTCTTCTTGGTGGGGATGGAACAGTTCTATATATTGAATGCGGTGGTGGTCTCATAGATCTATATGGCTGATAACATTGCATAGACTATAAATACACTCAAGCAAGAATGTCGATAAAATCTAGTGAAACCGGAATGGATTCAGTAATTTACTATTATACCAATGTCAGGTTCCTGAACTTGAAAATGGACTGTGATCATATAATATGTTATCATTAAAGCAAGCTGAGAGAGGGTAACATGGGGGAGCCCTCTGTATTATTTTTGCAACTTAACTGTGAATCTAAAATTAGTATGTGGTCATTGCATAAGTCCTCTTTATTCACATACTTTGCATCTTATATCTAAACTAATTCTCTTTCCATGACAGAATAATCCCATGGTGTGCAGTTTTTTTTTATACAAAGCAAAGGCTTAAAAGACTACAGAACTAATTGCATGAAAATAAATGTTGTTAACTATTTTGCGTTGGTCTATTTATTACCTTCTTCACAAAATTCCAGGGATCCAAATGTAAGTAAAAGTTTTATTTTCAAAATGATCTGCTTTATAAACAAAACTAGAGGGCCTTCCTGATTTCTTCAGAATTCTGTGCTATAAATTGAAACTTTTGGTGGTCACCTATCTCATAGACATAAACATAGTATCTTCTCTGTCTGTAAAATTATTTTTCTTCATTTGACCAATTTGTACCCATTTAATGTGTCTCAGGCTTAAACCTTGTGGAGGTCTTACCTTTGATACTCCTCTTCAAATCTATGTTTAGTGCCACTCATATGCTCTTATATCAGGCTGGATTCATTTTACAAATGTACAAAATGACCAAATAATAGGCAAGTTAATCACCCAATTGAAACAGTGGCATTTGGTGTAAAACCTCAGAATACATCCTAAATCTTAAATGTACAAATAAATTATTCAAAACATGAGACCACCCAACCCATTCTAGTGATATTTAACAGAGATATATTTGTAACTGGTAGAAGAAGAATCACTCCCTGGGTACAAGATCAATTGCTGTTCATTTTATTCACCTGAAGATAAATCACTTTCACAGATTTTGCAGACTTCTCTTTTTCCTGAAAAAATGATTTATTAAAGTGGAGGTTTCTTTATTATATCAATGCTGGCTTACTCTCCCCTTTATAATACTTCTATATTGAAGGAAGCCAGAGGCCAATCATAGTCTTGTCTGTTCTGCTCTTTATTTCATTGTTATTTTAAAACCCGTTGATGAATTTTTCTCCATTTTGAAGGCCCATTTTTCTCCTACATATGAGAGAATTTTAAATATTTGAGATGATGTTAATGTATTTTATTACTTTAAATTGTCTTTAGTTTGATTTTTTAAAAAAAACTTACTAATTTATATTCATTTAGCATAATTTTAGGATTCAGCCATATTGACCAGAAAAATAGTATTTTTGGGGTGAGTGGGAGAGAAGGAAAAAGGTGTAAATAACTGGTTAAAAATCTAAGGAAATGTTTTCAGTGTTTCATCATGTATATACATTTGCATTGTTTATATTATTATATGAGAAGAACTCACTTGTTTCCCTATATTCCCACATACTGTTTGACAGTTTGAGTAATGTGACAGTATTCATTTCTGCACCTCGTGACTTTTCATTCTTAAAATATTTTCTAAACCAGATTCCAAAACATATATTCTGATTTCTAGTTTGGAACTCTTAATGTTACTATTCAAAACAGTAAGCAAATGAGGGGGTAGTACTCTTCTGCTTCGAAAAAGTAAATAGAAGTTTGGACTCATTTGGAAAATTTAGGATATGTAGCTTTAATGTATATATATAAAATGTATGTGTGTGTGTGTGTGTGTGTGTGTGTGTATATATATCATCTGGGTATATAGGTTGACAGATTAGGGGATCAGAATAGAGTGAAGAAATAAACCTGAATAGAAATGGAAATTCAGAAGAGTATGTAAAAACTGGCAACCAGTGTAGGAAAACTGAGGAATTGTTATTTCAGGAGAATTACTTTCCACTCACTGTGCTTTCTTACTGTGTTAATAATTTTTATAATGTGCTGTGTATTATCAATTTAAATACATAATTTTGAGAAATTAAAATGGCTGGCATATTTATACAGTAGCAGTTTGTTTGCTCAATATTTAATTATTGCCAGTTTGCAGAATATAATGGTACTGGTAATAGTACAATATATAGAACATTGGACTGTGCCTTTCAAATACTTTTTTTTTTCATAAAGATTTTATTCATTCATTCATGAGAGGCACAGAGAGAGAGGCAGAGACACAGGCAGAGGGAGAAGCAGGCTCCATGCAGGGAGCCCAATGTGGGACTCGATCCTGGGACTCCAGGATCACGCCCTGGGCTGAAGGCAGACGCTCAACCGCTGAGCCACCCAGGGATCCCCTCCTTTCAAATACTTTTAAAGAAAACACAAACTTCTTCCCTAACAAATATTTCTTAGTGATTTTTAATATTAACTCTTGGTCTTTCAGTAAGCCCTGTTTATCACATCCTTTGCATCTTTTATCTAAGCTAATTCAGACATATGCCCTCCTCCTTTATATCAAAAATTTAGAGAGACACAATTTATGCCTGCCCCTATTCATGAATACTTGTCCTCATTTTCTTGTGCTGTATATAAAACCCTGTCAGATCAAACTTTAGTTTCCTCTTGTATTTCCTTCTCCTTGATAGAATACCAAGTATATTCAGTGATGTCCTGGATTTGTTTCTTTCACACTTAAATTAATTTTTACTCTGATTTCACCAAAATTTCATATACTTGCCATAGTCTACATTCAGTGGATTTTTATAATCATTACCCTTGTTTCTTGCTGTTTCTGTTTTTGTTGGTGTTTTCTTTTGCTTTCTGCTTATGGCTTCTTCAAAGTTTTTTATGTTTGGATGTCCTCAATCCAAAATCCACCATGTGTTGGCTCTTATGTAGTTGCTTACATAATACAAATAACTATTCTTGGAGTTTTGTGTATTTATTTGGCTGTCATTGTATTGAAAATTGTTTTGACAATTCATTTATGAACTTTCCTAGTGCAGAAATGTGCATTGCAAGATCAGCATGCCCAGGCTTGTGGTGTTATGGATATATGTGTATTTTCAAACGTTTAAAGATTTTTAAATGTGTAAAGCATATAGTTAACACAAATGTCACCATTCCTTGGTTCTGTCTATAAACTCTCCTCCCCTAAAGGAAATTAAACTGCTATTTCGGGACACCTAGGTGGCTCAGTGGTTGAGTGTCTGCCTTCAGCTCAGGGCGTGATCCTGGGATCTGGGATCGAGTCCCACATCGGGTTCCTAACAGGAAGCTTGCTTCTCCCTCTGCCCCTCTCTCTCTCTCCCTCTCTCTCTCTTCTCTCATGAATAAATAAATAAAATCTTTAAAAAAAAAGACCCTACTGTTCCAATTAGCAAAAACAGTTTCTAACATAGGTCTTTCATAAAAGTGAAGTGGTATAACACAAACTTTCATGAAGTGAGGAATACTTCTTGCTTCATGCTATTTTGACTTTTGTAAGGTTTCATAGGAACACTCCACCTTCAGATCCTGGGAGAAACTTGTATTTTTTTTCTATCTTTTTACTTTTAATCTATTTGTAACTTTTCATCTAAAGTATGTCTTCTATAGACATACACACATGTCTTCATTTTTAAGATTTATTTATTTATTTGAGAGAGGGAGAGAGTGTGCACACAGCGGGGGTGAGGGGCCGAGAGGGAAAGAGAATCTCAGGCAGACTCCCTGCTAAGCACAGAGCCCGAACAAGGGCCTGCTCCCTCGACTCCAGGACGACCACTCAAGCTGAAACCAAGAGTCAGACACTCAATCATCTGAGTCGCCCAGGCACCCCCGTAAATGTCTTTTAGATATAATTATCATAACTATTGCTATGACACTGTAAAATTTGTCCCTTTATATTACTTACATGAAGTCAGTTTGCTCTTCCATAAAACATCTTCTACTCTGTATATAAAGCACAGCTTGTTTTTTTACTAAGGCCTTTGAGAAAAACATTTGAGTAAGCTTAAGTTTCATTGCATTTGGGATGCTTGGGTGACTCAGTGGTTGAGCGTCTACCTTTGGCTCAGGGCGTGACCCCGGTGTCCTGGGATCGAGTCCCACATTGGGCTCCCTGCATGGAGCCTGCTTCTCCCTCTGCCTATCTCTCTGTCTGTGTCTTTCATTAATAAATAAATAAAATCTTTTTTAAAAAATGTTTCATTGCATTTAAAAATTCCCGTTATCTAATATGTCAAAAGTTCATGTTTATTTCCCTTATTTTCATGACATGGGTCATATCATAAGAACAAATAAAAATAGTTATTTGTAGTTTGATGAATACTAGATTTTAATCTTATTATATAGTAGATATATTCTGTAATGGAGATATAAATATTAAATATAACATTTTAGTTAAATTTATGTACCATTAGATTTTTCTCTGAATATTAAATTTTTGTATTGGTAGTTTATTGCCATTTACAATTGTATGCTACTAATGATGTTGGTAAGTGCTTCACAGTTACAATAAAATGTAATTATAAAACATGGGTGGGCATACGATGTCCTTCGACAGATGAATGGATAAAGAAGATGTGGTGTATATACAATAGAATATTACTCAGCCATCAGAAAGGACAAATACCCACCATTTGCTTCGACCTGGATAGAACTGAAGAGTATTATGCTGGGTGAAATAAGTCAGTCGGATGAGGGCAATCATCATATGGTTTCACACATACGTAGAATTTAAGAAATAGTGAAAGATTATAAAGGAAAGGATGGAAACCGAATGGGGAAAATTAGAGAGGAAGACAAACCATGAGAGACTCTTTTAACTCTGGGAAACAAACAAAGGGTTACGGAAGGGGAGATGGGGGTGGGGATTGGGTAACTGGGTGACAAATACTAAGGACACTTGATGGAATAAGCACTGAGTGTTATACTATATGTTGGCAAATTGAATTTAAATTCAAATTTTAAAAATTAAAAATAAAAGGTTCCATTAAACTTTAAAAAAAATATGGGTGGGCATCATCTATAATTGATTAATTAGCTTATAAATAATGCAAACTAATATAAACTTCTGTTGATTTCCAGTTTCTAATCAATCTGACTTGAAGTATTATTTTTATGTATTTTTGCCTTAAAAATATCTTAAATGTGGAAAGAAAACACTAATATTTTATTTTTTTAAAGATTTGCTTATTTATTTATTTATTTATTTATTTATTTATTTATTTATTTATTTATTTATTTATTTATTTATTTATTTATGATAGAGAGAGAGAGAGAGATAGAGATAGAGGCAGAGACACAGGCAGAGGGAGAAGCAGGCTCCATGCAGGGAGCCTGATGCAGGATTCGATCCAGAGACACAGGCAGAGGGAGAAGCAGGCTCCATGAAGGGATCCAGGATTGTGCCCTGGGCCAAAGGCAGGCGCCAAACCACTGAGCCACCCAGGGATCCCCAGAAAACACTAATATTTAAATGCAAAGTTAAAAGTATTCTATAATGTAAAAAAAAAAAAAAAAAGCAATCTTGTTTTTGAAATGTTCAGTTTATTTGATTTTGTGTGTATAAAAGTTCTTTAGGGATTTAAAAATGCTTTTCTAAATTAAAAAAAAGGCATAGAACAGAAATAAAGCTTTAAAAATGCTCTAAATCCTTATGCATTAAAACGTTTTCATTTTTTTTAAAGAAGCATCACTTTAACACTGCGTAAACTATGTATTCAACAAATTGGTATATGGATTATAATACAGGCACCTAAATCTCAGGCTTTACTTAGTCTCTCTACTGATTACTACTGTTGAGTATAAGTTTCATATGAGAATAGGAAAAAGGGAGCTCATCATTCCCCTGAGCATCTGGAATAAGTTCCTGCCAGAGGCAAGATAGTAATTTTTGTCTTTTTGTCCGTATAGCAAACCTAGTATTGGCTGAAATGAATCACATGCAGAAACTCAAATACTCTCACAGAAAGATTCCAGTGTTTGTGTGATTTCTTTTGCTGGAAAAATTGCATGTTTTTGACTCCTACATAATTCCTTTATCAATAGTAAAAATTTCCTCATGACATAGATCCTTCAATCTTTTTTTTTTAAGATTTTATTTATTTATTCATGAGAGACACAGAGAGAGAGGCAGAGACACAGGCAGAGGGAGAAGCAGGCTCCATGAAGGGAGCCCGACGTGGTACTCAATCCTGGGTTTCCAGGATCACGCCCTGGACTGAAGGTGGCGCTAAACCGCTGAGCCATCAGGGTTGCCCCAGATTCTTCAATCTTAACATTTTTGATAATTAACCATTAAGTCCCTGAATATTATATTATTATTATCATTATTATTAAAACACTTATTGTTTTGAATGAATATTAGCTCTGAATACTGGTAACCTAAAAACATGAAGTTTACTTCAACTCTTTTGTGGTTCTTTGGAGGAAGACATCTTTTTGTATAGTCTTAAGAAAATCTTTGCAAATCTCTTGGATGATAGAAGCACTCATAACAAGTGACAGTTACGGTGGGAGCTCACAAGATAGATCTTCTCTGTGCTCTACCATCAAGTAGATAAGTGATCTTGGGGAAGTGCTTCAACTTCTTAATCTATTCACTGATTATTTTAATCTTGATTACTTAGGCTCATTATGGTTCCAAAATTTCATGGCATCTTTCTATTTTTAATTATAGTTTTTAAAATCTAAGTAAAAAACCCATATCGGATTCAAAGGGAAAGTTCTATTAGCACTTAAATTAAATTTGAGTTGTTAGATATCTTACTGCTTCTCACTTTTCACTCACGGCTTCCACTGTGTGTGATTATGATTATTTAAGCCATATGCACTTAATGCATTAAGTCCAAGCAGAGGACTGTGATAAATCAGTAAAACTTCATTCTGAGTATTTATTCATTCTGTGGATTTGGTTGTATTGTGGTCAAATTTTTTCTAATTTTATATGCATATCTTGGGAGTTTGTTATTTGGCCACGCTCACATGGCTTGATACACTGATAAGTAATGCTAAGTGTTCAAGCACAGCTTTCCAGACTAAGTTTATTTCTACAGGTTAAACCACCTAGTTGCTTTTTTATCATTTCACTTTTTAAGATTATTAACAAAGTATGTATAAGTCAGCTTTTTAAAAACCTCTGCCACTTGAAGGATAATAAAATGACCCAAGGAAAGGAAGAAAAACATATTAGATGATATATAAAGTTTATACTTAATCCTATGCAATCAACAGTTAATGATACAATGTTTGTAGGCTAGGCTTACTTTTATTTTATTATAAGCCCTTTTGGTGTAGTGGTGTGGCTAGAAATGTAGAGTGTGGATCCAGATGAGTTGGGGAAAATTTACAGATAGAATTTTCAGAAGCTGAAGAGAAAAGCATATTGTCCTTAGAAGGTTTTAAAAAATTATTCAGATTTTCCATTAAGCTTTTTAGATCTCTCAACCATCTATTTTTTTTTCTATTACAATTTTAGCCCGTTCCTTTTATATTGTCTTCAGTTCAAGTTGGACAGTTGATCCATATTCTTTCTAATTTTCATTATATTTAAAACTGAAGTTTTCTCAATTTTATTTTCTTAAGCAATTATTTGTTAGTGGACATTAGGTACTATTTATAAATTCCCAATTCTTGGTTATAGTGCTACTTATTTATCTTATCATATAACTAAATACATATGTTTGTCAATCCACAGTAAGAAATGCAGTTTACATCACTTCTAAAGATGCCTCTGTTTGTGTGTGTGTGTGTATATATATAACTAAAATTATTCATTAAATAATTTCTACCCTTAGTACCTTGCAGGGCACTTTGGTTTTTTTATTCTGTTAGATATAAAAGTGATGGCTGTGACCCATTATGATTATCATCATCCATTAGTGCATCACAGACTACTACTTGAAAATCACTGAAAGATGTTGATTAGTATAAATGGGGAATCTTCTCCATCTTGCCCACATAGTAGATATATTACTGGGTTATTTTATATAATACTCATTTCATAGGATAGTTTGCATCTTGTTATATAAAGTTTTTTCCATTTTTAAATTTTGTATCAACTGAATCAAGAACTCTAATGTTCAGTACATCTTTAGCAAGCCTATTTCAAGTCTTTCTGTCTCAAGTAATTACTCTATATGTTGGTCACTTCATTGGACACCTTACCTCTAAACCTTAAAATACTTCAGTATAGCTTCATTTCATCTGTTATTACCCCCATTTCAAGATGGAAAACTGAGTGTTGGGAGATAGTTCATGCATTTTTCACGTGCCTGCACAGTATAAGTCTTCTAAGCAAAGGCATTTACATTGCGGGTGTTTTGTATAAGGAGAAATTCCTGGGTAGTGAAACTAGTAATGTGTCCATCCTTGGAGACATCCCAAAATTAAAATTAAAAGACCTCACCTTCCTCTTCCTGTAAGAGAGCTGCCTTTATACTAGAGTAATGCACTATCTTTCTTTTCTGGAGCAGAGCAGAAACCTTTAGAAGATCAGAGTTTCTTAGTTTTAGGATTACTCTCTGTGCTGCTCTCTGCTGCATGTGCCCGTAATATCCAGCCTTCACTGCATTGCCCCATGAGGATTGGAACTCAGGGAAATAGCACTAAGTTATTGCTCTGGCTGCTGTTTTTGCCATGAGCAATAAATTTTCTTTGTCTCTGATCCAGAGGTCTCATGTCCTCATGTCACTCTGTGTGTGTGTATGTGTGTGTGTGTGTGTGTGTGTGTGTGTGTGTGTGTAGAGAAAAAAGGAGAAAAGAGATAGGCAGACACTAATTTGTTAATGTATGTAGGACTATCAAATCCTTGATGGTTTCTGAATTAATACTTGTTTATAGGAAGTGCAGGGCTGTGCTTTTAGTAAATTCAAAACTGCAATTTGGCCTTAAGCCTTACATAGGTGGCTAACAAAACTAGACAATACAGTGCCAATGACTAGGATTTAGCATAAGCAGATAATATAAATATTTTCTGTCACATTTGTGTGTTTATGGTCTATGACTCTGAATATTTTTCTCCCCACCCTTTTATGTTAAACTAAAAAAAGTGGTAGGCTGGGATTGGAGTATCTAGGATGAAATTCTATTTATATGGATAAAATTTTGTAGCCATATGTATATATTTCATAATACATTGAAAAATAAAGTATAATCACCTTTAATAATAAAATAAATTACTTATTAAAAAATCTACTTAATGCACAGAATAAAAATAATTCTAGAATTTTTGAAGTTAACGTATTTCTCAGTAACTAGAATTATAATGTAAACTATAAAACTGGACTTAATTTGCCATTTATTTATAATAGTTTAAAAACGGAATCTATCTCATAATTGTGACAGATGCAAACTTGGAGTATACATCTATATTACCTGTTATGGAATTGACTCATATCCATAAATGCTGATTTCAAATGACAGGGTTTATGTAATACTTTGGGTATTATTAATCCTATGTTTTAAGGCATAACTCATAATGCAAGTTGACCTTATGGAACATTTAAGGGAAATTCCTTCATTTAGCATTATATAGGTTTCTATGTGATATATAGGACACTTGATTTAATATTAACATCTGTGTAGACACAAGCCTATTGTCCACTTCAAATTTTTATATATATAGAATATAAAATAGTTTGCGCAAACGCATATGGATTAGTTTATTAATATAATTTTATATTAAAACCCTTTATACCCACTTAAATGTATATATAATTTGCATTACATGTATTTCATAGTAGGAGATAAGAAATAGACTAAACCTTCCATTCTTGGAGGTAAAAATTCTTTATCCTGTGTTTGGCTACATGAGAAAGATGAAGGTATTTTTGTTTTCCATAAGTTATCAACAAACACTTATTATAGATACATCAGCAGATGCTTACTACATCTCTACAGATCCATTCATAAATATAACCACATTTCCTGAAGTATAGTTAGAACTGTCTGACATGGATAATTATGAGAAAATAATTAGCAACATACATAATTTGTAAATATTAACTAGTTACTTAGGATATTCTGAATCGTAGTTATTCCAAATTGCATATCATGCCAGAAGAAATCAAGATGATAACAGAATAAGCGATGGGTAGAAACTTGCATAAAATCAAATTGTTTGTACAGAGGCAGAATGACCCAGTTTGTTTCCTTTATTCACTTTTCTTATTTTCTTCAGAATTTACTTAAATAATTTATTCCGATCTTCAAATTCCTGCCCAGTCTCCTGTCCCTTTTATCAGAAGACAGTTTCTCAACTTTTCCTACTAAGCAATCATTTTAGCCATTAAGAAGTATTCTCAATGTCTGAACTCTCTGTATTTAAATGTAATAAGTTATTTTTAGTCTTCATACTAAATATCCAGTACCTTTTGAAATTTTTAATATAGAACATTTCCACTTAGCAATTCTTCATATGATAATATATAATTATAGAAAGTATAATTTCCTTTGTTGATTAACTGTTACTGGTTAATGCTGAAGTAATTGCTGATATTTATTTTCTCTGTTCTCTTTTTTAAAAAAATACCACTTGCTTTCTTGTTAGTACTTTACAAACATTTACCAAGTTAATGTGTAAGTTGTAAAACAGATATAAAATTGTTTTTGGAAAAAAAATTTTAAATGGAAGTGTTTTTGGCAGTAAAACTTTTTCTTTGAGAGTGAAGGGATACTGGATTACAATCAACATTTTTAGATATTTCATATGTAGAGAACCAAATAAAATTATAAAGTTGATATAAATATCAATGTGCTATGCAACTTCACACTTTATATGTTCATGTCCCCAAATTGGAGTGTTTTAAGAAGCATGAAGAGTTCTCCAAATTAGTTTATGTATTGCTTGTCTGGTTATGTTCTGTAGATTTTTTAAAATAGTAATTCTGCAAGAAAGGCAAGGAAAATTTGCTTTGGAAAGAGTGAAAACTGCAAATGCATTTTATGTTCTATGACACTGTATATTGTATCTAGCTGGTAAACTATAATTGTTGTACTACGGATTCAGAAAATATAAGCTGATAGGCATAATGATAGCTATTTTGTAAATATGAATATTTAAGCATTAGTTGAAATCTAAAATAGTTACCAATGGATGTTTTAAAAATTTGCCTATAATCTTTAAAACTGGCATTTTTAAACTGTGGTTCATGAATTATCAGTTGGAATGGAAGTCTGTTTATGGACCTATAGGAGGCCCATAAATCCATTAAAGGTTTACATTTAAACATGTGGGGTTTTTTGGAGAATACTTAACTTTTATCATAGTCTAAAAAACAAAAACAAACAAAAAAAAACAACCAAGACCCACTGATTTAAAATCACCGATGAAGGCCATAGGGGATCCCACTATATATACAGTTGATCCTCATTATTTGTAGATACTATGTTTGCAAGTTTACCTACTCAGTAAAAATTTACTTGCAAATACCAAATCCGTACTCAGGGCACCTTTGCAGTCATTCACAGTTATAAACAGAACAGGAAAAGAAAAAAAAAAAAGATGATGTGCACATTATCATCTGAAGTAACACTTTACCTTCTTGTTTCATGATACTCATAAACAAGTATCCTTTGCATGGTATATTTAGTGCCATTTTCCCATTTTTGTGCTTTGTGATTTTGTTGTTTAAAAAGGCCATCAAGCATAGTACTAAAACGAAGTCTAGTGTTCCTAGGTGCCAGAAGGCTGTAATGTGCTCTAGAGAAAATTTTGTTAGATGTGCTTTGTTCTGGCATGAGTTATAGTGCTTTTGATTGTGAATTCAGTGTTAACAAATCAAATATTATGATGTGTGTATATATGTATGTATGCTTATATATAGCTATATATACAGCTTTTTATATCTGTATATATAAATAAATAATGTCTCTCTAAACAAAACACAAAAAACAAAATTATGTAGTGATATTAATTGGTTGAAAAATAATGTAACCAAGGCATTGCAGGAACCTAACCCTGTAGTTCCCATAGGTACAATGTTTCCGTATTCATAAATTAGAGCTAAGGAAGCTAATCTCATTGATCTTTTGAAGTCTTTTTCTCGCCCCCCCCCCCCCAAGTTTCGCCAATCCCACATCAAACCACAATTTCTTGTTCACACCATGTATTCCATTTGGAACATTAATTATGTCTAAATAATTAAGTGTTCAGCAATGAATATTCTCTTCATCAGGTCATTTCTGAAAGATGACTGCTATCATTTCACTTGAAGTGTTTCTTTTTAAACTTAATATTTCATAATGTACTTTTTTATGAACATTTACTGATGTTAGACCAGGCTATGTATGCATCATTCATCTCTTAATATCTTACATCACACGCTTTTAACATAACCATGATAACTGCTGTTGATTTAAGTGGACTTCATGTTTATACTTTGTAGCTCTGCTAGAATTCATTGATCTGCTTCAGATTTCTGCCTGAAATGTTTTTACTGCTCATTATACCATATATTGTAATATAATACCATATATTGCTCTAGGATATTTGTAACCATTTACACTGAGTTTAGTCATTTTATCTGAGGGCTTGCTAATTTGTTAATAGATGAAGAGTTAGAAACATCCTTATCTAACAGTTATGAGCTATATATTTACATACTTGACCATATTCAGTGAATCAAAGTGTATTTTTCATTTTTCAAAACTAAAGGAATTTGAGGCTCCCTCTTTCTGACAAATGGAGTAACAAATAGTAGATTAATTGTCTCACCTGAAATAATAAGACAAGTTCTATGGTCATGTCTATAGATGCAGAAAAAGCATTTCAAAATCTAACGTTGATTCCTTATAAAATCACTTTACAGACTGGGAATATTGGGGAGACCTCAGCCTGGCAGATAGCATTATTAAGAACCAATGGTAACATTGTATTTGTTGCTGAAAGGCTAAATGCTTTCCCACTAAGATTAGGAACAAGACCAGAATGTCTGCTTTCACCACTATTTAACATTGTAGTGGAGGCTCTAGCCAGAGTCCTTAGACAATAAAAAGGAAAACATCTAGATTAGAAAAGCAGAAGTAAATCTGTCATTATTCACCAGTGATATGATCTTCTATGTATATTATCCTATGGAATCTACAAAAAAAAACCTAGAGCTAATAATTGAGTTTCGCACATTAACAGGATTCAAGATCAGTATTTTCAATCGAATGTATTTTTCTTTAGCAATAAAAAATTTGAAATTTAACAAAAAGCAGTGTTTACCATAACATCAATAATATAGGGGACAAATCTGACAAAAATATGAAACGTGTTTACTTAAAACTATAAAACGTCACTGAAGAAAATTAAGTGGACAGATTGCTGAGATAAGTCACCAGTAGTTTGATCCATAAAAGAAAAAAAATTAATTGTATTTTGGGTATATACGTAGGTCAAAACTTACATAATTTTATATCTTAAATTTGTGTAAATAATTTGGCATTATTTAAACCTCTATAAAGCTATTAAAACATATCAACAAACAGAAAAACTAAGGAAATTTGTGACCACGTAACACAAAATGATTTGTCTAAAGTCAACTCAATTTTTAATCACAAGATAACCTCTAAAAATGACAACATCACTGAACAAAAGTTAATGAGTGTGGTATATAGATTGTTAGATGCCAGTTAGCATTATTTCTTTGAAACCAGATCTAGCTTAAGGATTCATAAGCTTGACCAACTTTTTTACTTGTTAAAATACATTTGCCTACAATGTCTGGAATAGCATTCAAAAATCTGGGCAACATCTTTTGAACCTTTTTTCTACAATTGCTCCAATAGATTATGATTAGAAATGAGTTTCCGTGTTTAGGGTAGAAAATATTTAAGAATTATTTATTATTAAGAATTTTTTATTAATATTTTTAAAGATCATATGGAGTAATGTTAACATATTTTAAAATATTCTTGAAATTTTTATTGTGGAGATATGGTAAACTATTAGTTTCAGGGTAGCTTTTTAGTCATGTTTCCTTTTTAAGTACATTATTGTTTTTTTCAAACAATACATTATAATGAAAAATTCGCAATGAAATGTGTGTAGAAGTTGCAAATTTGGGGTTTGGTAAAAATGTAAAATCAATCACGTTTATATATTAGAAAAATCTTAAACTTTGCTGCCCCACGCATGCCAAAAGATAAAGTCCATTCCCCTCAACTTTCTGAAATGGTTTAGATTTCTAACATATGTAGTTTGAAAAGATATGTATTTGTTTTTACTTATATTCTGGAAAAACTGGGAGGTTTAGCCATAATGCTGACACATCAATGTATGAAAAAATTGATAATCAATGTATGAAAGAGATTGTTTTTTGCAAGAGAGAATTCATACATTAAATTAATTACATTCTTTAATTGTGTACATGTCTTGGCTATCAAGGAATTTCCATTGTGTACCTATTATTTCTTAGAAATGAGTTATGAATTATCCTGTAATTGAAATATTCTATTTTTTGTGGACCTTACAAAATAATAGTTTCTATGAATAATGAACTTTTTTGTGTGTCTCTTAATAACTTGTAATTTTTAATACCAGTTGACTCTTTGAGGGCGAGGTACACATAGTGTTACTGCTGTTAAAAGTGAACTAAATGAAGACTTACAGTTCTTAAAGTAATAGTTGCATGTCTTTTTTACTATATATTTTGTTACTTAGTGCCTGTATGATCATTTTGTTATTGTTATTTAAATCCCAACTCTGTCTAATAAATGGGGCATTTCTGATAATCAGTACTTTTTATTTTAATAAAAATTCCATTCATATTTTCACATCAGTTATAGTCTCAGTTATTGTTTCTACTTGCTCTCCTCAGAACAATGACTTTAAATTAAATCTCAGCATGATTTTTACATGTACTTCAGATCCTTCCATGCTGAGTTAGTAGGCATTTATTGAATGCTTAATATTTCTTTATAGCATTGATTTGGAATATGTTTCTTGAATTTTAAAATATTTCGAGTCACTCATCTTACTCTTTGAAAGCATAAAACTTTTATGAGTAACTCATTTACATTACTTCCATTTCAAGTTAATAATACTAGGCGTTATTTGGAAAACTAGGAAAAAATTATTGTGAAATGACAATTCTGCTCCAATATTCTCAGGATAATTTAACATTTCTTCTTTAACACTCTTTTTTTGTATGTGTTATTTATTTGGGTCCAACAGAAGTTGGATAAAATGCCCTTTTTAATAACTTTTATATCTTAATAGTCTAAAGATGTTTAAGTGAATTGAATTGTGGCTTGTATGGGTATCTATTAAGGATTCCCAAATTGGAAGGTAAGGAATAATCTAACAGGTGGTGGCCTGACTTCATTGTTGTAACTTAGTAATCATCCTAATTTCAGAGTTTGTTGAATGTGATTCTTTTTTAGCCCCATGCTCTCATGTCTACATGCTCTACATTATCATCCCTTATGGCTTTGTGTATGAAATATAAAGTTCTAGCATTCTGCTGACTAAAGCTTCTCATTCTTTGTAATCTTTCCCTGACTTTTCTCGTATTATTTCAGTTCTTTGATTATATAGAATTCTCCTACCCCTTGTACCTCTTAAGTTTCAGCGCCTTCTAATCTGCCTTTCTACTGCACTTATTAGATAATGCATCTGGCCTCACTTAAATTTTTCCTCTCAATTTTTGTGTCCTATAATTTCACAATGGCTGTCCACCAATTCTAATTCAGTCTAACTTTCTATCTACCACTTTTTTATACCTTAGGATATTAAGACTATTAGGTGAAAATCATAATAACATTATACAGGTGAGTCCTTTTACAAATTCTTGGTTTTCAGACCCTCACTTTGCTCATCCTAAGTAACATTTTTGAAAATTGTAGATTTTCTCTAGAAATTCTTTTGAAAATTAATGTCTTATATAATTTTAAATAAATACGTTATTATTCATCCACTTGAAGGAGACTCATTTCCAAAATAGGAATGCATTCTAGAAAGTTGAGGAATATAATTGATAGGTGAAAACACTACTGTATGTTCTACTCTGCTTGCAAATAGAAGTGTGGTTCTTTTATTTATGACCTGAAATAAGTAGAACAAATCTTGTCAAATTTTGCATTAAAAACACTGCTTTATAATTAAGATTTTTACAGTGATATACAGGATAAGCACTTCAAAATATAAAAGCAGTTCCATGATTTTGATAATTATCATTGTATAACATGCTAATATTAGGGTAAACTGTATAAAGGGTATGTGGAAATTCTCTTATTATTTCTGCAACTTTTCTCTAAGTATAAATATCACATCACAGTGTAGATATATTAGCATACTGGTTACATAAAATTTATGTATTAAAAACTGATATAAAAACTAAATTTCCGGGGCTAGGAATTTGGGTGGCTAGGTGGTTGAGTGTCTGCCTTTGGCTCAGATCATGATCCTGGGGTCCTGGGATCAAGTCCACATCCTGCAAGGAGCCTGCTTTTCCCTCTGCCTATGTCTCTGCCTCTCTCTGTGTCTCTCATGAATAAATAAATAAAATCTTAAAAAAAAAAAAACCTAAATTTCCTAAAGCATATATGTTTTTTAATTATCCAAAATTAAATTATAAACCTATTCAATGAGTCCATCTATATGCAAGACATTTTCTAGGCATTGTAAAGGAATGACACATGTCTGCATCTACAGTGCTTTCTGTTTCTTACCCAATTGTCATTTTTCTTTGTATTTATTCAAATTTTTATTTCCTGCATTATCTTCCCCTACCCTCACCAAGCAACTTCATATCCTACTCTGTAAATATAATAGAAATCACCAGGTTTCCACTTCATCTTCTCTTCAAATTTGTTTATATAATTTTATCTTTTTAACTCCATTATGACGTCTTTTTCATTCTCTAGAACCTCAAACTGTTATCCTTTTCCCCCTTTCCCTTCTCTATGAGATGTATAGAAAGAGTATTATAAAAAAATTTTCAAGATTTATTTATTTATTTTAGAAAGGATGGATGAGGCAGAAGGATAGTGAGAGAATCCTAAGAAAACTCCCTGCTTAATAGAGAGCAGACCCTGGGCTCTATCTCGGGACCCTGAGATCATGACCTGAACTGAAATCAAGATTTGAACCCTTAACTGGCTACCCAGGCACCTCTGTACTTTAAATTTAGTACGAGGTTACCACTCATTGTTTATTCAATACCTGCAGTCTAGGATCTCAATTTTACCTCCCTTTGAAACATGGTATTTTTTTTTTTACAAAGGTCACGAAAAATATAGTTGTCAAATCCAATTACTGTTGAAAATCTGGATCGTAATTGACCCACTTGTTTAATTTGTTGATTACTCTCTCAATTTTGAAACTTATTTTTCTTTCTTCCATTATCTTTCAGGAAAAATGATACTCTTTGTTCTTTGCTTATTAACTCCTTGATGTCCTTTCTCTGTACCCTTTACTGACTTAACTTTTTCTGTCAATTTTTATTGTTTCTAATTTCATAAATTATAAAGATATAAAATAGATTAAAAGGCCAAAAAGATTGTAGGTGAAGGAAAATAAAATGAAAACAAGAAAAATATTTGCAAGATGTATCAGAAAAAGAGGTAGTATGTCCCTTATATGAAAACAGATTCTAGGATTCTTTGCATTGGTTAAGAAGAAAAGAAAAACCCAACTGAAAAGTAAATAAAAAATATAATGAGTAATTCAGTTTACCTAAGAAATGAATTGTTTATAAGTAAATGAAAAGCTCCTCACTTTAATTAACAATAAAAAATACAAGTTAAAATAAAAGTTACATTTGTTGTCACATTGTATTAAAAAAACTGATTGGGGGGGGAGGAGCAAGATGGCGGAAGAGTAGGGTCTCCAAATCACCTGTCTCCACCAAATTACCTAGAAAACCTTCAAATTATCCTGAAAATCTATCAATTCGGCCTGAGATTTAAAGAGAGACCAGCTGGAATGCTACAGTGAGAAGAGTTCGCGCTTCTATCAAGGTAGGAAGACAGGGAAAAAGAAATAAAGAAACAAAGGCCTCCAAGGGGGAGGGGCCCGCGAGGAGCCGGGCTGAGGCCGGGGCGAGTGTCCCCAGGACAGGAGAGCCCCGTCCCGGAGAAGCAGGAGCTGCACCAACCTTCCCGGGCGGAAAGGGGCTCGCAGGGAGTTGGAGCAGGACCCAGGAGGGCGGGGATGCCCTCGGGCTCCCCGGGACAGTAACAGCAACTGCGCGTCCAGGAGAGTGCGCCGAGCTCCCTAAGGGCTGCAGCGCGCACGACGGGACCCGGAGCATCTCCCAGGGGCTCGGGCAGAGGAAGAGGCTCTGTGCGGAGGGGGCTGCGCGGTTCCAGGAGCAGCTCGGAGGGGCTCGGGCGGCGGCTCCGCGGAGGGGGTTGCGCGGCCCGGGAGCGCGAATCCAACGGCGCAGACTCCGGAGCACAGGGCGCCGGGACACAGCCCAGGATCCGGCCTCCCCCCGGGACAGGCAGAGGCCGGGAGGGCCCAGGACAGCAAGGAAGCTCCTGCCCCGAGCTGAGCAGATCAGCGGCCCCGCCCCAGAGCCTCCAGGCCCTGCAGACGGAGTTCCTGCCGGAGCTGAATCCAGGTTTCCAGAGCTGGCCCCGCCACTGGGGCTGTTCCTCCTGCGGCCTCACGGGGTAAACAACCCCCACTGAGCCCTGCACCAGGCAGGGGCACAGCAGCTCCCCCAACTGCTAACACCTGAAAATCAGCACAACAGGCCCCTCCCCCAGAACACCAGCTAGACTGACAGCTTCCAGGAGAAGCCAAGGGACTTAAAGTACACAGAATCAGAAGATACACCCCGTGATTCTTTTTTTTTTGTTGTTGTTTTGTTTTGTTTTGTTTTGCTTTTTGATTTGTTTCCTTCCCCCACCCCCTTTTTTTCTCCTTTCTTTTTCTTTCTCTTTTTCTTCTTCTTTTTTTTTTTCGTTTTTTTTTCTTCCCTTTTTTTTCTCTTTCTCTTTTCTTTCCTTCTTTCTCTCCTCTCTTTTTCTCTTTTTCCCAATACAACTTGCTTTTGGCCACTCTGCACTGAGCAAAATGACTAGAAGGAAAACCTCACCTCAAAAGAAAGAATCAGAAACAGTCCTCTCTCCCACAGAGTTACAAAATCTGGATTACAATTCAATGTCAGAAAGCCAATTCAGAAGCACTATTATACAGCTACTGGTGGCTCTAGAAAAAAGTATAAAGGACTCAAGAGACTTCATGACTGCAGAATTTAGAGCTAATCAGGCAGAAATTAAAAATCAATTGAATGAGATGCAATCCAAACTAGAAGTCCTAACGACAAGGGTTAACGAGGTGGAAGAACGAGTGAGTGACATAGAAGACAAGTTGATAGCAAAGAGGGAAACTGAGGAAAAAAGAGACAAACAAAAGACCATGAAGATAGATTAAGGGAAATAAACGACAGCCTGAGAAAGAAAAACCTACGTTTAATTGGGGTTCCCGAGGGCGCCGAAAGGGCCAGAGGGCCAGAATATGTATTTGAACAAATTCTAGCTGAAAACTTTCCTAATCTGGGAAGGGAAACAGGCATTCAGATCGAGGAAATAGATCCCCCCCTAAAATCAATAAAAACCGTTCAACACCTCGACATCTAATAGTGAAGCTTGCAAATTCCAAAGATAAAGAGAAGATCCTTAAAGCAGCAAGAGACAAGAAATCCCTGACTTTTATGGGGAGGAGTATTAGGGTAACAGCAGACCTCTCCACAGAGACCTGGCAGGCCAGAAAGGGCTGGCAGGATATATTCAGGGTCCTAAATGAGAAGAACATGCAACCAAGAATACTTTATCCAGCAAGGCTCTCATTCAAAATGGAAGGAGAGATAAAGAGCTTCCAAGACAGGCAGCAACTAAAAGAATATGTGACCTCCAAACCAGCTCTGCAAGAAATTTTAAGGGGGACTCTTAAAATTCCCCTTTAAGAAGAAGTTCAGTGGAACAGTCCACAAAAACAAGGACTGAATAGATATCATGATGACACTAAACTCATATCTCTCAATAGTAACTCTGAATGTGAACGGGCTTAATGACCCCATCAAAAGGTGCAGGGTTTCAGACTGGATAAAAAAGCAGGACCCATCTATTTGCTGTCTACAAGAGACTCATTTTAGACAGAAGGACACCTACAGCCTGAAAATAAAAGGTTGGAGAACCATTTACCATTCGAATGGTCCTCAAAAGAAAGCAGGGGTAGCCATCCTTATATCAGATAAACTAAAATTTACCCCAAAGACTGTAGTGAGAGATGAAGAGGGACACTATATCATACTTAAAGGATCTATTCAACAAGAGGACTTAACAATCCTCAATATATATGCCCCGAATGTGGGAGCTGCCAAATATATAAATCAATTATTAACCAAAGTGAAGAAATACTTAGATAATAATACACTTATACTTGGTGACTTCAATCTAGCTCTTTCTATACTCGATAGGTCTTCTAAGCACAACATCTCCAAAGAAACGAGTGCTTTAAATGATACACTGGACCAGATGGATTTCACAGATATCTACAGAACTTTACATCCAAACTCAACTGAATACACATTCTTCTCAAGCGCACATGGAACTTTCTCCAGAATAGACCACATATTGGGTCACAAATCGGGTCTGAACCGATACCAAAAGATTGGGATCGTCCCCTGCATATTCTCAGACCATAATGCCTTGAAATTAGAACTAAATCATAACAAGAAGTCTGGAAGGACCTCAAACACGTGGAGGTTAAGGACCATCCTGCTAAAAGATAAAAGGGTCAACCAGGAAATTAAGGAAGAATTAAAAAGATTCATGGAAACTAATGAGAATGAAGATACAACCGTTCAAAATCTTTGGGATGCAGCAAAAGCAGTCCTAAGGGGGAAATACATCGCAATACAAGCATCCATTCAAAAACTGGAAAGAACTCAAATACAAAAGCTAACCTTACACATAAAGGAGCTAGAGAAAAAACAGCAAATAGATCCTACACCCAAGAGAAGAAGGGAGTTATTAAAGATTCGAGCAGAACTCAACGAAATCGAGACCAGAAGAACTGTGGAACAGATCCACAGAACCAGGAGTTGGTTCTTTGAAAGAATTAATAAGATAGATAAACCATTAGCCAGCCTTATTAAAAAGAAGAGAGAGAAGACTCAAATTAATAAAATCATGAAGGGATCCCTGGGTGGCGCAGCGGTTTGGCGCCTGCCTTTGGCCCAGGGCGCGATCCTGGAGACCCGGGATCGAATCCCACATCGGGCTCCCGGTGCATGGAGCCTGCTTCTCCCTCTGCCTGAGTCTCTGCCTCTCTCTCTCTCTCTGTGACTATCATAAATAAATAAAAATTTAAAAAATAAAATAAAATAAAATAAAATAAAATCATGAATGAGAAAGGAGAGATCACTACCAACACCAAGGAAATACAAACGATTTTAAAAACATATTATGAACAGCTATACGCCAATAAATTAGGCAATCTAGAAGAAATGGACGCATTCTTGGAAAGCCACAAACTACCAAAACTGGAACAGGAAGAAATAGAAAACCTGAACAGGCCAATAACCAGGGAGGAAATTGAAGCAGTCATCAAAAACCTCCCAAGACACAAGAGTCCAGGGCCAGATGGCTTCCCAGAGGAATTTTATCAAACGTTTAAAGAAGAAACCATACCTATTCTCCTAAAGCTGTTTGGAAAGATAGAAAGAGATGGAGTACTTCCAAATTCTTTCTATGAGGCCAGCATCACCTTAATTCCAAAACCAGACAAAGACCCCACCAAAAAGGAGAATTACAGACCAATATCCCTGATGAACATGGATGCAAAAATTCTCAACAAGATACTGGCCAATAGGATCCAACAGTACATTAAGAAAATTATTCACCATGACCAAGTAGGATTTATCCCTGGGACACAAGGCTGGTTCAACACCCGTAAAACAATCAATGTGATTGATCATATCAGCAAGAGAAAAACCAAGAACCATATGATCCTCTCATTGGATGCAGAGAAAGCATTTGACAAAATACAGCATCCATTCCTGATCAAAACTCTTCAGAGTGTAGGGATAGAGGGAACATTCCTCGACATCTTAAAAGCCATCTATGAAAAGCCCACAGCAAATATCATTCTCAATGGGGAAGCACTGGGAGCCTTTCCCCTAAGATCAGGAACAAGACAGAATGTCCACTCTCACCACTGCTATTCAACATAGTACTGGAAGTCCTAGCCTCAGCAATCAGACAACAAAAAGACATTAAAGGCATTCAAATTGGCAAAGAAGAAGTCAGACTCTCCCTCTTCGCCGATGACATGATACTCTACATAGAAAACCCAAAAGTCTCCACCCCAAGATTGCTAGAACTCATACAGCAATTCGGTAGCGTGGCAGGATACAAAATCAATGCCCAGAAGTCAGTGGCATTTCTATACACTAACAATGAGACTGAAGAAAGAGAAATTAAGGAGTCAATCCCATTTACAATTGCACCCAAAAGCATAAGATACCTAGGGATAAACCTAACCAAAGATGTAAAGGATCTATACCCTCAAAACTATAGAACACTTCTGAAAGAAATTGAGGAAGACACAAAGAGATGGAAAAATATTCCATGCTCATGGATTGGCAGATTTAATATTGTGAAAATGTCAATGTTACCCAGGGCAATATACACGTTTAATGCAATCCCTATCAAAATACCATGGACTTTCTTCAGAGAGTTAGAACAAATTATTTTAAGATTTGTGTGGAATCAGAAAAGACCCCGAATAGCCAGGGGAATTTTAAAAAAGAAAACCATATCTGGGGGCATCACAATGCCAGATTTCAGGTTGTACTACAAAGCTGTGGTCATCAAGACAGTGTGGTACTGGCACAAAAACAGACACATAGATCAGTGGAACAGAATAGAGAATCCAGAAGTGGACCCTGAACTTTATGGGCAACTAATATTTGATAAAGGAGGAAAGACTATCCATTGGAAGAAAGACAGTCTCTTCAATAAATGGTGCTGGGAAAATTGGACATCCACATGCAGAAGAATGAAACTAGACCACTCTCTTTCACCATACACAAAGATAAACTCAAAATGGATGAAAGATCTAAATGTGAGACAAGATTCCATCAAAATCCTAGAGAAGAACACAGGCAACACCCTTTTTGAACTCGGCCACAGTAACTTCTTGCAAGATACATCCACGAAGGCAAAAGAAACAAAAGCAAAAATGAACTATTGGGACTTCATCAAGATAAGAAGCTTTTGCACAGCAAAGGATACAGTCAACAAAACTCAAAGACAACCTACAGAATGGGAGAAGATATTTGCAAATGACATATCAGATAAAGGGCTAGTTTCCAAGATCTATAAAGAACTTATTAAACTCAACACCAAAGAAACAAACAATCCAATCATGAAATGGGCAAAAGACATGAACAGAAATCTCACAGAGGAAGACATAGACATGGCCAACATGCATATGAGAAAATGCTCTGCATCACTTGCCATCAGGGAAATACAAATCAAAACCACAATGAGATACCACCTCACACCAGTGAGAATGGGGAAAATTAACAAGGCAGGAAACAAATGTTGGAGAGGATGCGGAGAAAAGGGAACCCTCTTACACTGTTGGTGGGAATGTGAACTGGTGCAGCCACTCTGGAAAACTGTGTGGAGGTTCCTCAAACAGTTAAAAATATACCTGCCCTACGACCCAGCAATTGCACTGTTGGGGATTTACCCCAAAGATACAAATGCAATGAAACGCCAGGACACCTGCACCCCGATGTTTATAGCAGCAATGGCCACAATAGCCAAACTGTGGAAGGAGCCTCGGTGTCCAACGAAAGATGAATGGATAAAGAAGATGTGGTTTATGTATACAATGGAATATTACTCAGCTATTAGAAATGACAAATACCCACCATTTGCTTCAACGTGGATGGAACTGGAGGGTATTATGCTGAGTGAAGTAAGTCAGTCGGAGAAGGACAAACATTATATGTTCTCATTCATTTGGGGAATATAAATAGTAGTGAAAGGGAATATAAGGGAAGGGAGAAGAAATGTGTGGGAAATATCAGAAAGGGAGACAGAACGTAAAGACTGCTAACTCTGGGAAACGAACTAGGGGTGGTAGAAGGGGAGGAGGACGGGGGGTGGGAGTGAATGGGTGACGGGCACTGGGGGTTATTCTGTATGTTAGTAAATTGAACACCAATAAAAAATAAATTAAAAAAAAACTGATTAGAATTCAGTGTTAGGAAAGATAGAAAGCAAAGAACTCTTTTATACCCTTCTATACTATTTTGTATGGCTATGAAAACATACCATGATCTCATGGGTGATGGGATGAGCCCCACTTCAAGCTCTGCACTCAGTGGAGAGTCTGCTTGAAGAGTTTCTCTTTACCCTGCTCTCCACTTGTGCACGCCCTTTCTCTTTCTCTAAAATAAATAAATAAATCTTTAAAAAACAAAACAAGATAGTGCAGCTGCTTTGGGATATAGTCTGACAGGTCTTCAAAAGGGTAAAGATACAGTTACTATATGATCCAGCAAATCTGGTATATACCCAAGAGAAATGAAAACATGTATTCATAAAATCTTGTATACTAATGTTCATATGTTTGTCATAATAGCAAAAACATGTAAACAACCCATGCCCATCAACTGATTGAATGGAGAAGTAGATGTAGAGTATCCATCTGATAGAATATTGGCTGTAAAAAGAAATGAAGCACTGATTCATACCCCAATGTGGAAGAACCCTGAAAACATTATGTTAAATGGAAGAAGCTATATACAAAAGCCCATATATTTTATGAATCCATCTTTGAGAAATGTCCTGAATATGCATATTTCTACTGTCAGAAATATATTAGTGGTTGCCCAAGGCTTCTGGGTATGAGGTGTGAGTGTGATGACTGTGTTAAGAGGTTCTTTGGTGGGGGGTTGAAAATATTCTAAAATCAATGTAGTGATGCTTGAACAACTCTGAATATACTAAAAGCCATTGAAGTGTGCACTTAATTTTTTAAAAAGATTTTATTTATTCATGAGAGACACAGAATGAGAGGCAGAGACATAGGCAGAGGGAGAGGCAGGCTCCCCACAGAGAGCCCCAGTGTGGGACTCGATCCCACGACCCCTGCTGAAGGCAGATGCTCAACCACTGAGCCACCCAGGCGTCACTGAATTGTATACTTTAAATATTAATTGTACATGGACTATATCTCAATTAAGCTGTATGTTAAAAAAAATCTTTTGATCTGTTTAACTCTTCTATCCATACATGACTTTTACTGTGATGCATTGGTCATTTGCAGAGTTTTTGTTTATTACGCAGATCTTGCAAATGTTTGTAAAAAGTCTCATTTTTCAATATCACTATGAATTGTAAGAAAATGGTCTTTTATGTATTGAGAATCTCCCTGTGGTGTATACAAGTTTTACACAATTATAATTTTCAGTTTAAAAGCTCAAATTTAAAAAAAAAAATTTTAAAAAAATAAAATAAAATAAAATAAAAGCTCAAATTTTATTATTAGCAGTATTCTTGACAGTTATTTTTTTAAGTGACAGTCTTACTTTTTTTTTCAGTTTCAAGAAAATGTCTGCCAAATACCCAAGTCTGAATAACTATCATTTGTCTGTCAATCAGTTTTTTCAAATAAAATTTTTTTTTTTTAATAAAAAGAGCAGTTCATATAGAAACTCAACTGCACAAGTGCTTTTTCTCAGGAAACCATTGTTATCTATTCATACACAGAATTAAAAAGATGTATATTTAAGGGTCATTGTTTAATAAAAACCAATGATTTTTGCTACTTCCTTAAAAAATTCTTAAATTTATTTGGTATCTTTTTAATGTGAGCACAGGGTTGTGATAAATCCAGTACAACTTGATTACATTGCCCTTTTTTGTTCTTAGGTAAGAGCAGTCTCATAATGAATTTGCAGTATGAAAGCAAATGTCAACATAGTAAAAATGCAGATAACAAACATCTCAATATTGTGAAAATTAAAAATTAAAAAAGTTGACTTTGTGGATACCCTGACAAGTTCTCAGGGTCTTCCAGCAGTCTTCTGATCTTTTTTCAGTAGCTGATTCTCAGTAATTTTTCTTTAATCCTGACTTCTTTATGGAACTACAAACCTAATTTGCAATAATCCAGTAGGTATCCCTACATTAATATCTTTTTAATTCTATATGTTCAAACTCTATTCACAACTCTCTGGCCTGTTACATTGCACTTGCTCCTTTTGTTCTTATCTTTTCCTGTTAACGACATAACTGTCCATTATTCATCCAATGAGAGACATTATAGTCATACTCAACCTACATTTTCTCACCTCTGACATTTAATCAGTTCCAAATCTTGTCCTTTTTGCCTCTAAAAAATGTTTCTTACATCTGTTTCCTTTCCTGATAATACTTAATATTGAGATCTTTGTTTCTTAATACCGCATGGCTTAGTAATTGGTCTTCCTGTGACCTGCTCTGGTCTCCTCTTGTTTTTGTCAAAAACAGTGAAATGTCTTGGATTTTACCCTACTTGCAAGCTAACAAGTTAGTCTTCCACAGTTTCATACATGTTGACAGAAGACAAGAGCCTACTGTGTCAGAGACAAATGAATTTTTCTCAAGGCACAGCAAGCAGCATGAGTTTCATATTCCCATTGGTTCTGCTTGTCCCCCCAGTGACCGAGGGGGGCAACTTGGAGATTGACCCAGGTGGAAGCTGTTTTCATGGTTTATATCACAATTGAGTAATCTTGAACTTGAGAAACCCTTACCTTTAAAGGTGCTTCTTGGAAATCTGCCCAACCTTTACCCTAAGATAAAGTCACTATCTTTATCTTTTAAGACTGTTCGCTATTTAAAAAATAAAAACTAAACTAAATTTGTTAAGACTTATAGAGACAGGATAGACCCATAGAGAATTTTCTCCCAGCATTTTTTGGTTAGTTTTCTGAACATCGTTGCCAAAATTATCTGCCTAAAATACATTTTTATCATGTAACTCTCATCCCAGCATTGCTTTTCAGTATTATGGATGATTAGTCTATCATAAAATATGCTGATATGGACTCTCTGCCTTAACTAATTCCAAGTAAGTTCTCAACATAGTATCCCTCTGTGTTTTTATACATATTTTTCCCTGTGTGTAATTTACTTTTCTTTTACTTGTTCTCAGCCTGATCAAATCTTCAACCTTCAGCAACCAGCTTGTCATTTTCTCTTTGACATTTTCATTACCCTCAAACTTCTTGGTGCTCTCAGAATATTTGCATGTCCCTCTTATAATGCTCATTGTATTTTAGTAGTTTCCATGCTGTCTCTTCCAGTAGACTGTGAACTCTTTAAGGTCCTATTTGAGCTTGTATTCCCTCATAGAGTACCTTAGATATAATAAGAGCTTAGGGATCCCTGGGTGGCGCAGCAGTTTAGCGCCTGCCTTTGGCCCAGGGCGTGATCCTGGAGACCCGGGATCGAATCCCACGTCAGGCTCCCGGTGCATGGAGCCTGCTTCTCCCTCTGCCTGTGTCTCTGGCTCTCTCTCTCTCTGTGTCTATCATAAATAAATTAATTAATTAAAAAAAATAAGAGCTTAATAGAAGTTTATTGGATTAACAGGTATATAATTACATGGTGTGTGCCCAGTAACATTTTTATTCTGATGATGTTATAATTGAGCTACTGATAAGATCCTCCTTGAATTCTTTGCATGTAAATCATTTTCCTGAAAGAACTGTATACATTTTAATTGTCAGATGTTACTATGTAATTATCTGATATTACTTTGCAAAAAAATATACATGATTATTTTCCATTGCTGTTTATATTGTTGTAAGAATAGATTCAGACAGGCTAAAGTGTGGGCCCACCAGAGATACAGATATGCCTGGGAAATTGTCCTGTGATTCACCTGGTCACAAATTAACACTCGGTACTATGATCAAGTTATTACCACTTATTTACACTTGGTAGATTCGCAGGCTCAAAGCTAATGTCTTTTAGATTCAATCAGGAAAGACCAGAATAGCATAAGCACCTCAACAGTATGATGAGAATGGCAAAGGGAGCTTCTTGAAAGACATATGGCATCCTCACTCTGAATAGGAAATAGCATCAACACATCCTTAATACAGATATGAAAGCCAATGAAGATTGTTTCTGTATTTGCAAAGTGCTGTAGTTTTTCTATGTATAGCTCTCTTGATATTTTAAAAGCTTATATTCTCTATCTAAATTAAAGGAGTATGTGTATTATTGCCTATATCTATGGTCATTATTCTCTCAAGCACTGCCATCCTTTTGACAAACTTTCAGATCTTTTTCTTACTGATTTTTGAGAGTGCTTCATACATTAAGGATAATTCTTGTGCACCCTCTACTCTCTGCCACAAACACATACTTTTTCCTGGGTTGGTGATCTTAGGTTTATATCTGGTCACAGCTAACAATATTTTCCTTTACACTATTTGGCATTCATTTAGGAAATATGTCCATGTTTTAAGGTTTTAAAATAAGTTGCTGAATTTTATACATTGCTGGTTTTTTACATTTTTAGTTAAAGGGTGACGGGGAAGAGTTTCCCCCCCCCCCCCCAAAATGACTTATGTACTTATCCTAACTCAATGTATTGAATAATTTGCTCTTTTACCATCTCTACGAAATGTCATCTTTATCCTTTACTGTACTGCTATTGGTAATTACCACTGGATCTATGTTTGAATTCTGTCTTTTCTCATTGATTTCTTTCTGTGTCAGTACTAAATTGTTTTAATTGTGGTTGTCAAATAATACATTTTAACACCTGGTAGTAAATCCTTCCCTCCAGCCCTCCCCACAGTCGTTTTGTTAAGTAAACTCTATACCCAATGTGGGACTTGAACTCAGAACCCCAAGAACAAGAGTCCACTATCATTACTCACTTTTCAGAATGTACATTCATATTATCCCTTCAGGTGAATTTAAGGATCATACTGAGTTTTCAAACTGTCACATGGGAATTTATAGGTTCACTGGAGAGAAAATAACATTTTTATAATAAACTTTTTAGAATAAATGTTTGTCTTCTTTTTTTCCTACATCAAGATTTCATATTAATTTCCCACTTTATATGTGTGTGTGTATTACTTTTTATTCTAGAAAATTTCATTCTTACACAGTAGAATGGTATAGGGGCATCTAGGTGGCTCAGTCTGTTAAGTGTCCGATTCTTGATTTCAGCTCAAGTCATCTTCTCAGGATCCTGAGATTGAGGCCCACATGGGGCTCTGCACTTAGCAGGGAGTCTGCTATAGATTCTCTCTCCCTTTGCCCCACCCCCTAAGTAAATAAATAAATCTTAAAGAAAATAGTAGAATAATGTAATGAACCCCATGAACCCATTATCTAGCTTCAATAAGAATCAACATTTGGCCCAACTATTTTTCTTTTTCTCATATGAGGCAAATCCCAGTTCTCTTGTCATTTTATCTTTAAATCCTCAGATTGCCTTTCCAAGAATGACACTTAAAAAGAAAACCATCCTGGGCAGCCTGGGTGCTCAGTGGTTTAGCACCACCTTCAGCCCAGGGCCTGATCCTGGAGACCTGGGATCAAGTTCCATGTTGGGCTCCCTGCGTGGAGCCTGCTTCTCCCTCTACCTGTGTCTCTGTCTCTCTCTCTCTCTGTGTCTCTCATGAATAAATAAATAAATAAAATCTTTTAAAAAACTGTCCTATTACCTTAAAATATTAATTTCTTAATGCTATTTAATATCCAGTTCTGATTTAGATTTTCATAATTGTTTCAAAAATACACATTTGTGATAGGTTTATTTGAATTAGGACCTAAATAAGAATCAAACATTGCATTTATTCTTTGTATCAGTAATCTTTTATCCCCCCCTTTTAAGGTTTTTTTTTTTTTAAGAGAAATGGGGTTATTTGTAAAATATCTCACTCTGTATCTCATTAGTTGCTTCATATTTAGTATTTGCTTATAGTTAGAGCTAGATGTTTGTGGGTTGTTGTTTTTTGGTTTTTGTTTTTTTTAAGATTTTGTTTATTCATGAGAGAGAGAAAGGCAGAGACCCAGGCAGAGGAGAAGCAGGCTCCATGCAGGGAGCCCGACGTGGGACTCAATCCCGGGTCTCCCGGATCATGCCCTGGGCTGAAGGCGGCACTAAACCGCTGAGCCACACAGGCTGCCCGAGAATGTTTTTAAATACATTTTTCAGTAACTTAACATCTTACCAAACTCTCTTTACTATTTCTAACAATTTTTTAATGGATCTTCTTCAGGGATCATTATAGAATAATGCTTTGAACTTGGGCTTTCTTTGTAAAATGTTTAGATTCAAGTCCTGGGTTATTTACACTTTCTGTGCCTCAGTTTTTTCATCTGTAAAAGGGAGATTATAAGTGTACTACCTCATATGGTTTATAATGAATTATTTTCCATAATATGCAGAAATTAAGTATGTAAATTTTCCTTTTCTCCTGCAGATTGTGACATTATGCTTTTACCTTTTCAGTGTTTTTAGTGCTTTATTTAATTTTAGGATGTAATTATAGTGGTATAACACTTTAAATAATGGCAGTGGTAACATGCATCTTTCAATAATATTAATAAGTAATTTTGGAGGAAGCATTATTTTATTCTTGTTTTAAAATAAATAATTGATAGCATAAAAATAAATGTTTGATATCTATTGATCTCTCTTTTGCTATCTCTTGATTTCTTATTAAGATAAAACTCATCAAATACTTATTGAGTATCTACTTATTTTGCAAGTGCTGGCATTGGTGAGCAAAACATAAAAATTCTTGCCTTTATGGAGTTCATACTTTAATAGAAACAAGAAATATAATGAATGTAATATATGAGGAAATTAGAAGGTGATAATGAATTGGAATAAAAAGTAGAATGTGGTATTGGGAATGATGGAACAAAAGAAGCGTTTTACAGTATTAAATGGGGTGTGTGGGAACAGTTTCCTTGAAAAGATGAGATTTGAATACAGACTTTCTAGATGAGGGAAGAGCCATCTGGCTAGCTGGGGAAATCCAGTCTGGTAGAGATGTCAGCAGTTGCTAAGGGAGAGCATGTTTGGCATGTTTCAGAATCCTACAAGGAGTTGAGTTTGGTTGGAGCAGAATACGACAAGTGCAGGAGATGAGGTTAAAGAGACAGCAGGGGGTAAAGGAGATTGACTTGATCCTGCAGGGCCTTATAGACTAATGTAAGGATTTTTGCTTCTTAATCAGTGATATGGAGAGCATTATAGGATTTCAGCATGGCATTCACTGACAACATTTTAAAAGGAAAATGTCAAGGATGGAAGCAAGGAGATTAGGAAACCATTACAACAATCCAGGCAACAATAGAGGCTGTCATAGTTCATCGTAACTTAGATGGTTGGTAGCAGTGGAATTAATGAAAAGTGGTTGAAGAAAAAGGGGTTAAAATCTGGAAATAATTTAAGAGTAGAACCAATAAGCTTTATCAAAGGACTGGGTAGGGATGTGAATAATGTCTAATTGATTTACTTCCTCTACTTTTATATACAGTAGCAAAAATGATCCTTATTTAAATTTGATAATTTTGCTTTTTTTGTTAAAGGTCCTTCAGTAACATCCTATTGTACCCTGAATAAGATTTATTCTCCTTCCCATCACCAACAAGGTGTGCATGATCTGAAACTTGAATATTTTTCCTAATTTATATTAGCTACTCTCCATCCCTCAGAGTTTTAGCCACACTGCTTTTCAGTTGTTTGAATATGCCAATCTCTTTCTTGTCTCAGAAGATTTCCTTATTGATATTCCTTTGGTTATTGTCTATACAAATTCTTATATTTCAGAAAACTGTAGTTTTGCTATTTGTCAGGGATATGGGTCAAAGGAAATCTGAAAAAGTAGCTTCAAAGACATCCTCTACCCCTACCCTGTTTTTCCTTTATCCTAAAGTAAGAAAGGGTAAAAGAAATCTATGGTGTGAGTTCAGGTTTACTACCGTAAGTGTTTAAGAAAGGTCCCTGTTACCATGACAACAAATGCATGAATTTCAAGATGAAAATTTTCAGCATATGGTAGTGATAAAATTGTAGCATTCCTATTCTCTTAGTATAGAATTGCTCTTTGTCAAGTTAAAAAATATACTATGAAAATCCCTATTAAAATTAATTTTAAAATGCTTCTTTATTTTCCAATCATTTATTGTAATTTGAAATTATACCTAAAGAATATACTTTCATAATTCTGTCATGCAGAAAATTAAGCATTTGGTTTGACATTAAAATTCTTTTTCAGTCTATATTAGATCTTTGCTTAAAAATTTTTTTAAAAATCTTTGCTTAAATGGTAAATAAAGTGGTAAACAGTTTAATGTATTGGGAGTTTTTGACAATGGAAAACGACTTGCCACTTTATAGATTCCTTTGCCTTAAATGCTTTCTAACTCCAGTGGAGGAAAGCTGTTAAGCTTTAAGTGCTCTGTCATATTTGCAGGCTTTTATAGTAGAAGAGAACAGCAGTGAGCAATGATGATGGAAAACGATGGCAGGTAGACTTAAAACACCATAAAGCACAGACGATTGTGTGTAATGCCTTGAATTGAATCCTTTTTGAATGAAATGATCAGCCATATGTGCCACCCTTATGGACCCTGTAAGAAGAGGAGAAGAAATGTGCCCTAATGCTAACTGTGCATGAAATTGCAGTGTTAGGAGATATTGACCAGATGTTTCAATCTCAACAAATAGCTTGTTATGTGACTGAGTGAAAATATCTTTGCTGCTTTGATCACATACACCTTGAAGGAAGGGGTAATTTAATAGAGGCTGTCATAGTTCATCATTGTCAATAAACTTTGACTTGACCTTTGCCTTATGTTTTTGATGTTGCTGCTGATAGGTGTTGATGGGCAGATGTTTACTGCCTTGAGGGATTTTGCTTTTTACAACATGTATGTTAGAAATAGTAAAAGAGAAGGATTTTTCTCAATTCTTTTCTTGTTCTTTGGTTGTTAGTTGGCATGTTTCTCTGTGGATTTTGTAAAATTTCTGGGCAAATGCACCTGAGTAACATTCTTACCTCTAAAAACCACTGTGTTTTCTATATAAAGGTTTCTTACCCTCCTTACCTCTTTGTCCCAGTTTTAATTTGCCATGATAAAATTCTATTTAGATTTTTTTCCTTGATGTATATACCATATATTCTTCAGTTCTTTTCATAGCTTGAAGTGATGGGTCTTTCAGAAAATCACTATAACTTTCTAACTTTTACAGTGAAGGACAGTGATAACCAGAGAAATTAAGTACTTCCACAAGGTTACACAGTTATTCTTTTTCAAGCCAGTTAGTTCTGACTGAGGTCTGATGATACCCATTCCATGATTTTCTTCACTTCCCTTTCTTTCCTCATATCCAGAGTAATGACTGAGTATAGCTTCTGAAATTATACAGACTGGTGTTCTGCCACTGACTCACTTTCTCTGGCTTCCTCATTTGTGAATTGGAATAATATTTACCTTGTGCATGGTGGTTAAGATTGAGAGATAACTTAGTAGGTAAAGAACTGGCATAATGGTGGGCATATAGTAGGTACTTACTAATTTAGCTCTTAACTCTTTGTTCTTTCTAATTCACCTTTGGCTAACTATAGTATCTTTTTCGCTAACCTTTAGGTTAATTTTTTTTTGTAAGATTTTATTTATTTATTCATGAAAGAGAGGCAGATACATAGGCAGAGAGAGAAGTAGGCTCTCTTCAGGGAGCCCGATGCAGGACTCGATCATAGGACCCTGGGATCACACCCTGAGCCAAAGGCACATGCTCAACTGCTGAGCCAGCCAGGCATCCATAATTTGGTTTTAGTGCATTTTTGTTAAGTTTCTCCGGGAAGATGTTTGGAATATATGCCCAAAAATCATATTATTTTAGTAATTAATTTTAAATTATAATAAATATATGGATGAATAAAAATGTCCTTTAAGAAGTTGCTTAGGGGCTCAGGGGAGGAAAAAGTATTTTGTAGCCCTCTCAGGGTCCCTAGCTGGGTCTGAAAATTAAATGGATAAAATATACAGACTTATTTAATATAAGTTTCTTGTGACAGAGCCTTCATTAGGATGTGAAGACCGGACGAAACAGTTTCACCCAAGTGTTTTTATGCTAGATCTGATGAATAGTGGGATACTTAGTAGAAATATGATAGGTCAGAGAGTATGAGGCAAGTGTAGTAAAACCGAGGGAAATTTAGCAAGGCCTTTTTGTTAAGATTCTTTTGGTCCCTTTGTCTTCGGAGATGTGGGTGATCTTTTCCTCCAAGTATAGGGAGAACACCTCTCATGTGTTCCAGGGAAGAAGGAGAAGAAGGTCAGAGTGACTGTCCTGCTTCTGCTATTTTCTCAAATTCCTCCAGCCAGTGTGCCATAATTTGGAGTATGTCCTGAACCCCCATCAGTGTATTGCCACATATGTACAACATCATTTCATTGCCAAAGGGGATTTAGTAATTTTGCTTAATATTATGGAAGTGCTGTATTGAATTCTGAAATGTCTGAAGATATTTTCTAAGACTTTTCCTAAAGATCAGATTTTTCCTTAAGAGATCTTCTTCTAACATAAAAGATGTCATTGCATATAAGCAAGAGATTAAAGGAAAATATATGAGATTTTTAAAACCTTGGGAGAATATGGAAATAGAATGTATACTATCATTTGTTAGAAATCTTGTTGCATAAAGGCTTCTGGTGAAAGGCATATTGAATAAAAACCAGAGGCCTTTTATAATACCATATTTAGTCACTGTGTTCTTTTTTGTCATCTGGTTTTAGAGACCTTTGAAAATAAATCTAGGCTACTTATTTTTTTTTAAGATTTTTATTTATTTGAGAGAGAGAAAGCGAGCATGCAAGAGAGAACAGGAGCTGCGGGGAGGGGCAGAAGAAGAGGAAGAGGTAGACTCCCCAGGCAACAGGGAGCCCAATGTGGGGCTCAATCCTAGGACTCCAGGATCATGACCTGAGCCAAAATCAAGAGCTGGTCACTTAACTGACTGTACCACCCAGGTACCCCTTTCCTACTCTTTTTGATGTGACCTTCTCTCTAAGATCCTTAGGATCCTCCTATTCCATCATCTTCCCTAAAACTCCTTAATAGTAATGTACCTTTTTAGGTAATTTTTATATAACCCTAAACTGTAAGCTTAGAAGAAGAGAGGATTATACCTTTTCTGTTCATTCATTCATTTGACAGATACATAGGTATATGGAATATGGAGACACCCTTCTAGATGTAGAAATGTACCCAATAGGTTTCAGAGAAGTCAGGAAAACAAGTGTGTTGAACAGAAAATTATAATTAAGTGGAATTGATATACTTTCCTGTGACAAAATAAAACATGGCATTTAGTCTAGTGTTCAAGAATAACTCACCCAAGAAAGTGAGGCCTATAACCTAAGTCAGAAAGAACAAGAGATAAAATATGAATGGAATATGAATGAATGGAATGATATTGGCACATTGCATTCCAGAGAGTGAATACCATTAGATGAACTTGGAGAGACAGTTGATGGTTCAGTCATAAAATTGTTTATGTTTGAACTCTGTTTAATAGAAATGGGTAACTATTGAAGGACATTTTTGAAAGAAACTCAAAGTATAGTGAATTGGAAGGAAGCAGAGATGAAGGCAGGGAGTTGAATCACTATATATTGTACACCTGAAACTAATATAACACTATTAACTGGAATTACAATAAAAACTTTAAAAAATAATGAATATAAACACAAAAGAACTAAAGGCAGGGAACCTTTTGCAGATTGTCATGTGGTTAGATTGGGGAGAAGAATGGGGCATGATTGCTAATGGACACAGGTTTCTTTTTGGAGAGATGAAATATCTTGGGAGTGAGTTAGTGGTGATGGCTATACAACTCTGAATATATAGGAAACAACTTAATTATACTCTTTAAAGTGGTAACTTTTGTGCTATGTGAATATATTTCAACAAAACACATTTTTAAAGCTTTCACAGTGAGAGAAGATGGTGGCTTGCACTTGGGTGGTAATAATGGAGATAGAAGTAGAAATGTGTAGGGGCAACCTGGGTGGCTCAGTGGTTGAGCCTCTGCCTTTGGCTCAGGTCATAATTCCAAGGTCCTGGGATCGAGTCCCGCATCGGGCTCCCCATAGGGAGCCTCCTTCTCCCTCTGCCTGTGTCTCTTCCCCTCTCTTTGTGTCTCTCATGAATAAATAAATAAAATCTTGAGAAAAAAAAAGTAGGAATGTGTAGATTTAGGGTCATAGGCATTTGGATATTCAGGTCAGTAATCTGAAGGCCCATCTAAATTAAAAATAGAAGTGGGGAGTCTCAGCATATAGATAGAATTTAAAACGTAGGGATAGATTAGATAATATCCAGAAAAAGTATATAGTGTGAAAGGACAGATAATCTTTGGATCCAGACCTGCAGAACCTCAAGGATAGGGAAAAGAAAGGAGGCCTACGAAAGAGAGAGAAATGCTGCTTTATCCATTATTTACTATAATAATGCCCAACACCTGGTATATGATCACAAATATTTATGGAATGAATTGAGTGACATCAGGCTAAAATGTTTTAAATCATATCTCAGTGTCCTGTTACCATCATCATCATCATCAGTACTGTTTAACAGGCACTAGTATAGGCACTTTGCTTACATTATCTTAATTAATAATTTACTGCCATACAACTGGATGAATTTATATTTACCTGAGTCTGAAGTTTATGCTTTTTCTTACTAGGCTGAAGTTTCCTAAAATTTCTTCTGAGAAATAGATGTTAACAGGTATTTAACAAGAAAAATAACTAAAGATTGTTAGGAATAATAGTAGGACTCTCATGAATCAATTTTTATTAATAGGACACCTGTCAACAAGGGAAACCGCAGTTTTGTCGGAAAAGAAATATAACATACTAGTTACTGAGAAAGCATAGTTTCTTTAATAATATTTATGAAAATTTTGTGTTTCACTATGTCACTTTGTAGCATACCAGTCATCTGAGACAATCAGCCCTTTAAGCCATGTGATATATGCTGTTTTCCTAACCAACTACTTCAATTTTGATTTCCTCATAGACCTTTGCATTCTGCTTGTTGTTATTTCCCAGTTGACATTTAATTTCTTTTCATTGTGGTTTACAGTTCTCCTGAAGTTCCTTATTGGGTTTTCTGATCTAAAATTGCTTATCTTTGGTTTATCCTACAACTATTTTAGTATCATTATTTTAGTGTCATTCTTCATTATTCTATTATGAATTAAAGTATATAGCATTATGTTAGAAGTGACTGGCTCTTAAGCATCATTGTCAGTTATATTGTCCTAAAATACTGCATTAGGTGGCAAAGAGGAAATTCATCTGGAAGGTAAAGTTAATATTGATAGAAATCTTCCTTTTTTTTCCCCTTTTTATTAAAAAGATTTATTTATTTAATTCAGAGACAGATAGAAAGCATATGTAAGTTGGGGGGAGGGGGCATAGAGAGGAGGAGAGAAATCTTCAAGCAGACGTTATTGAGTGTGGAACCAGACCCAGGGCTCAATCCTGGACCTTGAGATCGTGACCTGAACCAAAACCAAGAGTCAGATACCACCTGACTGAACCACCCAGGCACCCCATAGAAGTCTTTCTGTATGTTGTTAAAGACTCTTAATATGAAACTTAATATGTCATTTATTAAGCACCTATTTAAATTCAGTTGCAAATTTTCTCCTCCTGCTTCCTTACCTTAATAAGGCATCATCTCTTATCTCATTGCTTTGTTCAAAAATCCTCACATGCACCCTTCTACAAAATGCTGCCTCAGCTTCTTTTTTTAAAGGTTTTATTAATTTTTTAAAAAATAATGGTTCATCATTTCTCCTTTCATTGTTTTTGTTAACACTTTGCTCTTTTATTTTCTAATCTGTGTGCTAAGGCCTCTTGTGTTCTATAACAAACTCATATCGGGTCCACAGGGTATTTTATATTTTCTAGCAAAACAGTGACATCTATCAGAAAGATCATGAACCACTAGCTCCAGATATTTCTGTTTTAACATTAGATTGAGAGCACCTGCGTGGTTCAGTGATTGAGTGTCTGCCTTCGACTCAGGTCATAATCCCAGGGTCCTGAGATCAAGTCCCACATCAAGTTCCTGTGCGGAGCCTGCTTCTCCCCCTGCCTTTGTCTCTACCTTTCTCTGTTTCTCATGAAAAAATAAATAAAATCTTATATATTAAAAAAAAACACATTAAATTGCTACATTCCTTTGGTGGTATCATATACTCTACAAAAATGGGTTTTAGGTGGTAAAAAAGAATCTAAGATTCTTTACTTAAAGATTACTTAAAGTACTGCACAAGAATCAGTGTGAAACAGGAAATGGGGCTGGTGGCACTTGATCTGATACCAAGGTTTGAGAATTTTACAGTGCGTGACATGTGCTAAATTGTTAGGAAATAAATAACTTATTAAGTTGTTTGGAACTAACTACTTAATACATAGAATTTCTTTTGCCTTAGGGACACCATGATAAAATTCCTAAGATAGGAACAGAGGCATGTGCTCTATGCCTCTACTTTCTTTCCAGGTTATAGTCATTTTTTAATATTTTACCCGTTCATCATTGATGAACTGATCATGTCACCTGTCTCTGGAAGACTTTACTGATCCCCTCAGCTGCAACTAATCTCCCTCCTGGGTCTTTTCTGTTGACATTCTGCCCTTATCATTGGTTTTTAAATTGAGCTCAACTAATTCACATATTTATAAAAGGTTACCAATTATGGCCATGGCTTTCTTGATCTCCATTTAAGTGTACTTCTAGCAAAGTGTGAGCCCTTTCATTCTCTGTATAAAAGAGATCCAACTATAATAAGTGTCATTTACTGAACTAAATTGCATGGCTTGTTACTCTAATTCTTGAAACATCCTTCTAAGATCAGAGATTATATTATCCACATTTTATATTTGAAGAAATTGGAGTTAAGCAATGTTGGGTTACTTCACCCTGACATATCTCCCAACCTTTGACTCTTCTAATTCCCTTTCCTTTACTGTTGATTTGTAGAATCAGCTTTTTGATATCTTCAGAAATCCTGTTGAGGTACCAGTTGGGTTGCAACAAATCTATGAATCAGTTTGGGGAGAATTACTATCTTAAGAATATAGAGTTTTCTAATCCATGCATATAACATAGCTTTCCATTTATAATGGTGTTTTTTCCCATTCAGCAAACTTTGTAATGTTTTATGTATAGGTCTTATACACATTTTCTTAAATTTTGTCCCAATATGTTTTGTTTTTTAATGTGATTATAGATGACAATGTTTTCTTGATTTTAATTTTCAACTCTTCCTTCATAGTATGTAGAATTACGTTAGATTTTTGTATATTGATACAGAATCCTGAAGCATTTATGTAGATTCCCTATGATCTCATCTATTCCTTAAATATGCAAAGATTGGAGTTTAGCCAGAGCCTCAGGAGTTTATAACACACTACTCGCTGAAACTTTTTTTCACAATTTCTAGTCTCTTGACTCTCCTTGAACACTTACCTCTGTCTCCTCATTTCACTAGAATGCCTGGCTTTGTTTGGCTTCTTTCTCCTGGCACCACAGTCTGGAAATTGCCTACTGGCAGAGAGCCTACATGATGTAAGAGCCTACCTCGTTTCTTTTCTATCAGAGATCACAGTCCTGCTATACTTGTGGTCCAGTATCTGAAAATTCTGTGCTTGTTTTCTTCTAGTCTTGTTTTCTAGTTACAACATACATGTAATTCTGGACTCTTTTAGGAAAGTTAAAGATAGGTGTTTAAGGATTACTATACATATATTAACAAAGACAAGCTGAGCAATTTGTTTTAGCTAAAATGAGAAACATAATGAGAGGTTATGAGAAGAGTTGAATCTCTTCTGGAGAATCTGAAAATATAGTGATGTGACTGTATTAGGGACACTGTCACTTTCATCTTCTTATCCTCTACTAAACATGCATGAAATACTTATTGACTGGATGTCAGAATGGTAGGAAATTGATTGGTTAGGTATTGGTAATATATTGTGTGAGATAAAGAAGTACTAAAATTTTAATAAAACTCATCAAATTTATTTATAAACTTTTTTAAAAATTATTTTTAATTTATTTTAGCTCTCTCATTATAGCATCTTTAATTACTCAGCTAGGTTATTGAGTGCTTTGAAGCAGTGAACCTGGCTTCTGTTAGTTCTGTGTGTCTACTTTAGCCTAGTAAACTCTCACAGTGGATTGACAAACTTAAATGGAAATCACTGATCAGTAGTAAAGTCCTCATATTTTGTCAGTTTCCCAATACACTAATATCAGAAATAGGATGTTAACCAGTTTCCTGTGATAAAATATTCCATAATAGAATTATTATAAAACCTGCTGAATATTTGTATTGTTTTTCATTTTTTTGTCTTGCAGGTTTTAGTAATATTGATTGGTAATGGAAGTGTTGTAAGTCAGATTTAAGCCTGATAGTGAGTTGGTATCCTCCCTTTTTCATACCATACTTTGAACATGTAAACTTTGATTTAATTAGGCTTAATTACAATATAATGGCTTCTCTTTCACTGAAGTTTCCTATTTTTTGATGGCATATTAAGTTAAATAATCATACTAAAATTTGTTATTGATTTTGTTTTTGTATTTTACCACATAAAACAGACATGGTTGATCATTTGGCATGCTTTCTACATGAATAAAAATATATGTGTTCATTTATCCATTGACAGACACTTAAGTTGCTTCCATATCTTGGCTATTATAAATAATGCTGTTAGGAACATGATGTATATAAAAATATCTTTTTGAATTATTGTTTTTTTGGAGAATAGTCTCAGGATAGAACTGCTGGGTCATAAGTTAGTTCTATTTTTTTTTTTTTTTTTTTACTTTCCTTTTTTTTTTTTTTTTAAGTAATCTCTACACCCAACATGGGACTTGAACTCATGACCCCAAGAGGTCAAAATTCGCATGCTCTACCAACTGAGCCAGCTAGGCACCCCCTGTTTTTAATTTTTTGAGGTACTCCAAACTGTTTTCCACAGTAACTGTACCAACTTAATTTCTACCACTAGTGCATAAGAGTTCTCTACATCCATACTATTATTCTATTATTATTATCTCCTGTCTTTTTGATGATGACCTTTTGTTTTGTTTTTTTTTTTTTGTTTTGTTTTTTTAAGGCAGGGGAAGGGAGAGGGAGAGAGAAAATCCTAATCATTTTAGGGCATGGAGCCCAGTGTTGGGCTTGAGATAATGACCTGAGCTGAAATCAAGAGTTGGGTACTTAACCGAGTCACCCAGGTGCCCCAATAATAACCATTCTAACAGGCATGAGGTGATATCTCAACGTGGTTTTAATTTGCGTGTCTCTAATAATTAGAAGCATTGAGCATCATTTCATATACCTGTTGGCCAGTCATATATTTTCTTGGAAAAATGTCTATTTGGGTGCTTTGCCCATTTTAAATTTGATTATTTGTTTTTCTGCTATTGAGTTTTATGGGTTCTTTATATATTTTGGACATTAATCCTTATCAAATACATGGTTTACAAATATTTTTCCCCATTCCATACGTTGTTTTTTTCTCTTTGTTGATGGTTTCTTTTGCAATGAAGATTTTTAGTTTAATGTAGTCTCATTTGTTTATTTTTGATGTTGCTTGTGCTTTAATTGTGATTTCTGAAAAAACATTTCTAAGACCCATGTCAAGGACGTTTTCTTTCCCTAGGTTTTCTTCAGAGTTTCATGACAACTGATCATGCATTTAAGTCTTTGATCCGTTTCAAGTTAATTTTTTGAGTCGTGTAAAATAGGGGTCAAATTTCATTCTCTTATGTGTGGACAGCAGATTTTCTCAGTACCATTTATTGAAGAGACTGTCTTTTCTCCCTAGAGTATTCTTTTTTTTTTTTTTTTAAGGATTTTATTTATTCATGAGGGACACACACAGAGGCAAAGACATAGGCAGAAGGAGAAGCAGGCTCCCTGTGGGGGAGCCTCATGTGAGACTTGTTCCAGGACTCTGGGATTATGACCTGAGCCAAAGGCCAAATGCTTCCCCAGTGCCCTCTTGACTTCTTTACCAAATATTAGTTGCCCATATATGTTTGGGTTTATTTCTGGGCTCTTGTATCTGTTACATTGATTTGTCCTTTTATGCCAATACCATGCTGTTTTAATTATTATAAACTTATAGCATAGCCTGAAATCAGAAAATATGACATCTCCTGCTCAGACCTTTCTTCTCAGGTTATTTTTGGATATTTGGGGTCTTTTCTTCTTCCATCTAAATTTTAGGATTGTTTATTTATGTAAGAAATAAAAGGCCTTTGGAATCCTAATAGGGATTGCATTGAATCTATAGATGGCTTTTGGCAATATTGACATTTTAACAATATTAATTCTCCCAACCCATGAACATAGGATGCCTTTCCATTTATTTGTGTCTTGTTGATTTCTTCATCAGTATCTTATAGTTTTAAGAGTAGAGATCTTTAACTTCCTTGATTAATTTTATTCCTAAGTATTTTATTGTTTATTTGATACTATTGTAAATGGAATTGATTTTTGAATTCTCTTTCAGAGAATTTGTCTTTAGTGTATAGAAATACCACTGATTTTTATGCTAATTTTGTCTTACAACTTTACTGAATTGATTGATTAGTTCTAGCTTTTTTTTGTTATGATTTTCTGTATATAAAATCACACCATCTGCAAATAGAGATGATTTTAACTTCTTCCCTTCCAATAATGATGCCTTTTCTTTCTCTTGCCTGATTGCTCTAGGTAGGATTTTCAGTACTGTGTTAAATAGTGGTGAGAGTGGGCATTCTTGTCTTGTTCCTGATCGTAGAGAAAAAGCTTTTAACCTTTCAGCATTGAGTATGTTGTTAGCTTTGGCCTTATGATATATGACCTTTATATTGTTGAGATACATATATATTTTTTACTCTCCGTTTGTTAAGTGCTTTTATCATGAACAGATACTGAGTTTTGTCAAATGCTTTTTCTGTGTCTGTTAAGACGGTTCTATGATTTTTTTCTTTCATTCTATCATTTGTATATGTTGGACCATCCTTGTATCCTTAGGATATATCCCACTTGATCATGGTGAGTGATTCTTTCAATGTGGTGCTGAATTCAGTTAGTATTTAGTTGAGAATTTTTCATTTATATTCATCAGGGATATTGTCCTCCAATAGTGTCCTTATTTGGCTTTTGTATCAGCATAATGCTTGCCTTATAAAACAAATTTGGATGTGTTCCCTCCTCTTCTATTTTTTAGGAGAGTTTGAGAGAGGGATTGATGTTAATTCTCATTTAAATCTTTGGCAAAATTCACCATTGAAGTCCTCTGGCCCTAGGCTTTTCTTCATTTAGAGAGTTTTTGTTACTGATTCAATCTTCTTACTAGTAATTGGTTTATTCAGATTTTGTATTTTATCCTTATTCAGTCTTGGTAGAGTGTATGTTTCTAAGAATATTTTCATTCCTTTTAGGTTGTCCAATTGGCTGGCATATAGTTGTTCCTAGTAGCCTCTTGTGATCCTTTTCTATTTCTGTGGTATCAGTTATAATGTGTCCTATTTTGTTTATAATTTTGATGATTTCTGTTCTCTTTTTTTTTCTCCCCTTTTGGTTAGACTAGCTAAGGATTGCAAATTATGCTTATCTTTTCAAAAAATCAGACTTTAGTTTGGTTGTCTTTTTTATTGTTTTCTGTTCTCTATTTCTTTTATATTCTGCTCTAATCTGTATTATTTCTTGCTTCATCTACCTTTGGGCTGTTTGTTCTTCTTTTTCTAGTTTCATAATGCATAATGTTTGATTCTTAATTTAGGATCTTGCTTGTTAATGTAAGCAGTAATTAGTATAAACTTAACCTAAGTTCTGGTATGTTGTTTTTCCATTTTTATTTGTATCAGAAAAACTTTCTTGTTTCTCTTTAATTTCTTCGTTGAGCCATTGGATTTTCAGGAGAGTGCTGGTTAGTTTTCCAAGTATTTGTGAATTTTCCAGATTCCTATTGTTACTGATTTCTGGTTTCATGCCATTGTGGTCAAAAAAGATACTTGGTATGATTTCAGTCTTATTGAACTTGTGAAGACTTCTTTTGTGGTCTAACATATGAACTATTATAGAAAATACTGTATATACACTTGAGAAGATATGTATTCTGCTCTTGAATAGAATGTTCTATATGTATCTTTAGGTATATGTATCTTTAGGTCCATTTGATCTATAGTTTTGTTGAAATACGCTATTACCTTATTCTCATTCTCCCATTCTCTCATTCTCTAGCTGGATGATTCATTGTTGAGAGTGGGGTATTAAAATTCCTAACTATTATTGTATTGCTTTCATTACTCCTTTTAGCTATGTTTCTTTCTTAAATATTTAGGTGCTCTAGTTTTAGGTGCATAAATATTTATAATTTTTAAAGTTTATAGATAGATTGGCCCCTTTATCATTATGTAATGACTTTCTTTGTCTCTTTGTACTGTTATTAGTCTAAAGCCTATTTTGTCTGATATCAGCATAGCTACTCCTGCTTTGTTTTGGTTACCATTTCTGTGAAATGTCTTTTTCCATCCCTTCACTCCCAGTCTATATATGTCTTTAAGGCTGAAGTGAGTCTTTTATAGGCAATCTTGTTGGATTTTTATTTTGTTTTATTTTTTATTTCAGACATTCTGTGTCTTTGGATTAGAGAATTTAACCTGTTTATGTTTAAAGTACAGTATTACTGCAGCACCTCCCCCCCACTCCCAGTCTGTAGTTTCAGTTACCTATTATAATCTGGGTGCAGATGATCCTTGTCCTGTCATATCATTAGAACATCAGTAGTACTATAATGCTATGTGTCATAGTGCCTATGTTATTCACCTTACTTAATCTCATCATCTAGGCATTTTATCATCACTTATCATCCCAAGAAGGATGAGTAAAGTGCAATAAGATATTTTGAGAGACCAAAACCATATTCACATAAATATTGTTACAGTATATTGTTACAACTTTTCTATTTTATTATTAGATATTCTTAATATCTTACTGTGCCTAACTTATAAATTAAACTTTATAATGGATATATATATATATAGAGATAGAGATAGAGAGAGAGAAATTGTATATGGGGATCAGTACTATCTGCAGTTTTAGGCATCCACTGGGGATCTGAGAACATACCTTCTGCAGATAAGGGAAGGCTACCTTAATAGGTAATGACTTACTGTTGCCATTTTGTTAATTGTTTGATTGTTTTGTAGATGTGTTGTTCCTTATTTCTTATCCTATAGTCTTTGTTCATGTTTTGATGTCCTTCAGTAACAGTATGCTTTGACTTTTTTGTCATGTTATTTTGTGTGATTGCTGCAAGTTTTCACCTAGTGGTTACCATGAGACTTACATAAAGTATGTTAAAATTATAATACCCTATTTTAAGCTGATAACAACTTAACTTGATTAGAATTCCTAACTTTTACACTTTTACTTCTCTTCCCCCTCACACTTTAGGTTATTGCTATTAAAATTTGCATATTTTTATATTGTGTAACTAATTACAGATTATGGTGTTTATGGTTATTTTTACTACTTTTATGTTTTTAAACATAAACTGAAGATCTAAGTGGATTGATTATACATTCATAATTACCATATTACAGAATCAAACTTTGACGGCATATTTATCATTACCAGTTTTATGCTACCTTCTTATATTATTATGATACTAATTAGCATCATGTCTACTCAAAGAATACCATTTAGCATTTCTTATAAGCTAGGTATAGTGATAATGAACTCCCTCTGCTTTTGTTTGTTTGCGAAAGTCTTTATCCCTCCTTCATTTCTGAAGGACAGCTTGCTGGATGTAGAATTCTTGATTAACAGGTGTTTTTTTCTTTTAATAATTAACTTTGAATGTTTCATCTCATTTTCTCTTAGCCTGTAAACTTTCTGTTGAGAAATCCACACATAATCATATGGGAGTTTTCTTGTGTATAGCTTCTCTCTCTCCTTTTCTACTTTTAAAATTCTTTTCTTTGTCTTTAAACTTTGACAATTTAATTATAATGTGCCTTGGTGTAGCCCTGTTCATATTCAACCTGTTTGGATTTTCTTGGGCCTCATAGAACTGGATGTCCATTTCTGTTTCTATGTTCAGGAAGTTTTCTGCCATTATCCTTTAAATATACTTTCTGTCCTTTTTCTTTTCTCCTTCTGGAATTCCTATAATGCACATATTACTTCTTTTCAGTGTATCTCCTAAATTCTGTAAGCTTTCTTTTTTCTTTTTATTTTATAGAGGGAGGGGAAGGGGAAAGGGAGAGAAAGAGAATCTTAAGCAGGCTCCATGCCAAGTACAGAGCCAGACTCAGGGCTTGATCTCACAACCCTAGGATCATGACCTGAGAGACGAAATCAAGAGTTGGACACTTAACTGACTGGGCCACTGACATACCCAGTTCTGTAAGTTTTCTTCACTCTTTTTCATTCTTTTCTTTCTTTTTGCTCTTCTGAGTGAATGATTTCAAATGTTCTACCCACCCATATTTTTTGGGTTTGTTCATTAAATGAGTATATTGAAAAGTAATAGTATATTGAAAGTTACTTGTATATTTTTCTATGGGGTTATGTTAAAATTTTATATTTTCTTTGATTTATTGATTTCTATTGTACTCAACTTTATCATTTTTTCCCAAATAAATTTAAAATTCAAGTTGAATTACACTTCCAAAAATTTATAATTTTAGCATTTCAAAAGGACACTTTATGTATAGTGGCACATTCAGAGGAATTGTTCTTATTTCTATTTCTTTATTCCATTCCCACCCACCCTGATAGAAAACCATTTTTCTTCAATTCATGGTTTATGTTTCTGTTTCTTTTTACAAAATAAGCAAACTTAAAATTAAATATAAATTCTGAAAGAGTATGAGTATGTACTATAAAGATATCTATGATTTTAATTTCCAGTCTCCTAAAACACATACACACATGAAGACACACACTTTTGAACTCTGCTCTTTTAAAAAAAAAAAAAAAAAAAAGAATTTATTTAATCATGCAACACACACAGAGGCAGAGACACACAGGCAGAGGGAGAAGCAGGCTCCTGCTGGGAGCCCGATGCAGGACTCAATCCCAGGACCCTGGGACCACAACCTAAGCCCAAGGCAGATGCTCAACTACTGAGCCACCCAGGTGCCCTGCTCTTTTTTTTTTTTTTTTTTTAATCTTCATAAAAGATCCTGGCAATTACTCTATATAAATGGATTACTCTGTATAGTCTGTCTTTGATTGTTTTTTAAGTTGCTGTGTGATGTTCCATTGAGGAGATTAATCAGTTTATTCAACCAGTCTTCTATATATTGGTGTTTAGGTTGTTTCTAACATTTTGGCATTACAAATAATGTCTCAAAGAGTACTTATGCATATGTTGCATCATATTTGTGGACATGTATCTTCAGAACAAATCCCTAGGCAGTTATTGTATATTTATCTTACAGTTTTCTTTGTTATTTTTTTGTCCCTTCATCACTTTAACTCTCAAATATACATGCATTTCTTTTATATTTTAAGTATTTGAGAATGTGGTAAGATTTTTATGTCTTTTGACTTAGTATGTGGGGTGTTTTGCTCATATAGGTTTTAGGAACAAACAAATCGATGGCAGTTTTATTATAGCTAATATAAGTATTACAAATCTTAAGAATTTGAGCTAATTATGAAAAATAATAGTTCATAGTATTTTTAAAATATGCATTTTAAAAGCAATCTACTGTTTATAACAGAGATACTAAAGCTTGAGACTACTGAAAGACTGAGATACTAGAATTAGAATTAACACTACTTTTGAATTTTTAGAACAATTTAGTAGACTTAATCATAGTTTAGCTTAATTTACTTATGAATTACAAGTGTAAAAATAATAGTGACCACCACAGCTAGCATACATTGTTTACTGTGTGCATACTATGCTCAACACTGCATATACATGAATTTAAGTTATTTAGTTTAATTCTCAACAACCTCATAAGGTGTACTTCTATATTTTTCCATATTTAAGTGAGGAAAATGAGGTATAGAAATGTTAAGTGACAGGCTCTTACTCATATAGGTAATAAGTAGCAGAGGCAAGATTTGAACCCAGATGGTCTTTAGTATAGATTCTGGGCTTTTAAATGACAATGCTACTCTACTCATTTTGGGACTCACTATTATTTTTCTGTATCAAGTTAGCATTGACCTAAAGTCTATGTGACTGAATTTTGAATTCTTAACCACTACACCCTATTTCTGTCCCTGAATGTAGTGTAAGATTTTATGTGGTTGTTATATCAAATTTGTTGTCATAAGCATTAGTACAGGATTGGAATTCCATTTGTAACAGTCACAGCATCTAACAAAGCATCCCTTTTATTCCACCATTCTATGTGTACTGTATTTCTGAGCCATTAAAATTATTTATGTTCCTGTTTTTCAGTGGATGATTCAGCAGCCATACAAAGCAGCAACATTTTTTGGATGCATTGGGACAGATACATTTGGAGAGATCTTGAAGAAAAAAGCTGCTGAAGCCCACGTGGATGCTCATTACTATGAGCAAAACGAGCAAACAACGGGAACTTGTGCTGTGTGCATCACTGGTAGCAACAGGTCAGTTTAATTCCAGGGGAAGGTTTTTTACTAACTGGATATTTTCACAGCCGTAGACTCTGAATTCCAATCTGAATTTGGAATTTAGATCTCACGTTTTAAATTGCTTTTAGTGTTTTAATAACTCTTCTTTCTGATTTCATTTTCCTTTAAAAAAAAAACAAAACCTTGTACCTGTTTTTGTATTCATGAGGCATGTGAAATGAAAATTTTGAGATTATCTATTCCAGTCTAATTTTTGTAATTAGATCAGAAAAGGAAAATAAGGAAAATGTTTTATTCAGTGTCTTGTGATTTCTTGCTGAAACTGGGATGAAAAGAATGCTCTTTTTACCATATCCTGAGATTGGAATATTCAGATATAAGGACAGATACACACATGTATTTTACAACATATATAAAATACTACGTTCTATTTAGTGTCATATGAATTAGGTCATCTAAAGCATTTCTGACAAATAGTCCTCTCTCCATATCAGACAACCTCAGTTATGGGTAATACACCAGTCAAAAAACAATTCACTACATTTCTATATAATTTTACTTTTTAGAAAATTCTTCTTTATATAAACTTGAAATCTCTGTCTCAGGACTTTCCATATATTAGATGTATTTATGCCTTTTGCAGCCACATGGAGGTTTTTCTTTAGTATATCCTTGCATTGTTACCACAGTGTTCATCAAACAGCCTTTTTTATCCTTTGCAAGAGAAAAACAAAATAACTTTTCTAGCTATTATATTATTAAAATTGGCAATGATGATCTCTTTCTAAATAGTGATTCACTAGAAATTTCACTTTCCTGATACATAGAAATATTTAGTGTGTCCTCCTCCATTCCTTGCCCTTCTTTCTCTCCTTTCTTATTTGCCTCTTGTCTTCCTTTATTTCCTCCCTACTGTCTCTTCCCCTTATTCCCTTCGTCTTTCTTTGCTCACTCCTTGACCTTTAGTAGATGTATGCTAAGCACCTGACACTCTCCTGGCCAGTAGTCATTAAATAACCAAAATATAGCTTTTTAAAATAATTAGGGTGCCAAAGTCATTTTTAAATCTTTCCTGTGATTTTATTTTTTTGTGTGTATAGGGAACTTTATCATTTAAGGTTTTAATAAATAAAACCACTTATTGTTCAAACATTGAAATATACTTATTTAGACCTTTCCCCTTTTCAGTTTTCCTAAAACCAACTTTAATATGCAGATACACTTTTCTGATTAGTGAGAAATAGGTCAAGTTTTGCCTGTTACCTCTCAGGCTAGTGTAAAATGGCTAAATTGTTTTTGTGTGCTAAATTGCTCTTTTAGAGAGAAGTTATGATGATATTAGGTTTCCCAGATGTCAAAAGCTTAACTAATATACTAATATTATGGTTACGGTGATTAGTAATGTTCAGGTGGTGTTGAAAGTCAAAAACTGGGGGGGAAACTCCCACTATCAAATTCATCATCAATCAAATTATAGAACCTCATAGATACGGATAAATTGTTTTGGATAGGGCTGATAACTCTTACTATTGCTATCCAAAACCTAGGAATCAAAGAATTGGGATAATGCAGTATCTTTTCAATTGAGGTTCTTGCTCTCCAGACTCTGAATCACATTCATTTCGATAGTGAGAATACTTATATGTTGGAGAAACTATCAAAGGATACTTTTATTATCAAAATAGAATTTCATAACTGGTACCAGAAGTGTTTGCCTTTTATTTTCATATATACCCATTTCTATCAAAATTTTGCTAACATCATGATTACTGAAATGCTTTTTATAAATTAGGATTATTATTCTTAACTTTGTAATATGCTAATACTTGCATATAAATATACTGATTCCTATTGTTCTTATTTTTAATAATCTAATGAGCATAAATTGAATTGATATCTTTCAGTAGTCATTTGGCATGTGGTTGAGTAGAAATATGTTTTGGAAGAGTATCAGTTGTTTTTGTTAACAGAGAAACCATATTATAAAAATCTCAAGGGATAAAATGATGTATCTATTTTTGACCATGATTGTTCCCTTTTGATTAGAAAGAATGAAAAAATGGCAAGTTATTTTCTAATTTCTGGATCAAAATGAGAAAGAAAATATTTTTATTAATTTGTACTTAGCATAAATAATTACTTTATTAACTTTAATTTTTGAACAATAACAAAAATTCCAATCTGGCACTTGTAGCAAGATTTTAAATCCAGTATCCTGCTTAGATTTTTCAGCTGCAAAACTGGACCAATATTGGGAGTTTTCAACTATAGAAAACTAATTTTAATGTATTCTAGTCTTTAAAATGTTTTGGTTTGCAAATTAATACCTCATAGTAAATAGGGCCTACATTTCTTAGGTGTGTTTTGTGAAATTAATCCTATACTTAGCTTTTCAAGCATTAGTTTAAATAATCAATGTATATAGTATGTTGATACTTAAAAACTGAAGTGTTCAATTGTATATATGTATGTATATATCTTTTTTGCATAATTTTTTGGCATAGCAACATAATAGTTTAATTTCCCAACTGCATTTTGAACTACTAAAACGTAGAAAATAGATAATCTCATCATTTTAGTACCAAAGGAAACATAAATTCCAGTTTCTCAAAATACCAGATGGTATTTAGAGCAAGGATTGATATCTCTGTTTATCTCAAAGGCAACATAGAAGTCTCAAAAAGTGCTCAAAACAAATTTAATCTTATTTAATTTATTAATATCAGTGTATAGCAGTTTTGAAAAAATAAGAATTAAAATGTAAAACATAATTTGCAAAAAGTATTGCTAATTAATTGTAACAAAGTACATGACAATTTTAGCTACAGTATGAAAGCCTACTTGCTTTTTGTTCTTGTTTTAGGTCACTTGTAGCCAATCTCGCTGCTGCCAATTGTTATAAAAAGGAAAAACATCTTGATATGGATAAAAACTGGACACTGGTAGAAAAAGCAAGAGTTTATTATATAGCAGTAAGTATTTACCTGTTTCATATTTCTGGTACATAATTTATACTGTTAATTATAGTTTGTAATTGGATATACATTTTTAAATAGTTGTCTTTTACTTACCCTGCAAATGATTTACAGCATATGGTAGCTTCTCTATTACAAATACAGAACAGAAACATGATCATTCTATGGTAACATTATTTGTATTACTTAACATTCAAATCTACCTCCTTTTGGATACATTATACATAGATATTTCTTAACTAATTATCAGATTCCATATTAAATCCAAAGATCTTAAGGTCTTTTGAAATAATTCTACAGATTTACATTCTGTATTTTTAGGCTGCTTGTTGTGAATGGTGCATGCATTGTGTGGGAAAATATTAGTAGTATAAATATGCACTGCAAACAATTTGAGCTTATTTGCCTAAAAAATCTTAATTGCTGTTTATTCCATAGTAATTACCATGACACGTTTTAATTTAATATTTCAGAAACATTGATCGTGACAAATCTCTAAAATCTGGGACTAAGGGCAGCATGTAATTTGAATTATTAAATATTCTGACATAAAAATAATTGGTTTAAGAATTCTCTTCTAAAATAAGATGGTACTAAAAATCCCCCTCAATTTATCATCCCATGAATACTTTGTTTTTATTTAATATGAGTTAAATGTGCCTAATCACAAATAAGTAGATACCTATGAAAAATTAAAAATACCTCATATGCATATAATATATGCTTTTGATATAACAGCTGCTGCCATTCACTACCTGAGCTGTGAAACAGCTGCAAAGACGTGTAAAAAATTGATTATCCAGTAGGAGCATGTTTATTGAAAGTATAATTATTTCTTTCAGTCTAATGTTAATGTCTCCTACAGCATGTTTATGTTCACTGCTTTAGGCTTTACAAGGTTGTTATTGATTCTTCTGTATAGAAAATCCTACCCCTTTATAATGTCAAGTAAATACATTGAGGGGATTTTATAGAGGAAAGTCATATTAGCTCTTTAGACAGCATGTGAGAAAACATTTCAGATAATTAAAAAAAAATTCCCTCTTGATTATTTTCTATTTTATTTCTCTAAATGGTCTAATTTTTTTGTTGTTTTCTTGGGAGTGTGTTTTTGTAGTGTGTTTCTTTCGGGGGAATTTCTGTGCTATTTCAAACGATTATACATTTGAAAGTCTGATTTTCATAGAACACATGGTCTAAAATTTGATATTATTTATATTGGCTATGAAGTATGACAATAATTATGGTAGAAAACTATATTTACCAGGCAATTATATTTCTATTTAGATATATGGCAGTTGGACTCCAAATTATGAGTGGAAACACTCAGTTTTAACAGTTATATATATCTACCATTAGCCAAGCCTGGATGAATAGGATGAATAGAATTTTTATAGGAGTATAGACCTATCTTGCAAACAATTTAGAGTTTCAAGAATTATGTACCATAGTGCATCGAGCCAACTTCAGGTAAAGTAGAATTCTTACAATAGTAATAACTACTTATATAAGTCCAGTTTTATATAAAATGTAGTGATTAATTTTGGGTCAAATTAATAAAGGAAATTGAATTATTTTTGAAACTTGTCAAAAAACAGCCAGAAACAAATATCAAAATGGATTCCAGCTGATATCTTTGTTAGTGCTTAGTTTCTATTTCAGCAATTTTATAAAAAGAATGGTGTTTCACATTGCCAAGTAAATAGTTTGTGGAGAGTTTGACTATTAAAATAGTTCATATAGGATACCTTGGATGCGGGATCCCTGGGTGGCTCAGCGGTTTAGCGCCTGCCTTCGGCCCAGGGCGTGATCCTAGAGTCCTGGGATCGAGTCCCACGTCGGGCTCCCTGCATGGAGCCTGCTTCTCCCTCTGCCTGTGTCCCTACCTCTCTCTCTCACTGTGTCTCTCATGAATAAATAAGTAAAATCTTTACAAAAAAATAAAAAAGGATACCTTGGATGCTGTATATTCTATAACTATCTTGCTATTTACTAAGAGCGTAATTCTTATTAAAATCTGTGTACTCTCTTCTGAAGTGTAATGATATTTGTATAAAGATGTTCTGCCATTCTTTTATTATTTCTTAATTTAATTTTTTAATGTTTTAATTTTTTATTTAAATTCTAGTTAGTTTAAAAAATAAATAAATTCTAGTTAGTTAACATACAGTATAATATTAGTTAGTTTCAGGAGCAGGATTTAGTGGTTCATCATTTACGTATAATACCTTTGCAGTTCTTTTAAACCTTTAATTTCCTTTGAGGCCAGAATATCCAGTGTAGCCTTTTCTTTAGTAGATGCTTAAACCACAAGTTTTGATTGAGTAGATATATCTGTACTCATTTCAACAAATTAGTTGGGTTCCTCCATATTGGTTCTATAGAGTCAGCAATCTTCTCACAGTATCATTATAAACTACTGAGGTTTAACAAGTTAAAATTCTAGGAACTCTTTAATTTCAGAATTTCTTGGTCCAAGGAAGCATCTCAGTATATCTATTCAACAAATTTCCATAATTAAGACATCTGTCTGCATTATGTAAACCAGTTTTACATACTCCGCTCTTCTTTCCATGATTTCATAAATTAATAATGGTCATGAGCATTGAGAAAATCCAAAACCTTGATCACTTTCTCTGTCATGTAATTCAGTCAATCTACAATGCAGAGTTCACATCAAAAATTTTGCTGACAGGGGATCCCTTGGTGGCTCAGCAGTTTAGCGCCTGCCTTTGGCCCAGGGCGCAATCCTTGAGAGTCCTGGGATCTAGTCCCACGTCGGGCTCCCGGCATGGAGCCTGCTTCTCCTCTGCCTGTGTCTCTGCCTCTCTCTCTCTCTTTCTATCATGAATAAATAAATAAAATCTTTAAAATAAAAAAAAAAATTTGCTGACAAAAAGCTGAAATGAAATATGGATATATCAACATTTTCTTTTGGTTTATGTAAATATTTACGTCTTCTTTTATCTTCATAGGAGGTGTTCCATTTATAGCATGTAATCTCAGTTTACCCTGTTTAGACCAAATTCCCAAATTCCTTGCTAATAGGTGATTAAGAGTTATTGGTTATAGTGATAGCTAATTGCATTTTTGAAAAAATAAATTTCAGGTGTTCTTCATCTTAGCATTAGGATTTAAATATTTGCACTCTATCCTATAACTATAATCCTCACAGTCTTGTTTCTCTATTTAAATGAGTTAAATGCTTCACCACCACCAATTATTTACCCAGTCTTCCCATTCCTTTATTGTTTAACTTTGAATGTCCCTCATTTGGCTGCATTTTGTTCTCACTTTCCCCCCAGAGCTTCTCCATTCTTGAGATCTTACTGACTTCTTGTTGCTTTGTACAAAAACAACTTGTTTGGTGTAGTATTTCGTGAAACAAAGTACTACTATGTAGATAATGCTTCATTTTCCAGCACTTTTTGTGGGACCTGAGCCCAGGTTGATTTTTATTTCTGTTCTTTATTATTTCCTTATTCTGTTTACTTTAGATTTAATTTGCTCTTCTACTCCTCCTCTTCTGTCAACCCACCCCCCATTCTTGCTCTACCTGTTCTTTGTTTCTTAAGGTGGAAGAATAATTCATTGATTTGAGACTTTTCTACTGTAGACATTTAGTGCTATAAATTTCCTGTAAGAACCGGTTTGGCTACATCCCCCAAATTTTAATGTCATGTTTTCATTTTCATTCAGCTTATAAAATTTTCTACTTTCTCTTTTACTTTCTTCTTTGACTCCTGAGTTATTTAGAAACCTGTTGTTTATTTTCTAAATATGGAGATTTCCCAGAGATCTTCCTTTTGCTCCTGTTATGGATTTGTATATTCCTCTTTACAGTTCTATCAGATTTTTCTTCAGTGTGTTTAAACTCTGTTATTAGGTGCCTAAAGGTATAGAATTGATTATCTGACCCACTTGCCATTTTGAAATATTTATTCCTGGTATTGTTCCCATAACTATTTTGTCTGATACTCTCATATTAATAAAGCCAATCCAACTTTTTTTTTACTATTGATATCTTCTCCCACCCTTTTAGTAATCATTTGTGTTTTTATTTACAGTGCATCTCTTGTAGACAACATATTGTTAAGTCTTAATTTTTGTCCAGCCTGACAATGTCTACCTTTTAACTGGAATGTTTTTACCATTACCATTAATGTGATTATTGATATGGTTAGATTTTAGTTCATCATCTTTGTATTTGTTTTCTGTTTGTCCTGTTTGTCCTTCATTCTGTTTTTTCTCCTGCCTTCTTTTAGGTTAATCCAGTACTTCTGTTTCTTTCATTGCCTTAATATCTCTGTTTTTCTTTCTTTTAGTGACTGCATTAGGGTTGAGTATATATATATACCTAGATATATATTCAATAGATATATAGAGAGAGATATATACTCAACCCTATCTCTATCTATTTATCTATCTATCTATCTATCTATCTATCTATAGGGCATATATATATATATATATATATATATATATATATATATATAGTATATGTCTTTAACTCATCACTGCCTTCATTTTTTTTTTTTTGTATTAAGTAAGCTTTCTGTCCAGTGTGGGTCTCGAACTCATAACCCTGAGATCAAGAGATGCATCCTAAAAAAAAAAAAAAAAAAAAGAGATGCATCCTAAAAAAGAGAGAGAGAGAGAGAGATGCATCCTCTACCAATGGAGCCTTCACATAATGCTATAAACTTTCACATACAGTAGAAGAACCTTACAATAGCATAATTCAGTTTCACCTCTCCAAGCCTTTATGCTATCATTGTCACATTTTCCTTTTTTTTAATTTTGATTTTTTTAAAATATTTTTTATTTATTCATGAGAGGCACAGAGAGAGAGGCAGAGACATAGGCAGAGGGCAAAGCAGGCTCCCTGAGGGAACTCGATCCCTGAACTTAGGGATCATGCCCTGAGCCAAAAGCAGAGCTTAACCACTGAGCCATCCAGGCACCCCAAATTTTAATTGTTTTTGAACAGCTTTATTAATATATAATTAACATACCATACAACAGACAAATTTTACTTTTACTTGTGTTATAAACACTATAACACATAATTTTTGTTTAAATTGTCAAATATCTTTTAAAGATATTTCAACAATTAAAAAACATATTTACTCATTTAATTACCACTTCCAGTTCTCTTCATTCCTTTGCTTAGAATTAGATTTCCATCTGGTATAATTTTCCTTCTGCCTAACGAACATTTTTAGCATTTCATATATTTGGGTCTGTTGGTGATGAACGCTTTCAGCTTTTGTATGTTTGAAAACATCTTTATTTCACCTTTATTTTTAAAAGAGATTTTTGCCAGTTCTAGGTTGACAGTTTTTTGTCTTTCAGTACTTGAAAAATGTTGCTTTACTGTCTTCTCATTTGAGTTGTTTTTGATGAGAAATCTGACATCCATACCTTTATTCCTTTGCATGTAACAATTCACACACCCCTAATCCTGGCTGCTGTTAAAATTTTTTATTTATTACTGGTTTTGATCAATTTGGTGATATTGTACTGTAGTGTATTCTTTTTCATGTTTCTTATACTTGGGGTTTAACTTCTTACAGCTGTGGATTTATAATTTTTATTATGTTTGGAATCTTTTCAGCCATTATTTTAAATATATTTTCTGCCCAGCTGCCCCCCACCTTTGGGTTTCAAGTTACCCATGAAGTTGTCTCATAGCTCAGTGATACCACCCTTTTCCTTTTTTTGGATTCTTTTTTTTTTTTTCCTCTGTGTTTTACTTTGGATAGTTTCTTTTGCTATGCCTGCTAGTTCACTAATATTTTCCCGTACAGTATGAACTATCATTAATCCCATCCAGAGTATTCTTCATCTCATTTGTTATTTTCATATCTATAAGATTGATTTGGGTCTTTTATTTCTTCTTTGTCTCTACTTTGGACACATAAAATACAGTTAAAAGAACTATTTTGATGTCTTTCTCTGTTACTTCTTTACATCTGTGTTGATTCTGGAGTAGTTGTAAGGATTGATTATCCTCCTTATTGAGGATTGTGTTTTCCTTTCTCTTTGTAGGTGCAGTGATCATTAGCTATCATTGATAAATCTTCTTGAGGTTTTTTTCTGGGATGCAGTTATGTTACTTGGAGCAAGCCTGATGCATTTTGATCTTGCTTTTATGACTCGTGAGGTGAATCCAGAGTAGAATTCATTTAATGGCAGTCGTTTCTTAATCAGGAACAATTCCCCCCGCTTAGGGACATTTGGCAAAATCTGGAGATATTTATTATAGTGATGAGCGAGTGTTGCTACTAGTAAATATAGGACAGGAATATTGCTAAGTATCCTACAGTGTATGAGACAGCACTCCACAATAAAGGATTATCCAGTTCTAAGTATCAGTAGAGCCAAGGTTAAGAAACTCTGGTCTAAAGCTACATGTTCCCTGCTACTGAGGCAAGACTTTGCTGTGCTCTATGCAATGCCCCGTTATTAATGATATTTCCTGCTCTAGATGGTGGAAACAGGCACTGTTCCCAGAATTGCATATGCTCAGGCACTGTTTCCTCTAATTCTTTTCCCTCTCATTCTTTTGGATGGCTCATTCCTAGGTTCTGATCTGATGAATGTTGGAGAGGAATCTGCAGATTTCCAGTTTTCTCTACTGTCCTAACCTCTGCACTCTAACTTCTCTATTCTTCCCATCATTAGCTCCATCTCCCTAACTCCCTGGGCTCTGCCCTTCCCAGTGCTGGGTCTGGTGCTTTTAGCCTGGGAACTCTCACAAAACAATACTTATCCAGTGTTAGGGCTCACCTAGATGGTTTCCCATCTCTCAGAGATCACTATTTTTCCTCCTTGATGTCCATGGTTTTAAAAACCATTGTTGCATGCATCATGTTTGTGTTTGTTTTTGTTTCATGCTGGAGGATATATATATACACACACACAATCCCTGTTTTTCCACTGTCTTCTGCTTTGCATTGTTTTTAGAAAGGAAGTCATTCCTATTGTTTTTCCATATCTATCCCTATCTATCTAACTGCTTTTAAGATTTTTTGTCATTGGTTTTAAGCAATTTTATTATGATGTTACCTTGGTATTGTTTTCTTTCTATTTCTTGTGAATGTGGTTTATTCAGTTTAGAAATTTTTCTGTAAATATTTTCTCTCTCCAACACTATCTCTTCTTGGAAAGTCCAAGTAATATTAAGCCACTTGAAATGTTCCTTACCTTAGTATACTCTTTTAATTTTTTTCTTTGTCTTCTTCATTTTGTATAATTATCATTACTGTGTCTTAAACTTATAATTTCTGTTACAATGTCTAATCTGCCATGAATCCCATCCAGTGTATATTTTATCTTAGACATGATAATTTTCGTACCTGGATATTTGATTTGGGCCTTGTTCATTCCTGCCATGACTACTTTACATACTCATGTTGCCATCTCTCTCTCTCTCTCTCTCTCTCTCTCTTTTAAAGATTTTATTTGACAGCGAGAACACAAGCAGGGGGAGCAGCAGAGAAAGAAGGAGAAGTAGATTTCCCACTAAGCAGGGAGCCTGATACAGGGTTCAATCCCAGGACCCTGCGATCATGACTTGGGCTGAAGGCAGGTGCTTAACCGACTGAGTCACCCAGGCACCCTGCCATCTCTCAGTTTTAACTTAGGTAGTATAGTCATAACAACTGTTTTTAATGTCCTTGTCTACTAATTTTTTTTTTTTCTGCTTCTTACTTTGACATTGGGTTTTTTCATTATGCCAATATACTGAAGACTCAGTTGGAAACCCCTGCAGATCTCAAGTTCTGATTTCACATCTCTTCCTTTTATCACCTCTGTCCTGTCCCTATCTGGACTAGCATGTGCTGACCTCCGTAGCCTCTCCAAGTGGAGACAAATGACTCTACTTAAAGCTCTCTCCTTCTGAACTACAGGTTAGAAGTTGTCTTTAGGGAGTTTGAGCAAGAGTTGAGTAAGAGTCACCTTATTTCATTCCGTGTTTGATTATTATTCAGTGTCTAAAGATTGTTTCAAATGGGTCCCCCCCCCCCCAATTTTTATAATTGTTTAAGTTTAAATTGTTTAAGTGTAAATCCATTCCCTGTTACTCTATCTTGATTGGAAACTGAAATCCCCACGTTGATTTTTCTTTTACCTTTCTTAGATGACTCTCTTTTTCTGCAAGATTGCCTTTCTTTCACTTTGAATTTGAATATGTTAATAACATGACCATGATTTATCTCCCTCTCTATTGTTCTATACCAACTTTCATGGAACATTATATTTATTTCAAACTGCAGATTTAGTTCTCAGTTAACCTCTTTAGTTTTTTTCTTTCCCTGTACCCAAATTTTATTTTTCCTTCCTTGAACTATTTGAAAGCTAGATTGACAAAAACTATCACTCATAAATGTGTTACAGGGAATAATCAAGTAACAGCAAAACTTTCAAGTTTTGGTGAGATGAGTTTTACAATTTTTTTTAGGGAGTGGGGAGCAGAGGGAAAGAGAGAGAGTCTGAAGCAGGCTCCATGCCCAGCACAGAGCCCCACATGACCTGAGATCATTACCTGAGCCAGAATCAAGAATTACAGTTAACGACTAAGCTACCCAGACACTCTGAGAAATGAGTTTTAAATTGGTCTTGAGGTTGATTCAACTTCATAAGTTCCCCCAAACTATTATTCTAGATTCTTTAAAATTCTTCCGTTACCATTTTATCAATTAAAAATAATTTTTAAAATTCTCATCTAATAAATATATGGTAGTTTATGTATAATTACTAATGTTAGTAATTTTTTCTAATCTTTTCAGTCAGCCCTTTATAGTGTTTTAGACTACATTGTGAATACAATGAGATTTTACATAGAAATCTATGCATTATTTCTAATAACATTCCAACTTTCAAATACCAGTCAGCTTGCAAGTTTAGGGAGAGTTTTAAACTTCAGAGTTTGGAACACCTGGGTGGCTCAGCGTTGGAGCATCTGCCTTTGGCTAAAGGCTTGGTCCTGGAGTCCCAGGATTGAGTCTCACATCGAGCTTCCTGCATGGAGCCTGCTTCTCCCTCTGCCTATGTCTCCGCCTCTCTCTCTCTCTCTCTGTCTCTCATGAATAAATAAATAAAATCTAAAAGAAAATAAACTTCAGAGATTAACATATTTAAGAAATATGTTTATCAAAAATTTTCAGTACCTTGTGACTTATCTGACATAAATTTAACTAGATGTGTGCCCTTTTTTACTGATTAAAAATTAAGCACTTTAAATGAAAGAATAGAGAATCATAGTTCGTCGATCATTGTCTGAGAATATGGAATTTGTAGTTTGAATTTTCTTTCGGCAATGATGTTTATTTTCTTCTTCCTGTGATTGTTCCAGTCCCATGGCTGATTACAGATCTCCTTTTCCTTCTCTCTATTTATTTTATAACTCTGTCTTGACCACTTAGCTCTTTACAGCCTAGAATCCTACCATTTTGAGGAATATGGTTTTGTGAGAGTAGGGTGTTCAAGAAAGTGCTACTAATGTTTGCCTCTGGAATAAAAGAAGGTATGATTATAAATGAGTGGAAGACACATGTTGGAGAAGTTTACAGCCTTGGAAAAATGGAATAGAGTTCATAGTTTGAAAGAAATAGGAGTATTTGTATATAAAGGACAAGTAATAATCACTATTTGAGTTTTACATCTCTTATTTTGTTTGGCCTCGTTGGGTTTTCTACTAAAATTTTTAATGTTGGGCAGCGCGGGTGGTTCAGCAGTTTAGCGCTGCCTTCAGCCCAGGGCATGATCCTGGAGACCCGGGATCAAGTCCCACGTCGGGCTTCCTGCATGGAGCCTGCTTCTCCCTCTGCCTATATCTCTGCTTCTCTCCTCTCTCTCTCTCTCTCATGAATAAATAAATAAAATCTTAAAAAAAAATTTAATGTTGCCATGAGTAATAATTTATCTTAGCAGAACTGTTGTTTAGACTCAGTTACAGTTAAATATCTTTGTCAGTTATCTGAAAGCAATGACCAACATCCTTAAAATGAGGTATTATTTGATAAATTGTAAGAATTATAGTCTAAGAGATCATATATTTGAAAATTTTCTTTTAGAAATGTTTTCTATGAATGTTTGTTGACAAATTAGAACAAATGTATAATAAAATATGTAATTACTATTTTTTAGGTTTTTCTTATCTTTTGATAATATTTACCAAAAGATGTTTACAAGTAAACCTTTGTTAAGAATTCTAAAATTTATTTTGATTATGCTCAAAATTTAGTATGATATTCCTAGCTCTGTTGTGAAAAGATTTGAAAAAGGTTCTAGGGAAAGTGAGTGGATTTGTCTTATAATGATAACCTAATAGATACTTGAAGTAATATAAAGAGAAATGAAAGATAACTATTACTTTAATATGTATGTTTGAGATTTTTAGTCCCCCCCACAAAATTAAAAAACATCTGGACAGTTGAAGATACAAAAGTTTTACTGACTTGTGGACAGTTACTTAAACTCATTGTCTTAAATATTTAATAGTCCCTGGCAAAAGGCTTTATAATATTATCTTTTGAAGCTGTACTTTTATAATGAATATACTTTGGCAGAGTAAGTAAACTAATGGAATTTAAAAAAAAATAAAGCTGTTTAGTAAATGACAACTGATTTAATGATATCACAATTCTTTATGAAACATTTAGTTAGAATTCAAAACACTTCTTGGAATTTATTAATTAATCTTTATAACATTCTTCTGAGATTATTGCTTAAGGAGATAGGGCTGAACTACCCACTGACTTTTCATTTTTTCTGTGTTCTAAATGTAGTTTTCAACCTTATATATTGGAACTCTCATGATATTAGTCAAATCAGTGATCATCATTTGGATTTGATCTTGTATTTTTTTTTTAAGATTTTATTCATTTATTCATGAGATACACAGAGAGGAGAGAGAGAGAGAGGCAGAGACACAGGCAGAGGGCGAAGCAGACTCCATGCAGGGAGCCTGACGTGGGACGTGGGACTCTATCCCAGGTGTCCAGGAACAGGCCCTGGGCTGAAGGCGGCACTAAACTGCTGAGCCCCCCCAATCTTGTAGTTTTTGCTCAAGTTTTTGACCATCCTATTCTGCACTGCTTCATTAATTTCATTAGGGGTTACTTTGAATTGTTAAGTCTTTATTTGGAAACACCCTTGCAGATGCCCTTAAATAATATAAACTCAAAAAAAAAAAAAAAAGAGAGAGAGAGAGAAGAAATATGTAAAGGGTTTCTTTTCCCCCTCTGTTGAGCATTTTGTGTTTCGTATAATTCCTGACACTTGGAATACCCAAATCTTTGTCATACAGTGGTTTAAAACTTTATGTGCCAACTATGTGGTAAAGACATTTTTCTTTGCCTCAGATATAATATAGAGAATACAAGAGAAAGATTGTTAATTATGTTTCTTCTTAAAAATTAGCATTAAAGTTCAATTTTTAACTATAAAGAATTTTCCATGTGTGTATTGATGTTCAGGGAACTGCACAAATGATTAATGTTTTTACTTCTTCCTATAGGGACAGTCTTTGATTCTTGCTAGAAAATTTTTCAAATGAGAGTGTGATTATAGAAATCCTATTTGTATTCATTTTTAATTTCTCTTTCTCTAGATTTGGGGGGCATGTTAAATGCTTATAATATTATCACTTTTTTAGACTAATATTTTGTGATTTTTATAGATTAATATTTTCTCCAAGTAGTGTAATTTACTCCTATATTCCTGTAATTTTTGTTAAGTCTTATTTTGGCAAGTTATCAAATGCAAAACTCTAATAAGGGGAAACAATCTATGGAATATTACAGTAAGATTATTGTTAGATAAATAGAATAATCTTTTCACTCTGTAGAAGTAAGATAGTATTGGTTAAAGAAGTTAAAGATAAAGATCGGACATTTTTGTGTTTTGGACTTGTGGCATTATAATGAGGCCCTGGAATTTTATGTGAGGTTAGAAACCACACTATGTGCTAATTGCCGTAGAATGGCAAGAAAATAAACATGTGTATAGCACTTAGTTGTTAAGACAGTAGGCCCTTATACAGAGCCCCAAATGAATTAACAAACCATCTACTGAAATGTTTCCACTTCCATGTACTTTATTTATATATTTCAGACCAGTCAGCAATTGACTGAGAAGATGAAATGTTTACTAAATCTCTTTAATAAACATGATTAAGAGAGGAAAACTTATAAACATGATGGCAGTATACATTTTTATGTGTTGTCATATCTTTGAAATTTTATGTAAGTTGGACATAAATAGTCTAGTATCTGTATGTATAAGTCTGTTTTTCAACATATTTTTCTCTGCACATTATAGAGCCTTTATAGCTTATATAACTTAACTCATGTGTTCTGTTGTCTCTATTCTAGATGAATAAAATTGGCTTTAATCTTTTTATAAAAGCTTTACCGAGATATTTATATACTGTAAGTTCACCTGTTTAAAGTGTACAATTCAGTGATTGTTAGAATATATACAGAGTTCTGCAATCATTACCATAATCTAATTTTAGAACATTCACATTACCATAGAAAGAAACTTTGTACCCATTAGCAGTTATTCCCCATGGCCCCTGGATTCAGTCTTATATCTACATCTCTCATAATAATTTCAATGATATTCAGGTATTACGGCTACAGATGATATAATTGTTCTTAAATAAATAATCTATGTCTTTGTTCTCTGACATATGTAATGGAAGTCATAATAAGTCTATTTTGATTTCTTACTGCTATGTATTTCTCTTTTGCAGGCACTGTAAAAAGGGTCTTTCAAGCTTTTGTTATTTATTTGTTCTAGATATAACTGTTTTGGGGTCAGTTCTTTAAAATGTCAATTTTTTTATTTGGATGGATGACATACAGTAGATGAAGTTTTTAAAATATATATATTTGGTAAAGTGGGATGAAAAAATAAAAAGCATTTCCCTTCCAGTACTTAGGAAGGCAAGTTTATATATAAATTCATATTTGCTGTTACCCAATTTGAGACCAATACAGGTTTCTCAGCTGTTAAGTATAGCACATTTGTCTTTAACCTCTTGTATCCATCATGTGTTTTCTCTTTACCCCTTAGAACTAGCTCCTGGAAGCAGGAAGGGACTTCCCCTCTAGACTTCTAGGACATATTAATACTATCTTTTTCTCTGACATTGTCCTGATATTAGCAAATCCTAGATAGTTATAAGATGTTATAAAAGACAGATTGCTGCTTTTCCAAATTGTGTTCCTCTTGTCCTCCATACAGATTTCTGGCGCCAGTTTTTCTAGTCATTTTGATATTCTTTTTTCAAAGTCTTTCTTCATTCTATAAAGAATTTAAGATGATATTATATCATTATAGTATTGTTAAGTTTAAAGGAATGTCAAAAACAATCAAATAGAACATAAAATGTACAATAACCCACCAAAAATTTCCTAGTTCAACTATTGTAGAAAGATACGCATGTAATAAAGTAAAAGAGCATCATCTATTTCATTATTCATTCCTCAAAAATATTTTTACACTTACATAGCTTCTTATAAGGTTAACATTTATTTATTTAATTTGACATCTGTAATAAACTAAATTGAATCTTTAGAATATTATTTTACTTGTGAATATAGCTAGCATTTCTCAGGTAGATTGATATTCTTAGAGTGGTAGTTTTTAATCTTGTCTTAGTTTTGAACCCTCCCAGAAAAATTTATTTACTCATAAATTGTTCATTTAATTTTTGGAAGTTTATAGATTTGAAAAGACTTTTTGCTAATTCTTGGAGACCAGGTCAAGAACCTCTGTCATAGTAAATAGTGAATTAAATTGATACATAGTCTAGTTACAGTTCCATATTAAAAATTGTCTTTTCTGAATTTCCAAAACTTTTCCGATTGTGAATATATATTTACTTTCTTCAATTAAGAATTGATTTTTGTAAAAATATATTAGAGTGGGGAGTCAGATTCAGTAGTGAGATAATGTGGTTTCAGGCCAATGATAAACAGAATTCTGTAACATTCAAATATCTTCATTTGCTTTCTCCTAAGAATATGTGTATATTTCGACTACCTTAATTAACCAACAGCCTTTAAATACTGTTGCTCTTTTATAAATATTCCGTTATGTCTGTCATGGTGGTCATTGTGATATTTTTAGGTAGACTTGTAGCATTTTCTCTTTCTCAAATGAGCTGAATTGGGACTATACTTTGTGGGAAGTTTTTTATAAAGTATGTAGACATTGCTAAGAATTGGAATGTCCACTGACTTATTAGTTTCACAGATGCTTCCATAATACTTAGTGTACTCTTGGGTATATTAAATTATCATATCCTGACAGGAATCCTGAAACATGCCATTCTTATATAGCCATATTTCTGAGAACTAATGCAGGGTATCAGCGAACCATATCTGACATGCCATGTTAATTTCCATAACTATTATTACTGGAGTTGGTAGTATTTCTAAGGCATAAAAAATCTTAATAAACCTACCAAGTAAAAAGGTAAAATATCTGCCTTATCATTAGGTTTCCAATTATGACTTCCTTCAAGCTCAGTTAACTCATTTCAAAAATAATCAGAAACATCTTTTTTCTGCTGTCATGGATTATAAAATAGTTATTTAAGTATCCAGTATATCAAAACACAATATTTTGATTTATTCTATTTTCATTGTGTCTAGTGTTCATATTGTGAATGAGAACCTCATTCTGCCATCTCATAACATATTTACGTATACATATGATTTCTGCCATAAGTAGAAAAGAAGCAGCTGACAGATACATAGGTTAATTTGCTTTTTAAAATTGCAGCAAGTTGTTCTGTGATTCTTTTGTGTGTTTGGGGCTATTTCGTAGAGAAAGAATTTGTCAAGCAACATTTAAGGAACATTGGCCTTTTGTACCCTTTTCTAAATAAACTTAAACAGAAACCTGTCAACTCAATAATAAAATATTTCTTTGTAAATTCTCACCTGTAAATTATTGATAATGGAAGGAGCACCTTTTTCATCCTCACATCCCCTTCCCCTCTACACAGCTTTTAGATTGTAGATAAACTTCCCAGCTCAGTAATTAACTGAGCTCAGTCATTGCACCCCATATCATGTGATTTTTTTTTCCAGTGGAATACATTATTAGAGCACTTACCCAGCCAGTCTAGCTGCAGCAGCCCAGGCGGCAACAGCAGTGCCATTTTTCACAAAGAAAATGTTGAACAGGAGCCAAATGTTTGGTGGCAGTCTGTTGCTAGGAAATCAAGGTCCTGAGGCGATTAATGACAAAGCAAGCAATAACAAGAAGGCAGAATTACAGATTTAAAAGAGAAAAAAGTGGTTGGTGTTATAATTACCCAAAGAAATCCGCACTCATTAAATTGGCTGTTTTTATGATTGACTTTAATTGGAGGTTAGCTCAGATATTTAGCTCCTTTCCCACCCCTTTAAACACACACAGGCACATAATCTGTAGAACTGCAGACTTGTTTTTCTAAGCATTGAGAGGAGCTTGCCCTGTAATTTGATCCCCACTGACAGATGCATTTTCTATGCTGCCATTTTGAATTAACCTATTGTAGAACAATTTTCTTCAGCCCTGTTGAATAAAACATCCAGTCTGATTACCTCCGATGGATTTGATAGAGTAAAAGAATGTACTTCTCATTGAAGTAGATTGTTTGCATGGACTCTACTGATTTTGAACTTTGCCAATAAGCACAATCATTTGTAATAAATTTTCAAAGAAATTTGTGGGGAAAGGTAATGAGAGTCACCGTTTCATAGTTTAATGTTTGGGCACCTGCATCAAAACAGTACTAGTCTTACAAGATTGTTATTTTTCCAATAAGATGTTCATAGACATTTAAAAATTTTTTTCTGAATCTCCATTTAGACTGTTGATATTTTTAGGAATAGAATCTTCTATTTATGTGCTCTAAAACGATCATTTCCTCCCCACCAACAGTGTTTTAATTACAGGACTCAATGTGACTCAAAGCACTCAATTATAAAAAAATATTTTATAATTTTTTTAATTATAAAAAATATTTTAATATATAAAATATTTAAAATGATGTTAAGATCTGCTCATTTCAGTCTGTGACGTGTTTAAAAAATAATTTTTTTATTTGAATTTTCTGGGATTTGATAAAGCATATTACCAAAAAAGCATTGATTAGTTTTCCTGTACAATACCAGAGGAAGCATCACAGTTTATTTACCTTTCAGAAGCCTTAAGAATAAAGTTACATGATGCCACTGTGCTCCAGATTTCTAATCAAACCCTGGAACAAAAGAGCCAAGCACATTCTATCTGACAATACACACACTGCTAATCAGATGCCAATGCCAAGCTGTCTGCTTTGTTAAATACTTAGCTTCCTAGAGGCAAGAAGACAGCTGCTATAAGTATGATGAAATTTGGTAGTTCAATCTATTTTTACTACCCTTGGGCTACTAAGATAGTGTTAATTTAGACCACCCCAATTTGTACACTTTAGGGAGTTTTTTAAAGAGTTTGTAATTAAAATGATAAAACATCATTATTACATTGAAGACCTTCTATAAGTTTTACATTTGGCAGTTACCTACTGAGATAACCCCAGCATGTAATTTACAATGATGTAATGGTTGTAATTGCATTTTGGAAAAAAAGAGGAGCTATAAGAGACAAGTGCTTCCTTCAGAAGTGTTTTGATATCTGCTTCGATATCATTTAAGTCTACTTCTATCCCAAAATTGCCTACCTATAATTGACTGTAGCAGCCATAAACATTTAGATATTATACAAATATTTTTTTAATGTTATCAACACAGATACTACCACCAGGGGGAGAAAGCTAAACTTAAAAGTCTTTAACTGATGTTACTGCCAGCAAGTAGATTGTACTGCTTAGACCGATATAGTTAACCACCTTACCAGATGACACTGCCTTTGGGGACATGATTCTAAAATTGTACATGAAATCTGTACAGACTTTTAACACACTATTTAAGTGTAAGTAAAAAGGAAACTTTCCTACCTCATGTTTTGTTGTGTTTTGTTTTTTGTTTTTTGTTTTTTTATTAGAGTACAAATTAGCAGTCTGAAGATTTTTATTGTTCTTGTATTATCTGTTGTTCTGTTTGAGGAACTATCCTTCTGAAATTGAATCTGTGATACTGGGCAGCTATCCTATAAGATATTTTTTTAGTTTATTGTCATTGCAATATAGTTTTGTTTTAATATCTCTCTAATAAACCATTAACAATTCAATCCTAAACATAATCTGTGAGCAAAGATTGTGGATTCTTCCCTTGGAGAACATTTTATAAATGTAGAAAACAGGTGCTTGGGATGAGAACCCAACTCTAAACCATGAACAATGTCAAGATTAATCTCATAGTCTCACATGTTTTATAGTAATGCCATAAAAGCTAATTAAAGAACATAGGTGACTTTCTCCAGTCTAGAACTTTTAAGTGATAGATTATAAGCTCTCAATGCTAATAACTTTTAAGCTGTGACTCTCCTTACAGTGTTAGGCTTTATTCTGTGAAGAATCATGATATTTACATTTTTAATCATTTTTAATGAGTTTCAGTCATTTCAGATATTAAAATTACAAAAGATGGGTAGGGTAAGGAAAATAGTTGACTACAAAGAGGACACACAGATTAATTTTTAGGGTTATAGAACTATTCTGCATACTACTACTATAGGGTAGATACTTGATACTGTGCATTTTTAAAGTCAGAACTGTACATCAAAGGAGTTAACTGTAATATATGCAAAATTTTTTAAGTGTTGTGAATCCTAGGATGTAGTACAGTCTGTGACAAATGACTCTACCTCTATTACAAATATGTAACATTACCTCACTTGAAGGGGTGGGTGAGAAAAAGGAGCCATCCTAAGTAAGTTTGGAAAATGGTGTCTTGACTGGAAAATGTGAAGCTGAAGACAAAAGAACATTACAGAAGCACTGTATTTTAGTTGGTAAATTTGTTTCTTTCAAGGGCATGGGTTAATAATTCTGAACCTGCTTTGCATATATACTGAGGTTGAACTAGTATCTAAATAAATGATGATGTTGGGATTCACATTTCACACGTGAGAGTGGGAAATTACAGATAAACAAGAGAAGCAAGGGGGAGAGTTGGAGTAAAACCCTGTGTTATTGGATTAGAGTTGGCGATAATCTTACAAATTTATGTTTAGGGCAGCTGTGGTGGCCCAACGGTTTAGCGCCGCCTTCAGCCTCGGGTGTGATCCTGGAGACCTGGGATCGAGTCCCATGTCAGGCTCCCTGAATATTTTTTTTTTTAATTTATTTACGATAGTCACACACACACAGAGAGAGAGGCAGAGACATAGGCAGAGGGAGAAGCAGGCTCCATGCACCGGGAGCCCAACATGGGATTCGATCCCGGGTCTCCAGGATCGGGCCCTGAGCCAAAGGCAGGCGCTAAACCACTGCGCCATCCAGGGATCCCAGGCTCCCTGAATAGAGCCTGCTTCCCCCTCTGCCTGTGTCTCTGCCTCTCTCTCTCTTTCTCTGTGTCTGTCACAAATAAATAAGTAAAAATCTTTTTTAAAAAATTTATGTTTAGCTTAATGTATATAAATGGATAAATGCAAATATAATTATAGATACATATTTATACATGGATTAGATACAGACATATATTTCCTAGTTTTGTTCACTGAGAAGGCTTAGAAGCAGTTATATGCCAATAGTGACAAACATACCTCACACCTTCATCTGGGTTTGTAAATACCATTCTCCAATAAAAGGATCTAGGGTTCTTTGGAGAAGAGGCTGATTCTAGGGCTAGGACAGGGGAAAATGCAACATGAACACAGAGTGTCTTATATTCTTCCCCCAAACACATAGCCCTAATCTAATCATGAGAAAAACATCAGACAAATCCAAACAGATGGACATTCTACAAAATACCTAAAGAATATTCCTCAAAATTGTCAAGGTCACAAAAACAAGGAAAGACTGAGAACTAGTCACTGACAAGAGGAGGCTAAGGAGACGTGACAGCTAAATACAAAGTGGTTTCTTGGATTGGATCCAGAACAACAACAAAAAAGGGGTATTAGTGTGAAAACTGGTGAAATCTAAATTGAGTCTGGACTTTAGTTAATAGTAATGCAACGAAGTTGTTTTCGTAGTTTTGACAAATGTACAGTGGTAATATGTTAACATAGGGCAAACTGGTATATGGGAACTCTATTTATTATGTTTGGAGTTTTTCTATAAATCTAAAATTTCTTCCAAATAAAACTTTAAAATAAAAAATATGTGTACCTCACCTAACTTAAGAAACAGAACTTTATTAGTACCTTTGAATCTCTATGTGCTCCTCGTGATCCCATGTCTTTTTCCACATCAAAGGTAACCATGGCATCTTGAATTTTGTGGTTATTATTACCATACTTTATAGCTTAACCACATATGTATTCCTGATCATTCTATTATATCTCTTCAGCTCTTGTATAGTTACCATATCTTTATCTTCTTCACTATATTCTTGATACTTTCTCCAGATCTCCTTTATCATGTTTATCTTTGTGGTGGTGTCTAATATTCTGTTTTATCTGTCCACTGAGTTTTAATATACATTTCTTTTTTTTAATTCAGTTCTTTCTCTCCTATCTGCTTCTTTCATCATTTTGATAAACTCTTCACTGCTTTCTATATTTATAATAATTTTATTTTTTAAATACATTAAACTTACTATTTTCTATTTTGTGCCTAGCCTAATATTTAAACTTTTGCTGTTCTGATTTTGTTGTCTGTTGTTTTTCTAGCTCGTACTTCAGGCTGCCTCACTTTTTGTATGTGAGCTCATGTTCATTATTTGTGGTACTTTTCAAGGCTGACATGAAGATATGTTTCCAAAAAGGATCTGCATTTGAATCTGCCAAGAGCCTGGGGATACTGTCAACCTGGGAACACACTGAAATAAATTTTAGGCTTGAGTTTTGTAGGCTGCATAGGTATCATGAGTTCCAGATCCATAAACTTTCATGAGGGTGGGCTTCTGCTTAAACTTTCGGGGAAGATATTTTTACTTCTACCCAGCATCAAGTTTGAAACAGGCAAATTACCTTGCTGATTCTTCTGTGGGATAGGTGTAGTTCTAAGTTCTACTAAACATGCAACTTTATATAGAGATCTCCAATTAGACTCCCTGTGTTCAGTATACCTAGGATTTCTCTCCTCGATCTTGGGCTCAGTAGTATGCTGGTAAATATTTTAAAACTGGTTCTCCAAAGGGCAAAAAAAAGTCCTGGTTTGTACTATTTTTGAATTTTACATTATGGTTGATTTCAAGCTACCAATGTGAAGTCACTGAACATGAATTTGGGTAAAGATATGTATAGGTAGTTTTCACAAGCTGGCTCCAGCATACCACTGCCAGCTCTCTGTACATGGCTGTGAAAACTGTGCTCAGTTCATGGGTTTGCCATATCCCCTGAATGAAAGACATCTGAGTGTTTGCTTACCTCCCTGGATTTCCATTTTACTTCATTTTAGTTTTCTAAGTATTCTGTGTCAACCAAGTAATATAATTAAAACAAAAAAGATTCTTACCATTTATTGATGTTTTTAGCAGAGGTCTGTGTTATAGTACTTAAGTCAGCTTTACTGTCAGAAATGAAATTCCTTCCTCTTGTTTGTGAGTGTAATTTATTGTTTTTTAATTGTAAACATACATGATGATTACATTATACTTGAGAAATATTTTTTAAAAAGTATATTAAATTCCCCCACAGTTCCATCATACATGTTTATATTTTGTGCACACTTGTCTTTTTGAGTTTTTATACAATTTGCATTGTACTTTATCTACTATTTCATATGACTTTCATTTCATAATTTTAAAGGATGTTTAAATATGTCGCTAAATATTCCTCCACAATATCCCACACAAATTATACATGAGAATAAAAATAAAGGTCTATACAGATGAGAATTAATTTAATCCAGGAATCCAATCTTTTCATCATATAAAAATAATTTTCTTAGATTATTCATTGCAGCATATTAATGATTGCAAAATACTAGAAACTATATAAATGGCCAACCATAGGAGATTGGTTGAATAAGCCTATGGTACTACATACAATAGTCTAGTATGGCATGATCTCCTGGAAATGTTACATGAAAAGAAAAGCACAAAAGAGCATATATAGTGTTACCTTTTATGTAAGAAAAAGGAAAATTAAAACATGCGTATATGCAGAAAGGATAAAGCAGAAAACAAAATCAGTAACCTCAAGTGGTAGACTAGAAAGTGCAGTGGAAAAGATAATGAGGGGGCATGACACTTCTTGGAGTATTTTTTTGTGTGTGTAATTATGGTAGCACATTAATATCACCTATTCAAAAGGTTGAATAAAAATATTATCAGTAGGGTATGGGACCTAAAACTGTAAGCAGACTTAAACAAATGAACTTAATTGGCAAAAGTGAAATGAATACTATAATCACAGTGAAGATAAGAAAGAAAAGAAGGAAGAAGGGAGGACTAATCCAAGTAATTTATGTGCACAAAGTTGGACTATATAGATCTTCAATTTGGGGCAGAGTAGCAGAGGAAGAAATTATTAGAAAAACAAATACTAAATCCTTTTTAGTAGATTTGTTTAACGGGCAAACTAATTCTAAAACTTTTTTGAGCACAGGAGTAAATGAGTTGATATCCATTAGGGACCTGTGTTCTTACTATGGAAAAAGACATGCAATGTGGAGTGGGAGACCCTGGGGGATGGATTATATTAGAGGTGTCTGTAAAGATATAATGAATTCCTCTTTTGGATAGTTTGTTATGGTATAGAAATGAATCAGATTGTTGTATATTGATATTGTATCCTCCATCTTTATGGATTTTTTTAAGAGTTTTTGGTGGAATCTTTAGAGTTTCTGTATAAAATAATTGTGTTACCTGTAAATAGTAATAGTTTTACCTCTTCCTTTGGATTTGGATGCCTTTATTTCATTTTCTTGCCTAATAGCTCTGGCTAGGATTTTCAAACTATTGAATAAAAGTAGTGAGAGTGGATGTCTTTGTCTTATTTCTGATCCTATTAGAGGAAAAGTTTTCAGCATTTCATCATTGAGTATGATGTTAGCTGTTGACCTGTCATATATGGCCTTTATTATGTAGATATGCATTCCATCTATACCCAGTTTTAGTTTTTATCATAAATGGTGTTGAATAATGTCACATGCTTTTTCTGCTATGAAATGATTGTATGATAGTTTGCCTTCATTTTCCTAATGTGTGTAACGTTTAATGATTGGTAGGTGTTGAACCATATTTCCATCCCCAGAATAAAACCCACTTAATCACCATGGATGATCCTTTCAATGCCATATTGAATTTCATTTGCTAATATTTCACTGAGGATATTTGCATCTATTTTCATCAAGAATATTGGCCTATAATTCTTTTCTTGTGGTGCTGTTGTCTGATTTTGGTGTCAGGGTAATACTGGCCCCATAAAATGAATTTTGAAGTATTTCCTTCCTTTTTTTTTTTTTTTTTTTTTTTTTTTTTTTGAGAAGGACAGGTATTAAATCTTCTTTAAGTGTTTTGTAAAAGTCACCAGTGAAGCCATCTGGCTTTAGACTTTTGTTTGATGGCAGGTTTTAAACTACTGATTCCGTCTCCTTGCTAGTAATGGTCTATTCAGATGTTCCATTTCTTCATGATTTAGTCTTGGAAAATTGAATGTTCCTAAGAATTTATCCATTTTTTTCTAGGTCCAATTTGTTAGCTATACTTGTTCATAGTAGTTTCTTCTAATCCTTTCAATTTCTGTGGTTTCAGTTGTAATCTCTTCTTTACTTTCTCCTTTTATTTATTTGAATTCTCTAGCTCAAGGTTAGTCAATCTTGTTTATCTTTTCAAAGAACTAGCACTTAGTGTCACTGATATTTTCTATTATCTTTTTCATCTGTTTCATTTTTTTTTTAAGTTCTCTTTATGCCTAACATTTGGCTTGAGCTTACAACCAGAAGAGAGTTGCATGCCCCACCAACTGATCCAGCCAGGCACCCTTCTCCTGTTTCATTTATTTTCACTTGGATCTTTGTTATTTCATTTCTTCTATGAACTTCAAGCTAATATTTTTTTCTATTTCAGGTGTAAAGTTAGATTATTTGATATTTTTGTTAATTTGAGAGGTAGGTAATGAACTTCCCTCTAAGAACTGCTTTTCTTTCATCCCACAGATTTTGGAAGCTGTTATTTCCATTTTCATTTCTCTGCAGGTATCTTTGATTTCTCCTTTGATTTCTTTGTTGACCCATTGGTTATTCAGTAGTTTAATCTGCACATACTTGTGACTTTTCTAGTTTTCTTCCTGTAACTGATTTCTAGTCTCACACCATTGTGGTCAGAAAAGAGGCATGACATGATTTCAGTGCTCATAAATTTGTTGAGACTTGTATTGTGACCTAATATATGATCTATACTGAAGAATGTTTTCTATGTGCACTTGAGAACAATTTAGATGAAATGTTCTGTGTATATCTATTATGTCCATCTGGCCTAATGTGTCATTTAAGGTTGATGTTTCTTTATTGCTTTTCTGTCTGAAAGATCTATCCATTGATTGAAGTGAGGTATTAAGGTTCCCCATTATTGTATTGCTGCCAGTTTCTCTCTATAGGTCTATTAATATTTGCTTTTTGTATTCAGGTGCTCTTAGGTTGCATGCATAAATATTTACAAATGCTGCATCCTTTTGTTGGAGTGACCTCTTTATAATCATGTAATGCTATTCTTTGTCTTTTATTATATTCTTTGTTTTAAGACCTATTTTGTTTGATATAAGTATAACTACCCTAGTTGTCTTTTGATTTCCATTAATGTGGAACACCTTTTTCCATCACTTTACTTTCAGTTTATGTATGTCCTTACATCTTAGGTAAGTGTATTATAAGCAGTATATAGCTAGGTCTTTTTCCTTTTTTTTTTTTTTTTTTTTTTTTTAAAGAAGATTTTATTTATTCATGAGAGACACAGAGAGAGGCAGAGACACACTCTGAAAGAAAAGCAGACTCCCTGTAGGGAGCCTGATGCAGGACTAAATCCTGGGTTTCAGGATCAGCCCTGAGCCAAAGGCAGATGCTCAACCACTGAGCCACCCAGGTGCCCCAGGTCCTTTTGTTTTGTTTTGTTTTGTTTTAATTCATTCAGCCCTTGTCTTTTGGTTGGTGAATTTAGTCCATTTATATTTAAAGATATGTTCTTACTGCCATTTTCTTCATTGTTTTCTGGCTGTTTTGTACTTCCTCTGTGTTCCTTTCTTGTGCTGTCTTCCCTTCTGGTGATGACTTTCTTTAGTGTTATGCTTAGATTCCTTTATATTATATTTTATGTATCCACTACAGGTTTTGCTTTGTGGTTACCATGAAGCTGATATATAACAGCCCAGATATATATAGCAGTTTTTAAAAAATGTGATAGCAAGTTAAGTTGAATGCATTCTAAAACTCTATATTTTTATCTGGCCCCCCAAATTTAATGATTCTGATGTCACATTTTACATCTCTTTATTTTGTGTATCTTAACTGATTATTGTAGTTATGGTTATTTTTACTACTTTTGTATTTTAACTATTATAATAGTTTTGTAAATGATTAATCCCCTATCTTACTTACACTTACCAGTTAGATTTCTACTGTTATATGTTTTCTTATTACTAATTAATGCTTTCCATTAAGCTTAAAGAAGTACCTTTAACATTTCTTATAATATCAGTTTAGTGGTAGTGAGCATCTTTAACTTTTGCTTGTTTGGAAAACTCTATCTTACCGTCAATTCTGAACAATAATCTTGCAGAGTAAAGTATTCTAGGTTGGAAGTTTTTCCCCTTCAGTACTATGAATATATTTTGCCACTGCCTCTGGTCTACAAAATTTCTGTTGAAAAATCTGCATAAAGTGTTATGGGGGTTTCATTGTGCATAACAACTTGTTTTTCTCTTGTAGTTTTTAAGATTATCTCTTTAATCTGTAACTTTTGACATTTTAATTATAATGTGTCTTGGTGTGGATCTCTTTGCATTCTTATCTGGACCTCTGTGGGCTTCTAGATCTGGGCATCTGTTTCATGCCCCAGGTTAGGGACATTTTCAGTCATATTTTTTCAATAAGTTTTCTGCCCCTTTTTCTCTCTTCTCCTTTTGGGACCTCTATAATGCAAATGATATTCCACTCAATATTTCCCTTAAGCTAGCCTCACTTTTTAAAAATTCTTTTTTCTTTTTGATACTCTGGGTCAGTTCTACTCTCCTGTCTTCTAAATCTTTGATCTTTTCTTTTGCTTCTTCTAGTTTATTTTTCAGCTCAATTATTATATTCCTCAGCTCTGTGAATTCTGTTTGGTACTTTCTTATACTTTCTGTCTCTATGGAAGTTCTCACTGTGTTCATTTACCCTTTCTCAAGTTCAATGAGCATCTTATGACCATTACTTTGAATTTTTTATTGAATAAATTACTTCTCTCCCTATCATTTTTTTTCCCCTCAGATTTTATCTAGTTCTATTGTATGGAACTTAGTGCTCTCTTTCCTCATTTACATGACTTTCTGTTAGTTTTTATGTGTTAGCTGAAATAGCTACCTCTCCCAGTCTTGAAGGAGTGACTTCCTGTAGGAGATGAAACTTACCTTTGAACCTAGCTTGTGGTTATCTCTCAAACCTTTGTGATTGTGTAAGCAACCTGATTTATTCTTGATAAGTCCCAGTTATTGAGGGTGTGCCAAGATCTGTCAGTGTTCAGAAGAAAGGATCTCAAAACTGTGGCTTTAGATGAGTGTATAAGCTCCTTTTGGAGAGGTACCAACAAGCCAAGGGAGAGTGTGAAGATGGGGACCCCTGACCTATTTTCCCTGAGACTACCACTATAATATCTAGATGTGTGGCAAGCCTGAAGCCTGTTGCTCAGGCTGAAACTCAAGGACAAGTAAATAAGCCTTTTCAGAGAAAGATTGGGAATGTGTTTCAGTCTGTTGTCTGTGTGCCTTGATGTGGTAGCCTGCCAAAAACTCTCTCTGATTATTAAAGTCCCATGGAACTAGAAATGCAGGCCTTTTTGGCCACCAGAGAGTGTTCAGGGAGTGTCCCCTGTGTAGTCTGCTCATGCCTGCTAATCTCAGTGAGGCAGCAGTAAAGTGCAGGGCTAGTGCTTACCTGCTGGCTTTCTCAGTCAAGAGGTATGTGCTGACACTGTCATTGCAGAAGAGAACAAAAATGGCACCTATCAGAGTTCCCATCCTAAAGAGAGTCCCAACAGGCCCCTACCCCTCCAGCAGGCACTCTGAGATTAGCAAATGAATTTCCTTTACATACAGACTGTATTTTTAAACTACTGCTTTGCAGTGGTCATAGGGGCAGGTCAGTTTGCTGAAGAGCCTTTTAAGAAAAATATCTAAGTTCCTTTATTGTCCTTTGAGCTTCCTGGACATGAACCCCAGTAGTTTTCAAAGCCAGATGTTTTGGGGACTCATCTCTCCTCTGCAGGTCAGGCACTGGGGTACCTGCTATGTGGTACAAACCCATCAGTCCTCACAGAAAAATCTGTTTTTCAGATCTTCTTGATCTGAAACCCAGGGATGGGTTTTTGGTGAGACTACATCTCTGCCTCTACTACCTGTCTCAGTGTGTCCCTTTACCATTTGTTGCAAAAAAGTTGTACAGCTAGTTTTCAGGCCTTTTTCAGATGGGATTTTTCTATATGTAGCTCCACATGTATATTCCATATGTAGTTCCATGTGTAGATTCAATGTGTCCATGGGGAAAAAGTGAATTCAGAATTTTCCTATGCCACCATCTTGGTCCACCCTTCTTCCAGCCACTTTTCTAAGAGAATATTTTTGAAACCATTTAGGAAACTGATTTTGTGTTGTGTAATGTCTTATTACGTTGACTATATGCCTCTTATAGTACTAAATTATGTTACCTAAAATCACCTTCAGATTTAACACATGATAGTAGTTTAATATATAGTTATATATATAGCTCATATGCATATTAGTTAATGTATACATACACATGTGGTTTATACATAGTTTTGTTATAATTGCATCTCCCTTTAAATCTCTATGTTCTTTCCATTAATTATGAACTATTTTTATATGCATGCAAAATATGGTTAGAATTATTTGAAAATATCTGCAAATTCTTCAGACAAGTGTCTTTATTACCATAATTCATATCTGTTGTAGAAGTAGAGAAGGAAGAGATTAAAAATACATCTATCAAAAAATATCTATCAGCTCTTTCAGTCACATTGAGTGTAATATTAATGTATTTTAAAGCAAGAAAATTTTCATGAGAAGGGAGGAAAGAGAACAGAAGGAGGAACTCTTTAGTACAGAGAGAAATGTTTTGTTGTCAACCATAATTAATTTTACAAATAGAAAAAGAAAGCAAGTTTGACTAGTGGTATTCTGAATCTCCAAGTTTGAGATTGAGATTTGAGGGGCAGACTCCTCACTGAGCAGGGAGCCCAACATGGGGCTCGATCCAGGACCCTGTGATCATGACCTGAGCTGAAGGCAGATGCTTAACCAACTGAATCACCCAGGCATCCCAGGTCTTTTTTTCTTTTTTAACTAAATTTTTATTTTGAGATAATTAAAGATTCACATGCAATTGTAACAAATAATACAGAAAAATATCACATAGCCTTTACATAAGTTTTCCCAAGTTAACGTGTATAATATTATATAGTAGAATATTACAGCTATTATATTGACATTGATATAATCCAGAATACCAAACATATCCCTCACAAGGGTCCCTGATTGTCTTAATTCAGGCTACTGTGACAAAATACTGTAAACTGTAACTTAAACCCTATAACTTTGTTTCTCACAGTACTCAAGGTTGGGAATCATGCACTATGTCACCTTTTGATTGGCTTTTTTTTTACTCAGCATAGTCCTGGAGATTCCTCCAGATTGTTCCATATATCAGTGGTCCATTCTTTTTTATTGATAAATAGTATTCCATGGTATGGAAGTGCTACAATTTAAGTATTCCTTCCTTAAAGGACATCTAGGTTGCTTCTTGTTTGTGACTATTACAAATTAGCTACTATAAATATTTGTTTATATTTGTTTTCATATTTCTGATCTTCTAAGCTTCACCCATCACATTCTGCCCATCACTCAATAAATAAAGAATGACTTGCTGGTAAGGTGACATTGAGAAGAGATCTAAAGATCTAAAGTAAGTGAGGGAAAAAAATCATTATTTACAGTATGTTAGTTATTGGGCTTTTATGTGGGTCTATTCTATGGTACCTTTAGTTCCTTTTATTTTAGTTGGCTCCAAAATACTATATCTTTTGAATACATATAGATATTTTGTAATCATTTTATGACTTCTAGAGCTGGTATATATCATCACTAACAACCTTCTAATTTTTTTATTTCTAATTTTTTAGCATGTAAAAAATTTTATTAAGTATGTATCAGTTTTAGAAAAGAGTGTATAGGAGCACATGGGTGACTCAGTGGGTTAAGTATCCAACTCTTGATTTCAACTCCAGTCATAAGCTTGAGCTCTCTTTGGGGTTCGGAGCTCAGCATGGAGTCTGCCTGAGTTTATTTCTCCCTCTGACCCTCACCCTGCTCAAGCTCTCTATAAATCAATCAACCAATCTTTAAAAAAAAAAGAAGAAGAAGAAGAAGAAAAGAGTAAATAAGCCAAGTACTAAATATTTTGGTGCTTGACTACTCTGGGACCTTTTCTGCTTCCTAATTTTCATTTGTACTCTGCATTCCTGAGGTTTCCTTTCATTAACTGTATGGCTTTATTCAACAAGGTGACTCATCAATACCATGTATTTTCTAGTTGGAATTCCTTTGGTTCAATGCAAGCAAACACTGCCCATTAATTAGCAATCCAACATAGAATTATTCTGTTGATGAGAGAATTAGCAAAATGGATCATCCATAAGTGTTTATACTGCAAACAGTGAATCAGAAATGTCATAATCTCATTTCATTAAGAAATTTACATACACATCAGATTTTAGAGTGCTCATTCATGATGAAATTCTACTTCCACACTGTTTGTGTTTGGAAACATTCAATAGCCAGTCTTGAATTTAAAAATTTAATTGAATGCTTAAAGAATTACAAGTGTTCGTTTCCTTAGCTCTAATGCTAACCAGAGTGCTTTTCTAAACTGCTGAGAATGGACTGAAGATTCTGCTGAGGGCTGTAGATACTTATCTGCCTAATTGAGCCATCATTTGTTGACATGAGGAAAACCACGTGACCTGCTTTAATGCATTTCTCAGTAACAGCAGGAGGCAACAATGTAGTTCATCCAAAAGTAAAACCAGCAGCAATATTATTAGACATGTGAAAATAGCATTGGCTATAGATGGTTTTAGTAAAAGAATAGTAATAAAAAAGCATATAATCATATAAACAGTATAGAGTGATTTTTATTCTCAATTATCTTGAATCTAAATGTTTTCATCATTTAAGTTAGTCATTCAATAAATATTTACTGATGTTTATAATTGCTTGGATTGTTAAGGAAATTGTTGGCTTGTCAAACTTAATTCACATAAGTTAATGGTAAAATGTGAAATTAGTGCTATATCATGGAGTGCTAAAGCAATGCAGTATTTTTGAAAGTTTTTGAATAGGTAGAGTAGTAAGATCAAAACTGTGCTGGCTATATTAACCTGACCCAGGTTGAGAGAGATTACTTAGAGGAACGCTAATTAGAAAAGTGTTATGTTAGTGTAGGTCAAGGCAAGAGAGATAAGGACCTTAACTAAGATACCAGTAAGAAAGAAGAGAACTCAAGAGCTTTTGGAAAGGAATGTGTTTGGCAGACTAAAATAAGTTAGAGGTTATGGTCTTGGATGAATTGAGAGAATATGGCTCTATTAATAAATCCAGAGGAAGAAATGACTGTCTAGTAATGAGTTTGTTTTAGGACATATTGAAATAGAAATGCCAAGTTACCCATAGGTTATCTAAAATGTAACTCTGGCTCTTTAGAACTGAGAGCTAAAGGCACAGATTTAGGAGTCTGCTATAATGATGGATTTGATAAAGTTTTTAGAGTATTGAGATTATCAAGAGGAAGAATATAGGAAGAAGACTATCAAAAGCAATACTTTGAAGCATGTTACCTAAAAGGAGAAGAAAAATTAAAACCAACAGAGGAGATAGAGAAGGATGGCTGTGAAAGATAAGAGTTCATCACTGAGTGAACTGAGTAGTAGACCTTGATTATAACATTGGCGACAGTTAAAAAACAAAACAAAACAAAACACTAGACCAAAGTGTGGTCTGGGAAAAATTTGATCCCAGCCTGCAGTGAGTTAAACACGGAAACTGAGAGTACATATTTAGAAACGTTTTAGCAAGTGGACATTGCCCCCAGCATCCAGGTGCATGATCACTGGATTCCTCATTAAACAGGGAATGGACAACAACTTCAAATGGTGGGAAACCCCTGTAATGAGCTTCTTGTGGTATAATCTGCACATGAGTCATGCACAAAAGTACCATATTATTAGTCCAGGTTTGAATAGCTTAAAATAACCAATTTGTCCTTTACCACAGAGAGTTTGAGGAGGACTACATCAAAGAGATGATGATAGTAGCAAATTACATAAAGTTAATGAGTGCTAGTGAGAGGGAAGTTTCACTTAAAGACATAAGAGATTGGCATTCGTATATTGGCTGAAAAAGATATGATAGAACAGAGGAGTATAATGATACAGTATGGAAAAATGATAACTAATGGATAAAATTAGGTCAAAGGCATATAGATAAAGGCCTTATCCTTTTTAAAAAAAAAGATTTTATTTATTTATTCGTGAGAGACAGAGAAAGAGAGAGGCAGAGGGAGAATCAAGCTCCCCAAGAAGCAGGGAGCCCAGTGTGTGGGACTTGATCTCAGAATCCTGGAATCATGACCTGAGCTAAAGACATCCACTTAGGGCAGCCCGGGTGGCTCAGCCGTTTAGCGCCACCTTCAGTCCAGGGCGTGATCCTGGAGACCTGGGATCAACTCCCACATCAGGCTCCCTGCATGGAGCCTGCTTCTCCCTCTGCCTCTCTCTCTCTCTCTCTCTCTCTCTGTCTCTGTGAATAAATAAATAAAATATTTTTTTTAAAAAATGAAGACATCCACTTAACAAACTGAGCCACCCAGGCACCCCAAGGCTTTATCCTTGAGAAAATATATGTACACTTATTCAATATTTTATGTGTTCTAGATACTATTTAATTTGATCTCACAGGAATCCAGTGAGTTACATGGAATATTATTGGTATAATTTATCCCACTCTACATGTAAAGAAATTTGAGACAACAAATTTTAAGTGTCTTATCCCTGATCACATGGTGAGAGGATGGAAATATTTTCATGCCTAGTTCTATACTGCATCTACTATGATGTCTGGAAATAAAGACAGGAAAATATTTGAGGAAATAATGACTGAAGACTTCCCAAACTTATTGAAAAACATTAATCTACACATCTCAGAAGCTCAATGAATGCCAAGTAGGATAAGTGCAAAGACACATAATAGTCAAATTTTTGAAAGACAACAGAGGGAATCGTGAAAGCAGCAAGGAAAAAAAGTCATCACATAAAAGGGAACACCAGTAAGATTTTAAGCTGACATCTCATCAGAATCAGTGAAAACTAGAAGGCAGTGAGATCACGTATTTAAAGTGCAGAAAGAAAAAAAAATATTCACAAATAACCTTTTGTCCAGCAGAAAGATCTAAAAAATGAAGGCAAAATACTTTCCCTGATAAGCAAATCAAAGAATTTGTTGCTAGCAGATCTGCCTTATAAGAAATGCTAGTGAGTTTTTCAAGCTAAAAGTGACAACAGACAGTAATTCACATTTATACACAATAAAACAAAGAGTACCAATAAAGGTAATTATGTAAGTAATTATGGAAGACAGCATCATTGCATATTTCTTTTTCTCAACTCATTTAAAAGCAAATGTATGCAAATATATAAATTAAAATATATAAACATTTTATATATACATTTATATGTATTATAAACTATATATTGTATATAAAATTGTATTCTTTATAACTTATCAGAATGTAATATATATAACAATAACAGCACAAAGGAGGTGGGGTCGCAACAAACCTGTATTAAAGTAAGAAAACGACATTAAATGGTGACTAAGTCCACAGGAAGAAATTAAGAGAACCAGAATGATAAATAAAAAAGTCGGTGTAACAAACTCTATAAATACATATTTCCCTCCTTTCTTCTCTACAAGGCATAAAATTTTTTTTTATTTTTATTTATTTATGATATTCACAGAGAGAGAGAGAGAGAGATAGAGACATAGGCAGAGGGAGAAGCAGGCTCCATGCACCGGGAGCCTGACGTGGGATTCGATCCCGGGTCTCCAGGATCGCGCCCTGGGCCAAAGGCAGGCGCTAAACCGCTGCGCCACCCAGGGATCCCAGGCATAATATTATATAAAATAATATATGATAGCAATTCATGTAGACTTAAATGATGTATGTTGTAATATATAGACTTAATATGTGTAATAATAGCATGAGAGAGGAGGAGATAGTGTTATATAGGAATTGAGTTTCTATATCTTACTGGAATTAAGTTATATAGATCTTAAATAGATTATGATAAGATGTATATTGTAAGCCTTAGGACACCCCGTGAGAAAATAACAAAAAATAAGAATTAAAAATTACTAAAGAACTCATACAAATATGCTCAGCTGATTTTTTGACAAAGATAGAAAACCAATTCAATGTAGGAACAATGTCTTTTCCAAAATGTTGCTTCCAGAATTGAACATCCATAGGCAAAAAAAATGAACCTTGACCCAAACCTCACACAATACAAAATCAAATCAAAATACATTGCAGGCTTAATAAATGTAAAATGAAAACTATAAAACTTGTAGAAAAAGACATGGGAGAAAACCTGGATCTAGAGCTAAGCAAATTTCTATTCTCCGTTGTACTAGGGTTCTAGCCAAAGCAATTAAGCAAGAAAAATATATCTAGATTAGAAAGGAAGAAGTAAAATAGTCTGCTATAAATTGTGTCCCTCCAAAATTCATATGTTGAAATCTAATCCCCATTGTTATAGTATTTGGAGTTAAGGTCTTTGAGAAGTAATTAGGTCTTGAAGGCAGAGCCCACATGACTAGGATTATTGCTCTTATCATATTATTGCTCTACGATTTTGCATACAAACTTATGATTTTGCATACAGAAATAGAAAATGAGACCAGGCGACTTATATCTAAAACCTAACTTTTTAAGACAAGGGAAACAAAAGCAAAAATGAACTATTGGTATTTCATCAAGATAAAAAGCTTTTGCATAGCAAAAGCAACAGTCAGCAAAACTAAAGGGCAACCTGTAGAATGGGAGAGTATTTTTGCAAGTGACATATCAGATAAAGGGCAAGTATCCAAGATCTATAAGGAGCCTATCAAACTCAACCCCCAAAAGCCTAATAATCAGGTCAAGAAATGGGTCGAAGACATGAACAGACATTTCAAAGAAATACCAATGGCCAACAGACCCATGAAAAAATGCTCAACATTACTCAGTATCAGGAAATATAAATCAGAAACTTTAATTTTAATTCCAGTGTAGTTCACATCCGGTGTTATATTACACTAGAGTGATTGAACAATTCTATATATTACTCAGTGCTCATCAAGATAAGCATACTCTTTAAATCCATCACCTATTTTACCCATTCCCTTACCCACTTTCCCTCTGGTTAACATCAGTTTGTTTTCTATAGTTAAGAGTCTGTTTCTTAGTATGCCTCTCTTTTTTTTCCTTTGCTTGTTTTGTTTCTTAAATTCCACATGTGTGTGAAATCATATGGTATTTGTCTTTCTTTGACTGATGTATTTCATTTGGCATTATACTCCATAGATCCATTCGTGTCATTGCAAATGGCAAGATTTTATTATTTTTTATGGCTGAATAACATTCCATTTTATATACATGCCACATTTTTTTATCCATTCATCTAATGATGGACACTTGGACACCTTCCATAATTTAACTATTATAAACAATACTCTAGTAAACACAGGGATGCATGTATCTCTTTGAATTAGAGTTCTTGTATTTTTGGGAGTAAATAGCCAGTAGTGCAATGATTGGATCATATGGTAGTTCTTTTTTTATTTTTATTTTTTTTAAGATTTCTGAGAGAGAGAGACAAGATAGTGCAAGAGAGCACAAGTGGGGAAGAGAGAGAGAAGCTCAGCAGGGAGCCCAGTGTGGAGCTAAATCCCAGGACACTGGGATCATGATTTGAGCAGGAGGCAGACTCTTAACCAGCTGAGGCAACCAGGTGCCCCTGGTAATTCTAGTTTTAATGTTTTTGAGAAACCTCCATACAGTTTTCCACGGTGGCTCACCAGTTTGCATTCCTACCAACAGTGCAAGATGGTTCCTTTGTCTCCGCATCCTCATTAACACTTGCGTTTCTTGTGGTTTTGATTTTAGCCTTTCTGACAGGTATGAAATGATATCTCATTGTAGCTTTGAGTTGCAGTTCCCTGATGATGAGTGATATTTTTTTTTGTTTTTGTTTTTTGTTTTTTGTTTTTTTTTGATGAGTGATATTGAACGTCTTTTCATGTGTCTGTTGGCCAACTGGATATCTTCTTTAGAAAAATGTTTCTTTATGTCTTCTGCCTATTTTTAAATTGGATTGTTTGGGTCCTTTTGGTGTTGAGTTGTATCAGTTCTTTATATATTTTAGATACTAACCTCTTATCAGATATGTAATTGGCAGTATCTTTTCCCATTTCATAGGTTGCCTTTCAGTTTTGTTGATTGTTTCCTCTGCTGTGCAGAAGGTTATTATTTTGATGTAATAGTAATAGTTTATTTTTGTTTTTGTTTCCCTTGCCTCAGGAGACATAACTAGAAAAATGTTGCTGTGGCCAGTGTCAGAAATTACAACCTGTGCTCTCTTCTGAGATTTTTATGATTTCAGGTCTGACATTTAGGTCTTCATTCCATTTTGAGTTTATTTTTGTGTCTGGTGTAAGAAGTGATCCACTTTCATTCTTCTGCATGTGTCTGTTTGGTTTTCCCAACACCTTTTGTTGAAGAGACTTTCTTTTTCCCATTGGATATTCTTGTTTCCTTTGTCAAAGATTAATTGACAGTGTTATTGTGGGTTTATTTCTGGCTTTTGTATCCTATTCTATTAATCTGTATGTCTGTTTTTGTGCCAGTACCATACTGTTTTGGTCAATACAGCTTTGTAATATAACTTGAAGTTTGGGATTTGATACCTCTAGGTTTATTTTTCTTTTTCATGATTGCTTTGGCTGTTTGGAGTCCTTTGTGGTTCTATACAAATTTTAGAATTGTTTGTTCTAGTTCTGTGAAAAATGCTGTTGGTGTTTTGATAGGGATTACATTAAATCAATAGATTGCCTTCAGTAGTGTAGACATTTTATTTTTTTTTTTTTTTTTTTTTTTTTTTTTTTTTTTTTTTTTTTTTTTTTTAGTGTAGACATTTTAATAATATTCTTCCAATCCATGAGCATGGAATGTCTTTAATTTCTTTATGTCATTTTCAATTTATTTCATCAGTTTCTGTGGTTTGCAGAGTACAGATCTTTCACCTCTTTGTTTATTTCTAGGTATTTTATTATTTTTGGTACAATTGTAAATGAGGTTGTTTCTTAATTACTCCTGCTGTTTCATTACTAGTGTACAGAAATGCAACAGATTTCTATACATTGATTTTGTATCCTGCAACTTTACTGAATTCATTTATTCCAGTAGTTTTTTGATGGAGTCTTGGGTTTTCTATATATGGTATCATGCCATCTGTAAATAGTCAAAGTTTTACTTTTTCTTTACTAATTTGGATACCTTTTATTTCTTTTTGTTGTCTGATTGCTATGGCTAGGACCTGCAGTACTATGTTGAATAAAATGGTGAGAGTGGACATCATTGTCTTCTTCCTGACATTAGAGGAAAAGCTCTCAGTTTTCATCATTGAGTGTGTTGTTCACTGTGGGTTTTCTGAACCTGCTTTTTGAGGGTTTTTAATCATGTAATATATCAAACGCTTTTTCTTCATCTATTGAAATTATTGATTTCTATCCTTTCTCTTATTGATATGATGTATAATGTTGATTGATTTCCGAATATTTAATTACACTTGCATCCTGGGAATAAATCCCATATGATCATGGCAAATGATTTTTTTTTTAATGTACTTATGGTCTCAGTTTCTTAGTATTATTGAGGACTTGGGCATCTAAGTTCATCAGGGATATCAGGCTGTCATTCTATTTTAGTGCAATCTTTATCTGGAGTCAGGATAATGCTGACCTCATAGAATGAATTTGGAAGTTTTCTTCCTCATCTGTTTTTTGTTTTGTTTTGTTTTGTTTTTTTTTGAATAGTTTGATGCTGATAGATATTAAGTCTCCTCTAAGTGTTTGGTAGCAATCACCCATGAAACCATCTTGTCCTGGACTTTGTTGGGAGTTTTTTGATTACTGATTCAGTTTCATTGCTGGTATGTTCAAATTTGTTCTTTCTTCCTGCTCCAGGTTTGGTAAGTTATATATGTTTCTGAGAATTTATCCAGTTCTCCTAGGTTTTCCAATTTGTTGGCATAAAATTTTTCATAATATCTTCTTGCAATTATTTGTATTTTTCTGGGATGCCTGGGTGGCTCAGTGGTTGAGCGTCTGCCTTCAGCTCAGGGCATGATCCTGGCGTCCTGGGATCAAGTTCCTCATTGGGCTCCCGGCAGGGAATCTGCTTCTCCCTCTGCCTGCGTCTCTGCCTCTCTCTCTGTGTCTCTCATGAATAAATAAAATCTTTTTAAGAAAGTAACAACAATTATTTGTATTTCTCTGATGTTGATTGTTATTTCTCCTCTTTCATTTTTCATTTTGTTTGGGTCTTTTTTGCTTGTCTTTAATGAGTCTGGCTATATAGGTTTATCACTTTTGTTGATCTTTTCAAAGTAGCCAGCTCCTGGCTTCATTGATCTGTTCTGTTGTTTTTTTAGTTTCTATATCATTTATTTCTGCTCTAATCTTATTTCCTTCCTTTGATGGTTTGGGGTTTTGTTTGTTTGTTTGTTTGTTTGTTTTTTTAAGTTGCTTTAGGTGTAAGGTTAGATTGTTTATTTGTGGTTTTTCTTGGTTCTTGAGGTAGGCTTATATTACTATAAACCTACCTCTTAGAATTACTTTTGTTGCGTCTCAAATATTTTGGACTATTGTATTTTCATTTGTTTCCACGTAATTTTTTATTTCCTCTTGGATTTCTTGGTTGACCCATTCATTGTTTAGTATCATATTATTTTGATGTTTGCTCTTGATCAACCATCTGTTGCATGGTATCATTGTAAGGCTCAGGATTATCCTTTTTCAGGAAGTCTCAATCTTTAAAGTATATCTGGAATTTATTTATTCTTCTTTTATCAGTAATTATTACTCTGTTATCAGATATTATTATTTTATTCCTGGCCTACTGCATTAACTAGTCTCCTCAATTTTACTTTCTAACTCTTCTAAGCTATTCTCCACAGAAGAATAGGAGTGATCTTTTAAAAATGCACATTGGCATAAGACACTTTGGTGTTAAAATCCCTTGCATAGCTGCTAGTTGCTCACAGAACAAAGTCTACACTTCATGCAATCATATATAAGACCCTAAATATCTTGTCTTTTTTTTTTTTTTTGTCTTTTTTCTTATAAGTCATATCATCTTATTCTACTCCTTCCCTCATTGACAGTTCCTTAAACATCAGTATCTTTTCCTTCTCAGGTTCTTCAGTCTTATCACCCAAGTGTTCTAAGGGCTGACTTGTTGAAACCCTTCAGCTTTTTAACTCAGGTATCATCCTCTCAGCAAGACTTTTTCCGGTCAGCTATCTAAAATTGCTTATCCTGCTTTCTATGAACTGTTGCCATTGTTCACTTTCAACCCACCCACTGCCTATCATATAACCATGCTAGTTGCCTTTATTGAGTTATCTCATTTGGCATTATTTTTTATCTAGTCCTTCCTTGAATGCTAGCTAGATGAGAAGGTGTAAAGTAAGTCCTTGCCTGTGTTAATAACCGCATAACCTGTAGCACCAAGTATATAGTGTTCAGTATTTAATATACATTCAGCGTGCATTTGTACATGCTTTTTTTTTTTAAGATTTTATTTATTGAGAGAAAGCATGAGCTGGTAGGGGAGGGGGGTTGGGCAGAGGGAGAGGGAGATGCAGGCTCTCTACTGAGCAGGAAGCCTGATGTGGGGCTCCATCCCAGGACTCTGGGATCATGACCTGAACCAAAGTTCCTTGACTGACTGAGCCACCCATGCTCCACAATGCTGAGCACATTGTAAGTAGCCATTTATCTGTGTGTGTGTGTGTGTGTGTGTGTGTGTGTGTATAAATACATAGTTGTTGTATTTATGTTTTTCTTTGTTTTCATTGTGTTCCAATTACCTACTTTCTCCCTTCTGTTTTAGATCATATAATTATATTTTTCTTAACTTTCATGTGGGCATATTCAAGTACATACATATAGCCAGTATTATTTTCTCCCTAAGTATATGTCTTCTGTATAAAATTTTCTTCTTCATACCATGATCACTATTTTAAAAACTATTTGATATGTTCCACATAATGCTTCCTTTTTTTTTTTTTTTTTTTTTTTAATGTTAGGTTAGACTGCCAATAAATGTTAACTGGATTTGCTACCTTTGGTACATGTTCTGAACCAAAATTTAATTCTAGAGCTTGGGGTCAGCAGTTTTCCAAATGTGTTAAACTATAATCCTTTGTAAAATGTTATATGTAAAATAGTGAGCAATTTTGTATGTGCTAAAAGCTGAGAAAGTTATTACTTCAGCTTTCACCACGATGACTTGAAGAAAGTTTATCAAAAAGGATTATAGAAAGAGCAGATTTATAACAACTGTCTGATATATAACCAGAATCCCCATGTTCAACTAAAACAGACTTGCCCTAGGCTTTCTAGAGCATAATGCCCTTAGCAAGTAGCTTTCAACAGCTTTTTCAGGAAGCAATATTTTCCTTCAGTAAAAGGGTCACTGTACTGTTTTTCTTTTTCCCTCTCCTGTCTTATCTTTTGAATTCAGGAAGTACTTTAAATTTACAGGCAGCTTTGAAGGCATGAAGCAAGTTCAGCCCCAGAAGTATTTCCTGTTATGGCATTAATCTAATTCCATGAAAGTAGAGCTGATTTTTCATCTGTAAAGTAGATAAAGTGCCTAGAGCAGCCGACCATTATTCTGGGTTATCATGATAAAGAGGCTTAGTTTTGACATGAAAGAGTTTATCAGCCTAACCAGTGGAAGATTTCATCCTTTTTGTTGAAAGATATATTAATGGATTATAATCTGTCTTAGCTTCCAAAAGAAAGTTTGCCTTTATATTAAAAGTGTTTACTTAAATCAGTAAATATGGTTTTCATGTTTATAAAGTATATAATATACAATAAATCAAACAAACATACTAAGGGCATCACAAAAATTAAATCTCTAGTGTTAAACCATTTTATGTTCATTTAATGTTCAAATTAATGTCCCAATTTTAAATAATCACATATTTGCTTTACATACCAATATGGCTGAATTTCAGTATATCTAAATGTGTAATTTCTAGGGCACCTGGATAGCTCAGTCAGTTGAGTGTCTGTCTTTGGCTCAGGTCATGATCCCAGAGTCCTGGGATGGAGCCCGGCATTGAGGGACTCTGCCTCTCCCTGTCCATCTGCCTCTCTGTCTCTCAAATAAATAAATAAAATCTTAAAAAAAAAAAAAAAAAAAAAAAATATGTAATTTCCTATAAGAATATGTGTTTGGTATTAGTGATTCATGTTATTAGGTCATATAATATAGAAATAGCTTTTCATAACATTTCTTTTAATAATTAAATAATTAAAGCTTTTTGGTTGTTTTGTTGACTAACTTAAATACATAATATATGGAAATAATATGTAATTCAAATGGTACAGGTTCATCTCTTGCCCATCTCTCACCTAGTTCCCCACCAACCTAAGATATTTAGATGAATCTTAGTGACTTGTTATAGGTTAAGGAATTCTTTTATTTGGAAATGGATTCCACTTTGGATATATATGCAGTGTTTCTTGAATAATAAGTATTTCAATACATGCTTGTTATATGTCAGTACATTACTTATTTAGTCCCTTCAGTAACTGAGTTAAATTCTGTTTTCCACTTGAAAAAGAAACCAAAGCTCAGAGAGGTTAAATAATTTGGTCAAGATTATCCAATTTATAGGTTGTATATTTGGAACTGAAATTCAAGCCCTCATTATAAGTTCATCAAAGTAAACCAAGATTCCCCAATTTTGCCTCTTATACTTGTGAGGAACAAAAGACCCATTGTTCACTCATTTCACAATAAGAAAATTAAGTTTTATTATTATTTTCTTAAAGATTTTATTTATTCATTCATGAGAATACACAGAGAGAGAGAAAGAGAGAGGCAGAGACACAGGCAGAGGGAGAAGCAGGCTCCATGCAGGGAGCCCGACATGGGACCTGATCCCAGGTCTCCAGGATCATGCCCTGGGCTGTAGGCAGTGCTAAACCGCTGAGCCACCAGGGCTGCCCAAGTTTTATTATATTTTAATGAGGTGGTATTTTTTATTTTGTTTAATATATGCGAACTACTTATCTTGTTCTTAAACCAAAATAAGGACATTACTTTAGGGGTGCCTGGGTGGCTCATTCAGTTAAGTATCTGACTCTTGGTCTCAACTCAGGTCTTCATCTCAGGTCATGAGTTCAAGCCCCACATTGAGCTCTACGCTGGGTGTGGAACCTGCTTTAAAAAAAAAAAAGATACTGCTTTACTGTAGATATTAATACTTTAAAACTTAGATTATCTAAACGTGAAGAGTCTTGCCTAATCAAAGGCATACTGAGTTCTAAACTTGGGATTAGGAAATTTGGAGTTTTGTAATAGTCTCACTGATTGAGAGCATAATTATTTATGATCATTATTTTTCTTTTTTTTTTAATTTTTTTAAAATTTTTATTTATTTATGATAGTCACAGAGAGAGAGAGAGGCAGAGACACAGGCAGAGGGAGAAGCAGGCTCCATGCACCGGGAGCCCGACGCGGGACTCAATCCCGGGTCTCCAGGATTGCACCCTGGGCCAAAGGCAGGCGCCAAACCGCTGCGCCACCCAGGGATCCCTGATCATTATTTTTCTAAAGGGTATTGAATGGGGCACCTGGGTGGCTCAGTTGGTTAAGCATCTGCCTTCAGCTTGGTTTGTGATCCTGGGACGAGTCCCATATTGGGCTCCCTGCTCAGCAAGGAGCCTGCTTCTCCTTCTCCTGCACCCCTCCCCAGTTGTGCTCTCTCTCTTTCTTTCTCTCTCTCATTCTGTCAAACAAATGAATGAATGAATGAATGAATGAATGAATGAATGAATAAATAAATAAATAAATAAATAAATAAATAAATAAATAAAATATTTTAAAAATAAATAAATAAAGGGGATTTTGAATACTGCCAGTCCATTCTGTCTTAGGGATTTGTTAAAGTAATGAGATCAGGCATTAAAGGTACCAGTTTAAACATCATCGAGACTGCCTACTCTGTGTATCCTATTAAGTAATGTAGCAGATACAAACATGAAGAAAACATGGGTTCTGTTTTTATTGAACTACCAATTTCTTTTGGAAGGTTAAGATCTATTACAATATAAATTAGAGTTACTCAGTATATGTGAGAGTTTCCTCAGCTAAGTTGTCAAAGCGGACAACTGTAAATTCATAACTTTGTACTAATTCTGTAGCCTTACAAACTCAAGTCCTTAAATCTGCTTTCTGAAATACATACAAAACAGACTTGTCAATAAACACATGAAAAGATGCACATATCTTTAGCCGTCAGAGAAAAGGAAATCAAAACTGGAATGTAATTCAACATCACACTCACAGATGGCTATAAACAAAAGACAGATAATAACAAATGCTGACAAGGATGTAGAGAAAGTAGAACCCTCATGTACTGCTGGTGGGAATATTTGCAGTTCCCCAAAAGGCTGAAAAGAGTTACCACGTGACCCAGCAATTTCACTTTTAGGTGTATACCCAAGAGTAATAAAAGCCTGTATCTATACAAAATGTGTACATGAATGTTCATAACAGCATTATTCATAATATCCAAAAAGTAGAACTGTGATATGATTATTGCATATCTCTCTGAATAGTCTAAAAACCACTGAATTGTGCACTTAAAATTCATGCATTGTGTGATATGTGAATTAGACCTCAATAAAGTTGTTTAAGAAAAAGATGGTGGGCAGCCCCAGTGGCCCAGCGGTTTGGCGCCGCCTTCAGCCTGGGTTGTGATCCTGGAGACCCAGGATCAAGTCCCACATCGGGCTCCCTGCATGGAGCCTGCTTCTCCCTCTGCCTGTGTCTCTCCCTCCCTCTCTCTCTCTCTCTCTCTCTGTGTCTGTCATGAGTAAATAAATAAAATCTTAAAAAAAAAAAGATGGTGCTAGAGAACTTTTAGACTACTTAGACTTTTTGGTATACTAAGAACAAAGCATCCAAGAAATTAATATTTAGAAGTATATTTATTTGTAGTATTACAGGCATAAATTTAGAGAGCGACACCCTGAAGAAATTTATAAGGTAAAAGTATTACTGCTGTTCTGTTATTATTTGTATCAAACATCACTGATATTGTTAATTATTTCACTGAAAGTCCTTATTGGTTAAATATATTACAGTATTTAGAATGAAACTCAAATGTTGGTAATCCAATGAGGAAGAATTGATATCAGAAGTCCATACATCACCTATTTCTTGCCTCTCCATTTCAGGTATATACAACTGACCTACCAATTAACATCATTATCTCTTGGGCACTTCATAGACCATCCAGTGTGAATAAATGAGCAACATGCCCAAAGTTTATTGTAATTTAGTTATTTGAGCTCAAAATTCATTTCCCCACAGAAATTGACCCCATGTACAAATGTGGGTTAATTTCCCACAATTCTCTGTAAACGCTTAACACTTAAATGTAGCTAAATTGAAGCATTAATTAGTTAGGAAGCAGAGGACCTGTAGTGAAAGCAGAGGAAGAGAAGTCTCTTGATGGTAAATCCTGTCTTGAGGTTTTGTACTGTTGATGAGGCATGTTTGTCCGTTTTGTGATGAACACATATTTGGGAGTTAGTAGTAGACTCACTTATCTTCTCTTTAATCATGATCATATAATAGATAGGAACCTTTAAAGAGTAAACATCTTTCAGTTGCTTTCTAGTCTTCCCTGTTAAAAATAAAGAGGTTGTTACTGACCTAAGTAACTAGATGTGGAAAGCAATGAGAGATGTAGTAGCTTCTCCTCTGGCAACATCTACAACTGCAGTATAAACATATAACTTATAATGTGGAATAAAGAAGATTTTGTTTTTTAAAGAACCATGCCTTCTTAATTCAGCCTGAACGAGTTTAGCATCCAGTAATGATTTTAGGAGTGTTGGTCATTAATATCTTGATCCAATATTTTTCATAAAAAAATAACAATTTTTTTTCTCTAATGCTTTATTTGTCTGATTGCTTTATTTCTTGCCAGGAATCACAAAATCCATTTACTGTGACATTATAATAATTTTCACAACAGCTGATTATAGTGCACATACACTCAGAAGCTTAAAGATATAGTTTAGAAAAGAAAAAGACATTGAGAATAAACACTCTGGTAGGATTTATATTTTAGTGTCATAATCGCTAATTTAGAAAAATAAATGTAAATAATGGGTTGTAAATAGGTTGTTTAATATTTTCATAAAGAATTAATTCATTACATACACAATTAGTTTTTATACACTTTCACAGTAGTTTTTTCAAAAAATTTTTTTCTTTCCCTAGTCCAACATGAAATTTACAGATGGTTATACACATCCTCTGCTGAAAGATCTGTTAAAATCCGCTGTCCCTGGCTTGACAGCTCTTGAGTACTTAGTGATTAACATGTTAATAACAAGTGTGAATGTCATTAATGTAAATATAATTTCATTACTAACACCTTATGTTTCTTATTATTTATTCTTTAAATGAAGAATTTTTCTCTTAACTAAGCAATTATTATGTAATTTTTATTTAATAAAGAATAAAGCCCTGATGATCATAATAATAAAACCTATATTTGTTTATAGCTTGCTTTCATATTTGTTCTTTTATATATTTTTCTATTATTACACAATATTTTTTAAGTGCCTTTGAGTGAAACAAAGTGGTTGTAATGTAAAAGAAGCTTCTTGGAATGTCAGTAATATCACATGTCTTAGTATGTTTACACCTGCTTGAAGGAAAGAGTAAATTATTTCCTGAGAACCCCACAGTTATATAGCTAGTTCCACCTCTGATCTGCTCTGAGGCATTTAACCTCTCTTAACCTTGGTTTCCTTATTTAGAGGAAGTGGCTGTTGAGCCTTACCTAAATCATAAAGTGAGTGCAAGTAATTGTTTACTGAGAATTCTAAGAAAGGGTAATGGAAAATGTCAAGTATAAGTGAAAGAGTTATAACTGCTCTCATCTCTCAAAGGGATTGCAATTCACTCAATGAACTTCTATTATTTTTTAAACGTCTACCTTTTTAAAAAGCTGTTTAAGTATGAATACATAAATGAACATATATAGTATTTTGATATGTTACCTTCATAGTGATTTTGAATCAATCGAAGTATGCAGCTTAAACGTATTTTTTATTACACTTAAATAGTAGGTTAGCCAAAACCCAGTAAGTAATTTGGGAATAGATTCTGCAAGGGGAGAGCTAAAGTGGGTGGTTTAAAAGGCTTTAACTTTTTCTTTTGTGCTGATTTAAAACTGATATTTATCTCCTTATTCTAATTACTTGAACTTTGTTGGGGAGGGGGAGGGAGTGGTCTGCCACTAACTGTATAACCCAGGTGTAATTTACTTATTTTCTCAGAAATCCTTCCAACCTGCCCCCTCCCCTTAATAGGCTGATGTTCATTTTTAATTTCCCAGAGAGAGATATGATATGCAGCTTTTAAAAATCTATTTGCCACTCAAGCTATTTTCAAAGAGAACTTATTAACAGATTGTGAAATACTAAGGCTAGGCTGCATGTGGAAGAATGGTACTAGATGATGGTAGAAAAGTTGAAAAGTCAGAAGGACCATGCTTAGAAGTATAAACTCTATACTGTAAGCAGTTGGGAACCATAAAATCCTTTTAAGAAAGAGTATGATATAAAACTATAATTTAGAAGAATAGTCATGAGAGGATGGATAATATACATTTGCATTTAGCCCTTTATGCTAGTAGTTTCCAGGTGCATAAAGTGAATGAAATAAGAAAAACAACAATCTTCAAATAGTCTTCAGTTTCTTGTTACTTTTGGAGCTTTGAAATATGCTGAGACAATTGTAAATTTATTTCATCAACTATATTTGCTAGTCTAGTTTATGTATTATGAAGATTTTAAGCAAACTTCTACATTGATTTTGTAAGTATATGTGATTAGTCTTAAAGCAACCCATGTTCCTCACTTAGTTTATCTATCTATCTATCTATCTATCTATCTATCTATCTATCTATCTATCTATCTATGAGGGTCTCATTGAAGGGAGAAGGAAACCATCTCAAGCAGAGTCCCTGCTGAGCCCAGAGCAGTTGCAGGGCTCGATCCCATGACCCTGAGATCACAACCTGAACTGAAATCAAGTCAGTCGCTTAGCCTACTGAGCCACCCAGGTGCCCCCTCAGTCACTGATTTTTATTAAGGAAGCTTTGGGTTTAGGTTTTTATTTTTGTAATGCTTTACTGAAAGCATTTCAAATCTTCTACCTTTCCAGCAATAATTTCTTTTTTTTTTATTTAAATTCAATTTGCCTACAGTACTAATTTCTGTCAAACATATTTTATTATGTTCACACTGATTGTTAAATTAGCAGCTATAATATTTGTTGTATTTACTTAAATATCCCTCCATTCTCCTATTCCCCCAGAAGAATGTAAATTGGCTATGGACTATTCCAAGGTCACTGAATTGAGATGATTCCTAAGTTTTGATTAATATCCTACTACTCTGTTAATTTCCCACCTTAGCTCCCTCATCTGTTAAATGGAGGTTATGACGGTACTTACCACAAAAGGCTCTAAAAAATCCAGAGGTGCCTGGGTGGCTTAGTCGATTGAGTATCTGACTTGGTTTCAGCTTAGGCCATGATCTAAAGTCATGAGATCAAGCTTCTTATGGGACTCTGCACTCAGCAGGGAGTCAGCTTGAGATTCTTCCTCTGCCCCTCCAAAAGTCATTTAAAAATACATTTAAATACTTAATAAAATGGTCTAACATTATAAGTCATTATAAGTGCTCAAGGAATGATTCATTATATTGTTAGGGAACCATTACTTTCTAAGAATCTATGATGCAGATGAAAAATTAGAGCTTTAAAAATAGGCTTCAAATGCTGATTCTGCTACCTATTAGCTGTGTGACCTTGGACAACTCCAAGCCTCAGCTTTTCCATCTGGAAATGGGAATAATAATGTTTACTTTATTTAATTATGAGGATTAAATGAGACACACACACGCGTGCGCGCACACACACACACACACACACAGTTTCTGGCATATGATAAATATTCCTTTTATGTCCACTCCTCCTCCCTATGGACTTGCTTGACCTCTTGTCTTGCCCCAGGAACTTCCTACATAAAACCATGTCCTCTTTCATTGTGATATCAGTACAAAGATCTTTTTGGAAATCACCAGCAGGCTCTTAACTCCATAGGTAGAAGCCAAAATGATCTTATATAGGTAGAATCTATTCTCTCAGGGAAACTTGGACTATGATTTTAAGGCCTTCCAGCTGATTCAGTCTGCCTTTCCAGATTATCAAGGATACTCCTTTACTAGATGTCAACTGATTAGGGCTTTTTAACTACATTTGAAAAATACCTTCAGAGTAACACCTAAATTAGTATTTGATTGAATAACTGGAGTTTGTAGCCTAGCCAAGTTGTTACATCAAAAACATCACAGAGGATAAATTTCTGTGAAAGAAATAGCAGGGCCAGTGTATTTGGTCTTTGTTTTTATGTATTATGCATGTTGCAACATGTTGGGGTTTATTTAACTCTTAATTTTTTAAGAATCCATTATATACCTAGTATTTTGCTAAGATTTTAAAAGGAAACAGGGTATCTTAAGTTTTTTTTCCAAATCTTAAATCTTAGTTCATTCAAACACTGCCTTAAATCATTTTAAGGATTGATAGAAGAGGTAAAACTTGAATGCTAAATATTGTTGCATTGACAGAAAAGGATGATCTGTTCCAGTGTGTGATTAAGCATAGATTGAGGCAGGAACATGTTTGGTGACTAAAAGGATAAAGAGATAATAATATCAAGAATATACTAGGCTGTGAGCTTTCTAAAAGCTAGTATTGTATGTTATTTATCCTTGTATCACCCTGACCTGACACAATACCTAGAGAAAAAAAAAAAGGTGTTCAAAGATTGTTATTTAAGTGGATTAAATAATGAATGAAAGGATAACTTCAAACCTGTCTGTGTTAATAGTGTGATTCATCTCTATGCATTCAGTGGTGATTGTACTTGGAATCAAAGCACCATTTTTAACTTAGTTAAAAATCCATACAGTCCAGGGGTAACTGGGTGGCTCAGTGGTTGAACATCTGCCTTTGGCTCAGGTCATGATCCCAGGGTCCTGGGATTGAGTCCCACATCAGGCTCCCTCCCCGCAGGGAGCCTGCTTCTCCCTCTGTATGACTCTGCCTCTCTCTGTGTGTCTCTCATGAATAAATAGATATAATCTTAAAAAAAAAAAAAAAAAAGAACCCTCTTAGTCCAACACCTAAATTAGAGAAAGCCATTTTCTAACACATCTCACAAGAATTGGAACCTTCTGAGGGCAAGAATTATTATGCAATTTTGGATTTTTTCTTAGTGCTTTATTGCTTTGCATTTTAAAGATATTTAATAAATATTCTTTGTTGAGTTCACTGAAAATGGGATACAGAAGAAATCCAAACTAGTTTTACAATACATCTCCTTTGAGACTAAAAAAAAACAAAAATATTTTAAATATATTATGTAATTGATCAGTAAGCTGATTTTTTTCAGTGTTCTTTTCTGTATTTAAAGTTTATGTTCACTTATTTTGTCTTAAAGCATAAAATTTCTCTGGTTTGGTAACTTTCAGTGAATAAGACATCTTTATAGCTTTTCTGTGGAACAAGGCAAAGCGATTGGATATAAAGGAAAGCTGCTATAGTTTTATCCTACTGAGTACAAATATTTGTTTGGGGATTAAAGGTTTATGAGATAAATGGTTTAAAGATTAATTAACTGTGCTATCTTTTTTACCTTCCTATCTCATTTGTAGGTCAGTGGTCTGTTAATACACAGAAATTGCTTTATTTCCCACTGTGTTTCTACTTCCAACTATGTATTAGAAAAATGTCAAAGGAACAACTGGACATCCTTTCTCTTTTTTTTGCTTTAAAATCTGTAAGAATTATGGCTCTACTGCTTTTTTTTTCTTTCATAGTTAATTTTTTTTTCCTGGGATTTTATGTAAAAGATAAAATAATAGTTCTACTTATTTTATGATTTTTTTTTCAATCGATCCTAATTTTATAATTCCAACCAATAAGATGCAGACATTTCCTTGTAGGAAATGGGAGGGAGCAAAGGATATCTTACTCTGATGGCTTATTAGTGATTTTATTACTAGAAAGATAAACACTGCTTTATTGTTTATTTTTGCCAGTAAAGTTATCTACAAACTAGGTAGCAAAATGCAGAGCAGTGTATTTACTTTTTCACCTTTTCCCAAAGAGATGATAGAGTTGGGGAGTACTGGTAGCTTTTATCATATGATTATAGATATGGTGAAAAATGCTAATGATGAAAGATGAGTATACCCATTTCTTGAAATGTGATGAAAAATTTAGAAATGAAACCTATTTTTCTGAGATGACATCTAGATTAGCAGTTCATTTTCATTACATATCCTGATCCACTTTTTCCAGTATTTCAGAATAAAAGATGGAAGTAGAAGGGCTAATATATAGCAAAGCTACTAGAGTGACTATTTGAGTATTTTATTCCATCTGTGAAAGCTTCACTGGCATGAAGAATTTGGCACAAATGGACATAATTCATGGGCTTTTATAAAGAAGTAAATGACAGAACAAAACTATCCTAAAATGAAAGAATAAAGTGCTAGGAAGTGTGAAAGGGAGAAAAAGAATACACAATTCTTTGAAAAAATATTCACATAACTCTTAATATAAAATAATAACTATATTAATACTTTTTATAGTAATACTTTTTAAGAATTTATTTATTCATGAGAGGCATGGAGAGAGAGAGAGAGAGAGGCAGAGACACAGGTAGAGGGAGAAGCAGGCTCCATGCAGGGAGCCAGATGTGGGACTTGATCCCGGAATTCTGGGATCACACCCTGAGCCAAAGTCAGACGCTCAACCCCTGAGCCACCCAGGCTTCCCTGATTGTATCAATACTTATTTATTTTTTCCTGTATCTTGGGAAAAGAAGCATGAAAGAACTTAATCAGAACCAGTATATTGATTAAATATTTCAGTTGCCTGTTTGCTTACTCATGATGGGCCAGCTATAATTAATTGTCAATAGTGTAGACATAATGTGTTACAGAAAAATTAAGTTACATATAGTCATGCATGATTAAAAGAACAGTATACCTTATTTTGAACAAATTGTATTTTAGTGACTTTGCAACTAAGAAAATAGACTTGGTTGACAAGAAAATATGAAAGACATTTTAGATGAATGAATTTTAAATTTTCAGATTCACCTATAATTTTATCTGTATTTGGATTATATGTCATTAGCTAGAATGTGGAAATAGGCATTCATTCTATTTATTGACTTCTCCTGAAGTACTGAATTTATGGTTTAAAAAAAAAAAAAAAGCTTTGTGGTACTGCCTTCTTTAGAACTGTTAATGATTTGCTGTTACAGAATTTTTAAAATTAGTCTCTAATTGATCACACATGAAAGTGGTAGGAAGAAATAAGGTTAGATTTTAAGTTTTCTGTTTATTTTAACATTATATTATCCATGAATTTATAAATAGATACAGAAACACAATCCTTTTGAGATATATCAGGAAATTTACAAATGAGAGCTTCATATTACTTCAGAACAGTAATAAGACTTTTATTCTGTCTTGTATTTTTGAGAACAGTCTTTCATGGTAAGTTGATTCTGGTTGAACATTTTCATCCTAGTTTATGTCGTAACCACAAATTTTTTTTTAAAGATTTTATTTATTTTTAGGGAGAGAGATAGCACGAGTGAGCTTGAGCCAGGGGAGGGGCAGAGGGAGAGGGAGAGACAGTCTGAAACAACTCCATGCTTAAAGCAGAGCCCAGTAGGGGGCTTGATCTCATGACTCTGAAATCATGAGCCAAAATCAAAAGTCAGTTTGAGCCACCCAGGCATCTCTCCACTAATTTTTAATATAGATATTTTATTTTGACTGCCTTATGCACTTAGCAGTTATAATTAGAATAGCTCTTAAATAAAAAAATTCATTTGGAACAAGTAATAGACAAATTTCTGTTTCTCTTTTTGCCATAGACTATTAAGAATTTTTCCCATTTTTTTTTAGGTTATGATAATCACTGAAGTTTTCAACAATGATAGTGGTAATATCCCCATAGAAAAAGAAATGCCTAGGTTTTACTATAATGAAATTAGAAAAACTTATGTAAGCGTCATACTTTATAGATGTTTATACACAGATATTTAATCAGATGTAATTCTAAATTCTTTATTTTGCAGTTATTTAACTTTATACTTATTTGACAAACTATGGTTTAACATATGGGCAAGAGAGTAGTCGTCTTATGAGTAGTCTTATGGTAATAGAGATAAAATTCAAGCAAAACTTATATATCTTCCTGAAAATCATACAAATTAGATGATTTCTTAAAGGGTCAAGAAGTTATTAAATTTTAAAAGTATGAACAGCTGGTACCATGCAGATGTTTATTTTATTTATTTTATTTTATTTATTTTATTTTATTTATTTTATTTTATTTTATTTTATTTTATTTTATTTTATTTTATTTTATTTATTTTTATTTTTTAAAGAAAAGTCCAACCAGTGAACAGCTAATTTGTTCAACATTTAGGATGCAGTTCTTAGGACTAAGAACATTCATCCCATCTCCTTGACTATGGCTCTAATTACCTCAGCTTGGACTGATCAATATTTGATCTTTTTCCCACCGTGCAAACATGTTACTCTGACTGTCTCTTTCTCTTCCTTTTGGATAATTTGCAGCCATGTGAGAATGGTTCGTTTTGTTTGTTCTCTCTGGCTAGAGGCCAGGGGTCTCTTATTAGTATAATGCAGTTCATTGATGTGAATTTGTTGATCTCCTGGGTAGTTTTTCACAAATTTAAGGCAATTAAAAGCTTTTATATGGCATTTCACTTGAAGTTATTAGTGGTCTTTCAGTGATTTTGCTTTTAAAAATTACTTCATCATTTTATGATTATTTCCTTTTCTTCTCATTTCTCTCCTCTCCCAACCTATAAAATTCTAGAAAAAAAGGATTGAAACAACCATTTCATTGATTGATTTCATGAAAAGTAGCAAATCATAAACTTGTAATTTAATAACTTAATAATATTTTAATTAACACAATTTTTAAAGGACTAATGAAATTTTTGGCTTTGTTTATAAGACCTGTTTTAAACTTATGGATATTCATGATAGAAGCCATAATGAAATTGGAAAACAATGACAAGAATTGAATCTAAAAATTATTTAGTAATTGCCAAAAAAACTTTAAAAGTGTACATATATATATAACTTTATATATATAATTTTATATATATATAATTTTTCTTTTAGCGAGGCAAAACACTTTGTAAATTGGAGTTTTATTAATGCTTAAAATTTTCTCATAAGTAGCAGATACCTATATGTTTGGTTTCTTAACTTTTGCAGTGAATGAACCTTTCTTTAGCACATCAGAAGTAAGTAAAAGTGTTAAATGAAGACCACCAAAGTCTTTTGGACTGTTATAGCTTTGATAAAAGATAAAAATTGTTTGGCTTACTTAATACATACTGGAAATCATTGGTGCCATTTCTTTATTCTTTCCTCATTTAAAAGAATTGTTTATTAGAATTGTTTTCCTGTTGTTTGCTAATGGTATAGTTTCATTTACAGTACTTGATTCAATTTGTTTCATTAGTGTACTTGATTATTTTGGAGAAACCATCAGTAGAGTACATTTGAGGTAAGGATTTAAAGTTACTGCAATGAAAAAAAAACTTAAAAAAATAAAGTTACTGCAGTGAGTGTATGAAATGTAAATAATTTATAGAAATATTCTTGATATTTTATATTTTTTCCTTTAAAATATGTGTAAACCATTTGCTTCGACGTGGATGGAACTGGAGGGTATTATGCTGAGTGAAATAAGTCAATCGGAGAAGGACAAACATTATATGGTCTCATTCATTTGGGGAATATAAAAAATAGTGAAAGGAAATAAAGGGGAAAGGAGAAAAAATGAGTGGGAAATATCAGAAAGGGAGACAGAACATGAGAGACTCCTAACTCTGGGAAATGAACTAGGGGTGGTAGAAAGGGAGGTTGCCAGGGGGTGGGGGTGACTGGGTGACGGGCACTGAGGGAGGCACTTGATGGGATGAGCACTGGGTGTTATTCTATATGTTGGCAAATTGAACACCAATAAAAAATAATTTTATAAAAAATTTAAAAATATGTGTAAAAATAATGAATATTTATGAGGAACTTAACTTTCTGCTGTTTTAAGATAAGAATATTGTATTGGTTAAGAGAGGATACCTTGGAGTTAAACTATTAGGACTTAGAATCAAATTTTAGTATTTACTAGTTGTGTGATTGGGAAGTTAACTTTGAATGTCACTTTTTTCATCTGCAGTAACGGGACGATGATAATACCTACTTCATAATGATAAAATGAGGAAACATGTTTAAGTTTTCAGAACAGTGCCTAGCCCACAAGAATGTTCATCAGCTATTTGTTATGAAGGTATTTTGTTATTTGCCAGACTCAATGTTAAGTTTTATATATTACATATTTATTCCAAAGTTAAGTCAAAGGAATTCCAGCGAGAGAAATTGGATCCCAATGAAAAGACAATCTATATATAAGAGAAATAACATTTGACTCGTGCTTACTTGGTATAATAAAGACAGTTATTTATAGCTCTCTGGAACAGAACTATGTATAAAGCAACCTCACAGTTCAGAAAAGGTGGTTAACGTTCGCATTTATGGTTGAGTTATACTGAGTAAATAGCATCAGCCTATTCCTTGGCTGTTCAGGAACATCTTAGAGAGCTAAAGTTTTCATTTATATAAAAAGAAAAGTGATTTGTTAATTCAAGTGATACAATAAGTGACTGTCACTTGTGTAACTTAGGAAATGTTTAACTTTCTTTTTGAAAATTCTGCTTCACCTGAATTACATGAATATTTCTGAGATGATTTTTTTTTTATTGTCGTACATTGCAATGACCTGGCTTTGTTGCACACAAAACTATTCTCTGCCTCTTCCTCTAAGTAAATCTTTAAGGGAGAATTTAATTATCTTTTTGACTACAAAATGGCCTTCCTTTGTCTGATTTTTGCCCTGCCTATCTTGCCTGTCTTCATGCAGTGTTCTCCTAGCTACAGCCACTCTGGACTTCTAGATTTCATTCTTCTTTGCTAGAACAACTCTCATATTCCCACCTTCCGTTACCTAATTAACTCTACAGTTCCATCAGATTTTGTCTCAGTCATCACTCCCTGATGGTGTCACTTCCATTTAATACACTCTCTCTCCTAAATCCATTCGGCATTCACAGATTCAACAGCAAATACTAAGTGAGTCCATACTCTATGCAGGATACCAGCTATACTGCAGAAATAAAAATCTTTGCTTCATTCCAGAGAAGCAAAGGAAAGGAGTAGGGTATAACAATTATGTAGTATATATTCAGGTGGTGGTAAGTACTTTATGGCATTCCAGTGGCAGTAAGTACTTTATAGAAGAATAACCAAGAAAATCAGGTAGAACTTAACTGTCAGGGAACAGGAGTAGTCTCTTCTAAACACTGTTCTGGGAAGATCCCTTTAAATTCTAACAAAGACAGAAATTGGGGACAAGTCATGTATATATCTGAAATACCAGTGTTCAAGACAGATGGAATAGAGAGTAAAGAATGCTTGATATTCTAGAGAACCAAGAACCATTTGTGAACAGAAAGAATATTTGTGGCCCTAAAAACACTGGTTAGCACATAACGTGATCAGTAAATTTTTATTGAATTACAGACTGATGCTTGAAATATTGACCCAGATCATTGTGTTATTCTCTTGGCAAAACAAGCAAACTGTTTATTTATTAGCTGTTTTCTTAATTGACCTAAGTCCTTGCCTTTCAAACTGGCTTGAGAAATATCATGGGGATGCCACATCTTCTTGAATGTAAAATTGGGAGTAATTTTTTTTAATTTTGCATGAAAACATTTTAATGTAGTATTTCCGTGATTTTTTTAAATGGATGATTAAGAAATGCTCACTTCAGATTTATTCCTCAGATCTCTCATGTTCCCACCCACATCCTGTTTGAAGTTACTGCTCTTTTCTATCATTCAGCTGTGGATACTTTGAGACCTATTCCAAAGAAAAGTTGTGTATTCTCATTTGTTTGGCTTTGGGGAAAAAAATTTTTTTAAGATTTTATTTATATATTTATGAGAGACACAGAGAGAGAGGCAGAGTCACAGGCAGAGGTAGAAGCAGGCTCCATGCAAGGAGCCCGATGTGGGCTCAGGATCATGACCTGAGCCGAAAGCAGGTGCTAAACCACTGAGCCACCCAGGCTGCCCTCGCTTTGAAAATCTTATTATTGCTCCATACTTCTAGTAAGGTGATGCAGATGCAATTTGGTATAGACATTCTACATCTTACACCTGTACTACAAGCTCCCATTTGTCTCAGTCCCCAAAATAAACAATAATAAATAATCTTTCTTTGTCATACTGCTTTTGGAATTACTCATGGACCTGAACTTTAGGACCAGACCACAGACCATCTAGTTTTTTTCCGTAATCATAGAGTTCTTTTGATTAGTTATGTTTAATATGGGAAAAAATATGAATCCTTAGGGCACCTGGGTGGCTCAGTGGTTAAGCATCAGCCTTTGGCTTAGGGCATGATCCTCAGGTCACGGGATCGAGTCCCACATCAGGTTCCCCACAGGGAGCCTGCTTCTCCTGCTGCCTATGTCTCTGCCTCTCTCTCAGTGTGTCTCTCATGAATAAATAAAATCTTAAAAAATAAAAAAAAATGAAATACTTAAACAAATCTTGATTAAAATATTTTTTCTTTAAATATGCACACGTATACTCTACCTTAACATATGGTGAAAAGTAATTTTTTCCCAAATTATATTTCATAAGAAAAGAGTTTCATTTCCAAAATAGCTGGCAAATGTAAGGATAGGCAAAAATTTCTTTACAGATTTCTTTTTTGTGGGACAAAACCCTTTTTTCATAAAATATCTTTTTACATCTCAGAGGACACTAGAGTTTAGCAAAACATAGTTTGGAAAATACTCATACAAAAAGTCAGCTTTCTGTATTCAGGAGTCATACATTTTCACTGCTAAAATAAGGCAGTTATTTTTTCCCCTCCTTGCTTAATTGCCATGCCAACCTTTATTGGTTCTTTCTTGTCTCCCAATGATTTAAAAAGAAAAAAATATCTAAATATGTTCCTACCCACACCTCCACCCCCATGAGCACTTCTTGCTTTTAGCGTCCTTCTAAGAGTATTTCTCCCCGTAATTACACTTTAAGAAATACAAGACAGTCTGTTTTGTTTTCAAATTTCAAATTAGTAAGAGATTTGGGTTTGGGAGCTTGTTTCTCTCTATGGCTACCTAACTGTTCCTTTACCCCAAGGGGAAAATACTGTGAAAGAACACCTGCTATTGAGCACTCTTTGAACATTATTCTCTCAGGCTTACCCCAGATAAAGTAGTTTTTGATGGAAAAACAAAAAAGTCCTTGTGATACCTCTGTATACCAAAAGGTCCTTTTGACATAAGCTGTGTGATACTAACACACACACACACACACACACACACACACACACTTGCTTGCGAAGTCATTTTGGTTGCTGGGGGTAGTAGTAGGGAGGGTGGAGGTTATTTCATTTGTTGTGTTTGTGCTTCTGCTGCTTTGCAGTTGTGAAATTTCAGACATTAATATATCCAATTTGTGGGTTGTATTTTTATTTATTTCACATGTATATTATTGTTGCTAAAAAAAGATGTTAAAAAGATTGTAGTTTTTTCAGATGCTCATTAATTCCATTTGATTTTTTTATAATACAAGTAATGGAGAGATTCCCATTCAAAGATGCTGAGTTTTTCCTAAAATTTCAGTTAGGATTTTATATTCAATGTAACTTTTTCCATCTCACTCAGAGTGCCAGATTATCCTGTTTGTCTTATCCCTACTATGTACAATTTACAAACTCTGCTGCAAACAGTGTAGGATAAGCACAGTTGTCCCTAAAAAAGATGATATCTGCACGATTTTTGTGTGTTTATGCCTTTTGCTCTGTGAGGTTACTCCTTCAGGGTGACATGATGTGCTGTGTATATTCTAATGAAGTGTTCCTTTTATTCCATTAATTACAAACAGCTTAAGAAAATATTTAAAGTAAAACTATAATTATTTGTCCTGGTAGTCTCCATTTTACTGAGAATGCCTTTGTCAGAAATTATGTCATCACAATGGACTGTTAGCCAGGAAGTTCTGTCTAGCAGATGAATGAATTAGGAGTACTCAGTTTCTAATAAAAGACACTATTGTAATATTGAAATACTGCTGATGAGGCTTGCCAGTTTTCTGTCTTTAAATTTACAGAACATCTTCTGTGATTAAACTGAGGAATACTTAGAGTAAGTCCTTGGAGTAAACCAACTATAAACTTGAGAAGCCAGAAATAGAAAATGATATTTCCTTTTAACAATGTCGTTTAAGTTCCCAACTTTTCTTGGTTCAGCTGCCAGACACTTGTTCCTTTGTCTCAAAAACTGTTAGCAAAAAACAGTAAATATACTTCTTCCTTTACTCGGCTAACATCTGATTTTATCTGTACATTGGTTACATTTTAAAACTTTTCTCACCATCCTAGTCTGAAGGGCTTATGTAACCCTCCGTTATGATTGTCAAGACAAAGACTTTAATTATATATGTTGGAAAAGAGTAAAGTCTTGGCAATTCTATTTGCACTTCATTTAATTGTTTCCTTCCAGTTTAAAATGTGGAATATTTTAGGTATATCACTGACCCTTCTGGATCTCAGTGCTATGTTTTTTGCGAATTACCCCTACAGTGGTAGAAAGTCTTATAAACATGTATTCTTTTTATGCCTGACATACAACTCTACTAATAGTAGGTGTTCAATATAATGAATGATGATTTGGAACACATACATTTTCAAAGCAAATATAACTCTCCTGCTGTTTCATCAGCTTTCTTAGCTAGATTTAACAGTTCCTAGACTTTGTGACTTTTTACAATTAATGGTAAATTCAATATGCATTATCTGTAGTAACCACAGAAAAATGTTTCAAAAATATTGCTCCCCAAGACTTAGCTTCCTTACCAGTAATAAAATATCTTATCTGTACTAGAGTTTTATTGTACAGTAATTACAGCATTTTCATATGCTGTATCATAGCCTGTTAACTAAAAATAAATGGGTACTTAAAATGGAAAATGAAATTATCCTGTTGCTTGAAATATCTTAACTCAGGTTTTATTGCAGGTTGCATATGGTATCTGTTAGAACTTTGAACCTATCTTGGTTGTTGAATTATTATGTGGATTAACTGTTGCATTTGAAAGTTCTTGACTTTAAAAGCATGTCTGTTTTAAATCTTATACAAATGTCTTACAGGTTTTAAAAACAGTCTAATCTCTTTGTTGTGTCTTTTTTGTTTATTTGTTGTGTTTTTATACTAGAACTCCAAGTGCTAAGCCCCAGCCAATTTGCATTCAACATTGCTTTGGATAGTTTTATGTTATCATTAATATATTTTTAAAATCATTGAACTATATTATAGGGAACATGAAAATGTTTTTAACCATTGGGAAATATAAGAAGTCATGCAACATATTAAGACACTCATTTATCATGGTACTCCCACAAAAATACGTTTTTTTAAGAGTATGTTTGAAGAGCTTTTCTAAAATTCTGATCAACCTGTAGAGGGAAAAACGTATAGGAAGCAAAGTTTTCAAAAATATAGAGACCACATTTTCTCCTAAAACCAACTATTGAAGTTTTGGAAAATAATTCAATAACTAATATATATTTTGTATCTAATGTCAAAAATCCACATAATTTTTATGTTTTTGCCCTCAGGTAGAGTCTTAGTTTAGTCATACCTGAGCCATCCACTTCAAAATGAAGAACAAAGTAGTTCATTGCCATTCACAAATTTAGTTTTCATAGCTTGACTTGCATTTGCCATGATCTTAGGTAATGAATGAATCAAGTTAATGTTTTAGCATCCATTGTGACATATTTTTTTGTTCTCTACAGCATATCAAATAACAGTTGCCCTTCTGAAATGATAAGAACTTGGATTCTTTCTGAATATTTACATTTAAATAAGAAGAACAAGCCTTTGTGGGAATAAAAAACTGATTAGCTTTAGGTTTAGATATAGGCAAGAAGGAAAGATGACTCTCACATAGGATAAAAACAGAAGTTTAAATTAGCATATCCATAATTTATGGATATAGGGATTTGTGGTATTTCTCAAAGCTGTCTTCTCAAATTCCAAGATGGTGATGACTCAGATATTATCAATAAACATGGGGGGAGAAAACCTAGACAACTAAACTATAAAGTTCTTGAGAAATTTCTACCTAATGTGATTATTTTATCTTTGTACATTTTTTAAGCAGAGAACCTCCATATACTCTTTAGCCAGATACCAATCTTTTGTGCATTATCAGTTGAATCTCTATACTTTTCCTTATTCCCATGGTTATTAGGCTAAAAGCAAATATTTTTGTGTAGCTCATGGCATGCATGTAAGGTTTATTCTGTTTCCCTCTGTTTAGTCATGGCCTTCCTTTTCACATCCTTCTAAATCACCTTAATCTTTAAGGAATTAGGCAAACTATAAATAAAATACTAATAAAATTCAAGGAAATGATCCTAGCTTATTATTTGAGAACATATAGATCCTAAATGTGTTATAAGAGAAAAATCAAGCAAAACCTCCTAAAGTGACGTTTACTAAATTAGAAAGGACTACTCCTTTTATGATTAATCTGAATTGGTGTTTTCTTTGGACATCCAAAGATTCATGTACACATGTGTTACTTGTATGCTTCGAAAATTATACACATGAAGCATTTGTGCTAATGAGTAATGACTACCAAGAAAAACTTCAGGAATATGACACTCAACTTTTTCTGTATACATTGTGTTCTGATTTCTGGAAATTTTCATCTTTGTGAAAACAAGGTCAGACTGTGCTCTTTCTGTCAATTGAAATAAGAATTTATAAATTCATGGAATGATACTGTTTTAGAGTTTTACTGTATATTTGTTTCCATCATACCTTGAAAGAATATTTCATGAACTTCTAATCATTTTTATTCAAGAGGTAATAGAAGCAGAAGTTAAAAGATAACTTATCTTTAGAAATATGCTCTTTAGGGGCACCTGGGTGGCTCAGTTCAGTAAGTGTCTGACTCTTGGTTTCAGCTCAGGTCATGATCTTGGGGTCATGAGATCTATTCGTTGTATCAGGCATAACGCCTGTTTAGGATTCTCTCTCTACCTCTCCCTTCCCTCTGCCCCTTCTCCCACATGCACACTTGTGCTCTCAAATAAATAAATAAATAAATAATCATCTATCTTTTAAAAAAAGAAATATACTTAAATTTAAATGTTGTATGCCTAATTGATTTCTATTAAAGGCTTACTTTGTGCCTGGTACTCTCCTATGTGCTGAAAATATAGGAGTGACCAAAATCATTAAAAATTGCTACCCCCCAGAAATTAACATTTAATGGGTAAAGACTTTAAACAAAACAGATAGCATATTATATGATAATAAGAACTATGGAGAAAAATAAAACAGAAAAGCAGGCTTAAGAGTGCTGGTGTTTGGAGAGAGGAGTTACAGTTTCAAATAGGACTATGAGGAGAATGTCTTACCCAAAAAGGTAACATTTAAGTAAAAATTTGAAGACGTTAAAGGAGCCAGTCATGCACATGTTAGAAAAAAAAAAATCGAGTCCCAGGGAATAAATAGCAAGTATAAAGGCATTATGCCAGGAGCATAACATATTTAAAAAAGCAGGGAGGCTTCCTGAAACCAATATTACACTATGTGTTAACTAACTAGAATTTAGATAACAATTTGTGGGGCACCTAACAGTTCCATTAAGCCTCTGCCTTTGGCTGGGGTCACGATCCCAGAGTCCTGGGATCATGCTCCTTGCTCAGTGTGGAGTCTGCCTCTCCCTCTCTCTTTGCCTGTCCCCCTGCTCTCTCTACCAAATAAATAAAATACTAAGAAAAAAAAACTTTGAAACAAAAAACAAAAACAAAAAAAAAAACAACCAAACAAAAAGGAAACAAGGAATCTAATACAGCTTGTGAGCGGTGGGAAAAGTAGTAGAAGATGTAGTTACAGAGGGAAAAGAGTTTAGGGGCATACTGATAAAGACTTTAGAGGGCTTCATGTAGAGGAGAAAAATAACCTGACTTGTATTTATTTAGTAGGGTTATTCTTGCTGCTCTATGGACAAGGAACTGATGGGGCAAAATATAAAAGTTTGGAAATCAATTTAGAAGCCATTGCAATAATCCAAGTGAGAGAGATGGTGGATTGGATTAGGCCACTAGCAGTGGTGAGAATGATTAGATTCTGAATATGGTTTGCAGCTAAGTATGAAAGAATTTTCTGTTGGACTAGAAGTAAGGTATGTGAGGAAGAAATAAGTAAAAATGAAACTTCTGTTAACTGAGGTGAGGGAAATAGGGAGAATTTGTTCTAGTTTTATATAAATTATGGGAATTATGGGAAGGTCAGTGAGTGATAGCATTGACTAATTTAAAATTTCTCTTTGTCTCAGACTCCATTTGGACATAGAATTTGATACACTTCTATATTTATAATGAATGAATTGACTTATTTTTAAATTCATTGATTTCATTTATATTATAATGAATTATGAAGAACATTAATGGAAATACAATTTGAAGTTCTTTTCTTTCCTTACTAACATTTTTTAAAAGCATATATAATGTTTTTTGTCTCACTAACATATTTGTACACCCTCCCCCTTCTTGGCAAACTTGTTTGAAAGTATAGTGTTACATGTTATGTCATGGTTATACTGGAGCACATGTGTTCAATGCAGTTCATAAATGGAAGCAGCTGGTTTCCTGTGTAGTTAAGAGAAGGCATGCACACAGCTGAGATCTTCAAACTTCAGGATTCATTGGATTCGGTTTCTGTCCTATATAATCATGCTGTGATTTCAATTAGTACAAATGTGTAACAAGCTACCTTAATGGCTTGAAAAAATTATTTTGTTTCAATAGTTTAACTGCTAAACCTGGTTAATGTTCTTTCCCTCTGCCTTGTCTGAACTCACCCATCCTACTCCTAAAAAAGAACATTACACCTATAGTCTTAGTTTTATACTCAATTCTGAAAAGACCTTGGCAAGGGAAAAAAAAGTTATCATCTCAAAGGGAAAAGCTGAATTCATACACAGGAACTGCAGGATTACTTTGGCGTTTTACTAGTCCCTTGTAACACTAGCAAGTCCCATAAATACCTAATGGAAAAACAGCAGAAAATGAGATCTGCAGCAGCCTTTTGAGATCGAATTTATGTTGCTGAACATTTTTTTGAGGTTGAGTGTAAAGGTCAAAAGAAAGTGGATAGATTAAAGTTGCTGATTTTTGCAAACTTAAGGCCACGTTTAAAGGTTTCTCTTTCCACAGCAAGAAAATTTCAAGATAAATGGCTTTGCTTCATTAGCTGAAATGTCATATCTTCATTTAATATGTTACATCAGACATCTAGTGATTTAGTAGTATTTACATGAAATAAATAAAATCCTCAATCCAATTTAACAAATCTTGATAAAAAAATTAATTTATGAAATTGCAGATCTTCCCAAGAGTAAGATGATAAATGAATATATATGGCTGTATTACTCTGTATGTATACATATTTTTTAGATGATTAACTTTAGGTACTTTGGGAAAATATAGAAGGAAAATATATACATCAAAATTGTATCTTTTGTAAGTATAGATTATTGATTGATCCAGCAGTGTAATTACCCATCTCTCTCTCTCTCTTTTTTTTTTCATTTATTTTATCTAGCATAGTATTTCAGGGAAAGTAATGACCTCAGAGGAAGAACAGTGGCTATCTTTTAGCATTAAAATAAAATTCATGGCTAATTTTACTGGTCCCTTTACCTTCTGAATAACCCAACACTATATCACTGTTGTAAGTCTGTATCAAAGAAACTGTGAATTACTATGATACTTGAGACTTGGTGCAGTGAAAAACAATGAACTGCCATTTCTGGACACCTCATCTTGAGTTGATAGGACATAAAGTCACAGCAAGTGTTAACCTGAAGTTAGGGATTATTTATATCTCGAGGGGTTTCCTTGTGTCTTTGATTTCACAGTCCAGATTGCCAGTCATTAATACTTACAATCCAAAAGAATGAAGCAAAATTTTTTACTTACTACGTTCAGTGATGCACTACAGTAAATGGAAATTATCCAGATAATTTCAAAGTAGAATAAATTAAATCTTTCCTTTTTATGGTAGTTAAAAAATAGTAAAACCATTTTTATCTCTAGGAATTAGGCTTATAGATAACTCTTCACTTTGTTTTCCTCTATTTGAATTTTTCATAACAAATATTTCATAAGGACAATATTCTCATTCATTTTCATTTACAACTATATGTTAAAGTTTATCTCTTAGTGCCTCAGAATCACAATTTATATAAAAATTTATTTCTGCAGGATAGTTGAGCTTGCAATCTCAGTTTATTTCAGTTGAATAAGGTAACTGTCATCTTTATGGAACTAGATAGAGGTCACATACCTCATTAGTCTCTGACAGCCAGTTTCAAGTTCAGGTACTACCCCATCTTTTTTCCCTTATACCACATTTCCTCATTAGTTCTCACTACACTGTATAGGCAATTTCCTCCTCTTAACTTTTTGTATTTTATTACACTGTTAAAGTACAACTATACTTCTCTTCTCAAGTGCCCTTTTCCATTCAGTACTGTTTCTATTCAAGGGTCCCAGGTGGTCAATGATTCTGACTGGGGAGAGGGAGATGGTGGTATTATAGCTAGTGGTATTAAAAGGCCCTTTGGAAAGTAGATAGATGTACAGTTATGACCCTTAAAGAGAGTCTCCCTTCACCCTCTCAGACAAAGGCTGTGCCTTAACTGACTTATTGCCATTCTTATTTTTGAGGCCACTCAATAGGGATGTCTTTGGAGTATTTTTGATGTTTTTAAGGTGAAAAACTCAAATAAAAATGAACCAAAGGTCCTTTACCTTCATTTAGTTAAGGCCTTTATTTTTATTTTTATTTTTTTAGTTTTTATTTAAATTCCACTTAGTTAACGTAACAGTTGTAATACTAGTTTCAGGTGTATAATATAGTAAATCAACACAATTTTAATAAACTTATGTTCTCTAAGCCTTCATAAGTACTGTCTAGTGATCCTTTCAAATATGACATTGCTGTCATGTTGATTTTTAATGATAATTGTTAATGGAATGGTTTTTAATATTTTAGCTAGCTATAGCAGCAACAGTAAAATTTATGATATATATTCTGTGTTCATTGATGGAGCATTCATGAGGGAGTCTGTATTGTGTATTTTAGTAGAGCACTAGATGGCAAATCAGGTCTCAAATGTTAATCATATTTTTTCTGCTAATGTTCAAGTTAATAAATTTTCTGGGCATACACTTCTCCTAAAATGGAAGATTATTTTTAAAGTCTCTTCTAGCTTTAAAAATCTATAGTTTTTTAGGGCAGCCCGGGTGGCTCAGCAATTTAGCACCACCTTCAGCCCACGGCGTTATCCTGGAGACCCAGGATCGAGTCCCATGTCAGGCTTCCTGCATGGAGTCTGCTTCTCCCTCTGCCTGTGTCTTTGCTTCTCTCTCTGTGTCTCTCATGAATAAATAAATAAAGTCTTTAAAAAAAAACTATAGTTTTTTGAACAATTTTATTATGGAAAATATGAAACCCTAAAAAATACATGGAGTAGCTAGCATATTGAACTCCTATGTACCCATTACCCACCTTTTTATGTTTTTATCACATTAAAAAAAGATAACCAAGGTGATACTTGTATTAACTAACCTTATTTATAGTAATCATTTCATAATATATATGTCAAATCATGTCATGAAACAATCTTACACAATGTTACATGTTAATTATATCTCAATAAAGCTGGAAAAATATATCAATATGGATAATGGATGTTTATTTAGTTTTGGGGTATAATCCAATACTCCATTAATTTTATTGCCCAAATATTGGCTTTGACTATTAGGAGCTCTTTCAGGATGGCTTCTGTATCCTTGTGACAGACCTCCTACTCTTTTTAGCACTTCTTTACCTTCTGGTACTTGCCATACCTCAGCCTATTTATTTTTCCAAGAAACCCTGTTTCCATTTATTGAAGAATGGTATTTTAAAACTGACATCTGGACATTAGGTTTGCTACTAGTTGTCATTGCTTCTGGGTTCCCTCAGCAAATAGAGCTAGGAAATGTATTTATGTGTATTTGCTCATGTATTACATACACAGTATATTTATTTCCTGTATGTATGTGTGTGTGTGGCATTTCTTTTTCCTTATTTGTAACGTTTTTCTCTGAGAGTGAGAAAGCTGGTACTCATTGACATATATTTACATTACTTGCCCAACCCTGGTATACCTGCAATGTAGTTTCAAATTGCTACTTTCATACTCCTCTGATAAATTTACAAATTAAAGTACAGTGTTTATATACAGTGCTTTTTTGTTTTTGTTTTAGCTTTATAGTATCTAAACAAAGTACATTTTGTTCAGTTAATTCCTTTCTTCCCTACCACCTTCAATAAGATTACATCATACATATATAATATAGTTAGACTAATTTGTCACAGTTGGCATTCCATCCTAGGTTTTCCCAGAATTCTAATTGATATTTTAACATCTGCATTCCCTAAAAGGAACTTATTTAGACATGCAATTCTCTAGGTTTTAACAAATAGTCATGGATACACCAGTGCAGAGCCATACTGAATAATTTTTCTCTTACCCTAACACTTCATGAGTGTGGCTTCTTTATAGGTAGCCTCTACCCCATCCACAATCCCTGGAAAAGCAATCAGTTTTTCATCTCTAGTTTTGTATTTTCTACAATGTCACTTAAATGGAATCATCATATAATATGTAGCCTATCGGAAGTGTCTTCTTTCACATAGCTAAAAGGATTTCCTATTCATGCATGCTGTGTGAATCAAGAGTTCATGTTTATTACGTAAAATATATTTTGAGGGGCTGAATTATGTCATTTTTTATTATGCTTTCTGTTTTATAAGGGGTTTTTATTTGTATCCTTAACAATGGCTTCCCCTCCCCTTGGCTCATGTTTGCATTTCTTCCAATAATTTATAAGGCTTGTGTTTTTATTCTAAGATTACCTTTAGATTTATAACTTTATATAAAATAAAGCTTTTTAAGATATTAACTATTAATCTTATGAAGAATTCTTCATTTTTTTTAAGATTTTATTTATTTATCCATGAGAGAGACAGAGAGGCAGAGACATAGGCAGAGGGAGAAGCAGGCTCCACGCAGAGAACCTGATGTAGGACTCCATCCCAGGACTTCAGGATCATGCCCTGAGCTGAAGGAAGGTGCTACACCACTGAGCCACCCAGGTGTCCCCGTTCCTTTTTTTTTTTTTTTTTTAATTTTATTTAAATTCAATTTGCCAGCATATAACACCCAGTGCTCATCTCATTATGTGCTCTCCTTACTGCCTGTCATTCATTCCTTTTTCCTACAAAATGTTACGTTCCTTTTGTACTTTTAAGTATACTTAGAACTGCAATTACATGATTTATCAATTTTTCAGACTCTCTTTGACCTTAGGCTATAAAAGATAAGGAAATCTCATACTCTTACCTTTCTCTCCCAACTACTGTATTTTATATATATCTTTATTACCCAGGTTTATAACATTTACATTCTGTTCTATAACCATAACTACTCTGGTCCACTCATATTTTTTGGTCTTATTCTTAACAGTTAAAAACATTCATTGCCAAGTATTTTATAATAGTTAAGTCACTTTATCTCTGTTTTGCTGAAGTTTATTCTCCGTTATTTTCCTCTGAGTGCCACATAGAAACTATATACCCCAAGGTCTTTTATGTTCAAAACTTTTATTATTCATTTATACTTAAATGACACTTTAGTCAGATATAAAATTCTTAGCTAGGTTTTCCTTGAGATGATCAGAATTGCTTCATTGTCTTGTGGCTTTATGTGATGATTTGAATAGTCTGAGCACTCATATATATTTATTTCCTCTTCATTGATAACTCTGTTCTCTTATCTAGCTACACTTTTCTACCACCTGATAGATATATTCCTTGTTTATTTCTTTGTTGTCTCTCTCTATCCAACCAAATGCTAAATCAGTAATAAAGGGATTTGGTCACTATCCTCAAGCACGTTATATCACGTTTCCTTTTCATTAAACTTTGTTGACATCTAGGGGGGGAAATTTGCCATACTTTCTAGTGACATTCAGCTATTGAGGTAATACTCTTATTTTTGGTTACTAAATTTTAAGTCTAATATCAAAAATATTCCTAAATACATTCATAAGGTGAAAATTTTAATGTCATTAAAATGTCCATTCTCCCTGCACTTAACTGTAAAGCCAATGTTGTTCCATTGAACATGCAAATGAGATTCTTGGAAACTTTACTGTAAGTTTCCGTGGAATGGCAAAAAGCCAAAAAAATTTAGATACTCCTGAAGAAGCACAGTAAGAAAAGATGGGACATATCTACACTATGTGCAAATATTTTACAGCTGTATTATTTAGACAATGTGCTATTGGCGGTGGTAGACAGATCCCTCATACATAGTAACTTGATTAATGAAAGAGCTAGCATTGCAATTGAAAAAACAGTTCAGCAACTAGTGATGCTGAGTAATTATTTTTTATAAAGAAAAAAACAAAACTGAATTCCTGTTGTATACCATTCACAAAAACCAATTTCAAGTGCCCTATAGATCTAAATAAGTTGAAGTGTTTCTTGAAGGTAACATGGAGGAATATCTGTGTATGACTTTCGTGGTAAGGAATGATTTCTTGAGCAGGACACCCAAAGCATGAAGGAAAAGACTTTTAAAGTTTAATGCTTTTGAGACACCTGTGTGGCTTAGTGGTTGAGCGTCTGCTTTTGGCTCAGGGCATGATCCTGGGGACCTGGGATGGAGTCCCACATCCAGCTTCTTGCAAGGAGCCTGCTTCTCCCTCTGCCTGTCTCTGCCTCTCTTTCTGTGTCTCTCATGAATGAACAAATAAAATCTTTAATTAAAAAAAAACATAAAATAAAGTTTAACACTTCGAAATGCTGCACAGCACTAAGTTTAGTAACTCTTATTTTGGAAAATAATATTTCATTATTTGTTATGGTTGAAGATATGAATTCCCTACAGCCCAGTAAATTTTATTACTTTTGGACACTAATTATATTATATATCTGCAACTTTATCTCGTGAGCTATGTACAAGAGCTCTGTACAAAAATTATAAGCATAATGAAAAATTAAACAGAACTTAAAACTGAAACATACATTTTAAAGATGTTCATGAGTTAGAAGACTCAATATATATATTTTTTAATTGAAGTTCGATTTGCCAACATAGAGTATAATACCCAGTGCTCATCTCAAGTGCCCTCCTCATAGAAGACTCAATCTTGTAAAGATCCAATATCAGTTCTCAAACTGATCTATAGATTCAATGGAATTCTAGTAAAAATCTTAACAAGTAGCATTGTGTATATGTGTAGTTTGACAAATGGATTCTTAAATGTTTTGGAAATTCAGAGGATCAGTACTATCCAAGACCCACTTAAAGACAAACATGATGAGAGCCCCCTGGTGGCTCAGTTGGTTAAGCGTCTGAATCTTGATTTCAGCGCAGCCGTGATCTCATGGGTGGTGAGATCAAGCCCCATGTCCAGCTCTGCACTCAGCTTGAGATTCTCTCTCCTCCCCTCCACTCATTCACTCTCTCTCAAATAAATAAATAAATAAATCTTTAAAAAAAATGAGAGAAGCTAATTTCCTATGTATAAAGAGCAAAAATATAATAATAACAAAAGTAATGAAGATACTCTGATAGTGATGCTTCAATAGTGGAAGGGAGTAGAGAATCAGAAACACACCCACAGATATCAGGCTTTCATTTTGAGTAGTGTGTTGAAGCTAATGATACATGTTTTAAACGAAAGTCCTTTCAATAAATTGTTAAAACTTTATCATAAATATGTATATATTCTTTTAATCAAAATCTATTGCCTTGAGAGACAAGAGTGTTGTAGATTATGGCCTTTGAGGTTAAACCAGAGTTTAGATCCCAGTTCAATCATTCACTTACTATCTACTTGTTAGAAGGCAGTTATTTAACCATTGTGGTTCTTAGTTTCTTTATCTATAACCTGAAATAATAAATTTTCTCTCTCAGGATTTGGATGACAATTAGAAATAACAAATGTAACCCTGTCAGCACAGGCTATGCCCTTGATAATGTATGCTTGTTATTATGTTTCTCAGGAACAATAAGCACTCTTTATTTTTTATAAGAATTCACATTTTGCAAATCTGTGACGCACTATTATATTTAAGCTTATCAAATTGTGCCTTATGTCATCGTTGCCATTGGATCTTTTTTTTATTATGTGGAACTCCTTATTCAGAATGCTTCCTAATCAGGATTAGTTTTGCAGTTTGAGAAGAACCCTATTGTTGCCTTGTATTTTTTTTCTATTTTTTAAATTAATTTTTTGAGTGTAGACACACAATGTTATATTAATTTCAGGTGTACAACATAGTAATATGACAACTTTATACTGTGTCTTGCTCACAGGTGTAGCTATCATCTTTCGCCATGCAACACCATTACATTATCCTTAACTGTATTCCTTGTGCTGTGCCTTTTATTCCTGTGACTTCGTCAGTCCATAATTGGAAGCCTGTATCTCCAATTCCCCTTAACCCATTTAGCTCATCAACCTAGACCCCTACCCTCTGGCAACCATTAGTTCACTATATTTACAGGTCTGATTCTATTTGCTTCTTTACTCATTTGTTTTTTATAGTTTCCACATATGAGTGAAGTCATATGGTACTTGCCTTTCTCAGTCTAATTTATTTCATTTAGCATAATACTCCAGGTCCATCCATGTGTCTCAAATTGTTGCTTTCTATTCTTGAAGTGGTTTTGTAAACATTGATTATCATAGCTTGATGAAAGATTGAAAGCTCAAAATTAATATTCTTGAAAAAAATGCAGTTTGGTTTAGAAAAGGGTTAGGTATAAATATTTTATAGTAAGCCTTTTTTAGTAATTCTTGTACATGCTAAATGTATTATTTGCTATAAAGAATATTTTCTTGTGTGAATTATGTTTCAGTTTAGGAATGAATAGTTGCTAAACACACACACACACACACGCAAGATAACTAATCTTAGGCCAAGATTGTCCAGATTTATAGCCTGATTTCACCACTAGCAAATGTGTGGTCTTAGATCAGTCATTTGACATATCTAGGCCTCACTCCTCAAATATCAAATGGGGTATTCTTCTACTTTTATGGTTCTAGGTCTCACATTTAGGTCTTTCATTTATTTGGAGTTTATTGTTATGTATGGTATAAGAAAATGGTCCAGTTTCATCCTTTTGCATGTAGCTGTCCAGTTTTCTGAATACCATTTGTAAATTATCTTTTCCCATTGTACATTCTTGCCTCCTTTGTTATTCATTAATTGACCATATAAGCATGAATTTCTTTCTGAGCTCTCTGTTTTATTCTACAGATCTGTGTAGATCATTTTTGTGCAGGTACCATATTGTTTTGATTACTCAAGCTTTATATCTTGGAGTCTGGGATTATGCTATCTTTAGCTTTGTTCTTCTTTCTCAAGATTGCTTTCGCTATTCAGGGTCTTTGTGATTCCATACAAATTTTCATATTATTTTGATAGGGATTGCATTAAGTCTATAGATTGCATTGGATATTGTGGTCATTTTAACAATATTGGTTCTTCCAATTCATCAACATGGAATGTCTTTCCATTTGTTTGTGTCATCTTCAGTTTCTTTCATCAGTTTTTTAGTTTTTGGAATATATGTCTTTACCACCTTGGTTAAGTTTATTACTAGATATTTTATTGTTTTGGGGATAATTTTAAATGAGATTATTTTTTAAATTTCTTTCTAGTGCTTCACTAATGGGGTATAGAAATGCAATACATTGGGCATCTAAGTGGCTTAGTTGGTTAAGCGTTTACCTTTGGCTCCCAGAGTCCGAATCAAGCACCACACCAGGCTCCCTGCTAGCAGAGCCTGCTTCTCCTTCTTCCTCTGCCTGCTACTCACCGTGTGTTTCTCTCTCTCTCACTCTCTTCTCTCTCTCTCTTTTTCAAATAAATAAAATCTTTGTTTAAAAGAAAAGAAGTGTAACACATTTCTGCATATTAATTTTCTATCCTATGACTTTACTAAATTTATCTATCAACCCTAGTAGTTTTCTTGGTGTGGAGTCTTTTGGCTTTTTGTATATACAGTATCATGTCATCTGCAAATAGTGAGTTTTACTTCTTCCTTACCAGTTGGATGCCTGTTGTTTCTTTTTCTTGTCTGATTGCTGTGGCTAGGACTTATGGTACTGTGTTGAATAAAAATAGAGTAGACATCCTTGTCATGTTCCTAATCTTACAGGAAAATCTCTCTGTTTTTCACCATTGAGTATGATTTTAGTTTTGTTTCTCTCATATGGCCTTTATTATGTTGAAGTATGTTCCCTCTAAACCTGCTTCGTTAGAGTTTTTATCATGAATGGGTGTTGTATGCTGTCAAATGCTTTTAATGCATCTACTGAAATGATATATGGTTTTTATCCTTTTCTTGTAAATGGGATGTATCACATTGATAGAATTGCAAATATTGAGCCATGCTTGCATTCTTGAAATAAATCCCACTTGATATTGGGGAATGATTTTTCTTTTTTCTTTTTTTTAAGATTTTATCTATTTATTCATGAGAGACAGAGATTGAGAGAGAGAGAGACAGAGAGAGAGAGAGAGAGAGGCAGAGACACAGGCAGAGGGAGAAGCAGGCTCTATGCTTGGAGCCCGACATGGGACTCAATCCCGGGTCTCCAGGATCACTCCCTGGGCATGAAGGCAGGCGCTAAACCGCTGAGCCACCCAGGCTGCCCAGGAATGATTTTTCTTAAGGGTACTTTTGGATTCAGCTTGCTAATACTTTGTTGAGGATTTTTGCATCTGTGTTCATCAGAGATACTGGCCGGTAGTTTTCTTTTTTTGTAGTGTCTTTATCTGGTTTGGGTATTAGGGTAAGGCTGGCGTTGGAGAATGAATCTGGAGTTTCCCTTCCTCTTCTATTTTTTGGAATAGTTTGACATGAATAGGTATTAACTCTTCTTTAAATGTTCTGTATAATTCACCTGTGAAGCCGTCTGTTCCTGGACTTTTGTTTGTTGGAAGTTTTTTGATTACTAATTCAATATCATTGCTAGTAATTGGTCTGTTCAATTTTCTATTTCTTCCTGATTCAGCTTTGGGACATTACATGTTTCTAGAAATTTACCCATTTCTTCTAGGTTGTCCAATTAGCATATAATTTTTCATAATATTTTCTTATAATCCTTTGTATTTCTGTGATGTTGGTAGTCATTTGTCCTTCACATTTGATTTTATTTAAGTTTTCTGTCTCTCTCTTTTTTAATGAGTCTGGCTAAAAGTTTATCAATTTTGTTGGTCTTTTCAAAGAACCACCTCCTGGTTTCATTGATCTGTTCTATTGTGTTTTTAGTCTCTATTTCATTTATTTCCACTCTAATCTTTATGATTTTCTTCCTTCTGTTGGCTTTGAACTTTATTTGTCTTTTTCTATCCTTTAGGTGTAAGGTTAGGTTGCTTGAAATTTTTCTTGTTTGTTGAGGTAGGTGTGTATTGCTATAAACTTCCCTCTTTGAACAGCTTTTGCTGCATCCCAAAGATTTTGAACCATTGTGTTTTCATTTTCATTTCTCTATGTATTGTTTATTTCCTCTTTGATTTCTTGGTTTACTCATTTGTTGTTTAGTAGCATATTATTTAACCTCCACATATTTATGTTTCAGATATTTTCTTGTGATTGATTTCTAGTTTTATACCATTGTTGTCAGAAAATATGTATGATATGATTTCAGTATTTTTTAATTTCTTGAGACTTGTTCTTTGGCCTAACACTTGATCTGTTCTTGAGAAGGTTCCATGTGCACTTGAAAAGAATGTGTATTCTACTGTTTTTGAATGAAAATTTCTGAAAATATCTATTAGGTGAGAAAATAGGCAGTGATTTCTTTGACACCATCTGTAAACATATTTTTCTAGATATGTCTCCTCAAGCAAAGGAAACAAAAGCAAAATTAAACTATTGGGACTTACCAAAAGAAAAAGGTTTTGCACAGCAAAGGAACCATCAACACAACATAAAGACAACCTACTGAATAGAAGATATTTGTAAATTATAAGAGGTTATTATCCAAAATATATAAAGACTTACACAACTGAATACCAAAATGGGCACAGTACCTAAATAGGCATTTTTTGGAAAGAAGATATATGGGTGGACAACAGACATGTGAAAAGATGCTCAACTCATCATCAGAGAAATGAAAATGAGAACTACAATGAGATGTCACTTTACACTTGTTACATGGCTAAAATCGAAAACAAGAAACAAGTGTTGACAATGATGTGGAGAAAAGGGAACCCTCATGCACTGTTGGGAATGCAAACTGGTGTAGCCACTGTTCAAAACAGTATAGAGGGATCCCTGGGTGGCGCAGCGGTTTGGCGCCTGCCTTTGGCCCAGGGCGCGATCCTGGAGACCCGGGATCGAATCCCACATTGGGCTCCCTGCATGGAGCCTGCTTCTCCCTCTGCCTGTGTCTCTGCCCCTCTCTCTCTCTCTCTCTCTCTCTCTCTCATGAATAAATAAATAAAATCTTTAAAAAAAAAAAAACAGTATAGAGTTTCCTCAAGAACTTAAAAGTAGAAGCAGCATATGATCCAGTAATACACTATTGGGTATTTGCTCACAGAATACAAAAAGACTAATTCAAAACAATATATACATCCCTAAGTATATTGTAGCATTATTTAAAATAGCCAAGATAAGAAAACAACCGAAGTATCCATCCATAAATGAATGGATAACAAAGGTGTGGTGTGTATATATACAATGGAATATTACTTAGCTGTAAAAAAAAAAAATGAGATATTGCCATTTGCAACAACATGAATGGACCTAGAGGTATAATGCTTAGTGAAATATGTCCATGAAAGATATATCCTTTATGATTTTATTCATGTGTAAAATTTAAGAAGAAAAAGAATCAAGAAAAATACTCTTAAATACCAAAAACAAATTGATGGTTGCCATTTATATATTTATTATAAATATATATAAGAAATATATATTTTTATATATATTTACTTTAATAGGCACCTCATAATATATAGAATTGGTGAATCGTTATATTCACCTGAAACTAATACAGTACTGTATGTTAATTATGCTTTAATTCTAAAATATATCAAATAGTGTAATAATAGTACCTATCTCATAGAGTTTTGGTTATGATTAAATGAATTAATATATTTGAAGCACTTAGGAAGGAGCCTGTACCATATAATACCTTAAAAAGTATAGCTGCTGCTGTAGTTGCAGTTCTTGTTCTTGTTATGTGGATCTTTGCTAAGTGACTAATAGTGTAAGGCTGAGCTGCCACTGAGTTCACAGTGTAATAGTTTGGATCACAGAGAAGATAATTACACATTTTATAGTAAGAAAGTTCATATAGAACACTTTGCTTGTATGTGGGGCACCTGGTGGTTCAGTTGGTTGAGCATCTGACTCTTGATTTCAGCCTTGGTTGTGGTCTCAGGGTTGTGAGATTGAACCCTGCATCCATCTTGTGTTGGGCGTGGAGCCTGCTTTGGATTCTCTCTCTCCCTGTTCTCCTCCTCCCTTCCTCTCTCTCTCTCTAAAAATATAAAAATAAAAATAGAAAAAAACACTTAGCTTATATGCCTAGTCATCTTTTCTATCATATTGAGTTCTATAATATAAGAGGTAGATTTCAAAAACACATTAGAGGGGCACTTCGGTGGCTTAGTCAGTTGAGCATCTGCCTTCTGCTCAGGATGTGATCCCAGGGTCCTGGGATTGAGTCCTGTATCAGGCTCCCATGAGGGAGCCTACTTCTACTTCTCCCTCTGCCTCTGTCTCTGTGTCCCTCATGGATAAATAAATACTTTTTTTTTTTTTTTTTTTTAGAAAAAAGACACATTAGAATATACTTAGGAGAAAGCTTATATGATGAGCATCCAAAAAAATACTACTCAAATAAATTCAGCAAATTTGTATCAGTAAAGGAAGGTCATCAGTTTTGGGTAGAGATTAGAAAAGTGAGGAAAGGAGACTTATTCCTAGCTGAGATAATTACTTGAGGAAGGGTTACAGGTACCCTTAGTATGTATATAGTATATTCAGTGGACTAGACTGTATATGTATGTGTGTGTGTGTATATACATAAATTTTTAAAAACCTTTGGAATGTTTAAATTTGAATTAAATTCTGATGTTATGAAATCATTTCCCTCTGCACCCTGTCTTTGATAGCACTTTTTGAAATAGGGATATATCTAGTTCTAAAAATGCTGCTGTTAACTGTGCCAGACTCAGAGCAGGATGGGATAATTTTCTGATTTCTGTGATCCAGTTGGATCACAATGTCATGGCTCACCCTAAGTTCTGTGTAGAACTACTAAATGCTAACTCACAGAATTAAACCAATTTCCATTTTATCCGGTTAAAATGGAATGCACAGAATTTTTTTAGGCCTAAGATACAATATTATATCTAATTTACTGAAACCACTAAATGTCAGGTAGAGAAAAGTCTTGTGTAAGTAGGAATAATATAGTGGGGTTTGAAATGCTTTTTAAAGAAATTCTATAAAATCATGTAAAATGATTTGCGTTTTATAAGTTTGTTAAATCACAAAAGGCCAACATCATTTTTAACATAATATAATATTTGAGCCCATATTTTTGAAAGCATTAGAGCATTTAACCAGTAGTTCTGAAAATGAATCATTTTGCCAGTCATAATCTATATACTTAAAATTCTTTCCCTTTATCTTTCTTTTCAAATTTTTTCTTTTCTTTATTCTGAATTTGGAAAATATTTCAATAAGTAAAAATAAATAAACATGTTTTAAATGTTTTAGAAAAGATTTTCCAAATTAGATAAAAATGTTTGAGGAAATAAAAGCTTCTTTATGCATTCATTGCAATATTGATTTTATCAGTGTGTTTCTGTAAAGATTCTTAAATACTAACTCTAAATAGGTTCAACACATGGTATATATTATGTAATTAATGATAACGTAGAACTATGTTAACCCACAAAATATTGCCAGGGATTTACCAACAGCCACAAATTTAATTATACAGAAGAAAATTGCAGTTGAAAATGTAGTCTTTTGTCTTTCTTTCTTTATATCTAGATGGTACCGTATTATATCCCAATGCAGCATATGATCTCCAGAATACATTGCCACAATTAGAAACAAAGCTTCAGAGCCTGACTTAAGCTTTAATGGTTACAGTTATTTCCATAATGCTAGGAAAAAATAAATCTTTGATCCAGTATCCCAGCTTCAATCCCCTATTCAAAATAATCCAAAAGGCCAAAGATTTCAATACCTTTCATCTCTGCCTAATAACAAAAGTTCTTTGTTTTTGTTTTGTTTTTGATCCTTGGGCAAGTCAGTTGGTTGATGTTTGTCTTCATTTTCTCCTGGTAGGTTCAAGAAGATGATCCCAAAAGCTTCTTTTAGTTTGAAACTTCCATAGATTTTTCTCTTGGTAACTCACAGATTGCAACTCAGTGTATCCATACATCTGTGATTATTTTAATTTTTATCTTTTATTTATAAGAAGAATTATGTATTCTCAATGGAATGGAATGTTATCTTTTTATTTTAAAAATGTGATAAATTGGTCACTCAAAATAATGACTTTGAAATTCTAATAGTAAGAGTTTGATAATATACAAGCATTTATCAATTAAATATTAAATACTATAGCAGCTTAAAATGGACACAAGAAAAATCTGTTATTACTACTTGAGCTATTTACAAAAGTCTTGATGGTTCTAATGAGATAAAGATCCTAGTGTTTTTTCACTTTTATCCTGAAATTCCCTTTATTTCTGATTTGTGTTGAATACTTGATTTTTAGAATACCATGGATTTTTCCTTTTTTTTTAAGATTTTATTTATTTATTCATAAATAATAATGCAGAGAGAGAGAGAGAGAGAGGCAGAGACACAGGCAGAGGGAGAAGCAGGCTCCATGCAGGGAGCCCAATGTGGGACTCGATTCAGGGTCTCCAGGATCACGCCCTGGGCTGCAGGCGGAGCTAAACCGCTGCGCCACCGGGGCTGCCCCCCATGGATTCTTCCTTAGTTAAATTCTTGTTTTGAAGTTAACATCCTCTATTAACTTTCTGAGAAAGAATACCAGAGAGATAAATATTTAGAAACCTAAATATTTCAAAATATCACTATCAATTATTCTCACTCAAGATTAATAGTTCGGCTGCATATGGAATTCTAGGGAAAAAATCTATTTAGAATTGTGAAAAATTGGTATATTATATTCTAACCTCAAGCGTTGCTTTTGAGAGGCATCTAAGTGGCTCAGTCAATTAAGCATCTGCCTTCAGCTCAGGTCATAATCCTGGAGTTCTGGGATCGAGCCCCACGTCAAGCTCCCTGGTCACCAGAGAGCCTGCTTCTTCTCCCTCTCCTCTGCTGTCACTGCGTGCCCCTCTCTTTCACTCTGTCTCTCTCAAATAAATAAAATCTTTAAAGAAAAAAACTGTTGCTTTTAAGAAGTCTTTTTTTCCTAACCTTTGTATGTGATCTGATTTTATTTTTTCTAAAAGCATTTATAATCTTCGTCTCTGGTTTTCTAAATTTTCCTGACCAATAAAATGATATTTTCATTCCATATACTTTGTGCCTTCAGATATTATAATCCATGATGTCATTATCTTCTAGTTATATTTATAAAGGAATTTTGTTTTACTTTCTCATTCTCTGTATTGTTTTCAGGTGATTTTTGAGAAGAGAATGGAAATGTCTCGCATTAGAAATGCTATCTGAAAACCAACTCTACATATTTTAATTATTTCTCATTAAAATCTATCAGTAGCTAGTAATAGTTATAATAAATGAAATTGTCTTTAATCTCTGACTTTTAAATAATCTAATCCATTTAAATAAGTATTTAAGAATCAATAATATTTTAAGGTCTGAGATAGATTGATTACATTCTATTTGATTAGAGGAAAAGTGTGACTTTTTTTTTTTTCACAACTTTCTAAATAAAAATAGCAATACTGCCAACATTTGGCCAAAAATGAAGATTCATCTCATTTCATGTACATTTATTAATCACCTACTATTTGCCAGAAACAGTGGTATTTGTTCTCATTGAGCAAATATAGTCCTTCTTAAAGACAAATGACTTCAAATTTTCTCAGTTCACCAAAGTTTGCCTGTGAAAAACACATTTTGTTTTTAAATTTTAAAAAAGTGGTCTGTGTCTTTTGAAGAAGATCTATGTTTTTATTGTAGCGGTTACCCTCATACTTACACTTTCACCCTTCTTTTTTTTTTTTTTTTTTTTTTTTTTGAGTTTTATTTATTTATTTGAGAGAGAAAGAGAACAGGAGCACAAGCAGGAAGGAGAGAGAAAGAGAGAGGGAGAAGCCGGCTTCCCGCGGAGCAGGGAGCTTGAGCAGGGAAGCCTGACACTAGGCTCAATTCAAGTTTCTGGGATCATGACCTGAGCTGAGGGCAGACACTTAAAGGACTGAGCCACCCAGATGCATGCCCCTACTTATTTATACCTTTTTAAGTTATCTTTTCTAAGTCCCTGTTACTTTGCTTAACCTTTTACTGTCTGGTTTGCCTGTTTGGGTTGGTATGCTTTAACTCTCATTTATTGTGTATGTAACAGCCCTTGATTTTATTCTGTTTCTTCCTCTATCATTTTTAGTAACATTCACTTGCATTATTTTTACTTTTCCTAACATAAAATTTGTACCTTACTTTTTTACCCTATTTTTATTCTAATCATAGATGTGCATAGTTTTAAATGTTTTACATCATTTCAAAACTCCCCCTCTAATAGACTCCTCAAAACAACTCAAGGGCACAGAATTATATAAACTCTATATAGTAAAATCTTGTCTTGATTTTTTTTTAATATTTTTTTAAAGATTTTATTTATTGATTCATAGACACAGAGAGAAAGAGGCAGAGACACAGGCAGAGGGAAAAGCAGGCTCCATGCAGGGAGCCCAATGTGGGACTCGATCCCGGGTCCCCAGGATCACACCCTAGGCTGCAGGCGGCAGCAAACCGCTGCATCACTGGGGCTGCGCTTGTCTGGATATAAAAATCTTTGGTATATTCTTTGTTTCATTGAATTTTTTAAAATTTGCTGTTCATTTGTTGCCTTGTTTCATATGTTGGTTATGAAAAGTCTGATATCAGTCAAATTATTTTACCTTTATAAATTATTTGATTGTTGTACCTGGAAATCTGGGTTTTGTTCTTGGCATGTAATTGTTTCACTCTGATATATCTACAGCTTGCTCATTATAGATTCATTTTCCAAGGTATCCAGTGGACCCTTTCAGTGTCTAGATTCAGGTCTTTCTTATTTTTTAAAAGTTTTCTGGGCTATTAATTTTAATTATTAACTTTGTTCTCTTGTACTTTGGCAGAAGGTGGTTATTCCTCCTTCCACTGTCTTATATTTCCATTATTCTTCTCTCTTTTTACCACCTTATCTCATTTTCATTTTCTTTTAGCTTCCTGCCTTTCTTCAGTGTCCCTTATTAAATTTTCATCTGAGTTTTTTCATCCTTGAGCACCCTGTAATTTATTCTTCACTTCTGAATTGATTTTATCTTGGTCTTCCTTTCTCTTTGCTGAGTTCAGTCAACTCTCTTTTTGTTGTTTTGTTTATTTCTGTTCCTAGTTTTGGAATTTCAGATTCATGATGGGTTTTCATATTTTCAAATGCTTGTTTGACTATATTTCATTCCATTTGTGGTATTGCCTTGTTATTTCCTTCTGCATCAGATTGATTTTTCCCTGATGGAGTTCTCCTCAGTTGATATGTATTGATTTTCATTTCTGATGTTTGGTAGCTAACTGTTACCCTTTCTCTTGATCAATGTGAGTGTATGTATGTGGTGGGGGGCAGGAGGTGCTTATTATGGTGCTTTAAGTGATTCCTAGTAAAAAACGGTACCCTCTTCCATCAGTGTATCAAAGTGCAGATTCTTTGGTAGATTTGCTTTGTGGAATGGGGATAGGAGTTGTTTTCAGTATATTTTTCTTCTGGGATAGGTTAGGGATTGTGAGTTCTCCAACTTTGTACTCTCTTTCAAAACCCTAAAGTTTCCCCTTTCCTTCTTTTCATCTTCATTGCTCAGTTGCTAGAGAGGCTTCTTTATTACCTTCTTTCTGTCAGGAAATGTGCATTTTAAAGAACACTCTTTTAAAGTAGTGTACTTTGAATTTCTTACTCTGATCTACATGGATGGATACCTGTTGAATATTTTCATATTTAGGATGGTTATCATCATTCTGGCAGTAGTTTTAGTTTGACATTAGGCCCAGTTACCAAATTCTCTTTACCCAAATGTTTTTCCTCAAACTACCTTTCCTCTCCTAATGCCTAATGGTAGAGTAGGGATCTTTCATGAATGTGAAAGATCTTTATATGGAACATGGTAATTTTTCTCTTTTTAATTGTAGTTATTTTGATGTTTGGGCATTCTTTGTAGCTTCACATTATGCTGAGGGCATGTTTTTTGTATATTTATTTTTCTGTATTTCCTTTTCTGTTTTGTCTTGGAGAGAGATAAGACTTAGATGGCAACCATTGCTTCAACTACCTGGTATTCTCAAATTAATATGTTTTAACTTTATACCATGTTTTTTCCCAGCCCTCTCTCCAGTCTAAGTAAACTTATTCGTTCAAAAAATATTTAAGACATTTTTCTAACTACATGCCACACATTGCTCTAGAGATACAATAATGTATAAAACAGATGTTCTTGACCTGCTAGATACTATATTCCAATAGTAGAGAGTACAAATAAAATAAATAAATGAATGTATAAGATAATGTTAGGTAGTGATGAATGCTGTGTTTAAAAATAAATAAAGCCATATAAAAGTGACAAGTTTGGGTAAATTGTAGTACTACCTAGAATAGTTGGGAAGATCTCTTTGAGCAAATTATGTTATAGAACAGTAATGTATATCTTCTTATATTATCATTTACCTTATATAAATCACAAAGATTTTACCACTGAGCAGATTTCCATGACAAATAGAATGGGTGGTGTGGTATTATGGAACATATACCAAATGAGAAAACTCTAAGAGAGTACAACCTCAGATCGTCTGCTCTTCAATTGTTTTCTCACCCTGCTTTAGAGAATTGATATTGATAGAGGATTATTTAAGGACCATAGAGTTGATAGAGGATTATTTAAGGACCATAGAGTCTATCCTTTCTTCCCCAAAACTCCCAAGTTTTAAGCTCAGACCTCAGGGAATGATTTACTTGGTCTTTTTTCCCATCTGCATTGCTTTCACTGACTTGCTTTGATATCAAGGCTATAGTCTTTCACTGAAAAATGGTACAGTGAATAGACTGATCCTGCTATGAAGGAGTTGTAGACTGCTTAGTCTTCTGTGTTAGTCAGTGTTCTATGTGTTATGCACCATATAAGAAGTATATTTAATAACCAAATATTTCTCATACAAAAATGTATTTTTCATCTCTTCAAGAATGGAAGCTAGGTAACTAAGCAGTCTTACATTTTGCTTTGGCTCTCAAGAAACTTAACAGCAGATTCCGAGTTAATTCAAGACTCCTGTACTGTGTACTTCATTTTACAGCCAAATTTAACCTAATCTGAGTTATATTCTCCCTGAGAATTCTTCCTAAGTTGTCTCATTGTTTATAGAACATGGCAGGGGTGTCTATATAAACAAGTAAACAGGTATATAAGGCAGTAAACTGGAATTCTAGTGCTTCCTCAAATCTTTAGTTGTATGACTTTGGACAAGTAGAGCAACCTCTCAAGAAGTTTAATTTTAAATATTTTAGCTGCAGAACACTGTTTTCATCAGGAAACTTGAAAGCTTAATAAATGGACCAAATAGTAGCAGAATCACTGTGTTCAGGCCAATGTCATAGTTACAGGCAAACTAATCCTAATTTAGGAAAAAAATAATTTATTTTAATTCCATTATAGTTAACATAGAGTGTAATATTAGTTTCAAGTGAACCCTATAATGATTCAATAATTCTGTATATTACTCAGTGCTCATCAAGATAAATGTACTCTTCATCCCCTTCATCTATTTTACCCATCCACTCACCCAGCTCCCCTCTGGTAACCATTTGATTGTTCTAATTAAGTGTCTATTTTTTGGTTTGTCTCTTTTTTCCCCCTTTGTTTTGTTTCTTAAATTCCACATATGAATGAAATCGTATATTTCTCTTTCTCAGACTGACTTATTTTGCATAACATTATATTCTAGATCCATCCATGTTGTGGCAAATGACAAGGTTTATTCTTTTTTATGGTAAATGATATTCCATTGTGTATATATATATGTATATTGTGTATATATATATATATTTATGTGTGTGCATCCATATCTTTGTCCATTTATGTCAGTGGACACTTGGGCTGCTTCCATAATTTGGCTATTAAAAATAATGCAGCTATAAACATAGGCATTCATATATCATTTTTTTTTGCATATATCATTTTGAATTAGTTTTTTCATACTGGGTAAATACCCAGTAGTATGATTAGTAGATCATACATACAGTAGTTCTGTTTTTAATTTTTTGAGGAACCTCCTTACTGTTTTCTATGATAGCTGCACCACTTTGCGTTCCCATCAACAGTACACAAGGTTCCTTTTTCTCTACATCCTCACCAATACTTGTTTCTTGTGTTTTTAATTTTAGCCATCCTGATGGGTGTGAGGTGCTACCTCATTGTGGTTTTGATTTGCAGTTTCTTAATGATGAGTAATGTTGAGCATCTTTCCATGTGTCTGTTGGCCAACTGGACTTTGGAGAAATGTCTGTTCATGTCTTCGGCCTGTTTTTTAATTGTGTTATTTTAGGAGGGTATTGAGCTGTATCAATTCTTTATATATTTTAGATACTAACCCCTCCCTTATCAGATATGTCATTTCCAAATATCTTCTCCCATTCAGAAGATTATCTTTTAGTTTTGTTGAATTTTTCCTTTTGCTATGCAGAAACTTTTTATTTTGTGGTAATCCCCAAAAGTTTATTTTTGCTTTTGTTCCTCTGGCCTAAGGAAACATATCTAGAATTAATCCTAATTTTTGTCTAGATAGAATTAGAGCTACTTCTTGGAACAAAAAGATACAACCTGTTTTTCCTCCACTACAGACAGGTTTTATTTTATTTTTTTAAGATTTTATTTATTCATGACAGAGAGAGAGAGAGGTAGAGACACAGGCAGAGAGAGAAGCAGGTTCCATGCAAGGAGCCTGACGTGGGACTAGATCCCAGGTCTCCAGGATCACACCCCCGGCGGAGGACTGCGCTAAACCGCTGGGCCACCGGGGCTGCACGAGGTTTTATATTTTTAATGGGTCCCCTGTTTGCAGTCTTCATAAAGATTTTTAGTTTCTCTATGTTGAATAAGAGTCTTAAGGATAATGAATGGATCTTTTATTATACTAGATCAGTGGCTTTCATACTTTTAACATACATGAAAATCACCTGAAGGACTTGTGAAAACAGGTTGTTAGGCCCACCCACAGTTTCTGATTGCATAGGTCTGGGGTAGGACCTAAATTTTTAATTTTTACCGACTTCCTAATGATACTATAGCTGCTGATTCAGCAATTATACTTTGAAAACTACTGCCTTAAATCAGTATTTAAAATGCATTTTAGCTACTTTTCTTATCTTAAAAATTATATCAAATCATATAACCTGGGCAGCCCAGGTGTCTCAGCGGTTTAGTTCCGACTTCAGTCCGGGGTGTGGTCCTGGAGACCCGGGATCAAGTCCCACATTGGGCTCCCATCATGGAGCCTGCTTCTCTCTCTGCCTGTGTCTCTGCCTCTCTCTCTCCCTCTCTGTGTGTCTGTCATGAATAAATAAATAAAATCTTTTAAAAAAATCATATAACCTAATAATAGCTGGAACACAATGTTTAAGTAATATATGATCTGAAAAATATTTCATTAACATACAAACTTTAATGTCATAAAGTTTTCATAGCTAATATCAAGACTTATCTGTACCTTTTTGACTTCTTGTGCTACCGTTGTAAGTAACTGGATACTAAGCCATTAGCAATCAGGGTTGGCTTCAGCAATAAAGAAATTATTCAAATCTAAAAGCAATCCTTTGCTTTTGACATCCTGGCAGCACCTAAGGAGAAAATATCAGAGTCAATATAAGTGCATTTATTGACTATTTAGCTCTTTTTTATGTTTAAGGTGCACTTTTGATATATACATGTACATTATTAATTGCTTCTAAAAATATTATGGAAAAAAATGTGTTAGGAATTAAGTCAAATGTCCCAAACTGGATAGATGGACAAACACATTGTGAGATATCTTTGCAATGAAATATTATTAGGCCATAAAAAGTAGTAAATATATAACATACTACAATATGAATAAACATTAGAAATGTTATGCCTAGTAAAAGAAGCCAGACATAAAAGATCATCATATAATGTGTGACTCAATTTATATAAAAATTCAGAATACATAAATCCATAGAAACAAAAAACAAATTAGTGGTTGCCAGTGGCTAGGAGTAACTTTTTAATGAGAGAGAGTTTCTTTTTTGGGGTGATGAAAATGTCTTGAAATTAAATAGAGATGATAGATGGTACAATATTGTTAATGTACTAAATGACATTGAATTGTTCACTTTAAAATGGTTAATTTTGGGGTTCCTTGGTGGCTCAGTTGGTTAAGTATCAACTCTTGATTTTTGCTCATGGTCGGGTGATTGAGCTCTGAGTTGGGCTCTATGCTCAGCAGAGAGTCTACTTGAGATTCTCTCTCCCTCTTCCTCTACCTCTCCACAATGCACATGTACTCTCTCTTGCTCTTTCTCTCTCTCAAATAATAAATATTTTTAAAAATAAATAAAAATGGGTAATTTTATGATATGAATTTCTTTTTTCTTTTTTTTTTTTAAGATTGTATTTATTTATTAATGAGAGACACAGTGAGAGAGGCAGAGACATAGGCAGAGGGATTAGCAGGCTCCATGCAGGGAGCTGATGTGGGACTCAATCCTGGGACTCCAGGATCATGCCCTGAGCCAAAGGCAGACACTCGGCTGCTGAGCCACCCAGGCGTCCCTATGATACGAATTTCACCTCAAGTAACAGTTGTTCATTTTAAATCTGAGTTCTATTTTTTTAATACCCCTTTTATTTATTTAAGTAAACTCTGTACCCACTGTATGGCTTGAGCTATACCCCATGCTCTACTGGCTGAGCCAGCCAGGCACTCCAATTATTATTTGTTTTAAAAAATTCAAAAATTGTCTTCAAAAACATTGGTTAGCTTTATTAACACATTCCACCACTTCCTCTACTTCTAGGGAGAAGCTTTGAGTGAGATTGAGGGGAGGAGATAGGGAGCAACAACAACTAAAGCTAGATACCAGTAGCCTATGGAAATTGGATGTAATACTCAAATGTAAGCAACTTGTGTTGTCTTAGTGCTAACCTCAGAAAATAGTCAGATGTTCTCAATTCAAGATAGGACATTAGGAAATGTAATTATAGTTTCATTCTCTCTCTAAATCCACTTTAAACTTCAATTTCTTCATGTTCTTTATTAAGAGGAAGCTAACTCCCATTACTGTTCTACATTGGATTTCCTGCTAATATCTCTCCAACTTTCTTTTTATCTTAGTGGTTGTTTTCATTTTCACTTACTGTGTATTTCTTTCTTTTCCTTTAGTTCAAGAGTCAACAACGTATGACCCTTGGGCCTGATTTCACCCACCGCCTATTACTGTGAACAAAGTTTTATTCAAACACAGCCATGCTCAATCTTTTGTGTATGATATATAACTGCTTTAGTACTATAACAGTGGAGTTGAGTATTGCAGTAGAAATCATCTGCACCACAAACCTAAAGTATTTTCTATTACACCTTTAATAGAAAACATTTGCCAATCTTTGCTTTTATTGACTAAGTGGAAGGTAAAGAACAGATTCTAAAAAGTGAATAAATATCACCACAAATGAAAGTATATAGAAAAGTATAGGATTTCTACTTAGGTTAGCTAGAAGACCCATGTGGTCAGGGTAAGAGTTTCATGAAGGTGAATCGTCAGAGGTAATATAGGAAAGATAGATTACTCTAGAGTATTTTTAATGCCATGTCAGGAATTTAAATGTATTATTAAAAACTGAGCCATTTAAGGTCTTTGAGCAAAAGAATTTTGCCAAAACAGGAAACTGTTGCAGTAGTGTTTACAAAGTAATGAGAGTATATTAATGAGAAGTTAATACTAATGTATTAATGAGAAAGATCACATTAAAGAGTTACTACAGGCTTAAGAATTGATTGGAAATGGGTGCCTGGGTGGCTCAGTCGGTTAAGCATCTGCCTTCAGCTCAGATCATGATCCCAGGGTGCTGGGATTGAGCCGGAGTCAAGCTCTCTGCTTAGGTGAACCTGCTGCTCCCTCTCCCTCTGCCTCACCCCCACCTGTTCATGAGTCCTCACTCTCTCACGCTCGCTCTCTCTCTAATAAATAAATAAAATCTTTAAAAAGTGATTGGACATTAAACATTGGGTTTTGGGAACAAAGAATAATAATTCTTAAATTCAGACTTACTGAGCATAAAATAAAAAATTGTTTACACATATTTGGATGGTGAAGAGCTAATTTTTATGGAAGGTTTAATTAAGTTAGCAGAGAGAGACTATAACACTACGTAGGTTAGAAAACAAATGCAAATTGATTACTAGGTATCATTATTACTAAAGTTGTTAGGGCACAATAGCCACAGGCAAGTTTTCATTGGTTGTATTTTATTTCAGGATACCCCACTGCCATCAACTAGTCGGGGTCCATCTCTATAAAATCCTTTTACCTCTGCTCCCCAGAATGTCATGCTTATACCCAGATTTACTTACGTTATTTCATGCAGAGTAAATTATTTCCATTTTCTAAATACTCTGAATCATACCCAAGAAGGATTCTAGCTCTTTCAAATAAAAATGCTCATCAAGATATTTTCTTCAACTAGATCCATAGTTCCCAAACTGTGCAATGAGACCCCTCAGAGTACTGGGGCAAATTCACAAGAGTGCTATAGAATATTTTATCTCAGAGTAATACACAAATTCAACATTATTAGTGATACATTCCTTTCAGATAATAATCTTGGAATTGGTTGCCATAATTTAAAAAAGCAAGTACCTCCTGAAAATCAGTGCAGAACAGGAAATAAGGGTTACACTATTCAATTAGAATCTGAGGCTTAAGGAGTTGTGTGATGCCCAAAGCACATATCCCATTAATAAGTATTGTGGTAAAAAAAAAAAAAAAAAAAAAAAAAGTATTGTGGTTATTTTTGAAGTAAAAAATATTTTGTAAAATTTATATGTATTATTTTCTCAAACCAGCTATTAAGTTGTTAGGCTTATCAGTACTTACTAGGTTATTTGAACCTGTTAAAAATGAAAAAATTAAAAAAACCTAGAACTGTTAGGAGTCTTAGAGTACCATGAAAAAAAGTTGCTATACCCTAGGGTCTTGAGAACTGAGAAAGTTTCAAATTCTCTAAACTGAAGAGTTGTCCAACTCTAAAATGAATACATTCTTCTCTTAGCCTGTGAAAATGCAACAGTCCTTTTTTCTTTTCTTTTTTCAAAATAGCATTTCAGTTACAGGGGATCTAGGTGGAGTCTCAGTAAAAAGCTAACCAGATATTTTTAAATTATTTGTACAACATATACGGTGCTTTGTACTGGAGCAAACATTTAAAAAGTACACTTAAGGTTACATACAGTCAGGTAAGGGAGATAAGGCAAATGCAAGTTGTTTAAAAATAAAATAGGGTGCCTGGGTGGCTTAGTCAGTTAAGCATCTGCCTTCAGCTCAGTTCATGATCCCAGGATGCTGGGATCGAGCCCCATATTAGACTCCCTGCTCACTGGGGAGCCTGCTTCTCCCTCTCCCTCTCCTGCTCCCTCTGATTATGCTTGCTTTCTCTGTCTCTCTCTCTATATATACACACACACACACACACACACACAATTTATATGATATTAAATATTTTTTAAAAGTAAAAATAAAATTCTTTTAGTTATTTCATAATATTACATATTAAAGAGGTTCAAAGAGGAATGAGTGCATCTTGGTGCAAACGTAGTAAGTCTTTGTAGGCTAAAATTTAGATTTCAGGGGGCCTTGATGGAGGGTCAAAATTCCAACAGGTAGAACCAGTGGCTATTTCAGATAGAAAGAACAACATAAAGACCCAGAAGACTTATTTTGGGAGAAGCAAATCATTCTGTATGATTGAAGCAAGGACATATGTTGTGGAGTAATAGAGGTTACAGCTGGTTTACTGTGGAAGTTGGGAGTATTTTGTGGAGAGTTTTGAATGCTGGGGTGTGAGGCATTTGGATTTAATTTTCTAGGAAAAGAAGAGTGATTAGGGTGATTAATCTGTCAGCAGGATATAGGATGATTAAATCAAGGAAAGAACGGAGGCAGAGCTTTTGGAAAGGGAATGATGGATTTTGTTTTATGTATTTATATTTCGAAGGAAATACCAAACTGTATATCAACGTTAAAGAACGTACTTTGTTCAGCATTGCAACTAAGAGTTATAACTTAAACTCACCATTCATACAAAAACAAAACTTTTTAATGTTCTTCATATTACTACAGAAATAATAAAATGGAAATATTTGTGAAGTGCATATAACACGACAAATATTGTATTAAGCACTCATTTAGTTCTTATGATGACTTTGATAGTATCTACTATTCCCATTTTTCAAATGAGAACAGTGAGGCCTAGGGAAGTTACATAACCCAAAAATCACAGTTAAAGAGTAGTCAGATTGGCAAAACTGTTAAAAATAAGTGTACTGTTGGGGTGTCTGGCTGGCTCAGTCAGTAGAACATGAGACTCCAGGTCTCAGGGTTGTGAGTTCAAGCCTGACATTGGGTATAGAGTTTGCTTAAAAATTAATAAGTGAGTAAGTATACTGGTTTGTTTAAACTCTCTGGTACTGAAAATCCTATCAGATTATTTTCATTGGCTTGGACGTGGCTCCTCTCTTATTATTTTATTTTTCATATCATTCTTGATCCCTAATGCCATTCCTCTTCTCACCATGGGAACTCTAATGTGTTTGATATTAGTTTTATATCCTTGAAAAATGTATCATTTTTAGATGTGTGTTTACATTATACACAATATATAAAAGTATGAACTATATAACTTGTCCAATCTGATGTATATATTTCTAGTTTATTGCTTTTAATCTTTATATAATAGTGTGCATTTACCACATTTTCCTTATCTTTTCCCCTAGAGATGGACTTGCAGGATGCCTAACACTGCCTTTCACTTCCAGCAAAGCTATGATTAACATCCTATGTATGTCCCCCTAAAACCTATCTTCTTTCCACTATGTCTTGCTGCCTCCTATTACATGCTTTTTCAGGGGATTATTTCAGATGGAAGAAAGGCTAACTTCTATGTTCATGGAATAGTTAAGATTGCAGGTATTTTAATCCCTAAAAAGATTAAAATATAGTGGAATGAGCAATTTCATTGGCGCTTCAAAAGGAACCATCTAGGCAGGAAGACCTAGGTAAATTATTTGGTTCCATTGATGCATTAGGTTTAGTCAGCGGTAACAAGCATTTGCTAGTGCATTTGTTCTGGCTTTTTTCTTTTAGTGATTCTATTGCTGTCATTGGCATGAAGTAGTGCATATCATAACATTGTAATTGTAAACGATTTATACATTATCTTAATGGTTGTCAAAGTCAGTATTTTTCTTGACAAGCACATAGGAACTATACTTTGTCATAATTCATATTTGATCCTCCCTCTCCTATAAGGAAATACATTTTACGCTCTCTGGGAGATTTACGAAACATGTAGATCCTATTAAGAAGGAAACATATTATTTGGTTGTTGTATTTGTTTTTTGGCTTCTCAATTATTCATTCTTTCATCCTCATTTTCTGACACGTATTACTATGGCATCTTCATCAAGCTATGGAAAACAGACTAAACATGTTCTTTAGAATAGACAACAGTGGTGTGCCTTGAAACACAGCATCTGGTACTCTCAGCCCTCTCATCATTGGTTGTCTAGGTTTGGGGGCACTCTTTGGTTGTCTAAATATTTTTCTGTTACCATACTCCCTATTTAATTTTCTTCTTTGCTGTTATGAATAGTGATTTATATTTACCAAAGTCACCAATCTCCTATTTAGTTTTTTCCTTTTTTCAGCCATGTACTTGAAGAAGTAAAATAGACTTACTCCTGGCTGTTGATCTGCTTTTGCTCTTACTCTTGTTTATTGAATCAAGCTAATCACCATTTATAAACATCTCTTGTTTGTATAAAGATTTACTTCAAGTAATAAAATATTTTGTCTTTTAAATAATTTTGATCAGAAGAGAATTGAATATCACCAAAATTTGAAAAATAAAAAATATATAATTACCCACAATTTTTCTACTCACATTTAACCATTTTTACTCTGTGTATATTCTCTTCCACTTTTTTCCTTTTGATTTAGTGTAGTTTGTAACCATACTTTGTACACACCATTTGTATGCCTTATGTATCATTTAACATTTATGTGGTGTAAACATTTTCCATTTTTCCACTTAGTTTTCATAATTATAATTTTTTCCATAATCATAATTTTAAAAATTTTCAAAATATTCTCTAGAGTAGCAATGTCCAATGGAAATATAAGTCACAGATAGTTGAAAATTTTCTAGTAACCACATTGAAAAAATAAAAAGAAACAGGTAAAATTAATGATGTAGTCTATTTAATCTGTGTAAAATATTTTTCATTTTAACATGTAATTATATAAAATTATTAATTATATTTTTGACATTCTTTTATTCATACTAAGCCTTTAAAATTGATGTTTATCTTAAATTTATAACAGTCGTTTCAGTCACTAAATTGTCAGTGATCAAAATGAAATGTAGCTGTACCAAAACAATAAAATGATGTTTAGCAGAAAAATATTTTCCACTGTTTCTATTTCTAAATGATTAAAGAAATTAAATTAAAATCAAGCCCCACAGTCACATTAGTCCATTGCATGTGCCCATTAGCTACATGTGTCTTCTTACATTTAAATTAAAATTAAATAAAATTTGAAATTCAGATCTTCAGTTGAAGTTGCCACATTGTTCTTAACTAGCCACATTTTAAATGATCAACAGCCAGGTTTAAAGTAGGTGTATATGCCAATTCTTTCTTGACTGTTGTTCCTCAGTCATTAAGTACATTGTTTCCAGGTTTTCCGCAAAATAAATAGTATACCAATATGTTCATGAATGAATATTTTCCCATATTTTAGATTATTTCCTTTAAAGTAGACTCTCAGAAAGAGAATTATTGGGTCAAAGAGTGTGAATTTGTTTATGGTTCCTCATGTGTATTTTCAAATTATTTTCTGAAAAAATGTCAATTGCGCTCCCATTAGCAGTATTAATATATTAATTTTACCAGCCTTTCTTCATCACTAAAGAATCTTTCTTCCTCATGTTGTTTCTTTGTTAGAAAGAAATACTTGTCTATAAATTTGTTAGTATATTACTTGTTCACTTTTAATGGAATGCTTTTTCATGTTCTTGGCTCATTTATTTATTGATGTCCTCATATTTAATTTTTAATCTATTTTTAAAGTTCTTTATAGAATACAGATATTAACCCTTTGTCATATTTACTGTCGACATTTTTTCCTGATCTTTTGTTTGCTTTTATATACCCCTCCTAGTATTGGAAGAGAATCAACTGAAGGCTTTGAGTTTTCTAAGTCTGTCTTTAGATAATTTTCTCTCTTTAGGCTCAGAAGTCATTCCCACTCCAGAAGTTTGATATTTACTTGTTTTATTATAGATTGTCTATGTTTTTTTAAAAAAGAAAAAGAAAACTCGTTAAACTGGAATTTATATAGTTCTGTATTTGCAAGAAAGAACTTTAAATTGTAAGTTCTTAACCTTTAGTCAAAATCCAGTGCTTACTCACTACTTATAGTAGATACTTATAGTATAAGTATAGTATAAGATATAAGTATAAGATATAAGATATAAGTATATAAGTATAAGATATAAGATAAGATATAAGTATAAGATATAGTAGATACTTATAGATAAAACTCAAAGGGTTACTGACCCTATGTCTACTGCTACAACTGTGTATGAAATTTTACCCAAATAAATTCAAGTAGACTGGTTTGAATGCTTGAAAATAATATCTATGTCTACCCTGTTATATTCTAATTACTTTTTTAAATAAAAGGTCCTTTTCCCCCCAATAACTGTGTGCTTACATTTGATAATTATAAGGCATGATACTCTATGTAGCTTTAGTCCCTTTTTTATTTATTTATTTATTTATCTATCTATCTATCTATTTATTTATTTATTTATTTAAATATTTATTTATTTATTCATTCAGAGAGAGCCAGAGAGAGGCAAAGACACAGGCAGAGGGAGAAGCAGGCTCCATGCAGGAAGCCTGATATGGGACTCGATCCCCGGTCCCCAGGATCACACCCCAGGCTGCAGGCGGCGCTAAACCACTGCGCCACCAGGACTGCCCTTTAGTTCCTTTTTAATCAATATTTTTATATTTCGAAGAGTACAAATCCCTAAAATTTACAATCACATGAACACGTGCGCCCACACACATAAACACACACACCTCTATTCTTCAGATAATTGTTAAGGAAATAATAAAAAGAATTTGTGCTCTTAGGTAAGGACAATTAAAAAGCCCAAATGAGTGCAGCAGTTTAGCGCCGCCTGCAGCCTAGGATGTGATCCTGGAGACCCTGGATTGAGTCCCACGTCAGGCTCTCTGCATGGAGCCTGCTTCTCCCTCTGCCTCTCTCTCTCTCTCTGTGTCTCTATGAGTAAATAAATAAATAATCTTAAAAAAAAAAAAAGCCCAAATGATTTTCCTCAATTAAGATACACACTGGTAAAGAGCAAGAAGAACAATTCCTTTCCTTATCTTTTTTTTTTACTTTTATTTTTTTTATTATTTATTTATTTTTAAGATTTTATTTATTTATTCATGAAAGACACAGAGAGAGAGGCAGAGACACAGGCAGAGGGAGAAGCAGGCTCCATGCAGGGAGCCGGATGTGGGACTTGAACCTGAGTCTCCCAGATCACACCTCCCAGATCACACCCTCACAAGCGCTAAACTGCTGTGCCACCCAGGGATCCCTCCTTTCCTTATCTTTTAGTATATTAAGGAATTTAATTATTTTACATCCTCCTATGTAGCATCTAAACTACACCAAGAAATCCTCAGAGTAATTGGATGACAAATTTATTTACAGTTGATTCTTGAAGAACGCAGGGGTTAGGGGTACCAGCACCTCGCACAGTCAAAAATGTGCATATAACTTTTGACTCATCCAGAACTTAACTACTTAGTAGTAAACTATCATTGACCAGAAGCCTTACCCGTAACATAAACAGTCTATTAAATACATAATTACAATAAATAAAGTAAGCTAGAGAAAAGAAAATGTTACTTAAAAACTTATAAGGAAGAGAAAATACATTTATAGGACTGTATTGATTGTATTTATCAAAAAAAAAAAAATCTGTGCATAAGTGGACCTGCACAGTTCAATCTCAAACACACAGGTTTCTAAGCATCAAGTGTGGCTATGCTAAAATGGTTCTTTGGCTCTGCCTTAGTCTTTCCCCATCCCTCCTACTCCTTTTTGTTCTGTTTTGTTTACCTTTTTTTTTTAAGATTGTATTTATTTTTTCATGAGAGACAAGAGAGAGGAGGCAGAGACACAGGCAGAGAGAGAAGCAGGCTCCATGCAGGAAGCCCGATGTGGGACTCGATCCCGGGTCCCCAGGATCACACTCTGGGCCGAAAGCAGGTGCTAAACCTCTGAGCCACCCGGGGATCCCTTGTTTACCATTTTAATGAATAAAATCATCTTGCCTCACATTCAGTACTGATTAATATTATCAGATCTTTTAAGTGTTAGAATATGCTTTGCTTTCAGTTGCTCATAGGGACAAAGAGTAATAGGATTAACTGTTGTATAGATTGAAATCCCAAATTAGAAATTACAAAATTTCTTGATTATATACTTTTGTAAACTAGAGCCATATAAACGATTGGCCTGTTTTTATTGTAAACCTGACACTTGAAAAAAAATTTTCTAATGGCACTGTTTTCATTTTTAGTGATAATACAGTCTAGAATGTGTGGCCTAGCAAAGGATATAAATCTAGGAAGAAAAATTATGGTTGGCATCAATTTTAAGTCTTTGTACTAGAACAGAACACAAATCCTAAATTGTTTAAATACTAAAATATTTACTTTAAGTAAAACAAGAGACTATTCAAAAATGGGATTAGTTTAAATTGTGAATTTTCCTCGTTTAAAAGCTGATAGTTTTTTGTATATTCTTTATAAAATTAACAAAACAAAATGGAAGTTATATTGTCCACGTCACAATACTCTTGTGTTGCATTTTAAAGTAAAACACACATACACACATTTGGAATGAGGCCAGATTTAGACTCCAGGGGCATACTGTTCAGTACCTTAAATTACAATCAGATGTATTTTAGCACAGATCAAATTTTCAGTCCGAAGTTGGTGAGAAGCCTAATTATTTGACCAGGTTACTATTTGTGTAGGCCATTCTATGGCTGTCTGTGGTTAATCCACAGCTGGCAGAAGGCTAGCTCTGGGAGGTTTTTATTTCATGCTGGAGCAGTCTGGGGAGAAATGGGGGGGTGAGGGGTTTAAACACTCCTCATTAAATGAAAGACTAAAAAGCAAGTACATACTTATTACTATGGAGACAAGATGCTATATAAACTGTTCATTTTAATTCCCCAAGTGACAAAAATAGCAAAGGAAACAGCTTGGATGTTCATAGTTTGCAAGTGACATGGTAGTCGATTAAAAAAGAAAGGTGAAAACATTTAAAAAATAATGTTACCTACAACTAAGACTTGTTACCTTTTAGAACGGTTGAATATTGCTAAAGAATAAATGGATTGGGATTTTTAAATAATGAGAAAATATTATGTTATTATAATAAGGAAACATTCTTATTAGGATTTCATTAACAATCCTTTAAAGTAATAAGAAACAATTATACTATAAAATTCTTTCTTAATATCTCAGAGCTTATAAGGGCAATAAACCCCTTCATATCCAAGTGTACATGACTCCTGCCTCAAAATTAAATTTTTAGTATCCTCTTAATATTCAATTTGAAAGTAATAGAAAAAATACTTTTTTCTTTTTAAACTTTTTAGAGTTTACATGATGGATGTGGTTAGTCCCTCAGTTATGGTTGAACATTCCAATAGCCTTTTTGTAATTTTAAAAGAAATTTAATCCTATTAGATTAAATCTGTATGCCATAAGTACTTCCCCTTAATCATCCAATCCGGTGGCTTTCGCTCATCTTTTCTTTCCTACCCATTGATAGTATTGGGTACCTTTAAGTATATTCTTAAAATTTCCCTTTTGGATTTCTCTGTCATCATTTCTGCTGTCCTCAGTTCCCTTCCTCTGATTCTTTATGTTTTTCTTTTCTGCTTTTGACTGTTATGAATTGTTGCTGTCCAGATTAACATTCTTTCAATTTTCACACAAGCTTATTAGTCCTTTCTTTCAAGGAAATCTTCATTACCCTTCATCTATCCTCACCCTGCCTGAGAGACTCCTAATGTGCCACTCAAGGCCTTTTGTGTTGTTGTTGTTGTTTCTTCAAGTTTTTATTTATTTATTCATGAGAGACAGAGAGAGCGAGAGGCAAAGGGAGAAGCAGGCTCCCTGCAAGGAGCCTGATGTGGGACTTGATCTCGGATCCTGGGTCTTACCCTGAGCTGAAGGCAGACTCAACTGCTGAGTCACCCAGGCATCCCTGCCTTTTGTGTTCTTAACTGGCCTTTTTTACTTTATCCTCTGTTGCCCTTTGTGTAGTCAGTCTTTACTCATGCACCATTCAAATCAATTTCCAATATAAGCATCCATGTCTTTGCTTACACTTTTTTTTTTAAGATTTTATTTATGCACTCATGAGAGACACAGAGAGAGAAAGAAGCAGGAACATAGGCAGAGGGAGAAGCAGGCTCCCTGTGAGGACCCCAGCATTACAACCTTAGCCAAAGGCAGATGCTCAACCACTGAGCCACCCAGGTGTCTCACTTACACTGTTTTTTATCTAGGAAGTACAAATCTTTTTTTTTTTTTAAGATTTTATTTGTTTATTTAAGAGAGAGAGCACAAGCAGGGGGAATAGCAGAGGGACAGGGAGATGCAGACTCTCCACTGAGCAAGAAGCCCTGCTCGATACTCGATAAGTTATAATTAAAGTATTTTTCTATTATTTTTTCATTATTTGAAATTTTCAAATCAGAATCTTCCCTATTTTTTTTTAAAGATTGTATTTATTTATTCATGAGAGACACAAAGAGAGAGACAGACAGAGACACAGACAGAGGGAGAAGCAGGCTCCATGCAGGGAGCCTGACGTGGGACCTGATCCCGGGACTCCAGGAGCATGCCCTGAGCCGAAGGCAGGCGCTAAATCGCTGAGCCACCCAGGGATTCCCTCAAGTCAGAATCTTCCTAAAAACTTCACCTTAGATGTTTCATAAGCTAACAGACTAATGATCTTAGTAAACTAACTTCATTTCTAAACTAATTTCAGTTTTTAATAAGTAGTATATTACTTACAAGAATCCAAACTATTTATAAGAAGCTAAAAGGATCCAATCTGCCTTTACGGTTTCTCTAATTTAAATGTAATCATTGTCTCAAATGAGACCTTTGAAATATTTTTTATTCTGTGGATTCCCAGAATTCTTTCAGTATTGATAATAGAAATCTAATATAAAATAAGTAATGGATTATACTCTGACATAATGGCACATATTAAGCATATTGTACTCAAATGATAGATTTTTCTTCTAATCAAATGCTGCTGTTTTCTGCCTTGCATTTTATACCTGTATTTTAAAGTTCATAATACATAGACTTTTGCATTTTTTATAGGTGCCTTTTATTCTGACCAAGAATGACTCTGTGGAGATGGCATTTTTAATTTCCCCTCCTCTTTTCTTTATCCAGGGCTTTTTTCTTACAGTTTCCCCAGAATCGGTATTAAAAGTGGCTAACCATGCTTCTGAAAACAACAGAATTTTCACTTTGAATTTGTCTGCACCATTTATTAGTCAGTTCTACAAGGAATCATTGATGAAAGTTATGCCTTATATTGACATACTTTTTGGAAATGAGACGGTGAGTTGCTTTTTAAAAAAATAAGTGCCTGATGTTTTTCTGGGCTTTTTTGGGTTGGGGGAGGTATTTTTTTGGTTTGTGTGTAAGTTTAGAAATAAAAACAGAAATACTTGAAAAAATATAATTGAAAATTACACAACAAAACTGCCTCAGTTTAAACCCCTCTAATTTAATATTTGTAATATTTTATTCACTATACACTAGTTTTCTTTCATAGTAAGAAATTGGTCTTTTAAAGGATTATTGAGGTTTATAATTTACATACAGTAAAATTAACTTTTTGCTGTACATTTCTGTGAGCTTTTGCAAACACATACATGACATGTAGCCATGACCACAATCAAATCACTTCTGTCAACCCTTTCAGTCAACCTTTCCCCTTATCCTGATCCCTTCACATCAACTGATTTGTTTTCTGACCAGTTAAATAATATTATCCTCTGCAATTCTCATGGATTCAGGTAAGGGACATTTGGTCTAAAATGAATGTTTATAAATTTAAATATTTATTAAAAGTATGAGTCCATTTAATAAATTGTGAGTAAATGTTGATATATTATCATTTGTATTGAATTTTGTTATTAATATCATTTTTGCTTATATTTGTATGTTGTATTTGAAAGTGATAAAATAGTTTTTTTTTAACTTTCATCGTTTTTTCTTTTTACCAAGATTATACTTTCTTTTATTCAAAATTAGTGGAAAGTAATTTTTTTTGCTCATATAGTATTTATAGCCTCTGTTTAACCTATAGACTTTAAACATCCATGGAATAGAAAAAAAAAAAAAAATAGAGACCTTCAGTATATCTTCTTGTGACCTGGGCAGTATCACTTACCTTTCATGAATCTCAGGGTCTTATGTGTAAAGTGAACATATTGTACTGGCTATCCCAGAAGTCCATTTTGACTCAAAGTCTATAACTATAACATAGTTTGATTATATTCACTAATCTTGTATCCAAATAAGATAACTGTGTTGTCTGTATAGAATAACATAAATTTGACCTGGACATAATTTATGAGATTACCTTGGTGATTTGTAGAAATAATATGGTCTGAATATCTTCAAAGACACTTTGAAGGATTTAAATGCTACATTTTTGATGATTCACAAACTGACATAATGGCAAGAAATAGTGGTAATGGCCTAAGTATCTGCTAGAAGTCTCATTTGATTAAAATCTACAATTCACATTTTCTTTATCTCTAGTTTTATTTTCTGAAGGAAAAAGGAAATAACTAGGAAAAGTGCTAATCTGGCCTTTTAAAATAACATGAAAGAATTGGTCATCAGTATGGTGGTGTGAGAATCCTTGGGAGAAATTGCTATTTGAACTCAGTTCTTTGTTGTCAGGAAAGATCAAATGGCAATAGTTAAATGTATGTTCTGTACTTTAGAAGACAAATTCATAAACTTTTTAAAAGATAACTATCATTCCAAAGAATGAGCCTTTAGAATTAAACTTGAGGGAATTAAATACCATCAAAAGTTGAATACTGACTTTATAATATCAAATGACCACAATTAAGAAAGCAATGGGGAGGAGCCTTAAAAACAAAACATTGGAGCATGCAGAAAATTGTTTAATAAGAGCTCACATTTGGGGCATGTGCGTGGCTCAGTTGGTTAAGCATCCAACTCTTGGTTTCAGCTCAGGTCATGATGTCAGGGTTATAAAATAGAGTCCCATGTCGGACTCCTTGCTCAGTGCAAAGTCTGCTGGAGATTCTCTCTCTCCCTCTCCCTCTACCCCTCCCCTGACTTCTGTGTGTATGCTGTATCTGTCTCAGAATTAAAAAAAAAAAAAAAACATTTGTTAAACACATGTAAAAAAGATAGCATTTACAGAACCAGAGAATAACACTAAAAGTTTGGCATAGATTTGGAAGAATAGAAAAGAATAAATGCCCAGGATTATTAGGTTTGCAGAAAATGCTGATATCAAAATGGTCCTCACTTTAAAAATAAATAAATAAATAAATAAAAACTTCCAAATGCACAGCAAGAACAAGAAAAAAATATTTGGACTTCATCAAAATTAACAACTTTTGTGCATCAAAGGACACTATCAAGAAACTAAAACCTAAAGCCAGCAGAAGGAAGGAAATAATAAAAATTAGAGCAGAAATAAATTATATAGAAACTAAAAAAAAAAAAATAGAACAGATCAGGAGCTGGTTCTTTGAAAAAATTAATAATATTGATAAACCTTTAGCCAAACTTATCAAAGGAGAAAAGAGAAAGGACACAAAAAATAAAATCACAAATGATAGAGGAAAAATAATAGCCAACACCACAGAAATACAAACAATTAGAATATGATAAAAACTATAAGCCAACAAATTGAACAACCTGAAAGAAATGGATAAATTCATAGAAACATATAAACTACCAAAACTGAAACAGGGAGAAATAGAAAACTTGAACAGACCCATAACCAGCAAAGAAATTAAATCAAGGGACACCTCGGTGGCTCAGCGGTTGAGTGTCTGCCTTCAGCTTAGAGCATGATCTCGGGTCCTGGGATCAAGTTCCATATCAGGCTCCCTGCATGGAGCCTGCTCCTCCCTCTGCCTGTGTCTCTGCCTCTCTCTCTCTCTCTCTCTGTCTCTCATGAATAAATAAATAAAATCTTAAAAAAAAAATTGAATCAATAATCAAGAAACCCGCAACAAACAAAAGTCCAGGGCCAAATAGTTTCACAAGTGTATTTTACTAAATATTTTTTAAAAAGTTAATACCTATTCTTCTCAAACTATTTCAAAAAATAGAAAAGGAAAGAAGGCTTCCAAATCCATTGTTTGAGGTCACTATGAGTGTTGAATGTTTATAATGTACACCTGAAACTAATATACTGTATGTTAACTAACTGGAATTTAAATAAAACTCAAAAAAATAATTAAATGAAAGCCTGGAATAAGAAGAAATATTTACAAATGAAATGTCTGGTGAGGGATTAACATCCAGAATATATATCTCAACAAGAAAACAACCCAATTCATAAATTGTCAGAGGACTTTAAATAAACATTTTTCCAAAGAAGATATACAAATGGATAATAAGCACATGAAAAGATGTTCACCATCACTAACCATTAGCGAAATGCATTTAAAAACCAAAATGAGATACCACTTGATACACATTAGGATGGTTATTTTCAAAAATATGGAGAGGAGAAACATTTGCCAAGGAGGTGGAGAAATCAGAACACTTTTGCATTGCTGATTGGAATGTAAAATGGTACTGCTGCGGAAAACAATTTGGTGGTTCCTCAAAATGTTAAATGTAGAATTATTACCATAGGATCCAGCAGTTCTCCTAATAGGCATATACCCAAAAGTCCTGAAAGCAGAAATTCTAATATTCGTACACCACTATTTATGGCAGCATTATTTCCAGTCGCCAAATGAATAGATAAAATTTGGTATATACATAAAATGAAATATTATTCAGCCTTAAAAAGAAATGAAACTCTGGTGAATAATACAACATGAATGAATTTTGCAAACATTATGTTAAGTGAAACAAGCCATACACAACTACTGGATTTTCCTTTAAGGACTCCACTTAATATGAGGTGCCTAGCATAGTCAAATTCATAGAGACAAGACAGTAGAATAGTGGTTGCCCAGGCATTATGGGAAAGGGGGAATTGAGTTATGTTTCGTGGGTACAAAGCTTCTATTTGGGATAACGAAAAGGTCTGGAAATGGATAATGGTGATGATTGTACAGCATTATGAATGTATTTAAGGTAACTCCATTTGAACACTTAACATGGCTAAAATGGTAAAATTTTATCTTATGTGTTGATATGATTGATTCTACAAACCAGTAAAGTTAGACTAGCACTTAGAGAATAGGAGAGTGATTATGCTATTGTAACCTATATATAGTATGGATTTTTTTAAATATTTTATTTATTTATTCATGAGAGACACAGAGAGAGAGAGAGAGAGCAGAGACACAGGCAGAGGGAGAAGCAGGCTTCGTGCAGGGAGCCCGACATGGGACTTGATCCTGGTTCTCCAGGATCACACCCTGGGCTGAAGGCGGCACTAAACCGCTGAGCCACCAGAACTGCCCTATAGTATAGATTATTGAGGGAATCGTTTTTCCCTACTTAGAAGAGGAAGTTGTAAAATTACAAGCTATAAGTCATGTCAGGATAGCTTTTTACTTTGTTGGTGTAATTACTATTCATTAAAATTCATTTCAGTAGATATGTAGTATCTATTATGGCAGACCAATAAACAATAGATGTATAGTATATTTGAGACCATGTCATAATATGGATTATAGGATAATAAATATTGAATACAGGGCAATTAGATATATTTGGTATTTTATTGAACCAATCTCAAAATAAATAGATTTCTAGTGGTATGCCTCAGTATTTACTCTAAGCTTTGCTCAGCTATCCATGATTCAGATAAAGCTGTATTTGCAGATAATGCAAATGCAGAGAATGCAAATAATGCAATACTTTAACAAATATCAAGTAAGTTGAATGTCAAAATGAGACTTTGGAAAACTTTAATAGACTGGAAATATCAGTTGAGTGATAAAATTTAATAAGGATAAATGGAAATGATTCCATATTTGATTATAAAAAGCAGTTGTGGCATTGTTTTATTTCTTTAATCTCATCTTTCATTGTTCTCCTTGAATACTTTAGTAATAATAAACTATCTTTAGCTCTCCAGGAAAAAAAGGGATATTTTATTTCTAAAATGCAATGAAATATAAAATATTTTCCTCGGGGAATACATAAAGGATTGTTTTATCTTTCTCCCCCTCACCCCCAAAACAACAATCAAATTTGTGTTTATTGGGTCACCTGGATGGTTCAGTTGACTAAGCATCTGCCTTTGGCTCAGGTCATGATCCCAGGGTCCACACACACACTCTCTCTCTCTCAAATAAATAAATAAAAATAATAAATAAATAAGGTCTTTTAAAAAATCTGTCCTTACTATAAATTTTCAAAATATCAACAGTTAGCAGAAACAAACTTGGCTCTTATTTTCTACCTGATACCACCTTCCGTTTTACAGAAGTTGTACACTACTAATGATACTTTAAAACTTTCCTGATAGCCTTAATACTAAAAATTTGAAAACACCTTGTCCACCAAGGTTCTCTCTTCACATTGATCCTTGTGAGACAAGAAATGAATGAGGTGATCCCTATGGTTACCTCAGCTTAGTGCTTGGAGAGAATTTCCAGGCTAAAGCACAAAGTGGGGAACCCTCTGGGCAGTCTCTTTTGAATTGAGGAAATGGAACTAAAAATTTGGGAAATCTAACAGCTGGACAGCTAGAGTTTGCAAGTCAGAGTATCAGGGAGAAAAGAGCTACATAGAGAACACAGATTTGCAGAGTCCCACCCAAGTCTTCAGCCGAGAACTAATCGGTACATATTTGTCAGGAAACTGGTGAAGTTGGGAACCTCCTGAAAAGATTAGAGAGAATAATCCTCAGAGTGCATGTAGAACCTGTAATCATTCTTGTTCTGTGAGCCAGAGTAAATAACCCCATAATTCATGGGGCTCCAGATAGAGTACTCAGAACACTAATGCAGCAAATTAGACTAGAGTAGAAGATATTGCGGTTCCTCTCCTAACAGTATTATTCCAATATAATTTAACCACCTGTATGTAATGGACAAATTCCTTGAAAAGCATACGGTAACCAAAGCACACTCAAGAAAAACTAGAAATGGGGCTATTCAGGTTATCTATTAAAGAAATTGAATTTTTAGTTAAAAACCTTTCCCACAAAGAAAATCCTAGTGCCAAATTGCTGCAAACACAAATTTAAGGAAGAAATAATAACAGTGCTATACAAACTATCTCAAACTGTTGAAGAAGAAATCGTACCAAATCAAAGAATTAAAAGCTACAGACCAATATCCCTCATAAAAATAGATGCAAAAATTATTAAGATAATTTCAGCAAATCAAACCCAACAATATATAGAAAGGATAATCATGACCAGAAATACAGAAATCAATTAATATGATCCACCTTCGTAAAACTGAGAAGAAAACATGATCATCTGAATAGAGACAGAAAACAATTGATGAAATCCAACATCCATTCCTGATAAAAAGCCCTCAGAATATTAATAGAAGAAAACTTCTTCAGTCCAACAAAGGACATCCACAAATAATGTACAACTAACATCAGACTTGGTGATGAAAGACTGAATATATTCCTTATAAGATCAGGAACAAAACTCTAAACTTCTATCCAACATTGTACCATGCTAATAAGGCATAAAAAACATACAGATTAGAAAGGAAAAAGTAAAATGATCTCTATTATCAAACACTGTAATTGTTTTTTTTTTTTAATTCTATAAAATCTGCAAAAAGCTACTTACAACTAAAAGAGTTTAGCAAGGTTGTGGGGTACAAGATAAACATACAAAAACAAATTGTATTTCTATATGTTAACAGCAAATACTCAGAAAATGGTATTAAAAATACTATTTCTGGGGCTTCTGGGTGGATCAGTCAGTTAAGTATCCAACTCTTGATTTCAGCTCAGATCATGATCTCAGGGTTACAGTGGGGCCCCACATAGGGCTCCATGCTCAGCAGAAGTCTACTTGGAATTTTCTCTTCTGAGAAGAGAAATAAATAAATAGAAATTCATTAATTAAAACATACTTTTCTGAAACCAGGGCGCCTGGCTGGCTCTGTTGGAGGAGCATGCTACTCCTGATCTCAGGGTTGGGCAGTTCGAACCTGCGTGTAGTGTAGAGATACTTAAATAAAACTTTAAAAAATAAATGAAAAATAAAAATGTTGTTTCTGATATCATAAAAATGTATGACATATTTGGGATAAATCCAAGAAAAGATCTGCAAAGTTTGTATATACTAAACACTACAAAACATTGTTGAAAAAACTTAAAGAGAATTAAATGAAGATCAATAGCACGTTTGTAGATTTTAAGACTATTGTTAAGTATCAGTTCTCAAATTGGTGTAAAAACTCAACATAATTTAATCAAAATCACAGGAGGTTTTTTTGGTGGGAGTCAACAAACTTATTCTAAAATTCATATGGAAAAGCCCTGGACTAGAATAGCCAGGCCAACTTTAAAAAAAAACAAAATCAGAGGACCTATATTACATGGTTTCAAGACTTACTATAAAGCTATAGCAATCAATACATTGTGGCATTGGCCTGAAGATAGACAAATGGATCATGAAACAGAGGGATAGTACATAAATAGACCCATAATTGATTTTTCAACAAAGTTTCAGAGGTCATTCCACAGAGAATAGTCTTTTTAACAAATCATGCTGTAGCAGTTGAATATCCATATCCAAAAAAGCATACTTAGGTCCTTGCAATTCGAGTGTCCAAAATTAAAAAGTGGGACCATACCAAATATTGGCAAAATATAGAGCTAGAATTGTCATATACAGCTGGCAAGAATGTAAATACTACAACTGCTTTGAAAAAGTTTACCAGTTTCTTAGAAACTTAAATATCCACCTGCCATAGTCCACCTTTGGGTATTTTACCCAAGAGAAATGAAATCATATGTTCCTATAGAAACATAAACAAATGCTCATAGCAATTTTTTTTAATTTTATTTATTTATTTACGATAGTCACAGAGAGAGAGAGAGAGAGAGAGAGGCAGAGACACAGGCAGAGAGAGAAGCAGGCTCCATGCACCAGGAGCCCGACGTGGGATTCGATCCCGGGTTTCCAGGATCGCGCCCTGAGCCAAAGGCAGGCGCCAAACCGCTGCGCCACCCAGGGATCCCCTCATAGCAATTTTATTTGGGGTTTTTTGTTTTGTTTTGTTTTGTTTTTTAGCAATTTTATTTGTAATACCCAATGTCAGGAAGGAACCAAAATGTCAATCAACTGGTGACTGGATGAACAAATTATTACATATCCATACAGTAGAATACTACTCAACTATGAAAGAAGTGAATTATTTTACATGCACCTTACATGGTTGAATCTTAGAATATATATGCTGAGTGAAAGAAGAGATGCCAGACAGAGGTATACTGTATGATTCTATTTAAATTAAATTCTCGAAAATTGAAACTAATCCATAGTGACAGTAGATCCATGGTTGCCTAGAGATAGAGATGTACTGTGAGGCAATGATCACAAACAGATGTTAGGAAAATATTGAAAATAATGGATGTGTTCCTTATCTTGATGTTAATAATGGTTTTAGGACTTGATTCATGTGTCAACACTTACCTACCTACTTTTAATTTGTGCAGGTTAGTATATGACAATTATATCTCATAAAGCAATTTTTAAAAATATATACTGTGATTCCATTGATAATAGTTTAAAAATAGGAAAAATTATGTAGAGTCAGATAAAAAGTTCCAAAGAACCAATGTTAAAATGAATAAGTACCAGTTTATTTTTTGTTAACCATGTATCAAATTTCTGTTATTTCCATGATAGATTTCCTTATATTTCGGTGGTGTTATCAAGCCAAAGGAGGAGTTCTTTGATAGTCCTGGGTTTTAATCTTAACAGACTATTAAAGATTATCATACCCCACCATTGAGTAATGCTTTAAAGTTACATATGTTTTCCACAAAAACCATCAGTTAGGGCCACCTGGGTGGCTCAGTCAGTTAAGTGTCTGCCTTTGGCTCAGGTCACAATCCAAGGACCTGGATTGAGCCCTGCTCAGTGAGGAGTTTGCTTCTCCCTCTTCCTCTGCCTCTCTCCCCTCCCCATTTGTGTTCTCACAGGTGAACTCACACTCTCTCTCTCCCAAATAAATAAATCTTTAAAAAAAAAAAAAAAAAGCTGTCATTTAATCTACACAATCTGTAGCTGGTTTTTAATGCATAGAAAGTACTCCTTTTTTCTAGGTGGTATTGGAAGTGTTATTACAAATGTTGATCTTGTTCCTCTTTTTTTTTTTTTTAATTTTTATTTATTTATGATAGTCACAGAGAGAGAGAGAGAGAGAGAGGCAGAGACGCAGGCAGAGGGAGAAGCAGGCTCCACGCACCGGGAGTCCAACGTGGAATTCGATCCCGGGTCTCCAGGATCGCGCCCTGGGCCAAAGGCAGGCGTTAAACCGCTGCGCCACCCAGGGTTCCCCTGTTCCTCTCTTAATTAAGTTTTACTTAACTAGCTTGCTTTGATAATACGCACTTCTCGTTCCCTTGATTAAACATAACAAGAAGTTCTAAGTAAATGAGGTAGAACTCGTGGATATTAGGCTCTTCTCTAGTATACCACCTTACTTCTCCTCCCACAATGTTCTTTATTTACAAAGAGTCTATTTATTTGTTTCTAAACCTTTTTAATGCAGTTTGTCTTCATTAATTATTCAGTTATATAATCTGATAAAATGTGAATACAAATAGAATGAGGATTTGTTTAATGAATGAAATTGGGGTACAAAATTCAATAAAGATAAATTTTTTTTTTTAGATTTTATTTATTTATTCATGAGAGAGAAAGGGAGAGAGAGAGAGGGAGAGAGACACAGGCAGAGGGAGAAGCAGGCCCCATGCAGGCACTTGATCCCGAGTCTCCAGGATCAGGCCCTGGGCTGAAGGCGGCACTAAACTGCTGAGCCACCCAGGCTGCCCCAAGAGAAGTTACTTTAAAAAAACTGCTCTTGAATTAGATATGGGTATGAAAATTATAAAATATTAAAAGAAGCAAAAATTTATAAATATCTACACCCAGAAGTAGCTTTATAAGTGTCTACAAGTTTTCACTCTGCTTAAAAAAACTGAAACTGGAAATTATAAACTATGAATCATGAATCTGGTTCTATAAGAAAGATTCTAGAATATCAGCAGACACTCAAAAATTTTGACCCTCCTTTAAATATTAGCAAATGATATATATTTATATATTAATAAAATGCATAACTTTAATCAACTTGTTGATTTATTAGTCAATTACTATTCGTTTAAATCTTCATGTGTAAAGTGAGGGATTTGTACAGAAATACTACAGGATTCTTTAAATTTCCTCTTAACAGCTTAAAATGTTTTTTAAAACCTAAGGATTCATTTTCTCACACATACTAATATTTAGTAACACTGACTGGTTTTATTCTAAGTCAGCAAAGTTCTTGTTCTGAAATCTAAAATAAAATGCCTATCATATTTAATTTTAGATATTCTTTTTTCATGGTTAGTATTTACAGGCTAACCTGTAGTTAAATGCTGTAGTACCTTTTGAGTTAGATTTTTCCCATTTCTTTTTTTTTTTTATTTTTTTATTTATTTATGATAGGCACACAGAGAGAGAGAGAGGCAGAGACACAGGCAGAGGGAGAGGCAGGCTCCATGCAGCGGGAGCCCGACGTGGGATTCGATCCCGGATCTCCAGGATCGCGCCCTGGGCCAAAGGCAGGCCCTAAACCACAGCGCCACCCAGGGATCCCCCATTTCTTAATCCTATTTCTTTAATCTGATTTGCCCAGAGAAAAGGATATTCTTCTCCAGGGAATATCTGAAAATATTTGGTTAGGCAAATCCGGGTGCAATGTAGAAGTGTCCACAGGAATACCTTGCTGCATTAATGTGATAAAAACAAAGGATAATTATTAAGTAATATAATTTACTTTTTTCCTTTCTTTTCTTTCATTGTAGTAAAAAACACACAACAGAAAATTTACCATTTTTAAGCGTACAATTCAGTAGCATTAAATATACCCAAAGTGTTGTTCAACCAACAGCACTATCCATTTCCAGAACCTTTTATCATCCCAAGCAGAAACTCTGCATATTTAACAATAACTCCCCACATCCCTGATAACCACGATTCTATTGTCTGTCTCTATGAATTTGCCTCCTCTAGGTTTAAGTAGGATCACACACAATAGTTGTCTGTTTGTATATGGTTTATTTCACTTAACTTAATGTTTTCAATGTTTATCCACGTAACATGTCTTTATCCATGAATTTTGTCTTTATTAAGTTATCCGTTAATAGACATTCATTTATTTTTGCCTTTCGGTTTTTGTGAATAATGCTGCTATAAATAGTGCTGTACAAGTATCTGTTTGAGTACCTGCTTTCAGGATTTTTAGGTATTTACCTAGAAGTGGAACTACCAGATTGTATGATAATAATTCTGTGTTTAACTTTTTGAGGAACCACCAAATTGTTTTTCACAGCAGCTGCACCATTTCTATTCCCACTGGCAAAGCACAGTATTCAATTTCTCTATATCCTTACTAACATTTATAACTTTCCCCTTTTTTTGACAGTAGCCATCCTAATGGATGTAACATCTCTTTGTGATTTTGATTAGCATGGTTTACTTTTGACTGAGATTCAGAAATGCATGGAAACAAATTTCTCAAAAATTTTTAGTGACCTGTTGACATTGCATCTTATACTCTTAAACTGCACACCTTGAATTTAACAATTTAAGGTAGTTTTGAAACTAGTATATAACTTCTTTAAATGTCATATTTTTAATTTGTTTCTGACATTGTCAAAGTTTAAAATATTTCCCTTCAACAACAAACATTTGTTAGTAGAATCACATGTAATCAGCTTAATAAAGAACTTTCCATACGCAGATAATTGTATCTATTGATGCTTGCTAGTGCAAGCTGCTTTGTAGTCATTATCTAGCAATACATGACTAAGAACTTGATTATTTTTCTTGTTTTTCATTTTTATTAAATTAAGAAGTTTTTTTTTTTTTAATAGTGTCATTTTGCAAATGGTTCTTCAGAGTAATACCTTTCAAGGCTCCATAATCACTAGATAATTAACCTGCCAGGATTAAGTACACTCAACTTTGCCTCAGGATGCTTAACTCTCAAATAAGGTCAATTATCTCATGATAATAACTGCTTTGTCAAGAATTACCACTTAATTCCATGGTGAAACGTCACATCACCCATACAATGCACTTCAAGATTTTTTAAATAGTTAAAATACCGCTTGAAAATTGGGCAGAAGAATCAGCTTAATTATTTCAGACAGATTAAGAATGATAACATTCTAGATAAAACTCCCTCTCCTATACCTAGTATTTTGAATCTCACAGATGATTTCTGTTTATAAAGATTATATGTTACTCTGTTTCATCAGTCCTTTTGCTGGCAATATTCCTATATCGTACATTATCTTGCAGGGAAATCCATTTTAAACCTCTTGACCCTACAGAGGATTCACTATATTAAAAATCTCTCGTATAGGCCGGGAAACTAAAATTACTCTTTCCTGAATGATGATTTAACCTTTTTTTAAAAAAATCTGTTTTATCAATGAATGAGTCACAAAACAGTGAACATAATTCTACAGTTTGTTGATGTGATTGTGTTGTTGTTGAATAGCTCTTCGATCTCATTAGGACAGTGAAATGCAGCCAAAAACAGGAATGCTACTGGCAAGAACGCATCAGGACATTTTGAAAGAAATGTAAAATTGGCTTTAGGTATTCGAACCCATGTTTTCTAAACCTGACTAATGGCTGTCTCCTTATTAGTAAACCCTTATAATCTTTTTACCAAACCAGATGGTTATAGGTTAGGCTTTTTTTCTCTGTTTATCTTTCGGGTGGGGGCGGATTTCATTGGTATATCTTGTTTACACTGTTAAGTCCATTTTAATCTAATATCTATTCTTTTTAAATGATGAAAGTTAATAATTTAAAAAATAATAGTGCTTTTAATTGTCATTAACCTTTGATAAGCTCTGTCTTATCTAAATTTTTGTCAGTTTTTGTACATCTGTAACATGGAAGATATTTGCGATTTCAATATGAAATTTGTGTAAATCTATAAATTATGTGTGAAAATATACAAAATATGATAAGTGCTATACATGAATACATCTTCACTCAGATAATTTCTTTGGTTAGAAAACTTTCTGTTCTTTGTGAAGTTATTATTTTTAATTTTTGGAAGTTCTTTGTCTTTCAAATCTATGCATTTTTTTTTAAGATTTTATTTATTTATTCATGAGAGGCACAGAGAGGCAGAGACATAGGCAGAGGGAGAGGAAGGCTCCCTTTGGGGAGCCTGATGTGGGACTCTATCCCAGAACCCCAGGATCATAACCTGAGCAAAAGGCAGATGCACAAACACTGAGCCACCCAGGCACCTGTGCATATTTTATTATAAGGGAATTCTTTTTTTTTTTTAATTTCTACTTCTTTCTGTCAAATCTAAGTCCTTAATTAAATGATTTTCAAACATTTTCAGAGCCAGCCTGTCACCAGATCCATATTCTGACACTAGAAGAGATGGCCTTTTTTTTATATATATATAACTTGTATCAAGGTATTCCCATCATTAATGTGCATAATAGGACTGTATCTAAAATGGTAATGCTACCCTTTTACATATACAGAAGTGCCTTGTTTCTTCCAAGGAAAAGTAGAAGTCACCTTCCTTAGACTGTTCATACAGATCTTTCCATTCCTCTTTCTTTGCTACAAGCAGCAAGAGGAGCCTTTGACACAGACAAAAATCTAAGGTTGTTACAAGATCAGTCAAGGAAGGTGGCAAGAGTTGTTTTTGGAGAAGATACATAACCCCTTCAAAAAATAAATAAAAACTTATGGTGCTCTTATAAAATTCTCATATATTTATATTTTCTGCTGGGGATAATGAAATTTCAATTAAGACAGTACTATGGCATTATAAGATTGCTATTTAGTTCCTAGATTTAACTTTCTCCTTAGGGTCTTTCTGATATATTTTACTGGTCTGGGGGAAAAAATGAGATTCAGAGTAACACAGGGGAGGCTCCTAATGTCAATAGCATGTTGTAAAGATGTGCTATAGGAAGGATTCAGAAAGAGCCAAAGGCTATGTAACTGTGTGATTTACATCTCCCTTCCTTTCTACTTAACTCCTTTTCTCTTCTGATTCCCACCTATATACTCTTCCTTTCTTGCTCCTTTTCACTCCATCCCTTTACCAACTATATTGCCTCTCTATAGAGGAAGGTTTTTAAGTCATTCCCAGACCACCATCCATTATTGGTAAAAAGCCCAGTAATTTTAAATAGCTTGAATTGTTTTAGAGATAATCATATTTTATCTAATGCCATAAATACCACGTTACTCAGTATTTCAATTAATCTTTTTATTTGTTCCAGTTACTATACTACAAATTTGTGACTGTTGTACTAATAACTATCTAGTATGCCATGATGTAAAATTAATGTGTAAATATTTAAAGTTCTTATTTAATTCATTTTTAAGTGAAATTGACTTATCCTTGTATATTAAAATTTTAAATTTGTATGACAGTGGAAGGAGCATTGGACTTTATTCAGAAAATCTGGTGTTTTTGACTCAGCTTGAATTTTTTCTGTGCCACCTTTGACATTAAGAGGATAATTAGCAAAATTTAAATAGGTTCTGAAATTAGTAATAGTATATTATCAACAATCACTTCTGAACTTTGATGATTCTGCAGTGGTTGTATAAAATGTTCACATTTGCAAAATTCCTAATGTCCTTATTCTGATTCAGACCTATCCTGGGATCCTATATTGCATTTAGTTTTCATATTTTCTTCATCTCTTTAATCTGGAACAATTCCTTGGTTTTCCTTTGTCTTTTATGACCTTGACACTTTTGAAGAGTACTGGCCAGTTATTTTATAGAATGTCCTTCAATGTAGGATTGACTAATATTTCCTCTAATTAAGACATTTTGGCAAGAATATCTCAGAAATGCTGTTGTAATGTTTTTTCATACTGTATATTAAGATTTCAACACTTTTCATTATTGGTCATATTTTGATTACTTAGTTAAAGAGATATTGACCCAGTTTATATACTTTAAAAGTATTATTTTTCCTTTTGTATTTTTTTTTTAAGATTTTATTTATTCATGAGAGACACTTGGAGGCAGAGACATAGGCAGAGGGAGAAGCAGGCTTCCTGTGGGAAGCCCAATTTGGGACTCAATCTCAGGTCCCCAGGATTACACCCTGAGCCAAAGGCAGATGCTCAACCGCTGAGCCACCCAGGTGCCCCTCCTTTGGTAATTTAATTATATAAATATCCTGTGGGAAAATAAAGGGGATTACATAAATATTTTGTTCTTTTGTCATATTTTACCCACGACTTTTAACATCTATTTGATGATTCTTGCCTCCAATAAATTTTGTGGTCTTTGCCAAATGATTATTTTTTTTTATGTAAGGTGATTTTTCTGTGCTGCACCTTCTCCCCCAGTTATTAATTTCTTAACTTATTTTTTTTACTTCAGTATAATTTATGGATGTTTATTTTATTCTATGGGTTATGAACCATTGCAGTCATTGTGTTGTTTCTCCAAATATCCTGATTTTGGCCATTGGGTGCTTCTTCGTGTTGGCTCATCTGTTCTTTTGATGTTCCCTCATTAACTTTTGAGCACTATACTTTCTGGTACCATGAGTCATTCCCCATTCATCTTATCTTTTCTTTGTCTCAGCCCTGGAATCATCCATTTCTCTATAGAGTCCTGGAGACTGATTTATTAGAAACTAACATTTAGACACCAAGAGCTGGGAACTAGATGTGCTCAGTGCTGCTGGTTGGTTGTCTTACTTCTGGGTCCTCTCAGCAAACAGAACTAAGAAATGTTTATTTATGAATATACACATCTATATCTGCCTATCTGTATCTCTATTTATATTAAAAAACATGACACCATAATGATTCTTCCGATTGCAGTCCAACACTACAGGGTTAAAGGTAACTTTCCTTCCTTCCTTATTCCTATTTCTTTTCTTCAGCAGTAAGAAACCTGGCTTTCATCATCTACAGTTTAATGACTTATTTGCTCACATCTAAAGTATATATAAGGTAGTTTCAGAATTGCAAAAGCACCCTCGGGAGAAAGTGAGCATATTTTGTATATAGGAGGGGCATGAATTGTGGACTAGAAAACAGACTGTGATAAGCAACCTATAAAATGTCCCCCATTGCTCCCTTCCTCCTAGTATTCATGATCTTATGTAGTCTCCTCTCTGTGCCTGTGGGGCTAGATAGAGTGACTTCTAACAAATAGACTGTGGCAAAAGTGATAATAGATCATTTCCAAAATTACATTACAAAAGTACTGTGACTTCTGTCTCATTTTCACTCTTTCTCACTTTCAGAGGTCTTACTCTTGAGAAAGCAAGCCTCCATGTTTTGGGTAACCCTAAAGTCTCATGTAGCAAGAAAGAGTCCCCAGTCAGTAGCCAGGGAGGACTTGAGGGCTACCAACAGCCATCTGAATGAGCTTTGAAGCACATGTTCCCTTAAACATGAGATGACTGCAGCCCTGGCTACGCTGTGGTTGTTAGAACGACCTTGATTAAGAGGTGCCTAGCTAAGCCAACCCTGGTTTTCTTATCCATAGAATCTATGAGATAAGTGTTTCTTGTTTAAACCACTAAAGTTTGGAGCAATTTCTCATGCAATAATAGATAATTAATACTTGCTGTGAAAAAGAGACTTATGAACTAGACTTTACTATTTGTGTATAGCTCTTTTTGTCTTTAGCTTTAGACTATATTCTCAAAACACTTTTTTTAGGTTAGTTAGGTTAGTTCTTTTTTTCCCCTAATCCCTCAGGATGATTATGATACTTAATTACAATAAAGTTCATTTGTTACTATTTGCATTCTATTAGGATTCCCCAACATTCTGAATTATTTTAATTTTTTTCAAGTGTGTGAAACATTTACATGGTTTTATTTTTTTTTATTTTTTTATTTTTTTTAATTTTTTTTTTTTTTTATTTATTTATGATAGGCACACAGTGAGAGAGAGAGAGAGGCAGAGACACAGGCAGAGGGAGAAGCAGGCTCCATGCACCGGGAGCCCGATGTGGGATTCGATCCCGGGTCTCCAGGATCGCGCCCTGGGCCAAAGGCAGGCGCCAAACCGCTGCGCCACCCAGGGATCCCCATTTACATGGTTTTAAACACCAGAACTGTGCAAATAGCTTACTTAAAAGTGTCACTCCCCAGGACCTCATTTTCATCTACTTCTTTCTTCCTTCTCTCATTCTTCCTACTTTGTCTTCCCACTTACTCTCTGCCCTGTAGATAATCTCATTAGTTTCTGGCTCACATTCTTGTATTTCTTTTAGCATAACATTGGAGAAACATGTATATTTTCTTATATCCCTTCTTTGTTACATGAAATGCAGTACATTGTAGGTTCTCTTTGCATTTAGCTTTTATTTGTTGTTGTGAATTTTATCTTGGAAATCATTCCATAAAAGCTCAGAGAGATTTTCCTCACTTTTTTTTTTAAGTTTTTATTTATTTATTCATGAGAGACAGACAGAGAGAGAGAGAGAGAGAGGCAGAGACACAGGCAGAGGGAGAAGCAGGCTCCATGCAGGGAGCCCGACGTGGGACTCCATCCTAAGTCTCCAGGATCATGCCCTAGGCCAAAGGCGGCACTAAACTGCTCAGCCACCCGGGCTGCCCTCTCACTTTTTTTTAATAGCTGCATTGTGCCTCATTTTCTGAATATACCAGAGTGTATTCAGTCAGTCTCTTGTCTATGGGCATTTGGGTTGTTTCCAGTATTTTACAGTTAAAAGCAATCTAATTGAATAACTTTATGCACTCATATTTTCATGATCTTAGAGGGGTTTTTTTTTCAGGGTAAATTCCTACAAATGGGACTATTGGGTCAAAGGTACATGCATATGTGATTTTGTTAGATGTTGCCAAATTGCTCTCCAAAAGAATTATAACTGTTTTCATTCTCAACAACAATGCGTGTGAATGCCTGTTTCTAATGGAGTTATTTTAATGTTTGGTTATCGAATGTTTGTAAGACATTCACTAACAGGGTTAAATACTGGCCTTATTTAAAAGGGGCACCTGGCTGGCTCAGTCAGTAGAGCATGTTATCCTTGATCTTAGTCATGAGTTCAGGTCCCCTGTTGGGCAGAGACCTTCCTTAAAAAAAAAATTTTTTTATGTGCTGTAAGAATTAAACTGAATTAAGACTAACATGATTTAACTCTACCATCCAATTCATTTTAGCACAATAAAAATAATTTAAGAAATAAAAAGTGATCTTTCTTTAAAGTATAGACTTTAAAGACTCATTTCATTTTTGCTAATGTTTAAAAACATTAGATGAATATGAATGAATCCCCATTATATACTCTTTAGTTTCATTTTATAGCCCTTTATTTTTATCTTTATGTCTTAACTTGTATCCCACAAGCTCCTCTTTTTCCTGTACTACATTAACTATTTTCCAGAAGGCACTGTAGTCACTTTTGGCTTTGTGTCCTTTCATAACCCACTCTCTCAGTCTTTATCCTCACTCCTCTCCAATTCTATCTGGTAAACTTGTACTTATCCATTAAAATTCAGTTCATATATTGGAGTGCCTGGCTGGCTAAATCAGTAGAACATGGGACTCTTGATCTTAGGATTGCGAGTTCAAGCCCCGCTCTGTGTATAGAGATTACTTCAAAGTAAAATCTTTAAAAAAATAACCTCAGTTCATATATTACCTCCTTCACATCTTCTCCCCCACCTTCTCCTACCCCCTCCACCATTACTCATCTAGTTTCTTTTTTAAAATGTGATTCTGTAATATTTTGTGTCGTTATAATAATGAGTTTGTTTAGTAATGACATCTTCTTTTTTAAGATTTTATTTATTTATTCAATGAGAGACACACAGAGAGAGAGAGGCAGAGACACAGGCAGAGGGAGAAGCAGGCTCCATGCAGGAAGCCCGATGTGGGACTCAATCCCAGAACTCTGGGATTACGCCCTGAGCCAAAGGCAGGCACTCAATCCCTGAGCCACCCAGCCATCCCAGTAATGACATCTTAATGGGTTTTCTTTTATACTAGGATGTGTTCCTTCAGCACACTTTCATTCTTCATTAGTCCCACTCCCTAATATATATATATTTATTAAATATTAGATAAGTGAGTGTATAAATTTTTTCCTTTGTATGGAGAATTTGAATCTTTGCAAATTATCGAAAATAATTATCTTTACAAATATTTATGCTCATATTTAATCACTACTTTTGATCTTAGAAAGATCTAAGATTTAAGATTCCATCTTAAATCTGAATCTACCAAACTAAATTTTATAACTACTTTATATTTGACAACATTTAAAATATTTTTTAGAAAAAAATATTGACCCTTGCTTTGACAATTTTATATATTCTATGTAACATAGTAATGCAAAATTAAAATTAACCTGTAATGAATTAACTTTGAATTTCCTCTTCACTACTAACTTATACTTTTCTTTTCCCTTCATAAAATAGAACATTGGGGCAGCCTGGGTGGCTCAGTGGTTTAGTGCTGCCTTCAGCCCAGGGTGTAATCCTGGAGACCCAGGATCGAGTCCCACACGGCTCCCTGCATGGAGCCTACTCCTCCCTCTTCCTGTTTCTCTGCCTCTGTCTCTCTCTGTGTCTCTCATGAATAAATAAATAAAATCTTTATAAAAAAAATAAATAAAATAGAGCATTGTACATTACATGAGCTATTAAGTTGGCTCTTGAATTTGAATGACAACTCTAAAATTCATTACTCTTGGAACCGTGTTAAGAAATGTTTTATAGATATGTAGAAAGTAAAACTGAAAAGTACTGAGCCCTATCAATTTTTTGTTTAAAAACGCATATATCTTTCTTGCTCTCTGGGCACTAGTACTGGGTAACAACATGGACAACGTATGCTTGCTTGTGTACTTTGCTTTTACTTGATCATTACTTTTTACCTTAGTTTTGTTTCCACCGCAACAGGGTAGGCTGCAATTCAATTCTGATAGTAACTACCCAAGTTTAGTCAGATTATATAGGTTTAAGAGCTTAATTCTCCATAAGTCTGACCCTACTTAAGATTCCAGCTGAAGTTGAGCCACCTACACTTCTGACCAACTAGGCTACAAGTTCAGGGATTCCCACAACCTTCTCAGGTTTAATAATTCATCTAGACTCACAGAACCCAAGAAGGCACTATACTTACAATCACAGCTTTAATATAAAGATACAATTCAGAAACAGCCAAGAGCAGACATGCATAGGGAGGGGTCTGGAAGGATGTTAGAATGCAGAGTTTCTGTGACCTCTCCTCTTATACTCAAGGCATATCACCTTCCTACCACATCAGTGTATTTGCCCACCAGACAGCTTCACTAAGCCTGTGTCCAGAATTTTTATTGCAGTTTTATTACATAGGTATGACTGATTATATCATTGGCCAGGTGATTAAACTCAATCTCTATTCCTCCATCTTGGGGGAATAGGTAGACCCAAAGTTCCAACCCAATCTTGAGGCTATCTAAGGACCCACAATGAGTCACCACATAAGAAAGACAATCGTATCAGTCAGAAAGTTTTAGGACAAGGACTAGATACATTCTTTTTTTTTTTTTTTTTTTTTTTAAATTTTTTTTTTAATTTTTATTTATTTATGATAGTCACAGAGAGAGAAAGAGAGGCAGAGACACAGGCAGAGGGAGAAGCAGGCTCCATGCACCGGGAGCCCGACGTGGGATTCGATCCCGGGTCTCCAGGATCGTGCCCCGGGCCAAAGGCAAGCGCCAAACCGCTGCGCCACCCAGGGATCCCTATACATTCTTTATTATAATATATTAAGGGTATAATACTGAATAGATTATTACTTGCACTAGCTTTGTAATTAGGATAAGAGAGTATAGAATCTTATAGTCTAATCCATAAAAAATGAGATAAAGTACAAATACACGGAATTTGAAATGACAGGTGGAAATAATGAAAACTGAGAAACTTGTTTATTTCAAGACCACAGCCTGGGTGGTAGAGACACTCACTACTACAAGATTGTTTCTTTATTGAATTAAGAAAACAATCTCTTTTACAGTTGCATCAAAAATAATAAAATACTGAGGAATAAACCAAAAAAGTGAAAGACCTGTACTTAAAAATGATAAAACATTGATGAAAGCAATTGAAAATGACACAAAGGGGATCCCTGGGTGGCGCAGCGGTTTGGCGCCTGCCTTTGGCCCAGGGCGCGATCCTGGAGACCCGGGATCGAATCCCACATCGGGCATCCCGGTGCATGGAGCCTGCTTATCCCTCTGCCTGTGTCTCTGCCTCTCTCTCTCTCTCTCTATCATAAATAAGTGAAAATTGAAAAAAAAAGACTAAAAAAAAAAAAAAAAAGAAAATGACACAAAGAAATGGAAAGATATTCTATACTCAAGGACTGGAAGAACAAGTATGGTTAAGATATTCATACTAAAAAAAAAAAAAGATATTCATACTATCCCAAACAATCTACCGATTTAATGCAATCCCTATGAGATTACCAACAGCATTTTTCACAGGACTAGAACAAATAATCCTAAAATTCATATGGAACCGCAAAAGACCCCAAATAGCCAAAGCAATCTTGAAAAAGAACAAAACTAGAGGTATGACAATCCCAGATCTCAAGATATACTACAAAGCTGTAATCAAAACATTATGGTACTGGCATAAAAATAGACACATAGATATATGCAACAAAATAGAAATCTCAACATACCAGAATAGCTAAAATTAACAAGTTCCGAAACAACAAATGTTGGGAAGGATGTGTAGAAAGGGGATCCCTCTTACACTCTTGGTGGGAATGCAAGGTGGTACAGCTACTCTGGAAAACCATGTAGAAGTTCCTCAAAAAGTTAAAAAGAGATCTACCCTTCAACCCAGCAATTGCACTATTAAGTATTACCCAAAGGATACAAACATAATGATCTTAAAGGGCAGATGCACCCCAATATTTATAGGAGCAATGTCCACAATAGCCAAATTATGGAAAGAGCCAAGATGTCCATCAACAGATGAATGGATAAAGAAGATGTGGCATTTTATATATGTATATATACAATGTAATATTACTCAGCCATCCAAAATGAAATCTTACCATTTGCAATGATGTGAATGAAACTAGAGGTTATTATGCTAAGCGAAATAAGTCAATCAGAAAGATAATTATATGATTTTACTCATGTGGAACTTACAAAACAAAACAGAGGATCGTAGGAAAAGGGAAGGAAAAATAAAATAAGTTGAAATCAAAGGGGGAGACAAACCATAAGAGATTCTTAACTGTAGGAAACAAACTGACAGTTGTTGGATGGAGGGATGAGTAACTGGGTAATGGGCATTAAGGAGGGCATGTGATGTAATGAGCACTGGGTGTTAAATGCAAAAGATGAATAAGTGAACTCTACTTCTGAAACTGATACACTATGTGTTAATTAGTTAAATTTAAATGAAATAAAAATTTAAAAAACAATAGAAAGCCCGGAAATAAACCCACAGATATATGGTCAATCTAAAACAGAGGATACAAGAATATGCAACGGGAAAAATTCTCTTCAACAAATGCTGTTAGGAAAACAGAACAGCTACATGCAAAAGACTGAAATTGACCACTTTTCTTATTCTATACACAAAAATGAACCCAAAATGGATTAAAGACCTAAAGTTGAGACCTAAAATTGTAAAAATCCCAGAAAAGAGCAGAGGCAGTAATTTCTTTGACATTGGCTATGGCAACATTGTTCTAGATATGTCTCCTGAGGCAAGGGAAACAAAAGCAAAAATAAACCATTGAGACTACATCAAAATAAAAAGCTTTTGCACAGTGAGGGAAACAGTCAACAAAACTAAAAGGCTACCTACTGAATAAGAGAAGACATTTGCAAATGACATATCTGATAAGGGGTTAGTATCCAAAATATATAAAGAACTGATACGGGCAGCCGGGGTGGCTCAGTGGTTTAGTGCCGCTTCAGTCCAGGGTGTGATACAGGAGACCTGGGATCGAGTCCCATGTTGGGCTCCATGATGGAGCCTGCTTCTCCCTCTGCCTGTGTCTCTGCCTCTCTCTCTCTGTGTCTCTCATGAGTAAATAAATAAAACCTTTAAGAAAAAAAAAAAAAACTGTTACAACTCAACACCAAAAGAATAAACAATGCAATTAAAAATGCATAGAAGACATAAACAGGCATTATCCAAAGAAGACATACAGATGACCAATAGACACATGAAAAGATGCTCATCATCATTCATCATTAGGGAAATGGAAATCAAAAAGACAATGAGATATCAACTCACACCTGTCAGAATGACTAAAATCAAAAATACAAGAAACAGCATGTGTTGGCAAGGATGTGGAGAAAAAGGAACCCTTGTGCACTGTTGGTAGGAATGCAAACTGGTTCAGCCACTATAGAAAACATTATGGAGGTTCCTCAAAAAATTGAATATAGAACTGTATTATTGGGTATTTGCCCAAAGAATATAAAAACACTAATTCAAAGCAATATGTGCACCCCTTTTTTATTGTACCGTTGCTTACAGTAGGCAAAATGGAAGCAACCCAAGATGAATGGATGAAGATATGATGTGTATACATACACACAATGGAATATTTAGCCATAGGAAAGAGTGAAATCTTGCTATTTGCAACAAGATGGATGGATCTAGAGGTGTAGTGCTAAGTGAAATAAGAGAAAGACAAACACCATATTATTTCATTCATGTGGAATTTAAGAAAGAAAACAAATGAACAAAGAAGACCAAAAAGAAAACAAAAAACAGACTTTTAAGTATAGAGAGCAAACTTGCAGTTACCAGAAAGAAGGTGGCTAGAAGGATGGCTGAAATAGGTGAAAGAGATTAAGAGTATACTTAGTGTACTGAGCACTGAGTAATGTGTAGAATTGTTGAATCACTTTGTATCCTCACCTGAAACTAATATAACACTATGTTAATTATGCTGGAATATAAAAAATAATTTTTAAAAATGTTTAAAGATTGTTTCTTTATTGTCATAGGCCTCTTCAGTGGATAGTGTTAGGAAATATGGTTGTTGGGATTCCTGGGTGGCTCAACAGTTTAGCGCCTGTGTTCGGCCCAGAACGTGATCCTGGAGTCCCAAGATCGAATCCCACACCTGCATGGGGCCTGCTTCTCCCTCTGCCTGTGTCTCTACATCTCTCTGTGTGTGTCTCTCATGAATAAATAAATAAAGTCTTTTATTAAAAGAAAAAAAGGAAATATGGTTGTTATATATGCACATGCGCACACACATACTTATAAATGTATATACACATATCTGTATGTGTATTTAATATTTTAAGCTAACCCATGAATTTGTGCTGTTACTTCCAGTTCAACTTTCAGGCTGTAGGGTTTTACCTCACATCTCCTATAGTATATGTTATATTCCCCTTCTTTCACACTAAGAATGCCGATTCTTTAGAACATAGGACATGAGGGCAGCCCGGGTGGCTTAGCGGTTTAGTGCCGCCTTCAGCCCAGGGTGTGATCCTAGAGACCTAAGATCGAGTCCCACGTCAGGCTCCCTGCATGGAGCCTGATTCTCCCTCTGCCTGTGTCTGCCTCTCTCTGTCTCTGTGTCTCTCATTAATAAATAAATAAAATCTTGGGGGGGAAAAAAAAACTGTTCTCTCAAAAAAAACAACAACATAGGACATGAGAGATTTAGAAATTCACATACTTGCTAATTTGCTTTATGCTATTGAACTTACACAACAGTCTCATAATACTATTCTTTTTTTATTTTTTAGATTTTATTTATTTATTAATGAGAGACACACACGGAGAGGGGGAGAGAGAGAAAAAGAGAAGGAGAGAGACAGAGACACAGGCAGAGGGAGAAGCAGGCTCCATGCAGGGAGCCTGATGTGGGACTCGATCCCGGGTCTCCAGGACCACACCAGCTGCAGGGGGCACTAAACCGCTGTGCCACCGGGGCTGCCCCTCATAGTACTATTCTTAATGCTACCACTACCAATGTGATTACTGAAAATATTTTTAATTTTTTTTACTTACGATCTCTATATTTTCTCCCATTTTTACAAGTTGTATTACATTTTTAGAGTATATAGTCATTATGTTATTCTCTCACTGTTAAATTCCCATTTATTCTTAGTTCTATAAGTAACTATATATTTAATTACTGCCCTTTATGCTGTGTTGATGTTTCTTTAGTAGTTTTGATCTGAAGCTTATTGTATAGTGGCTTCCTTTTTTTAATATTTTATTTATTTATTCATGAGAGACAGAGAGAGAGAGGCAGAGACACAGGCAGAGGGAGAAGCAGGCTCCACCTGAGCCACCTGGGCTGCCCTGTATAGTGGCTTCCTCAGGAAAACCTCATGGGAGGGAACAATATTCCTTGTGTTATCTCATGTTGCTAGCAGTTTGTAGGCTTTATACATGAAACTTAGTCTTACTGGATATAAAATTCTTGCCTCCTTTTTTCCTTCTGTGTTTTAAGCATATTGCTTCCATTTCTTTCCTCTCACAGTCTGATAATAAAATAATTTTCCCCTTCTAAGTTACTTGCTCTTTGTGCCTTTTTGTACAGATTTTTTTTCCTTAAAGTGATTAAGTAGAGCATGTCTTGGTGTGTTGTTCATTCTGGGTCTAAACGCTCAGAACATAATCTGCATGCCTTTTCAATACATAGTTTTAAATTTGGGGGTTTGTTTTTTTCCAGGAAAGTTTTCTTAAAATACAGCTTTTAGTATTTGTTGTATTTTCTTGCTTTGGTTTTCTTTTTTCAGGCACTCTTTATCCACATGCTCCTTCTTTGCCTGGCTTCCATAATCGTTTCTTTTAAAAAATGTTTATGTCTTCTATAGTTCCATTTTTAAATTTTATCTTTTTGTCTTCCTTTTCTCTTAAAAAATGTTACTTAATTCTGACCATTCTAGTTTTCTCTTCATTTTTGAAATTCTTTTTTTGTTGTAATTCTTTCCTAAATTCTGTTACTTTATTTCTTCATTTTTCTCATTCTAACATGTTTTTTTCATGGTGTGTATAAGTTTCTTAATCTCTTTTAGATTGTCTTGAAATAGTAAATTATAATTTTAGTATATTTTATGAACTATTTCTGGCATGCTTTCGTTATACGTAGAAATTCTATTCAGTCATTATGCACCATCTCTTGAAACTATACAATATCCTCTATGTAAGTCTTGGGAAAAACAAAAATGAACTTGAACCTTAATATAAACTCTGCAAATCTTACTACCATAGTAAATATAAGAGGCAGAGAAAGATACTAAATAACATCACTTGAGATGTATTCAACACTGAGACATTCTACAGGCAGATAACTCAGTTCTAAGAGAGGAAGAGAGAAAATGTAGAGGTTATAAGAAACATAACAGATATGTCAACCCATGACAAAGCATAGACTTTGTGTCCCAATCCCAGTTGAACAAATTGGGAAAAAAAAAAAAAAAAAAGAAAGAAAAGAAAAGAAAAACGTACAAGGCAATGGGGGAAGTATGAACAGTGATTGGATTATTTGTCACTACTAAGGAAATACTGTTAATTTTTTTAACAGATAGCTGTTGGGGATCCCTGGGTGACTCAGTGGTTTGGTGCCACCTTCAGCCCAGGGCATGATCCTGGAGTCCCGGGATGGAGTTCCACATCAGGCTCCCTACGTGGAGCCTGCTTCTCCCTCTGCCTGTGTCTCTGCCTCTGTCTCTCTGTGTGTGTGTCTCTCATGAATAAATAAACAAAATATTAAAAATAAAAAAATAAAGGATGGTTAGTGGTTTGTACTTATGTTTTTAAAAATAATAATCTTTATTTTAGCCCCCCCCTAAAATGTATCTAAAACATACTTATATCTGTAGGGTGATTAGAGTATATCTCACTGAAAAAGTAGTGTTTGAGCAGAGATCTGGAGGACATATATCTGAGGGAAGAGCTTTCCAGGCAGATGGACAGTAAATGGACTTCAGTGAGACTAGTGTGGCTATAAAGGGAAAATAGGAAGAGATGAGATCAGACTGTATGGCATGCTAGATTCTTCAGGGTCTTGGAGGCCAATTAAAGGACTTTAACTTTAAAAAAAAAAAAGGACTTTTACTTTTGTTTAGATAGGAGGGAAGTGGTAAGACTTGCCTCTTAAAGTGATTATTCTGACTGCTATGTTTATTAGTTAAATAAGTACTTTTTCAGTGACTCTTATGTGCTAAATTCTGAGAATCAAAATCCAAAAATACCTACCTTCCTTAGTAAGAAAGACTACACTAGAAAGGGGGCAAAGACAAAAGCAAAGAGACTCATTGTTAGGTTATACCAATAGTCTAAGCAAAAGATGATAGAGGTTTATATCAAGGTTTACATCAAGGTGGCAGTAGCAGCAGTAAGGAGAATTGTTTAAGTCTGGATATATTTTGAAGATGGAACCAACAGGATTTACTAATAGATTGAAAGTGAGATGGAAAGAAAAAGTTAAAGGGGTGCCTAGGTGGCCCAGTTGGTTAAGTGTCTGACTTCAACTCAGGTCATGATCTCAGGGTCCTGGGATTGAGCCCCGCATTGGGATTCCCGCTCCTGCTCACTCAGGCACACTCTCTCTCTTTCCCTTTCTCAAATATAAATAAAATCTGTAAAAAAAAAAAAAAAAAAGTCAAGAATGGCTACATTTTCTTGTTAAAATGGCACATAGATCACACCTAAGCCAAAAGCAGCCACTCAATCACTGAGCCACCCAGGTGTTCTTAGATGTACATATTAATACCATATCTCTTTGCTACATGTACTCTCCAGTTTAATATGGTTATTAGAGTGCTAGCCTATGATCAGTGGAACCTCTAATCTGTTAGCAGATTAAGCTGTGTGGCAATGACAAGTCCATTTACTTCTCTAGCCCTTAATTTTCTCATCTGGAAAATGGTAATAAGCATACTCTTGTTTTGTCAGGATTAAGTAAAATATGTTAATGTGATTTCAGAAATACAAAATGTTATATAAAAACAAGTTAGTGACACTCTATTTTACTTCTCTCTGTTAATGCAGAATACCATGGAAGTAAAGTAGAATCTATATGATCCTAAGCACAAGCATAAGTCTAAAAGAATATCTTTCACAATTTTGATAATAACCAAATTGTGTGCTTTGGTAAAGGGATCAGTATTAAAACAGAATTTTGGGGTGGTAGATTTTGAAAGGAATAGAATTGAAAGTTTGCTTTCTTCCTTTTAGTTTAAGGTACTCTCTTAGAGATTTCATGTCCTTCAATTTGAACAGTTTATTGAGAGCATATGCTGTGTCAGGCATGGTATTCTGTACTAGGTATTCTAAAATCTCTTAAGAATGTTAACACCGGGTCACCTGGATGGATCAGTAGTTGACCTTCTGCCTTTGGCTCAAGTCATCGTCCCAGTGTCCTAGGTTTGAGTCCCGCATCAAGCTCCCTGCAGGGAGCCAGCCTGCTCCTTCCTCTGCCTATGTCTCTGCCTCTCTCTCTCTGTGTCTTTTATGAATAAATAAATAAAATCTTAAAAAGAGCGGGGGGGGGGGGGGCGGGCGACACCTGGGTAGCTCAGTGGCTGAATGTCTCACTTTGGCTCAGGGTGTGATCTTGATGTCCAGGATCGAGTCCCACGTCGGGCTCCCTGAGAGGAGCCTGCTTCTCCCTCCGCCTTTGTCTCTGCCTCCCTCTCTCTGTGTCTCTTGTGAATAAATAAATAAAATCTTAAAAAAAAAAAAAAAAAGAATGTTAACACTGCTATTATATACAGTTACCACAGTCTCTCTCTTTTCAGAATAGGAATCTACAATATGTTTTCACGTATTAAGTTCAGTTTCAACTTAAAGGTCCCAGCTAATGTAAATAGTTTAAAAAGCCTAAGTTTTGGGCAGCCCTGGTGGCACAGCTGTTTAGCGCCGCCTGCAGCCCGGGGTGTGATCCTAGAGACCCAGGATCGAGTCCTATGTCGGGCTTCCTGTATGGAGCCTGTTTCTTCCTCTGCCTGTGTCTCTGGCCCTCTCTCCCTCTGTCTCTATGAATGAATAAAATCTTAAAAAAAAAAAAGCCTAAGTTTTGTGGTAACCCTGTATACTAATTTAACAAGCCCAGGGACTCTGGTTTCCACCAAAAGCATTTGGTCAGCTTTTTTCCTCTCTGATTTTAATCCATAGTGTAGAGAAGGCTAGGGGACTAGGACTTTAGCTCCCAGTTGTCAAATTTTCTACCTAAATAACAGAAGACTTTTTTTTTTAAGATTTTATTTATTTATTTATTCATGAAAGACACCGAGAGAGGGGCAGAAACACAGGCAGAGGGAGAAGCAAGCTCCCTGCAGGGAGCCCGATGTGGGATTCGATCCTGGATCCCAAGGTCATGCCCTGAGCCAAAGGCAGACACAGCCACTGAGCCATCCAGGTGCCCCCAGAAGACTTAAATCTATCATCATTTCCTATATGCAAGAGCTGATTAACTCCTCCTATTTTTTTAATTCCTTTTCTTTGGAAAAATGTTCTAATGTTCATTCAAAAATACGACTGCTCATAGGATTTGTGTTAGGTATTTTCAAGCCCAACAGATATGCTGTTTTCATTACTGTTGTTTTATTATCAAACTACTATTCCTTTTGAACTATATGAACTATTTTTAAATAATAATAAATGATTCGTTTTGAGAGGCAGTATATTTTTTCAGTAATTGATCTGGATAAAACTAATCTTAAACAAAAACATTAGTTAATAGAGATACTAGCAATCATTTATTCAAATTAAGGCAGAATTCTTAATTTGATAAATAGAATTCTTTTATTTATAGCATCAAGCCAACTTGGGTTGATAGTAATAGGAAATTAATTTCTTACCATATGAGGAAATACATATTATCTTTCTCTCGGCATGGTATTAATACAAAAATGACCTCTTCTGTTCCTACCTCTTCCAGGGAGAACATTGTTTACCCTTTCATAATCAAACTTTATCTTTGTTTTGCTCAAGTCAGAGTTTATATGTCTTATTATGTGGATTAGAAATGCACCACAAAGAATACTACAAAATAAATTAGAATTTTTGCTTATTGTTGAGGACATTTTGACAGGTACAAAATGGGTGAAAAAGATATGAATTTACCAGAAACATTATCACAACTGAATGGTGCTTAGTATTATTTTTCAAATAGCAAATGGAAGAAGTGGAAGATCTATGAGGCAGGGTTGCCTTTGAAACTGTGATTTAAAAAAAAAAAAAAAGGGATCCCTGGGTGGCACAGCGGTTTGGCGCCTGCCTTTGGCCCAGGGTGCGATCCTGGAGACCCGGGATCGAGTCCACGTTGGGCTCCCGGTGTATGGAGCCTGCTTCTCCCTCTGCCTGTGTCTATGCCTCTCTCTCTCTCTCTCTCTCTCTCTGTGTGACTATCATAAAAAAAATAAAAAATAAATAAATAAAAAATAAATAAAAAATAAAAAATAAAAGAAAGAAACTGTGATTTAATGGATTAATTATTGTATGGCAAGCATATAGGAAGAGTTAGGCCTTTTCTATAAATATTCTCATCTCTATTTCTTTAGATACTCTCAGATTTATGTTAACTGATCTCAGGATTTTTATTTATTTATTTTCTAAGCAATAGAAAAATAGTCCCAAGACATTGCTGATTTTAGTTATCAGATTGCCTTTGTCTATGTAAGATAAGTAACATGAATATTTCTGGAAAGGTTACTTATGCCTATATCAAATTCAAGTTAGAGCCTTTAAAAATTCCCTGTATTATAAGATAATAGAATGTTCTGGATAGTAGGATTAAAGAGTAAACTTGTATTAGTACATGGACAAACTTTTCACACTCACTTTTTGGTATTTCTAATTCTTAGGAAAGTAATTGAGAATATATTCAATCTTCTAATTTATTTTATAATAATTTAATAAAATGTTTAAAATGTTTCTTATCTCGGAAGATTATAAAACATCAACATGGGACATCAAGATAGATAAACTTGACAAATTAATGAATTGTGTATTATATATATATTTCATCAAAGTACCTTTAAGTGACTCTTTTTTTTTTAAGATTTTATTTATTTATTCATGAGATGCAGAGAGAGAGAGAGAGAGAGAGAGAGAGGCAGAGACACAGGCAGAGGGAGAAACAGGCTCCATGCAGGGAGCCTGATGTGGGATTTGATCCCGGGTCTCCAGGATCATGCCCTGGGCCGAAGGCAGGCACTAAACCACTGAGCCACCCAGGGATCCCAACTGAGCCACCCAGGGATCCCCTTTTTTTTTTTTTTTAAAGAATTTATTTATTCATGAGACACACAGAGAGAGAGAGAGAGGCAGAGACGCAGGCAGAGGAAGAAGCAGGCTCCATGCAGGGAGCCCGATGCAGGACTTGATCCTGGGACTCCAGGATCATGCCCTAAGCCAAAGACAGACGCTCAACTGCTGAGCCACCCAGGCGCGTCCCTAAGTGACTCTTTTAAATTTCCAGCTTTAATAATAATAATGTGTGACATTGTAGAGAATGAAAAATATAGAAACATGCAAAGAAAAATTCAAATTAACTTTCATCATATCATGCAGCATTATCAACTCTATATTTTTCATGTGTTTTCTTAGTGTTTTTTTCATACATATTTCTAAACTGTTTAGTTGAAATGATTCACGTCTTAGAGAAAAGTTGTAAGAAGAGGACAATTACATTTCTCCCCTATACTTTGAGCATTCCCTTTCTCTGCATATGCATCTAACCACAGTACATATTCAAATGTTTTTAGTTCTCCCCAGAATACCTTTTGTAGCAATTTTGTTTTCCTACTCCAAAATCCAATCCAGGAGCATTCATTGCCTTTATATACCATAGCTCTTGATTTCCTTTAATCTGGAACAGTTCCTTGGTCATTCTCTCTCTTTCATGACCTTGGCATTTTAAAGAGTAGAACCAACTGTTCTATATAGGCAATGTTTCTGGAAATTGAAGTTATTTCTATTATTATAATTTTATATCCTTTTTCTCATTTAGTATTACATTTTTAGCATTTTCCAGTTTTATTAATTGCTTTCAATTATCATTTTGTGTAGCTATATATATATATATTGCTATATATTTTTTATTTTCATTAGTCTTGTATTGGACATTTTTACATTTTCTCATTTTTTAGTATTACCAGTACAGTTGGGAGGAACATCTTATAAATAAATCTTCATTGTAATTTAAATTTCTGAATACATCTATGAAGTGTTTAAGTGCTTACAATATAGAGCAATAAAACAAAAATCCTACAGAAGACAATAATTAAATGTTAATCTCTATGATTCTGAATATAATTAGAATGGAAATTTGGAAACGGGAGAAATTACCAGGTAATGAGGCTGCCCAATTTAGTGAAAAGAAATATGAGATATCCATTTAATTTTGAATTTCAGGTACGACACACAATATTTGGGACATCCACTAAAGAATTATTCATTGCATATCTCAAATTCAAATTTAGCTAAGTACTTTGTATTTTATCAGTTGACCATACCGAAGGACTAAGTGTTCAGAAAAACTTCATGATAGTGATGAAGAGGAGTGAAGACAATGTTTCATAGAATGAATGGCTTGAGAATGCCATTGAAGCAAAAGTGAGTATAATATGTATGAGCTTAGTCCATAAGGATAAGGACTTTGTGTCTCATTTGCTACTGCATCCTCAACCCTTTAAACAGTGCCTTCACACTCGGTAAATATTTTCTGAACGAAATAATGAATTTACACTATGAATAAAATCAGGCCTTTTGGAACAAAGGTTACCTGTTGTATCGAAGTTAATAAGAATCAAATTTCCATGAGTTTGGAATACCTGGCAGATGAATATGGGCTTCTTGGCTTTCTTTACTTACCTGAAATAGAAATGTGAAATAAAGATTTTTTTAAAAAGAAATGTAATGATTTATTAAGTTTCTCAGTGAACGAGAATAGACATGATTTCTACCCTCATGGATTTTACAGTCTGGTGGAAGTGACAAACATTATTTAATTAAACCATTCATTAATTTATAATTACAGACACAAGTTATGAGAGGGAAGTACTTTGTTTTGAAATCACACAAAATGACGGTATATTCTTAAAAACCTGACTTGAGGATGGGTTATGTTGTGTCATGAGGGATAGATCCAGTTTCTTCTGGCAGCCTGGGTGGCTCAGCAGTTGAGCACCGCCTTCGGCCCAAGTTGTGATCCTGGAGACCCGGGATCACGTCCCGCGTCGGGCTCCCTGCATGGAGCCTGCTTCTCCCTCTGCCTGTGTCTCTGCCTCTCTCTGTCTCCTTCTGTGTCTCTCATGAATGATCTTTTTTTAAAAAATCCACTTTCTTCCATGAACACTTTATTCGTTCACTAATTTTCCCCTCGTTTATAGAATATTCTTTAGACTATCACACTTGGTTCTTGCACAGCTTTGGTTTTTTATCTTAATATATGGGTCATTTAATAGATTACAAATTCTTTGAGAAAGAAGAGATAAGAGTAAACAAAAAGGTGTTTAGATTTTTATCACCAATGTTTCATGTATGTAGTAGGTGTAAATTATTTACATGTTGACACTGAAATTATGGAGTTTTTGATAGTAGTAGATATGCCATATACATCTAAGAGATTATTTCTTGATTTTTTTGAGCATCTTGAAGAAGTTTATGATGTCATTCTTAGTTTATAGACCTTGAGTGACAATTTTAGGTTGGAGATAGATGTCCAGTGATTTGTAGTCAGGGAGCTTCAGTAACCATTGTCACATACTAACTTTAATCAAAGCAGTTGCTTTTGAATATGCCTACAACATATATTGAAAATCTGACTGCTTCTTAACCACCTCTGTTGTCTTCTTTCTGGTTCCTAATGTTATCACTTCCTTGAATTACTATGGTAGCCTCATAATTGCTCTCCCCCAGTCTTGTCCTGCTTGCAACAACAAAAGGAAAATACCGAAAGTTTTTAAGCAGTGGTTGTAGCATTACAAGTTCTGTGCTTTGACATGGCGTCATTGTGTTTAATAGATTGGAATAGAGGCATAGTAAATGTGTATGGACTTGACATAAGAGGGAATCCTGATGCTTTTTTTTTTTAAGATTTTATTTATTTATGCATGAGAGACACACAGAAAGAGAGAGAGGCAATGAGAGAAGCAGGCTCCATGCAGGGAGCCTGATGCAGAACTTGGTCCCAGGAATCCTGATTCTTAGCACAATCAATTCTTAAAGACTTTATGTTCTTGGTAGTTAAATAATATCTGTTTGCCATTATTAATACAATTGACCCTTGAACAACATGGGTCTCTAACCTCCCTCATACTGTACTTTTGTAGAGAATAAATTAATAACTTAATAAAGCTACTTTTTTTCAAGGACACTATTAAGATAACAAATAGGCCAACCATTGATTAAGAGAAAACACTAAAAAAAAAAAAAAGAGAGAGAGAAAACACTTACAATTCATATGTCTGACAAAGGATTATATACAGAATGTATAAAGAACTCCTACTGGGGATCCCTGGGTGGCTCAGCAGTTTGGCGCCTGCCTTCAGCCCAGGGCGTGATCCTGGAGTCCTGGGATTGAGTCCCACATCGGGCTGTCTGAACGGAGCCTGCTTTTCCCTCTGCCTATGTCTCTGCCTCTTTGTCTTTCATGAATAAATAAATAAAATCTTTAAAAAAAAAAAAAACTCCTACAAACCAGTAAGACGACAAACAGAACAATAAAAAAAATTGGGCAAAATATGTGGACACTTCACAAAGAGAATATAATGGCCAATGAGCACATGAAAAGGGGCTCAACATCACTAGTCATGAGTGAAATACAAATTAACACCACAGTGAAGATACCATTGCCTACCCACTTAGTGGTTTAAGTTAATAGGACTACCAAGTGTTAACGGGGATTATGCAAAAGAATATTTGCATTCTATATTCCATTTAAACAATCTGTGATGGAAGTCAGTAGTTTCTTCTTTATTAAGGAGGCATAAGGATTGACTAGTGAGAGACTGTAAAGAACTCCCTGGAGTGATGGAAGTGTTCTGTATCTTGTTTGGGGCGAATATTTAAGATCTGTGCATCATATTGTGCATTTATTATATATACCTCGATAACAAGAAAACAAAATGCTATAAAAGCCAGTTGCGAGCCAACCAAGTGATTGTATTAATGTCTCACTGTTTTTTTACAAGAAAAATAAATTTTGCTTCTCTGTTTCCAGAGAAAGAAAAGTTTTATTTAATTCTTTTATATATTTATGTATGGCATACAAATTATGAAAAGATTATCTAAACAAATTGACTAAAGGTTACTTGTGGGAAAGGGTGAATATTTTCCCTTATTGCATATGCATTTTATTGAGGGAAAAAGGTGATTTTCCATGGTAGGCTCTTCTACTCTGTTCTCTCACCGTTTCTTGTGGTAAAATGTGAACTATGATGTTTTAACAACATAGAGAAGTAATTATACATTGATGAGCTCTTTTTCTCTTCTCGTATTTTTTCTTCATAATGAAATATTTAATATGTATCAAAGAATATATGTAACACGTTACAAAACAGATGCCTCTGCCTCCCTCTTCATTTGAAGTATTTAAGGCTTTTAGCAATCCCTTGCAGAGATAATGCCTATTCTAACTTTTGTATTTTCATTTCCTGTGTGTGTATGTATATATTCCCTTTCATATGTACATATATATGTGTAGGCATACATATATATGTGTATATATACATATATATTTTTATACAATATATTATGGGCTTTTTTAGCTATATAGAAATGTATTATGGTATTGCTCTTTTCATTCAATAATAGATTTCTGTGGTTCATCCATGTTGCTGTATGTAGCTAAAGTTTATTAGTTTACATTGTTATATAATTTTCTATTGTTGAAATATCTTTTTGGTCTCATTTCCTTTCTCATCCTTTGACCCTACCTGTTAAGTCAGCAATATCATCAGTGACTTCCCATGTATGGAATGCTTCTAACAAAGAGTTGTAATTATGACTTGGAAATATAGATGCCATTAGAAATTCTTTCTCTTCCTATAAGCATAGTAAGTTATGTGATTTGCATTTTTATAGTAGGGTATGAATTATATAGTTATAATGACAGCTGCAGGGTAGAAAGTTTTAACACACTAGAATGAAATGTATCTTGGAGACATTTTTGGTATCTGAAGATCCACATGCCCCATATGGTGCCACTGAACCAATGAGTTTGAAGAAAATATTCTTACTGCTGAAACAGCACAAAGTACAAATTACTCTTTTTTATACAAACTTATTATCTTTTCAGCTAAATTTCTATATGAATAATTATATGTATAAATATATTGATTATAAATATAATGTGCTTTATTTAACATGAGATTTTCCTCCACATTCCAATAAAATGGTACTGTATTTTCAAAATTCAAAAGTTGTAACAAAAAGAAGTTGTAGGTCAAAGTTAATAGCAAGTTATAAGATACAAAGCTTAGAACATTGTCATACACTATAAAGAATAACCATAATTCTGATAGGTTTTTTTAGTAGTCCATTTTGATATTAACATTTGTTGTAGTGAAGAGTGTTTAATTTCTCACAGAATATGGTCCTTATAAAAGAACCCCAAAGTACTTACCTAAAAACATAATTTTATATATATTTAAATAGAGCTTATTTTATTAATAACCATAGTGTTATAGTCATTGTAATAAGCTATTTTATTAACTTAAGATAGGCTTAAGATAGTATGATATTTTATATAAATTTAACTTTTTAATATAATTTGTATTAGAGGCTGACTTTTTTCTTTTTTTTTTTTCTTTTTTTTTTTTTTTTGAGAGAGAGAATGTGTGTATGAGCAAGGGGCTGGGGGCAGAAAGAAAGAATTCCAAGCAGTATCCCCTGCTTAGGGCTCCATCTCATGACCCTGAGATCCTAATCTGAGCCAAAACCAACAGTCTGACACTCAACAGACCTGAGCCACCCAGGCGCCCCTTATTACATTTTTAACTCATTCAACTAATTAACTTTTTTTAAGTCGTTGATGTGATATCCCTTTAGCTGTTCCACAAATCAGAATCATGGATAAAAAGAGGAAGAGAGGGAGGGATTGGAGGACAAAGTAGATTATTAGAGAAACTTGTTATGACTTCTGTTCCTAAGTGGCATCATACAGAAAGCTTAAATATGCAGTATTATAAGTATCTCATTAAAATGCGGGACAATCAGAGACTGATCTAAAGGAAATCAAAGATAATCAGGTGTTAGGAAGGTCTTTTTAGGTTGCTCTGGTGAGAAAGGACATGGAAGTGAAATAACTCTGATGTCAAGTCAGAGATTTTTTCTCCCTAAACCAGCCTAAAAACTTGACTGAGTTGGTGCTAACAGTAGACTCAAGCTCCTAGAGAAAATAGGCAAACCACTGTTTTTCTGTTGACCAGACTGAGACTCCATTCATCTCTGTATCAAATGGTACGTTGCACATACTTTTTTAGAAGGCTAGATCTCTAATAACAATAACAGTAGTTCTCTGTGAAGCAAATGAAACCCTGGATGAAAGACATTATGCATTTGTTTTCTTGAATGGGAAAGGCATTATGGGGAGTGAAGGCTTATTAACCTCATTTAAAAAAATGGGAGAGGTGGAATTTTATTTTAATAAGTCATGCAGCAAGGAAATTTAAGTTATTGCAGCTCTAGGACAGCAATTACTTAAATATTGACAACTTATACATGTTTTACATGCCCGTTTGCTCTCCTGTTCACTACTGAAATGTAGTTACCATAGCAATGAACACATCACATGGTTCCTGTGCTAGTTCTAAAATAGAGAACAGCAATATGCCATATGAGCCATGCTTATTTTCTACATAAGGACTGCATATACAACTTGAGGCTATTCCATACCCTTCTCAGTGCAGTTAGCTAGCTTGTCATTGATTTAGAAAGCTTTTAAAGTAAAAAGCAATTGGCAAGAGTACATAGCAAGTCTCCAACCTTTCTTGTACTATATGGTATATATTCTTTGCCACTGAGCTAAAAGAACAGCTTTACTAGCTTTGACCAGCAGGGACTCTGCTATTGTATATTTATCCAAATATCTTCTACTGGAATATCACTACCACTCAGAAGATTAGACAGGAGGGGCATATATACTATTCGTGGAAACATTTTCTTAGTCTTATTGACCAATCCTTAACCAATCTGAGCTTTTCTCCTACTGTTTCCTTTTATGTATCAAGATTTAAAGAAAATAGGATTCTTTTGAGAATTTGAGGAAAGGAGGATGCCAGGCACAGTTGGAGATATGCTATTAGTTCCCTTTTAGGACCATTATTGCTCTATAAGATTTTAAGTATAGGTTACACAGCAGTGTATCTATAGAAAAAGACTTGAGATTTCTGTGATTGGTGCTGTCAGGTCCCCACTTCAGCATTACTCTTGCATTCTTTTAGAGTATGTATAGACTGTCAGACCTCAAGAAATAAAACAGGAGCATACCCCTATTACTGTGGATCTTACATATTTATGTGAAATAGTCCCAAGTGCTATGACATGTTAGTGAATGATGCTACTCTGTAACTATTTCTAACATGTATAAAATAAGGAAAATAAATTTCAGTTGAGCTGCCAGTTATACTACACCTATTGTCACTAAAACTACAAACTAAAATTTTTAAATATTGTGTATGGAAACTACTAGAAACAGCAGCACTATAGATAGTGGATGACTCCAGTGCTTTGTTCCCTCATTACCTTATACTCTTGACTGAATTTTGTAAGAGGTAAGTCACAGGTCTTCACACACAAATTAGTAAATTTAAGCTAAATAGGGATATATATTGGGCTGCCTCCTGCTATGTTGTTTGCTTCATATTTGTGTTTGCTTTTTCATCCCCTTTACAATTTAAAAAACATGTAATTTAGTATTACGTAAACTATGTTAGGGGCACCTGGGTGACTCGGATGGTTAAGTGTCAGACTCTTAATTTCAGTTCAGGTCATGATCTCAGGGTCCTGGTATTGAGTCTTGCATTAGGCTCCACGTTCAGCAGAGAGTCTGCTTGAGGATTCTCTCTCTCTCCTTGCTCCTCTCCCTGCTCGCTCTCACTCACCCTCTCTCTCAAATAAATAAATAAATAAATAAATCTTCTAAAAAAAAAAAAAACTATGTAATATGGGTACTTTTATATCCAGATAATTTACAACAAAGTAGAACAAATGACCAGAGATGTCATTAAAATCTTGTACTTGAACCTTATTTTTTTTTCTTGGTCATTATTTAAAAATTATAAACTACACTGATGAACATAGGGGAAGGGAAAATAAGATAAGATAAAAACAGAGAAGAAGGCAAACCACAAGAGACTCTTAACTATAGGGAATAAACAGGGTTGCTGGAGAAGTAGTTGAGTGTAATTGCTAATTGGGTGATGGGCATTAAGGAGGGCACTTGATGTAATGAGCACTGATGAATCACTAAATTCTACCCCTGAAACTAATAATAACTCTATATGTTAACTAGAATTTAAATAAAATCTAAAAATCTTTTTTTATTTAATTAAAAAGAAATAGATAAAAGACTTTCTAAAAAGAAAGATTGTACATTGCAGAAAGGAAACTCATTTGTAATCCCACCACATCTCATAGTGAGACAATCTCTTAGTTTTCGCTATGCTCTTCCAGATTATTTTTTATTATAAAAAGTATTTAAAACATTTCTTTTGAGAGCATACTATACTTCTGCGTTGCATTTTTTTCTAACAAAAAACCTAGTCACTTTTCTTGTTAATAAAGACTATATTTTCCTTATTTTTATAATAGTATTATTATATGCCTGTACCATAGTTTGTTCTCATATAGGCTATTGGGATGTTTTCTATTTTTTGTTATTGTAAATAATTTAGTGCTATGTTAATATATGTCTGTGTACCCTTATGTAAATTTTTCTGTAGGCTCAATTTTTAGAACTGTAATTTCTGATTCTTATGAAATGAATATTTTAAATTTTAATAAATTTGTCTAATTCCCGAGAGTTTCTACCAAATCATATCCCTAATTTAAATGTGTGTTGTTAAGCTTTGCTGAAGTGATCAATTTTAAATGACATCTCATTGTTTTAATTTGCATTTCTAGAGTTATTGTTGAAGTTTCACATATTTTCATGTTTCCAAGCCATTTGTCTTTTCATCTTCTGTTTGCTCCTTTTGTCCATCTTTCTTTTGGATGGTTCAATTTTTTCCTAACTTTTTTGTGTGTTTCCTTTTTTTGTTCACTAGAAAAAAATTCCTACCTAACTTGTAAATATTTCTTCCAGCTTGTATTTTGTCCTTGTTTTTGGTGCTTTCTGGTATATAGAGGTTTTTAATCTGTATATAGTTAGATTTGTTAGTCTTGTTTTATAGCTTCTAACCTTTATTAATTTTGAACTGTACATTTCATATGGGTCTCATGTACATATTTGTTCACTTGTTTACAGAATCTAACCACATCTGAGTCCTATAGTATATCAGGTGCCTGCTAGATGATGAGTCAATACTCTATGTACAGTCTAAGGACATAATCATATTTGCAACAATGTTGTAGTGTAGCAACAGATCAAATTATCTAGAATGGTTAGCAGGCACTTCTGAATGTTGCTGTAAGGTAAATTAACATAACATGACCAAATCCTCTAGAATTATCAGCAACTACTTTTAAATATTGCTATAAAGTGAAAGTAATGTGTAACATGTAAAGCAAAAGTAAAAAGCTACATATAACAAACAAGTAGTCTGTCCTTTTTTGAAATTCAGTTAGTCTTTTATGTGTCTTAATATTTACTTAATTTTGTGGCTTATATATCTACACCTTTCCTTATTATATTATGAAAGACATGGCTACTGGCATTTCACACAGAGCAGAAAAAAAATCCTTTATATAAAAGCCAAACTACAATTATCCTCATTCTATATACTGTTCTAGAAATTATTCAATCAACAAATATTTATTGAGTACCTGTTTTATTGCTAAACTCTTGCAAGGAAAAGAAGTGGTGGAATTTTTTTAAAATTATGGGGCTCGAACTCATGACCCCGAGATCAGGAGTCCCATGCTCCACTGACTGAGTCAGCAGGTGCCCTGTAATTTTTTTTTTCTTAATGTGTGAGTTATGAGCCTATCTTCAAAGAGTTCATGATGATCTAGTTTAGAATACGTAACATAAGTACTTTAAAAGTTAAATGATGGGGCGCCTGGGTGGCTCAGTCAGTTAAGTATCTGACTCTTGATTTTGGCTCCGGTCACAATCTCAGGGTTGTGAGATTGAGCCCCGTGTTGGACTTCATGCTGGGCATAGAGGCTGTTTAAGATTCTTTCTCTCCTCTCTCTCCTCTCTCTCTCTCTCTCTCTGCACTCCCCCATCCCTAAAAAAAAAAAAAGTTAAATCATAAAATAAATTATAATTACCCAATGACATATAAAGGCCCCTTCCCCAAACCAAAATAAGACAATAGAAAAAAACCTGTCTTGTCTCTTCTGGAGCAGTAGTCAATGATATTGTGATAGCATCGTGTGGTGACAGATGGTAGGTACGCTTGTGGCGAGCACAGCATCAAGTATAGACTTGCTGAATCACTGTGTTGTAACATTGCATGTCAATCAAACTTTAATTTTAATAAAATGATATTTTTTAAAAAAGAAATCATCAAGAAACCTGAATATGGCCAGTTTACAAGTACACAGAATGCACAGTCATCTGAGAGTTTATGAATTTAAATCTGCTTTTTCCACCACTTGCCAGTTACTCCTTTGTGTTAAACCTTTCACTCTTATTAAAGTTGAAGTACCTTCTGGAAATTTTAGCATTCTAAATGTTGGCAAGTATTACCACAGTGTGAATAAGTTTAAGATTCTTTCCTCATCTCAATTTTGGACAGAAGGTAACAGACAATGAGAAGACTATTAGTTTGAGGTAAAGGAAGAAGATGAACAGTGCAAATCTGGGGATAGGGCATCAAAGATAACCTTTGACCACCTCAAAGTTTCCTCTGAATATAGACTTCATCTGCCCAATATACATGTGTCTACTTTTCAGCTCCACTCATCTTTTTTTAAGATTTTATTTATTTATTCATGAGAGACACAGGCAGAGGGAGAAGCAGGCTCCATGCAGGTTGCCCACTGTCGGACTTGATCCTGGGTCTCCAGGATCACACCCTGGGCCGAAGGCAGAGGCTAAACTGCTGAGCCACCCAGGCGTCCCTCAGCTTCACTCATTTTATTGAAATTGATGGGAATTGTTAAAATATTTAAAAGCATTTCCTGTTTATATAGCATCATTATATGAGTCAGAGTTAGAGAAGCAGAACCAGTAGATATAGACATAGGAATTTGTTACAAGGAATTGGCTTATACAGTTCTGGAGGCTAACAAAGCAAACCCAAAATCTTGTCAAGAAAGGAAGATCATAAATAGGTTGAAACCCTGTGGACATAAGCTGGTTAGTCTCTCAGCTCAGGGAAAGCCTAAGCTCTTTTATAGGGTTCACCAAGCCCATGTGGGATAATCTCCATTTGATTAACTTAAAGTCAACTGATTAGGGTATATAATTACATTTGCAAAATTCCATCACAACAGCAGCTAGATTAGTGCTTAATTGAGTAGCTGGGGAAGATAGTTCAGCCTAACCAAGTGGACACATTTGGGGGGAAAAAAAGCCATCATCATCCTTTAGGCATCATTTAAACAATAATTCTTTCCTTGATCATAATTCACAAAAAAATACCTCTGCTGCAAATGGTAATTCCACAAATATTTTCATTTAATGTAATCATACTACAGTAACCCCAGGTCACACTCAGAAAATAAGCTTTGTCCGTGGTCATAAAACAAGACTTAGAACTAGAAGGGTCAGGGATGCCTGGATGGCTCAGCAGTTGAGCCTTTGCCTTCGGCTCAGGGCGTGATCCCGGGATCCTGGGATTCCAGGATCAAGTCCCACATCAGGCTTCCCACAAGGAGCCTGTTTCTCCCTCTGCCTGTGTCTCTGCTTCTCTCTGTGTGTCTCTCGTGAATAAATAAATAAAATCTTTAAAAAAAAAAAAAAAACTAGAAGGGTCCTAACTTTAAGAGACCATCTGAATCTATCCCTTCATTTAACAGTTATAAAATCTGAAGTCCATTAAAAACCGTCAACTTAATTTTTGTTTTTTAATACCACAAAAGGAAATACCTCACTTAGGAATATATTTTAGTTGACTTAGGCTTTCACCTGAGGCCCTATAAGAATCATCTAAGAAAAAAAAAAAAAAAAAAAGAATCATCTAAGAAAGTGGGTGGAATACTGAAAGTACTCCATTTTCAGTTATATTAAACTAGTTGCCACTTTAGATTCCTATTCTATATGAGAGATCTTGACATATAGAAATATGTTTCTTAGGGTACAAAACTGAAAATCTAGATATATAATGAGTTTTGTATACATTATCAGAATGAATTTTGTACTCTTTGAAGGGTTCAAAACATGTTCTAAGAGGTCTTGTATTTGTGACAGTTTTACCCTTTCTCCATTGCCTTGCCTCCCAACTTTACCTAATAATTCTTTATAATGGATCCCTAAAGTTTGCCCTCTGATATTATGGTCTACAGTTAGGTTCAAGTGACATTTAGCTATGAGGGGGTTTTTTTTTTTGTGATTAGTCATTTGTATCTGATGTTCTTGAGCACTTGCACAAATTTCTTACCATTAAAGGTCCCTAAAAAAAACATTTATTAATACAGAAAATATTTAAATGCCTGCTATGTGCCAAGCACTTACTTCTCCTGATAAAACAGTGAACAAAATAGATAGTCTAGGAGGAAAGTAAGATAGTGAAACACCAGCATTAATTGTGGAGAATATCATCACAGGAGAAGTATAAAGATACAATTCATGTCTTCTTTATGGCCCATTGCCTGACACATAGTACATACCTAATAAATGCTTTTTGAATAAATAAGGGCTATATGGCATTTTAAAGGAGTCTAGGCTTCTTAAAAATATGTCTATCAGGTACTTTGTACACAACTAGGGTAAGTACAACAGGTAGAAAAGCAATAAAAAAAAGTTCTGATTTGGGAATGGATCCAAGGACTAGAGTATATTGGAATAGGTGCAAATCCATTTCCACTGATTAACAATTTGTCTCATTTTCTTTAGAGATGGTCTTATTCTCCTTGTCAGTGACCTTTAACCTTTGTTTAAAATTAGTGCATCAGTTTGTGCTAATTGGAATTGCCAGTGACCAAGTGAATATGACATATCTATAAAAGAACAGAGAAAATTAGGTCTTTATTATGTTACTGCATCACTAATCCAGGCTTCCAGCTAAATGCCAGAATATAAATTAGATCCCTTATCAAATGTGGCACATAAAATTTTAGGATCCTTTTTAGTGTAGTACATGTGCTTTCAATAAATGCCTGCTTTGGCAAGAAATTAAATCAGTGTTCTTTGTGTCAAGTACACTTGCATTATATTTTATACTCTATAACTTTAAAACTGTCCTTGCAAACCAGGTCAAGGGCAAAATTAAATTTCGTTTCTGGATTTAGTTTTACATTCAACAAATACCATTTTTTCTTTGGTTATATTGTGTTATGGGTATTTGCTTTATTTTGTTTTTTCACTTAGAACAAAGTTCAGAATCCATAACACTGTCTCTCTACTATTCTCCTGCCACATTGGCCTATTTTCAGTTTTTAAAACCATTGAACTCTTTCACCTGTCCTCTAAAGCTCTTTGCAAATGCTCTTCCCTCTGCCTTGACCTATTTTTTCCCCGCTATTCAGTATTATTCACCCAGTTAACTCTTAATCATTCTTTAAGCCTCAACTATCATTCTCTTTGAGATTCCCTCTTCATCCACACCACCAACCAACTTTAAAATACAGTTTTAAACATCTCCCTTAATATTACTATATTACTAATTCTTAGCAATCCCTGGCATATAGTGGGTGCTTATTAAGTGAAAGGATAGCTTAATATATTGAGTACTTACTGTGTTCTAGTCACTATAAAATCCCCTCAAGGGGCAGCCCGGTGGCTCAGCGGTTTAGCACCGCCTTCAGCCCAGGGTGTGATCCCAGAGACTCAGGATCAAGTCTGGCTTTGGGCTCCCTGCATGAAGCCTGCTTCTCCCTCTGCCTGTGTCTCTGCCTCTCTTTCTCTCTCTCTGTGTGTGTGTGTGTGTCTCTCATGAATAAATAAATAAATAATCTTTAAAAAAATCCCCTCAAGGAACTTTCTCAAGTCTGAGTTTCAAAGGCCCATGTTACTTTGTAAATGACATACTTGCTTTCACTTTAGGAGACAAAATTAACAGTTCTGAGTGAAATAAGTATAAAAGATAAAAGGATATACATTTATATAAATGCATGTATACAAATGTTTGTGTATGGCAAGTTGCAAAGTAAAGTGAATATTTTACTGTGGTTACTGTCAAGAAATCTTGTAAAGCTACTATTTTAGTTAATACTGTTGTACAGTAATTTCCTAACAAGTATGTCTAGAAAAACAACCTGTTTCACATATCAACTTCCCCATGCATTTCTCTGCTGTCTGTATCTTTGCCTTCTAATAGTTCTTTGCTTAGAGTCAAAAGTTAGAATCTCTGAAATCTCCCAGAAAAGACTGTTTAAATTAAATGAGTCCATCAAGATTTGGAGGAAAGCGATTTGAAAAAAAGAAAATATATTACATTCTACCTTTAATTTTCAAAACCTGAAAACGAATGGTATCTCATCTATTCTTTTTGATGTGCATGTGCCCCAGTCCTGTGATTTCCTTAGCATCCTATAATAGTTTTTGCTTTTATGCTTTTGGTGTTTTTCTTCCCAAGATGCTCTTTCAAGGTCCAACACAGAAATCCTGTTTCTTTAACAAACTTTTCCTGACTAATCCTATTCTATTTTTTTTTACTCTGAATTTTTTCACCATGTTAGTATATATTTCTCAACTTTTGTACACTATCCTATCATATATTTAGTCAAATGTACATTTTTTTCTTGCAAATAGCCTTTTTGTATGTGTGTCTTTGCTGTGTTCTTGCTCCTTAATCTCACATGACCCACACACAGCTCACGTCACTTTAATCTTATTTTCCTTGAATTAAACGAAATACAAATTTAAATCCCTCTCCTGGGGAATTAAATATGTCATTACTGGGGTACTTTCCTTCACCTCCTTGGGGTTCTGACAAAGTAAAACATTTGCGTACATACACACACATACACACACACACACACACACACACACACACACATGCTGAATCTTCTGTCCCCATTAGCTCTACAGAGAGACCAGTGTTATCCCTTAAAGATCATCAGCTGTGCTGTGTCTTGGAATGTGAGAATCTTGGCCAAAGCTGGTAGCTATAATAGCTTAGATATGACTTCCTCTATTCAATATTTTCTGTTGGTCCTTCAAGATTGACATTTTATGGGGCACCTAGATGACTCCATCAGTTAAGTGACCAACTCTTGGTTTCGGCTCAGGTCATGATCCTGGGGTCATGGGATAGAGCCCTGTTTTGGGCTCCACACTCAGCACAGAGTCTGCTTGAGATTCTCTCTTGCCCTCTCCTCTGCCCTTCCTCTCATGCACTCTCATGCACTCGTGCTCTCTCTCTCATTCTCTCAAATAAACAAAATCTTTTTTAAAAAGAGAGAGATTGACTCTTTTCCTTCCCTATTTTGTCCTCAAAGACCCTAAGAAAATTGCTTAGTAGCATGAGCAAAAAAGGTATATAGACCTTGTAGCGCCCTAAATTATTTAAAATATGGTTTAAAGGCCTGGGAGTCTGGGACACCTGGGTGGCTCAGTGTCTGCCTTTGGCTCAGGTCATGATCCTGAAGTCTGGGGATCAAGTCCCCCATTGGGCTCCCTGCGGGAAGCCTGCTTCTCTCTCTGCCTATGTCTCTGCCTTTCTCTCTGTGTTTCCCATAAATACATACATACACATACATACATACATACATTTATATACCTTTAAGAAAAAAAAAGGCCTGAAAGTCTGAAGGTCAGGTGAAAATAAAAGGATTGAGAAGAGAAAAGTTAGAGCCTGGAAAGTCAAATTTTAGGTCTTAGGATTCAGCCTGGCTCCAGTAGTGCTCCAGGAACATTACTGTATCTTTAACATGTGCTTGTTGAGTTGATGAAACAGTATTTGCATAACTATTCCCTACAACTGAATTATGAGAGTTAAAGATTTTAACAATTCAAGATTACTGCCTATGATACTGGTGATCTTTTATACAAGTGGTCATGTCAAAAACAAAACATAAACCTTGTTTTAGGAAGAGGAGCAATGTTACAAGACTCCACTTGCAATTCTAGTTTTCAGATTAATGAATATGATAAAATTAAGATGGAATAAAAATTTTAGGAGACAGTTAAATAAAATCCAAATTGGATGTGGAATAAAGGCCAAATTGTTATTTTCAGTCATGTGGTGCATATTTCCATATGTTCTGAAAATCCTCAAGAACTTGGCACAAAGTTCTGCTGAAATAATTTCTTCTTCTTAAATGACAGGTGCCTCATCTTTTATTGTACTATTAATTCAGAATCCCATCAAGTAAGAAAATGCAGAACATAAAGGATAAATTTATAAGCATTTCCCTAACTTTAGCCATAGAATCATTACTTTCTATTTCCTTCCTCTCCTTCACCTTCTGGCCTCCTTATGTCTTTATTTTCTCCTTCTTTTCGTTTTAACCACAATCACTTCTCTATCAGATGGTTCTTGTTTCTACTTCTGAATACATTTAAATGCCATTTATAAAATCATAAATTATTATTGAATTTATGTTTAAAAATCTAATGGGATTCAGCAGTAGTTTGAAACTGCAATATAATTATTAAATGTGGGTTTTAATACCAGTGATGATTCACATTTTCCAACCTCCATATTTTACAATTTGTTTTTCTTGGCAAGGGTATAAGTATCCATGAATAAGGCGAAAGGTTTCTTGAATTTTGGCTTTTAAAGAAGGAATGAATCTTTTACTGTCTTCTAAAAAGTTACTTTACCATTTACAAAAAGATACAAGCAGTAGAAAATGACAGATACTTAAATCTATTCACTGATTTATGCCAGTTAGAGTCGCTGGACTTTTTGCTTCTGAAACCCTCCCTGATAGGAGGCTGTCTGTGGTTGTTAGGGACCTTCCAAAAAGTCATTTTTATGGTCATTGAATTTTAGAATTAGAAGAACTTCAGGAATTATTAGAGGCTTCTCATTCTCGAGATGTGGAATCTGAGAAAGACAGTTTGTGTCTTGCCCAAAGTCACATGAGAGGTAAAGTAAGAGACAAAGCAAGAATTGGAAATCAAGTTTCTTGATTCCAGCTCTAGGACTGTTTTTATACTATTATTTTATGAACATGGAAAGCAAGCTGATTGTTTACCTAAAATTCATTATATTTTGTGTATCTTAGAACTTGTCATTTCTTTTTAAAAGATTTTTAAAGATTTTTTTTATTTATTTTAAAGAGAGAGATTGTGAACAGGGGGATGAGCCAAGGGGTATGGAAAAAGAATCTCAAGCCTACTGTCCACTGAGCGTGGATCCCAATGTGGGACTTCATGTCACAACCCTGAGATCATGACCTGAGTCGAAACTAAGAGTCAGATGCTTAACCAACTGAGTCACCCAGGAGCCCCAGAACTTTTCATTTCTATGCTTTATTCTTTGAGTTAAAATATTTTGTATTAGTCATCTGTTTTCTGATTTGCCATCTAAGAATCATTTGTCTTCCCTTTTCTATCCAGTCCACATAATACTGCTATGTAAGCTAATCTTTCTAAAATGTGGTCCTAACTATGCCACTTACCTGCTCAAAAACCTTAATTATCTCTCACCTCTTCAATCTGCCTACCACATAATTAAATGAATTAATAAATCCATTGTCCTAACTTATTAAAGACTAACACTACCTTTCAAATCTTAGTGCTTTCTGCTCTTCTACTCATCCCTTATGATCCAGCCAAATTGGACCACTTGCTATTCTCAGAATACATCTTTCATTTTCTATACCTTTGTGTCCTTCTTTATTATGTCTTCACCTAGATTTTTACCTATCTTTCTAGGTTTATATCAAATTCTGGAGCACTTGACTGGCTCAGTCAGTAGAGCATACAACTCTTGATCTTGGGGCTGTGAGTTCAAGCCCCATGGTGGGGCAGGGTTTACTTAAAAAAAAAAAAAAATTCCCTTCCACTATAAAGCCTTCTTTTGTTCTCTTTCCTTTTAATTTCAATTGTAGCCTGCTACACTCGGACTTTAGTTTTTGCTTTCATCTTAATTATTCTTATTTTTGGTTAATCAGATGAGTTTAGCAGGGTGCCATATAACCGTGGAAATAAGTGATATCTAATATGTTCATTGGTTGCTAAAGTTCTTGAAACAGATGGAAGATAGTTATTACCACCCTTTTTTATTCCTACAACAGATAATCAAAAATCTGCCCAGATCATCACAACCAAGAGAAGTCCTACAAGTATATATTAGGATTTATTTACTGGAGAAAATAGAAAGGCTTCATTTTAAATTTGTGAAGTGTACCATAGTAACTTATTGCTGGTTATAAGCTCATTTAGAAATGTAAACTTACATTTACAGAAGTCTAAATGTAAATCTAAATTTACATACTGTAAATTTTCTAATTATCTTGCATGTCAGCAAAGTAAAATAGTAGCTTGTCATAAAAGTGCTTAGTTGGTAACTTACCAAGTCCTCAGACTGAATCATGTTTACTATTTACCCCGTTACTTAATCTGTATGTAGGGTGTTTTATGCTTTTTGTTTAGTTAACTTGTTCGTTTGTTTTTTTGCTGTTCTTGCCCACTTCTATCATAAATCTTTTGACACTTATCTTTATATTGTACTCTGATACCCAGTATCGTCCAGTGATGTCTGGGCTCTATATATCTTTGAAATATAATTATAGTTTTAAAATTCAGAATAAGGGGCACGTGGGTAGCTCAGTAGTTGAGCATCTGCCTTTGGCTCAGGTCGTGATCCCAGGGTTCTGGGATCAAGTGCCACATCAGCTCCCTGTGGCAAACCTCTGCTTATGTCTCTGCCTCTCTGTCTCTGTGTCTCTCATGAATAAATAAATAAAATATTTTTAAGTAAAATAAAATTCAGAATAGGATATTCTTTTAGGAAAACTATCACCCTGATTATTTGTGTATTACTTGGAAGTGAGGCAAATGCCAACATCCTTTATGGTAACTTTCCAGAGCAGGACAACTGCAGATATGGCCAAGATATGAATTGTATAAATACTCTCACAGAACAGAGCAGACCAGCAGTTTATGAAATATTTAGCCAAATTTTAGATTTCATTCTTGAAAATCTCAATACTCATACATACAAAGATCTTTTCCCTTTTTAAATAACATTCTTTTGATCAGTTTAACTGATTCCAGTGCACATTTATTAATCATACTACATGCAAGGCAGGGTCCTAGGATAAGATATAAAACCCGGTTCTCAAGAAGCTCATAAACTAGGAAAGAAAATAGACCATGTAAATAAATTATAACGTGATGCAAGAAATAGCATAATAGAGGCATATACAAAGCACTAAGTCAATGAACTCTGATCCCCAAAACAAAGTATGAACACAAGAAATCAAGTCAACATAAATCTACTGCAGAGGTATTTCTTCTTTGCTTAATGTAGGCAAGTGCTTTGTCTTTATCATTTGATAAATCAACAAGGATTTATTATCCTGTGCAGAGCAATATGTTAGATGCTTTGAGGATACAAAGTGAGAAAGAATTTTTGCACTAAGAATTTATAATCTAGTAGGAGAGATAAACTGTCTATACAAATAACGGTGTTTCCAGTATGCACATAATTGCCATAAGAAAAATCTTTACAAATTGCACAAAACTCTTCTGCAATGCAGAAAGCCACTTCTGGAGATAGGGAAAGGAGAGACCATGAACAATTCAAGAAGGCTTCCATTAAGCAGAAGATGGCTGAACTAACCCTGGAGGGATTGGTAGGATTTTGACAAGGGTGGTTGAAGGATATTCTAATTCATTTAGTGCCTACATGTGCAAGGTAGCATGAAGGCAAAAAAGCCTGGGGCATGTTCAGAGAATAGCAAGTATTCTAGTTTGAGTGGCATCTGGTACATGTATAAGGGAGTAGTAAAGGATCAGGCTAGACAGGAAAAGTAGGGACACTTTATGGAGGACCTTTGAAAGTTAGGCTATGGAACTAGGACTTTTATCAGGAAGCAGTAGTAGATAGCTTTTTGGGCAAAGGCTAATTGAAGTTGATATTTAGGAATCTAATGCTGGAATCTAATGGTCATGTGCAAGGATACATTCAAGCTGAGAGTCACTGGTACTAAAGACTGGTTAAGTGACTATATAATCTAGGCAAGAGGTAGTACAGGACTGACCTAGGGTTGTGTTGGTAGGAATGGAAACAGAGTTCCAGATATTATAGGCCTTATAGTTGGTAGAATTTGAAACCATCAGAGGCAAAGAGAAAGTGTCAAAGGAACTCTGAAAGTGAGACAGAATATATGATGATGATAGTAAATCAAAGTAGTAAAGGAAACTACCCTCCCAAAAATGTAAAGAGAGAACAGATCAGAAAATCAGTAACTGAATTCTAGAGAAAAATTGTCTTTAGGGAATTTAACCAATGAGAAAGACGATAAGCAACATTAAAATAAGAGAAGAAAGGGAAAGAAGTGATTGGGTGGCTCAGTTAAGCCCCTGATCTTGACTTCAGTTCAGGTCATGATCTCAAGGTCATGAGATTGAGCTCTGCATAGGTTCCGGCTCAGCCTGGAGTCTGCTGGAGATGCTCTTTCCCTCTCCTCCTGCCCCTCCCCCCACTATCTCTCTGTCTCTAAAATAAATTAAATCTTTTTTTAAAAAAGGAAGGGAAAGAGGATAGGTGACCAAAAAGTTGGGAGGAGAATTTCTAGGAGAGTGTAGAAAATTCAAACTCTGAAATATCAGTTAAGTCTCATTTCTCATCTATTAAATTATGCATTGAAATTGGGAAATCCAAACAAAAAGAATTTGAATGTACAGGAGTAAGTTGGGGGAAATTGTCCAAAGACCCAAAGGAGGTGAAATATTTACTCAAGAAATGAAGAAATTGGCAATGCAAAGATATTTGGAGAGATTGAAACTAACCCTCCGAAAGACTAGAAGGAAATGAGTACTCATTTTATTTTTTAAAATAATTATTACTAAACTTTACACTATGCAGAAATCCTTCTTTCCTCAAGAAAAGCAATTAAGTCCTATTCAAAAAAGTCAAGAGGAAAGGCTAAGATTAGTGAGAACACAGTCTCTGAAATGGATGTATATAGAAGCCAACTTGTAATACAATGTACAATAAGTCAAAATTGCTGTTAACAAAATCCCATGTTAGCCCAATCACTTTATAACATTCAGTGTAATAAAAATGCCAGTATTTTGTTACTAGCTCTGTGCTGTATTACCTTCAATTACCAATGTGTTGTTGATACCCAATGAAAACTCATCCTTTGTCATGGAGACTCCTAAACTCCACAGGCAAGCACTAAGATTGGATAATGTGTTCTTCCAGATTCTGACGAGAGGTAAAAAGATAGACATTTCTTGAATTCTAGTTTTTAGACTAAAATAATTGTCTCCCATTTCATTATCAGATGCAATATGAGCTTTTCAGAAATATTAATCTTTTTAAACCTATTTCTTTTTCATATAGCAAGGGTAGGTGAAATCACACTTTCCATCTAACATTTATTGAGTACCCTGCTACATTCTCTGTTGAGTGTTTTCTACCATTTTTCTGTGATTTTTTTTTTAATAGCCTGACTTGTGCACTTGGCTAATTTCTTTTTCATGCATATTGGATTTTTTTCTTTGACTTCTTTGTAGTTTTTGTTTTTTTCCTGAAGAGACCTTTGTTGATCATTACTTCCATGTTATCCTAGCTACTTCCCAATGGCCATTGTGAAATTTTAAGTTTGTTTATATGTTGGACTTCTTTCTAAAGCACACATAATTATTATCTGTCAGCTAGCAAGAAGGAAGGAAATGATACTGGTTATTGGTAATAATATTGCTTATTGGATATTTGAATGTGATGTTTTATATACATATCCATAGGTTAAAATTCAGACCTGAGGAGAAATTATGTTTTTCTTGTTTGGTTGGTTTTTTTCTACTAGAGAGAGGAGACTAGATGCTTTTTTGTTTTTACTATATTTTGTTATTAAATCACAATGTAGTCCTATAAATTCCTTTTTTTACTTAGTCTAGTAACATTTTGGACTATGAATATTAATATTCTGTCGTCTTCCTCAGCAGACAGGAGATCCAAGGAGTAGGGAAGTTTTTGTGATAGGTCCAAACCTAAGATCAAAACAACTAGAAACTGATGATCTCTGTATTCTTCTGACATATCTCACACCTTACCCTCACCACTTTGCTCACAGTAAGGTTCATAAAAACAACTCTGCCTGTCCAGTTGTCCAAATCTGTGTTTTATGTATTGTTTGCATTTTATTTTTACCTACTTTCTAAAAATTATTTTTTTACAACTTCCAAACTAGAATAAGTTGAGCCATTAGCATGATCCCAGGGAATGGGCTTTATAAGCAGTGGTATCACAACTTGACAGTTTGGGATTGGGAAGGATCATGCATGGAATATGGAAAATATAAAGGATATTGGTACACCTTTGAACTGAGAGAATCCTTAGGCAGTTAACAAGAATGCTAATCTCTCCCCACTGGAGATCTTCCTTTTGTCTAATGCTTAGCATGGGGTCCATAATGCCTTTCTTGTTGACCTGCATGTATATTTATCTAAGTTCTTAAGAATTGGTTATTTAGCTGACTTTTATTGTCCTTTTTTTTTTTAACATAGGTGCTTTGAGTTTTAGGTTGTTGGTTTTTTTTTCCCAGTGATTGAAAGAAATAAGACCTGTCAAAAGATGCACATTTTACTTATCTTAAGGCTAATAAGCTAGAGCCTACTCTCCATAGGGCCTTCAATTCTTCATTGGTAACTTAAGAAAAAAATACATAAATATCCTAATAGCATAACTCAGGGGTCAGCAAACTTTTTCTGTAGAAGTCCAGTTAGTATGGTCTCTGTTGAGCTAGTTAACTCCGCTGTGGTAATAAGCAGAGACAATCCTAGACAACATGTAAATGAATGAGCATTGCTGTGTTCCAGTAAAACTTTATTTATAAAAACAGGCAATGGGCTGAATTTGTCTTACAGGCTGTGGAACTTGGGCACAAAGTATTGATCATACATTATAATAGATCCCTCTATTGGGTGAAAGAGAGGATCAGGGAAAACATTTTTTAAAAAAAGGAAAGATGGGGATGCTCAGCAGTTGAGCACCTGCCTTCGTCCCAGGGCATGATCCTGGAGTCCTGGGATCGAGTCCCACATTGGGCTCCCTGCATGGAGCCTGCTTCTCCCTCTGCCTGTCTCTGCCTCTCTCTCTGTGTGTCTCTCATGAATAAATAAAATCTTTGAAAATTAAAAATAAAATCAATAAAAATAAAAATTAAAAAAGAAAGATGTTAATTACCTACCTGGAGCTTTCTAGTTGGTAATCTAAAAAAAGCAAGAGGGGTAGCCCCGGTGGCAGCGGTTTGGCGCCACCTGCAGCCCAGGGTGTGATCCTGGAGACCCTGGATCGAGTCCCACATCAGGCTCTCTGCATGGAGCCTGCTTCTCCCTCTGCCTGTGTCTCTGCCTCTCTCTCTCTGTGTCTCTATGAGTAAATAAATAAAGTCTTATATATATATATAGCAAGAAAATGACAATTATATAGGATATGTAAAGTAAAAATGGGTTTAGAACTAGAGTTATTCTTCAGAGGGCTTCAATTATAGATTACTGATAGAGTGTTTATGATTTAATGCAGCAGCTCCAAGTATAGGAACCATATCCTTTGTACAATAATATGCAAAAAGCAATGTATGAGATGCTTAGGATAAGTGATCAATCTGATTTGTCTTTGGCTTGGTCATAAACTGTTTTAACCAATAAATGGAGAACTGCAGATTTGTTAACGTGCCAGGATATTTTAAGATATGTACTTTAAGACGGATCCACATTGAACCTCTGCTGGACTAATGGAGTAAGCGAGACCAGATTTATCTTCTTCCTTAAATAACCAGACAAAATATATAAAACAACAGTCTCCAGACATTAGACAACAGGCAGCACAAGACAGTGATCCCTCAGAGAAGGTCAACAAATGAGAAAATCCTACAATTGCCATAGCATTCCATTTAGACAGAGTTTCTAGTCTACAATGTGAGAAGGGGCTCCCAAACCTAGAGGTCCAACTGAACTGAAAGAGTTAAGCACTGAAGGATGCCAAGATGGCTAGAATTTATAGCAAAGAGAGACGCCTGGGTGGCTCAGGAGTTGAGCCCCTGCCTTTGGCCCAGGGCGTGATCCTGGAGTCCTGGGATCGAGTCCCACATTGGGCTTTTTGTGGGGAGCCTGCTGCTTCTCTGCTTCTCTCTCTCTTTCTCACTGTCTATCCGAATAAATAAGTAAATAAAATCTTTTTAAAAAATTTACAGGAAAGAATTCCAGAAAAAAGTACAGAGATAAGGCACACACACTAAATATCTGCAGAGAGTTCCCTAGAGTCTTCAGCTGAATACTGATCAGGATATGTGTATGAGGAAAGTATACAAAGTGAAGGATGAAACATTGGAAAGAAGCAGAGAGATTATTCTCCCAAGTTCACACGGGCTGATAGCAGTTTCTGTCCCCACTAGCCAGAGTGGAGAAACTGCTAATGAATGGGTTATTTTATTGAGTAGTCAAAAAGATTATATCAATAGGGTACCAGGTTTGCTCTAGATTAAAGGCTGCTCTCATTTAACCTACCAAAGCTTAAAACTAAGCCTAGAAAGGATCAAACTATTTCCAAGTAACCTGAATTTCAGAATAAACCTCAAAAATGTGTAAAGTAGTAGAAAATATCCAGCACCCCAAAACGTAAAATTCATAATGTCTGGCATCCAGTCAAAATTATTGAGAGGCAAAGATGCTGGAAAATGCAACCCAAAATGAGGAAGAACATCAATCAATAGAAACAGGTTTAGAAATGGCACAGATGTTGGAATTATTTGACAAAGATTAACATTTTTAAATATATTCTGTATTTCAAGAAGATAAAGCATAAGCCTTAAGAAGAGACTATATACATATATACATATATATGTATGTATTTGTATGTATGTATAAAGATTGAACTTCCAGAGAGGAAGAATGCACTGGATGAAATAGACATTGCAGAAGAAAAAAATAGTAACTAGTGATCTATAGGACAGCATCAGAAGCTATTCAAAATTAAACACTGACAGAAAATAATAGTCTTTGAAAAAACAAACCATGCATGAATGAGCTGTGGGACAATATCAGGTGATCTGATATACATATTTGGAGTCTTGGGAAAGAGGAGAATGAATGAAAAAGTATTTGAAGTCATAAAGGTTGTAAATGTTCCAAATGTGATGAAAACTATAAACTCACAAATCCAAGAAACGCAACAAATTACAAGCAGAAAAAACATGGAGAAAACCATACCAAGAAACATCATAATGAAATTGCATGAAGTCAGTGATAAAATCTTAAAAGCAGCCAGGTTGATTTTTTTTAAGACACATTATATACAGAGAAACAAAGATTAGAATGACAGCAGTCTTAGCATCTGAAACAGTGCAAGCTAGACAGACCTTAGAGCACTGAAAGAAAAAAAAATTGACAACCCAGAGTTATATACCTAGCAAAAATATCTTAAAAAAAAAAAAAAGAAAAGAAAAGAAAGAAAACAAAGACTTTTGTTTTAGACATATAAAAGCTGAAATAGTTAATCAGTAGAAAACCAGTACAAACCATTTAGGAAGGCTCAGATCTAAGTGCTACCTATAACAATTACTGCTATATAGTCTTGGACATACATTAATTTCTCTGAACCTTCAGATATTTATCTGTGATATGAGAAACCTATTTTGAGGATTTTTATGAGGATCAAATGAGGTAAGGAAAATAATTTACATTTGTTGAGTGTTTCCTTTGCGCCAAGCATGTCTTGTCTCATTAAAAATGGAAATACAGTATCCAATAAGAGGCTCACTGGTCTGAGATTTTTCTTATGCTATCATCTCTCCTCTTCAGTAACTGAAAAACATGGGTTATTCTAGAATTTACCCAAATAGCTAGTCAATCAAATTTTGTTGAAGTACTTTTCCTAACTTTGTTTTCCTTTAGTTACCACCATTAAATATGCTTTAAGGTGGGAATGAACAACTTTCTTTGCTATAATAGACTCATCAGCTAATAAATCACTTTGTGAAAGGGTTAGGTATGTCCTAAGCTAAACCTAATTTTTTTCGCTTGTGTTTTGACTGCTAATGTTTTTTTTTTTCAGTCATGTTTATTGAGGTATAATTTATATACTGTCTATGTAACTTTTATTATAAACCTATTGGATAGGGGCCATGAATGTCTTTATAGCTTATACTTTGCCCCACTGAGTTTTTGGCACTCCATAAATGTTAAATAATATTTCTATTCAGCATTCTGCAGACAGGAAGCATATGGTAATAAATGTCAGAGCACAGGTTGAAAATCCCCCCAAAGTTGTGTTATATTTCTTGGAAAAGCCAGTACAGAAATTTTTGTGAATAAAACTTATTTTAAAAAGCAGTTCCCAAGCACATATTTTACTTAATGATTTTTCTCTACCCTTCTTTTACTTTATTTTCAAATTACTTTTCCTCTTCAAAACTAGTATATTAAAAATAGTATAATTTTAATGGAGTGCTGTAAATATATATAAATGATTTTTTAGATAACATAAAGAAAAGGTAATTCTTAGTCTGAAGGACAGCATGAGGAAATATTTAAAAGCTTAAGCAACATAAGTCTTTATGATATATTGTATGAAAAGAAATAAACAGCAGGTAGTTTTTTATTAAATATCAGCATGACTTATAAGTGTATCACTGCTACAGTTGTTGCAGACCTTATAATAGTATTAGACTTTGACTCAAAAATATTTTTCTCACCTGAGGATCTGGCACTACTTAAATATCATACTCTATTCTCAGTAAGGTAATCATTGCTTCAGAATAATGAAAGACAGGGATGCCTGGGTGACTCAGCAATTGGGCATCTGCCTTCGGCTTGAGGTGTGATCCTGGAGACCCAGGATTAAGTCCCACATCGGGCTTCTTGCATGGAGCTTGCTTCTCCCTCTGCCTATGTCTCTGCCTCTCTCTTTCTGTCCTCATGAATAAATAAATAAATAAAACCCTTTAAAAAAAAAAAGGATAATAAAAGACATTGTAAATTGAAACTAAACCTGATGCCAAAAAACAAATCTTATGTGAAAAATAGTATATCCCAGTTATCTGTGTAGAAGAAATGGTTAACCATAATCAGTTATGCAAAACCATTTTGAAAGTATGTATCTTTGCTCACCCTAAGATTGATGTGTTGACCACACTTTGATTTGATTTCTGTAAGGATTTTTGTTTTTATTTTTTGTTTTTAAGATTTATTTATTCATGAGAGACACACAGAGAGAGAGGCAGAGACATAGCGGTTAAGCCTACTTCTCCCTCTGCCTATGTCTCTGCCTTTCTCTTTCTGTGTCTCTCATGAATAAATAATTAAAATCTTAAAAAAGAAAAAAAAAGAACACTGCACCCTTAGTGTAGGTCTTCTGAGTCTAAACACTGTACTCTTTTTATTTTTTTTAAGATTTCCTTTTTTTTTTAAGTAATATCTACACCCAATGTGGGGCTCAAACTCACACCCCAAGATCAAGAACCACAGGTTCCACTGACTAAGCCAGCCAGGTGCCCCCACCCCTGTACTCTTTCCATTTGGCCCACTGACCAGTACTATCTTAAGGCCATTCGAAGAGATCATTATGCATCTAAATATGTATACAAATATGTGAATTTTATTTATAGAAAGACAGATAACATTCTTAGGCTCTCACCTACACCATACCATTTAGGATTTACAGCATTGTTTCAAATATTATGGAATCAAAGTCTAATACCATTGTGAAGTCTGCAATATCTATCATAGTGACACACATCTAGGTTGATAGTATCTGTTAGCCTAAACTATACGTAGGAGAATGCAGAGATAACATGTTGAATGGAGAGATAACAAAGTAAAAACATAACTGGTTTGGTGGCTCCATTTACCCTTGGCTTTTCCCAAATCTCTGAACTCCTGTGACTTGAGTAAGAACCATCAGCATCCCCCTCCTCTCCTCTTGGAATTTTCTTCTTCTCCCGTGCTTTGGAGCAACCAAGTAGTTTATTTGGGATGAATGGTAGACATCTGTAGACAGTCAGAAGTTACCTTTCTTTGGTCCTGAGTTGGATTTTCTCCTTTTTTGTTTCATTCCATGAAGTTTCAACCTATACCAGGACCCCTCATATCTGAGATCAAAAATAGTGGTAACATTAGCAAGCAGGTAATGGTTCTAGCTGGGTTCAGTGACTTCAGGTACAGAGCAGGAAGTGCAAGGGCAAGGGCAAAAGAGAGGTAAATTTTGTTTTTAAAGCCATTTGCTAACTTCTCAAAATAACTTCATGATATGTTTAATAGGACCATAGAAAACTATCTTTCTTAACAGAAGCTAAATAATAGTTCCTACAACTAAAAAGTAAATTTCACAAAGTCAGAGGGTACAAGGTCAATATACAGAAATCATCTGTATTTCCATATAACTAGTAAAAAACAATTGGAATTAAAATAAGAATATGGACAACTTATGATTTTAGTTTAATATTGTTTATAGATCATTCTACTTTATAAATTAAAACTGCAGTATTATCAGACAAACTGCAAAAACAAAACCCAGCTTTCTCTTCAATTGAATATAAAGGAAATAGCTCTTTGATAAACACAAACATGCACCCAAGTTTCTCCTTCCTTTCTGTATAGTCTGAGGATTGTGCTTTCTAATAGTGGCTTGCTAATCCCTTTAAATAGCTCGTAATCTAAGTATTCCATAGTTTTCATTAACCATGAATTTCAGCTTCTTTTTTTTTTTAAACCTTAAAACCCATATTTGGTGGTTGTTTCACTAGCACTCTTTTAGCCTGGCCGATGAAGCAGCAAGCCTACTGCAAATCCTAAATAGATGAGAGTCTGAGACTTTAATTATATGTCATTTTATTCACAACACTCGATTCCAGGAAGGAAAAAATGACTTTGCTGTTGTAAAAGACATATTATGTGAGTATCATTCATTGTAAACCAAAAATGATACTGTATTAGAGCACAGCCAACAATGGGAACTAATTCTGAAAATGTGACCTGTCTAGGAAACTGAATAATAGTGAAAGTTATCAAAATGGAAAGAAGTGTTAATGTGAAATCCAGCCTTCTCAGAAATACTCTTTCCTGGCCTGTTTGGTTTTGCTTTTGTTGCTTGTCATGCATGAATGAAAGTGCTACACTCTCAGGGGAGCAGGAAAGCCTCTGTCGGTTGTTTATTTCCTTAATCCCTCCTCCTTTGTGATTTTTGATGTCAGATCTAAAATGGAAAGCCTGTAAATATAATGATTATCACATGGATAATCACCTGCATTAGGAACCGCCCTGCTTCTCTATTCTAACCCTAGCTGTTCTCCACACGTCACATCCACTCTGCGGTTGGATTTTAACCTGACTGCTTCATTAGATTTGTGAACTCAGTACGTGGCGCCCTGGGGCAGCACAGATGGGGACGTGCTTGTTTTCTTTTCTCACTTTTACTGCAAAGACACACTAAAAAGTCCTTTTCAATTTAGTATTATCAGTTCACTTGGAATTAACCCTGATATTTGGAACCTGCCTTACTCTTCTGCCAGCCGTCTATACCCCTTTTTGCTTCCCTACTTTCAGACCTAATGCCTTTTCTTTCTGTCCCTCCATGCAGTGAATCTGAGGACTAAAATTCTGATTAAAATTCTTACTAGGTCAAACTGTCCCCCTATGTTGTTGTGTTATTTGTTTTGCTGGGAGGGAAAAATAAATGTTGTTTCATCATTGTATCTACAAACACCTTCAGATCAGAGGTTAGCTGTGGGAAAGTCTACAGTGATGTGAGCCAGCTGCCTTCTCTAATGGAGTGACTGGGGGCACCAGCTCAAGATCAAAAGAAGGTGAGAGGAAGTCAGGAGATAAGATCTTAGCTTTTCAATGATAGGGCACAGCTCTGCAAACCTGTATGAGGGGGGGCGCTAAGATAAAAAAATTGAGTTGACTTTTCTTCAGCATGTCCTTCCTCAATCAGAAATATATTGGTGCTTCAAATAGTTTACAGATGTGCAAGTGTCCTAGGGCCTGGTTTCCTTAAAGAATAATGATCTGACATTTATATATGTGTCTTCTTGCAATTAGTCCGTTCCACTGTACCATAACACATCAAAGTTAATTGCTTCTTATATCTGTGTGAGCATAACTGGAACTTAAAAAAGCATTTTAACTACTGTATGTTGAATTTTGAGTTTTTATGTCTTATTGTGAGTTTTCATCATACAGATTCTTCATATTAATTTTGTCTTATAGTTCTCTGGGCTTCTTTCTTGCCTCTGATGAAGCTCTATATAAATAAGCTAGCAGAGCTTTTCAGTTATCTTTTTTTAAAGGATTTTATTTATTTATTTATTATTTATTTATTTATTTATTTATTTATTTGAGAGAGAGAGAGACAGCGTGCATGAGCATGGGGGATGGGAGCAAAGAGAAGCAGACTCTCCACCAAGCAGGAAGCCCGACATGGGGCTGGATCCCAGGACTCTGACATCATGACCCGAGCCAAAGGCAGACACTCAACCGACTGAGCCTTCTAGGCACCCCATCAGTTTTCTTTCTGATATAAGAATTAGCTTGATCAATTCTTGGGTTGGACAGCTTGGGAAAATATTACATTGATATCTTTTGAGACTTACCCTTTTCCTTAAAATCCAGGCCAGCAAGTATTATTGATTATATGGTGTACGAAGTTCTATTATAAGTAAATTGTCAAAGAGGCCAACGTTGGGCAGCCCGGGTGGCTCAGCAGTTTAGCGCCACCTTCAGCCCAAGGTGTGATCCTGGAGACCCAGGATGGAGTCCCATGTCAGGCTCCCTGCATGGAGCCTGCTTCTCCCTCTGCCAGTGTCTCTGCCTCTCTCTGTGTGTCTCTCATGAATAAATAAAATCTTAAAAAAAAAAAAAAAGCCAACCTTGCATACACCAATTGTTAAGATCATAACTCCGTTTTTCATTAATCTATATCACCAAGGCTAACTCTGTCAACGTTTGCTAGTGAACAGCCTAAGGAATTGTACTTTCAACTTATCTCTTTCTGTTAACTTCAGGGTTTAGCTGTAATCATCCATTTTGACTTTTTCAAGCCCTCTTACAAGGGGTCTTTAAATCTATATGTCATTAATATATCGGACCATAAGCACATACATACTTCTTTCCCCAGTGTTTTCCTTAACACGTAGATAGTACCCAAATTTGTGCTGGAGACACTGACTTACTTTCTGCCTTACATGGTTTGGTGCAGCAGTCGTTTCAGTTGAGTTGGATCTGCTCACTACTCAGGCTCAAATCCCATCCTTCTATTAATATCTCTTGGCAAAGATAATTTTGGAGGAATGTAAGTTAAGATGTAGAGGCTCTTGACAGTTGTCTGCAGTATTTTTTTTTTTCATTTTCGAGAGGGAAGTTTAGTTGAAAAGTATTATTGCTTCTATTTTCTGTATCAGTCCTAAAATTAAAATATATGCAGAAAGTACAAAAAGGGAAAGGATCTGGTTACACAGATGTGTTTTTTATCATTTGATAGTCTGTTTTAAGAGCATTAGTAGATATGGTAATGTTCATCAGATTGTGCCCTTAAGATATTTAGGAACCTAGGAAAACATTGTGAATTTAAAGTTTTTAACTAGGAGTGCCTGGGCAGCTCAGTTGTTTAAGAGTCTGACTCTTAATTTCAAGTCAGGTCATGATCTCAGGGTCATGAGATCCAGCCCCATGTCAGGTTCCACACGGTGGAGTCTGCTTGAGATTCTCTCTCCCTCTGCCCTTCCCTGCTCTCACACACACACACACTCTCTATCTCTAAAATAAATAGATAAAATCTTTTAAAAACAAAATAAAAATTAAAATGTTAACTATTCTTTAATGTTCATCTTCTGTTACCCTGTCATCTGTATAAAAGAGAAATTGGGGAGGAGGAAGATCATGTGCTATAAAAGTTTTCAAACAAAAAATTAAAAAAAAAAAGTTTTCACACAGAGAAAATACTAAATGCATCTAGATTTTTTTTTTTTTTTAGGAAAACATCCCCCAAATCTGACTATGTAATTCTGAACAACCTCAGTGAGAAAGAAAAAAATGGGAGAATAGCAAATATCCCAAAAAGTGGCACAATTTTTAGCTCCATGAAACACTTAGGTTGGAAAAAAAAGCAACAAAATACAAATTTAAAATGTGCATCAAATAATAAAGACAATGCTAACAGGCAAATGATATGACAATATCTTGAAAATTTCAGTGATAAAATACATCTAGATTTAATAGTTGGTAACATTTTGCTATTTTTACTTCACTTTAATTTTTTAAGTATTCTAAAGTAAATTACATTATCATGCCATTTTATCCCTAAATACTTCAGAAGAAGCTTCTAAAATTAAGAACATTTACCTTATCAAATTACTAATTCCTAATGTTATCTCAATCCTGTTTCTTAATCAAATTTATCTGATTGTCCCAAAATGATATCTTTCTTAGATGGTTTGTTAAAAACAGGATTCAGTTAAGGTCTGTACATTGCTCTTCGTCATTTTTCCCTTCCTCAAGTTATCATGACATTGATTTATTGAAGAGACCAAGCTGTTTGTCCTGTAGAATGTCCTACTTTATGGATTTGTCCATTTATTTTCTCATTGTACCTTTTAACTTGTTCTCCTATCCTCTATATTTTCTGTAGACTGCCAGCTATTGAATTAAAGTTTTGATTAATTAATGTTAAAAATGTGGTCAGAAAACTTTATAGATGGTGTGTGTCCTTTATATTGTATCATAATGGAAGGCACAGAATATTTGGTGATTCCAGTATTAATGATGAAAACTGATAGATCGATCACTGGGTTATAGGTGATGACAGCTTGATCCTTCCATTATAAAGTTATACTTTGCTCCTCGTGACCGGCATATAATCTCTGATATTTTGATTCCATGAAATACCCAGCTTCCCATCATCCTTTCACCTAATAAATTTAGCATCCATTGATGATCCTTGCCTGAATAAATTTCATTAGGGATTGCAAAATGGTGATTTTCTGACTCTGTACATTTATTAGCAGACATTCTTCTCTGCAGAAGAGCTTTCTGAAAGGTATTGTTTCAATTAAAAACACAACCACCAGTATGTTCCTTAGGTTTCAAATGATTGTCTTTCTTTGCTGAGGTCAAAACACCTGAACTCACTGTGACAGCTACAGTAAAAACATGCACTACATCTTCTTTATTCCAACTTGTGAAGTGTGTTGACATTATGCTGCCTTTTTTTTCATGCCAAGGGAAAAAAATCTTTTTTAGTGTAAGAATAAAAATTGAACTATGTGGGTATATTGAGATAATTGTGTAAAAAGAAGACTGTTTGAATGAGTTTCAAAATGGATTATTTCTTCATTACCTAGCACTTTATAATTAACTGTTCTTTTTTTTTTATTTCAGGAAGCTGCCACTTTTGCTAGAGAGCAAGGCTTTGAGGTGAGTTAACCCACAATTGCACACTAAACAGATCCTAAAGGTTTTTTCTAGCTGATAATGAAGTTCTTTTGGACAGTGATTGATGTGCTATTATACTCTCAGAGCCTCGCAGCAGTTGCCATGGAAACTTGGCAGTCGTCATGGTTTCTTTGTTCTGCCAGCACAGTGTTATGACGCACTCTGCTAGGTCTGCACCCAACATCGCCTACAGATGTTATTTATTGAATTTTGAAAAGCCTCTTGGGAAGCCAAGAGGTTGGGCACGGTTTCAAGCTGCCTCTGCAGATATGGGGCCTGTCAGTTTGTTCAGTTAAAAAGCTACCTCATTAGCTGTATTACATTTCATAAGGATTCACTGCTAAAGCAGTGGTGGAGCAAAACTAAATAGTGAAATATAATGTCATTTAAATAATTTCACCCCTACCACATGTAGATTATCATTATGCAAATTAATTTCCAAAAGGTTGTACTTAACAGTTGTTATGAACTGATTAATCTAAATCCTGCTCATATAAACTTACTATTTTAATCTTTTTTTTTCATCTCCATCTCTCTCCCTTTTTTTTTTTTTTTTTTTTTTGGATAGCATGAAACATATATAAACCTTCTGAAACCAAATATCAATAATTGGCTTTAGTTTCCAAGACCTAATTCTGTTTTCCTAGTGGAAGTATTAGTTGTCAAGATTCAAAACTCCATGTGGTTGTTGTTGGCAAAATTAGGACAACAGACAAGACCATGATTTTATCTACGTAGTATCCATCTTCTAGTTGATTGTTAGAAAACACTGACTCTAATCTGAGCCCAGGTAACTGACACAGAATTCACAAACTGAGTTTATAAGTTTTATAAGCATCATATTTATTGAGGCAGAACTATGGAGAATGCTGTGTTCTGTACAGCAACTTGCAATGTTGCATGGTAGTAATTTTTAAAAATTAAACTGAGTAGAGCTGGAATATAGAAATTCTTTCTTTATTTACATGCTCAGTATTGTCTACCATCTAGAGAATCTGTGAGCATTGATTAGATATATCAGTAAGCTAACTTTGAACTCTTTAGAGAAAAGTGTTGTATGAATTTGTGATGGAACTATTATTTAAATGTACTAAAGACAGATTCATTATCGAGCAACAAAGTAATACATGTGCATGTTACCCATGTCATAGGACTTGACAACCAGATATAAAGCTTCCTCTTCTTGGAGGAAGACAATAGCTTGTGTTATAAGTATTCTATGAAAAAAGCTAGATCCTATGAAAAAACCATATCAGGCAGGAAAGCTTGCCTCAAAATACTTGATTATTAGAACTATGATAGCTTCTTGGGAGTTTTCTTTTTGGTTTTAATATATTCTTATAAATACAGGGTTGAGTCACATGTAGAAAGAATAAAGATTTCCAAGTATTTTTTTTATCTAATTTAAGTTTCACTTTGTAATTTCCCAAACTGGCAATTGGTATTCACAAGTAGATATACTCAGGGTAATATTCAATTTAAACATTAAATGTTTGATCATGAAAATATAAGTAAATGTTTTCAGTCATGTCTTAAAATTTCACTAATGTTAAGTTTTAATATTAACAATTGATATTCTCTTTTGTTACATCAATATTTTCCATAGATAAAAGCTAGTAAAATGTAAATTTATAGCTTGTTTTCAGTGTTACCATTAAAAAAACGTATTTTAGTTCTAGAAAATAACTGGTTTTGTATATGCTTAGAAATATAACATGTTGGGATCCCTGGGTGGCGCAGCGGTTTGGTGCCTGCCTTTGGCCCAGGGCGTGATCCTGGAGACCCAGGATCGAATCCCACGTCGGGCTCCTGGTGCATGGAGCCTGCTTCTCCCTCTGCCTAGGTCTCTGCCTTTCTCTCTCTCTCTCTCTGTGACTATCATAAATAAAATAAAATAAAATAATTTAAAAAAAAAAAAAAAAAAAAAAGAAATATAACATGTTGCATAACAAATGATCATGATTCTGTAGTACCTGCAGATAATAATTTTTAAATAGTTTATTAAACCTAGTTCTAACTTTTATTGCCCACTTGAGCTACATGCTTTGAATATGCTTGGTTTAAATTCAGTCTTAGCAACAAACTACTTTTTCTATTTTCTACTAAGTGGCACCATATTAACCTATCCATTAGTTCTTATTTACTGATTCTAGATTTTTTTTAACCATAAATCTGCCATAATTGATTACAGCATATAAACAAAGTGATGATATTTATAATAGTATGTCTTATTACATTCTAACATAGCAAAACTACTCTTGGTGATGCTGACAGTGATATGTTAGATTAGGTAAAGCATACCATGTCTTGATGTGTCCCTTCGTGAATTCCCTAAAATACTACAAGCATTGAAGTATATATAAGAGCCGTGAGTAGAATATTTTTATTAATCCATATATGGAATGTTATCTAGAGGAATTCAATTATTTTAAAAGGTCATTAACGTTTCCTTAGCCCATTAGACAGTAATAGGAAAGCCTAAGTTTAAATTTGGTGTTTTTAAATAATCAAACAAGAATAAATCACTTTATCTTGATGGTTTAATACCTATAGAAATGTGTTAATGCTCTCAGATCTGTGACAAACTAGACAAAATCTGCATTTTATCCCTCTCAACCTTAATTTTGCCTCTAAATTGGGGCATGAATGAGGAAAGAAATGAGAAGATTAAAAAGAAAGGTGAGCATTTTTTTTCTTTCCACCAGCTCTGCTGTCCTACCCTCATTTTCTATTATAAATCCCAATCAGTTCCCAAAGCCACTGAGTATTGCCACTAGTGATATGTCTGTTAACAGACCAGTCCAAATGCCTCTAAAAATACCAGTGTTTATTCATCAGGAAATATCTTCAGTGGCATTGTTTATGATATTCTGGTTAGCTTCTCTGCAAATTTTAGATAATCTTTCTTTTAAAAAAATCTTTAATCTTTAAAATGAATTGGGCAATTTTCAGTAAGAAGAGGCAGCTTAGGAGGGCACTGGAGAATGAGATAAAAACTGGAGCTAGGCAGAGCACAAAGCAGGAGAGGATATATATATATATATATATATATATATATATATATATATATTAGGAAATTGCATAGTGCCTGATTTAAATGACAGACCTGCTAAGAATTTAAAATGACAATTCTTGAGGTAAAAAGTTTCATGAGGCCTTTTATTATTCTGTAAAATCAGTTCAGACTGCAGTGTGTTTTTAAATCAACTTTATCTTGAACTGAACCGATTAAAGGTTTGTATTTTTAGAACCTAAATAAAAATAAGGTTACTTAAAAATGTTTCATTATGAAACCTTTTAAAAAGCTGTATTGAAAATTGATTTATTAAATAAAGAAAATATCTCCGTAAACCTAAATATAATATACTTTGTATATTCTTTGTGCAATGGACTCTGCCAAATGATGAAGATAATTCAAACCTTCTCTACTGGGTCATTTATTCAGTTTTACTCCAAGCAACGAATTTTAATTTTATTTTAGATCTCTAAGATATATTACTTCTGACCATCGAGGAAACAAAGCAGTCCTTTTCCCAACTTTCCCCCACAGCCCCTGACTCTAACCAGAGGATCCTGGACTTGAAATCTTTCTCTGACCATTGATGACTCTATCATCTCATACCACTGAGACAGGAAAGTATTGAATTGTGCTATCCAGTATGGCATCCATTAGCCACATACGACTATTTAAATTCAAATTAATTAAAATTAAATAAAATTTAAAACTCAGTTCCTAAATCTCAGTGGGCACATTTCAAGTGTACTTTGTAGTCTATGTAGCTAGGGACTACCATATTGGACTATGCATATATAGAACATATCCATCATCACAAAAATTCCATTGATCAACACTGGATAGAAAGTCCACAGAGTATTCAGGAGATATTGATTCCCAAAGTAGTCTCTGAGATTTTTCTAAGGTTCTTGTGTTCCTCACAAATACAAAGAATACAATGAATGATCACACAGAGTTTCTGGAAATAAGACACTATGTTAGGTCCTGCTGGCTAAGAGAATACAATGCTGCTTTTCTAGGTGACCGAGTCCCAAAAGAAGACCGTTTTTTTTAAAAGAGTAGGTTAACAGAAAGAGAAAGGTCATCTTTTAGCTCTCTTCATTTAATCATTTATTCATTCAGTAAATATTTACTAAGCACTAACTCTGTACCTGACACTTTGATAGACCCTGAAACAAGACAGAAATGACCAGAAAATATACTGTGAAAGAGAATGTGGGAGAGGTTTCTATGTTTTAAATACAATAGTCATGGAATGACTCTCTGAGGAAAGTAAAACTTGAAAAATATGGATATCTAGCATTGACAGAAAAAAGCAAAACAAACAACAGGGAAACAAATTTCAAACAGAGAAAACAAGAGTACACAGGCCCCCAAAGGAGAAAGAGCGTAATGTACTGTGAACTCCAAGAACTGACAAAAGGCCAATGTGACTGGAATGAAGTAAGTGAGGAGGAGGTGGTAGGAGATAAGACTGGGGACTGACACGTCATGTGAACACCATAATTATTACAGGAGTTTCTATTTGGAAAACAAAAGAATGTGATATGGTTAAGTGAGGCAATGTGTGGGAACACCACAATTGGTATTCCATAGGAATAGGTAGATTATTAACATTTGTATCATCAGCTTGTTAAAAATGGAATGAAGAGAGTGTATTCTTTAATTTGGAAGACAATGCTAAATTTAAGGTGTGTGATCACCAGTGACAATAAAAGCATAATTTAACATTTATAAAATGCTTCACAGTTGATAAAACCTTTCCAACATATCATTAATGCATTTAATACTCACACAAACCTTTTGGGAGTTAGCATGTTATGCCTTATCAGTTCAACAGATAAAAAATAGGCTCCATGACTTGTTCAAGGTCACACATAGCTAATACATCTGGAGCCAGAACCAGAGCCAGCTCTTTAAGTCTCGTACTCTTTATAAACTACACTTATTTCTTTCTCACATCCTAACATATTGGAGGAGGAGATTTGATTTCCAAATGACCTTGGAAATGAGAAATATCTTGGAAGTCAAAAATTGAGAATCACTAGGGTAATATGCAAGCCAGAATAATTAAGGGGGGCGGGGAGCAAACCTAAATACAAGATCAGCAATGATTTGTGCATGTGGCAGAAAAATTATTTCAGTTCAACATGCTATAGTTTTGTGATAACAGAAAGCACACTGCCGGAATTCAAAAAAGCAGTACAATCTGCAGATAGCATGGAATATCCGTTAAGAGTGTAATTTCTGGAGTCAGACTCTGTGGGTGCTAGCCCTGCCTGGCACTAGCACTTAGTATCTTTATGATGTTAGGAAGCTTCTTAACCTCTCTGTGACTCAGTTTATTCACCTACAGAATAAGGATATGGTATCCACCTATAGAAATTAAGTTTAGTGAGTACTTTAGAGTTACATACATGGCTCATAGCTAAATTGTATGAGCTTTCTTCTACTCCTCCCCCCTTTTCCTTTCTCTCCTCCCTTATTAGATATCATAATTGAATTCCCAATACACAAAACTCTTGAGGCCCTTTTTAGAGATTTGGGGGCAACCTCAGGATATAACAGTTTTGGAGAGTATTAAAATGATGGTCATTAGAGGAAAGAAATTAATATTTATTAACTATTTAGCATGTGCTAAATATTGCATTAAGCTCTTTCACTTACCTTCTCTTCTTTCTTCACAACAATTATGTTCAACTTTTTATTTTGAAATAATTTTACACTAAGAAAATTAGCAAAAATAGTACACTCAGCCTTCCCTAATGTAACATTTTACACAAATAAAGGTATAATTATCCAAACAAAGAAGTAAGCATTAGTATGATACCAGTAACTAAACTACAGTTTTTATTCTGATTTCACCAATTTCTCCTTAATTTCCTTTTTCTGATCCAGAATCTAATCCAGGAAAACAAATTGCATTTATCTGTTATGTCTCCTTAGTTTCTTCCTATCTGTGACAGTTTCTCATTCTTTCCTTGTTCATGATCTTGATCCAGTACTTGTCAGGGCATCTGGGTGGTTTAGTCAGTTATGCATCTGCCTTCGACTAGTGTTGTGAGTCAAGCCCTGCATTGGACTCCCTGCTCTGCAGGGAGCCTGCTTCTCCCTCTCCAGCTCCCTCTGTTTGAAATAAATAAATAAATATTTTTTAAAAAAAAGAATATTTGTCAATCATTTTATAGGATGCCCCTCAATTTGACTTTTTCAGATATTTTCTGTTATTTAAGTTGAGGTTATGCATTTTTGCCAGAAATACCACATAAGTGATTTGCTCTTCTAGTGTATCGTATCAGGGACATAGATGACATCCCATGCCTTAATGTTGATGATGTTAACTTTCATCACTGGGTTAAGATGGTGTATGCCAGCTTATTTTTTGTAATATTATTGCTTTCTTATTGTATTTAATAAATATCTTGGGGGTGATATTTGAGGACTATGCAAATATCTCATTTCACCTACTAATCTGTAATGAGAAGTATCTTAGAGGAGATACTTTGAGACTATGCAAATATCCGGATTCTCTTCCAACTTTTGCCCACTAATTTTGGCATATTTCTTTCCCAATGTCATTTTTTCAAAATATTTATTTGAGAGAGAGAGCGCGCACGGAAGGGAGAGAGTCTTTAAAGCAGACTCCGCTCAGAGCATGGAGCCTGAGGCAGGGCTCAATCCCATGACCCTGAGATCACAACCTGAGCTGAAACTAAGAAAAAAAAAAAAAAGAAACTAAGAGTTAGACACTCAAATGACTGTGCCCCCAGGCATCCCCAAATGTCTTTCAACATAATTATTTTCTTAGTTTTGTAGATAAGGAAATGGACCCTCACAGAGGTTTATTTACCTCCTCAAATAGCAGAAATCCAGGTGTGTCACACTCTCAAGTCTCCTGTAATTTCATAATTCTGTTAAGTGTTAGCCCAAGTATAAGGAAGAAGAGTCTACAGAGAGATGGAGGTAGCAGCAGAACTAGAAATATGTAACTTTGAGAAGACAATGTGGAGGTTTTAAGATTCCATACTAGATGGGGATCAACTATTGAGGCCAAAGCAATGGCTTCTCAAAGACATAGTAAGAAATTTAAATTTGGTGTTCACTGACAGTGATCCCCGAGTGACAAAGGAGTTTTGTATGAACGTGGATATGGATACAACTAGAATAAAGCTTAACCATTCTGAAAAGATTTGTGTTTTATATTTGGGAAGTTTATTTCAATCTTGAATTGCCATTTTTGTAAGATTTCATTTGAGAGATAAGATAGGTTTCTTTGAGGGATGCCTCAGGGGCTCAGCAGTTTAGCACCTGCCTTCAGTCTAGGGCATAATCCTGGAGTCTTGGGATTGAGTCCTGCATCGGGCTCCCTGCATGGAGCCTGCTTCTCCAGGCTGTGTCTCTGCCTCTCTCTCTCTCTCTCTCTCTCTCTCTCTCTCTCTCTGTGTGTCTCAGGAATAAATAAATGATCTTTAAAAAAAAAAAAAGAAGAAGAAGAAAGTTTTCTTTGATTAGATTACCAAAGCTCCCATTAAAAAATATATCTTTCCACTGGCTTGGTAAAAGACAACCATGAATTTTCATTCTTAAATAATTCCTTATAACACATTGAAGAAAGATCTCTATTTTAAAAATATCCACTACATGCAATGGTATTCTGTTCCCAAGTTGATAAAATGAAACTATGTGTTTCTGGGCTTTACCCCTTTATCTTTATTAAATAGGAACTGTACTCAATCATAAGCAAAATGCTGACAGATGTGAAACTTAAGTGTGGTAAGGAAATTGGGAAAATATATGTCAGTCATTTTAATTTAATATATATGTTTATTTGAGAGAATGAAAATATCATCATTATGTGACTTCTTTTAATTTTAATTTTCTTTTTTTGGGGGTGGGGGGGTCCTTTCAGCTGTTACTAGTCATTTCTAATAGTTTTTCCCTAAAGAATTTCTTTTCTCATATTATCAGGCTTAGTTTTGTTCTAAAATGAACAACACAAAGTGAAATACTCAGCATGTTTGAAAGGTCAGCAGCATTGTCTTACCACACATGGCTATTCTTTTCAGAAACTACGGTTGTCTAGAATCATCATGTTAGGTATAGTAGAAGCTTAGCTTCATTTATCATCTGGAATTTCTTAAGTATGTAGTGAACAAACAGCATACAAATATTTCACTAAAGATTTTCATACCTTTAAAAATATCATAGTTTCTGATGTTCTTTGTAACCATTATGATTTGTCTACCTCTGTTCTAATTAAACATCTTGATACCACTCAGATATATTTCTCCTCTGGTATGTGTTACTCTCTCCATAACTCTTTAAAACTACACAGTGATAGACTACCAGTAAAGCCCAAACTATGGATGGATTAGAGGCCCACTGAATTCAGACTTGGATTTTTAAATTATCTAAAATAGTTGAAAAGATGATTCTAAAAACCCTACTGATAATAGCTCAAGAATTAGATTTCAAGTCGGAACATTTATGATGTAAACTTCATGTTCTATATGATCTGACAAGTAGTATCAAGTTCCTAGAATTAGTTTGGATTTTTTTTTACCTTTAATCTTTTTTTTTTTAAGATTTTATTTACTTATTCATGAGAGACACAGAGAAAGAGGCAGAGGGAGACACAGGCAGAGGGAGACACAGGCAGAGGGAGAAGCAGGCTCCCCACAGGGAGCCCAATGTGGGACTCAATCCCAGGACTCCAGGATCACGCCCTGAACCAAAGGCAGATGCTCAATCACTGAGCTACCCAGGCGTCCCTACCTTTATCTTTTTTATTTTTTTTTCCTTTATCTTTTTTAATAAATAAAGTCTGTAGGAAACAGCATCTCTTTCTCTCATTTTAGAACTTGGAAAAATTTGGCAGTTTAGTAACATTATTTCCATTGTCAGCATAATTCTCTAAACCTCTAAAATAATTAAGTATTCCTTTTTTTTTTTATAAATCTCTCTTTAATTAGAAATTGAAAGTTGGCTATTTGCTGATAATAAGAAATTATTGTTAATTTTTTTTTAAATACAGTAGTTATGCGGTTATGTGTAAGTCATTACCTTTCAGGGGTACATAATAAAACATTCACAAATAATATTATATTGTATCTGGGATTTGTTTCAAAATAATATGAAAGGCAAGTGGGTGAGACCGTAGATGAAATAAAATTTATCATAAATTTAAAATTGTTGCAACTTGATGGTGGTCTCTTGGAGGCTATTGCACTATTTATTTTTACATATGGTTAAAATTTTTAAATAATAACTTATAATAGGGGGTGCATATTTCTCATATTTTGAACATGACAAGCTAAATCCTTAATCTAAGTTTTGCTTTTTTGTACTAGTTATGAAAACTTTTCCCTCCTCTCTATTAATAGACTGAAGACATTAAAGAGATAGCCAGAAAGACACAAGCTCTGCCAAAGGTGAACCAGAAGAGGCAACGAATCGTGATTTTCACCCAAGGGAGAGAAGATACTATAATGGCTACAGGTACATGTGGAAATTGTATGCAAGCACAGTATAATGAAGATTAGTCATTTATAACAGAATTCTATACTCTCTTATAATTTATTTGAAAATAACACACCTTTCTTTTTTTTAACCACCTCCATGCATTTTGCTTACCCCATTACCACCCCTGTGTCTGGCAACCACCAATCTATTCTCTGTATTTATGAGTTCAGTTTTGTTTTGTTTGTTTTAGATTCCACATACAAGTAAGATCGTACAATATTTGTCTTTCTCTCTCTGAATGATTTAACTTGGCATAATGCCCTCGGGGTTCATCCATATTGTTTAAATGGCAGGATTGTCTTCTCTTTTTATGTCTGAATAGTGTGTGTGTGTGTGTGTGTGTGTGTGTGTGTGTGTTTCACATTTTCTTCATTCATCCGTCAGTGGACTATTGTCTTAGCTATTATAAATAATGCTGCAATGAGCATGGGGGTATAGATATATTTTTGAGTTAGCATATTTGTTCCTTTCAGATAAACACCCAGAAATCATATGGTAGTTCTAAAATGAATATGAAGGAAAGTTTTCTTAAATATATAAGCCTGAGGGGTGCCTGAGTGGCCCAGTCAAACATCTACCTTCAGCTCAAGTCGTGATCCCTGGGTCCTGGGATCAAACCGTGCATCAGGCTCCCTGCTTCTCCCTTTCTCCCTGCCTGTACGCGCTCGCTCTCTCTCTCTCTCTCTCTCTCTCTCTCCCTCTTTCAGTCTTTCTCTCAAGTAAATAAAATCTTTAAAATGTATGTGTGTACACACACACACACACACACACACACACATACATATATTCCTGGAAAGGGTCAAAGAAAAGATTATTGTCAAATTTTGGAGAGAAGAAACCCTAGAATTCATTTATTCCAACTTTCTTACTTTAGAATTGTCAAAAGCAACATTCACAGACTTACTTAAGAAAATATCTATTTCAGGGATCCCTGGGTGGCGCAGCGGTTTGGCGCCTGCCTTTGGCCCGGGGCACGATCCTGGAGACCCGGGATCGAATCCCACGTCGGGCTCCCGGTGCATGGAGCCTGCTTCTCCTCTGCCTGTGTCTCTGCCTCTCTCTCTCTCTGTGACTATCATAAATAAATAAAAGTTAAAAAAAAAAAAAATTAAAAAAAAAAAGAAAATATCTATTTCATATTAATTCCCTGAGTGACAAATAGTGGAGTTATAGATGAAATGAGATTCATCATGAGTTAATAATTGTAGAAGCTGGTGATGGGTATATGAGGAGTGGTCATTATGTTATTACCTCCACTTGTATATATGTTTAAAATTTTCTATGATCAAAATTATAAAAAAAATAAATAAATAAAAGTAAAAAATAATTTCCAATCAAGAATCAGATATAGGGATGACTGAGTGGCTTAGTCAGTTGAGTGTCCACCTCTTCGTTTCAGCTTAGGTCATGATCATGGGATCCAGCCCCACATTGGGCTCCATGTTCAGCGGGGAGTCTGCTTAAGATTCTCTACCTCTACCTCTGCCCCTCTTCCCACCCATGCTTGCTCACTCTTTCTCTCTCTCTAAAATAAATAAATCTTTTTTTTTTAAAGAAATAAAAGAATCAAGAGATACTAAGTGATTTTCCCAAGATATATTGATATGTTTGCTCAGCCTTGAATTCTAGGAGGGAATTAAAGAAAGGAGGGCAATCCAATTGTATTAGCAAAGAGGATCATATAAGCAAAGGCATCAAGTACCATGTAATCTTTTATTACTGTGACAGAAAAAGCCACGCTGTTAATTTGTGCAAGAGAGAAAAGAAATGTCATGAAAAGACATCCCTGCATTGATAATAACTATCTGGATTGCTGTCTTCATATAGGATGTGGCCTGTTCCTGTCTTAGCAATGAATACTGTTTAGAAAAGTGAAAAACATGCAGACTTCTTATCTTACAGGAACTGTAGTACTGCCTTCAGATTCATAAATGCTCTTTGGTTGCTCTTTATAGAGACATTTATTTTAAGGCTTTACATATTCCAGATATACATATTGTACAAGTGTCTTCTTCATCGTGAATTTGCACAATTTCCCCAAAGTTGAAATCTTTAAAATTAGCCCCCCGCCTCCTGTGATTCAATTTCTTTGTCAACTCATTTTGTTCTTTATTAAATCTATTAAACCATTCTTAGGAATACTTACTAGCAGGAATTTATTTGAGGAGAGACATTGGCTAATCTTTTCTCTTCCTACTATATGAAAATGAACTTAAATTATAGGATGCACTATATCTGCAATGCATGATAAATACAAGATGGATAGAGAATCTGTTCAGTGGTGTCAGCTACAAAAGCAAACATGATAAATGTTAATGCAGTTTTGAGCCCTGGGATAAGCTATTCAGTGCACAAGCATAGCTGAATCTCTTTGCTGTGTTGTTATTCATGGCAGCCAAATAAATGTCAATAATAAAAGAGAATTAAAGATTTTCATTTCCCAGAGGCAATCCTCTAATACGGCTTGATCTTTCATTTCATTTGTAATTCGTTCTCATGTCAGGATGCAATCATTCGCCAGGCTCTGGGTGTCATGTTAAGTCATTTAATAATGATTAAGAACATAAAAATGCTTGGCCTGTGGGGCAATTCACAGAAGAGATGCCAATTTGTTATTGTTTTTCCTCCTTTGCTCTTGAATATGGATCAGCTTTTTCCCACCTCCTAGCATTAAAATACTAATGGAAGATGGGGAGGGAAAGTGTCCCTTAATTTACCATAAGTGACATTCCAGAATGGCACAAGGCAGTGCTAACACACTTTTTAAAACACTAATTAGGAATCGTTGTTCCTTAAACCTCACACTGTAGAGTATTTTTAAATGATCATTGCTAAGTTTGTGGCATTTAGCAATAATGTAACAAAATCAGTTTTCTTGGTATTTAATGCTAGAGACCTTTCTCCTTTTGAGATTTTGCGTCTATAAACCACTTTCTGTTATTTTATACATGTAGTTCTTTGAATCCCTCTTTACTAAACTGTGGATCTGAAGTCTTTAACACTTATTTTTTTGGTTGGCTCTATTTCAGTTGTGTATCCACTTTGTATATCCATCTAGCCCAGAGGTTTTGTCACATATCAACCATTGTCTCATTGCTTGCAAGCTAATTGAGTTCCAAGCTTTTTTGGGGGTGGGGGTGGAAGGTGGCAAGGAGTGCTGGAAAGTAGTAAGAGTAAGAAGCCAGAAATGACAGGCACGAAAAAAAAATATGATTTTGTATATTTTGATCCTTTTTAATAAATGTTGAATGAACCTATTAGGTAGCATGGGAGTCAGGTCAAGGAAATCATTCTTGTGTCTATAAATATAGAAAAACTTAGACTAAAGATTTGTATTACCTACTGGACAGCAACTACTAATGAGGTCTTCATGTATTAACACCTTATTATATTAACAATTACAAAAATAAATATTTTATATACATGCATATGTACATACATCCACATAATATAGATATATGTCTTTACAGAAAGTTTACATTTCTCCAACTTTCTGTACAAAACATGTCCCTAAAAATTGGAAAAAGCAATAAGATTTTTATTCTAAGTTGAAAATAATGCATTTCACACTTTGGCTCTTATGTGACACAATGAAATAGGTCCATTGAAGAATAAATTGTAGACTTTTCTGAATACTTTGAGAATTCTTTCTGGGCTGTTTGAATTGTAATTTTGCCCAAAAGGAGAAAATAGACTAGGTCAGAGGTTTTCAACTGGAAGATAGGGGCTGCCATGTCAGACAGAATCACCTAGTAGACTTTTGATAAATATAGCCCTGCCTTCATAGAAGTATGTTTACTTCAACCTGATACATCCCTGTGAAGAGGACTAGAGTATACATCCTCGAAAAGATAGATGAGAAATATGGGATGTAGAATCTGGGGGAAGGGCAGTGTAGGGTTGTGTATTTGTTGAAAAGGTAAAATAGCAATGCTGTCTATCTGCCATCTCACTTTGAGAACCACTGGATTAGGTGATTTGATGTTGCCTCAAGTTTATGCTTTTGTGGGATGATAGAAACAAAACTTTTTAGCAACTAAGTGTCTAGTACTTCAATAAGTCAAGTCTTGGTGAGTGCTTCTCTCTTTTGATAAATTACAAAGTATCATGTACTCATCTAGTATTACCAGCAATCTATGTTTATCATTTTAAATAATCATTGCATTTGATTGCTTATAATTTAAGATAGTCACATCATAGTGCCCTTGTCATTTCCTTATAAGTAAATGGGGTTATTGAAGTTACTTGTCTTCATGTTCCTGAGACCTAAAAGAAACTTGTCACTCCATTTGCTAGTTAAGTTTTCATGTTCTTTAATAATACTCAGTGCTGCACATTACTCTATAAGAAAAGGTCAATGTGCTTTGCAATCTAGTAGACATAAAGTACAGAAAATTTGGAATAGGAAATGCAACTCTAAAGGAAAACAACTTCAGCAGCTGGAAGAATAATGTCAGCACATCATCACAACTCCTACTCCTACAATATATTGTTATAAGTCATTTTGAAAATGTTATTATACTATAGCCAAAGTAATTTTAAATGATGATCTTGTTGGCATAGTTTGGTGATGGTGTGGATAGAACAAATTAAGTAGCATTCTTTCAAAATGTCTGTGTATGACATTCATAGAAAAAAGTTCTTTGGATTTTTGAAGTATTTATTTCTTAACCAGGAATATAAGCAACTAAGTTATTAACTCATGTTCTGTTTTAGTTTTTTGTAACCACAAAAGACAAAGTCCTTTAATTAGGCAAGGAGGTAAAAAAATTTAGAATAACATATATGGAACTGTTAAATTTCTGATGAAGGAATGTCTTTGGGGAATGGTTTCTGTAGTTTAGTGATCTCAGCCCTAGCCCTGGGAGATTAGCCTAGGCAAATGTTAACTATTATAGCATTATTTTGGAAGGACCTTTAGTCACATTTATTGAGGTATAGATTACATAGAGTGAAATACACGTATGTTTTACTAAATAATCACCATAATCAAAATATAGAACATCTCGTACGGTTTGTTTTTAAGTTTTATGCATCTGAAGTTGGTATTACTAGTTATTAAGTGAACACACCTGTGTCACTACTACCAGATCAAGATAGAACACTTGTAGCACTTTAGAAGCAACTGTTATTTTGGCTTCTACTACTGACACTTAGTTCTGTCTCTTTTTGAAATAGAATCACCCAATATATAGACTTTTTCATCTTGCTCTGTCTCCATACTTTTTTGAGCGTTATCTTACTTTTTGACAACCTATGATGCTTTAGGTGCTTGTCTTTTTCCTTTTCATTCCTGGAATCAACCACTTCTTCAAGTAATCCTGGTTCCTTTAATTAGCAAACGATATTTAGAAACCCAGATCTGGGTGCTAGACATGCTCATTGCTAATTGAGGATCATTGCTTTGGGACCTTCTTAGCAAATAGATTGGCAATATATGTACGTATGATAACTCATGCATACATATCCATCTGTATTTATTTCCATATCTATCTATCTATTTATATATTTGAATTCCATGAGTTGAAACTGCTGATACCTTTGATTCTGGTCCAACAACAGAGTTCATTCTCGCCTACACCCTTTCCTTCCTTTTAACTTCTTCCTCTGTCATTGAAAGTTTTGGCTCTCATTATCTAAAATATATTTACTTATTTGTTCCATCCTAAAGTAGTTTTGAATTACTTACCCACACTCTTGTGCGCAATATATTTACTTTCTAGAGTTCACTATTTGTTTATAAAGTTCTTTTCATCTTTAGCCCTCTGATGTCCAGTCAAAATACTGTTCCAGAGTCACTTCAGATTAGTGCTTTTATTCCATCCACTTCAGTGTGTTTACGTTATTCATTTGTAATAAAGTTTGGTTTGTTTCTAAGAGTTTGTATTCCATTTTGGTTTCCTTTCATATCTAGGTTGGTTTTGTTAGTAAGTACAGTTCACCCCTCATGGTCAAGGTTCTGTGTGCTTTAACAAATGCGTAAGATCATGAAACTACCACCACATAACCACAGTTATGCTACAGAAGAGTTCCATTTTTTTACTTCTAGTTTTCTGAAGTGGTGGTACCAATTGATATGCCCACCATCAGTATATAGAATGGCTTTTATTTTTCCACATTTTCATCAGCATTTTCTACTGTCCATGTTTTTTATTTTAACCATTCTGGTGAGTATGCTCTGGTTTCTCATTGTGTCTTTCATTAGATTTTCCCTAAGTTAGTGAGGTAGAGCCCCTTTTCATTTGCTTATTAGAATTTAGATATCTTCTTTTGTAGAGTTCCTGTTGAAGTCTTTTGCCTATATTAGATTGTCTTCTTGATATATAATTCTATTAGCAGTCTGCATACAAGTCTTTTGTTAGATAAATGTATTGCAACTATATTCTCCCACCTTGTGGCTTTCCTTTTCATGCCCTTCATGGTATCTTTTGAGAAATAAAGCTCTTAATTTTAATATAGACCAGTTAATAATGTTTTTCCTTTATGGGTAATACTTTTCATATTCTTATAAAGAAAATCTTTGCATATCCCTAGCTCATTAAAAGGTTTTCCTATTGTTTTTTTTTTTCCCCTTAAAATTTATGTTACTCTTTTCATCTGCATTCACAGTCCTGGAATTAGAATTAATTTTTATATATGGTATGAGGTAGAGGGACAATTCATTTCTTTTGCCCATATGAATAACCAGTTGACCGACCATCATTTATTAAAAGGAACAACCCTTACTGCAGTAAATTGATACCTTTGTCACATTTCACATTACCTTATATCTGACAGTCTTTTTCTAGACTATTCTATTCCGTTGTTTTCTTTATCTTTATAACCAGTTTAGACTCTTATTTACTTAACTTATAATTAGTCTTTTTATTTGGTAATGCCAGACTTCCAACTTTGTTCTTCAAGCTTATCCTGGCTTTTCTTGGCCCTTTGCATTTCCGCATAAATTTTAGAATCATATTATTGTTTTCCCCCTGAAATTTCTTAATTCCTACTAAAATTTTATTGAATTGAATTATATATCGAATATCTTAGCCCATTTGGAAAGAATTGACATCTTTACAATATTGTGTCTTCCAATCCATAGAGTATTTTACTCTATTAATTTAGGTGGTCTTTAATTTTTCTCAAAATGTTATTTTTTTTTCAGTATAATGGTCTTACATATATAACTTTTATGAGATTCCCTCCCCCCCCCTTTTTTTTTTTGTATTTTCTTTATGTGAGCTCTATGCCCAACATGGGGCTTGAACTCACGACCCTAAAATCATGTGTCACATGCTCTACCAACTGAACCAGCCGGGCATCCCCATTTATTATTTATTTTTTGGTACTACCCTTTTTTTTTAATTCTGAGCTCAGATCAAGTATAGAAACATTCATAGTTATAAAGATCAGTAGAAAACCTTTCCATCATTACTAATTAGTCAGAAAAACTGATTAGTCTTTTATATACACACAAATTCACCCTCCAGTCTTTTATCTATCAACAAGTCCTCAGTTATCCACTCTCACCTTTATACATACAGGTACATCATTTTTAAATGACATACTTTAAGTTTCCAATTGTGTTTTACTGGAATATGAATTTTTATACTTGCTTTGTTTCTACTTATTAATTATAATAATATGTCTGTTGATTCTTTTGGATTTTCTGTGTATATAGTGGTATCATCTATGAATAATAACAGTTTAATTTCTTCTTTCCCAATCTTTGAATTTATTTTTTATTTTTCTTACTACACTATTAGCACAGTGAAGCACAGTGACTATGAGTATAACTGAAATGGTTATAGTGAGTATCTTTGTCTCATTCCCAATCTCCCATGGAAAATCTTCAGTATTTCATCAAAAAGGATAAAGTTTACTGTAATCTCTTTATTGGTTATAGTGAGTATCTTTGTCTCATTCCCAATCTCCCGTGGAAAATCTTCAGTATTTCATCAAAAAGGATAAAGTTTGCTATAATCTCTTTATAGATACTCTTTAACAGATTAAGAAAGTTTCCTTTCATTAATAGTTTACAAAGAGTTTGGTTGTTGATGATGTTGAGGTGTTTTTAGTCATAAAGGGAGTTGAATTTTATCAAATAACTTTTCTGTACCTATTAGAGATTGCTATATGATTTTTCACCCTCCCCCTTTTTTAATGTGTGAATTACTGCTTGATTTTGGAATGGTAAACATTCCATTTTCCATACATTATCGGGATAGTCCCAGTAGAGTCATGATATTCTTTTAATATATCACTGGATTTTATCTGATTATATTTATCTCAGATTTTTGCAGTGTTATGAAAGAGTTTGTTTCTTAATTTTTCTCTCTTGTAACTTCCTTGTTAGTTTGTGCAGGAACATTCTAATAACCTTATGAAGTGAATTAGGAAGTGCCCTTTTTCTGTTTTGGGAGAGTTTTATAAGCTTGAGGTAATTTTTATGTAAATATTTGAAAGAGTTCACCCATCAAAATATCTGGGCCTAGAGAATACTTTATTGGATAGTTTTTCATTACAGATTCTTCTTTAATTGAATAGGAGTGCCCGATTTTCTATTTCTTTCTATGTCAGTTCTGATAAATTGTATTTCTCTCAGGGTTTGTATATTTCACCTAAGTACTCAAATTTAATAGCATAAAATTATTTCTAGTATTCTTCCATCTTCTTAATTACTGTAGGATCTATAGTGATGTTCCTTTTTAGATTCCTAATCTTGGAATTAAATATGTGCTCTTACGTCAGGCTCCCTGCATGGAGCCTGCTTCTTACTCTACCTGTGTTTCTGCCTCTCTCCTCTCTCTCCTCTCTGTGTATTCTAATGAATAAATAAATAAAATCTTTAAAAAAAAAAAAAAGGGATCCCTGGGTGGCACAGCGGTTTGGCGTCTGCCTTTGGCCCAGGGCGCGATCCTGGAGACCCGGGATCGAGTCCCACATCGGGCTTCCTGGTGCATGGAGCCTGCTTCTCCCTCTGCCTGTGTCTCTGCCTCTCTCTCACTGTGTGCCTATCATAAATTTAAAAAAATAATAAAAAAATATTAAAAAAAAAATAAATGTGTGCTCTTTCTCTTTTCCTTGATCACTCTTCCTTTAAGTTTATGCTAATTTGGATTTTCAAAAGAAGTAGATGCCAAGATGAGGCTTGACACTCAAGAGATTAATGGAAGGAAACACCTATAACAGAAGATAAATTAGAAGCCTGAGGAAACAGGGAAACCTATCAAATTGTTGTACAAGTCTGACCCTTGTGTTAGCAGGACCAAAGGAAGGTTGGGCAGGAAGACACATAGATTGCAATGCAGTTAGGTTTTGACAAAGCCAGAGAGGAATCCACAAGCCAAAGTTGCCCAACAAGCAAAGTTGCCCAAAGGAATCCCATGTATCTCAAGAACAGGTCTCTATGCTACTCTGTTGTGCTCAAGGGAAACATGGCCTCAGTATGAATGCAGTGGTGAATTTCAGACCATAGTTCCACTTGGAATATCTGAGAGGCACATTTTCATGGCCATGACAAGATTTATCAATTTTATTAGTCTTGTAAAGAACGAGGGCACCTGGGTGGCTCAGTCTGCAGTAAGCCAAGGTCATAATACCAGGGTTCTGGGACTAAGCCCCATTACCAGTTCCCTGCTTACCATGGAGTCTGCTTCTCTTGTGGAGTCGTGCTCTCTTGCTCTCCTTCTGAAATAAATAAAATCTTTTTATGAAAAGAAAAATAGCCAACCCTGTCTTTGTTGATTTTCTCCATTGAATGTTTTATTTTTTAAATTTTGCATACTTTTTCTTTATTCTATTTTCTACTTACAAAATTTCTAAATTTTGATATGTCTATTTTATTATTTTTAGTTCAAAACATTTTCTAGTTACTATTGTGATATATTCTTTAGAAGTTATTTAGGAAGTTCTGCTTAATTTATAAATATCTGGAATATATTTAGATATTTTCTAATTATCTTTTTCTGATTTTTGGTTTAACTTTATCATGGTCAGACAGAATGATTTTATTTAGTTCTTCAAAATTTGTTGAAACTTTGTCTTATTGAACATCATGTGATCAGTATTATACACATTTTTTGTGCATTTGAAAACAATATATATGTTGCCATCCCTTTTTTTTAATATACCAACATTCTTAAATATAGTCTTACTATATACAGAAAGGTCAGTTTTGTTGAGTTTGTTGTCCAGATCATTTATACTCTTGTTTAGTTTTTATCTGCTTGTTTTATCAGTTATTGAGAAATGTTTATTAAAGTGTCCTCCTATGGGGAGCCAGTTTGGCTCAGTGGTTGGGCATCTGTCTTTGGCTCAGATCATGATCCTGGGTCTTGGGATCAAGTTCTGCATCGGACTACCCACAGGGAGCTTGCTTCTCCCTCTGCCTATGTCTCTGCCTCTCTCTCTATGTCTCTCATGAATAAATAAATAACATCTTTAAAACACAAAATAAAATAAAAATAAAGTGTCCTCTTATGATTGGGATTTTTATATATCTCGTTTTGGTTCCATCTAGTTCTGCTTTATATATTTTGAAGCTTTCATTCATGTGTAAGCTATATATATATGTATGTAAATGACGTGTATAAGTTTAGAATTTTTCTATCTTCTTGATGGATTGAACCTTTTATCATTTGGAAATATCCTCCATTACCTCTAATGATGAATATCTTTTGCATCTATTATTAGTTTAACTGCCAGTTTTATGTTGTTTTAGTGTTTGCATGGCTTTCCAATCCCTTTACTTTCAACCTTTCTGTTCTTAAATACAAGATTTTTTTTGGTAATTAGAATGCACTTTATTGTATTTTTTAAATTCATTCTATCCTTTAATTGGAGTCTATTTATATTTAATATACATTACTCATATAATTGGATTCCTATCTCACATCTTACTCTTTGTTTTCCTGTTTGTCTCACATGTTTATCTTCTTTTTTTCTTCTTTCCTGCTTCTTTTGGAATTGAACAAGGTTTTTTTTATTCATTTCCTTTTCTATTTGCTTGGCAGTTGTATATCCTTTTGATGTTTGCCCTAAAGATTACAAAAATGTATCCTTGACATATTGAAGTCAAACATAAACTGTAAGGTTTGCCACTTCTCATACAATGGAAGATCTTAGAAGATTTTAATTCCATTTAAGACCTCCAACCTTCTGTATTATTGTTGTCAGTCACCTTAATTCTACATTTTAATGCCTTGTAGTGACAAAATACTGTTATCATTTTGTGCAGTTGAATTTTACTCTTTACATTGTTGTTCTTCTCCTCCTGCATTTCCATGTTTTCATCTGAATAATTAAGAATTATTTTATCATTTTTCTTCTGCCTCCCCTTGCTTCTTTTATTATTCCACCGAGAATGTGGATTCTCTTAATTTTTGTTTGCAGATTTTTTTTTCTTTTTTTGAGAAAAGGGAAGGGAGCAAGCATGGGGGCTGCTGCAAAGTGAGAGCGGGGAGAGGGAATCCCAAGCACTCTCCATGTTCAGCACAGAGCCCAACGTAGGGCTTGATCTTAAAACCCTGAGATCATGACCAGAACTGAAAACAAAAGTGGGATGCTTAACCAATTGAGCTACCCAGGCGCTCCTGCAGTTATCTTTTATTTTGCCTTTCAATAAGTATAGAACTCTGTATTAGACGGTATATTCTTTGACTCTTTACAGTGACTTCCATAATCTTTGGATTCTTTTATTTTTGTCAAGAAGTCAGTTGTTAGGGGATCCCTGGGTGGCTCAGTGGTTTAGCGCCTGCCTTTGGCCCAGGGCGCGATCCTGGACTCCCGGGATCAAGTCCCACGTTGGGCTCCCTGTAATGGAGCCTGCTTCTCCCTCTGCCTGTGTCTCTGCCTCTCTCTGTCTTTCTATATATATCTATCGTGAATAAATAAATAAAATCTTTAAAAAAAAAAAAGAAGTCAGTTGTTAGTCTTATTCTTGCTTCTTTAGATATATTTCCACTTTCTCTGTCTGGTTTTTAGAATTTTTCTTTGACTTTAACTTTGGACTTGGTTCTGGTTTTCTTGTATTTATCCTGCAGAGTTTTTAGTACTTGGATCTGTGGTTGATGACTCTTACCAGTTTTGGAGATTTTCCAACCTTTATCTCTTTGGATACTACATTCCTCTCTTTCTAATTGGAACACCAGTTACACATATCTTAGTGACCTGGCATTTAGTTCACTATCCTCCCTTCTACTTTGTCCAATCTGCATTTCAACACCTCATTGAGTTCTTTATTTCATTAGTCACATTTTTTACTTTCTATATTATTAGATCCCTTTTTTTATTATCATCAGTTCTATACTATAATCATCTATCTTGTCATTTATTTTTTGAACATGTTATTGACAGTAATAATTTGCATATTCAAAAATTATATCTTAGTCATCTATGAGTCTTTTTTTGTCTTCTTTTGGGAAGGCCTCATGTCTTGGTTTGCCTGATATATTTTCATTAAATGCTATATATTGTCCATAATAAACTATAGCATTTCTGTTGGTGGTATTATTTTCCTATAAAAAAACAGCTAGAGGGATCCCTGGGTGGCGCAGCGGTTTGGCGCCTGCCTTTGGCCCAGGGCGCGATCCTGGAGACCCGGGATCGAATCCCACGTCAGGCTCCCGGTGCATGGAGCCTGCTTCTCCCTCTGCCTGTGTCTCTGCCTCTCTTTCTCTCTGTGACTATCATAAATTAAAAAAAAAAAAAAAAAACAGCTAGAGCAGATAGTTTGAGGACTGAACCAACTCCAGGTTGAGTTACAGCTTTTCTAAGGCTTTTAATTTGCCTCCACTCCTATGCTATAACTCTCCTGAAATCTCAACTGAAATTCTACAGTATTTACTAGGGCCCATACTTGATAGGTTGTTGTTGGCACCATATGAGTGCTAAAAATGCTACTCTGCCTTTTAGAGGCCTTCTGCTTAGTGTCTTGCCTTCTTGTCCTGTAACATTACAAATTTGGCAAATACCTTTCCTTCTCCTAAAGAACATGATACCTCAATTCTGACTGCCTTGGCAGCCCCAAACTCCAGTTTTTGTTTCAGCATCCTGGAGATTGTCAAAAGCTCTGTTGACTTTTCTGTCTCTTATTAAGAGCCCTTTTCCTAGATTCTCAACCTCTAACCCAGTGCCAAAAATTTACAAGTGCCCTGAGGGGGAAATCAACTTTTAAATGTCACCCTAGCTTCTTAAGGTTTTCTACTCCCAGCAACGTTATCTTACCAAGTCTTGGCTACCTTGACAGTGCTCTCATACCTGCATTTATTTTTTTTTATTTTTATTGTATAGCTTCTCTATCTGCTTATCGTATAGGAAGTGATTTATCACAAGCTATGGCATTAGAGCCTAAATTAAAGTTCCTAGTCAATATTTTTAATTGTAAAATAGAAAAATATATGGCTCAAGAAAATTAAGTGTATTCATCTGTTATATAAGGTTCTTAGCTGATTTAGCAATACTACCATCCATAACCTACTTTGAGAATGGGTGGATGCAATAATTTACACAAGATCCCAAAGTTAGAGCCAAAAAAACTGGATCAGACCAAAAAACTCGGGCCCAAAAAAAAAGTCAAGGAGCCCAGGTGGCTCAGAGGTTTAGTGCTGCCTTCAGCCCAGAGTGTGATCTTGGAGACCTGGGATCAAGTCCTGCATTGGAGCCTGCTTCTCCCTCTGCCTGTGTCTCTGCCTTTCTCTCTCTCTCTCTCTCTCTCTCTCTTTCTCTCTCTTTCTCTCTCATAAATAAATAAATAGAATCTTAAAAAAAAAAAAAATCCCAGCATCTTGAATCCCAATCCAGTCTAATCTATTCTATACTACATTGCCTCATTTATTTACAGCAGTGGTTCTCAACCAGGAGCAGTTTTTCCCTTCACTTTTGGTTGTTACAGTTGGGTGGGCAGTAGGAAATGGACAAAAGCCAAAGATGCCACTTATATATCCTGTAATATACAGGACAGCCATCAACAACAGAGATTTATCTGGCCCAAAATAACAGGAATGCCAAGATTGGGAAAACCCTGGTTTATAGCTTTTAGTGTATCTGAGAATGTATATTTAAAGGATCACTTTCTGCCTCTTCATTACACTTAACCATTAGAGCAATACCAATAGATTTTTGTATTCTAAATCTTCCTGTAGGAATACATCCAGAGACCTTTTGACTCAAGAAAATGTACGTATATGATCTAGTATATATTTGCTTAACTCTGTTTCTCAGAGCTTCAGCCATATAATCTCTAATTTTAAGACTTCTCTTCAGTTAGAATTTTTTAGAACTGGTTAAAACAGTCCCACATGGAGGTGTGTATACATATCTTATAAATGCATTATGTGTATGTGAAGGATATCTAATGATAGCTACATTTACCTACATGTTTATAGATATATATGTACACATTAAATTAAATGGTTCTTAGATAATGTATCCATCTTCTTTTAAAACTCCAAAGTCAATTTCTATAATTGAAAACTCTTGAAAATATATTATAAATGGATATTTATCTGAGAAGTATATTACCAAATGTTTTTCAGAATAATTACTGTTTTTGCCCAGTGAGTGATTTTTCTAAAATTCAGTTAGACTCCAAAATTTATTTTTCAGAACATTACAGCTTGGCGGCAGAATTTTATTTTGGCTGAAACATGGCGTGTATGTCTTTGGCTCAGATAAAAGTCTTCGGAGGTGTAGCAGAAAAATCTGATTCAGATCATTGAACAGTTAAAATTTTCTTAGGTTAAAAGAAAAAAGTGGTTGCTCATTGGACATTAAAAACTGCTTAAATGAAGACTTATCTATTGCTTTATTCCTTTAAGCCTTAGCCAAGACAGTTTATCCTAATTAAATTTCTTTAGAAGTGTACATCATTTTTTATATTCATTGACCTTTGAAGTAGCCAAAATAGAAGCCACTATTCCTAAGGATTTTCCCCTGTTGTTTAATCTTGGCCCATGAAGTTTATTTAGCTTTTTTCTGCTTCTGTTAAACTATTTTAAGTTCTTATATTCAGTGCCTTTCTGGTTTAATAAGCAATCTAAAGCCCTAAGAAAATGTCCTAATTTGTTGTCAAATTAATCATTTAGCACTTAGCCCAATATTCAATTTATTTATCTTTTTTTTTTTTTTTTTTTTTTTGAGAGAGAGAGAGAGAGAGAATGCATGTGCAAGCAAATGGGAGAAGGAGAGAGGTGAGGAGAATCTTAAGCAGGCTCCACACCAGCATGGAGCCCAATACAGGGCTTAGTCTCACAACCCTGAGATCAGGACCTGAGCCAAAATCAATTCAGACACTTAACTAACTGAGCCACCCAGGTGCCCCTGATTTACTTATCATATTAAATTTTGCCTGTATTTTTATTTCATTTAGTTCTAGAAAACTCTACCCTTACCTACCTTATAACAAAGGGGAAATTTTTTTTAACTGTTCTCTGAATAGGCAATACATCCATATGGTTCAGAATTCAAAAGATACAATAATTAGGACTGTTCAACTGTCCAGTACTTATGAGGAAGTAAACAGTTTTTCATTATTAAGATGACCATAAAACTTAACAAAACTCAGATATATTTGAGAGTGAAAGAGAGTACCATTAATTATACTAGGGCTATCCTGAGCAAACCAGTCCATATTGTCATGCTCCTTATTATAGATAGTAAAACAAAGATATTTAGTGAAATGAATTCTTGTATTGCTTAAGTTTTTGTGCTGTGCTATTTCTAACATTTCTTCCAATTCAAAGATCTTTGATTATGTGCTAAGAATATGCCAGGTAATATAGAACTTAAAGAAATCTGAGACTCTCTAACAGGACAAGTGGGAATGGTAAAATACCAATAGATAAAACAGTAAAGTAGCAGTACAGATGAATTCAGATCACTGTGGTTTTACTGAGCACCTACTGTGTGTCAAGAATTATGGTTATAAAAATAAATGAGACAAAAATTCTATTTCTTGAAATCTAGGAGAGGCATAACCCACTAACACAGTAAGAGAAGTAGTATATGACTTTAATGAACTACCCTTTATAGGACAGAAGACACAAGGAATTGGAGAAAGTTTCACAAAGAAGTGGTGTTTTAATGAGGCTTTGAAGAGTACAGTTCATTTTTGGCAAGTTGAGATTCCAAAGGAATATAAATTGATGGAATAACAAGATAAAAATGCAAAGAGGCCTTAAAAGGTATAATGTATCACAGAGAATGTCAAATATTGGGGAGAGATTTGTGGGTAAACATGAATGATAAGTTGTGATAGGTTTTTTAATGCTTTGCTGGGCAGTACATGATTAAGTGCTTAAAGTACATACAGAAGGAGCGATGCCTGAGTGGCTCAGTGGGTTAAGCATCTAATTCTTGATTTCAGCTCAGGCCATGATCTCAAGGTCATGAAACTGAGCTCCGCATCAGGCTCTGCACTCGGTATGGAGTCTACTTGAGATTCTCTCCCTCTGCCCACCCTCCCTGCTTGCTCTTGTTGTTCTCCCCCTCCCCATTAATTAATTAATTAATTAATTAATTAATTATCTTGAAGTGCATACAAAGGAAGAAGAGATCATTTGGGCTGAGAAACATCTTGTGGTCAGTTTATCATAATGCACTTTTATTTGTTTATAAAGCCCTGTTTCAGAGGGATCAGTGAATACTAAACGTGAAGATATTTTTATTTTCTAATTAAATGCCAAAGAATAAAAACTGCAATAATCCCTCTAAAAGGTATTAGTAATGAATAAACCTGTGGGGTTAGAGTGAGACAAATTTGATAGGGTTAGGAAAATTGTAGAGAAAAAGCTATATATAAACCATGGTAAGAGCACTAGGGAAAATGCCTTAGAAAATTAATAAAGATTGGTTTGGTTTAAAGATGATAAACAAAGACTAATGTGAAAGGGTAATGAATTCAGCCATGGAGACAGTTCATACTAAAGTGCCTTCTAAAAGAAGTGCTACTGAACTAGCTTTATTAAATATTTTCTTTCCTTAAATTAAGGAAAAAGAGTCAGTAACCCATTAATAAAATTTGTAGTTGAGACTAAACTAGGAGATAATATATCTATTAATAAAATTATAGAAATTCTGATACTAGAAACCAGAAATAGAAGTTCAAAGTAACATTTAAAATTAAATAAATATATTCATCCCATTTTAAATCTACATAGAAGCAGCAGGTAACACTAGAGAAATGTCTTCATTTTCAGGAGATATTCATGGTTTAGTGTTTAATAAGTGAATGATAGACTCCCCTAAAATTGAAAGCAGTAGAAATATGTCTTCACTAAAGAGTCTACATTTACAAGCTGTATAATGTGATTATAGTCTACGATTCAAGGTGTTTTTTTGTGAAATTTTTCATATAAATCTTTGTCATTGAACTTTCTAGAGAACACTGTTCCTTCTGTGACTCACATTTTAATGAAGAAACTGTTCTGTTTTAAAATGGTCTTATTCCTTCTAGATGTTGCTTAAATATGTGGAGTATAGCTAGGTCTTAAGGAAGATTGGATGAGGAACAATGAATGGAGGCCTAGACAAAAAGTCTAGTTCCCTGAAACAGTTACATGGACCCCTAGCAAGGTTCATGTCGAAACTCCTGGTTAATATGAATATGCCCCTGAGTCCTAGAAAGTAAACCATGGCCTTGACCATCTGTGACTTACAGTACTAGGATTAACCATTATATTTCCACCATAAATTACAAGTCATAGCATGATTATTGTGAAAGATCAACAGTGCTCTTTGTTATGATCGAATAGTATTGCAGTCAGCTATTCTGGAATCTGTTAAGCCATTATAACAAATCCATATAGGCTTAAGATTTTTAGAGCCTTGGCTATAGCTACTTTGAGAATTTGACACAAAGGCTAATCAAAAAGCTTTATTTTGAAATAACCTTCAATTTATCCATTCCTATCTTCACATTCCTCTATAAAGAATATCTACATTTAGATTTTTTTAAAGATTTATTTATTTATTTATAAAAGAGAGAGAGAGAGAGAGAGGCAGAGACATAGGCAGAGGGAGAAGCAGGCTCCATGCCGGAAGCCCGACATAGGACTCAATGCCAGGACTCCAGGATCACGCCCTCGGCCAAAGGCAGGCGCTAAACTGCTGAGCCACCCAGGGATCCCCTCATTTAGATTTTTTTAATTGGATGTTTTATAAGTACAAAGAACTATTTAGAGGGAAAAAGATAAAATGTTTATTTATATAATATATATTAATGAAATATATTACTATATTTTATATTATATATTATATAGATATATTAATATATGTTTAATATATATATTAAACTTTAACTGAACATTCAGCTGCAATAAACTTTTAGAAACCTACTCATTGGTATGTCAGCATAAGAAGTAGATCATAATAGGGTCATTAGGTTTCTTTGACACGTGATAGCAACAACCCAACCCAGCATACACTTGTAAGCTTATCTATTAAGCATAAAGGCATTTGTCACCATTGACAGTACTGACATTTAATCTGGGATCTGTTCACAGCTCAGTTTTCCATGTGTTACTATAAGTTATTTGGTGGTTTCAATTCAGAATCAAAGCATAGCTAGCTTTTCTCTTCGAGTTACGCTAAATTTTACCTAAACAGGGGAAAATGGAAATATTATATAGATCTTGTTGGGGTGATAATTTTCCTCCAGATGAATCATGCCAATCAAGGTTTCGAGAATTGACCTTTTGTGCTGTTTCTATAGTTTACAAGCCAAAGCTGTGATAAAGTAGATTATAGTAAGTTAGATTAATGGACTAGGAAGGAAGCATAGCGGATCGGTAAGCATAGTGGATCGGTTAAATAGGAAAGTCAGGAAAGCAGAGTGGTGGGGACTGGGAAAAAACTTAATTCAGGTGAGGCAGATGTTGAGATAAAGTAGATCCAGGAGTTGGTAGCAAGTCATTTTAAGTACAGTTTCCAAGGGTACAGCAGCCTCAGCAGTTCTGGTATGAACACACCAAGTTATTATGTGAGGTAGGAGTGGTTGTGGAAAAAGGAAAAAAGCTCTTTCTCAGGAGGCTATCGGTATCATTCAGAGAAGTCTATTCTTATATAAAAGGAGCTGTATTGGTCTTCTAAGAGGAAAGGTTGCCAGAAACTGGCAAACACTAAAATGCTTAACAAATACATTGGAGTTAGAGCAGTTTAGTTTTTAGAAAGTGGAGCCTAGAATGCTAGGAAGGATAATCACTCAGGGCTAAGACAATCTAGATTGAAGCCCAGGCCAGTTCTAAGAATTGATTAGTACAGAAGACAATTTGTTAAAACAAAAGCTCTGCAGTTCCAGTTGGGCTGGAACTTACATCTTAACGTCTAAAGTAATTCTATGCTCTACTCTTGATACATATCCTGTCCTTGTTAGAACTATCTTAAAGTTGGGGTACCCAGCTCTGCAATTACAGCCTGAACTGTAAAGACCCAGGAAAGTATAAGGAAGGCAAAATGAGGAAGGACTTCATGCAAAAATGATACAGGACTTGAAATATCAGGTATCTGAACATGTCTATGACAAGAACCAAGTTGCAACTTAACTGAAATGCTATATTGAACCACTGCTGTTTCTAACATATACTGTGCTGGAGTTTTATTGGAAACAAAGGCATATGGCCCTTTAGAGAGCTTATACATAAATAAAGCAGGTAGGATACACACTAGAAAACTATACATAGAAAACATTATTTGAATTTTACCAAGAAATGGGCTGTAGAAATAAAATAATGCAAGCATGAGTTCACTTTACATAGTGATCATAGTGATTTGCACAGTGATTTGTGCAATATAAGTGAGGTTTTGGTGCAGACAAGAACTAGAAATGACCTTAGAGATCATCTGGTACATCTTGAAGTTTGAAAAATAATTGAGACCCACTGCTGGTGGGAGAAATTTTGTACAGCTTTCCTGGGTGACAGCTTGAGAATACATATCAAAAGCCTTTAAAATATGCATATCCTTTGACTCAGTAATTTTAGTTACAGGAATTAATCCTATGGAATAATTTAGCATATGCACAAAGATTTACATACAAGGATATTCATAACAACATTGATCTTAAATTTTTAATGTTTTTAACTTTTCATTTTGCAGCAAAGAGATTGCAAAAATACAGATCTTCCATATATCCTTCACTCAGCTTTCCTAAACACTAACATTTTATATAACTGTAGTACAATTATCAAAACCAGGAAATTAATATTGAAAGAATATTATTTAAAAAGCTACACACCTTCTTCAGATGTTACTAGTTATTTCACTAATGTTCTTTTTCTGGTCTACAGTATACAATCCAGGACCCCACATAATGCATTAGTAGTTAGTCAATTTCTCTTGTTTTTTCTTCTAAGTTTCTCTGTGAATGGAATTTAAAAATACATGAATATATGCATACATCTATACCTATTTCTGTATCTATTTGTCTATATCTGTGTGTGCATGTATATATGTGTGTGTGTGTATATATATATTTTTAATATGAGTTCATACTGATCTTGCCTACTCCAGTATAACACAACAGCATTTCCCCCCACAGTTAATTTTAACTTTCTAAATGGTGTGTATAAGGTTATCATGGCTCTGTAGATACTGTGGTGTCTCTTTACAAAGATATATTTAATGAATTGTCTCTCTCCCCACATCTCTTCTCCATTCCCATTTTCCCATTATTCCATCCTTTTTCCACCTACCACTTTTTTTTTATCTTTACTTTTTATTTTTATTTTTATTTTTATTTTTATTATTTATTCATGAGAGACACAGAGAGAGGCAGAGACATAGGCAGAGGGAGAACCAGACTCCATGCAGGGAGCCCTATTGTGGGACTCCAGGATCACACCCTGAGCCGAAGGCAGACGCTTAACTGCTGAGCCACCCAGGTGTCCCTTCACCTACCTTTTGAAGGCAACTGAATTCATTAGTTTCTGATTTATTCTTCCTGTATTTCATCTTATTTTTCCCCAAACAGCTTTATTGAGATATAATTCATATACCGTATAATTTACGCATTTAAAATGTATAATTCAGTTTTTTTGTATATTCACAGTTTTACAACCGTCACCACCGTCAATTTTAGAACATTTTTGTCACCCTAAAAGAAACTCCTCAAAAAAAAAAAAAAAAAAGAAAAAGAAACTCCTCAGTTTCTCTAACTTTTGCCAGCCCTTTGCAACCAACATAAATTTATTGTCTTTCAGTTCTAAAGGCTGAAAGTCTCTAATATCATCATGTAGAGTGATAAAGATATCATAGGGCCATGTTTCCTCTCAAGTCTATAGAGAAAAATTCTTCCTTGTATCTTCCTAGCTTCTTGTGGCTCTTGACAATCAATCCTTGGCATTTCTTGATAAAGTCCTTGGCTTATAGCTCTATCTCTGTATGTCCTCACTTCTTATTTAAGGACATTCTTAACTCATTACATATGCAATTGCATCTGTCTTATTTTTTTTTTTAAGATTTTATTTATTTATTCATGAGAGACATACAGAGAGAGACAGAGGGAGAAGCAGGCTCCCTCTGGGGAGTCCGATATGGGACTTGATTCCAGAACACCGAGATCACAACCTGAGCCCAAGGCAGACACTCAACCACTGAGCCACCCAGGTGCCCCTCAACCAGGGCTTCTATTGGAAAACAATTATACACTTGACGGGATGAGCACTGGGTGTTATGCTATATGTTGGCAAATGGAACTCCAATAAAAAAATATACAAAAAAAAAAGAAAAGAAAGAAAAAAAAGGAAAACAATTATACATATTTTTCCACACCTTGCTTTTTCAGTTAATACATCTTGGAGATCGTTCCATGTGTTTAGGACTGTGTAATATTCCATTTCATTAATGCACCATCCTTTAATTTAACTAATCTTCCTGTGTACATCTTGGTTATTTCTAGTCTTTTGTTGTGACAAATAGACTAGTGCTATGTGTAATGACCAAAATAATTGGAAACAATACAACTGTCTATAAACAGTAAAATAAATAAATGATACACTAATACAGTGGGATATGTAATGAAAAGAGAATTAATGAATAATATTACACTTAACAATATGAATGAATATAGCAAATACAATGTTGAGCCAAGTCAGGCCTGAAAAAGTGAATCCTGACTTCGAACTTAGATAGTAAAAATAGCTCCTATTAGACCATTCTTTCTTCAGGTAGCAATTATAATGCTGAACAAAATATAAAAGCCACAACCTGGGAACACTAGAAAACAAGGAAAATTAGGCAGAAACTGAAGCAAAGGTGTAGTCTTAAGTTTTCTCTTTTTGTGGCTTTTATCTGTAGTGCAAGCCCAAGTTGGCATTAAGTGGCATGCCTAAAACTTGATAGAAAACATGCAGTCTGACTGACAGGTTAGAATTTGAGTCTAACAAAAGATTAACTGCTTATTTTATGGGGAAAAAATCAACTCTCTTCATGGAAACACAGTTGTCTGGTCTCTACAACAGGGGTCAGCAAACTTTCTTAAAGGGTTTAATATTAAATATTTTAGATTTATAGGCCAAGTGGTCTCTGTTGCAACTACTCAACTATGCCATTTTAATGCAAAAGCATCTATAGACAATACATGCACAAATAGGCATAGCTGTGCTCCTCTAAAACTTTTTTCACAAATCAGGTGACCTGCCCACTGGCTATAGTTGGCCAACTCCTACTCCACAATGTCTCATTTACAATATTCATGGTACAATACAAATTATAAGACATACAAAGAAACGTGTACAATGAAGAACAAAAGAAATCAGTGGAACTGGGTATCTAGCCAAAGGAAACAAAAACACGAATCCAAAAAGATATATGCAGCTCTATGTTCATTGCAGCCTTGGCATTATTTACAATAGCCAAGGTGTGGAGGCAGGCAGCCCAAGTGTCCGTTGATAGACAAGTGCATAAGTAAGATGTAGTGTGTATGCACACACACACTGGAATATTACACAGCCATAAAAAAGGATAGCGTTGTGTCATTTGTGACAACATGGATGGACCTGGCAGATACGATTCTGTGTGAAATAAGTCAGACTGAGAAAGACAAATACTATATGATTTTACTCATATGTAGAATCTAAAAAACAAAACGAATGAACAACAAAAAAGCAGAATCAGAAAACAAAAAGTTAATGGAAAAGAAGAATTTATTTAACCCAATATAGGTAATGAGGTAACATCCTACTGTGTTCCAGGCACTAGTAACATACTCTATATGTGGCAGTGTCTATCTCCAGGGAACTCACAATATATGAAATAGAGATATGTAAAGAAATAATCACAATTTGTGGTAATAAGAACAGTAGTAGATGAATACTTAAGGTGTTAAAGACCTAAGAAGAAGCAACAATTGCATGGAGAAGTCTAAGAAGTGCTTTCTAGAGATTTAACATTAGGGGTATTTGAGGCTTGATAAGCAAAGAAGGAAAAAAAATTCTACGCAGAAGAAACAATGTATACCAAGGCATAGGCAAAGAAGAATAAAGCATCATGCATTGGGGAACAGATTTTATATGCCTACAGTGCAAGCTAAACATAGGTACAAGAAGCTAGAGAGATAAAGAAGGACTGCATTACTAAAGGCAAAAAGACACCAGGAAAGAAGGTTTAATAGAACTTAGCAATTATGTAACAAGACAAAAGTGATCGAAAGATGATAATACAAAAAGATAAGAACTCAGTATTAAGAATTACACAGTGAATAGGTAGTTTTCATCTGAGTGATGCATATATCTAGAAGGTCTTTTTTAAGTATGTATGATGAAAAACAGTAAATCAATGAAAGTCTGAATATAAAATACTCACATAGATTCTTAAAGTCAACCAACAACATAGAATTGATTATTATGCCAGTTGACCATTGGAATAATTACAAACTGTAAAAGAAAAGAAAAATTACCTGAATGAATATTTTTCTCAGGAGAAAGAAGAAATTTTTAGATACATATGGAATAACTGAAGAAGAAACAGAATTGCTATCAATGTTCCAAAGGTTTGGTTTTAAATAATCAAATTAATTCCTCTTTCATTTGTTTTAAAATACTGTTGTTTCAAGAACCACCAATTATCAGCTAATGCTGGAAGTCTGTAATTATGTGTTAATATATGACAAGACTGGCAATCTCCACAGAAGACTGGCACTTAGCAGAATGCTTAAATCTGCTAGTGGTCCAATGAATCGGTAGCTCAGAAATTTTCCTAGAAAGTAACCTCTGTTGTTCAAATTATATATCCATTTGTAGAGGAAAAAAACCTACAGAGTACAGGCAGTGTTACCTGAATTATTATAGAGTAATTGATTAGAAATCCAAATCAAAATTCAATACTCTGGATTCAGATGCATGGCTGCTTGAAGCCTGGAGGGCAGGAAGAGGTAGGGGCTTATAAAAAAACACAAAGAAGGGATGGATATGTTCATTATCTCGGTTGTGGTGATGGCTTCATGGATGTATACCTATTCAAATTTGTTAAATTATACATTTTAAATATGTATAGCGTATTGTATGTCAGTCTTACCTCAATAAAGCTGTTAATAAAAGAAACTAATTTAATTTTAGATTAGTCAGATATATTTTTTAGTCCTGCACCATTATCCATATTAAAAAGTTAGCCGTTATTAAATACATATACACCACTTGAAATCTAGGCTGAGTTATGATGAATTGAGTGTAGTGATTTTTAACTAGAGTCCTAAAGTAATATATTTTATTAAGCTGTACATTTGCACGTATGTTTTTGAACCTATGTTGATTCTGGTGATTATTTTTCTTGAGAGTTGGTATCTATAGAATGGATGTTAAACTGGCTTTTTTTTTTTTTTTTTTAAGATTTTTATCTATCGGGCAGGCCCTGGTGGCACAGTGGTTTAGCACCGCCTGCAGCCTAGGGCGTGATCCTGGAGACCCTGGATCGAGTCCCACGTCAGGCTCTCTGCATTGTGCCTGCTTCTCCCTCTGCCTGTGTCTCTGCTTCTCTCTCTCTGTGCCTCTCTCTGTGTGTGTGTCTCTATGAATAAATAAATAAAAAATCTTTAAAAAAACTTTTTTAAAGATTTTTATCTATTAGACAGAGCATGCACATGAACAAAGGGAGCAGGAGAAGCAGGCTCCCCACTGAGCAGAGAGGCTCATGTAGGACTCAATCCCACAACCCCCAGATCATGACCCAAGCCAAAGGCAGACGCTTAACCCACTGAGCCACCCAAGCACCCCGTTAAACTTAAGATGTTTAAGCAGCTTTTAGAATATATCAATATCACATTAGTTTGAATATTTTTTCCTTGTGAGAAATGCAGAATGATCAGTGTTTCAGGTGCCCCAATCCTAATAAACACTTTTATTTTTTTTTCTAATAAACACTTTTAATAAAACTTTCTTCTAACCTTTATATACTGTTGCTTTATTAATGTGCTTTTAGAATCAGACTATTAAATAGCTTTCTGACAATGTCATCCTGGCTGTGGTTCAGACCAATATGAACTCTAGTTATTAAAGATTAATTTTGTAGGTAGAACCTAGATATGTTAGAAAATATAGGACTTTAGGGGATCCCTGGGTGGCGCAGCGGTTTGGCGCCTGCCTTTGGCCCAGGGTGCGATCCTGGAGACCCGGGATCGAATCCCACGTCGGGCTCCCGGTGCATGGAGCCTGCTTCTCCCTCTGCCTGTGTCTCTGCCTCTCTCTCTCTCTCTCTCTCTCTCTCTCTCTGTGACTATCATAAAAAAAAAGAAAGAAAGAAAAAAAAAGAAAATATAGGACTTTAATAAAGAAGTTCAAATTGGGCTATGAAATGTAAGAGAAACTTTCAAAAGAATTTGCTATTTGGTGCTTGGAGTATAGTCAGTCAGATGCCCTTAAAATATTGCTAGAGTATAAATAATGAAAGTATTTATACCCTTTTATACAGTAACTTCAGTTCATGGAATTTAATCTAAATAAAAATACAGGAGCCACTACATGTGAAGATATATTTGTTTCATTTTTATATATCATAGTAAAAATTAAATAATGGATGAATTTAAAATAATGGATAAACTATGTCATTTATCGATACTACCATTAGAAATAGTGCAACAATTTGAGACTATATGTATGTTAGATGAAAAATAAACCAAAACAATGGGTTCATTTATTTTGTGAAGCTTTGCTACTAAAAATTTGAGGACTTTTCTTTAAGTGTAAAAGAATCAGAAGATAAAATTTCCATTACCATCAAAATAACAAGCATGGTTATGGTAGGGGGTAAGATAATAAATACTATGTGTTTCCCATATCTTACTTTTATTTTTTTAATTATTAGTCATTTTTAAAAGAACATGCTCCTTTTAATTAACAAATTTAGCTACCCTAAAGTAACATAGACAACTAGTGGCTGAAGCTCTGGGGTTTCATTAGTGCAGTGATGACTTAATTAACAAATCCTCTATGAACAAAACCTCTTTCCCAGGACTGGCCTTGGTGCAGCAGGCATGAGGGAAGGATCAATTTTCTCTGAGCTAGATTGGTGGCAGCAGGGACTAATGAGGCAGGGCCTTGAAAGTGGCTCTCTCTCAGATCTAACTCCTCAGGGGTTGGCTAGAACTGATGCTGAGGGCACTGCTGCACTCCTGGGACCTACACAGCCTGGTTACCCAGGTGTTGAAAAAACGATTTCTGTGCCAAGACCATATGTGGCTTTTAAGAGACTCCACAGGATTCTTGCTTTAGGCAGAGCATTCCTAGTGTGGAATGAGTAGGCTAGAAAATAGCAAAGAAGGAATCCCATGTGCTAGGGCGCTTCCAGTTGTCTTCCGTGTGCTCACTGTACTGCTTTTTCAATTTTCTAGGCTTCATTTTATTCAACTGTAAAATGAAAGGACTGACTAGAAAATCTCTAATATATCTGGCAGTTCTATCTAGATCACGAGTCAGTGAACTTTCTGTAAAGGGCCAAATAGTAAATATTCTCAGCTTTGCGGTACAGGCAGCCTCAGTCACAACTACTCAACTCTGCTTCTGTAGCATGAAAGCAGCCATATATAACAATACATAGAAGCAAATGGATGTAGCTGTGTTCCAATAAAACTTTATTTATGGAAATAGGCACTAGCCAGATTTGACACACACCACAGTCGGATACCCCTGGTCTAGATATTAATATAATGGAAATGTAATTAAAAGAATTCTTTAGTGGATAGGATATAAACCTTATTTCTGTGGCACCATTCTTTCCTTCATTTTTCTTTTAAAGATTAGTCGAATATAAAATGGTATTTCACTATCAGGGTTTCACACCATGAGAAAAGGATAAAAATATCCTGTCACCAAACTGTTGTATTAAATTGTCTGCAATAGAGAAACCCTGAGGTTTCTCAACTAAGGAAGAAAATGGTATCCACAACACTTAGGATTCATTTCAGTCTTCAGAATTCTTTGGGTCTAGTAGGACAGTTCAGTGTTTGCTCATTTTGTTTCTGATAAAAACGGCTAAATCATGCCTTTCATTAAAATGTAAGCTGCACGGTTTAGCACCTGCCTTTGGCCCAGGGTGCAATCCTAGAGACCAGGGATCAAGTCCCACGTCAGGCTCCCTACATGGAGCCTGCTTCTCCCTCTGCCTGTGTCTCTGCCTCTCTCTCTCTCTCTCTATCATGAATAAATAAATAAAATCTTTAAAAAAAAAATGTAAGCTGCAGACCCTGTGGGGGGTGTGTGTGTGTGTTTCAGAAAGGAGCCACTGCCTTGCTAGGCCAACTTCAGTTCTCCATCTGTCTTAGATTGGGCTTATATCTTGGTCTTAAGTTACCAGGATTCTAATGTGGAAATCAGCCTGTCTTCACTTTGGAGACCTTTGTTAGTTCTCCTACATCAGGCTTCAGCTATTTTGTCTAGTATATTTATATCAAACTTTACTTCTGTTTGCTGTAACAACAAAGCAACCATGGTTAAGATAATTAATTCAGGCCTATTATTACATGAAGAGATCAGCACAGCGACACTTTATCTGCCCAGAGAAGTCTAAAATATTCTTGTTTGCCAGCTTGCTTTCATCTCAGCACTGTTTGGACTCTGTACTTTTTAAGCTGCAGTGCATTAATTCCTTAATGGCCTATCCCACTAAACAGAGCTATAAGCCCAGCAGAACTGACATATTTGTGTACTTACAACTTATCCAGAGTAAGCAGGTCCACCATCTCAGCATGGTGACAACTATAACCCTTACTTTAATGCAGCAGTTTTCAAAGTATGGACCTATTAGAGGTCTCTGAGACTCCTTCAAGTTGTCTCTTCCATGAAGTCAAAGCTATTTCACAATAATATTACAGTATTATTTGCTTTTTTAACCCTCAATTTCAGTAGAGTTTTCCAGAGACTACATAATGTGTGATATAGCAACAAATTGAATGCTAAAACAGATATGAAAACCCAGCTGTCTTTTATTAAATCAAACATTAAAGAGATCAGAAAAAATATAAATGGTACTCTTTTCACATTTTTGTTTAGAATATATTATTACTTTTCATAGAAATATGTTGAAGTGTAACTGGTTTCCTAATATGTCCTTTTTAATTTCTAATACAGTAAATATTTATAAATAAAACTCACATAAACAAAAGCTATTTGAGGTTCTCAATTTTTAGGAGTAGAACAGGAGTCCTAGAATTAAAAAATTTGATAATACCTACTCTAATATAATACTCTCAGTTGCAATGCTCTGATTTCATGGCTACCAATGCCATCCTCAACATAAGACCACAAATAAATATCCACTGAAATTCCCCCAGTCAGAGATTACGGATGTTAACAATTTAGTTATTATCCTTCCAGACCTCTTTCTACTGAGGACTTCCATGCACACATTACATAATTTTACATATATAGGATTATACTATACTTTTCCAAACTTCATCTCATGAGACACTTCCATTTAATTAGTAAGTCAAAAACCTAAGGTCTTGAAAAGGGAATAGATATCATCTTATCATATTCCCAAATCAATGCAAGAATCTTCTTTAAAATACTCACTACCTAGCAGATCTATCTATTCATTTCAGTTTTATAAACTCCAAATTGTTAGAAAGTTTTTCCTTGTTGAACAGAATTTTGTTTTATCATTTCTGTCCATTGGTCCTAATTCCACTTTCAGGACTGTGTAGAATATATCATAGCCATCTTGGCTGTGCTGCATTCTGGATATTTTCTTATTTTATTTTATTTTATTTTATTTTATTTTATTTATTTTTTTTTATATTTTCTTCTGATCTATCTTCCAGTCACTGATTCTTTTCTAAGCTGTGTCTAAGTTTCTGTTGAATATTTATCCACTGAATTATTTTCAATTTCCATTTAAATCTATTGATGCTTAATTTCAATTTTTATACTTTATACTCCCCTGCTGAAGTTCTCAATTTTATTTTTAACACTTGATCAGTAAGCATAGTTATTTTAAAGTCTCTCTTTGATAAATTTACTATCTGGAACTATTTGAGACTACTTTCTATTATACAATTTCTGCTGGTTTTAATTTCTTTCCTTGCCTCCTTATATTACTATTTATTTACAATTTATTTTTTATAGTGAGCAAGACGGTGTATTTGGAAAATGCTTTGCAGAAATAATTTAAGCCATAGGGTGATTCATGTTTGTTTTGGCAGTTACAGAAACACTGGCAAACTAGAGTCATCTTAATCTAAGTTTAGGAATTCAGAATTGCAAACTAAGCTATAGTCCATTGCGTAGTCCTGTCTACTTCCTGTTCACCCTTAATCATAGATGCAGCCATTTGGGTTTCCTTGCATAAGGAGGTTTTACCAAGGCCGTTTGTCTTGACAGCCTCTAGATTCCAACTTTTGTCTCCTACTAGTATAAAACACCAGATTCCTTTCTGGGCTCTATCATCCTTGATATCCCATTCTGATAATTCTTCGCTCTTTTATTAGACCCTCAATGCCTTCAAGTACATTTTTAAAAACATTTTACCCAGATGTTCTAATTGTTCTTCTTGAAATAGTTGGCCTAAATTATGTAATCTGCCATTATCAAAAGCCCCTAGAACCTTCTTAAATTAATATTAATACTTCTCTGGCCTTCTGTGATACTTAGGAAACAGGGTCAGGATGTCTTACCAGGACATCCTTGTATGCACATCTTATCTGTATCACATTCATCCAGGTACTCTTAAGGGTACTTCTTGAATGTTTAGTCTGGTATTATACTTGGTTCAGACAAAGAGAAGGCATTATTCAAATAAGCAGTTACTCTGTAACCTTCATCTCATAATTTTAAATTGTTTGGATTAAAAGTGCTGCCTTTATTATATTTATTAAGTAGCCTAACAAATAACCCTCAAAATCTTAATGACTTTGATTAACAGATACTTATTTTTATGTTACATTCTTGTTCTATACTGGGTTAGCTGAGTCACCATTCCATGTTGTTTATTCTAGGACCAAAACTGAGACAGCCCAATCCAGAACATGCTAATTATATTAGAGGTGAAAGGATAAGAAAACTACATAGTAGTTCTTATAGCTCTTGCATCACTTCCCCTCATATTTCATTAGCTGAAGCAAGTCACGTGGCCAAGCCTGATATTGATCAGAAAGGAAGTATAAATTTTAACAGATTACAGTTCTGCCACAGGGATAAGCCCAGTAAAGGGGAAACAGTGAATGCAATATACATTGGCTCCATTTTCCTTCACGGGTTTATATGTATTCTGGTCTTCTTGTTTTAAAACTAATGCTTGAAATAAAAGGTCTTGTTGTAATTTAGAATTTCAACCAACTGAAAACAAAACATCAAAACAAACTATTGTTTAAACCTTGAATTAAGCTAAAGAATTGGGTTTGTTTTAAAAACCACTCTAGGCTCTTTTTTAAAATATTAATTCTGTGTGTGCCCAGTTTCTTTCATCTGGTATTTCTCTAAATTCCTTTATCTCGTCTCTTATCCAAGCAGTCGTATGGGAATTAGCTCTTTGGGTAGTTAAATCTTCAGTATTGACCTCTAGAGTGGCCCAGTTTTGTTTTCCATTTTGTTCTTCTACTTTCATGAGCACTAAATTTTCCATATTAGCTTTTCTAGGATATTTATTTAAACAATTTTGTTTGTTCGAACTTTAAATTACATTATTCCCATTTATTTGCAATTCTTCTGTCTTCTAGTTGTTTTAATTGCCCACCCACCAAAGGTACATTTATTGTCTCCTACCCTGTCATTCATTATATATGCCCACAATCTAAACTCAGAGTTGTCCCTTATAATTGTGACACTTTTCTAGCTGTTCTCCTGTTACTTGTTCAAAACATTTTTGGATTTTTGGAATGTATGGAGATTTTCTTCAGTGTTTGAAGTTTTCTAGTATTGTCATTTCATGGATCAGAGCAATTCCTAATATTCTTGTATGGGGCGTCTTGTATAATTTTTTTTCATGACTAAAGAACAATATTAAGCAACATTGGAAATTTTATTATTTCTTAACCTAAAATATAATCGTTATTTAATGATGGGATGCGAATATATGTTCTGTGAAAGGGAGAGAGAGATACTCCAAATAGAATTCCAGTGTCAAAAAGCAGCAAGTGCTACCACTGTTTTGTGACCCCTGAATGTTGTCTGCTCTCTTTGTACTAAATCTAATAGTAATTGATCCCAAAGAAGATCACAAAATTCCCCATTGTTGGCTTTAGGAATGCATTGATGAGTACCTTGTTTGATGGGATAAAAGCTTCAATAAGTGATGCCCCCACCTGAGTGGTTAATTTCAAAATATTGTTTGTCTAACATATTGTTGTCAGTGACAACTGAACAAGAACTTTTAGGAGCAGTTGGCTGTGCAATAATAGCAAATTTCAAGGCTATGCAAATTGTGCCAGTTCAGCCCCGCTCTTTTCTCTATTATCATATCAATTGAGTCAGTTCATAGTAGACAAAGCAAGGTTATGGGAACCACCTAGAGCATCATGCACCATTTAACATCAATGCAGCATACATGAACATCTGCAACTTCAGTCTTATTAACAGAGGATAGAATAGAAGGCAATAAACAGCTTTCTTCATCATTTAATTGCAAAATAGTATTTCCTAATGTTTGCATTGTTTATCAACAGGAACTTCATCAATAATTGTATAATTATGGCTGCCTAGATTACAGTGGTCTCATACATCTTGTCATTTTTTACAGAAGTCTAAATTTGAACACACGATTCAAGACTAATTTCAAGTCCCTTGAAATGTGAATTGCATAATACAGATATTTTGTGTAGCAGAAGAATGGCAGTTTATGATTCCTCAGTCACTTAGGGGATTAAGTTAACACAGAGAAGAGGAAGAAAGGCAGCAAAAAACATGAGGAAGCCACTAGTTAGATTCAAACACAGACCCACTGAACATGAGAGTAGATTATCTTCTTTAGAATTAATCACAAGTAATTAGATGTTTGCTTTAGGCCAAAATTGGGCCAAATTAAAACACGATTATTATGCCGAGGTCTTCCCCTCAGCCTCTATGTTTAAAGGAAGAAAATGGCAGAAAATCACAAGAATAGTGAGAGAAAAAGCAATGGTGGCCAAAGCTAGAAATTCCAAATAGCAGAGGAAAGGCTTGACACACCTGTTTAGCCTCTACCTCTGTTGCTTTTTTAAAGCCTGATAATGCCACTACTCCTAACTAGAAAAACGTGAGCATTTACCATAAGCAGCCAAGTGTGTTCTTTAGGTTCTGTGGCAGCAGAATTCCTTTTTTTGCACACAATGGGATATATCCATGAAAAAAATGAAGGGAAATAATATAAGTAGAGTAAGTTACTGATGTAATCAGTGGGAGTTTTCTCACAATTGAGCAGAAAGAGAAAAATACGAAAAACAATGGCTACATTGAAAGCAAATAAAGCAAGAGGCTATTCTGAAAGCTTGTCTCATTTAAACAAGAAAATCTCATATTTTTATTTAAATTAATTTTATCTTTAGGGAAAATCTGAGGCCTATTCTAGAAATTGCCTTTGAAATTCTTCAATTGGTGATTAAGATTCCTCTCCCTCACAAGAAAATTAAAAATCTTAAATTGAGTGAGCCCCATTTGAACTGTTTCTTCCCAAATGATCAACGTAGTTATTTCCTTTAGGAAAAAAAAAAAAAAGAAAACTCTAGAGTTAGACTATTTCCTCCACCTGATTAGTCTGTACTTTATGCCTTTAATAATTCTTCATTCGTTTTCTAGCAGGAAATCTTTCTTCCCTTCTCAGATTTTTTTAAAGATCATAAAAGGAAGGGGGGAAAGCACTTATCTAGTAAAGTATCCAAAGAGTAAAGGAAGATAGAGTTTTCACCCCCTTTTTTGTGGTTCTTGAGTATAATGAACATAGCAGAAGCTTTTGAATATGATAAGTAACCTATCGTTTCCTCTCTCTGAGGGATGCTAAGAACTGGTTTGTTAGAGGTAGTAGTTTGACTTGTAATTATTTAACACTGCAGAAGATTCCTAAAATAATTGCAGCCTTTACTATAAACCTGAAAAAGTTCTAGCTCTGTGCAGAATGAGGGTGGAGATTTTATATACATATATACATATTTATGCCTCTCACCTGAATACTTCAGAGAGCACATTTTTCTAGGCTGAGGCTTTACAATAAATGTGCAGTACCAATTCTGACACATGTATACCTTTCCTTTGAAGAATTTATATGCAGACATTTTTCAGAAACCCTTTCTAGAAGCTATTTATCAAAACTGCTAAGATAATAACTTTGTCCTAATGAGTCCCAGTCTCTGTTTAGGGAATAATCGATAAACTACAAATTAATGTTCCATAATTCACATTACAATGCACATGTAATTATTTTGAGATGAGGCAAACTCTATGCATTTAATTTACAGCTGTAATTAAGTAAACTCATTTGATACTAATTAGGTGAGCCTAAAAGGATCATAGGTTCATATATTTAATTATCAAAATATAATCAGCAACCAGTTTTTGAAAAGCTTTTCTATCTTGAGCTCAACACTGAGCTTTGGCCACACTACAATTTTATCTTCTTGGAACTTCAACATATTAAAATGCATTGTGAATAAGAGGTCTACTTAGTGAATTTGCTTTTTTGACAATTATATTTATATTTAACATCTGAAAAAAATGGGCTTCAGAATACAGAAGTTCTATATCTGACAAAACTGTCCATCAGAAGTAAAGGAAAATTAAGACATTTCCAGTTAAACAAAAGCTAAAGAAGTTCAGTAGTAGGAGTTCAGGCCCTATGAGAAATACTGAAGGGAATCCTTCAGCTGAAATGAATGGATGCTAGAGTCACTCATAGCCATATGAAGAAATAAAGAACTCAAGCAAAGGTAACTACATTGGTAAATATAATAGCCAGTAGTAATGTATTTTTGGTATGTAGCTCTTCTTATTCACACATGATTTAAAAGACAAATACATTGAATAGTAATTATAAATATATGTTAATTGGCACATATGTATAAAGATGTAATTTATAACAATAGAAGCAGGGAAGAAGCTGTATAGGAAGAAAGGTTTTATACCCTTACTTGAAGATTGAAGCTAAGTTGGTATCAATTCAAACTAGATTGCTGTATATTTAGGATGTTAGTTATAATCCCCACAGTATCCACTAAGAAAATATCTAATGAATACAGAAGTTTTCTCTCTTTTGTTAAAATAATATATAAAATTTGGGGGCAAATTTTACAGGCAAACTCTATAGCTCAGTTGGCTGAGCGTCCAACTCTTGATTTTGGCTCAAGTCATATCTCAGGGTGGTGGGATGGAGCCCTGCATCAGGCTCTACACTGAGTGTGGAATGTACTTAAGATTCTCTCTCCTTCTCCCTCTGGTTCTGTGCTCTCTCTCTCTCTCACTCTCTCTATAAAAAAGAAAAAAATAGTATATAAAAATCAACTTATTATAAAATGTACTTGATTTCTAGAAGTCTTATAAATTCTACTGGCAGTCAATCATCAAGTATTTATTGAATACCTAAAATAAGGGGCTTTCTTCTAGCTTTAAATAGTGTCCCTGTTTCTTCCCACTAAATTCATAAACATATAATCAGGGAAGAGTTATCTGATATCTAGAGTGACTTCCTAATGTTAGAATATGCTAGATAAAATGTTCACATTCTCATATTCTCCAGCCACATCTGTGCTTTAAGGAACATGAAAGCTTGTGCTCATGATTCCCTAAAGGGATAAAAGTTATGTCTGTCTCCATGTGTTTAAAACCAAGACACCTGGCTATGGTGAGTAGAAGCAACCTATGTGGTCAAGTGTATGTTCCCTTCATTCTCAAAGTATTTAGGGTATTGTCATCACTATCAGAAATGTGGAACTTTCCTCAGACACTCAAATTTAGACTTTTGGAATGAGCTAACCAGAACATGGGGTCTTTTCCCTTTCCTTAGCAGCAGCCACTATAGTAAAATAAAAAATAATTGCCAATACTTTCATTATATATTATAGCTGACATAGAACATTTACCTAAATATTATTTAAAATGAGGTATTATCTTTGATGAACAAATGGTGCACCTAAGTGGCTTAGTCGGTGAAGCATCTAACTCTCAGGTCATGATCTCAGGGTCGTGAGATCGAGCCAAGCCCCACATGAGGCTCCACACTGGGTATGGAGCCTGCTTGAGATTCTCTCTCTCCTCTCTCTCTGCCCCTCCATCCCTGTTCATGCTTGCATGCTCTTTCTCTCTTTGCCTCTGTCTCTACCTCCCTCCTTTCCTCCCTACCACCCTCAAAGAAAAAGAAAAAAAAGATGAACAAATGAGAATCTGACCTGTAAGGCTGTTGTTGCTTCCTTTACTTCTTTGGGAGTACAGGACTTTGTCTTTTCAAAGAATTAACTAATACAGCACAAATTTCTTCTGTCCAGATATAACCAACATTAAAGCTTCACATACTACACAGTTAAGACACCAGCCTTGCTACACTGACTTCTGTAGCCTGAACAATTTGTATATTGTTTCTGGGTCAACTAAGGAAGTATAAATAGTATTGTCATCTATGAATAGGCCAAATCTAGCAGATGCCATTTACATAGACTAGAGTATAAATAGCTATGTGATATAATAGCTATATGATGTGGTGTTACTAAATTGAATTGTCTACCATCTTCCAGTCTGAGAAACAACGATACTGATTCTTAATATTGTTTGATGGAAAAACTGTGAGTAGTTCAAAATAACTAGCAAGTCTTTATACTTGACACCTAATGGCTTCTCTTCTCTCTGAGGGTGAGAATTATTTGGTGACTTGAGTAGACATTTAAAATGATACCTTGGAGAGGGAAACGGGAGCACCAGCTAAGGATCATTAGTAGGACCAATTCTAAGAGGAATTGCAGTAATTGGCACAGTATTTGGATGACAAACACCAGCCTTCTTTGACATGGGGTCTTTATCATTTTTGTTTGTTTGTTTTTTCTTTATCATTTTTTTAAATAATGTTATGCCATTCTTCTTAATCTCCAAAGAGACATGAGTATGATCCTTAGACTATTCCTGCAACTTTTTAAAAATCTGATGCTGCAACTTCCATTCATAAGGAATGATGAGAAGTACAACCAACTTTTAAAAGCATTGTAAAATATGGTACTTGAGAGGGTTTTTTAAACAGGTAATTAACCATACATTTAAACATTTTAATCTACTTTTAAGTGCAAGAGAAATTGGAAAATGACTCAATAAAGAAAAGTATTCTGTTTAAATTGGGTAAAATGGTTGTTTACTGGTATTTATCGCTATACTGCAGGTAGTCAAGTTATCTGCAATTCCAATTTAGTTTATTGGACAAAAGATAGTACTCATAACTTTTATCCATGTTTGTCAGAGCACCCACTGAAAATGACCCCATACTTTAGGGAACTTTTAACTTTATTGTAAAGTATAGAATATTCTAAAAATATTTTTCTTTCAGCATAAATCTGTGACATTCCCTTGAAACATTACCATGCCTACAAACCAGATTGCACTAAAACATCAGTGATATTTCAGCATTGCTTTCTTGCTCTAAGATTTCTTCTAATCCATAAAAAAGAGAGAAACACTGGTTCCCTCATACTTGATGCAGTTTTTACTTTGTAAACTTCATAAACATTTGTGATTGCCACCGCCAACAATTCAAACAGAAATCTTACTGATGGGAAGTCCATCAGTAGCTTTTCCTTTAATAACAGAGCACAACTTTGCATGTGCATATCATTTTGAAAATCTTTACTATTGTACTCAGAAGGAAATATATGACATTAAGAAGGGGTACATTTAGAATATCAATAATGTCTTATATCTTCCTACTGCAGTGATTAGGACTAAACCATACACAAAAAATTTAAGAAAGCTGTTGCTGTTTGGTCACTCAGTGTTTTTCATAACCATGACGCCTTGGTTCAAATTATGTAACAAATGCCTATTCCTGTTCTAGTTTTAACAGCCTACAATTTCTGTATAAGGAAGAATCACATACATATAGATGTTGGTTGGACTTATATGGTATCTTTATGAGGTGAATCCCACTCTTGTCATTGTGATCATTTGATTAACCTCATTTGATCCTTAACCTAAGTGTTAACTCCAAGTCCCTATTATTAGAACCTTCTATCCTTAAACAAGATCTGAACCTAGGTTTATTGAATCATAAAAGTGTCTTCAGGGGCAGCCCGGATGGATCGGCAGTTTAGCGCCGCCTTTGGCCCAGAGCGTGATCCTGGAGACCTGAGATCTAGTCCCATGTCAGGCTCCCTGCATGGAGCCTGCTTCTCTCTCTGCCTGTGGCTCTGCCTCTGCGCGCGCGTGCGCGCGTGTGTGTGTGTGTGTGTGTGTCATGAATAAATAAATACAATCTTTAAAAAATAAAAGTGTCTTCATTTGTGAATGATGGAAAACAACTTGCTTGAATGTACCATTCATATATTTTTATGGTTTCTCCAGGATGTCTTCAGCACAGTTAGATCTGGAAAGGTTTTTAGAACAAATTAGGCAACATTGAATTTATTCACTATTGAAATAGCATATTACCCTCTGATTTTCAAGTATTCATATGATTTCCTTTCATACAAGCATTTAGAATACATGATTAAATCCTAATAACTCTAAAAAAGACAGGATCATGGACAACTAGAACCTTTAGTTTACTTGGTTTACTTATCTAACCTAGAGAAGCATGTTATAATTAGGTATCACTTATTCAGAATCATTAAGAAAATATATATTGAGCTCATACTCTACTACATGAGAAAGAAACTAGTCTTAAGGAAGTTAAAATCTTGCAGAAATAATCATTCAGTAAAAAGTTTTTATTGAGCACCTACTGTGTACTGGGACTTGGTTAAGTTATGATTCCTACCTATAAGGAGTTCGTAGTTTAGTAGAAAAAATTCATATGAATAAGTAAAACTATAAATATGATAAATCCATTCTTAGAGATATGTAAAAGTTATAAATGATGGCATAAAAAAGGAAGCAGTCATCTCTGCTTCTAAGCAAGACCCTGAGAAGTCAGGGACTGCATCCAAGAAGACAACCTTATCTGGGATTTGGAACTAATAGGGAAGGATGATTTGTGCAGTAAAGCTGGTATGATATAGGTATAAAAAAAAAAAACATGACATGTTTGAAAAATTATGAGTGTGAGAGAGACAAAATCACAGCTCGGGAAATGGCAAGAGATAAGGTTAAGATAAGATAAGAGATAAGACTTCAATAGAGAACCATCAAAGGGCTTTTAACAGGAGAATAACATGATGAGATTTGTATTCATGAAAAACTAGTCTGTTCATTCAACAAATGTTTCCTGAGCACCTATCATGTGCAAAGCATAGCTTTGGGTGCTAGAGATCATCAGACAAATTGCCTTTCCTGTAGCCCTTCTTACCTAAGTAGCCAAGGTTTGTGCCATGAACCCTAGTTGCTTCCTTGGGCATAGCTGAATGAATCAGGGTTAAGAACCTCAACAAGGTTAGGCAATCTATAGATGGCCAGTGACCTATGAGCTAAGCCACAGAGGAAGCCAGTTTTTATAAACCTGAGAATGGAGCAAGTGCATAGAAAAAAGCAAAGAGAGAACAGGTTGAAATGAACTGCTTTAAGGTTAAAAAGATAGACTTCATATAGTGAACCTATTAAAGGTATCAGAAATCTTGGAAGGAAGGAAGGAAGGAAGGAAGGAAGGAAGGAAGGAAGGAAGGAAGGAAGGAAGGAAGGAAGGAAGGAAGGAAGGAAGACACCAAAAAAGGGGGAAATAAGGTTTTAAGGCAGTAATTCCATTTATCATTATTTTCTTGGTCACCTTTCTTACGATTTTTTTAAAGATTTATTTATTTATTGAGAGTGTGTGTGCACACACATGAGTGGGGAGAGGAGCAGAGAGAGAGAATCTTCAAGCAGAATCCCTGCTGAGTGCAGGAGCCCAATGCAGGGTTTGATCTCACGACCCATGAGATCATGACCTGGGCTGAAACCAAGAGTTGGATGCTTAACCAACTAAGCCACCCAGTCACCCCTTCAGTCACTTTTCTATGGAAAACTATTTTCATATTCAAAGCAAACACTCTTCTACTCGTTACCTGTCCATATTCAGCACTGAAGATTTTAACTGACGTTTACTTGAAACATTTGTAGAAAATTCAAAGAAAACATGAACAAACTGAGAGGCTTTACTGCAAACAATGATCATAGTGCTCCATATCAAAACCATGCCTTCAGTAGCAGCAATTTCAAGTGTGATCTCAATCTCCCATACCCAAAAGTCTTATTTTAAGATTAATAATTCTTGTTCATTTATTCATTAAATGATTACTTTGTGCCAACTTTTGCTCTAAGTGCCTTATATGTGTTAAATGATTTAGCCTCACAGAAATGCTATGAGATAATTAGTGTTAATGTCCCTGTTTTGTACATGAGAAAATTGAGGCATAGAGAGTTTGGCTTGGTTATGAGCTAGTATATGGGAATTTACTAGTAATTGGGAATATGAACCCGAGCAGTCAGATTTATATTTTTAATACAGTATTATACTGCCTCTATTCTCTGTGGAGTATTTATCTACTTAATTTGGTCAAATTTAGTTATCAGTACCCAACTTAGAAAGGGAATTTAAGGGATGCCTGGGTGGCTCGGCAGTCGAGCATCTGCTTTGGCTCGGGGCATGATCCGAGTGTTCCAGGATTGAGTCCCTCATCAGGCTCCCTGCATGGAGCTGACTTCTCCCTCTGCCTGTGTCTCTGCCTGTCTCTCTGTGTCTCTCATGAATAAATAAATAAAATCTTTTAAGGAGGGGGAGAGGATTTAAATGTCAGTTAAATGCTATATACTGCTTAATCAAAATCTTACTTTTTTCCCATGCTCACCTTTTTTTCAGAAAAAATGATAGCAACATTGCTCAAATGGTCACTTTGGAATCCCATTTTATTTTCTCTCTCTGTCTCTGTCTTTGTCTCTGTCTCTCTCTCTCTCTCTCTTTGATCCCAAAGTACTTTGCTCCAAGACCCTGAGCAGTTGACAACCTCTATGAGCCTCAGTGTCTTCACTTATAAAGTCAGGTCAATTTGTGGGATTGCCGTGGGAAATACATGATATGAAGTATATAAAGCACTTGCTGTAGTAGTTAGTGCACAGTAAGCACTTGAATGTCACTTTGCTAGCTCACAAACTGCAATTGTATCCCATTGTTTGATGTATTAAATCCAAAGATTTGTCTTCCTAGAGATGGCTGGACCCTACCCATCTTGCATTATTTCTTTCCTTACCTAAGCTTATTTCTTTCTCTGTGCCTCCTGGAATATATATATATTTTATTTCCTCTCCTCTTCACTATCCATATCTTCCTAGCTTAAGTTCAGTCTTCTCCATGAAACCATCTCCAGTTAATTAAATTCACATTGTTTCTTTCCTTTGAAATCCTGTTGCAGTTATAATAAATATTACATTGTATGATACTTCACAAATTCTTTCACATGTGCTAGATTTCTTTGAGTATAGGTTATAAGTTATTTCAGAAGATAAATCATGTCTTAATATTTCCCCTATATCTCCCCCAAAGGATCTAGAAGGATCTAGAAGGAGCTCATGGCAAGTGTTCAACAAATACTTGTTACCTGATTGAAGAAAATAAGCTCCTAAAAACACCTTATAAAATTGTTTATCAGTATATACCAATATGTATTACATTTAAACATACAAACACATAAGAGGAGGTGAAAACCATAGCCTTTGCATTCTCTATAATCCCTATAGAGAGATCCATCAGAAATGGAGAAAAGTAATAAACCATATTTAAGAATTTTTAAAAATTGTATAGGGCTTTATATTTGAAAGGGTACTTTCATAACATTAATACTTAATCCATATAAGAATCACAGAAAATAGCTAGAACAAGTATTATGCTCATTTTTCTTTTTTTTTTTTTTTTCTTTATTTTAGGAGAGAGAGCACATGCACAATGAGGGGGGGAGACAGAGGTAGAAAGAGACTCTTAGGCAGACTCCCTGCTGAGCACAAAGCCCAACATGGGGCTAAATCCCATGACCCTTAAATCATGACCTGAGCCGAAATCAAGAGTTGAACACTTACCTGACTGAGCCACCCAGGCACTCTTCTCCATCTTCTAAGTATAATAAAATTGTGGTTATTTGTGCAAGGTCTTGAAAAGTAGCATCATTGACTCTACTCCCAACCCCCACCATTCTGTCCATTCTATATAAGGCTGCCGTTTTTAAATCAAAGATGGGACTATGTCACTCCCCTGCTTAAAATCTTACAGTGGGGACACCTGGGTGGTATAGTCAGGTAAGCCTCGACTCTTGGTTTTGGTTCAGATGGTGATCTCAGGGTCCTGATATCAAGCCCCACATCAGACTCCATACTCAGCACTGAGTCTGCTTAAGACTTTCTTACTCTCAAAAAAAAAAAAAAAAAAAAAACTTTCTTACTCTCTCCCTCAGCCCCTGCTCACCCCTACCCCCACCCCAGCCTCGCTCCCACATGCATGCTCCTTTCTCTAAAATAAATTTTTAGGGCAGCCCGGGTGGCTCAGCGGTTTGGCGCCTGCCTTTGGCCCAGGGCATGATCCTGGAGACCGGGGATCAAGTCCCACGTCGGGCTCCCTGCATGGAGCCTGCTTCTCCCTCTGCCTGTGTCTCTGCCTCTCTCTGTCTCTCATGAATAAATAAATAAAATCTTTTAAATAAATAAATAAATAAAATGTTTAAATCTTAAAAAAATTTAAAAACCTTCCAATGGTTTCCCATTCTATATAGGATGAAATTCTACCAACAGCCACACACTCTTGATCTCTCCACACTCACTACACTCTAGTGACAGTAGCCTTCCTAAACTTAAAAAGGGTTAGTTCACATAGCTTGTTGCTAGCCCAGAGCCTCTGCTCTTGAATATTCTGCACCTGGATCTTCACAAGGCTAGCTCTTTCTTGCTATTGAAGTCTCAATTCAAACATCACCTCCTCAGTAAAGAAGTAGCAACCATCTAAATTAATTTACCTCCCCAGTCATATTTTATCATATCATCCTGTTTTATTTTATTTGTGGCATTTATTATCTCAAATTATCTTTCTCATTGTTGTTACTTGTATACTGTCTGTCCTCACTAAAATGTAGGTCCCATGAGAGCAGGGGTTTTGTGTGTCCTATTCACATCTGTATTCCCAGTCTGGGGGCCTGACATATGATAAGCTCTTAATAAGCATTTATTGAATAAAGTAGCTGAACCAAAACCAGACTAAAACCATGGGTCTTTTGAGTCCTAATCCAGTGTTCCTCCAACCATTCCATTTATCCTACCTTTCATGAAAGCACTTACACCTTTGGAGCTACAATAAGAATTGATGTTCAGAATAATGACATTAACATGTGCTCTAGGATTCTCTATTATCAAAGAAAATTTTCATTCAGTTTAATAAACTAAACTAATTAAAGCAGGGATGTCATGGTATATTATTATATTAATACATTTAGAAAGATTTCTAACTAAAAAGACTTTCTGCTTTTTCTTTAGTTAACCAGAAAATTAAATTAACCCAGAGCTCTTCATTCCCCAAAAGTCCTTGTTAATTAGGATTGTTCTATAAATCTCTATTATTAGTAGAATTTGTCATCTGTTTCATTACCCTGTTTATTAGGGCAGGCTGAGCAGGGTGTCTTTGCTCATATCCTGGTATGTATATCCTAATGAAAAGAAAAGCATTTCCTGGATTCTCACTTTTTTCTTATTCTTTGACACAGGCATATTTCATGCTCTTGGTATAACAATTTAGTTTTCGTATGTCAGTTCCCTATAAAAAGTAGGAATGAAATTATTGACTTTGGCTTTTAAATAAAGCCAAATAATTAAATTTAGGGTCTACTTAAAATAAAAGCATTAGTGCTTTGCAACATTGTGTATAATAGCAGAAGACTGAAAACAACCTAAAAGTCCATCAATAAAAGACTGCTTTAATTTATTTAAGTATATCCATACAGTGGACTATTATGCAGCAATAAAAATGCAGACATTCTCTGCTTACCAACAAAGAACGATTTCCAAGTGAAAAAAACATGGTCCAGAGCCACCCACAAAGATGGGTACTTTTTTGTTTAAGAATAAGAAGGGAGGGCAGCCCGGGTGGCTCAGCGGTTTGATGCCACCTTCAGCCCAGGGTGTGATCCTGGAGACCCGGGATCAGGTTCTGCATCAGGCTTCCTGCATGGAGCCTGTTTCTCCCTCTGCCTGTGTCTCTGCCTCTCTCTCTCTCTCTCTCTCTCTCTCTGTCTCTCATGAGTAAATAAATAAAATCTTAAAAAAAAAAAAAAGAGAGGAGGGGTGGGCACCTAGGTGGCTCAGTGGTTGAGCATCTGCCTTTGGCTCAGGTTGTGATCCCAGGGTCCTGGGATTGAGTCCCACATCAGGCTCCCTTTGGGGAACTTCTTCGTCTGCCTGTCTCGGCCTCTCTCTGTGTCTCTCATGAATAAATAAATAAAATCTTTTAAAAAGAATAAGAAAGAAGAGGTGCGTGGGTGGCTCATTAAGCCTCCAACTCTTGGTTTCAGCTCAGGTCATGATCTTGCAGTTGTGGAATTGAGCCCCGCATCCAGGTCTGCTCTCAGCATGGAGCCTGCTTCAGATTCTCTCTCCTTCCCCTTCTCTCTCTTTCTCTCTGTCTCTCTAATCAATAAAATCTTTTATAAAAACGAAAAAAATAAGAATGTGTTTGCTTGAATGTGCATAGAGAAATTCTGGAAGGATTTACAGAAAAACAATAGCAGTGATAACCACATTGGAAAGCAGTAGGATTAGAAACTGGATGAATAGGAGATAAGAGGTGAGAAAGTTTTTTTTATAGGATATCTTTTAATAAATTTGTATTTTTTAACTCTGTGTATGCACTACCTATTTAAAAGGTTAAATTAAAAACAAACATAATGGGCAGCCCGAGTGGCTCAGCAGTTTAGCGCCGCCTTTAGCCCAGGGCCTGATCCTGGAGACCTGGGATCTAGTACCACTTTGGGCTCCCTGCATGGAGCCTGCTTCTCCCTCCACCTGTGTCTCTGCCTCTCTCTCTCTGTATCTCTCATGAATAAATTTTAAAAATCTTAAAAAAAAAAAAAGTAACTAAAAAGCACTGTGTAATTCTGGACTGAATCTTGTAGTGGATGGGAAAAAAACTGTAAAATACAGGACAATTAACAAATTGAAATATGGAATATAGATTATATAAAATAACAATATTAAGCTTTTAAATTTATCAACTGTATTGTGGTTACTTAAAAGAATATCCTTATTCTTGGAGATTCACACTGAATTATTAAGAAGTAAAGGCATGATATAAGCAATTCATGCTCAAAAGCTTAAAACAATAAATAATAATATGTACATATATATGAAAAGATTAAGTAAACATTGTGGCAAAATATTAAAAACTGGTAAATCTGGGCAGCCCGGGTGGCTCAGCGGTTTAAGTAACACCTTCAGCCCAGGGCCTGATACTGGAGACCCAGGATCAAGTCCCACATCGGGCTCCCTGCATGGAGCCTGCTTCTCCCTCTGCCTGTGTCTCTGCCTCTCTCTCTCTCTCTCTCTCTCTAATAAATAAATAAATAAAAATCTTTTTTAAAAACCTGGTAAATCTGGATAAACATTTTATGGGAGTTCTCTGTATTTTTCATCAAATTTTCCTATTAGTTTAAAATTATGTTCAAATAAAAGGTTAATAAAAAAAAAAACAAGCAAACAGGGCAGCCCCCATGGTGCACGCAGTGGCTTGGCGCCGCCTGCAGCCTGGGGTGTGACCCTGGAGACCCGGGATTGAGTCCCTCGTCAGGCTCCCTGCATGGAGCCTGCTTCTCCCTCTGTGTGTCTGCCTCTCTCTCTCTCTCTGTGTGTCTATGAATAAATAAATAAAATCTTTTTAAAAAAAGCAAACAAAAACATTAATACTGTGGATATTACATCATTATAAAGAATGGCCATGGTAGAGGAGCCACTTTTAAGAATTTCAAGAGTTCTGATTTTTACCTAGTCATATTTTTCACTTTGTGGTGAAGATTTTGCCATCACTTTTCAATCTTTCCCATGCCTGGTGATGTTCATTCAGAGGCAGTGGCAGAGGTTGAAACAGCTGCTTGCAATTGAAAACACCTGTCTACCTTGAGATTGTAAACACCTCATCCTGCTATCTTCCAACAGTTATATCTTTCCTACAATTTAAAGGTGACATAAAAAAGTGACCAAAAGGGGCAGCCCGGGTGGCTCGGCGGTTTAGCGCCGCCTTCAGCCCAGGGCCTGATCCTGGAGACCCGGGATTGAGTCCCACATCGGGCTCCCTGCGTGGAGCCTGCTTCTCCCTCTGCCTGTGTCTCTCTGCCTCTCCTTCTCTCTATGTCCCTCATGAATAAATAAATAAAATCTTTAAAAAAAAAAAAAAAAAAGTGACCAAAAGAAGGGACAAAACATGGCATTTTAAAATATCTTGAACAAAATTTTCTAAGGATGTTAATTATCATGAGGTTATATATATACAATGCTAAAATACATAGTTAATTTAGTAGCAGTAGGGCTACAGAAGCATTTGATCTAGTAGTTTGGCATTGAGCGACTGAATTTTATCATTTTTTCAGGTAAATATTGCATGAACTTACTATTTCTACTAATTGACTTAGCATTATAGACATGTGAGGATGTTTTGATTCTAGACAGATAGCTAATAAATGATACCAAAGAAATCTGTTATCAACTGAATATCCTTTTTTGTTTCCTGTCTGCTTAAGGAAGTTCATGATCCTGTAGTTTTATAGAAATCTGGAAAATAGGAATAATAATTATTACCAGTCCTTTTCCTTCTCACTTTACAAAATGTTTGGAAAGTTTTGAGAAACAGTGGCTCTGACTTACCTTGTTTTTTTTTTTAAGATACAAAAAATCATTTCGGGTTCTTGGCTGGCTTAGTATAGCATGCAGCTCTTGATCTTGGGGTTGTGAGTTCAGGCCCCACGCTGGGTATAGAGATTACTTAATAATAAAATATTTTGACAACAAAAAAGATCATAAGCTATTTTAAAAGTCACTAATTCTTTTTATTAGTAATTCCATGTATAATTAGCAATATTCTTCCACATATCATACATTTACTACTTTTTATGTTTATTTTTTTTAAGATTTTATTTATTTATTCATGAGAGACACAGAGAGAGAGAGAGGCAGAGACACAGGCAGAGGGAGAAGCAGGCTCCATGCAGGGAGCCTGATATGGGACTCGATCCCAGGTCTCCAGGATCATGCCCTGGGCCGAAGGCGGCGCTAAACCGCTGAGCCACCCGGGCTACCCACACTTACTACTTTTTAAAAGCTTTTTTTTTTTTTTTAATTTATGATAGTCACACACAGAGAGAGAGGGGCAGAGACATAGGCAGAGGGAGAAGCAGGCTTCATGCACCAGGAGCCCGACATGGGGTTCGATCCTGGGTCTCCAGGATCGCGCCCTGGGCCAAAGGCAGGCACTAAACCGCTGCGCCACCCAGGGATCCCCTAAAAGCTTTTTATCTGACTATAGTTGACACTCAATGTTACATCGGTTTCAAGTTTACAACAGAGTAATTCCATAGCCCTATACATTATGCTATGCTTGCCACAAATGTAGCTACAATCTGTCATCATAAACACTATTCCAGTACCATGGACTATATTTACAGTAGCCAAGATGTGAAAACAACCCAAGTGTCCATGGATAGATGAATGGATACAGAAGATGTGGGATATATATATATATTTTTTTTATTCATGAGAGACACAGAGAGAGGGGGGAATACTATGAAGCCATAAAAAGAATGAGGTCTTGTCATCTGCAACAACATAGGTAGATCTAGAAGGTTTTGTGCTATGTGAAATAAGTCCTACCAAGAAAGAGAAATATCATATGGTTTCACTTATATGTCGAATCTAAAAAATGAAACAAATGTATCAAAAAGCAGAATCAGACTTAAAAATATAGAGAACAAACTGATGGTTGCCAGAGGAGAGGGAGATAGAGGGATGAACAAAATGGGTGAAACAGAGTGGGACATACAGGCTTCCACTTATGGAGTGAATAAGTCATGGGAATAAAAGGCTCTAATGTATCTTACGCTCTTATTTAGAAGCACTTGATCAGAGCTAACAGTGTCATTTTTCTAGAACTAAGACAAAGCTATTATTGCTACTTCAGGCCCATTTTACACCTAAGTGAGTCATGAAAGTGTCCTGGCCTCATTGGCTGAATAATGTTCATGCCTATAAGTGTATCTTAAGATTTAGTGAGGTATTTCATATGTTCATACAACAGATGGTCTAGAAGGCTATGGAAAAGGTCATGCTGGTAAATGCTGTCTAGTTAGTTGTGTGAGGTTTTTTTTTTTTTTTTTTTTTTTGATGTATTTATTTGTTTATTTGAGAGAGAGAGAGTGCGTGGGGAGAGAGGCAGAGGGAAAGAATCTCAAGCAGATTCTATGCTGAGTGCAGAGCTCGAGGATGTGGGGCTGGATCTCACAACCATGAGATCATGACCTGAGCCAAAATCAAGAGTGAGACACTTAACCAACTGAGCCACATAGGTGCTTGATGTGTTGGGGATTTTTATTTATTTATTTTTAAAGTATTTTTATTTATTTATTCATAAGAGACAGAGAGAGAGAGAGAGGCAGAGACATAGGCAGAGGGAGAAGCAGGCTCCACGCAGGGAGTATGTGGGACTCGATCCCGGGACTCCAGGATCACACCCTGGGCCGAAGGCAGGCGCTAAACCACTAAGCCACCAGGTGTCCCGTGTTGGGTTTGTGTGTGTGTGTGTGTGTGTGTGTGTGTGTGTGTGTGTGTTGGGGGTTTTTTAATAGCTCTGTAAACTAACAGATCATTTCATTTCAAAAAAATATCAGAATGTCTCAACAATATAATTGAACCTAAATATTATTGAATGTTGTTAAATCCTTCTTCAGTAATTCAGAACACATTTCAGGATCTTGCAAATTTTCAGGGTATTTTGAAAGGAGCTTTCATAGCATAAGAGCTAGATACAGAAGGTAATAGAGACTAGACTATATCCATTCCAATTCATGACAGCTCTTTTACAGTCTTAGTATTCTTATATATTTATTTGCATCAATAAGCAGAAAAGGTGAAAAATAATTCTTTATGTTACAAGAAATTGAACTTCTATGTCATCTAAGGATAAAACATATCAAAGATATACACATATATCCAGAAAACCATTCATTTAGAATTTTTAGTAGTTAAAAAAAAAATTTTTTTTTAGTAGTTTAGACCAAGAAGTCCTGATTCTTAAGAGCAAAGTTCCAGGTAATCTCATCCATTTTGAATTAGGTTCTATTCATAAATAAAGATTTATCCAACCAAAAATCCATGACTTTTTCAAAGAATTCAAGGAATTATATCTAATTATGGCTTACTTATCATTTATATGTAATTATTTTTCAAATCTACAATCCAATAGTTAATTCTTCTATTAACACATTACCTGAAGTGTTTTGTAGACCTCTTTTATTATTACATAATGTAACCCTATTATAAATGGTAATGGCATCATTAATTTAGCTCATTTTACTAATTTAGTGGCTGTTTGGTCCTACTTTATATTATGACTTATACTTGGAAGTAATAAAATCAGATTTCTTTATAAATATTTATGGTATAGTCCTTTTTCCTAAATCAGATGGTAGCCCTTTCCGAATTATTTCTTTTTTTTTATATATAAATAGAGAGAGAGAGAGGCAGAGACACAGGCAGAGGGAGAAGCAGGCTCCATGCAGGGAGCCCGACGTGGGACTCGATCCCGGGTCTCCAGGATCACACCCTGGGCTGAAGGCAGGCGCTAAACCACTGCGCCACCCAGGGATCCCCCCGAATTATTTCTAGTAAAGTCTGTGTAGCAGTATATACTGCATACTCCTTAGAAAATTTAATCCTAGATATTTATGCCTTAACTTTCAATTAATCAGAATCTTGCTAACTACCATATAGGTCCTGGTGTTACAAAATGTGGAAAGCTAGTTACTTAAAGGGTTTTAATAGATGCTTCTCAGCATCTGCAGTCATATGGTCAAAAGGGATCACTAAATGAAGAATCCTCTTCTTGAATATCAATCTTTCCAGTAGGATTTTATTTTCATTATCATATCTGTATTTATCTCTTCTTGAAAGTATCCATTAGGGATGCTGGGTACCTCAGCAGTTGAGCATCTGCCTTCGGCCCAGGGCGTGATCCTGGAGTCCCAGGATCGAGTCCCACATTGGGCTCCCTGCATGGAGCCTGCTTCTCCCTCTGCCTATGTCTCTGCCTCTCTCTCTCTCTCTCTGTGCCTCTCATGAATAAATAAATAAAATATTTTTTTAAAAAAGAAAGTATCCATTAGTACCAGGTAACAGACCGCAGACAGAAATGCTTTTTGAGATTCTTATATTCTTTATTGAGACCCTGAGGTGCTCAATATCTCCTTTTCCCTCTCTCTTGATCTTAGAGGAGATTGAAGTTCACAAGTCTTTGGCCACATCTCTCCCCATAAGTGATGCAAATTTGTGATTTCAGAAATTCTGGCCACCAATAAAAACTACTGTCCAATCTTTTCAGATGTCCTCTGGGCCAAATTTCATCACAAATAACTCCATTCCACTGTCATGTGCCAAGTTTAAAGTTCTGTATTAGGTTACTTTATAGTCAAAACAATCAAGCCCTAGTCCAGACTACTATAAGACAAGAACCCATTGCACTGTCCCTTTTGTTCTACCTAGCTTTTCCTTTTGCTAGTTGACAGTTTAAAGGAAATAGCGACTCCTTGTAAAAAGTAACCAGATTCAGTTATTTGTATAAGCCAACTAAAATCAGCAATTCTTAACATTGGCATGAAGAATTATAACAGAATAGTAGTTATATTTTTATTATGCCATTGTGATTTTCTGTAGAGAAACACCCAAGACTCGTTATTTATATATTTTAAATTTACAGCTCTTTAACTCTATCCAAGATTTCACTGCCAAGAATGCAGTCAAGTTTGAAGCTTTATTAGAGATCCAGGATCCAGTCCTTACAAATATTTTCTTTCATCGTAGTTTCTGTTCAAGTATTTGTACTGTCCAAAAAGGTACTGCTGTGCTTTATAGTCATTCCCAAAATATGTGATCGACGTAGGTATAACTCTAACAAAACACATACAGTATGTGTATGCTGAAAATTACCCATAAAAAGCGTTGTTTACAGATGAATTTGTACCTTGGTTCCCAAGTACTCGTGTACAGAATATAGAACTCATGTTGCCTCTCTCTCTGAATGATGAATGATGAAAGAGTTTCAAACTTTACTAGGTGAGTTTGTGTATTGGGTGTTACAAAGAAAAGTCAGTCTGCCTTTCTTTGGCTCTACTTGCAGAAAGTGAAGTCACCGCTTTTGCTGTCTTGGATCAAGACCAGAAAGAAATTGTTGATACCAACGGAGCAGGAGATGCATTTGTTGGAGGTACAGATTCATTTATTTCATACTTATAAGTTAAACATTTCCTTTAACCCTTGCCTTTACCACATAGCCAAGGTTTATGAATTTAATAGTTTCTTCTTTTAAATAATTAACTCCTAATGTTCTTTCCATATGCTACTGTCGCTTTGAGTATTATGAGGGTATTTTACTATAGGAAGAATACTTATTTTTGACTTAAATATAATTTGCTGTTGTGCTGTACCCCAGTCATCTTCACAAGATTGTGTCTGTGAGAATATTACATAAACAAACTGTATCAAGTACAATATGTAGTATATTCTTAGCCTTTCGGGCTTAAATGTTAACACATTGCTTTTCTTTAAAACAAATTTTGGTAAATATTAACTAAGAATGATGTCTTTGGATTATATCATTTGGTTAAAACATCTAACGCAATAGTTAAATGTTTATAAATATACTAGGAAGAGTTAAATTTTTGTCTCATCAAGGCTTAGTAAGAACTGGCGCAATTTATAAGGACTGTCATTTTTGGAATGAGTACTCAAAAATAAGATGAAGACAATAGGAGATTCTTAGCTTGATGAATTGGATTGATCTAAAATCTGGTTCAAAGGTTTTTGTTTTTTTTTCCAAAGGTTCTTTTGATGTCTAAACCCCTTCTAGTTAAGTGTAGGTAAGCTAGACTCTCTAGAAAGCTTTAGATTCCTGAGTGGTAATCCAGAAGAGTCCCTCTCAATCTCTCTTTATTTCTTATAACATCAAGCTGAACAAGGAAAAAAGGCAAATAGAGTTGATCATTGTCCTCCTTTCCTTAAAAGATAATTTGAATCATGGGAAACTTTTTTTTTTTTCAAAAAAAATTTTTTAAAGAATTTATTTATTTATTCATGAGAAACACAGAGAGAGAGAGAGGCAGAGACACAGGCAGAGGGAGAAGCAGCCTCCATGCAGGGAGCCCGAAGTGGGACTCAATCCTGGGACTCCAGGATCAGGCCTTGGGCTGAAGGCAATGCTAAACCGCTGAGCCACCCAGACTGCCCTCAAATTTTTTTCTTAAGATTTTATTTCTTTATTCATGAGAGACACACAGAGAGAGGCAGAGACATAGGCAGAAGGAGAAGCAGGCTTCATGCAGGAAGACCCATGTGGGACGCAATCCCAGGACTCCGGGATCACGCCCTGAGCCAAAGGCAGATGCTTAACCGCTAAGCCACCCAGGCGTCCCATGGGAAACTTATATTATGTGATGGTCTTAACATTGTATTGTTTCAAATATAGATGTTCTTTTGTTTTAATGATCTTTTTCACCAACATGCCAACTCTTCAATGAGCTGTTAACCAGTATACTTATAGCATGCCCCATGCCCTATTCTTTAGAAAGAGTACATACTGCAGATAACATTCTACTTTACTGTCATGTTTGTATCTTTTGTCTTTGCTTAGGGGCTTCATCATTGATTAGAGTGTTTTCTAGCTATTTTTTCCTATGCCATATTTCTTCAGAGTTATAAATCCACGTAGGCTAAAAATATCTTATCCAGAATCAGGCTAAATTCTGTAATACATTAAAGAAACACTATGGATTTCTTGCGTAAAATTAGTTAAACCAGGGACACCTGGGTGGCTCAGTGGTTTAGCACCTGCCTTTGGCCCAAGGCATGATCCTGGGGTCCTGGGGTCAAGTCCCACCCACATCGGGCTCCCTGCATGGAGCCTGCTTCTCTCTCTGTCTGTGTCTCTGCCTCTCTCTCTGTGTCTCTCATGAATAAATAAAATCTTTTTTTAAAAAAATTAGTTAAACCAGAAATCTTAGTACATAGCTTTTAAACCTACGCCTTGTGTGTGCATTATTTAAGTACTTTAAATATTTAAAATAGTAAGTATTCTTTTTTTTTTTTTTTTTTTTTTTTTTTTTTTTAGTATTTCGTAGGGCATATCATGAGGCCATCATAAATAAGATGGTGACCTAATTAGTCAGTACCTTGGGTCCTGGGCCACCTAGCCCTGCAAAAACAGGCTCCTTTATGAATGCCTAACTACCTATAATGTTCCCAGACTAGGTAAGAATATATGGACTTTCTGAGGGAGAGAGAAGTCATTCCTAGGGTACTAAAGTAGGAACAGCTAGCTACCCATTTGTACTATGGTAAGAATAATAAATGAACTACCTCATGAAAACACTTGGGCTGTCTGTTAGAGAATTTTCAGTCTCTTTTTTTTTTTTATGATAGTCACACAGAGAGAGAGAGAGAGAGGCAGAGAGAGAAGCAGGCTCCATGCACCGGGAGCCCGACGTGGGATTCGATCCCGGGTCTCCAGGATCGCGCCCTGGGCCAAAGGCAGGCGCCAAACCGCTGCGCCACCCAGGGATCCCTCAGCCTCTTTTTTATCTCACTCTACCTACCTACATATTTACTGTTAGGGTACAGTGAAGTAAGTAGTAAGGGAAGAGTGTGGAACAGGGATCCACAACATTTTTTTTGTAAAGGGCCAGATAGTGAATATTTTAGGTTTGCGAGTCATATACAAGCTGTATTGCATATTATTCTTGTTTTGTTTGTTTGTATGCTTGCTTGTTTGCTTTTGGTTTTGGTTTTTTATAACACTCTAAAAATGTAAAAACCTTTTGTAGCTCTCAGTTATACAAAAACAGGCCACAGGATGGATTTGGCCCTCAGGCTCTAATTTGTCAACCCCTGTGTAATATGTTGGCAGCTTCCTCACTTTATTCACTTTCATCATACCCTGGATCCAAATACTGGGTTTCACTACGTACTGTTGAAATCACTATAAAGTGGAAGGCAGGCTGACAGTAGGCAGGACTTTACTGGTAGCCATTTTTCTCACTTTAACCCTACTCTGATCAGTTTCCAGGATAATTAGATCCTGAAAGACTGAGTCATGTAATGACATGAACACTCTAATGTCATTTTAGCACTGAAATACTTATTTTGGCATGTTTAGCACATTCATGTAAGTCATGCTCTACAGTATAGTAATAGATAACATTTATAAAGTACTTACTGGCTAGTAAGCATCTTAAGCATTTCACATATGTTAACTTATTTAATGCTCATAAACACTCACTGAAGTAGGGGTGTTTTGTTTTGTTTTTAAGGTTTATTTATTTATTTGAGAGAGACAGCAAGCACGTGTGTGCGAGCAGGGGGAGGGGCAAAAGGAGAGGGAGAGAAGCAGACTCTCCTGAGCCCAAGCCCCATGTAGGACTTAATCTCACAACTCTGATATCACAATCTCAGCCAAAATTGAGAGTTGGACTCTTAACCACCTGAGCCACTTGGGCTTATTTATAACCCCATTTTACTGATGAGAAAACTGAGACAAAGGAGTTGGATAACAGTCTCATAGCTAGAGAGTAGCAGAGCCAAGATTTGATCCAGGAAGTCTGGTTCCAGAGTCAGGGCTCTTACTCACTGCACTATATTGCTTCTCTAAACTTTTAGGGAAATCTCATCATTGAGACTGAGAGCGACAGACCAGCCTTACTAACAAAAGCTGGGTTTTGCCAAAGAGAATCTTTCTGTTATCTGAATAGATGATTTCATGTATTGAACAGGAGCTTTTGTTATCTGATAGGATTCTGAGGACTCTAGGGTAAGATTGCTGCAGAAAAGAAAGAAAATGAAAGGGGAAATAATCGAAGGACTATAGTCCCCGGTGAGTTTGAACCAGGAGCTTTTTGCTAAGCAGTAGAATTGATTGCACTACAGAGATACAGAAAGACAGATCATAAACTTGCTGGGTCAGCATGGAATCTAAATACAAGGAGCTATATGAATCAACCATTTAATAGCACCAGGCTAATGCATTCCTCTTACAATAGAGATGGTCTTTTCCGTTGGAAATACTAAAAAATCCATTGGTTAAAAACCCCTACTTCCATCTCTGCACTAGGGAAAGCCTTTCTAGTAGGATTGGAAATACTCCAGCTGTGGAAACATACTTCTCTACCTTGAACATGAATGGAGAGGTGATGGCAACTTTTACATTTACTATGTAGTTTCTTTGTCTTCACTATTTTATTACCTGATTAACATATCTCCTCTCTGATTGACACATTCTATCTTTAGATAGATAATATATTCCTCCTATTACTTTTAAGTTTTGCTGGCTTTAAGAGTATTTCTGTCTTTTGTGACTTTGCATAACTGTATTCCAGTCCCAATTTCAAGTTCTTGGATAAAGCCTCACTTCATCTACCCTGTGCTAATCACATATCTCAGTACCAGAGTGTCATGTGTTCTTATTAGCCACATAAGAGATATATAACTACAGTACATCATAGATTTTCATGTATAATGTTAAAATGAATACCCCAAATGTACATAAATTAAATTCATAGTTCCATCTCAGGGGTTCAGTAACAGTGACAATTCCCTCTAGCCTCTACAAGCATGCCTCCTTGTTCTATTTGGAGATCTTAAGCACTCTGTAACATTTGCCCTTTATTTGTCCGTAGCCAGGCCTGATGGAACTACCCTTTTCACATTTTCCCTCAAAAGCCCAAGTGCTACGATTGTACCCTTGGAAATGGAGACAATTCTATAATCTCTAAGTGTGATTTCCTAATTTCCCAGGTCAGGAGAAAATTTCTTCTTGTTGTCCTGCTGTGCTTTGTCACAGCAGGTCTGCCTTTTCATTTGGAACCCTCTTTGTCACTGCCATAGTAACAAATGGAAACATTGAGAACATTTTGTGACAGGCACTGTCATTGTTCCTGGTGAAATCTCTTCCCCTGTGTCTTCCCAGTAAATGAAACTGAGAAGAAAAATCATAACAAATAACATGAAAGGGACCTAATCAATATGTTCCCAGTGGGCTGTCAATACCAGCCTGTGTTAATCTAATATGATTTAGTTGTATGTTTTATGGCAGCTGTAGGAATATGGACTAGATCTACAAATCATCTTTAGACTAAAAGTAAGTACACCTTTGACAGATTATACCCAAGCACATATATATAGCTCTCAGATAAAAGACTGAAGACTTCACCCAAGGACCAACATTCTTAGGATTAAAAAAGCTTCGTTAAATGTGGTTAAGAGCCATATATAGCTTAGAACAGTTTCTTTTGAATGACAGTAAAGTAACTCTGCTACCTGTAATACTTTTTAAGTTTTTCATGGCAGGTTTAGCAGGGAATATGTATTACCCTAAAAGATAATATCTACAGCATATACATGAACTATTAAAGCCACTTAGCAATCACAACATAATTATCCTATTTCCCCATCTAATAAAAAGAAACATTAATTATACTTTCTAATTCATGTTCAGAAAAGAATTTGGGGGGCACCTGGGTGACTCAGTTAAGCATCTGCCTTCAGCTCAAGTCATGATCTCAGGGTCCTGGGATTGAACCCCCCCCTCCCCACATTGGGCTTCCTGCTCAGCAGGGAATCTTTCTCCCTCTCCCTCTGACCTTCCTCCCTACTTGTACTCTCTGCCTCAAATAAATAGATAAAATCTTTAAAAGAAAAAAAAGAAATTTGGTCAAGGAAAAAAGATTTAAGTTTCTAAAACAAGGATGCTACTTCCTTCTCTTGTACCATATGTCTATACTTATGAGAGTCATGGAGATTGTCTAAATTATCTTTGTATTTTCTGGTCTCACCTTTTTTTTCCCAAACATGTGTGGCTTACTCCCCCATTCTTCTTAATTGCTGCTAAACTGTGCTCTGCAAAGAAGTGGTACAGAATTCTTGTGGGATTTTTTTTTCCTCCACCACCTCTTTTCTTAGCTTCCAACTCAGAAAACTAGAAAATAACTTAAATGTTATTTCTAACACTAATTCACTCAAAAATCAAAACTTTCATAAGACCATTGTATGCAGAGGATTAATTTGATGGTGACCAAAATGAGAGCTGCATACTGCTACTCACCCCACCCCCACCACACCCCTACCCCCAAGGAAACAATAATACCTTTCCCTATCTCTTAACTGTAGTAGGACATCTTTGGTATTTTATTTCTTAAGTAGCAATTTTCCTTAAAATCATCAAATGAGATATGAAATTGACTTCATCATTAGGAATATGAATTCACCACAGCAGCTCAAGTTCATGGGGGTGGAAGGGAGATTCACACCATACACACTCAGAGAATACTTCATACATGCTATTCTACTGTTAACATCCAGACATTTAGAAAAGCTGTTGGGGACCAGGAACAAATTTCAAGAACATTGGCTAAGATTATTTAAGCTTTTGTTGGTTAAAAGAGGTAAATACGCTTCTCAAGTCATGACCAAAAAAAGAGAAATAACTTTAGTTCCCATGGAATACTGGATGATTTTTAAGTTATGAAGTCTGGAACTTCTCACAAACATGAATGTTTCCTCAAAGATCTAATATACTGGATGGCCTCCACTTAGAAACAATTATAAATAGATAAGAGAATTCAAAAGGCTTTGTCTTCAGGAGATTTGGGTAAGACAGAGATTGTCTGAGCCATATAGACTCTCAGACCCTGAAGTTCAAATATGAACCTAAGTTTCCTATATTTGAAGATTACTAAAAAATGTTTATTCCAAGAAAACAATGTTGATATTTATAAGACTGCATTTCGTGGCAGAGGACCAGAGGAAATGTCATAAATAAAGTTAATTTTTTTAGGGGATCCCTGGGTGGCGCCTGCCTTTGGCCCAGGGCGCGATCCTGGAGACCCGGGATCAAATCCCACGTCGGGCTTCCGGTGCATGGAGCCTGCTCCTCCCTCTGCCTGTGTCTCTGCCTCTCTCTCTCTCTCTGTGTGACTATCATAAATAAATAAAATTTTAAAAAAAAAAGTTAATTTTTTTATACAGAATTGTGACATGGCAAAATACATGTGTATCAGTTTCCTGGGCTAGAATATTTGGGAAATCAAATGGAACTAACTTGAATTAATTAGTGGCCCCAGCTGCTATTACATGGATTTGGTCAATTTTACCTATGCTACATGTCTAATTAATATACCATGTATTAAAAAATAATATATATATATACCATGTATTAGTTGTATACATAATCAACTACCCTCAAAACTTAGTGACCTACAACAACAACCATTTACTTAGCTCCACAAATCTGTTGATTGGCAACTGGGTCTAGGTTCAGCTGGACAGTTCCTCTAGTCTCAGAGGTACAAGAGACTAAATATGCTCCATATCATAGTGAAAACCTGAATTAAAACTCAAAGTTTGACCCCAGAGTTCTTACCCCTAAAATTATTTTGTTATACTCTGGTCTATTAATATATCATCTTCCTCTCTGGGGAGGAGAAATAATAAAAATGGTTTTCTAAACACTAGTCTATAGACTGATACCTATCTATGACCCAACATTTTATCAGTCAGTACCAAAATGAAAAAAAAAAGATAGGAGCAATATAGTAAGTTTTCATGAAGCTAAAGTATTCAGCTTTAAATCTTGTCTCAATTATGTTTGAATTTGGTACAATATACCTTTTATTGGCTTTGTAATTAATAAAATCAAAATAAAATCAGATTAGTAGTACTGGCTAATCCAGGGACCCAGCAGAAGTCTTAGTCATGGTAAATAAGTCATTAGAAACAATTTGCCAGACTCTTTATATGGAAATTTGTAGGGGTGCCTGGATGGCTCAGTCTGTTAATCATCTGCCTCAGTCAGGTCCCAGGGTCCTGGGATCAAGTCCCATGTCGGGATCCCTGCTCAGCAGGGAATCTGCTTCTCCTTCTCCCTCCTGCTCCTGCTCACTCGTGCTCTCTTTCTCTCTCAAATAAATAAATAAATAAATAAATCTTTTTTAAAAAAGAAAATTTGTGTGAAACATAACCTCTGATGTTATAAAGCTGTTTACAATCAGTAGGTCTGAATAAACAAAAATTAGCTACACTGTTACTAAATTCACAACTCTACTTACTTCAGAATATGAATTCCCAAATCTGTGGTATGAGTACAAGCTCTTTATTTTTCTTTTAATTATCCAGTTAACATTGACATTTTATAGAGATGAGACATGTTTGTTTTATTTCTAGTCCATGAAATAGATGGCAAATTAAAAACCAGTTTCTTTCATCAAATGCTCTTAAAATTTTAGAACCACCCTGCTGTGAGGAATTGTCAGTTGATCAAATAACAGTTTTTACGTTGAGTTAAATAATAACAATATGAGTTATCTTGCTTAATGAATTAGAGCGTAAATAAGCTCACATAAATAAGCTTGCTATCATCTCCTTATTTGAGGAGCTATGACCTTGTCCTGATGAGTCTTTTTGTTTTTAACTATATCGTTTAATATGTTAGTGCTGAAAGGGAATATTTTTAAAATCACATATTTTGGTTTTCAGGTTTTTAAACTGTTTTCAGTCACTAGACTATGTTCAAAGGAGGTCTTATCTGAATCAGAATGAAATGAGATTAAACAAACCCTTATGTGGCCTTATCTACATTTTATTTGAAAGTAATTCCCTGGAATAACTCAATGTTGGGTATGAAAACCATTTTCTGTTCAGAAGTCCCCATTTGATGGATGAGGAAAGTGAATCCCAAAAAAAGGGATGCAATACTGGGAGCCAGATCTCCTGACTCATTAATTCATGGTCCAGTAATTACACTTGTTAATAACCCAAATGAAACTGTCCATCGAGCAGTCTGTTATATAGGTCGCTTGGAAATATATAGGTCAAGAGTCAAAATCCCAAGTGGATAGAAGCCTTTGATGTACTTTCTCTTGGCATGTGGGTATCCAAGATGTTTAACTTCAACTTAAAAACAGAAGCAAATCCTAAACTTTTATTTTGAGAACCACATGAAGAGATCACACATTAGGTTGAAAATTCAGATTCTAACCTGATCTTGAACATTGCTGTTTCATGATTTTTAAAGCATTATTTTGAAAGGGGTTGGGGCAGATGGACAACTTATCTATAGGAGTAAAACGCACTTGTTTAGTGGTCCTCTTCAGGGTCTTTCCTGAATTGGGAGCATTTAAAAGTGTTTGGGTTTCTGTGTTTTGTTTTGTTTTGTTTTGTTTTTAATTCAAATGCAGTATCGCGTGCCATGTTAATAGAATTTGACAGATTTCCATAAAGAGGAAATAAGTTATCCTTATAGTTTAGCACCGGCCACTTTCTTATATATTATACTATGCTGCTCAATTGCTCACTTTCCTGTGGGAGGATGTGTGGTGCTGAGCTATTGCAAAGGAGCCTTTGCTCTGAATTGACTTCCTGTCCATGTCAGTCACTGCACCATCTGACACCACTTAGGCTTTGGTTTTCATTATGCAGATATCTACTAAGTCAGACCTTACCCTGGCAGGCGAAGTAACTTTTTAAGTTATTTCAAAATTTAATGTTTGTTGACTTTCTTTTTCCAGAAAATCTGTGTTTTCTAGCGTATGGGTCATAACTTGTTACTTGAGTTCATGACTGGTTGGTAATCAACATGAAGTCAAAGCATAACAAAACAAAATTTTACTAAGTAGACTACATAGAAAATGAAAGAAAAAGAGTTTACATGTAGAGCACTTTTCTGCTGGGGGAAACCATTACTTTGTCACATCTGGGTAGTCTAAGCTAGCCAAATTGAAGTGGGAATTTCCTGCCAGATGTTAGTCCTTTGAGCAACCTGTGAACATCTAAAAGAGGGTATAAGAGTTCTTGTTTGGTAGGACTACAGCCACTGTGGAATCTCTCTCCTAATAGGTAGCAGACATTTTTATGTACTATCACTAGTCAGGAGGTTGTGTGGCCTGTCTAAAGCTAACACTGTTTGGTCTTGCTAAATACATAAATATGGAAGGCCTAATTTGGAAAGTACAACATCAGGTCTCACAGATATCATAGCAAGAGGGAATACTGCATTGCAATGACCTCCCAAATGTAGATGATAAAACTTTTGTTTAATTAATAAAAAGAAGGTAAGACTGAGCCACCCAGGTACTCCAGATAACTTGAATAAGGTCATTTTACAAAGTCACTGAGGACCAAAATAAGCCTCTAAATATGAAGGAAAATAAAGAATCTGAAACAGCAAGGAGAATACCAAATATTTACATCAGCTTCCTGTTCCAGATGCATATGGGAATTAGGAAGCAAAAATTTCATTCAGAAGAGTTGTGCACAAAAAAGTAGAAATGCTTTTATCCAATTGAAACAAGAAACATTTTTAAGGGGTTGGGAGACTTTCCACATGATCTCACTGTTTTTGTCATCCTCTGTAAAGGAAAATATTGACATTTACCAGACTGTTTGCTCCAGCTTTCTGATCTCCTGCAGTTTATTTTTATAACAACCTTATCGATGGGCCTCTTACCCAGCTCTCTAGGTTTAACTGAGTTGAGTCGATTTGTTACCACAGCTTCAAGTAGCTGTTACAGAACAAGCAAGACATCCTAATAAAGCTGTAAATGTGTTTACTCAAACAGAGTATTGATTTAACTTGGAGAGGGAGAAACCGGTGCTTAGCACAGTGTCAGAGTGGATGAATTTCACTGCAGCTTTTCATTGTCATCTGTCATGGTTGTGAAACACTAAGTAAAGCCATCAGAGGATAATTAGAAGTACCAGAAATTTAGCCCCTAAAATCAGTTAACCGCTTGGGAGTTTTGTGGCTTAATTAGCTTTTATTAAAAATTTCCTCTAGTAATAATAGTCAAGCACTTTTAATGGTGCTTTCAGGTAGAGCAAGATTTCAAAGTTGTGACTTGTTAAATATGTGAATTTAATGGGTAAAGGTTTTCCAGACTTTTTCTCACTCTAGTAATTAGGCTAACAGCAGAACACAATGTAAAGGGACGTGATCTATACTCATACCAGCAGGAGAAATAGATGATTTTTCTGAAAAATCAACTTTAAAGAAGTAGTAAAATATTTAAAACACTTGTTGTTGTAGAAAAAATATCCTGTTAACATCTTTATTAAACTTAAATGTTTCTGTAGCACAACATGACCTAGACACATAAAACTGTCAATGCCACCCTTGTTTCTAAATACCGTTCTTCATTAAAGAAGAATCTAAAATATTCTAGCTTGCTATGAATTAGTCATCATCTTAAAGATAAAAGTTGATGCACATCTGTGTAAAGGGAAAGGTCAGACTGAGGGGTTGCTTACCTTCTATAGAAACCGAATTAGCTATTGAATATGATGAAAGGTATTCATATAAACACTCTGCCAACCCTCTTGCAAATGGCTAGAAAAATGTCATGGTTGAAAAAAATCACTCAGCTAGGATGATGAACACAAAACTGAAAACTTATTTAAAATAAGTTTGGCCATTAGATTTAAAATTAGTCTTCCTCTCATATCTGTAATCCTTTATTCATTGCAGTGTAGTAAACTTCTCATGCCTTTTGGTACTACTGCCCCAGCCTGCCTAAATGACTAATAAAATGATGATAATCTGAAGGATGACCTCTTCTAAAGCCTAGAAGCAACAGACTGTCAAAAAGGACAGTGAAAGATGTTGGGGGGGTGCAATTCTTTGCCTCTGAAATGCTATGTAGTTATAAGCCAGATTCTACCCTGAGTTAATTAAGTCTTTAAGCCACAAAACAGTAGATTATAAAGTTTTTGTTGTTGTTGTTGTTACATAAGAGAGTACCATAAGAGCTCTTTCAGAAGACAGAGGAGGAAATTGGATTTTCACAGTTGTATTTATGTGTTTATAATTTAAGTAAGCCCAACATGAAGCTTGAACTCAAGAGTTGCATGCTCTACCAACTGAGCCAGCCAGGCGCTCCTTCACAGTTGTATTTAGATCTTTATTCTATATTAAAGTATTCAAAAGCAGAGGAAAAAGAAAGGATATAGACTTATGATTGTAACATATCATCCTATTTTTTACATGTACACTTCAAAATCCCCACAATACAGCCATATATTTTGTTCTATTCAATCTTCTTTAAGAATGACAAGTATGTGAGGGAGCTTGTTTGGCATGGAAGGGAGGGCAAGAGATAGTTAGGCAGCCATACTTTGGAATTAAGGCACTGTTTCATCTAACTCCTTTGAACAAAAAGATCAGAAACCCATTTCATTTAGCTCAGGATAAGGATTTTTTTTTTTTTTTTTTTTAAGGAAGACTGTATAAAATAATGATTAAGACAGTGTTTCACAAGATACAGATTTGAGTCCTGGTACTGCTATTAACTAGTTGTAGGCTATGGACAAGTTACTTAACATTTCCTAAGCCTTAGTTTTCTCATCTATAAAAATGAGAATAATGAGTACCTGGCCTCATTTAGGGTATCATGAAAGTTAAATAGTGCTTGTAAAGAACAGTGCTTGACACATCATAAGGCCTCATTAAGTGTTATCTGTTATAAAAGGAATTTCAAACAAGAGCCAGAACTGGACAGGTTTTCACTGAGAGTGGAGCTAGATGGTAATTCTAGATTCAAATCAATTCTAGAGACCTGAACAGCAGATATTCGTGGATCTTCACTCCACTGCTTACACAGTAATGTTACTCAGCTGCCGTTGCATTTGTACTTCCTCCTACCTCACAATCAGCTTTCTGGTCTTTCTTTGCTTTCTGTTCTGACTCCTGAAAGAAAACACTAGGTTAGCTCAATTTTTGTGCCATTCATAAGTAGGACACTGGCAGAATCAAGAGTTGTTTGCTCTTGGGTCAGATGCCCTCCACTTGGTTCAATTAGTAGTAGGGGTTGATTTACATGCACAAAATACATCAACTGCCCTCCTCAGCAATGCTAGAGGGGAGGTGATTTTTTTTTCTCAAAAGGGTAATGGATGGATGGGCTTTATAAACATATATGTTTGTATGCCAATCTATACCCTTTTTCTCATATTTATGGTCCTGAAACTCTGTCTACAGTAGAATCTACCTATCACACAATACATGAGACATCAAATACCCCGAATCTCAAGCTAGAAACCTAGGATTCAATTTTTTTAAGTTTTTATTTTGATTCCAGTATAGTTAACACACAATTTTATATTAGTTTCATGTGCACAATGTAGTAATTCAACAATTCCATACACCACCCAATTCCATACATCACCCATCACAAATGCACTCCTTAATCCCCATCACCTATTTCACCCATCCCCCCACCAATCTCCCCTCTAGTAACCATCAGTTTGTTCTCTGTAAATATGAGTCTGTTTCTTGGTTTGTCTTCCCCCTTGGCTCATTTGTTTTGTTTCTTAAATTCCACATGCAAGTGAAATCATATGGTATTTGTCTTTCTCTGACTGACTTACTTCACTTAGCATTATACTCTGTAGTTCTATCCACATTTTTGCAAATGGCAATATTCCATTCTCTTTTATGGCTGAGTAATATATATACACAATGAAATATATATATGCACATCATATTTTCTTCATTCATCTATCAGTGGACACTTGGGCTGCTTCCATATTTGGCTATTGTAATTAATGCTGCTATAAACATAGGAGGACATGTATCCATTTGAATTTGTGTTTTTGTATCTTTGGGGTAAATACCCAATAGTATTAGGGGTAGTTTTCTTTGTAACATTTTGTAGTTTTCTTTGTAACATTTTGTAACATACTGTTTTCCAGAGTGGCCACACTAGTTTGCATTCCCACCAACAGTGCATTGGTGACCCATTCCTTTCCATTTGTCCATTCCTTCAGTGAGTTCTTTGGTGTCAATTTTTAGAATATATCTCAAATCATCTTACCCCAAATCCATCCACTTTTCTCCTATCACCTGAGATCAGGCCTGTTTTCTACTTACTATAATGGCTCCTAACTGATCTTCATACTTTCACTCTTTCTTGCTCTCCATTGCATTTTCTACACAGTAGCCAAAAACTCTTTTAGGAAGAAACTGAATTACTTCACTTCCTTGCTTCAGTGGCTTCTAGTTGCACTTAGACTAGAAATCTAAACTCCTGTAGTGGCCTGAAAGGGTCTATATGATCTGCTATCTGTATTTCATGCTGCTCTCAGCTTTGCATATGTGCTCTCGTGGTACTGATCTTTCTCTTTTAGGTCTTGCACACTTTGCGTGTAGAGGTCCTTTAGCCTAGAATTGTCTATCCCTACTCTTTACATGGCTATCTCTTTCTCATCCTCAGTTTCAACTTAGAAGTCACCTCTTCTCTAATTATCCTGTCTAATGAGGGTCCCTTTACTATTCTCTACTGCTACACACAGTTATTTTCCTTATTAGCACTTTACACTCTCTGGAATTATCTTATTTACCTATTTATTATCTTAGTTATCTTAATTACTAACTTATTACTTGAGTTTTTTTTTAATCTCCCTCATTAAAATATAAGCTTCAAGAGAACAGGGACTCCATGTGTCTTATTCACCAGTGTATCCCCAGGACCCAACAGAGTGCCTGGCACAGAGTAAATACTCAGTAAATATTAGTTGTATAAATGAATCAGCCACATGGCCACCTGCAAGCAAACTTGCACTGTACCATTAAATAAAAACCATTCTATGGGATCCCTGGGTGGCGCAGAGGTTTGGCGCCTGCCTTTGGCCCAGGGCGTGATCCTGGAGACCCGGGATCGAGTCCCACATCAGGCTCCTGGTGGGTGCATGGAGCCTGCTTCTCCCTCTGCCTGTGTCTCTGCCTCTCTCTCTCTCTCTCTCTCTGTGACTATCATAATTAATAAATAAATAAATAAAAAATTTTAAAAAAACCATTCTAGTCAATATAGCTAAGAAACTGATTTAAAAAGATTTTGTCAGAAGGTGTGGAATGGGAAATAGCAGAGTAGGCCATACTTTATTTTTTTTTTTTTAAAGATTTTACTTATTTATTCATGAGAGACACGCAGAGAGAGAGAGAGAGAGAGAGAGAGAGAGAGAGGCAGAGGGAGAAGCAGGCTCCATGCAGGGAGCCTGATGTGGGACTCGATGCTGGATCTCCAGGATCACACCCTGGGCTGAAGGGGGCACTAAACCGCTGAGCCACCTGGGCTTAGGCCATACTTTAGTATCAAGTTGCCTTGATTTAAGATTAACCCATGCTAAAAAAAAATTTTTTTTTTTAATTTAAAAAAAGATTAAGGGCAGCCTGGGTGGTTTAGCGGTTTAGCGCCGCCTTTGGCCCAGCGCAGGATCCTGGAGACCGGGGATCGAGTCCCACATCAGGCTCCCTTCATGGAGCCTGCTTCTCCCTCTGCCTGTGTCTCTGCCTCATTCTCTGTGTCTCTCATGAATAAATAAATAAAATCTTTTAAAAAATAAAAAAGATTAACCCATGCTAACATCTGTATGTAACTAATCCAGTAACAGAGAGGCTGATCACAGCTACCTATTTCTTACTGCTAGTTAAAATAGAGATAAATATGGAGGGGCTCAGTATGTAGAGCATGTGGCTCTTAATCTCAGGGTCATGAGTTCTAGCCCCATGTTACATATAGAGATTAAGAAAAATAATAGAGGTAAGTATGGAGAGTAAACAAACATATGTTAGGAAAGAAGGCAACATTTAATATCAATTGTCCTAAGGATTTATAATACAAATAAGAAAATTCATTCTCAGGGTCATAAATCTATATACCAGTTCCTGCTATAATAGGCAGTGGCATACAAGTCAGAGGACCCACTCAAGATTTCACAGAATATAGTGAAATTATTCTGTAGATCTTTAAATTTAGTTTGCCAAAATGCCCAGTGAATATCCAGTACATCAAATAATAGCGCCTCTGTCCTATTCTACCTGGGATCTTTGCTGGCATTCCTCCACTGACAGGTTATAGGAGTGGAGTTAAAAGTAACTCCTCCCCAGAGAAAGCAATAAGAATCTCTAGTGAAGAGCACTTGACATGAACTGAGCCTGAGAAATACCCCATGTTTCCTTATCCACACAGTTTCCTCAGCTTCAAGCCACAAAATTGTCCTTAACTGCTTAACTTTTCATCAGTACCCACATCAGATCACTAAACCTGTTTTTTTCTCCTTCTTGTCCTTATTATCTATCACCTAGAATAGTAGTTCCCAAACTTGAACATGCATCAAGATTACCTGGAACATTTGTTAAAAGACAATTGCTAGTTCCTATGCAATTTCTAATTCAGTAGGTCTAGGGTGGGACTTAGGTGATCCAGAGACCACACTTGAGAACCACTTCTAAAATACTGCACTAGATTCCAATTTGATCTCTCTGCCAACAGTCTCTTTCCTAGTTCGTTCCTACTTCACACTTTTGCTAGGATTATTTTTAATGTATCTACGTAGCTTTCTCTCCGAAAACTATAAAATTCTCAAAGACAAAGACTGTGTTTTATCCATCTTTGAATCATGATGTCTAGTAAGCATTCAATAGCTGTTGACTGAATAAATCAAAGGGTTTTTTTGTTTGTTTGTTTTTGTTTTTGTTTTTTTTTTTATCTATCTATGATAGTCACACAGAGAGAGAGAGAGAGAGAGGCAGAGACGCAGGCAGAGGGAGAAGCAGGCTCCATGCACCGGAAGCCCGACGTGGGATTTGATCCCGGGTCTCCAGGATCGCGCCCTGGGCCAAAGGCAGGCGCCAAACCGCTGCGCCACCCAGGGATCCCAAAATCAAAGTATTTTTGATAGCATTCTAGATTTTTATTTCCTTTTCACTTCTTATAATAAAAAATCAAGTGTAAGAGTGGTAGTAGCATGAGTCTAATAAATTCAGGATTAAACTAGTCAAAGTTTTAAGTATGTATCTTATTTTCTAAAGCAACTATATGTAATAAAAATACAGTCTTTAAGTTGACTTTCTCATGTGCTGTGTGGCAGCATGTATCTGGTAACTATTGATCTAAAAGGTATAGCAGGCCAGTTTAAGAAAGCACATAAATCATCACTAAAGTATAGATATCTAAGAAAGATGGAAAACAAAGAATTAAAAAATCAAATTGACCCAGAAATGACTGAGAGCAAATATTTTACAGGGAGCAGGATAGAGGTAATATAGAATTCAGCACGGTTAGTTGCTGTAAAATATTATATCAGGTTTGCTTTAATTACATGGTAATGTCTCAAAGAACAAAGGTAAATTACATGATAACTTATGTTACTACTCCCACATTATCTCTTAATAACTATGTAATTAACTTGTCACTACTATACACTGTGTAGTTTGATATTACTCATGTATAAAGAACATTGATAACTTAAATGAATGAGCTGAGGTTGGGCAAGGGATGGAGACAGTAGGGAAATCATAGTATTGTAACAGACAAGAATTCAAATGACTCATTAGATCATTGACCCAGTCCTCAAGGATCTAAGCCAAAGCCCTCAAAAGTACCCACAGAATCTGAGGTGAACCATGTAGCTTTCTGAAGACAAAAAACATACAATAAAGTAAATAAATTTACCAAACAGTGGAATAGATAAGTGAGTTTGGTATAATGCATTTACTTTTAAACAGTCCATTTTGTTTGAGGAGGTTTTCTTTTTAAGTAAGTCTTAAGAATTGTTTTTAATGGAAAAAGCACTCTTTCAGCCATATCATTTTACCAACTTACTGGGTTTATAGGTATGACCCATGAAGTGAGGATGTGCAGCACCAGGAACTCTCATTCATTGCTAATGGGAATGCAAATAGTACACCCAGTTTGGAAAACAGTTTGGTAATTTCTTTTTTTTTTTTTTTTTAAGATTTTATGTATTTATTCATGAGAGACACAGAGAGAGAGAGGGAGAGAGGGAGACAGAGACACAGGCAGAGGGAGAAGCAGGCTCCATGCAGGGAGCCTGACATGGGACTTGATCCCAGGTCTCCAGGATCAGGCCCTGGGCTGAAGGCAGCGCTAAACCGCTGAGCCACCTGGGCTGCCCCAATTTGGCAATTTCTTACAAAACATCCCCTTACTGGGACGCCTGGGTGGCTCAGCAGTTTAGTGTCTGCCTTCGGCTTAGGGTGCGATCCCGGGGTCCTGGGATCAAGTCCCGCATTGGGCTCCCTGCAATGGGAGGGCTTTTATTTTATTTAAGAATAAATAAAATCTAAAAAAAAAAAAAAGATTTAAAAACACCCTCTTAGGGCAGCCCCAGTGATGCAGCGGTTTGGCGCCGCCTGCAGCCCAGGATATGATCCTGGAGACCCGGGATCGAGTCCCACATCGGGCTCCTTGCGTGGAGCCTGCTACTCCCTCTGCCTGTGTGTGTCTCTGCCTCTGTGTGTGTGTGTGTCTCTCATGAATAAATAAATAAAATCTTTTAAAAAAAAAAAAAAAACACCCTCTTACCATACAACCCAGCAATCATACTCCTTGGTATTTACCCAAATAAACTGAATGTTTATGTCCATGTTAAAATGAACACACATGGATGTTGATGCAGCCTTAATCTTAACTGACAAAACTTGGAAGCAACCAAAATGTCCTTCAATAGGTGACTGCAAAACAAACTAGCACACCCATACAGTGGAATACTGTTCAACCACAAAAAGAAGTGAGCTATCAAGCCATGAAAAGACAGAGGAAACTTAAACACATAGTACTAAATTAAAGTCAATTTGAAAAGTCTGTATGTTGTGTGATTCCAACTATATGACGTTCTGGGAAAGGCAAAACTATGGACACAGCAAAAATATCAGTGTATGTCAAGGACTTGGAGTCGGAGTAGGGAGGGAGAAATAGGTAGGGCATAGGGTTGTTTTGTTTTGTTTTAAAGATTTTTATCTATTTATCTGAGAGAGAGAGAGCATGAGTGAGAGAGAACACGAGCATGAGCAGAAGCAGACTCCCCATTAAGCAGGGATCCCAACATGGGACTCAATCCCAGGCCTCCAAGATCATGACCCGAGCCAAAGGCAGACTCATAACTGACTGAGCCACCCAGGTGCCCTGGCACAGGAGTTTTTTAAGGCAGCAAAACTATTCTGTATGATACTATTACGTGGAAAATAGATCATTATACATTTTCCAAATCTTAGAGAATGAACAACACAAAAAGTGAGCCCTAATGTAAACCATGGACTTTAGTTGTTAATAAAGAACCAATATTGGGCCACCTGGATGGCTCAGTCAATTAAGCATCTGACTCTTGATCGTGGCTCACATCACAGGGTCATGAGATGGAGCCTCGAGTGGGACTCAATGCAGATTAAAGAGTTTGCTTAAGATTCTCTCTCCCTCTTCCTCTGCCCCTCCTCATCAGCTTGTGAGCACTCGTTCTCTCTATTTAAAAAAAAAAAAAAAGAAAGAAAAAACAATGAATCAATATTGGCTCATTAGTTGTAACAAATATACCACACTAATGCAAGATGTCAACGATGGGGGAAACTGAGAGATGAGGAGTAAGAGGGTATAAGGGAACTCTGTAAACTTAAAAATGCTCCAAAAAAATAGTTTGTTTGTTTTTTTTTAAGTACCAAAGTGGAAAAGCTTTTTTCCCACCTATCTCATTTTATCAGTATCTTCGGAAGATGTGTGTGCCCAGTGTTTCTCAGCTTCATCAGCTATGGTGTGCTATGGTGCTGAGTGTCCTATGGCCAGTGACCTCACAGTTTTTACCAAAAAGCTTGTTTTCATTGATATCACATAATAGCCACTCTATCCAAGTACAGTGATCCTTTCTGCTTAATTCTGTAAGGAATTTTCCCAGCAACCCCTGCTAGGGAAGCATTGGTCCTTGAATTTCCATTTCAAAAGATGCAGACTGATTTACTTGGCATATAGTTTCTATAGATGAAGACTTCATTTGGGGAAGAAAGACTCCGCTAAAGTCTCCTCAGAAACTTTCTAAGATGTGCCCCCTAACACAGCCTGTGTTTCCCTAAGTGTAAGAATACAGAAAGTAGTTAAGATCTTTATGTCCTTGAGGAATCTTCTGAGAAGAGTGACCAATTTCATTGTACTTACACTGATACTTACACTGATTTACTTTGCGGAAAGCTCTATTCCCAAGTGGCTGTAATTATTAATGAACTCTAAAGGCATAAGTGGAAAACTGTTAGAACAGTATCACTTAGCTGAAATTCTTGAGTGTTATTCTTAACTCATCTGAATAGTCAAATATCCCCATGTTATTGTTTAAAATAATATTGTTGGCTTTTTTGAATTATAAAAGTAATATTGCTTATTATAGAATAGGAGATAAGAAAAGCAGATAACAAAAAAAAAAATCAGGGATCCCTGGGTGGCGCAGCGGTTTGGCGCCTGCCTTTGGCCCAGGGCGCGATCCTGGAGACCCGGGATCGAATCCCACGTCAGGCTCCCGGTGCATGGAGCCTGCTTCTCCCTCTGCCTGTGTCTCTGCCTCTCTCTCTCTATCTGTGTGTGACTATCATAAATAATAAATAAATAAATAAAATCATCCTTTAAATCTGAAAATGATAATTGTCTTTTTAGATGCACATAAAATTTTTGCCTTTTTTTATTTTGAATAAAAATGTTTCTAAAGTGGGGGCACCTGGGTGGCTCAATCCATTAAGCATCTGACTCTTGATTTCAGCTCAGGTCATGATCTCAAGGTCATGAGATTGAGCCCCTCTAGCTCATTAGGCTCCACACTGAACATGGAGCCTGCTTAAGATTCTCTCTCTCTAAAAAAAAAAGTTTCTAAAGTGTATTGCATGGATCTGACCAAAGATGAAAAATGGAAAGAAAAACATAGTATAATTGCACTCTGTAAAATCTTTGCAATTCTTCTATAAATAAAATAAAATCCAATTGTTTAAAAACAAATAAAATCCAATTGTTTAAAAACAACTGGAACAGGATGGATTACTTAAGACATGGTAGTGGAAGGGATCAGCAGTTTCGCACCTGCCTTTGGCCCAGGGCATAATCTTGGAGTCCCAGGATCGAGTCCCACATCGGTCTCTCTCTCTCTCTCTCTCTCTCTCTCTGTCATTAATAAGTAAATAAAATCTTCAAAAAAAAAAAAAAAGACATGGTAGTGGAACAAAAATACAACTTTTTGGAAAAAACAAAGATTGGTCTCTACCAATCATCCTACTCAAAAAATTTCCAGATGGAATAAAGAGTTAAATGACCACAAATGAACTAAAAGAAAAGGTAGTCTAATATTTATCTGATATCATGGTGTGGAAGACCTTTCTCAGCCTAAATTTAGTGGGAAATTTACTAAAGAAAAGATTAATATATCTGTATCACAGTAAAAATAAAAGGCAAGTGACAGAGTAAGGAAAAGTATTTGCAACATATATAGACAAACTGGGAATGTCTCCTAAAAATCAATAAAAGAAGAGAAGTATTCCAATAGAAAAAGAGGTAAAAGTTATTCTCAGTTGTATTTCTATAAAAAAGAAATACAAATGGCTAGTAGACATATGAACAAAAAAAATTTCAGCCTCCCTTATAAATAACTGTAAATTAAAACAAGATTCTGCCTTTAACTTTTCAAATTATCAGAGTTTTTTTAAGATTTTTATTTATTTTATTTGAGAGAGAAAGAGCACAAGCAGCAGGGAGAAGCAGAGGGAGAGGGAGAAGAAGGCTCCCCACTGAGAAGGGAGTCCCATGTGGGGCTTAATCCCAAAATGCTGAGAGCATGACTTGAGCCAAAGGCAGACACTTAACCGGCTGAGCCCCCCAGACTCCCCCAAACAGATTTTTTTAATAGCAAGGATGCTATTGGGAGTGTACATTAATAAGATCTTTTTGAAAAGATATTTGGCAATATGTATGTAAAGCCTGAAAAATTATTAATTACCCTTAAAGAAATTTATCCTAAGGAAATTTAAAATGTGCACAACGATTAATGCCATAAGAATGTTATAAAAATATTCATCACAGTATTATTTATAATTTTAAAAATAGAAACAACAGGGACGCCTGGATGGCTCAACAGTTGAGCATCTGCGTTTGACTCAGCGCATTATCCTGGAGTCCCAGGATCGAGTCCCACATCGGGCTCCCTGCATGGAGCCTGCTCCTCCCTGTGTCTGTGCCTCTCTCTCTTTCTCTCTCTCTCTCTCTCTCTCTCTGTCTCTGTCTCTGTCTCTCTCTCTGTCTCTCATGAATAAATAAATAAAATCTTTAAAAAAATAGAAACAACCTAAATATCCAATAATAGGATTAAGTGAATTATGCCGTATCCACATTTAAAATGCATGGTCTCTAGGAATATTTAAAGATATGGGGAAATGTTCCTAATATACTTTTTATTGCAGAAATAATAAAATAAGTAGAAAATACAACAGTACAAAAAGATAGATACATTACAGAAAAGTAATAGATACAATTAAAAGTAAACATTGCTCCTACTCAAATCGTCTAATTCTCCTCCTTGAGGCAGCTTTCTGCTAGTTTCTGTCAAATCCATCCAGAAATATCCTGCATATATATAAGTTTGTGTATGTGTAAGTATCCCAGTTTTTATCAAATGAGAATACTATATACTGTGCTTAGTGTTCTATACCCTTGATCTTTCATTTACTTATATCTTGAAGATTATTTCATAGCAACACATAAAGATCTACCTCATCCTGGCTAACTGCTTTATATTATTCCATTCCATGGATTTAACCACTCCCCTCTTCAAACTGATGGACTTTTTAAAAAAAAGATTTCACTTATTTATTTGACAGAGAGGGAGAAAGCAGGTAGAATCAAGAGACTAATTGAGAAGTGGAAGCCCAAGGTGACAGCCGTCACTGACGTGAGCCACAGTGGCTGTCAGAGCTCTTCACTAAAATGAAGAAGTAGGGAGAACTCAGCCGGTGCAGCGGGACTGATGAAAAGTGCAGCTGAGTTGGAAATTCAAGTGCAAGAGTCAGATAGAGATGGGCAGTGGGATTACAAAGGGTCAAAGCTCAGGGGAGGGAACTGGCCGCCACGGGGTTCTAGGAGTCATCAGCCCGGAGATGTGAACTGAGGCTCCGGGGGCAAGGGGACCACCCCCCTCCCCGCCCAGCAGGGTGGGGACTCTGCGGGGGAGAAGAGGCAGTGGTCAGAACCCTGAGAAATGTTGAGGTGTAAGGGGCTGGAAGAGGTAAGCACTACATAGGAGCAGCTGAGAAGCCGAAGGAAGGCCAGCCCGTTTCTGTATGTATGTATATATGTGGGGTTTTTTTTTAAGATTTTATCTGTCCATTTGACACAGAGAGAGAGAGCAAGCACAGTCGGGGTGGGGGGGGGGACAGAGGGAAAGGAAGAAGCAGACTCCCCACTGAGCAGGGAGCCCAATGCAGGGCTCCATCCCAGGACCCTGGGATCATTACCCAAGGCCAAGACAGACCCTTAACCTACTCAGCCCCTTGATGGATTCTTTTTAACATAAATCATAAAACCTTTGTAAGAAGAAAGAGGGTAGATATTACCCTTGCCAAGTAATCAAACTTAACATTACCAAGGATGGAACAAATCAACATCAGGTACCCCCAATGGAATACCCTAAGAAGGACACAGTATCATTTTTGTAACACTCCTACCAAACTTGTTAAACCCGAATCTAATTATGAGGAAATATTAGACAAACCCAAATTGAGGGGTATTATGCAAAATAACTTAGCCAGACTCTTCAAAAATGCCAGTTTTGAAATGCTGAATAGGAGGGAGTACTTTTCTAGATTAATATAAACTAAAGGAACACAGCAATTAAATGGAACTATGGATCTTGGATTAGATTCCAAAACAGGAAAAAAATCTATAAAGGATATTACTGCAACAAGCAAGGATATTTTAATATGTTCTATATATTAGATATAGTATAGTATTAATATTAAATTGGTCTTCTTTATTACAACAATGCTGCAATGAATGCATTATACATATGCCTTTGTACACATATATGCATATATGTAGCTTAGAGGCCATTTCCAATTCTTAGAAGAATTGCTGAGCTTGAAGGCTTTGTACACCTAGGTGTTTTTTTTTTGTTTTAAGTTTATTTATTTAAGTAACCTCTACACCAATGTGGAGCTCGCACTCACTACCCCAAGATCTAAAGTCACATGTTCTTCTAACTAAGCCAGCCAGGCACCTGTACACTTACAGTTTTGATAGATATTACCAAGGTGCCCTTCAAAAAAAGTGCTAATTTACACTCCAGTATATAATTATGTTTGCTCTCTTTGATAATACAGTATATAAACTAATTTTATCTTTACTAATCTCTTAGGTGAAGAATAGTATCACATTGTTTAGATCATATCTTAAGTGGAAAAAGGCTACATGACAATATCTATACTAAGATATTAAGATATGATATGCGTGATTAGTACTAACTAGATATTAGTATCCAGAAAACAAAATTGATTTGTTTTTTCCCTTTTCTTTGAGGTATCTTTGGAGAAACAAATGTTTTTATTTCAGCATAGTTGAATTTTTTAGTCTTTTACTTTATAAAGTATACTTTATATACTTTAGTCTTTTACTTTATAAAGTATACTTTATATACTTTGTGCTTTTTGTGTCTTATTTAAGAAATCCTTCTTACCCCTACAACATTAGTATATTCGTTGTTTTCTTCTAAATGTCTTACAGTTTTGCCGTTCACATTTAATTCCTTGATACATCTGGATTTTTTAAAATATGGAATAAGATAATTTTATTTTTCCAAATCAAAAACTAGCTGCCTAAACACTATTTTCTAATAAACATCCTTTCACCATGGATTCACAATGCTAATTCTATTGAAGCTTAAGATTTCCCATTTGCATAGGCCCATTTCAGAAGTATCTTTTCTGGGACACCTGGGTGGCTCAGTGGTTGAGTGTCTGCCTTCAGCTCAGGGGGTGATCCCAGGGTCTGGGGATCGAGTCCCACATCAAGCTTCCTGTGAGGAGCTTGCTTCTCCCTCTGCCTGTGTCTGTGCTTCTCTCTGTGTCTCTCATGAATGAATAAATAAAATCTTTTTTAAAAAATATATTTTCTTTTCCTTTGCACTATTTATCTATACCTATGCCAATACCACACCATATTTATTATTAAAGTTTTATAATAAATTAGACCTGGGGAGCACCTGGGGTCTGAGTGGTTAAGAGTCTGCCTTTGGCTCAGGTCATGATCCCAGGGTCCTGGGATCAAGTCCCATATCAGGCTCCTCTAGGGGAACCTGTTTCTCCTTCTGCCTATGTCTCTGCCTCTCTCTGTGTGTCTCTCATGGAAAAATAAATAAAATCTTTAAAAAAATAAGTAAATAAGTGTTGGATCTGGTGAAGCAAGTCTTTATTTTTCTTCAGTAGAAATGTTTGGCTATTGTTGCTTCTTTGTTTTTCTTACAGATTTTAGGATCAACCTTTGCTGACATTTTGTTTTGTGATATATATATATATGGGATCCCTGGGTGGCTCAGCAGTTTGGTGCCTGCCTTCGGCCCAGGGCGTGATCCTGGAGTCCTGGGATCGAGTCCCACGTCAGGCTCCCTGCATGGAGCCTGCTTCTCCCTCTGCCTGTGTCTCTACCTCTCTCTCTCTCTCTCTCTCTCATGAATAAATAAATAAAATCTTTAAAAATAATAATTATATATATATATAGACTTTTGTATATTTCTCTTATATCCAGTAATTTTTCCAGAGTAGAGTCTCCTAAGTCCAACAATTTATAGATTATTTGGAGTTTTCTATATACAGTTCTCTTAACTAAAATTAGCAAATTTATTTCATTTTTTATACTATTTTTTTTTTCTTAGTCTTATTGCTCTTAAGATCTCCATGGTGTATTAAATAGAACTGATTATTGAATGCCTAGGTGGCTCGGTTGGTTAAATAGACTGATTACTCTCTATAATGGGACTATGTGTGTTTTATGTACTTCTTAATTCTACTGTTTTGTCCTATATTTATTGGTTATTATTTTTACAATCAGGAAAAAAATTTCCCTTGCTTTCTTGAATTAGACAGGCTCTAAGTAAAGTCCTAAGGAGTGGTCATTGAAAGTGTAATATCCATGACCATGGCAACTGCTATTGCTTCAAGTCTTGTACCTGAGATATTACTCTATTTCACATTGTTAGTTTTCTCTGATGTTTAAATTATATGGCTTAGAAAAATTATATGGCTGAAAAACTACTTCAAACACATATGCATTTGTTTATATTATCAGGTAAACGAAGTACTATCCTTTCTAAATGTATAAGAATTTAAATTTAGCCTAAAATGTGATTTTTAAAGAAAATTATATATACTCTGTAACTTCTTTCAAATGTTTTACTCTCCATATACATAATGTAGTCTACCATATATAAAAGAGTTTCGGGACTATGTAAGAAATAAAGAGATAATCAATGATATGTACTTATGCAGGATCATTAGAGAAACAATTTGAGAATAATACAAGATGCTAACACTTGTAAAAGGTGAATTATTAAATTTCATTCTTCCATTGTGTTCATAAAAGATGTATGATATGATTTTGATCCTTTTATATTTATTGAGACTTGTTTTGTGGCCTAAAGTGTGATCTATTCTGGAGAATGTTCCATGTGCTCTTGAAAAGCATGTGTATTCTATTGTTTTTGAATGGAATGTTCTGTATATATGTTACATCCATCTGGTCTAATGTGTCATTCAAAACCACTATTTCCTTGTTGATTTTTCTGTCTCAATCTATCCATTGATGTAAGTAGGATGTTAAAGTCCCCTACTGTTACTATATTATTGTCAGTTTCTTCCTTTGTAGTTGCTTTATGTATTTAGGTATAAATAGCAAGGATAAACTCCTGTTTGGGGTGCATAGATATTTACTATTGTTCTTCTTGCCAAATTGTTTCCTTTATTATTGTGTATTGTCCTTCTCTGTCTCTTGCTTTTACAGTCTTTGTTTTAAAGTCAGTTTTGTCCAGGGAGACCTGGGTGACTCGGTCAGTTGAGTGACTCTTTATCTCAGCTCAGGTCTTGATCTCAGCCCCACATCAGGCTCCATGTTGAGTATGGAACCTACTTAAAAGATAGATGGATGATAGTTAGATAGATAGATAGATAGATAGATAGATAGATAGATAGATAATAGATAGATAGATAGATAGATAGATAGATAGATAGATAGATAGATAGATAGATAGATAGATAGAGTCTATTTTGACCAATGTAAGTATTGCTACTGCAGCTTTCTTTTTGCTTCCATTTGCATGGTGTTTTTCCATCCTTTCAGTTCCAATCTGCATGTGTTTTTATGTCTAAAGTGAGTCTCTTGTTGGCAGCATATAGTTAGGTCTGATTTATTTCATCCATTCAGTCACCCTGTATTTTGATCAGAGCATTTAGTCCATTTTCATTTACAGTAATTATTGATAGATATGTACTTATTGCCACTTTGTTACTTATTTTCTGGTTGTTTTTGTAGTTCCTCTCTGTTCCTTTCTTCTTTTCTTGCTCTCTTCCCTTGTAGTTTGATGGCTTTTTTTTTTTTTTTTTTTTTTTAGTGTTATGCTCAGATTCCTTTCTACTTATTTACCTTTTCTTTATTAAACACAAGAAAAATCTGGAAAGAAAACAAATACATGAAGTAAATAACATGCTACTAAACAATGAATGGGTCAACCAAGAAATCAAAGAGGAAATTAAAAAAATACATGGTGAAAAATGAAAACACGATGGTCTAAAATTTTGGGGATACAGCAAAAGCTGTTCTAAGAGAGAAGATTATAGCAATACAGGCCTACCTCAAGAACCAAGAAAAATCTCAAATAAACAACCTAACCTTATACCTAAAGAAACTAGAAAAGAAAGAAACAAAGCCCAAAGCCAGTAGAAAAAAGGACATAATAAAGATTACAGCAGAAATAAATGAAATAGAGACTTAAAAAACAATTGAACAGATAATGAAATTAGAAGCTTGTTCCTTGAAAAAATCAACAAAGTTGATAAACTAACTCTTAGCTAGACTCATCAAGGAAAAAAGAAAGAGGACGCAAAAATCGAAATGAAACAACAACTAACACCACAGAAATACAAAGGATTATAAGAGAATATTATGAAATTTTATATGCCATTTTTTATAACCTAGAGCAAATGGATGAATTCCTGGAAACATATAACCTTCCAAAACTAAATCAGGAATAAATCAAAAATTTGAACAGACCGATTACTAGCAATGAAACTGAATCAGTAATCAAAACAACAATGACAAAACACCTTAATTCTTTCAAGCTCATAAAGTCTGTGTGGCACAGCTTTCTTGATGACAACCAGAAAAGCTTAGTCATTCTTTTTGTTGTGAATTTGAATGAACAATAATGGAGCCTACTGGACTTTTAGTTCTGCCCACCATGAAAACTATTGGAGAAGGAACTATATATGGAAAAGAAAAATTGACTTACAGACTTTGTTCATTTCCTTCTAAAATATCCCTAGCTCTTAAGTGCATTGATTAAGGCTTTCATACCTACTGACAATATTTCTTACTTTTCTGTAAATGACACTGAGAAAATTCTAAGTAGTATATCACTTATACAGTAACTACATAAAATGGACAAATTAAGTCAGGAAATTATATTGCCATTTGCCCACACCAGCCATTCCACCTCTCTGTGCTTTGAGGAAACTAGCCTAGCTCCTCCTCTCTGCACAGTTTTAAACATGTTTCAGGTCTCATCACAGATACTACATTCAGTTATCCTAAAATTGATCACTCTCCTTAACATCAGTAAAAGAAAAACCCAAATGAAAGTAACCAGAAGGTAGGGTGCCTGAGTGGCTCAGCCACTTAAGTGTCTGCCTTTAGCTCAAGTCATGACCCCAGAGTCCTGGGATCAAGTTCCGCATAAGGCTTCCTGCTCAGTGGGAAGCCTGCTTCTCCCTCTTCCTCTTCCTGCTGCTCCCACAGCTTGTGCGCTCATGCTCTTTCTCTCTCTTTCTTTCTCTCTCTCTCTCTCTCTCTCTGTCAGATAAGTAAATAAAGTCTTTAAAAAAAAGAAACCAGAAGGTAATAAGCTATACTAATCGCTAAGGGACAGAGGTTCATTCTGATAGTTCTGGATCTGTGATTGTTTCAAGATTCAGAGCTAGCCAGTACTAGCCCTAGGAACCAAATTCATTGTCAGTGAGAAGCCTTAACCCACCATCTGCCTCAACAGCTTGAGACCTAAGGTCCATGACATGACCTAAATTTCAGAAAAGTCAGAGGAGCTGTGGGATAAGCCTATCAGCAGAAGGATTAGAAAGGAGTTACACAGATCCCACAGAAAAGGAACCAAAGTAGAAAGGCAACAACTGGCTCAGCATATGAGTTCCTGACTGGAAACCTATGTTGATGTTTCTTGTTCTCCAGTGTTATACCTTCTGTTTCTGTTCTCTTGACTATGTTGAAAGGCATATATGCAGACCGTTACCCTTCGATTTCAACATAATGTATTGATGAGGACCATAAGAACAGGAAAAGAACCATCAAGAAAAGAGGGTTCCTAGGGAACTTTTTCATGTAGAACACATATGCCAAGTCAGTCATTTAAGATTTTTCTTGTTGAACTCCTGATAGACCTAAAATCTTTACTAAAAGAAAGCAAACTTCTTTTTTGATATGTATCTGTAAGCCATACTTATCTGCTATAGTGTGTGCTAACCACACTCTTTAAAATTCACCACATTCATTGACTAAGCTGTGAATAATCACTTTGTTTCCATGCTGTCATAGCATTTGTATATATTAAATACATACCTAAAAAATACTTTATTAGAATAATATCCCCAAAATGCAAATACCTTTTAAAAATAGAGGAAGATCAGGACACCTGGGTGGCTCAGTGGTTGGGCATCTGCCTTCAGCTCAGGTCATGATCCCGGGATCCTGAGATCGAGTCCCACATCAGGCTTCCCGTGTGGAGCCTGCTTTCCCCTCTGCCTTTGTGTCTGCCTCTCTCTGTGTCTCTCATGAATAAAATAAATAAATAAACTGTATTTTTTTTAAAATCACAAGGAAATAGACAAACCCAAAATGAGAATCACTCTGTTAAATAGGAAGTAGGGAAAGACTATATGCTTCAAAAATGTCCCTGTCACAAAAGTCAAAGAAAGTCCGAGGAAATGCTCAATATTAATAAAAGACCAAAAACATAACAAATCCTACATTACATTCTATCCTAGAAGGAGAAAAAGTGCTATAACGAACATTGATAAAACTGGGATATGGATTAGACAACAGTATTCTAACAGTGTTACTAAAGTTAATAACTGATTATGTAAGAGAATAGCCTTATTCTCAGGAAAGAAACATTGTATTTAGAAGTAAAGAGGAATGATACATGCAACTTGATCTCAAATAGTTCAGGACAAAACCTGTATAAAAGAGAGAGTATATGTGCACAAAAGGAGCAAAATGTTAACAGTAAGTGCATCTGGGTAAAGGATATGTGGGTATTTTTCACATTATTTTAATTCTTGCGACTTTTCTATAAATTTGAAATTATTTCCAAATAAAGGGTTTTATTTAAAATACACTTTAGGTCAGCTAATAATTAAAAATTCTAACTTAAAAAAATTGTTTTGGGAAACATTTCTAGTAAGTCAAATAAGCCAGACACAAAAGGACAAATATTGTGTGATCCTCCTTACATGAGGTACCTAGAACAGGCAAATTCATAGAGACAGGAAATAGAGTAGCAGTTGCCAGGGGCCAGAAGTGTAGAGGAATAGAAAGGTATTGTTTAAAGAATATAGAGTTTCTGTTGAAGTGATGAAAAAGTTCTGGAAATCGATAGAAGCGGTAATTACACAACTTTGTAAAATGATCTTAATGCTATAAATTGTTCACTTAAAAATGGTTAAAATGGTAAATTAGGTTATATATTTTTTACACAATAAAGAATTAACCTTAGAATGTTTATTCATGTTATCATGGGATTCTTTATGATTCTTAAAATATAACCTCCCTTTGTTTAAACCACTTTTACAAAACTTTTAAGATAGATTATTAAAAATTGTTATTCACCTGGGGCAAAGGTCTTAGCTTTTTTCTGCATTCAGGCTTGCCACTTGTCAAAGCAAATGTCTCTTCAGAGTACTTCACTTCAGTCATCAGCTAGCTCTTCTCTTAGAAAAAGGATGCTGGTACTTATGCTTCACAAAAATATTTCATAAACATAAGCTTTTCTTTTTCTCACAAAGATCATACCAGAAGGAATGAGGAAAACAGATGTTGCTTATAAGGCTTCTCATAGATGTGTTTCCATTGTAAGCTGATCTGAGTCTGAATTTGGCGTCTGCTCCATTCACTGTGTGGGCTGAGCATTTTTAGTCTCACAGTTTGGCTGAAAGTTAATATTGACCTTTGACTGTTACCTGAAAACTCAATGATAAAATACTCTTACTAAACCTCTTGAGGGAGTGATTTCACATTCTAAGCAAATGTCTTCAAAATATATCACTCCATTAACCAAATTAATTTTATTCTTTGGTTGGGAATACTTATTTTACTAGATACAGAGCATTCCCCAAATCTGACAGGGAAAAAGCTTGTGTGGTCAGAATGGTAGAGAAGAGAAGATGTAAATCTCTTATAATGTTCTCTGCAGGTCATTATACCACAGCTTCTCAATTAATCTTCACCCCCATCAGGCTGCCAGGGCCAGGGAAGTCTGGCTACAGAACAGTTTCTCATTATTTGTTCTTCTGAGTATGTGCGTACTGCTAAGTAGTTCACGTTTCCCTTCGAGGGAAAGTAGCCCCAGATTCTTCTGTCCTTGAACTGTCTTATTTGTAACTACAACACTTTTTCCCCTTTTACAGTTTTATTGTACTATAACTGATATACAATGAACTGCACATATTTAAAGTGTACAATTTTACCATTTAAAGTGTACAGTTTTACCATTGTATAGTCATACATCCATGAAACCAGCACGGTAGACATATCCACTACTCCTATGCACTTTTGCAATCCTGCCTTCCTGCCTCTTTTCCACATTTGGGTCATTTCTGGTTTGGGGCTATTACAAATAAAGCTGCTGTGAACATTCACTACAAATCTTTGGGGTGAATGTATGCTTTCATTTACTTTGAGTTAAATGCCTAGAACTAGAATAACTGAATTATATGGTAAATGTATGTTTTTAAGACACTGACATACAGTTTTCAAAGTGGTATTATCATTTTATGTTCCCACTATCAGATGAGAGTTCCAAATGACCCACACCCTTGTCAACACTTGTATTGGTTAGTCTTCTTAATTTTAGCCATTCTAATGGGTTGACAGTAGTATCTGATTGTGATTTAAATTTACATTTCCTAATGACTAATGGTGTTGAACATCTTTTCATGAGTTTATTTGGCATTTGTTTACCTTTTCTGCTAAAATATTAGTTTCAGCACTTTTGAACCCATTTTTAAATGGGTTGTTTCTTGTTATTGAAGTGTAGATGTATTTAATTTGGCAGAGTCCAGTTATTTTTTTCCTTTAGAAAAGCTTGTACTTTTTAAGTCTTACTTAAAAGATTTTTGGCAAATTCAAAATCATTAAGATTTTCTGTTTTCTTCTCAGAATTTTATAGTTTTAGCTCTTACATTTAAGTCTAGATCCATTTCAAGTACATTTTTGTAGGTGATATGAGGTAAGGGTTGAAGTCTGTTCTATTAACTTTCAGCCAAACTGTGTTTGCTTTTTCAAATATGCCATCCAGCTGTTCTAATACCATTTGTTTGAAAGATTATCTTTTCTCCACTGGATTACTTTGATACTTTTGTCAAAAATTAATTGACAATAGGTTTATTTCTGGGCTCTCTTTATGCCATAGCATAGTGTCTTGATTATTTTAGTTCTTCAGTAGGTTTTTTTTTTAAGATTTATTTATCATGAGAGATGGGGGGGTGGAGCAGAGACACGGGCAGAGGGAGAAGCAGGCTCCATGCAGGGAGCCTGACGTGGGACTCGATCCTGTGTCTCCAGGATCACTCCCTGGGCTGAAGGTGGTGCTAAACCACTGAGCCACCCCAGCTGCCCTACAATAAGTTTTAACTCAGGTAGTCTTGTTTTTCAAAGGTGTATTTGGCTAATCTTAGTCTTTTGCATTTACACATAAATATTAGAATCAGCTTGTCAGTTTCTATAAGAAAAGCCTGCTGGGACTTGATTGGTATTACATTAAATCCATTGAAAATTTTCTTAGAGCTATTAACAATATTGAATCTTCTGATCTGTGAACACTTGATATCTCTCCATTTTTGTAGGTTTCTTTTACTTTTTTCAGCATTGTTTTGTCATCTTCAGTGTGCAGGTCTAATACTTTTATCAAGTATTACACATATTTGACAGTGTGGTAAAAGATATTTTTAATATCAATTTCTAACTGTTGCTAGTATATACAGTTACTATATATACACACAGCATGATGTATATATAGTATGGAAATTCAGTTGATTTTTGTATCCTGCAACTTCACCAAAATCACGTCCTTGTTCTAGTAACTTTTTTCTAGAATCTGTAGGATATTCTCTAAAGACCAGTAATTTCTCAATCTCAGATCATAGACATTGTAAGATATTTAGCAGCATCCATCACTCTACTCATTAGATGCCAGTAGCACCCTCTGCCCCAGTTGTGAACACCAAAAATTACCAGACATTGCCAGATGTCTTGGGGTGGTGGGGGAGCTATTGAAAACTATAGACAATCATGCCATCTGCAAATAAAGACAGCTTTACCTCTTTCTCCATCTTGATGCCCTTTTTTTAAATATGAGGCACTTCACAAATTTGTCATCCTTGTGCAAGGGCCATGCTAATCTTCTCTATATTATTCCAATTTTTAGTATATGTGCTACCAAAGTGAGCAATTGATACTTTTTATTTATTTATTTTGTTTGCCTTATTGCACTGGCTAAAGTGTCCAGTACAATTTTAAGAACAAACATTTTTTCTCTTGTTCTTGATCTTAAGGGGAATACATTACATCATCCACCATTTTTTAAAAGTTTATTTATTCATGAGAGACACAGCGAGAGAGAGGGAGAGATATAGGCAGAGAGAGAAGCAGGCTCCATTCAGGAAGACCAATGTGGGACTCAATCCCAGGACCCCAGGATCACGCCTGAGCCAAAGGCAGGCACTCAACCACTGAGCCACCCAGGCATCCCACATTATACACCGTTTTAACTGTCAAGTTTTTTCCCTTAGTGCCCTTTTTTTTTTTTAAACATTTTTACTTATTCATTCATGAAAGACACAGAGAGAGAGAGGCAGAGACACAGGCAGAGGGAGAAGCAGGCTCCACGCAGGGAGCCTGATGTAAGACTCGATCCAGAGATTCCAGGATCACACCCTGAGCCAAAGGCAGAAGCTCAATCACTGAGCCACCCAGGTGTCCCTCCCTTAATGCCCTTTATCAGGTTGAAGAAGTTCCTTTCTATTCTAGGTTGCTGAAAATTGTCATTAGAAATGTATGTTGAGGGCAGCCCGGGTGGCTCAGTGGTTTAGCGCCGCCTTCAGGCCCAGAGCGAGATCCTGGAGACCTGGGATCAAGTCCCACATCGGGCTCCCTGCATGGAGTCTGCCTCTCTCTGCCTGTGTCTCTGCCTCTCTCTCTCTCTCTCTATCTCTCTGTCTGTCTCTCATGAATAAATAAATACAGTCTTTAAAAAAAAAAAAAGAAAGAAATGTATGTTGAATTTTGCCAAATGCATTTTCTTTATATTAAGTGATCTTATGGTTTTGTTATTTATAGTAAATTACACTGATTAATTTTCAGATGTTAAGCCAACCTTGCATTCCTAGAATAAACCCCACTTGATAATAATTTATTATCTCTCTTTTTTTATCTTTTTTAATATACTATTGGATTTGATTTGCTAAAATTTTCTTTAAAATATTTGCATTTTTTTGTATCAGAGTAATACTGGCCTCAAGGAATAATTTGGGAAGTATTTTCAGTTTTCAATTTTCTGAAGAGGTTACTGTATAGCATTGATATTATTTTTTTTTAATTTTTTTTAAATTTATTTATGATAGTCACAGAGAGAGAGAGAGAGAGGCAGAGACTCAGGCAAAGGGAGAAGCAGGCTCCATGCACCGGGAGCCCGACGTGGGATTCGATCCCTGGGTCTCCAGGATCGCGCCCTGGGCCAAAGGCAGGCGCCAAACCACTGTGCCACCCAGGGATCCCGCATTGATATTATTTTTACTCCATAAATAGTTGGTAGAATTCACCAGTGACACCATCTGGACCTGGAATTGTCTTTATGGGAAGCTTTTTAAGTATAGAATAAATATATTTAATAGATACCAGGCTAATCAGGCTATCTGTTTCTTTCTGAGCTTTAGCTTTGATAGTTTGTGTCTTTCCAGGAATTTGTCCAATTCATCTAACTTGACAAATCTATTGGCATAAAGTTGTTAGTGTTTCTTTATTATTCTTTTAGTGTATATAGATTCTATAGTGACATCACCTCTCTTACTCCTAATACTGGTAATTTATGTCTTGTCTCTTTTTTTACTGATCATTCTGCCTACATGTTTAATTTTGTTCTACTTAGACTCCTAAATCTACCTTTTCAACTCAGTGAGACTGTCGAGCTCTGCCTAGGATGTTGCTCCTTGTGTTGTAGCCTGGTAACTCTCTAAGGGGAAAAGTACATCAGTTTTACAGTTTATCCCGTTTATTTCCCTTCTTTCATGGATCTTTTACAGTATTTGAAAATCTTTGTTTCATATATTTTGTCCTTATTTTAGTTGTTTCTGGAGAAAGGGTAAATGTGGCTCTTTTTATTTCCTCTTGGTCAAAAATAGAAATCCTCAACACTATTTTCTGCTTTATCACACTTATTTTAATGTCAAGTTGGTCCATGGTGTTTGACTATAGAAATCATTTCACTGTTGCTTCTGGGAGTAAAAGGGAGATGTAAGATCCTTTGTAACTCTTCAGTTCTTAAATCTGTACTTGGAGAGACATCCAGATGATAGAATTTTGTCCAAAAGCAATATGCTAGGAATAACAGCACATAAGGAATCCAGAGAGATGGAGAGAGGGATAAATAATACTGTCTCAACTGTAAAAACCCAAGGTAATATTATTTGGCCAGTACTTCCTACTCAGAACCTCTTTATCTCAAAACTGAAGGAAAGTGTGGTGATGTTTTAGGTGTACAAAGATTAAAATGACTGATGGTGAGTGGTCCTGTCCCAACTTGAGCTCTTAAAAGAAATATTGAGGGAATGGGATGCCTGGGTGGCTCAGTGGTTGAGTGTCTCCCTTTGGCTCAGGTTGTGATCCCGGGGTCCTAGGATCAAGTCCTGCATGAGGCTTACCGTGGGTAGCCTGCTTCTCCCTCTGCCTATGTCTCTTGCCTCTCTCTGTGTGTGTCTCTCATAAATAAACGAATAAAATCTTTAAAAATATATATTGGGGAAGCTCATGATGTTTGGAGGAAGAACTTTCTAACACTTGAGGTTTAACATTTAATATCAACACTGAAGAAAGGGATAGGTACATAGACCTTTTTTTGGCCTCAGTATGATATTTCTGATGCCGTTACACAATATTCATGTTCTTCCCTTTTGTCTGTGTTTCAGGTTTTCTGTCTCAACTGGTCTCTGACAAGCCCCTGACTGAATGCATCCGTGCTGGTCACTATGCAGCAAGCGTCATAATTAGGCGGACTGGCTGTACTTTTCCTGAGAAGCCAGACTTCCACTGACAGAAAAGCAGGAAACCCAAGCCCAGGAGTACAGATAGTGCTCTGATTGCTTCCTGAGAATTCCCATATTAATAAAGAAGAAAATTATCTGCCATCTTTTCCTACTATAATAATATTCATTCTTAATTTAGGGAGTATAGTAATGCTCAGTAGAATCTTTATTCTCTCAACAACCTAAAAAAATAATGTCTATTTCCGTAGTTTGATAGTGCTACTTAAATGTTGATTAAACAGGAATACAGCATTTCAATGGAAATTTTTATTTCATTTTCAATTACTTTGTAAATTCATGTGTATTTAGCAAATTGATCAGTTTTTTTACATTTCTGCTTTGAATGCAGATGCAATTTAATATAATAGATTTTTAAACAGGAATTAATGCTAACACATCAATCTTTAGCTTTTTATACAAGTATATTTAATTTAGAATTGTGTGTATGTATATATGTATGTGTGTATATGTATACATACATATATGTATACCACATATATAAATAATAAATGGTCAAATAAGGTACGGAAATATATATCTTGCCAAGTTATGCCAAATAATCTCTTTAGCACATACTCAAACATGTAATAAACTTTGGATAATTAAATAGTTTGCCAAATTATGATATTCAAATTATAATCTTATATTTACCTATGATACTCTGTGATTTGATACAAATAAAAAACTTGTCATATGGGAATTTTTTTCTGTCTTTGCCCTGTGCTCAATAAACTAAAGAAATAAGATCATTATTTAATATTGGGCCCTGAAATGATATCTAATTCATTGATGGTGATAGAACAACATAATACATTGAAAAATAACTTAGTATTTGAGGCAATGAGTCACTGTTTTAGGGAGACAGAATTGCATAATAGAACCTCTGGAGTCTGATTTAATTATCTTTATATACCCTGGGGCAAATTACTCAACCTCTTTTATCTTCCCTTCTATAAAATGGGATAATACAAGATCGTTGAGATGACTTAAGAGAGAATACCAAGTATATAATGCTAGCTACATGCCTAGTAAGTGCTTAATAAGTACCTGCTATTTTTATCATTATAAATATTATTCTTGAGTAAGAAAAAGATGAGATGCCTCGATGGCTCAGTTGGTTAAGTGTGAGACTCTTGGTTTCGGTTTGGGTCGTGATCTCAGGGTTGTGAGATCAAGCCCAGCATTGAGCCCCACATCAAGCTCCATGCAGAGTCTGCTCGAGATTCTTTCCTCTTCTCTCTCCCTCCTCTTCTCCTCCCCTGACTTACACACGTTCTCTCTCTCTCTCTCTCAAATAAATAAATAAATAAATAAATAAATAAATAAATAAAATCTTTTTTTAGAAAAAGAAAAAGGTGGGATGCCTGGGTGGCTCAGTGGTTGAGCATCTGCCTTCAGTCCAGGACGTGATCCTGGAATCCCTGGATCGAGTCCTACATCAGGCTCCCTACATGGAGCCTGCTTCTCTCTCTGCTTGTGTTTCTGCCTCTCTCTCTCTGTGTCTTTCATGAATGAATAAATAAAAATGTTTAAAAAAAAAAAAAAACGAAGACAAGCTGGGTGCTTGAGTATATTACAAAGTAGAAGAGAAATTTTAAAAAGCAAGAGTAGCTATTGTGTTTTCTTATTTTTCCGTCTATCTTTTTTTAAGATTTTATTTATTTACTCAGAGAGAAAAAAGAAGGCAGAGGGAGAGGGAGAGGTAGGCTCCCTGCAGAGCAGAGAGGCCCAGTGTGAGACTCAGTCCCAGGAGCCTGAGATCACAAACTGAGCCAAAGGCAGACGCTTAACTGACTGAGCCACACAGGCGACCTGATGTACCTTTAAATACTGCTTTATTTCTCTGAAAAAATCAGAGTTAAGACTTTTTTTTAGATCAGGGTAAGGATAATACATTTTTTATCTTAACTAAAGTCAAAGCAACTTTACCTAAAAGCTATTATTCTTACCAAGTTTTGCAAAGCAAGTATTGTAATTTTTTACCCTTCTGAAACAAACATGCATAATGGAAAGATTGTTTTAGACACAAGCTACAAAGGAAGCATGTGTTTGGCTGGCGGTCTGAAACTACCACCAGTGTTGAAATATAAAAATAGGCACTTATGGGGATCTCTGGGTGGCTCACCAGTTGAGTCCCTGCCTTTGGCCCAGGGTGTGATCCTGGAGTCCCAGAATCGAGTCCCACATCAGGCTCCCTACATGGAGCCTACTTCTCCCTCTGCCTGTGTCTCTGCCTCTCTGTGTGTCTCTCATGAGTAAATAAATAAAACCTTTAAAAAAAGATAGGCACTTATTCATTTATGTTACTATATCACCTTCAGAAAAGTATCCATTTAGTAATAATTCCATTAGATAAAGTAGGTTTAAAATGTAAACTTCTTTTAATGATTCAGTAGTAGTTCTATGTTCTAGTCCTCAGCTTTGTATCTCCTTAGACAAGTTCTTGAACTCCTCTGAGCCTTGGTTTTCTCAACTGTAAAATGAGGAAAACCTATCCACCCCTAGTGAGAGGATGTTAAGAGAATGCATATGTAAAAACATTTTATAAATGGCTAAATAAATTTAAATATGAAAAGCAGTTTGACATCTTTCAAAGGTACCAAAGCAATCTAGTGGGGAAGGGAAAGTCTTTTCAATAGACAACACTGTAAAAAAAAAAAAAAAAAAAAAAAAAAAAAAAAAAAATAGACAACACTGTAATAATTAAATATCTATATGAGAAAAAAAAATGAACCTTACCTCACACTATACATAAAAGAGATGGATCATGGCCATAACATAAAAGCCAAAGTATTCTGCTATTAGAAGAAGATACATGAGAATATTTTCACAACTTGAGTATAGGCAAAAGTTTCTTGGAGAGGGCTTTGAAAGCACTTACCACAAAAGAAAAAAATACTGATAAAATGAACTCGAAAAAATTTTTTTTGTTCATCAGGACATCATTAAGAATATGAATAAACAAGCCACAGGCCAGGATAAAGTATTCACAGCACATACATTTCGACAAAGAACTTCTATTTTAGACTATATTAAAAACTTTTACAACAATGAAAAGACAGATGACCTTACAAAACAAAATATGTGAATGGCCAATAAGCTCATGATGAAGTATGTAGCATCATTAGTCATAGAGAAATGAACATTAAAATTTCAATGAGTTAGTTCTGTACTAGAATGACTAAAATTTAAATGACAACACCAAATGTTAGAGAGGATGTGAAGCAACATTGCTAGTGGAAGTGTAAAATGTAACAACCATTTTGGAAAAAGGCCTGGAAGTTTCTAATAAAATTAAACACACCTATTCTTTGAGCCAGCCATTCCACTCTGGTATTTACCCAAGAGAAATGAAAGCATATGTCCACAAAAAGACTTGTATTAGACTATTTATAGCAGTTTTATTCATTGTTGCCAAAAACTGGAAACAGGGTAGTTGTCCAACAGCAGGAGAATAGATAAAAACTGTGGTATATTCAAACAATGGAATAATACTCAGCAAAAGAAAGAAATTACTGACAAAACAACATGAATCAATCTCAAAAACATTTTATTGAGTGAAAGAAGCCAGACATGAAAGAGCACAAACTGTAAGATTCCATATAAAGTTCTAGAACAGGCAAAACAAACCTATAGTGAAAAAATCAGACCAAAGATTGGCTTTGTGGGAGAGAGAAGTGGAAACTGGGAAGGGAGATGAAGGGCATTTTAGCTGACAGTGAAGTTCCATGTCATAATAGGGGATACACAGGTGTATGCATTTGTCAAAACTTGGAGAATGTCCTACTTAAGTTCCATGATTGTTTAATCACACATACAAAAAACTCAAATAATGAACTCTAGTTTATCATTAATGATATACATAAAAAATAGAGATGAAGTGCCTTGATGTCTTCAACTTACAGTGGAGTGCAGCAAAAAATGAGATGAATGGAAAGAGGGATGAAGAGATATATAGCAAGTACACCAAAATGTTAAATTTTGTAGAATGTAGGTTGTAAATACATGTTTGCTTTTCAACATTTCTGTGTGGTTGGAATTTTTCCTAATTGGAAAAAATATAAAGTATTTAGGAAAACCTATGAAACTTGATCAATAGCAGCATCTCAGGAAGAAGATAAAACAGAACATAATACAAAATCTTCCTCAAGTTATGATGGGATCACATCCTGATAAACCCATCAAAAGTTGGAAATATTTTACTTACAACTTAAAATGCATTTTAAGTTGAAAATGCATGTAATACACCTAACCTATTGAACATCATAGCTTAACCTCACCTACCTTCAATGTACTCAGAATTAGCTAGAGTTGGGCAAAATCATCTAACACAAAGCATATTTTATAATAAAGTTGAATAGGTCATGTAATGTTTGAATACTGTACTGAAAGTGAAACACAGAATGATTGTTTGCATCCAGAATGGTTGTAAATGTTTTGGTTGTTTGCCTCATCTGTTTAAAACCCTCTGCCCCCTTCAGTGTCAAGAAGCCTCCACCCTCTTTGACTATCCACCACTTAACCACTTTAACAGCCTTCCTACTGCTATCCCTCCTTGTAACCCTTCACTCCAGCCCAAACATAGAACTATGCTCATGCCTCTGTCTGGATTACTGTTTTTCTTCTACAAGATCTCAGTTGTAGATCCAATCCAAAAGTCAGGTCCTCTAAAAAGTTTTCTCCAGGGACGCCTGGGTGGCTCAGCGGTTTGGCGCCTGTCTTCGGCCCAGGGCTGATCCTGGAGACCCAGGATCAAGTCCCACCCACATCAGGCTCCCTGGATGGAAACTGCTTCTCTCTCCCTGCCTCTTTCTCTGTATTTCTCATGAATAAATAAATAAAATATTTTTTTAAATAAAAAATAAAAAGTTTTCTCGAAACCTCCAGGTTAGGACAGCCCAGGTGGCTCAGAGGTTTAGCCCCACCTTCGGTCCAGGGCGTGATCCTGGAGACCCAGGATCGAGTCCCACGTCGGGCTCCCTGCATGGAGCCTGCTTCTCCCTCTGCCTGTGTCTCTGTCTCTGTCTCTGTGTCTCTCATGAATAAATAAAATCTCAAAAAAATAAAAAATAAACCCCCAGGTTAGTTGCTAGTATATGCCTTCTTCTAAGGTAGGACTATCCACTGCCACATAGTAGATGCTGAATAAATGTTTGCTCATTGAAGGCCTCTCTCATTTCTCCAGATCCCTGTGGTGAGTTAGAGATTTGGGGATGGCAAAGTCACCAAACATTTTAGCTGCCAGGACAGCTATAATTGTTTATATTATCTGCCTATATTTCGGATCACATTCTCTATGATAGAACCCTCTTTTCTTTCCTATTTATCTTCATTCTTAAAAGTCTGTTCCCTAAGTTGGCAAGAGAAAAGGGTACCCAGGGTACGACAGCTGGACCACCTTCTCTTCCCATCCAAACTACATAATCTGGGATCCCTGGGTGGCGCAGCGGTTTGGCGCCTGCCTTTGGCCCAGGGCGTGATCCTGGAGACCCAGGATCGAATCCCACGTCGGGCTCCCGGTGCATGGAACCTGCTTCTCGCTCTGCCTCTCTCTCTCTCTCTCTCTCTCTCTCTCTGTGACTATCATGAATAAATAAATAAAATCTTTAAAAAAAAAAAACTACATAATCTATATGCATATAAATGAAGCATGATTGTGTGATACGCTGCAATCTTTTATCCTTTGTGACTTCTTGATCTTTTCCTATGTCAGGAAAATCTGGGATCCCTGGGTGGTGCAGCGGTTTAGCACCTGCCTTTGGCCCAGGGCGCGATCCTGGAGACCCAGGATCAAATCCCACGTCGGGCTCCCGGTGCATGGAGCCTTTTCTCCCTCAGCCTGTCTCTGCCTCTCTTTCTCTCTCTGTGTGACTATCATAAATAAATAAAAATTAAAAAAAAAAAGAAAATCTATAATGTGGCTAGAATTTGAGAACCAGGCTCTAATTTAATCCCTGCACTAATTAGCAACTAAAGGGGAAAATTATTACACCTTGCTGAGCTTCAGTTTCCGCTCTTTAAAATGACTTTGCATGAGACATTTTGGAAGACCTAGTACAATGTATAAATATGCAGGAGTCATTCATTCATTTAGCAAACATTCACCACTTAAATGTCAAGTAATGTGCTAGATGTAAGTATATAGAGCACAATAAAAATGCAAGGTTTTTTCTTGCAAGTGTGTTTTGGACTGTATTATGTTTTTAATATTCTATATAGTGGTGTTTCTTCCCCACTCCGCCCTCATTTGGTCAAAATAATTTTCTCTGATTTCCTTCTTTAAGGTCTGCTAAGTAGCATAGAGTGGTGGTTAACAGCATGGGCTTAAACCAGACATTCAAGGTTTGAATCCTGACGCTGCCACTTTTTAGCTGTGAGACATTGGGTAAGTCGCTTAACTTATTGGTGCTTTGCTTTCTGAATCTTTAAAGTGCAATAATACCTACCGCATTAGGTTTCATAAAGAATAAAAGCTTTAATATGTATAAGTCTTCAAATGTTATTGAGCTTTAAGAAATGTACTTAGCTGAGTGACGTAAGTCAATCAGAGAAAGACAAACGTTATATGTTCTCATTCATTTGGGGAATATAAATAATAGTGAAAGGGAATATAAGGGAAGGGAGAAGAAATGTGTGGGAAATATCAGAAAGGGAGACAGAACGTAAAGACTGCTAACTCTGGGAAATGAACTAGGGGTGGTAGAAGGGGAGGAGGGCGGGGGGTGGGAGTGAATGGGTGACGGGCACTGGGGGTTATTCTGTATGTTGGTAAATTGAACACCAATAAAAAATAAATTAAAAAAAAAAAGAAATGTGCTTAATAAGAAGTGGTGGTTATTATTATTTGCTACCTATGGTTCATAGAGTACCTACTTACCTTGCCATTAAATCAATCCTGTCCCAGGTACAAGAAAGCAACTAGATTAGAGACCTTGTTTCTCATCTATATTTTTAAAATAAGTATGTGATTATATTCTTATAGGCCTGCTCTACCCAGTATGGTAGCTACTAGCCTCATGTGGCTATTGAGCACCTGAAATGTGGCAAATGGGAAGAGTAGTGCTGCAAGTATAAAGTAAGCTAAATTTTAAAGATTTAGAAGAGAGGCATCAGGGAAAATAACTGAGAAAGGAATGCCATAAGTCTACCTCTCTATAAGATCAACTAAAAACTAGCAAAAACTATGAGAATCAACTTTTTCAGAATTCTGAACAGTAATAAAAAAAAACTTGAAGCAACTTGCGAGCACAAGACAAATGGCTGCATACATCAACTATACTCAAATTTTTTTTAAAAAAATTTAAATGGCTACATCTTGATAATGGTGAGCTACATGGCATTTTACCTTGCCCTACTCCCATCTTCCACACTCAAAGGAATGCAAGAAAGAAGAAGAAAGTATTGGCCTATACATAGAAAAAAAGCAACCAATATAAAACTGTCTCTGAGGAAGCCCAAACATAAGACTTACTGGACAAAGACTTTAAATCACCAGTTTAACCATGTTCAAACAGCTAAAAGAAAACATGTCTAAAGGAAAGCATAATGTCTTGCCAAATAGAGAATATCAATAGGGAGATAGAAAATATAAAAAGGAATCAAATATGGGATCCCTGGGTGGCGCAGCGGTTTGGCGCCTGCCTTTGACCCAGGGCGCGATCCTGGAGACCCGGGATCGAATCCCACGTCGGGCTCCCGGTGCATGGAGCCTGCTTCTCCCTCTGCCTGTGTCTCTGCCTCTCTCTCTCTCTGTGACTATCATAAAATAAATAAATTAAAAAAAAAAAAAAGGAATCAAATAGGGGCACCTGGTTGGCTCAAGTCTATAAAGCATGTGACTCTTGATATTGAGGTTGTGAGTTAAAACACCACATTGGGTGTAGAGATAACTTAAACATAAAATCTTAAAAAAATAAGGCAGCCCAGGTGGCTCAGTGGTTTAGCACCACCTTTGGCCCAGGGCGTGATCCCGGAGACCTGGGATCGAGTCCCACATTGGGCTCCCTGCGTGGAGCCTGCTTCTCCCTCTGCCCATGTCTCTCTCTCTCTCTCTCTCTCTCTGTGTGTGTGTGTGTGTGTGTCTCTCATGAATAAATAAATAAAATCTTTTTTTTTAAAGATTTTATTTATTCATGAGAGACACACACAGAGAGAGAAACAGACACAGGCAGAGGGAGAAGCAGGCTCCACGCGGGTAGCCCGATGTGGGACTCGATCCCCAGGACTCCAGCATCACACCCTGAGCCAGAAGGGAGACGTTCAACCGCTGAGCCACCCAGGCGTCCCAAATAAAATCTTTAAAAAAAAAAACTTTAAAAAAATATAGATACTCTGAAATTAAAAATTACAACGACTGAAATGAAATCACTAGAGGGGTTCAGCAGTGCATTTGACAAGGCAGAAAAAAAATCAGAGACTTGAAGGTAGCCCAATTGAGATTATCTGAGGAGCCTAAAGAGTAAGAAGACAAATGAAGCCCCATGGTACACCATCAAACATATCACTATACTCATAATAGGAATCCCAAAAGAGGAGAAGAGAGAAAGAATATGTGAAGAAGTAATGGCTGAAATATTCCCAAATTTGACAACAAACATAAATCTACCTGTCCAGTAAGATCCACAAACTCTAAGTAGGATAAATTCAAAGAGATTTGCAATCAAACATATTAAATCAAACTGCCAAAGGACAAAGACAAAGAATCTTGAAAGCAGCAAAAAAAAGAAGAGACTCTCACATACCAGGAATCCTCAGTAAGGTTAACAACGGATTTCTCATCAGAAATCAGGAAAGCTCTCCCTCTGCCTGTGTCTCTGCCTTTCTCTTTCTCTGTGTCTCTCATGAATAAATAAATAAAAATCTTAATAAAAAAAAAAAAAGAAGAAGAAGAAATCAGGAAAGCTAGGGTGCCTGGGTGGCTCAGTCAGTTGAGAGTCTCCCTTCGGCTTGGGTCATGGTCCTGGGGTCCTGGGATTGAGCCCTGAGTTGGGCTCCCTGTTGGGCAGGGAGTCTGCTTCTCCCTCTGCCTCCTCCTGCTCATGCTGGCTCTCTCTCTCTCAAATAAGTAAGTAAATAAATAAATAATTTTTTTTTAAAAAAGGATTCAGGAAAGCCGAAAGATAATGGGTCAAGAAAATGAAAATATAAGCCACGGGGGGGCGGGGGGGGGATTCCTGGGTGGCTCAGCAGTTTAGCGCCTGCCTTTGGCTCAGGGTGTGAGCCAGGAGACCCGGGGTCAAGTCCTGCGTTGGGCTCCCTGCATGGAGCCTGCTTCTCCCTCTGCCTGTGTCTCTGCCTCTCTCTCTCTCTCTCTCTCTGTGTCTCTCATGAATAAATAAATAAAATCTTAAAAAAAAAAAAAAAAGAAAAGAAAATATAAGCCACAGACTGGGAGAAAATATTTGCAAGAAACATATCTGATAAAGGACTGTTATTCAAAAATATACTAAAAACTCTTAAAACTCAACAATAAGTGCAGCCCGGGTGGCTCAGCGGTTTAGCACCGCCTTCAACCCGGGGCATGTGATCCTGGAGACCCCGGATCTAGTCCCATGTCGGGCTTCCTGCATGGAGCCTGCTTCTCCCTCTGCCTGTGTCTCTGCCTCTGTGTCTGTGTGTCTCTCATGAATAAATAAATAAAATCTTAAAAAAAAAAAACTCAACAATAAGAAAACAAACAGCTTGGTTAAGAGTAGGCCCAAGACCTGAACAGACATCCTACCAAAGAAGTCATACAAAGGAAAATTAATTATATGAAAAGATGGTCAACATCACAGGTCATCAGGTGATTGCAAATTAAAACATCTTCACACCTATTATAAAGGCCAAAACCCAGAATACGGAAAACACAAAATGCTTCTGAGGACGTTGAGCAACAGGAACTCTCATTCATTGCTGGTGGGAATACAAAATAGCGCAGCTACTTTTGAAGATTGTTTGGCTATTTCTTACAAAACTAAACATACTCTTATCATACTGACCCAGCAATCACAGTCTTTGGTATTCCACCCAAGAGTTGAAAACTTACATCCATCCTAAAATCTACATACAGATGTTTATAGCAGCTTTATTCATAATTGCCAAAAGTCGGAAGCAACCAAGATGTCCTTCAATAGGTGAATGAATAAACTTGTACATCCAGGCAGTGGAATAATATTTGGTGCTAAAAAGAAAGAAACTATCAAGCCATGAAAAGATATGCAAGAAGCTTAAATGCATATTACTAAGGGAGAGAAGCTAATCTGAAAAGGCTACAAACTATATGATTCCAATTATATAACATATTGGAAAAGGCAAAACTATGGCAACAATAAAAAGATCAGTGGTTGACGGGGCACCTGGCTGACTCAGTCAGAAGAGCATGTGACTCTTGATCTCAGGGTCATGAGTTCAAGACCCATGTTGGGTGTAAGCTTACTTAAATAAAAAAGAAACTTTAAAAAAACTAAAGATTATTGGTTACCAGAGGTTGAAGGGCGATGGGATGAATAAGCAGAGCACAGAGGATATTTAGGATAGTGAAACTGTTTCTGTATGATATTGTAATAATGAATACATGTCATTATACACTTATTCAAATCCACAGAATGTAAAACACCAAGAGTGAGCCCTAATGTAATATATAGAGTTGGGTGATAATGATGTGTCAATGTAGGTTCGTCATTTGCAAAAATGTACCACTCCTGTGTGGAATATTCATCGTAGGGGAGACGGTGCATGGAGGGGAGGCAGGGAGTATATGGTAATTCCCTGTACTTTCTATTCAATTTTGCTGTGAACCTAAAGCTGACCTGAAAAAAAATATATTAAAAATAAAAAAGCAGTGGGCTGACATATTCGAACTGCTGACAGAAAAAAAGCAAAAACAAAAAACTATTAGCCAAGAATCCAGCAAAAATACCCTTCAGAACTGGAGGTGAAATTGAGATTCCCAGAAAAACAAGTTTGGGGTGTTCATTGCTGGCCAAACTGCCCTAAAAGATACCCTTTGTCCTTCCAGCCGAAATGAAAGGACACTAGCCAGTAGCTTGAATCCACACAAAGAAATAAAGAACACTGGTCAGGGTATACATGGGTAAATATTTTTTAGATAATGTATTTTTATTGTAACTCTTAACCTATTTGATTTAAAAGATAACTAAGGGAGATCCCTGGGTGGCTCAGCGGTTCGGTGCCTGCCTTTGGCCCAGGGCACGATCCTGGAGACCCTGGATCGAGTCCCACGTCAGGCTCTCTGTATGATGCCTGCTTCTCCCTCTGCCTTTGTCTCTGCCTCTCTCTCTGTGTATGTCTGTCATAAATAAATAAATCTTTAAAAAAATAATAAATAATAAAATAAAAGATAACTACATAGGGGCTTTCAAGTCTATGTGGATTCTTTGTAGGTATGCCTATTAAATTTTATTTTCTCCTGTTAATCTGTCTCATATCAATTTGATTCTAAATCTAGCTAGAAAAGGGCACCTGGGTGGCTCAGCGGTTGAGCATCTGCCTTTGGCTCAGGTCGTGATCCTGGGGTCCTGGGATTGAGTTCCGCATCAGACTCCTCACTGGGAGCTTGCTTCTCCCTCTGCTTATGTCTCTGCCTCTCCCTCTGTGTCTCTCATGAATAAATAAATAAAATCTTAAAAAAAAAAAAAAAAACAGAGTAAAATGGTGGTTAACAGCATATGGGTGGGAGGAGAAAAGAGTGATGATGTTTAAGGGCGCAAACTTGTAATGAGTAGTAAATAAGCCATAGAGAGCTAATAATACACAGTATAATGAATATAGACAATAAATTTGCACTATAATTATGTAATATGAATATCACGACATTGGCAGTCATATATAATGTATGAAAGTAACGTGTTGTACACCTTAAACTCAGACAATGTAACCTGTCAGATTTATTCAGTTAATAAAGTGCAAATTAAAACAAGAAGTATCTCTTCACACTGATTGGAATCAATAGAATTAAGTTAAATTAAATCAAATCAAACTAAAACTGACCATAACATATATGTATTGGTGAGGGTGCGGTGGAACTAGACGTCTCATATACTCCTAGCAGGATATAAAATGGTAACACCACTTTAGAAAGAATTTTGGAAGTTTCTTAAAATATTAAATGTATACCTACCACATAATCCAAACATTGCATTCAGGTATTTACCCGAGAAAAATGAAAGCACACATTCATACAAAGATTTATGCATGAATGTTCATAGCAGCTTTGTTTATAATAGCCCTAAACTGGAAACAATCCAAATGTCCATCAGTAGGTGAATGGATAAACAAATTGAAGTATATACATACAAGAGAATACTACTCATCCATATATATGAATGAATTATTGATATATTCAAATAACATGGATGAATCTTAAAATAATTATGCTCAATGAAAAAAGCCAGACACAAATCAGTACATATTGTGTGATTTCATTTATGTAAGATTCCAAAAAATGCAAACTAAACCATCATGACAGAAATCAGTTTAGCGGTTGCGTGGGAATAATGGGGTGATAGGAAGGGGGAAGTGGGAAGAACGGGTTTCAAAGAGGCATAAGGGAAATTTCGGAGTGATGGATATGCTCGTTATCTTGATTATGAGATGGCTTCACAGCTATATACATATGCCGAAACTTACCAAATCATATACTTTATGTACATTTCATTGTATGTCACTTACACCTCAATAAAGCTATTTTTAAAATTACATGTGTTAATAATATAAAATGCTATAGCTGTTATAACAAAAGTGGAGCAGTTCCTCAAAAAGCTAAACATGGAGTAATCATCAGACCTGAGCAATTCCACTTCTACATATCCACCCAATAGAAATGAAAACACATGTCCACACAAAGAAACTTGTGCATGAATCTCCATAGTAGCATTAATCATAATAACCAAAACTCAGCAGCAGCTCAAATGTCCATCAACTGATGAATGGTAAATAAATGCTACATCCACCTAATGGAATATTATATTCAGACATAAAAAAAATCAAATACTAATACATGGTACAATAGGAATGAATGTCAAAAGTGTTATGATGAGTGAAAAAGCCATCACAGAACACCATATGCTGCATGATCCCATTTATATGAAAAGTCCGAAAGAGCAAAATCTGTAGAATCAGAAAATGAATTAGTAGTTGCCTAAGCCTAAGGGTGGGAGAGACGGGGAAGTGACTACTGATGGATACAAACTTTCTTTTGGAGATGATGAAAAAGTTCTAAAATTAAAATATGGTAATGGTTGCACAATTCTATAAATATACTAAAAACCATTGAATCATATGCCTTAAACACGTAAAACTAATGGCATATAAATTATATTTCAACCAAAAGCTGTGAAAAATTGCATATATGGCTGGAATTATATTTTTGTTGTATACTACCATTTCAGAGAAACACAGCGTGGTGCAAAATATGGGCCAGAGTAAGTAGGACATTGTAGTGCTCATGATATGCCTCCTCTGCATATAATAAGCACTCCATGGAAATTTGCTCATTATTAGCATAAGACAAATGTTGCAGCCAATAAAAATTATTAGAGGTAATTTTTTGACCCCAGGATTTTTAAAAATCATCATGTGTAAAAAGATTTTAAATAGCCTGTTTACATTTTCTAAGTAATAATTAAACTCTCTAAAGTTAGCTTGAATGTACAAATTACTTTCAAGTCTAGAATAGTTTTTGTCTTTAATGATTTTCATGTAATGACTGAGGATGCCATCCCCCACTCTCCTCCATTTACATCAGAGTTTTCTTTCCATCTTGTCAGATTGCTGCCTTGGGAAAGTTCAGACAGAAGCAAGCTTTCTAATCAAGTGCCACCTAATGGTGCGTCAATATTTGGCTGTCTCAGATCTTTAAGTCCACCAAATGAATTTTACTGAGTTTGATGCCAGAATCAAATAACTTTATGGTCCTAAACTGAAAGCATGATGTCTGTGTGTGTTTGGGGCATGAAGATGACTGGCAGTTTATTTTTTCCAAAAGGATGGAACTGTCTTCCTTTCCAAGGGAAAAGATGATCCTAAAATATCCTGTATGAAAAATAAAGAAATGAAAGCTTTGATAAGCATAGCAATCCCACAGATGTCCATGTCCTAATCCCTGAAAACTGTGAGCATATTATGTAACGTGGCAAAAGGGACTTTGCAAATGTAATTAAGGTTACAGACTTTAAAATAAGGAGATTATTCTGGATGATCTGGGTGAGCCCAGGCTGATCTGGGTGAGCCTTTAAAAGCAGAGAACTTTCTCTAACAGGAAGTAGGAGAAATGAGGCAGAAGGAGAAGTCAGGCAGATTTGAAGCATGAGATGGACGCAATGCACCATTGCTGGCTTGGAAGTCATAGGAGCAATGTGACAAGGAATACAGGAAAGCTAAGAAGCTGAGAGGGGCCCCAGGGCTCCAGGCTGATGGCCAGAAAGGAAACAGGACCTACAACCCTCAGCCCTACAACCATAAGGAACTGAATTTGACCAACCACCAGAGTGAACTTGTTAGAGGATTCTTCTCCAGAGCCTCCAGTAAGGAAAAAAGCCTTGCAGATATCTCAATTTGGGCATTTTGGAATCTGAAGGAATTTACCACCAGACTTGTGACTACAGAACTGTAAGATAACAAACGAGTATTGTTTTAAGCTTCTAAATTGTGCCAATTTGTTACATGGCGGTAGAAAACCAATACAAGAGTTACTGAAGGGCAGCCCGGATGGCTCAGTGGTTTAGCGCCGCCTGCAGCCCAGGGCGTGACCCCGGGGTCCTGGGATCGAGTCCCGCATCGGGCTCCCTGCATGGAGCCTGCTGCTCCCTCTGCCTGTGTCTCTGCCTCTCTTTCTCTCTCTGTGTCTCTCATGAATAAATAAATCTTTAAAAAAAAAAAAGTTAAAAAAAAAAGAGTTATTGGAAAAAAATTTAGGAACCCTGTGTGCTTAAAAATTCTTTGCCAGGGAAGATAAGGGGAGTGGTGCTTAAATTTTAAAATTGGAAGACACATTCAGGGATATAAATAAAAATATTATGGGAGGAATCATATCACAGAACCAAGGCTTTGGGCTCGCAAACTGGCTCTGACATTGGGCTCTGCAGCAGGCATGGAACTGGTCTGATAGATTTAGCTACGGTTGTGCAAATTCAGAAAGATGCAGAGGATAAAGAAAAGAAGTGGGCAACATTGGACTTTTATTCGTGTCTGATGTCTGCAATTCCTATGGGGAGGTTCTATGAGAAAGGAATAGCCTTGATGCTGCTTTTTGCCCCCTGCTTGCCATCACTGGAGTTTTCTACTCCATACAAAGCCAATTGGTCACCCCTGCCTCCAGTCATCAGCCCAGCCTGGCACCAACCAAGAGTATTGGAAAGCTCTAGAATGGGGTCATACTTGGTGGTCCTCCCTGGAAAAAGAAAGCCAGTCCTTCCAAGAAATGCACATACAAGGCCACAGTTCCCCAGAGAAAAGGCAGGACCAAAGCATGAAATACATCTCTTGCCATTTGGCTTGTTGCTGTATAAATCTTTATTCTGTCTTGCTTCCATAAATTCTTCAAAGGTCTGAGACTCAGGAAACCTGGGGCATTTGCCCAATTTTAGTCTTCCAGCTTGAACATGATGATTGTTCAAGTCATTGCCAAGGAATAAGAAACAATTAATTCCAAAGCTATATATGCTATAGAAATAATGGTGAGGTTTCCAATTTATTTTACAAAGCTAACATACACACATACCCTCCACAGGCTAGACCAGACTAGTCTCACTTATTTATATGGAATTAATACACTTACAGCCTAAGTGGACTACTACTAAATCTAACCCATCAGTACAATATGTTAAATAATATTCCATTACCAAGCAGAACTTGGCCCAGAAATGGAAATATAATCAATATTTTAAAATTTATTAATACTATATACAGTGTCTGTTTGGTACATAGCATAGTCTTGGTATCTAACAAAATGACTGGCATGCAGTAGACAGTAAGTATTTGCTGAATGAATATTCACTATCAATAATCCATTTGAAAGTAAAATGAGAAGAAAAAGTACCAATTATAGCAATTCTATATAAGTATATAAAAATGTATATATACACATGTGTGTGTACATGTATATGTTTCACCCAAGAATAAACTTAACAATATGTATTCAATATTTACTTGACAAAAAAATTAAAGAGCAAAATTTTACCAAGGTACATAAAAGGAGATAAATGAATGTGCAACAATGTGACTACACTTAAAAAATACTGTATTGTATACTTAAAATTTGCTGAGAGTAAACCCTAAATGTTCTCATCACAAAGAGAAAAGAAAAAACAGAAAAAACAGAAAGGAAAAGAAAAGAAAAAAGAAAATGTCAACTATGTGAAGTGATGTGTATGTTCATTACCTTCATTGTGATGATCATTTCACAATGGATATGTGTATCAAATCATCAAGTCATACACCTTAAATATATACAATTTTAAATTGTCAATTCTCCCTCAATAAAGATGGAAAAAGGAAAGAAATATTTCTGAAATAATCCTGAAAACAAAAAAATAAAACATGTTGTATTAAAAAAGATAAAGATAGGGATCCCTGGGTGGCGCAGCAGTTTAGCGCCTGCCTTTGGCCCAGGGCGCGATCCTGGAGACCCGGGATCGAATCCCACATCGGGCTCCCGGTGCATGGAGCCTGCTTCTCCCTCTGCCTGTGTCTCTGCCTCTCTCTCTCTCTCTGTGACTATCATGAATAAATAAATAAAATCTTTAAAAAAAAAAAAAAAGATAAAGATAAATACACAAGAGACATGCCACATCTGTGGATAAGAAAATGCAATTATTATAAAGATGTCACTTCTTCTCAAATTAATTTATAAATGTAACGCAGGTCCCATTAAAATCCAAAAGAGATTTTTGGAAGAGGTGAGTCAATGAATTTCGGGAGGAAAAAAGAAATATGAGGGGATATCTTAAGTACTAAAACCTATTATAAAGCCAGAGTAATTAAACATCGAGATTTGGCATATATCAGTAAAATAAAACTTAAAACCTTCCAACAGACCCAAATATAAATAACTATTTAGTATATGATAAAAGTAGCATTTAAAATCAGAGGGTGAAATAGGTGAAGGGGGTCAAGGGGTACAAACTTCCAGTTATAAAATAAATATCATGGGGATATAATATACAGCATGGTGACTATAGTTGATAATACTGTATTACATATTTGAAAGTTGCTAAGGGAGTAGATCTTAAAAGTTCTCATCACAAGAAAAATAATTTATAACTATGGTGACATATTAACTAGACAATGTGGTGATCATTTCACAATATATACAAATATCAAATCATTATGCTGTATGTTTGAAATTAATATGATATTATATGTCAATTATATCTCAATAAAAAAATCAAAGGGGGAAATATGCTAGCAAATAGTGCTAGGATACTTGGCTTCTGTTTGGAAAAATTAAGTTTGAGTTCCTACTGTATGCCAATCATCAAAGTAAAGTTCCAAATACATGAGTTATTTTAAAGATTAATTGGTTGATTGATCGATTTTAGCGGGGCAAGGGACAGAGGGAGAGGGAGAGAAAATCTTAAGCAGACTCTGCACTGAGCACAGAGCCTGGCACAAGTCTTGAACCCATGACCCTGAAATCACAACCTGAGCTGAAACCAAAAGTTGGAAGCTTAACTGACTTTGCCACCCAGACACCTCTATGAGTTAATTTTTTAAAAAGATTTTATTATTCATGAGATAGAGAGTGGGGGAGTGGGAGAGAGAGAGAGAGAGAGAGGCAGAGACACAGGCAGAGAGAGAAGCAGGCTCCATGCAGGGAACCTGATGTGGGACTTGATACCAGGATTCCAGGATCACTCCCTAGGCCGAAGGCAGATGCTAAGCAACTAAGCCACCCAGGGACCCCTTAAAATATTTTAAAAATCAGGGACACCTAGGTGGCTCAGTGGTTGAGCATCTGCCTTTTTGGCTCAGTTCGTGTTCCCAGGTCCTGGAATCGAGTCCCACATCTGGCTCCCTGCATGGAGCCTGCTTCTCCCTCTGCCTGTGTCTCTGCCTCTGCCTCTCTCTGTGTCTTTCATGAATAAATAAATAAAATCTTAATAAAATGAAATAAAATCTTTTTAAAAATCATAAAAGATGCATAGTTTTGCCTATATAAAATTTTAAAACTTATATTTGATTTTTTAGATGAAAAAACAAACCACAAACAAGGGTAAGATATTGGCAATATGATAGACAAAGGCTTATTATCTTTAATTTGAAAAACAGTCTTGCAAAGCAGAAGGAAAAATACATACAACCTTTTAAATAAAATGAACAAAAGACAATTCACAAAAGAATAATACAAATGAAAAAAGTGTTTATACTCACTAATAAACATGAAAATACAAATCAAAATAAGTTATCTTTTTATACTTCAGACTGGCAATGATTTAAATAATGATAATATAAATACTGGGAAGCAAGGACTTCAGATGCTGTAGAAAGTGGTTAAAAGCTTTTAAAACATGACCTAAAAAAATAAAATAAAATAAAATAAAATAAAATAAAATAAAATAAAATAAAATAAAATAAAATAAAATAAAATAAATAAAATAAATAAATAAATAAATAAATAAAACATGATCTAGAAATGCTGTATCTAGAATTTTTTTCTGAAGGAAAGATCAAGCAATGTATGTAATGATTTTTGTTCAAAGATATCATCATGGAATTCCTTAAAATATTTTTAATGGAAATAATTAAAATGTTCTGCAATAGAAAACTGCTCTGGTAACTTATGGTCAAGTATATGATGGAATACCACAGAGCCCTTAAAAATCATGTTCAAGAGGGGCACCTGGCTGACTGAGTCAGTAGAGTATCCTGCTCTTAATCTTGGGGCTGTGAGTTCAAGCCCCACATTGGGCCTAGAGCTTACTTTAAAAAAAAAAAAAAAAAAAAAAGTCCCGCTGAAGAGTGTGTTCTCCTTGGTAAATATCAGAATGTTCAAGCCATTGGGCTCTGGAGTCAGACCTATATTCAAAACCTGTCTCTTCCCAGATTTGTGTCCCCAGGCAACTGTGTAACCTCTCTCAACTTCAATGTCCATACCTACCGTTTAAAGTCGTTGTGGGGAGGGGTGCCTGGGTGGCTCAGTCAGTTAAGTGTCTGACTCTTGATTTCGGCCCAGGTCATGGCCTCAGGGTTGTGAAATCCAGCCCAGTGCTGGGCTCTGTGCTCCACAGGGAGTCTATTTTATCTTCTTTCCCTCTCCCTGTTCCTCCTCCCCTCCCCCCACTGTGCTCATGCTAGAGGGCACGCAGGGTCTGTCTCCCCTGCTCAAGTAAATAAATCTTTAAAAATTAAATAAAATTGTTGTGAGGATAAAATAAATCATTTTCTATGAAGTGCTTATAAACACAGTGACTGGCATTCAATGAGTATTCACTGCTCTTATATATGGTGTGACTGGATTCTAAATCTTGAAGGCAATAATGCTAGCATACAAAAGACTTTTTTTTTTAAGATTTACTTATTCATGAGAGACATAGAGAGACAGGCAGAGGGAGAAACAGGCTCCATGCAGGGAGCCCGATGTGGGACTTGATCCCGGGTCTCCAGGATCACACACTGAGCTGAAGGCAGTGCTAAATTGTTGAGCCACCCAGGCTGCCCACAAAAGACTTTTAATAACCATCCTTTTAAAAGTAAAATATGATAAATATGATGGGGAGGGTTGACTGGGAAAGTTATACTTAGGTCAAAAAAGAAGATGTGACTGTAAAACAATGACATTGGTTTTATTTTATCCTATTTTCTTTAAAAATGTTAAGTAATCTTCACATCCAACATGGGGCTCAAACTCACAGCCCTGAGACCAAGAGTCACATGCTGTATAGACTGAGCCAGCCAGGTGTTCCCCCCCACACACACTTTTTTTTTTCTTTTTGACATTGGTTTTGTATGACTTAATTCAAACACTCAGGAGAAAATGCCAAAAAGAGAGCTTTCAAAAGTTTTAAACAGTAGCAGCATATTGAAATAAATGTAGATAGTCTCAGGAGGTGAATTCTTGGAAAGACAAGATTCATTTAGATATAAATGTTCTGTTCAAGGGTATGGGTCTCTTTATTTTCATGCTGTAACCCTACAGCCTTTTCTACATGGTCCACCTCAAAATACCTTTAGTAGTTGATTCACTCAACAAATACTTTCTGAGTACCTAGTGTGTACTAAGGACTGCCACAGGTTTAAGGTCTTTGCCATTGGGGAGTGATTTATTGTGGTTGGATGACATGGTCTCACCTCCCCAAGGTTCACAGTGCCCTGGAGATCCTGGTGCTGGGTCACCCAGGAAAACCCCAGGCTTACCTCCTTGGGAATAAGGAGGTCCTGGCTCTGTCTGCCGCATGCCCAACTGTGTGATCCCAAACTGGCTTGTGAATCTGTATCACAACCTCCTCATCTATAAATGAAAGTGTTAGGAGGATGACATTTGATTTTGTTCTTTATGCTACAAGCACAAAGAAACTAGTGACCCAGGACACACACACACACACACACACACACACACCTGAAAGATGTTTCACAAATGCCAAGGCCATGCCTAGCTCTGTTTTTCAAAAAAGGTCTGGCAGAGAAATAAAGGCTCAGGTCGTTAGTGGCTGCCAGCCTTTGGGTTCTTAGGCAAATTGTCTTACCTCCCCTATGAAATCAGGTTCTTGGTGTAGATGATCTCTGAAGTCCTTCCATTTTTGAAATTCCGTTTTGGGATCATTCGATTCTATTCAACAATCATTATTGAGCACTCTGTGCCAGGCACTTTCTAGGCCCAGAGGAATGACTCATAGACTCCATCATGTAATGACTCACCACCTTATTGAATCAGACAAGGGGATGTAGCACAGAGATGGAAATAGGTATGTGTATGCTTGTTCCAGGGTAGGCTTATAACATGCCGGGAGGTCCTTAATAAAAGGCCATGATCTTTGCCTATCTTCTATATGGGCCTTGGCCATTTTTTTATGGGCATTGAATATCCTAGAAGTCATCAAACACATACTCTCACCACATTTCTGTCCCCTGTTTTGAAGGAGAGGTGGGAAGCCTCTGTCCATTCTCTGTGGCCAGAACCAGCTTACAGCAAGCTCTGGTGTCAAGGACAAATGCTGCCTATGCTGAATGTGATGAGGGACAAGTACAGAATACAAAATACAGCTAACGGCTGAATTGATTATCTTTCTAAAATCTAAATGTTGTTTTTTAGCCCTCACCCCCCCACTTTGGGAGGGCTTTACTTTTATCAGTTAGGTCTTTCAAATCAATATCATGCAAAACAAAATTACAGTCATCGAAATCCAAAAATGTTTCCTCATTTAAGATCCACAGCTGAACCCATTCGACCACTTCCTATCAGAAGATACTCCCTGAACTGTCAGCCCTAAAGTTCCCACTGCCCAACAAGGCCAAATGCTACACACACACACACACACACAAAACAAACCCTCCAAGCCAATTGACTTTATTTCCAATGCCAAACACAGCTTTGAAATACAGGTTTAGACAGCACGCGGACTGCTGGGGAATAATTGCTTCAACAGGATCAGCCCTTTAAGGGCCAAAGGAGTAAACATGATCTTCCACGTGAGTAAAGTGCAGTAGCTGTACACAGATGAGACACATTAAAGGTCTACCTCCAGCTGCACAATCAGAAGTAGACTCTTTCCTTGCTCAAGTGTGAAAGCCCATCTATAAACAGCCTTCACAGCTCTGTGGTGCCAGACAATTGGACCATTGAAAGACAGGACCGGTAAGTGTTCCCCATTTCCAGGGATTATTCTGCGTGGCCCCGTAGAAATAGGGCGCTTTGTCCTGCTTCCCCTTTATGTGAATAAGTGTCTCATTCTTCCAGAAGCCACTGCTCCTGCTCCGTCTCTTGCTGTTACTGTTTACCTTTAGCAGCAGCAGGGAAGCCAATGTAAGGGAGCCAATCACAAAACAGTAACATTCCGGTGCTAGGGGCCTAGCATTCTCTCCCTAGGCATTGCTATTTGGCTCATAGACCCATTACTCAGAGTGGACTCAGGATGGTTTGGGGTAGAGGTTTTCTGGGAAGCAATAAAGCCACCCAGAAAGCCATAGTAAAGTACCCAACCCGAAAACATCCATTGAGACCTAACATACACCAGCAGTTTCCAGGCCCTGGGGCAAGAGCTCTGTTTGTGACCAAGTCCCTGCTCTCATGGAACACCCATTTAGTGAGGCCACAGAGATAAGAACTAATTACATCATATGTCAGGTGGTGTTCAGGGCAAGAGAGAGAAATCGGGACAAGGGGAGAGATGCTATTCTAGATAGCTGCTCAGGGGCGGTTCCTCCAACAAGGCAATATTTGAATGAAGAAACAGATTGAGTCATGCGCATTTCTGAGGCAAGAGAGTTGCAGCCAGAAGAACCAGTAAGGAAAAAGGCCCCAGTCAGGGTGTGCTTGGCATTTTGAGGACCTGCAGGTGGCACTTTGAGGAGCTGGTGACAGAAATTCCTCCCACAGAGCCTCTTATAGAAGATACTGAGGTAGATGACGAGTAAGGAGCTTCCTTTTATTTTTTTAATTTTTGAAGTTTTTATCTTGAAAGATTTTTTTAAGTAAGCCCTATCCCCCAACGTGGGGCTTGAACTCATGATCCTGAGATCAAGAGTCGCAAACTCTACAGATGAACCTGCCAGGCACCCCGGGAGCTCCCTTTTAAAAGTGCTGGTGACGATCTCTGTGTGAACAGCAGGTTGATCCTGCCCATAACTGGAGCTCATGTCTTCTAATCCCTCCATCCAGTCTCCTCAACACATGTTTTCTCTAGAGGGCCCCAGCTGCTGAAATCCAAGCAGCCTCACAGACCAACCACAGCAGGATGAAAATGAGAAAAACAGGCCAATCTTAAAAATATTCATAAAGAAAAACAAGTCTTTGGCTAATTTCTGTTGATCGTTTACTAAGTTAAAAACACTTTATATAATATCTTGTATGTAGATGTGATTATCTGCCTTATACACATGAGTTACCTGAAGCAGGATTTGAACCCAGGCTGTCTGACTCCAGAGCCCATGTTCTTTTCCGCAGCATAGCATCTTCTCCTGTGCGCTGCAGTCATGTATTAGATACAACAGACCCATTGCTAACCCACTGGTTACAAAGTGTTGCCAGGGAGCAAACCTCCGGATTTGGTTTGAGATTGCACAGGGACCCCTGATAACTAGCAAGTTGTTTGTATACAGCGCTGTCACTTACTTCCTCACCGCCTACGTGTCTCCTAAATGTGTGCCATGTCTCCATTGCAAGTTTGGCCATTCCACAAACCTACGAGGTAGCAAAATGCCATCTTCAGACCAACTCACATCTGAAGCACCACGGTGGGCCCTCCAGTGATGAGCCTAAGTGCTTTCTGCCAAACTGGTGCCATATGTGTAGCTGGCACACATGATATGGCCCAAAGAGGTTAATATTCATTTCCCTTTCTCCAAAAGACTTTTAGTACATGGAATCGGGGCAGCCCAGGTGGCTCAACGGTGTAGCACCTGCCTTCGACCCAGGGCATGATCTGGAGTCCCGGGATCGAGTCCCACATCAGGCTCCCTGCATGGAGCCTGCTTCTCCCTCTGCCTATGTCTCTGCCTCTCTCTCTCTCTCTCTCTCTCTCTCTGTCTCATGAATAAATGACTTTTAAAAAAAAAATAGTACATGGAATCATGGAATGTCAGAGTCAAAATGGACCTGAAGTTCTCTGACACCAATCTTCCTCTGATCATTCCCGTCTACTACTCCATATTTTTGCCAAGTGGTCATCCTGCTTATGCTAGAACACTTTAGTTTCCAGGGAACATACCACCTCCTGCGCAGCTCTTCAGTCTCTGGGCAGCTCTGGGCAGCTTCCTTACACTGTGTCAATATCTGGCCTCCCTCAGTCTCCACCCTGTGAAATTAATTTGTACTCTTCCCGGGAGGCTATGCAGTATACCTCTAATCCCTGTTATGAGGAAGCCAAACATTTGCTATATACTTCTGTTAATATAGCCTAAAGTCACAGCTTTTTTGACACTTACATCATACTGTTGACTCACATTGAGGTTTTCTTCAACTAAAACTTGTGGGGTTTTTTTTAGTTTATTACTGTTAAGCCATATCCTTGTGTCCCCACTAGCACGCTTGATTTAATGGGTTATAAGACCTTATATTTATCTTTATGAAACTTCCACTAGATGGGCATTTATTGATTAAGTCTTTCTGGATCACAATGTTATGCATTTTCTTGCTATTCCTCCCACTTTCACTTCACCTATGATTATTTAGGGAAGCATCTGTCAACAGGGTTTCAAAATCAAATACCTATGGAGACCAAGGAGGTGACATAAGTGGATCAATGAGACTGGAGAAGTACACACTCTGTTTGAGTGCTATGGGCTCCATGAACAGGGGAGCAAAGCCCCTTGGCCTGGGCGGGGATGGGGGGACAGCTGCTGCTTACTCCAGCTGACTCCAGCTCTGCAGAAATGCAAATGTACTCTTGCCAGATTTCCAAATTGCATAACAGAATTTAGAATTCTGAATTTTTAAAAATTACTTGATTTTAAAACATTGACTCTATGTTTTTTTTTTAACAGCATGTGAGACAAAAATATCCTTAGAACAGATACCCTGTGGGCCACCAGTTAGCAACCAATTCATTCATTTGTTCACTCATTCATTCATCGTGAAGCTAGTTGAACTATAATGATGGTGGTTAAACCTGTAACATGCACTAGCAACCACCTTCCAAGGCGATCTGAATTCACTCTCTTTCAGCCTCTGGATGTGGTCCTTCCACCACCTGCAAAACCACCTGCTTGGGTTGAAATCCAGCCTTCTTTTCACAATCTTGCCCAGCTATCCTGGGGACTCCTCCACAGAGAAAGTGACTCATCTCAGAAGAGAATATATACAGTGTAGGAGGGCAGAGCTCAAGCCCTGGAGTCAGACAGTGCTGTGTTCTCATCTTCCCACTGTCACTTCTGTCTGTGTGGCCTTCGGCAAATCCCCTCACTTCTCTCTGCTTTAGTTTTCTCATCTGTAAAATGGAGATAAGAATAGTATCTACTTCATACAATTGATATAAGTACTTTACAAAATCAGAGTAGAGTGCTTAGCTCAGGATCCAGTGCAGAGAAAGTAATCAGTAAATTTTACCTATTCTTGTTTGTGGTTATCATTATTATTATGGATCACCTTATTATCTCTGATATCTACTGCAGATGGTGATCAGACGAGAAGAGCCTAGTGAGCAGAGAAGAGACGTCCTTAGGAACCCATCTTTATTCCATCACTCATGACCTCCTCAGCCCAGCAACCTCAGAACATCACTAAAGCTCCTCTTAGAGAAAATACCTCCAATGGTGAGAACAGAAATTTTAACTTTGTTTGACACAAACCAGATCATGCCACTCCTCTCCTTAAAAACTTTTGGTGAGGGGCGCCCAGGTGGCTCAGTTAAGCGTCTGCCTTCAGCTCAGGTCATGATCTCGGGGTCTTGGGATCGAGCCCCATGTTGGGCTCCCTGCTCTCAGCAGGGAACCTGCGTCTCCCTCTGCCCCTCCCCCTGCTTGTGCTCTCTCTTTCTCAAATAGATAAAATCTTTAAAACAAAAACTTTCGGTAAGGGTTTGTTTCCTACCAAATGGAGTTTAAATTCCTTTGCCCATCATTTGCAGTCCCCTCCCATGTGGCCTCTGCCCACATCTCCAGCTCTTCTCTCAGGAGACCTTCCCCAGGAGCAGCCTCAGGAGTTGCGTGCCTACCAGCCACCTGGCCTTCCAGACCCATCCCATAAGCTCTTCTTCCAGGTGAAGTGCCTTCACCTTGTTCTTCACTGACTAAATCCTATCCATCCTTCAGACCAACCCTGTGAAGGATTTTCTTCAGAGTGATGAAAAATGTTTCCTTTGAAAATCTTTAGTGTTTTCTGTTTCTACTACTTATTTGGCATTTAGCATACTCCTATTTTAAAAAAAAAAAAAACTTCATTTTATTAATTTATTTTTAAAGATTTTATTTTTCATAATCCTTACATCTAGTATGGGGCTTGAACTTACAACTCTGAGGTCAAGAGTCACACACTCCACCAACTGAACCAGTCAGATGCCACTACGCTTAGCATATCCTGCTTTCTATTGTTGCTCAACCGATAAATCACAGAAGAATGACTAGGGCTTGGTCTTTTTTGTGATTCTTCTCTCAACACACACCCACACACACGCTCGCGCACACTCCACATAGCACAAGGCTGAGAACACTGAGAATGCTCAATAAAGAAACATTTTTGGCCTCAATGAATGGCCTGAAGGACTATTCCTTTCAACAATTATGGCCCAATAAATTATCCTGGCATTGCCTCCTGGAGGGAAAGGCCACACCAAGGCTCCCGCAGATGGAGAAACTGCTCTGTCTGCCAAAACCCAGATGCAGGGCAGCCGTGGCTCTGTTTGGCTGTCTACCTGAATCCGAGTTTAACAACTTGGCCTGCAATTTTACAGCCTGAGTCACCAGGATCAGCACAACAGCATGACTTCTTTGTCCACATGCTGGTGCCAGGTGTTGAAGGAGGACATGGTGGCTCCTCCAGCTCAAGGAGACCTGTAGGGGAGGGGGTAACTGCCCCGCCAAGCTCGGAGGCCAGGGCACTTATCTGCAAAAGGACCCTAACTGGGAAAAAAGAAATGGGGAGAGTTTATAGCATGAGGATTCTGGGCTGGATACTGCAGGAGGAAGTGTACCAAGCTGGAGGTTGAGATGGTGGGACGGGGAGGGGGATATAGAATCACCTTTAAAGTCATGACTGAACTGGACAAAGCTAAGAAAGAGGGCCTAGACTCAGTCAGATTTTATGTCCATACTGTAAGAGTTATGTTCCTAAGAAGGTAAAAGAATTCAAGAGCCCATTAGATTTATCCAGATTTTTTTTAAGTTTATTTATTTAGTTTAGTCATCTCTGCACCAAACATGGGACTCAAACTTATGACCCCAACATCAAGAGTCTCATGCTCTACCCACTGATCCAGCCAGGCACCCCAGGAATCCACCAGACTTAAATCTTTAGAATTGAGGTTACCTATCTTAAGAGCCAAAGAAATGCAGTATCCAAATAAGCACTATAAGGGTTGAAGACTTCTGCAAGTAGAGGTTAGAAGGTCTCTGGCTTTGTCAGTTGTCAGCATTCCCTTTTTTGGGTTATAGAGTCAATGGCACAGCAACTATAAATAGGGTTCATGGGTTCATGGCAGTGCTATGCTGGTTAAGATTTAACAACCGGTTCTCTAAAAAAGCCCTGACTTGTAGCATTTGCAGATTTCCATGGTGCAAATACACCCAACATAGCCAATTTCAAATTACTAACACAAGGCTCAGAACATGGAGCTGGGAAGAGACAGCACAGCTGGCTCTTGTGATCCTACACGAGTGGCTCCAGCACTAGCACACGGATTCCCTGAATCCCGTCAAGGTCACCAACAAGAATCTCATCAGCCGCCCACTTCTCTGGTGCTTTTGCAATCTTAAGCAAGTCAATGCAGCAACCTTAAAAAAAATACACGCGAAGATAACTCCAGAAATTGTGTGAGATACTAGAATCCCCTTAATGGATAATTATCTTAGAATTAAGTATGGGAATGTTGAAAAGAAGAATACTCATGGTATTAATATGTTCAAGTTGAGATGTTTGTGCTTATTCGGTTTTTTATGTACTTACCATGCTGAAAGGAATTTGGCCTATTCATGTAACAGCTCAGCCTTGTGACTGTAATTTCAAGTATGCAGTCAATCTTTCTCTTCCTTCCCTTCCCCGACTGTCCGAAAGCCATTAGGTGAGGCAGAGCAAAGTAGATTCATAGTCAGTCCTCATTATTTGTGGATCTCATATTTGCAAATTCACCTACTGACTAAAATGCATTTGTAACCTCAAAATCAATACTGATGGTGCTTTTGCAGTCATTCACAGACATGCACAGCACGGCAAAATATTTGAAACACCGCGGGAACACCTTCCCAGCCAAGGCCAAACAAGGCGACACTCTGCCTTGTTTCAACTCTCGTACTGTCAATATTACTGTCCTTTTCTTGTCTACTTAGTGCCACATGTTTCACATTTTTGTTATTTATTGCTGATTTCACTATTTAAGATGACCACCAAGCGTAGTCCTGAAGTGCTGCCCACTTTTCCCAAATGTAAGAAGGCCGTGATGTTACAGAGAACATGTGTGTTAGATAAGCTTTGTTCAGGCATGGGTTATATATACCGCTGTTGGCTGTGAGTTGAACGTTAATGAATCAACAGTATCTATTAAGTAAGATGCCTTAAACAGAAATGCACATAAAACAAGGTAGTTTTGATTGGTTAACAAGAATGTGGCCGGAGGCCCTCAGGAACCTAACTCTGTATTTCTCTTAGGAGCAAAGATTGGGCACTCACTAATTCAGTGTTTGCAACAACTTTATAGAACAGAACTACCTCAAATGAGAATCTACTGTATCTTCAGAATGAGTGAGGAGCCACAGCCGACCAGGGCAGGATGAGGAAGGGATCCATGCAGGGGGAGGGGAGAGAGTCCAAGCAGGGAAAAGAGGGTGGCAGCCCCGGTGAGAGACTGATTGACTAATAAATACATAGCTATTGACCAAATAAGTAAACATATGAAGGGTAATGGAAGCCAATTTCCTCTTTGTTTTCTGTGCCATGGAAAGACCAGGAGCAGCATTACCCCAATGGCAATGGGCATACCCTAAGGGTAGGTCCTGGCTTCTACATACTCTCTTTCATGGCTCCTTGGAGAAATGGATGATTCCAGGGCTAGGGTAGGGAAGGTGCAATATAAACCCAAAACATCTAATTGTGTCATGTAGCAAAGGAATGCTCAAAAAATTACAGCAACATGTCAAAAGAAACAAGCCAGCTTGATTAGAGATACTACAGGAATCAAAACAAAAAATGGAGGTAATGGATTATAACCCATTGAACAAAATAAGAAACATGGAGGCATAAATAAACAAACAAACAAGAAGTTTTATAAAACTTTAACAAAATCGGGATATTTGCATAGCTTCAAAATATTAAGCTACAAAGGGACGAAAAATTAAGTCTACAGTGAACACACCACCGTACTCAAGTAATCAAAGTGAACATGATGGGGATCCCTGGGTGGCTCAGCGGTTTGGCGCCTGCCTTTGGCCCAGGGCGTGATCCTGGAGTCCCGGGATCGAGTCCCGCGTCGGGCTCCCGGCATGGAGCCTGCTTCTGCCTCCTCCTGTGTCTCTGCCTCTCTCTCTCTCTCTCTCTGAGTCTATCATGAATAAATAAATATATCTTAAAAAAAAAAAGTGAACATGATAAAACAATGCGAAAAACTGAAATCACACACCAATTGATAGAATGCAGTAGGAAGAACACAACATTGCTTCTGTAATATTCCTGCCCAAGACACATAGCCTGAACCTACATGAGGATCAGATATACCACACCAGGGAGTATTCTGCAAAATAATTGGCCTACAAGCTTCAAAAATATCAAGGACATGGAAGTCAAAGACAGGCTAAGGAACTGTTCCAGATTGAAGGAGAACAAAGACACATGACAACCACATGAACACATGATGCTGAACAGGATGCCTTTGCTCTAAAGGACATCGTTGGGACTAGAGACAAAACTTGAATGGGGTCTGAGGGTTAATAATAGTGATGTGTCAGTGTTAATTTCCTGATTTGAATGGCTGTGTTGTGGTTATATAGGAGAATGTCCTTGTCTGTAGGAAAGCACACACTAAAAGATTCAGGGGTGATGGGGCATCAGATTGGCAACTACTCTCAAATGGTTTAGAAAAAGGTCTCTGTACTTTCAACTTTTGTACAAATTTGTATTTGTTTCAGAAAAATGTAATCAAATCATTGATTTACATTTATGATTTTTAAGTAGAAAACTTACCAAGTTTATATATGGTAGTAAAACATTTCAGAGAAATTAGGTTCACCATATCTGTATGTTTAATTTATTAGATTTATAAAAATTACTTAAGTCCTTAGGGAGGGTTTGTTAGTTAGACAATTGAAGTACTTTTTAAAAGGAAATAGAATATATTACATTTATAAATGCAGTTTTAAATGGCTGAAAGTATTTAACTGAATTTGTAAATGGGACCAAATTATTATTTAAAAGTTCCTTAAAAGAAATTGCTAAAGTATTCCAGACTTATAAATAGAACAGCATCCTCAACTCAACTTAAAAGCCTAATGAAGAATGACTTGTGAAATCCACAATAAATACAAATAGTTTTTTTCTGGTTATTATAGATTTAACAATTAACAAGCATTGTTTCCACACTAATTTTGTGCCTAGAGCTGCTAGGATGAAGAAGAAATATGAAACATAATCTCTGACCTGCTAAGAAGATCATAACTATTCTGTGCCGTGAGATCAGCACATGGGAGACAAACACAAATAAAATGATATAGCAAGTGTCAGAAACTGATATTATGTGGCATGTCCTTGCCTAGAAGGCAGAACTGCAATCAAAAGGAAAATAAATGGAGGCAATTATAATATGCAGCTCTAATACTCAGGATGGGAGAGTCTACATTACAAGAACAAACAAACCTTAAATTCTCAGAGGCTTAACACCTAGAGTTTGTATCTTGCTCATGCAAATTAAATGCAGGCCAGTAGGGATCCAGGCACCTTTCATGTCAGAGCTCCACAATCTCATGGCTCCCAGAGTTACTGCAACAAGGAAAAGAGAAAGAGAACTTACACCTGTTCTTAGATGCCTCAGCCTAAAAGCTCCAGACTAGAAATAATACTACAGTCCCACCTAATCAAAAAAGCTCTGGGAAATGTAGCCCTTCTGCGTGCCCAGAGAGGGGAAGAGAACCTCAAATCTGTTTTCTACCACAGCCACATATTTGGAAAAAGAATGGTACTTAGCAACACAGGTTTTGTAGTCAGATGGACCTAGTTTGAACCTAGATCTGCATCATTAAAATAATAGTTTGACTTTGAGCAAATAAGTTCTCTGTGCTTCCCTGTAAAATAGACTAATAACAACTACCTCAGATGGTAGTTGCAGGAATTAAAAGAAAATAATATATCTGATCTTGAGGTAAAGGCCCCAAAAATAGTGGCTGTTGCTGTTACCATTATGACCAAGTCAACCATTAACTGAACTTACTACTTAAAAAGCAATGATGGAGAGCCCCGGTGGCTCAGCAGTTTAGCGCCGCCTTCAGCCCAGGGCTGATCCTGGAGACCTTGGATCAAGTCCCACGTCGGGCTCCCTGCATGGAGCCTGCTTCTCCCTCTGCCTGTGTCTTTGCACCCCCCCCCTCTCTCTCTCTCTCTCTGTGTCTCTCATGAATAAATAAATAAAATCTTAAAAAAAAAAAAAAGAAAAAAGCAATGACTTTCCTTTTACCTTGGATGTATCCAAAGAGAGACAGGCCCGCAATTTATTCAGATCTGTCCTGTGGGACAGATTCAAGCTTCAGAGAGGGGGTCAGCCTATACTTAGAAGGATCTTGTATGGAGATTCAGTTACATTCTAAATGCTCTAGAAAATATATATTTCCAAATTATATATCTGATAAGGGTCTAGTATCCAGAATATATAAAGAACGCTTATAACTAAGTAACAAAAAGAAAAACAACTCCATTTAAAAATGGACAAAGAATCAGAATAGGCATTTCTCCAAAGAAGACCTACAAATGGTGAATAGGTACATAAAAAGACGCTCAACATCGTTAGTCAACAGGAAAATGGAAACCATGGGGCGTCTGGGTGACTCAGTCAGTTAAATATCTGCCTTAGGCTGAGGTCATGATCCCAGGGTCCTGGGATGGAGCCCTGAATCAGGTTCCTTACTCAGCAGGGAGCCTGCTTCTCCCTCTCCCTCTGCAGCTCGCCCTGATTGTGCTTGCTCTCTCTGTCATGTAAATAAATAAAATATTTTTTTAAAAAAGGAAAAAGGCAAACCAAAACCACAATGAGATGTCACTTCACACCACTAAGATGACCATATTCTAAAAGATGGACAATAACAAGTGTTGATGAGAATGTGGAAAACTTGGAAGCCTCCCACACTTCAGCTGGCTATGTAAAATTGTGTAGCCATTTTGGAAAACAGTTTGGCAGTTCCTCAAAAAGATAAACAGGGGGATCCCTAGGTGGCTCAGCGGTTTAGTACCTGCCTTTGGCCCAGGGCCTAATCCTGGAGACCAGGGATCCAGTCCTACATCAGGCTCCCTGCATGGAGCCTGCCTCTCCCTCTGCCTGTGTCTCTGCCTCTCTCTCTCTCTGTGTGTCTCTCATGAATAAATAAATAAAATCTTAAAAAATAAAATAAAATAAACCATTAATAAAAGCCACAGCATGGATGAACCTCAAAAAATTATGCTAAATGAAAGAAGTCAATTTCAAATGATCATATATTATGCAATCTTATTTATCTGCAAATGTCCAGAATAGGCAAATGTATGGAAATAGAAGGTAAATTAGTGATTGTCTAGGGCTAGAGGTGTTGGGGGAGCATGAGAGTGTAACTACTAATAGGCATGGGTATCTTTTTTTTTAAGTTTATTTGTATTTTTTAGTAATCTGTATATCCTACCTGGGTCTCAAACTCATGACCCCAAGATCAAGAGTTATACGCTTCCCTTACGGAGCTAGCCAGGCACCCCAGCCATGTTTGTTTGTTTGTTTGTTTGTTTTTTGGCAATGAAATGTTCTAAAATTGATTGTGGTTATGTTTGCACAACTCTAGATATACTGAACATTATTGAAATTTTACTTTAAAGGGTGAATTGTATGATTTGTGAATTATATCTCCATAAAGCTGTTATATTAAAAAATACTGGGTAGGGATCCCTGGGTGACGCAGCGGTTTAGCGCCTGCCTTTGGCCCAGGGCACGATCCTGGAGACCCGGAATCGAATCCCACATCGGGCTCCCAGTGCATGGAGCCTGCTTCTCCCTCTGCCTATGTCTCTGCCTCTCTCTCTCCTCTGTGTGTGACTATCATAAATAAATAAAAATTAAAAAAAAAATACTGGGTATTTACTCCAAAAATACAAAAACACTAATTCAAAGGGATACATGTACCCCTATGTTTATTGCAGCATTATATATAATAGCCAAATTGTAGAAGCAGCCCAAATATCCATCAAGAGTTGAATGGATAAAGAAGTTGTGGTATATATATACAATGGAATGTTCTTCAGCCATAAAAAGTAATGAAATTGTGGGACACCTGGCAGGCTTAGTCTGTAGAGCATGCAACTCTTGCTCTTGGCATTGTGAGCTCAAGCCCCACATTGGGTGGAGAGATTACTTAAAAATAAAATCTTAAAAAAAAAAGAGTGAACGAAATCTTGCCATTTGCAACAACATGGGTGGAGCTAGAGAATATAATGCTATGCAAAATAAGTCAAAGAAAGACAAATACCATATGATTTCACTCATATGTGGAATTTAAGAAACAAAACAAATGAGCAAAGGAAAAAAGAGTGAGAGACAAGCCAAGAAATAGACTCTTAACTATAGATAACAAACTGATGGTGGCCAGAGGGGAAATGGGTGGGGTTATTTGTAATAGGTGATGGGGATTAAGGAGAGCACTTGTGATGAACACCAGGTGAAATATAGACCTGTTGAAACACTATATTGTAACACCTGAAACTATGTTAACAGTAGTGGAATTAATATAAAAACGTTTTAAAGATTGCAAAGCACATGGGGGATCCCTGAGTGGCTCAGCGGTTTAGCGCCTGCCTTTGGCCCAGTCCCGAAATCGAGTCCCACATCAGGCTCCCGGCATGGAGCCTGCTTCTCCCTCCTCCTGTGTCTCTGCCTCTCTCTCTCTCTCTCTCTCTACGTCTATCATAAATAAATAAATAAATAAATAAATAAATAAATAAATAAATAAATAAATCTTTTTTAAAAATTGCAAAACACATATCTGATAAAAGATTTGTATCCAAAATATACAAAGAGCTCTTAAACTTGATACAAAACAAACAACTCAGTTAAAAAATGGGCAAATTAAAAAAAAAAAAAGGGCAAATTACCTGAATAGACTCTCACCAAAGAAGTTATGCGGATGGAAAATAAGCATATGAAAAGATGCTCAACATCACGTCATTAGGGAGTTACACATTAAACAACTACATGCCTCTTAGAATGACCCAAATCCAAAGAAAAGACAATACCAAATGCTAGCAAGGATATAGAGCATCGGGAACTTGGATTCATTGCTGGTGGGAATGCAAAAGGTACAGCCACCTCAAAACACAATTTGGCAGTTTCTTACAAAATTAAACATAGTCCTTTCATACAATCCAGCATTGCACCTCAAAGTATTACCCAAGGTATTTATGTCCACACAAAACCTACACATGAATGTTTATAACAGCTTTATTCATAGTTGTTGAAGACTGGAAGCAACCAAAATATATTTCAGAAGATAAAGAGGTAATAAACAATTTGTAGTAACCCACAATAGAATAATATTCCTTGATAAAAAGAAATGATCTATCAAGCCATGAAAAGACCTAAAGGAACCAGGATTTGGCAGGGCTACATCCCAAACAGCCCTATATTGCCCATTTGTACACAGGTGCTGTTTTTGCAAGTGTCAAAGCAGCAGAGTGGTTGCACAGATGACTTTGGAGCCCCTTTGCGGGTAATAGGGCAGCTTTCTAGAAAAGTCACCCCTTATGTATGGAATGCACTTTGGAGACCAGGGCCTCTTGGGAGCCTCTGGGGTGGAAACCCTGAGCACGGATGCTTCTGCTGGTGGTGTGCCTGTGTCCCATTGACACCTGCATTTGGGGACCCTCCATAAGGTCTCTGCTGAGAACAGAGCCTGAAATGCACGTAGACACCCAAGAATTAGTTGCAGCTCTGTCTCCAGCCTGCAGAGAGCTGTCACCATGTTCACCTTCTATGGGGTGCGGCTTCACCGGGGAGGTATGCAGACTTTGTCTCCCTCTATGTGGCTGGCCCTTGTTGGGTGAACTGTGCTGAGCCCTCATGCGGGGGAGAGGGGGGTAAGGGACCCCAGGGAAGGGGGCAGCTTTGTGGTGCCTTCATGTAGAGACCAACATGAGATATCCCATGAAACGTGTTTTCCTGACGAATTTCTCCCTGACTGGCCTTTAAAAAAAAAAAATTAAAAAATCCCTATTGCTCTAAAAAAAAAAAAAGTAAGTGCTTAGTAAGAGAAGCCAGTTGGAGAAGTCTATGTACTATATGATTCCAACTATATGACATTCTGGAAAAGACAAAACTATAGAGGCAGTAAAAAAATCAGTGGTTGCCAGGAGTTCAGTGAAGAGAGGGAGAGATTAGTAGGTGGAACGCAAAGGATTTTTAAGGCAGTGAGAAGCTACTCTGTATGATATTGTCATGGCAGATACTTGGGATCATGCATTTGTCAAAACTCATACACAATATGCAACATAAAGAGTGAACCCTAATATAAACTATAGACTTTAGTTAATAATAAGGTATCAGTATTGGCTTATCAATTTTAATGAATATGCCACATTAATGGAAGATGTTAAAAATAGGGGAAACTGTGTTAGGTGGGCATATATGGGAACTCTCCCTACTATCTACTCAATTTGGTGTAAACCTAAAACTGCTCTAAAAGATAGTCTATTGATTGAAAAAAAAAAATCCTAAGGAAAAGAATGTGGCAAACAGAAGACAGAGAAAAATACACAAGAGCATAATACAACTCAGACAAAAAAATAAAGAACAAATGGTACTCTTTAAGTTAAAAATTTTTTTTAAATTTTGAGTCCATGTGCTTGCCAACTATGATGTTTCCTCTCTTGCAGAGGCCAATGTCATGGTACGATGTCTCCCTGGTGGTACTCTAACATTCAGAACAAGACTGATGCCACCATAGACATCAGATGCTCTCCTGACAGCCACAGGGAGCCGGGGAGACCTCTCCTCTGAACATTTAATTCAGGAGGAAAAAAAACATGTCCTCCACTTCCATCCCAAATTTAATAGTCACTAAAAATTATTCTGTATCCCCATGATTTATATTCTTTTTTGGTATGTGCCCATTTAGAATAATGAGCACTGAGAGAAGCAGCCACCATGGGCTCACACAGAAGCCACCCCATTTCCTTTCCCTGCCACAGCTGTGGGCAGGATGCTGTCCCTGACAGGCAGGAATAAACCAGAACTTGCTTGACCATTTAGGTCTCAATCGAGAAAAGAGCAATAGCTGCACGCACTGTCAATGAACTAGGGGCTATGGGGCAGCAGTTCCTCATCTTGCTCCGCAGCCTGGCTCACCTGGGCTGTCTCTCAAAGTCACAGATGCCTGGCCCCACCCTGTTCATTCATTCAGCAGATACGTATTAAACATCTTTTTTGTGCCTCGCACTGTTCTGTTTACTTGGGATACAAGACTGACAAAAAAAAAAAAAAGACAAAATTTCCTGCTTATGTGGAGCTCACGTTCTACTGGAGAAAGAAAGAAACAACATACACACGAACTTAGATGATGTGGAAGTTACGTGGAGTTAAGGGCTGTGGATGAAAGACAAAGGCCAGGCAGGGACAGGAATAGTGTTAAGGAAGGTGAGAGGAACTGGTTGCAATTTTAAATCCAGGTCTCAGGGTTGACCTCATGGCAAGGATTACATTTGAGCAGAGACGGGAGGGGTGAGGAGGAGGGAGTTCACCACCAGCTTCCGGCAGAGGGAGGAGCATTTGAAGGGGAAGCGATGAGGTCTATTGTAGGATCTGCAAGGACTGGTCTTGGCTAGACCCCAGGGGCGTCCATCCTCTGCCACTTGGAGGTGGTACTACCTGGTTTCCCTTTCTCTGTGCTGGGGTTTGAGGATTGGGTGTGTGATTACGAGGGGCGCTTCTGACTTGAAACTCTGGGTGGCAGGTTAGAACAGGGTGAGAAAGAATGGAAGCGTTGACACCAGTGGAAACCCCTCTTCTGACTTGTCAAAGGGAGTGACAGTGGAAACGAAGGACCTGAGGCAGCCACCAGACTCCCAAGCAGAGCGAGCTTGTGGTTAGGGCAAGTTGGGCAGTCCGCGTAGGCCTGCCAACTTGACTCATTAAGTGCATTACACAGTCTGATTTTACACAGGCTCGGTTTGGGTAAAATATGTGCTATTTATTAATATGTACATATTTTCAACCATTGTTTGGAGAGAGAGGAAAACCTATTGCTTTGGGGAATTGTATCTACAAAGTTCATGGAAATTGATATGTCAACTCTTTACTTATAAAAATTGGAGGATGCATGCTTGAAATATAAAAGGTGCTGAATATGACTTCATTTCACACTAGTAGAATGCTAGTCAAGATAAGATACATTGCAAGCAACCCAAACCTCTGTGATTCATAACAACAAAGGTTTATTTCTCACTTGAGCTACGTGTCTATCATGAGCCGGCTGGAGCCTCTGTTCACATCTCCTCATTGAAGGGCCCAGGCTGGGGAAGCAGCTGTCCTTGCAAATATTTCCAGTCACCATGCTAAAGGACGGATCTCAGAAGGGTCTTGCACTCACAATTAAATGCCCCAGCCGGGGCACAGCACTTTCCCCCGCAGGACTCTTGAGCTTTGAGTCGCACACATGGCCCCACCCAACCACCAGGGGGCTGAGAAATGCAATTCTCTAGCAGAGCTGGAAGCATTTGGTGAATATTGGAAATGACCCCCCCTAAACTAGCAGTACTGACTGGTATTCAGACAACTGGCCACCCAGTTGGCAAACCCAACCAATGGGGAGCTCAGCCCACACCAGCCACATCTGAGAAGGAAGCTATTGGCTGGGGATTCTTAACCCAGCACATTAGAAACACTTACCAGGGATCCCTGGGTGGCGCAGCGGTTTAGCGCCTGCCTTTGACCCAGGGCGCGATCCTGGAGACCCGGGATCGAATCCCACGTCAGGCTCCCGGTGCATGGAGCCTGCTTCTCTCTCTGCCTGTGTCTCTGCCTCTCTCTCTCTGTGTCTATCATGAATAAATAAATAAAATCTTTAAAAAAAAAAAAAAAGAAAGAAACACTTACCAATGACTAGAGACAAAAAATAAAATGGTATGGTTGTATTTGTCACAAAAGAATGCGTCTAATTGGGAGAGAACATGACAAGAGTAGACTTTGTATCAATTATCAAAAAAGATAAAAGCAGGTGGCACCCTACCTGGTTCCAGCCTAAAACCTTCAGAGAATAACCACTACCACCTGCCTGTCTCAGGAGCAGTTACTCCAAAGAAAAATGCCGTTCTGTTCTGTGCAGAGTTTGAGGATGTAGCAGGGTATCTGTAGCAGGCTGGATCCAGCTGGCAGGTAGCAACGTATTTCAGGCGAGAAGACAGGGCTTAGAGACACACCTTGAGAAGTCATCTGCATCCAGGTGAGGGCCCAACCGGGAAGAAGGGGAAGAACAAAATCTTGCCAATGTCATCAGACCCTGAGAAAGAAAGAGCAGGATGTCAGAGGACCAAGTGGGCAACCATCTGGAAAACTGAGGGAGGAACCACCTCCAGGAGGAGGGTTTGGAGGGGAGAGAAATGTATGGATTTGCTTTCAGGGGTTGAAGAGACTACTTCCAAGCCGAGGGGATGCACAAGCAAATGCCAGGGGTCTCAGCTTAGACACTGCAGCCCTGGAAGGCCTCCCCAACTTCCCTAAACTGTATCAGTGACCTCTAGAAGTGTGCCCTTCTCTCTTCCCTGTCCCTTGCTTTAGACTGGGGCTTCTTGGCCCCCGGGACAGTATTTTGCTTGCTGTGACCTCCCCAGGGCCTACTCCAGTGCCTGATACTTGGAAGGCACACAAAGATGTTCTATGAATGGAGAGTGGATGAACAGAAAGAAAGTACATCCAAGAAACTAGTGAAAAGACTAAAGCCAAGGGTTCAAAGGGGGCGGGAGGGGATAGAAAATAAAGAAGCAAAGAGAGATGCCATTTGATTTCATTCAATAAATATGTAGTCAGCCCCTCCAGGTGGTCGGAGTGGGTACAGGATGTGAGGTGACACAGGTGCTGTTTTCACGGGGCACACAGTCCAGTGGGTGGGGGGGTGAGGGAAGCCCAAGGAGAAATGCACCGAGCCCTGTGGATATCTCAAGCGGGGAGAGATGGAAAAGCAACCTGGATGACTTGGCATTTGAGATGGTCAGTTAAAAATGCAGGTGGCTTTCCAGGGAGGGGAAACGGAAGGATGAAAGGCTCCAGGCAGGTCAACTGCAGCCTCCCAGACATACAGGATGTTAACATCTAGTGCGAGAAGCAGGAATCACTGGTATGTTAATGGTGGAGAATGAATTCTTCTTCATAGGAATTATTCTGTGTGAACCTGAAAATGTGAACACAAGGGAATGACTCAGACCAAAGGCAGAGCCTCTGCTCTTCTCTGTGTGGTCACTGAGCTGCTGTCACCAAGAAACAAAAATGCTCAAAAGAACAAATGCAAACAGAAGGTGTCAAAAGACACCTTCCTTCCCCTTCACACCCACTTAAGAAGACCGACACAAGGGAAGCCAAAAACCACTTTATCATTGACTTCGCTGGAGCCCTACAAGAAAAACTTGTAGCTAATATTCTTTCAGAGAATCTGGATGGGATTTTTAGACTTTATATTTGGAAATTAGTGACTGTGATTTATTTGCTACAGTCACTTATCAGCTTGGGATCCTGGGGAACTAAACAGTCACTTGGATTGGCCAGAGGACCAGTCCCTCTCACGAGAGCCCCTAAAATTCTTCCTTTTCTTTTTCTTTTTCTTTTTCTTTTTTTTTATGATTTATTTATTTGAGAGAGAGAGAGAGAGAGCATGCATGTGAGATTGAGTGGGGAGGGGCAGAGGGAGAGGAAGAGAGAGACTCTCAACAGACTCCCCTCTGAGGCGGAGCCCGATGCTCCCAGGACCCTGAGATCATGACCTGAGCCCGAATCAAAAGTTGTTCACTTAACCGACTAAGCCACCCGGGCGCCCCCCCTAAAATTCTTCTAATCAAATTCTGCAGGAGGCTGGGACCAAAGATTGGGAACCTAGAGGCCTTCCCAGGCCTGATGACACTTGGGGCCAGTTCAGTCAGCACTGAACTGTGGTGACCACAGCCAGGCAAGAGGGGCACAGCTGGGGGTGGGACATTAGTGGAAGACACAGCTGCAGGCAGGCTTGGGCTGTCCCCTAGCAGAGCACAGGGGAACTGGGTTCTAGCTCCCTGTCGCCTGCGGTTCCACCCCTCAGCATCCAAGAAGGCAAAGGGCCTTCCAGTTTTCGGTAGTACTTAAATGTGAACCTAGGCAACCTTCCCCAGCTTCTCCTTGTAAAACAGCCTCCTATAGCTGTGGGAAGTGGCAGGATCAAAAAGTATTTGTACCCTCTCCAAAAATAAATCAAAATCCCTCCTTGATCTAAATAAAGTGACTTAACAAGTTTTCACTTAATTTAGAGAGAAGATTTGCATCCAATTTAACAATCTACCTGCCAAAAAGACGCTTTATGGAAACCAACGCAGAGTTATGAACCTCTCAGCAAACTTGTTTATAATGGAAATCACAAATCAGTAGCAATGATATAATTATGTAGGATATTTTACAAAAAAATAAATTATCAGAAAAATAAAATAATTTCTCCTAGCGTGTTTAGAGATACTTTATGTTCCACAGCCTCAAAACCAATCCTGGACTATTGGGAGACCATGACATGGTGTGTAATAATGACATATTTCTTTTTCCTGGTGGGTCTAAGTATTCACATAGGCCCTTATCTTCATTTTTGGGGGGAAATCAGATTTACAGGTCATTAAAGTCTAATGCCTTGTACGTAGGGGCAGGTCATGGCAGCTTCCCCTTGGAGTGGGCATCACGGGCATGCAGTGAAGAGGAGCGATGGACAGCAGACTGCAGACTGGAGCACCAAGGCCTGATGGGCTCTGCTGGACCATCCTGAGATGACCCCAGATACATTCAAAGCCAAATACATTTAAGCCAAATACATACATTTAAGCCAAATAAATGTTTGTTTTCTATAGGACACAGCATTTCAGTCCCTGGGAAGGCAAAAGACAGGAAGAAATCAGAAATTCCCACATGCCAAGTAAATGGACAGTGCAGAGGATAGGAAGAGTGCTGAATGAGAAGTGGTGTTTCCCAAAGTATGGTACCTGAGACCACTTTACAGGACACACAAAATAGTCTTTGTAAAATTAATATACACACAGGGATGCCTGGGGGGCTCAGTTGTTAAGCATCTGCCTTTGGCTCAGGTCATGATCTTGGGGTCCTAGGATCAAGTCCCGCATTGGGCCTCCCAAGAGGAGCCTGCTTCTCCCTCTGCTTGTGTCTCTGCCTCTCTCTCTCTGTATCTCATGAATAAATAAAATAAAATAAAATAAAATAAAATAACACACACATATATACAATAAATATATATAAATATGTATTTATATATGTATATTTTTAAATGAAGGCAAGTGAGACAGGATTTTCGACTTATGATATTGGTATAAAACTTCTGTTTGGGGGTGCCAGGGTGGCACAATCAGTTAAGCATCTGACTCTTGGTTTGGGCTCAGGTCATGATCTCAGGGTTTTGAGATCAAGCCTCCAGTCTGGCTCTGTGCTCAAGCCTCTGCTTAAGACACTCTCTCCCAAAAAAAAAAAAAAAAAAAAGACACTCTCTCCCTTTCCCTCTGCTCCTCCCCCACACATGCATGTGCTCGCTCTCTCTCTCAAATAAATAAAATCTTAAAAAACTACTTCTGTTTTGAGGACATTTAAGTAAAAGAGCAGTTCATTTATGTTATTTTAGATTTTATTTATTTATTTAAGAGAGAGAACGAGTGAGAGAGAGAGAGAGAGCACAAGTGGGGAGAGGAGCAGAAGGAAAGGGAGAAGCAGACTCTGTGCTGAGCAAGGAGTCCGATGTGGGGCTCCATCCTGGGACTCCAGGATCATGATCTGAGCCAAAGGCAGACACTTTACCCACTGACCAGGCGTCCCAAGAGTAGTTCATTTTTTTTTTTTAAAGATTTTATTATTTATTCATGAGACACAGAGAGAGAGAGAGAGAGAGAGAGGCAGAGACACAGGCAGAGGGAGAAGCAGGCTCCATGCAGGGAGCCTGATGTGGGACTCAATCCCAGGTCTCCAGGATCAGGCCCTGGGCTGAAGGCGGTGCTAAACCGCTAAGCCACCCGGGCTGCCCTGAGTAGTTCATTTAAATAAAGCTTTTCACAAATAAAAGTACAGCTCAGCTAGTGATAAGACAGTAATACAGATACCCCATTGTAAAGTCTGGAAAACACTGAGCAGAGAGATAGGTGTCCTGGGTCAGCTGGGCACTTTTTCTGTCCCAGAGTGAGAAGAGTCATTCATTTAAAATGTGAAATGCGGGATCCCTGGATGGCTCAGTGGTTTGGTGCCTGCCTTTTGCCCAGGGCATGATCCTGGAGACCCGGGATCGAGTCCCACGTCGGGCTCCCTGCATGGAGCCTGCTTCTCTCTCTGCCTGTGTCTCTGCCTCTCTCTCTCTCTCTCTCTCTGTCTCTCATGAATGAATAAATAAAATCTTAAAAAAAAAAAAAAGTGAATTGCAAGGGTGCCTGGGTGGCTTGGTTGAAGAGCAACCAATTCTTGATTTCTACTCAGGTCATGATCTTAGGGTCCTGGGATCAAATCCCACATCAGGCTCTGTGCTCAGTGGGGAGTCTGCTTGGGGATTCTCTCTCTGCACCCTCTCCCCGCCCCCTTGTGTGTTCTCTCTCTGTCTCAAATAAATAAATAAATCTTTAAGATGTGAACTGCCATCCCCCAGGGAACCAAAATGACCCAAAACACCATGACTCAAAAAATATAGTGAAAGAAATGACAATGAAATTAGAATGCCACACTAGAAAATATCTACTTAACAGAAAAGAAGGCAGGAATGGAGGAATAAGGAATAAAAATGACTTAAGACATGTAGCAAACAAATAGCAAAATGACAAATGTAAATCCTATATTATTAGTAATTAAATTAAATGTAAATGGGTTGAACACTCCAATCAATAGGTAAAGATTTTAGAAAAGATAAAAAGGAATCCAACTATATTTTGTCTACATCACATTTTGTTTTTTAACTTCTTTTTAAAAGATTTATTTATTCATGAGAGACAGAGAGAGAGAGGCAGAGACACAGGCAGAGGGTGACAGGCTCCCCGTCGGGAGCCCGATGTGGGACTCGATCCATGATCCCAGGATCATGCCCTGAACCAAAGGCAGATGCTCAACCGCTCCGTTACCCAGACACCCCATTTTTTTAACTTTTTTAAAAAAAGATTTTATTTATTTATTCATGAGAGACACAGAGAGAGAGGCAGAGACACAGGCAGAGGGAGAAGCAGGCTTCATGCAGGGAGCTGGATGTGGGACTCAATCCCAGGACTCCAGGATCACGCCCTGAGCTGGAGGCAGGCGCCAAACCACTGAGCCACCTAGGGATCCCCTTTTTTAAACTTTTTAAAAAAGACTGTATTTACTTATATGAGAGAGAGAAAGAGACCACAAGCAGGGGGAGGGGCAGAGGGAGAGAAAGAAGCAGACTCCCTGCTTAGCACAGAGCCTGACAGGGAGCTCAGTCCCAGGACCCTGACATCATGACCTGAGCCAAAGTTAGACATTTAACCAACTGAACCACCCAGGTGCCACTATTGTTTTTAATTAAAAAAAAATATTTAAGAAATCTCTACACTAAATATGGGACTAGAACTCGACCCTGAGATCAAGAGTTACATGCTCTTCCAACTGACATAGCCAGTTGCCCCTACAAGAGACACGTTTTAGGGACGCCTGGGTGGCTCAGTAGTTGAGGATCTGCCTTTGGTTCAGGGCAGGATCCCAGGTCTGGGGATGGAGTCCCACATTGGGCTCCCTTTGAGAAGTCTATTTCTCCCTCTGCCTTTGTCTCTGCCTCTCTCTCTGTGTCTCTCATGAACAAATAAATAAAATCTTTAAAAAAGAGAGCGAGAGACACATTTTAGATTCAAAGACACAAATTGGTTAAATGCAGAAAGATGGAAAAATATATGTCACGCAAACAGTAACTGAAAGAGCTGGGATGTCTACAGAGGTATCAGATAAAATGTACTTTATAATAAAAATAGTTACTACTGACAAAGAAGGTGATATAATTATAAAATGGCCAATATATTAAGAAGACAAAACAATTAAAATAAGCATATATCTATGGACATATGTGTGTGTGTGTGTGTATAAAACAAAGCCCCAAAATATATGAAGGAAAAACAGAACTGAAGCAAGAAATAGACAATTCACTAAAATAGTTGAAGACTTAATATCCTATTTTCAATAATGGGTGGAATAACTAGATAGAAGATCAACTAGGAAATAGAAAAATTGAAAAACACTATAAACCAACTAACAGACATCTATAGAATACACTAACAATAGCAGAATATACTTTCTTCTCAAGTGCACATGGAATATTTTCCAGATTAGACCATATGTTAGGCCATGCAATTTTTTCAATAAATTTAAAAGGATTGAAATCATACAAATATGCCTCTGATCACAACGAAATGAAAATACAAATCTATAACAGAAGGCAATTTGGGAAATTCACAAATATTTTGAAATTATACAATACACTCTTAAACAACCAGTGGGTCAAAGAAGTCACAGGGGAAATTACAAAATACTTTGAGATGAATGAAAATGAAAGGCCAACATACCAAAAGTTATGGAATGCAATGAAAACAATGCTTAGGAGGAAATGTATGGCTTTAAGCACCTATATTAAAAAGAAGAAAGATCTCAACTTAATAACTTAAACTTTCACCTTAAGAAATGAGAAAAAGAAGAGCAAACTAAACTCTACACAAACAGAAGAAAAGAAAAAAGTTCAGAGCAGAAATAAGTGAAATAGAGAATAGAAAAACAGAGAATATTAACAACCCAAAGTTAGTTTTTTGAAAAGATCAATGAAATTGACATTTAGCTAGACTGATAGAGACAGAGAAGACACAATATCCAAGTTATTAAAATCAAGAATGAATTGCTACTTGTACCCAAAAAAATGTTCTATGAATAATTGTATGCTAATAAATCGGCAAACTAGATGAAATCAACAAATTCCTAGAAAGAATCAACTACTGAAACTATTCAAGAAAAAATAGAGAATCTGAATAGAACTATAATAAGTAAAAAGACCAAATCAGTCATCAAAAACTTTCCAGGGATCTCTGGGTGGCGCAGCGGTTTGGCGCCTGCCTTTGGCCCAGGGCGCGATCCTGGAGACCTGGGATCGAATCCCACGTCGGGCTCCCGGTGCATGGAGCCTGCTTCTCCCTCTGCCTGTGTCTCTGCCTCTCTCTCTCTCTGTGTGTGACTATCATAAATAAATCAAAATTAAAAAATTTTTTAAAAACTTTCTAACAATATAAAGTCCAGGACCAGATAGATGGCTTCACTGGTAAATTCTATCATCTGTTTAAAGAAGTAAAACCAATCCTTCACAAAGACTTCCAAGAAATAGAAGAGGAAGGATTACTTCCAGACTCATCCTAAGAGACCAATGTTACCCTCATTCCAAAACCAACATAAAGAAAACTACAGACCAAAATCCCCTAAGAATATAGATGCAAAATCCTCAACAACACACCAGCAAACCAAATCTAGTGACATATCAAAAGGATTATATTCCACAACTATGTAGGATTTATCCCAGGAATCCAAGGTCGGGTTAACATACAAAAATCAACATAACTCACTTACTTATAGAACAAAAGACCAAAAACAAATGATCTCAATAGATGCAGAGAAAGTATTGACAACATTCACCATTCTTTCATGATCCAAACACTCATCAAACTAAGAACTTCCTCACTCTGATAAAGGGCACCTATGAGAAACTCTCAGCTAACATCATACTTAATAATGAAAGATTGAAAGCTTTCCCTCTTACATTAGGAACAGATAAAGATGTCCATTCTTGCCACTCGAATTCAACAGTGTAATGGAGGTTGAAACCAAGGCAATTAGGCAAGGAAGGAAATAAAGGCATTCAGATTTGAAAAGAAAGAAAGAAAACTATCTCTTTCACAAGTGATAAGATCTTGTATATAGAAAATCTTATGGAGTCCAGAAAAAAACTATTTTTACTAATAAATAAGTTCAGAAAGGTTGCAGGATACAAGCTCAATATACCAAAATCAATTGTATTTATATACATTGGCATTGACCGATCCAAACTTGAGGAAACAATTAAATTTACAACTTAATATTTTACTCAAAAAGAACAAAATAATTTAGAAATAAGAGTAACAAGGGTGCTCGGGTGGCTCAGTCAGTTAAGCAGCCAACTCTTGATTTTAGCTCAGGTCATGATCTCAGGGTTGTGAGATGGAGCCCTGCGTCAGGCTCCCAGCTCAGCTGAGTCTGCTTGTCCCTCTCCTTCTGCTCTTTCCTCTGCTCTCTCTTTCTTTCTTTCTCTCATAGATAAAAATAAAATCTTTAAAAAGAAATAAAGTTCACAAAGAAGTATGGCACATTGAAAACCACAAAGTATTGACTTAATAATAAAAGGACACCTAGGGACACCTGGGTGGCTCAGCGGTTGAGCGTCTGCCTTTAGCTCAGGGCGTGATCCCAGAATCTGGGATTGAGTCCCACATCGGGCTCCCTGAGAGGAGCCTGCTTCTCTCTCTGCCTCTCTCTCTCTCTGTCTCTCATGAACAAATAAATAAAATATTTAAAATATAAAATAAAAAATAAAAATAAAAATAATAAATAAAAAATAAAAGGATACCTAATTAAAAACAAGCAAAGGATCTGACTAGGTATTTCTCCAAGAAAAGATATACAAGTGGCCAATTAAGCACATGTTAAGATGCTTAACATCATTAGCCATCATGGAAATGTGAATCAAAACCACAATGAGATACCATGTTGCACCCACTCTGATGGCTATAATAATGATAATAATATTAATAAAACATAACAAATGTCAAGAATCTGGAGAAGTTAAAACTCTTGTACATTGGGAATGCAAATGAGGCAGCGTCTTTACAAAACAGTCTGGCATATCCTCAAAGGTCCATCAAAGAGTACCATATGACATAGCCATTCCTAGGAAGAAAGCAAGACAAATGAGAATGTATGTTCACACAAAAAACTTGCCCACTAACTCTATAAAACATTCTCCATCACAGCCAAAAGCCAGTGTATGTATTTAACATAAAAAAAAAAAAAAGTGCTCTTTATGGGAGTGTTTCATTAGCACTGCCTGTAGCATGAGTCTGTAGGTCCCACAAATGTCTGATTTTGTTCATCACTGTATATCCTCATGTAGCAGAGGGCGCAACACAGGGGAGGTATTTTTTTTTAATATTTTATTTATTTATTCATGAGAGACAGAGAGAGACACACACACACAGAGGCAGAGACACGGGCAGAGGGAGAAGCAGGCTCCATGCAGGGAGCCCCATGTGGGACTCCATCCCGGGACTCCAGGATCACACCCTGGGCTGAAGGCCGCGCTAAACCGCTGAGCCACCCGGGCTGCCCCGGGGAGGTAGTTTATAAATAGTTGTTGAGTTAATGAATGGATACTTTGCAAAGAGGGGTGCCTGGCTGGCTCATGTAAAAGCATGTAAAGGATGTTGCTCTTGATCTCAGGGTCATGAGTTCAAGCCCCTTGTTGGATGTGGAGCCTACTCATAAACAAACAGACTACTCAAAAAAAAAGAGGAATAACTGCAAAGAATGGGAAAGCCAAATAATGTGGCTTGCTCTTTCTCTCCCTTTATTTATTTAAAGATTTTATTTATTCATGAGACAGAGAGGCAGAGACACAGGCAGAGAGAGAAGCAGGCTCCACGCAGGGAGCCCGAGGTAGGACTCCAGCCCGGGACTCTGGGATCATGCCCTGGGCAGAAGCCAGGGGCTCAATCACTGAGCCACCCAGGCATCCCTTTCTCTCCCTTTAGAACTAAACCATATTCATGGGGCACCTGAAAGGAGAGAAAGGAAAAGTAGAACAGGGCAGGTGGACTTGAGCATCCAGGGGAGAAGCATATTTAACTATAATTTATAATTGTAATTATAAATTGTAAATTGAGTGGTTGGGGTGTGCCTCGCATTAAAGGTGACATCTGAGCCAAGGCTTGACGGAAGTGAACGAGGGAGCCATGGAGCACATTGCAGGTAATGTCAGAAAAATAATAGTTGGGATGGAGGATACCAATCATGGAGAAGCTTCCACCATTGTAAGGGTGTTTCTTTCCTCGTGAAATGGAGAGCCACTGGAGTGTTTGCAGCAGAGGAGGGGTGCAATGATCTGACTTACATTTTAAAATGTTGAATCAGGGATCCCTGGGTGGCGCAGCGGTTTGGCGCCTGCCTTTGGCCCAGGGCGCGATCCTGGAGACCTGGGATCGAATCCCACATCGGGCTCCCGGTGCATGGGGCCTGCTTCTCCCTCTGCCTGTATCTCTGCCTCTCTCTCTCTCTCTCTCTCTCTCTCTCTGACTATCATAAATTAAAAAAATAATAATAATAATTAAAAAAAATAAAAAATAAAATGTTGAGTCAGGGTGCCTGGTGGCTCATTTGGTTAAGTGGTTTGCTTTAGGCTTGGGTCATGATCCCAGGGTCCTGGGAAGGAGGCCCAAGTCAGGGTCCCTGCTCAGTGGGGAGTCTGCTTCTCCCTCTCCCTCTGCCCCTCCTCCTGCTCAAGCTCTCTCTCTCAGATAAATAAATAAAATCTTAAAAAAAAAAAGTTGATTCATGTATTTGATATTTATTGTTACATCTGGTTCATTCATTTTAACTTCTGCATGGTGTTCTACTGTAGGATATACATTTATTTATTCACTCTATTAGTTTAAAATGTCTCCATTTTTATCATACACCATGATACAGTGGACATTTTTTTATTTGTCCCTTGAGCCCATGTGGGAGAATTTTTCTAGAAGAATTACCAGATCGTGGGGTATTTGCCTCTTTAATGTTATTAGTTCTCGCCAAATTTCTCTGCAAAGAGCATGTCCCACTTTACATGGGTATGGGTGTGTGTGAAGTTTCATTCACCGCCTAGCCTCCTCGGCCCTTAAAATATCTCTCTGTGGTTTCAGTTTGCATTTCTCTATCCCTGGTAAAGTTGAGCACCTTTCCACACATTTATTTGTGGTTTGGGCTTTTCTTCTAATCACCTGATCATGTCCTTTGGTCAATATTTTAAGATTCTCCTCCCCTTTTTAAATTTTATTTTTAATTTTTATTTTTTAAAAGATTTTTTTACTCATGAGAGACACAGAGAGAGAGAGGCAGAGACACAGGCTGAGGGAGAAGCAGGCCCCATGCAGGGAGTCCGATGTGGGACCCGATCCTGGGTCTCCAGGATCAGGCCCTGGGCTAAAGGCGGCGCTAAACCGCTGAGCCACCCCGGCTGCCCTCCTCCCCTTTTTTTAAATTGATTTTTTAAAGTTCTTTATATATCCTAGATATTGAGCTTTTGTCAATTGTACACAATCTGTTGTTGATTATGTGTAATGTAAATATCTTCTCCCCTCTCTGGCTTGTCGTCACTTTTTTTTTTAAAGACATCTTTTGTTGTACAGAAGTTTCTAATTTTTATGCAGTTGAATATTTGAATCCTTTTAAGGTTTGTACTTTTTTGGGCCTCATCTATGCCAGGGTCATAACATTTTCTCCTATGCATTCATCCCCTATTTTGCTAGTACAATCAATCTGGTTAGTGTTAGGAAGGAAGAGGAAGACTGATCTGTCCCTTTAGAGGTGACTGCATATCTTGCTTGGATTCTTTAATGCTGATTTCATGGTTTAACTCTTGGTGGGCCATTCCCCTTACTTCCAGGCTCCAGGGAAAGCTTTCCTGAAATATCCAAAGCCTAGGCGGATTTTTATTTAGTGGGTCCAAGGTGGGGGTCCTGGGGTCTGCATTCTGATACCCACCCCAGGCGATGTTGATGCAAGAGGTCTCCTTTTAAGCTGTTAGGCAGTGCTTAAACACCATTCCAGGTGTCTGGCAACTGGAGGGTGATCCCACTTTTCCCTAGCTTATGATTTAGCTTCACTCTGCCTCCTGTTCCTCTTTGGTGAAAGTCCCTCCCTGAAGAGTTCTTCCACTAATGATGAGCCTCATGATGGGTCCCATGTGTAAAGGCTTAGCCTGGGCCTGGCTTGTGGCAAGACTCAGGAAAAGGCAGATGTTCATTAACCCGCAGGTCTGGCAAGCTGGCACTGTTTCCCTCCTAGACCTATCTCCTACCTTGCCCCCATCTTGGACAAGTCACTTAACCCCCACAGAGTCTAGATTTCATCATCTGTACACTGGGATTAATCTCTACTTTAGAAGGTTATGGTAAGGATTACAAATGGCAGATAAAATGCCCGGGCCTGTGCCCGGCATGTGGTACTGTTACGGAGTCCAAGCAAGCTGAGCACTCATGTTTTTAATTCAGGGTGAGCTGAAACTTGACATTCAGAAGCTGTTCTTACTGGTGTGCCACAGCCCCTGGGCTGTGCTGGGCCATCTTCTCTGTCCGCTTCCAGTTTCTCAAACAATCCTGGACATACAGGCTTTCAGGAAAGGTTTGCTGAACTACTGTTTCTTTCCAGTGTTATATACAATTCTTACATTCCATCAGTAGCTCCAAAGAAGCCACAAAACTGGAAAAACATTCTTATTATTTTATTAACGGGTTCTTACACAGAGTTTATGATATGCCAGGCCCTGTTTTAAGTGCTTCATATGAATTAACTCATGTAAAAAACTGATCTAAAGAGCAACTCTAGGGCAGGCTGGGTGGCTCAGTGGTTTGGTGCTGCCTTCGGCCTAGGGCATGATCCTGGGGACCTGGGATTGAGTCCCATGTCGGGCTCCCTGCTTGGGGCCTGCTTCTCCCTCTGCCTGTGTCTCTGCCTCTCTCTCTGTGTATGTTTGTCTCATGAATAAATAAATAAAATCTTAAAAAATAAATAAATAAAGAGCAACTCTATATGGAGTAAACTGAACCGGCCAGTGTGCTGTATTCAGGATGGTAGGGTCAGGCACCTGGCAAGAAGGTGACTCACTGCTGGTCCTTCCCAAAGCTTTCGGCCTCTGATTGTGGCGGTTTAATACAGTGGGAAGGACACTTTTGAATCGAAAATCATATATCCTGGAGCAATATTAGTTGTAAATCAGTTTTATATTTTAAAATGTATCCTGCTACTTCATACCTATTAGGATGGCTAATAGGGGATCCCTGGGTGGCTTAGCGGTTTGGTGCCTGCCTTTGGCCCAGGGTGCGATCCTGGAGTCCCGGGATCAAGTCCCATGTCGGGCTCCTGCGTGGAGCCTGCTTTTCCCCCTGCCTGTGTCTCTGTCTCTCTCTCTCTCTCTCTATCTGTCATAAATAAATAACATCTTTTTTTTAAAAAAAGGATAGCTGCTGTAAAAACAAACAAGCAAACAACATAAGAAGTGTGTGAGGATTTGGAGAAATTGGAACCTTTGTGGTTCACTGTTGGTGAGAATGTAAAATAGTGCAGTTGCTATAGAAAACAGTACGGCAGTTCCTCAAAAAATTAAAAATAGAATTACCATATGATCCATCAATTCCACTTCTGGGTATATACCTGAAGACCTGAAAGCAGAGATGAGAAGAAATATTTGTACACCCATGTTCACAGCAGCATGATCACAATAGGCAAAAAGTGGAAGCAACTCAAGACAATATGGTATATACATACAATGGAATGTTAATTCAGCCTTAAAAAGGGAAAGAATTCTGACACATGCTACAACATGGATGAACCCAAAGGACCATATGCTAAATAAAATAAGCTAGACACAAAAAGACAAATACTGTATAATTCCACTTATCTGAGGTACGGATCTAATCAGAGACAGAAATAGAATAGAGACAGAAAGTGGAATGTGGTTGCTAGGGGCAGGGAGGAGGACTGGAAGAGGAAGCTATTATTTAATAGGTACAGAGTTTCAGTCATGCAAGAATGAATGTAATTAATGCCTAAATGTATATTTAAAAATGGTTTGGAAAAAAAAAAATAAAAATAAAAATGGTTTGGATGGTAAATTTTATGTTATATGTATTCTATCTCAAGGATAATAATAATTTTTTAAAGGAGAAAAACAAACAAAACTACTTCTGTGATGGGGGAAAATGGGTGGGAAGTTCCAGAGGACCAGTGACTTGTCTATCCTATTCAGCATGGTGTGTACTCGAACACTGTCTGGGCTTGTAGGTACATAAAGACACCACATGAATAAATGAACAATATAACACACACACGCACACATGCACGCATGCACCCACAAAACCTGGCTAACGCCTATAGCCAAATAGAGAATCCTAAAAGAAATGGAAAATGGTGTTGGGAGGAACAGAGAGGGAAAAGGTGGAATAAAGGTAAAGGCCAGTTGTTCAAACTCTGCTTAATCTAGGCAAGAGCCAGAGCTGAAAGGCAGCTGGAGAGGCTGGGATGCTTTCCTGGGTGGGCAGCACGGGCAAAGCGTCTGGAGGGTGGTCCTCAAAAGACAGATGGGTCCCTAAGGCTGTGGATGGCCCCACCAGCCTCCCAGGTCCTGTGAAGTAGGACTGAGATGTTAGCTGGGACTCCTCTCACACCTCCCCAACAGTCACCATGACTTTTTTTTTAAGTTTTTTTTTTTTTTTTGTCATCTCTGCACCCAACACAGGGCTCAAACCCACAACCCCAAGACCAAGAGCCACAAGTTCTTCCGACTGAGCCAGCCAGGCACCTTAGCTTTTCATTTATTTATTTATTTATTTATTTATTTAATTTATTTATGATAGGCACACAGTGAGAGAGAGAGGCAGAGACACAGGCAGAGGGAGAAGCAGGTTCCATGCACCGGGAGCCCGACGTGGGATTCGATCCCGGGTCTCCAGGATCACGCCCTGGGCCAAAGGCAGGCGCTAAACCGCTGCGCCACCCAGGGATCCCTAGCTTTTCTGTGTGACTTCCATCCTACCTCTTAACTGATCCTTCCTTTCTGCCTTTTTGCCACCGGCCTGTGGCAAATTGATTTCTAGTCAGTCTCCTCATCCCTAATCCTTCTCTTCAGCTCGATTTACACAAAGTAATCTTTCTGAAAGTCAGTTTTCATACTTTTAAAAAGTCAGTAATGCACCTCCTTCTCTATCTACTAAGATCTAAACTTAGATGTTTATTATTTTTTTAATAAAGATCTTGGAAATTGATTTGTTTTCTTTATTTATGATAGTCATACACACACAGAGAGAGAGAGGCAGAGACACAGGCAGAGGGAGAAGCAGGCTCCATGCACCGGGAGCCCGACGTGGGATTCGATCCCAGGTCTCCAGATCCCGGGTCTCCAGGATCGCACCCTGGGCCAAAGGCAGGCACTAAACCGCTGCGCCACCCAGGGATCCCTAAACTTAGATGTTTAAAGACCTCTGTAGAACTCTGCCCTTATGCAGCTGACATATAGCCTGTGCTTGCTCTTCCCCAACCTATCAGGGCTTTTTCGTGGGTTGTTTTGTTGTTGTTTTAGTTTTTATTATGAAATATTCTAACATATAGGAATTTAGAGAATAGAAGGAATCTCTACGTAGCCCTCTTGTAGCTTCAGTTCATGGTCAACACGTGGTCAGTCTTGCTGCATCGGGACCTCCTGCCAATTTCCTGGTCCCACACACTACCTTTTTTTTTTTTTTTTTTTTTTTGACTGATGGGCTTTTTCAAAATCTTTGTGGGTTCTTTGTCTGATTTTCAAATAATATTCCTTTTTTTTTTTTAAGTAATCTTTCCCCATCGTGGGGCTCCAACTCCTCACCCCAAGATCAAGAGTTGCATGCCCCACGCACTGAGTCAAATCTCTTCAAATAATATTTCTTATAAAACTTTTTGTATCACAAACGTACTGAACAGAGAACGTGAAAGCCTCCCATATCGCACATTCCTGAGCTAATCATTGCTCGTAGTTTAGGTTTTCCAGATTTTTAGCCATGCATATATTAAGATATAAACTAATTTTTTCACAATATTAATAACCATATTTAAGCTGCTTCACAAATTGCTTTTCCCATTTGACAATACATCTTGGGCATGTTTCCTAGTAGATCACACAGATCTACCTTGTTCTTTTTAAGCTGATTGACAGCCAATTGTACCATCCCATCAGCCCCTTTTGGAGGACAGTTGAGTGAGCAGTTTCCATGTTTTCCTTATTACAAAAAAAGGTACAGCAAACATGCTTTGACATATTTCTTTTTGCACTTCTGCGAGTGTTTCTACAGGAGAGTCCCAAGGTGGACTTGTTTGATCTGCAGGTAAAGACACCTTAAATTCAAACAGATGTCATAAAATATATGAAAGTGTATAAAAGTATTTTGGGCCACATTCCTGGGTATAATGAATCTCTCTGATCTTTGCCAGTCTGATCAATTTAAACGGATATTTCATTCTAGTTTAACTCTGTATAATTCTCTGTGAGTTTGAGCCTCTTCTCATCCATGAAGCAAACACCAAGAGGGATGAGAGGAGAAGAGAAACATGGTGTGGGAGAGGCTGAGCCCGGAGAGGTGGGCAGATGCCAGCCCGCCCAGTGCCCAGAGCTTCTGGCGGACGTGACTGTGAACCATACTTTGAGTTAGAAGGTTCAGACTAAGGAGTGATTGAGGTCACATTCTCTGCATTCAGGCTTGGTGTCCTTCAGTAGAGGCTGAAAGCCTCTGGCCTGTCTCTACCTGCATTTCTGGGAGGAGTCTTTCCTCTGAGAAACCAGGCTCCTGACCAGCCAGCTCCCCACCCCCAGTCACACTGGGCCTTTCCTTTTCAAATGCACCAGTGCTCAAGTAGGGTTTCCATTAAAGATGGTGGACTTTGGGCTCCTTGGATGATGGAGATACTTAAGTCATCAACAGAAGAAATTTTTGTAAAATTGGAATACCCGAAGTTCCCTATTTCTCAATGTGTACAGTAATTGATAACAACCAGCACCACTTGCTGCAGAGGACCTGAATTCAGAAAATCCAGTCCACAGCCACAAAATCAACTCCCTGAGTCAACCAGCATTTCCCAAAGGCTTCCTGACTGTTGTCAGGTAGTATTGTTGCTAGACACAGGGATGCAAAGGATGAAAGACACTTGGTCTGGGGGGAGGGATGACTTTTTAATTTTAAAATAAACTGTCAATATCCAAATAGTCTAAACAGATGCAAAACACAACTGACAAAAAGAGAGTGAGCCAAGCAAGAGAGACACCCTGATCGGTGTTCAAAAGAATAAACACTAGGGGCATCTGGCTGAGTTAGTGAGGCATGCGACTCTTGAGTGTGTGGTGGTGAGTTCAAGCCCCATGTTGGGCCAAAGGATTATGAAAACAAACAAATAAAACCCTCCCACCGAATCCAAGACAGAAACAAAAAAGGATAAACACTATATGCAAAAAAATTCGTTTTACGTGTTGGAAAGTTTCCAAGATAGTAAAAAAAAAATGTAGAAAACAGTGCATTAGAAAGTAAGCTGCAAATGAATATGAACTATAATGCAAAAACTTGTTTCAAAAGGTGACTCACTTGATAATTTGGTTACACTATACAAAGAAGCATGAGCAATTAAATGTATTTTTATAAAAATGCATAATCTGAATCCAATCAGGAGAAAACATCAGAAAGCCCAAACTAAAGGAAATTCTACAGAACTGGCCTGTAATCTTTAAAAATATCAAGGTCATAAAGACCAGTTTGAAGGAATTCTTCTAGATTAAAGGAAATTAAGAAGACAAAACAAACTCAATGGAGCCAGGATTGGATCCTGGTCTGGGAACAAAAAAGCTATTAAGGGCTTTATTGCGACAATTAGTGAAATTTGAATATGAACTGCAGATTAGATAACAGTAATTTAACAATGTTAAATTTTCTGAATTTGATAATTGTACTGTAATTATTTAAAAGGCTGTCCTTAATGTTAGCAGCAAAGATAGAAATATTTAGGGGTAAAAGTCTAAATTCACTCTCATGGTTCATTAGAAAGATACCAACAGTATATATCATATACAGAGAGAGAAAGCAAATGTAGCAAAAATAATTGGCGAATGTAGGTGAGGAGTGTACGGGAGTTCATTGTTTTTGCAACTTTTCTGTAAATTTGACATATCTTTTCAAATAAAAAATCTGAAATAAAAAAAACCTTGACGATATGCAAAAATATGAAATTATCTCCGCTGTCTCTGGTCTGGTTGGAGTCGTAGTGCAGACTGGCTCCCTTGTGCTTTCTGGGAAGAGGGGGCGAAACCATGAGAGTAGAGTATCAGACGCCTGAACACATCCCTTCTCGTGTCACAACGAAGTCCCTCGCTTGTGAAATATGACTCTTAGAAAACCCATACTGATGGCTAAACTCCAGAATGCAGTCAGTCCAAGGACAAGGTTTAATTTCGTACCTCTGCTCAATTTTGCCCCTGATCAGCCAGGAATATCTGGGACCCAGGCAGCATAGCCTAGCATGGCCCACCTTGGCTAAAGGCTATAAATAGTTCTGTACTCTCTTCCTCTTCCATTTTTTTTTAATTTGAATTTTCTTGGTTCTTCCTGGTGAGGCCAGGAATGCTCCAAAATCTCCATAGATTAGAAATAAACATTTGCATGACACAATCTGGGCCACCTTGTTCTCTGCTGTTGGAAAGGGACTTTCCTTTTCCTCCAAGGCCCCTGAGACCAGTTGAGGGTCTTCCAAAGCTGATCCAGGCCCCTTGGATGGGGTCTTGCCTGTCAGCCCGCTCAGTGGGGACCCAGAGCATGGTGAGTCTGCCAGGGGCTGGGCTGGGGCTGAGCTGGGTGGGAGGCCGGGGGTGGATGTCTCAACTCATGTGCTCTTGGATGTTGAGGCTGTTGAACTCTGAGGCTGAGATATTACTATGAAAATTCACTATGTTTTTGTCAGAATTTGAATGTGACTGTCTTGTGGCAGGGGCAGATGTTGGTAGAAATTGAGAATGTTTCTTCCTTGTGTATACGTAAATTTACCTACAAGGGCACAGGTTCTTGGCACTCATTCTCAAGGTGGGACTACAGTCACTGGTGGGTGGCCACTGGAGCTTCACAGGGTGAACTAGATGAGAATCATGGTTCCTTGCCCTGTAGGAGCCCAGAGAGAGCGAGAAGTCAGCGGGTACAGGCAATAGAGTGTGTTACAGCACAGGAAAAGCAATTGTTTACAACCTAGACAATTTATTTTTTTTAAGGTGAATGGCAAAACGACCAAAAGAAAGCTTAAAAATAAGTGATAACTGGAGGAAAAATACATTTGCATTTGTGTCAGAGGGCTAAAACAATGCAAAAATAAATAAATAAATAAGACCCACTACTCAATAGAAACTGAGGCCAAAGGTACTTGAGCCGACAATTCAGTGAAAAGGAAATACGAATGGCTCTTAAACATATGAAAAGGTGCTCAACATCACTCATTATAAGAGAAATGCAAATTGAAATTTCAATGGGATACCACTTTCACCTTGGCCAAGAATAAAAGGTTGATAATTTTATTGTGGAGAGCTGGGGAAACAGGCTCTCCAGTATTTGTTGGGAGTGTGCATTGGAACAACCTCCCTGTGGGGCACGTTGGCCATAGCTTTCGAAATGTAAAATGCACATCCTTTGACCCGACAATTCCAATGCTAGGCACTTATCCTGCAGGCACACTTAAAACTTGCAAAATGTCATACTACTCAGTGAAAAAAGCAAGGTGCAGAACAGTGGATATCGTGTGCTATCACAGAGTTTATATATGAAAAACTATGTGGCTGTAGGAGAATTTTCTTAACTTTTCCCCTAATGCCGGGTACATGACTGGTTTCCATGTTTTTATAAGTAATGTTAGATAGACTTCTTTTGTATATGAATCTCTTCCAACATCTCAGATTATTTTCTTGGGACAGTCCAGATTGCTGGCCCGAGAGAATTTTTTTTTTTTAAGATTTTATTCATTTATGAGAGACACAGAGAGAGCGGCAGAGACACAGGCAAGGGAGAAGCAGGCTCCCTGGAGGGAACCCAATGTGGAACTCAATTCAGGGACTCTAGGATCACGCCCTGGGCGAAAGGCAGGTGCTCAACCTCTGAGCCACCCGGGTGTCTCCTACCCCAAGGGAATTTGTAACAACCATTGCAGCAAGCATTACTGTCAAGCGACCTATATGTTTTTCTCTTACCTACAACAGCCCTGTGAAGTAGGGAGGAGCAGCCCCATTTTTCTCCTATTTGACGAAATTGATTCAAAAGAGGCTAAGTCGAGCCTGGGTGGCTCAGTGGGTTAAGCATCCACCTTTGGCTCAGGTCGGGATCCCAGCATCCCAGCCCCTGGCATTGGGGCTCCCTGCTCAGCGGGAAGCCTGCTTCTCCCTCTCCCTCTCCCACTTCCCCCATTCGTGCTTTCTCACTCTCTCATTCTTTCTTTCTCAAATAAATAGATAACATCTTTTTAAAAATTTTTAAGAAAGAGGGAAAGTCACTCATCCTGGGGCACACAACTGGAATGATGGGTGGTCAGGACTCCTATCTGCTTGTCTCCCAAGCCCCTGACTTAGAGCTCCACTTATCTGAGTGGATCATTTTTACGGCTCTAGATAAACTTTGTCAAATTACTTTCCGGAAGTCTCCTACCAGGTTACACTTTCAACTGAGGGCTACATTTGTCACACTCAGGCCAGTGTTGGGGATTCCATATTTTCATCTTGCTATTTTGGAATGGGGAAAAAGAATAGCATCTCACAGGTCTTCAATAACTAGTGAATCTGAGCATTTTCATACATTTATTAGACGTTCGTATTTTCCCCTCTTCTGTTAAGTGTTTGTGGTCGACTATGTATTTTTTGAAATCTGTAAAACTTTCTTGGGACGCCTGGGTGGCTCAGCCGTTGAGCGCCTGCCTTGGGCCCAGAGTGTGATCCTGGAGTCCGGGGATCCAGGCCCGTGTCGGGCTCCCTGCATGGAGCCTGCTTCTCCCTCTGCCTGTGTCTCTGCCTCTTTCTCTCTGTGTCTCTCATGAACAAATAAATAAAATGTTAAAAAAAAAAACTTTCTTAAAAATGTAACCTGTCAATTCTTATCTAATCTCAGTTGAGACGCTGGCTGCTGTGGGCAAAAGCAGCAGGGGAGGCAAGCAGGTGGGGCGTTCTGGTTCCGTGTCCTTGCCTTTGAGCTGCAGACCCAAGACGAGGAGACCTGGGACAAACCCCCCTGGGAGAATTGGGGCACACTGGGCCAGGTGCCAGCAAGGACTTGGGTGTGGTGCTTAAATAATACCAACACTAACTAGGCTGTCGCATCTATGTATCGCTTTCTGCTAGTGCAAGGAATTGTGGTGATGGTCTGGGGCCACCATCCCGGAACGTCCCTTTCCTTCCGTTTGGTGAGGTCAGGCTGCTGATGGCCTTAGGACTCGCGCGCTGCAGGGCCCGGAGGCAGGCTCACATTTTCAGCGCAGAGTAGAGCTCCTCCAGGAGCAGGCCTGTCACTTCCAGAACCTTCTGCACGGCCACCGGGCTGGGCGAGGGCTCCCGGACTGCGAGGGGGTGCAGAGGCCACGCCGGGCCTGGCTCACTCTTCCCGGCTGCAAGGGCGCAGGCCCGCGGCCTGGGGAGGCAGAGGAGCCGGTGGCCCCCCGGGGGGGGCGCGGGGTTGGGGGGGAGCAGGCCGCGGGGAAGGGAGGCCAGGGCACCAGCCGCGGGAGGGCGGGCGCAGGCTTCGCACTGGGGATCTGGGCGCCCGACAGCGGCCCTTCAGCAAGGTGAATTCTCTCGGAAAGGGTCTCATTCACGCGCTGCCAAGACATCCGCGACCTATTCTTGAATTCGCACAAAAATTAAAAGCAAAACAACAGCCCGGCTAATTTAGCAACTTGCGGGCTGCAGCTGGTGCTCCTTTGCTCGCCGCAGCGCCCGGCCCCCGCCCCCGCCCCCGCCCCCGCCCCAGGGAGGTCTCGCCGGAGTTATTTTGTATCCCGCAGCTCCAGGCCGGATTGTGACAGCTGAGTGACTTAGCTGGCACCGTGGGATGCGGAATGACAAAGGCGCGCGGAGCATCGCCCGGCGCGGGGGCGGTGGGGGCGGCGGGGGCGGCCACGGCGGGCGCTGGGGGGCGCTGGGGGGCCTGGGGGGCCTGGGGGCCTGGGCCCTCGCTCGATCCCTGTGAAAGGATTCTGGGAGGAGTGGAGAGGCCTCTGCGCGCCCCAAAGCTCTGAGGGCAGAGCCCCTGCAGCCTGGGAGGGGACGCGCCCCGGGCTCCGCCGCCCCCGCCGGCCTGTCCCTCTCCTGCTTCTGCCCCACACCGCGCTGCCCTCGCTGGCCTCCCTCCTAAGGTGGCGCCAAGGGCCTGGGGCCTGTGTGCCCCGGGGAGGCCGGGGGTCTCGGGGTTGCGCCTGGCCCGCGGGCCCCCGGGGCATAGGACGGGCTCGTTGCTCCCATGGGCGCCCACACCCGCGGCGGCCTCCGGGCGCAGCAGTTCTGACCTCCGGCCGCTCAGCACCTCCAGGCCACGGTTTCCCGGTCTGTACAATGGGCGATAAGAGCAGTTTTTAAGAAGAAATATTGCGATGATCAAATGAGCCAGTTCAGGGAAATCACTTAGCACTCTAAGTACTGCCTAACTGCTAGCTATTATTAACAATATAGTTACACCGAGCTCTCGGAAGCCGTGCTCAGCAAACATGCTCCCTCAGGACACTGTGACACGCCGTTTCCACACTGTTTATCCTTAGGGGTGTTGCGTGGAGCCACAGAATCCTACAACCCAAGGACCAGAACAGTCCCCCTACTCCTTTAATTGGCAGGGAGAGAATGTGCTTCTCCTAGCCACGTTGCCAATCAGCTCCCAGGTCATTTGTCGTTCCTGGGAGCTCCAAGACTAGGCTGAGGAGATGCAAAGGCGCTACTGCATGGGCTGGGACAGAATTTCCCTCTCTGAAGAAGCAGCTGTCTTCCCAAGGAATGTCCGTATTTCAAAAAAGCTCAGCTCAGGTGCAGCCAGGGTGGCTCAGTGGTTTGGCGCCTCCTTTCCCCCCAGGGCCTGATCCTGGAGACCTGGGATCAAGTCCCATGTCAGGCTCCCTGGATGGAGCCTGCTTCTCCCTCTGCCTGTGTCTCTCCCTCTGTATGTGTGTGTGTGTGTGTGTGTGTGTGTGTGTGTGTCTCATGAATAAATAAAATCTTAAAAACAAAAAAAAAGCTCAACTCATACGGCGTTGAGAAAGTTAACTATCTGGAAGCCAACCAACATGGTCACGCTGAAGAGCTAAGGTTATTCTGACTTGCTTTTCTCTCAGGTCAGGGCAAAGCAGTAGATTCTAGCCTGAGAATGACACTACTGCTTCTGGCTTTCACAGCTTTTTTTTTTTTTTTTTAAAGACTATTTATCAGAGACATAGAGAGGCAGAGGCAGAAGCAGGCTCCATGCAGGGAGCCCGACTTGGGACTCGATCTGGATCTCCAGGATCAGGCCCTGGGCTGAAGGCAGCGCAAAACCACTGAGCCACCCGGGCTGCCCACTTTCACAGGTTTTATTCACATGGAGAAACAAATCCGCTTTTCAGTTCTTTCCATCTCATCAATAGTTTTGCTAAAGTACTATGGGGAAGTTCCAACGCAACTTGGTAGAGTTGATGTATCCATCACAACCATGGCCAGTGGGCAGTCAAGTGGGGCCCTTGAAGGATAATTAGTGGGGAGGGAAGTGCTTTTATCTCAACGACATAGTCATTGAGATTCAAGAAAGGTATTTGTAAAGTATTGTATTTTTGGGACTATATTAATTTAGATTTTGGGACAGTACTGTTTACTGTAGTAGACAAACTTCAACATCACTTTGGCTTCACATAATGCTTATTTCTCCTATTACATGTCAAACCAAGTGGTGGGGAGTGTGTAGAAGGCTGGGGAGAATCTGCTCCATTCAGTCACTTAAGGATCCAGGCTAAAGGTGCCTCTGCCAACTTGTAGCTCCTCATCTGGGACCCATGGCTTCTGAGATGCTTCTGAAGGGAAAGAGGAATGGAGAGTGACTACCCTGGTTCCTTAACTGCCTTGGCCCAGAAGTAACGCATGCCACTCCTGCTCATCATCCACTGGCCAAAACTAGCCACACCGTTCTAACCTAATTGAAAGAAGGGCTGTGAACTGGAAGGGAGGGATCCCTGGGTGGCGCAGCGGTTTGGCGCCTGCCTTTGGCCCAGGGCGCGATCCTGGAGACCTGGGATCGAATCCCACATCGGGCTCCCGGTGCATGGAGCCTGCTTCTCCCTCTGCCTGTGTCTCTGCCTCTCTCTCTCTCTCTGTGACTGTCATGAATAAATAAATAAAATCTTTAAAAAAAAAAAAAAAAAAAAAGAACTGGAAGGGAGCACAGGGAATATTTGGTGAACATGATCTCTCTGCCAGAGATTGAGATACTACAAACTACAAATAGAGACTGAACTTGGAATTGATATTTCGGGTAATCTGTTATGATTCAGGAAACAAAATCAGGAGCCCATTTAGACTGTTTTAAATGTTATCACTCACTGTGTGGCGTTACAATGGAAAGGAAACAAAAGATCTCAGTCTCAGCTAATAGATATATGTCAAGTCACATCAGCCACTGAAGAGCTACATGGAGCAGATTAATAGGTCACAAACTCTAGAGGAGGGGGGCAGTTAGAGCTTTTGTGGGAATAGAGAGGAGCTCCTTAAAGCATGGAACTCTTGGTCTTAGGTGGGACTGGTTCCAGTCTAAGTATATATGTATATACATAGTAGCAAAAAACAAAAACAAAAACCCAAATAGCAAATGTAGTATATGATAAATAAAACACACTCATTGCTCAAATGCTAAAATGTTAAATGTTTAAAGATACTCTTCAACAAACATACTAGGTTTAGAAAAAGTGGTTTTAGATTTGGTAACAGGAAGTTCTGTTTTACAGTGGTTAGGAAATGTACCTATCCAAATGTCATGTACCTAATGAATGCCCATGATGTGTAAAACACTGCCTAAGAAATCTTTAAGCTTATGAGGTTTACAGTCTAACTTATGAATTTTAGAACATAGGCTTTATTTAGATAGGAAGATAACAGATTTCTTTTTTTTTTTTAAGATTTTCTTTATTTATTCATCACACACACACACACACAGAGAGAGAGAGAGAGAGAGAGAGAGAGAGAGAGGCAGAGACAGGCAGAGGGAGAATCAGGCTCCCTGCAGGGAGCCCGACGTGGGACTCGATCCTGGGTCTCCAGGATCATGCCCTGGGCTGAAGGCGGCGCTAAACCGCTGAGCCACCCGGGCTGCCCAGATAACAGATTTCTAACCTCTATTTTATTCAATGTCATTTATTATTACCATGTGCAAGGCAAATTGGAGAATATAAACCAAACCCAATCGCAACACTGAAGGAATTTCTGGCCAAGGCTGTTATGATCAAGCTCAACCATGTTTTCCCACAAGCAGTTTGTTACTAATACCAGGAAAGGGGAAAAAAAAAAAAAAAAAAAAAAAAAAAGGAAAGGCATCAAGCTGGTAAAATGGTTGACCAGGCTGATCCCTTTGGCCTTCTTTGGGATGTTTTAGGTTTGCTAAGTTGAATGATGGGAGGTTGACTGCATTGAGCTCCCAATGGCTGGAAAGACTGTATCAGGCTCTGTAATTCCATTTAAAAATTGGATTTTTCCAGACATGGAATAATAATAAAAACCTTCTCATATAGGCTCGACATTCTTTTTCTTTTTTTCCTTTTTTTTTTTTTTAAGATTTTATTTATTGTGTGAGAGAGAGGGAGAGAGCACAAGCAGGGAGGAGGAGCAGAGGTAGAGGGAGAAGCGGACTCCTTCTCCCTCTCCTTCTGAGGGAGCAGTGAGCCTGAGCAGTGAGTCTGCCACTGGGCTCCATCCCAGAACCCTGGGACCATGACCTGAACTGAAGGCAGATCTTAACCCACTGAGCCACCCAGGTGCCCCAGGCTCCACATTCTAGTAAGTTCTTGTAAGTTACTTTTTACTACCTAATTTCCTTAGCTGAAAATTTTATCTCAACCTCCACTAAAAATACAAATATTGACTTCTAAAAAGTTAGAAGAAAATGTCCCAAAATATTGTCTTTCAGTGTAAGGACCTACAACTAATGTTTCTCCTTATTTTCTTTTTTTCTTTTTTTTAAAAATTATCCATACTTTGTATAACAAATATGTATGACACTCTTACAATAAAAATGCAGTAAGAAAAAAAGTTATTCAGAAGTTTCCTTCTTGGGCACCCCCGGTGGCACAGCGGTTTAGCGCCGACTGCAGCCCGGGGTCTGATCCTGGAGACCCAGGATCAAGTCCCGCGTCGGGCTCCCTGCATGGAGCCTGCTTCTCTCTCTGCCTGTGTCTCTGCCTCTCAGTCTCTCTCTCTCTCTGAATTAAAAAAAAAAAAAAAAAAAAAAAAAAAGTTTCCTTCTTTCATCAATCCTTCAGGTACTTTAGGGATCCCTGGGTGGCACAGCGGTTTAGCGCCTGCCTTTGTCCCAGGGCGCGATCCTGGAGACCCGGGATCGAATCCCACATCGGGCTCCCGGTGCATGGAGCCTGCTTCTCCCTCTGCCTGTGTCTCTGCCTCTCTCTCTCTCTCTCTCTCTCTCTGTGTGACTATCATAAATAAAGAAAAAATTTAAAAAAAGTCCTTCAGGTACTTTACATACGAGAATAATGACCTTTTAGGAATCACAGGGTAAGTTAGTAATACATTAATAAAGGTAGAGACTTGTACTTTACTTTGTTTTTACTTTACTATTTTTTTTTTAAATTTATGATAGGCACACAGTGAGAGAGAGAGAGAGAGAGAGAGGCAGAGACACAGGCAGAGGGAGAAGCAGGCTCCATGCACTGGGAGCCTGACGTGGGATTCGATCCCGGGTCTCCAGGATCGCGCCCTGGGCCAAAGGCAGGCGCTAAACCGCTGCGCCACCCAGGGATCCCTACTTTACTATTTATTTTTATTTTTTTATTTTTTTTTAATTTTTTTATTTATTTATGATAGTCACAGAGAGAGAGAGAGAGGCAGAGACACAGGCAGAGGGAGAAGCAGGCTCCATGTACCAGGGAGCCCGACGTGGGATTCGATCCCGGGTCCCCAGGATCGCGCCCTGGGCCAAAGGCAGGCGCCAAACCGCTGCGCCACCCAGGGATCCCACTACTTTACTATTTAAATAAGTTGTAGAATTTGGGGCCTTAGCTAAGACCATTTTATATATATGATGTAAAATAACCTCCATTTAATCTCTTCATAATGTCTCAAATACTTATTAAGCATCTACTATGAATCAGGCACTGTGCTGAGCTCTGAGGATACATATCCCATGCAGAGCAGACTGTCCCAGAAAACTCAAGTTTTAAGGCAATGCTACTTCATGATTTGCCCAAGAACACACAGTAGTTGGTGGCAGAAACGGGTAAAAATCTGGTGTCCTACTTTTAACTTGGTGCCCTCTTCCATATTCCCTTGCCCCTGGCCCTCTGAGATGTATTTTCTTTCTGTATTGAAGATAGGATAAGGGAAAACCACCTTTGATCAGTTGAGTATATTGTGTAGGGTCTATTGGGGAAAATTGTTAGTGGTTAGACTCAACATGATCTATAGTTTCTTAACCCCTGGAAAAGTGTAGCTTAGTGATTCCTAAATGTACTCAGGTCAGCAAGTCAGACTCAGACTCACTGTCTGCATTGAGATGGGCGGGGCGGGGGGGGGGGGAGTAGAAAGAAATTGTACTTGTTCATGTAAAGCTGCCCACTTTCATTTCATGGGGGGTGGGGGAAGCTACCTTTATTCAGAGAGTATGTTTTTCTTATTATTTTGGGGGCTAAAGTGCCTTTTTTTCTATGTGATGATGCAGATAGTGGATGGCAGTCAGTTCTTTAAAAAAAAAAAAAGCCTTTATTACCAAAATGAAAAGTTGGCAACTCTGTCAGTTTCCTCCAAATTTCAAGGTCCAAATAATTGGGAATAATTAAATTAATTATTGGAGTAGTTGAAATTTTCTCAGGTATAGCCTGGTGCTAGAAACTGAATCTTTATTAAGACTCTTATGATTAGTTAGAGGCCACCACTTCTTTGAGTCTCAACAAAAATGAAAAGATCCCCGAGAACTCTGCCCTCTCTAAAATTAGCAACATTTAGCGAATTTTGAGATCTTTTATAACCCTCCTCTCTTCTTCAGTTTCGCACTTAATGTTCAGGTATCCTGTTGGTTTATATAAATCAATGGTTTTTTACCCTGCCAGCACAGGGTGCTTTAAAAAAAAAAACAAAAACAAAACAAAACATGACGACTGAGGAGCATCAGGCTCGGCTTAGTCAGTAGAGCATGTGACTCTTGATCTCCCAGGCAGGAGTTCAAGCCTCATGTTGGGCGTGGAGTCTACGTAAACAAAACAAAACAAACAACAACAAAACCCCCCTGATGAATGGGCCACACCCTCGGGTATTTTTATTTAAGTAGCCTCAGGTGGGACTTTGGCGCTAGGCTGTTTGAAAAATTCTTCAGGTGATTCTAATGTGCAGCCAGGCCTGGGACCACAGGTATGTATGCATCCTGTTTCTTTATTAAGTAGCTTCTGTGTGTCAGGTACTAGGGCAGTTACACAGATGATTCAGCTGATTTGTGCAGTAGAAAAGCTAGTGAGGAAAACAGAAGGGCAACATGTGACAAGACAGTGTGGAAAGCACTTTCATTTATTCCATAATTCAACAAATAATAACAGCGCACTTAACAAGTGCCAGGGCTGCAGTTAAAGTATGCTCAAAGTCCTACCAGCTACCTGAAAAGAGCAGGAAAACTTAATAGAAAGGCAGCAGCCAAGCAGGGATTTGGAGGACTCCTTCAAGGTCTTCATCAGATAAGGTAGGGAGGGCAGGCATGGATGCATGAGGGAACAGCGTGTGCCGTGTGTAGAGGAGTGTGCTGGGGTGGGAGAAGCTAGAGATGAATAACTGGTTGTGTACAGATGTACACAGCCTTAGAGGTAAATTAACAAAGGAGTGTAGACTCCATCCAGAATGCATTTGAGAGACATTAAGGGTTTTTAAGCAGGAACGCACAAATGGGAGGTATGTACAGACACCGGTATTTGGGATAATATAGGCCGTTCATTACATAAAGCTAGAGATTAAATTTGCCACCTGATTTAAAACTGATGATTTGACCAATCGTCCCCCAAACCCCTCTGCCCTTGACTGACATAACTAGCCACTGTGATCCTAAGGGGACACAGTTTCTGGTCAATGAAGAGAGGGGATTCCATGTGGCACTGGAAGTGGGGTGCAGACCAGCGCTTTTTAAGTGACCAACTGAAATAGGTTCATCATGCACTGAGGTCTGGACAAATCAGTTGGGGTTCCCTACTCCTGCCTCCCTACCTAATTTCCTTCAGAAAGACCTGTTAGTGTCTGTAGAAGTGATACTCTTATCACGCTGTTTGTCTGACTTGCCTCAGAGCAAGTAAACAAACCCAACAGATCAAAACCCTCCAGGTTCCCTTCAGCTCCTGAAGCATCTCTGCATTCTTATCCTTTCTGAGGACTCAAGGACAAACAGATCTGACCATGGAATCATCCCAGTACTAGGGATGTACTTAACCTAGTTAGGACATTCACAGAATAAACATTCCTTTCCAGCTGGGGAAGAAGAGGATTCAGTTTAGCAGTGGTTCTCAAACTCTGTGAGCACAAGCTTTAGTCGAGTCATAGGCTAAAAATGTAGAGTTGGGCGCCCCACTTGACACCTACTGGATCAGAATCTCTCGGGTAGGTCAAGGAAACTGTGTTTTAAGCACTCATTCCCAGATCATTCTGATACCCACGATCTATGGACTTCACCAAGCAGTATGAATGCAGTTGTTGGTAATTCTGGCCTGTAATTTGGCCAGGTGGCCCCTGGCAGCTGTTTTGGGGGAGGGAGGACGGGTTAAGCGAGCCCCTGGATTCATAATCCTCAGCACAGTTAGCTTGCAAATTCTGCAGGATGTTGGTTTTCAGTTCAAGTTATTTCTAGGTTAACTTCTTAATTGAGCTGTTTAGCTCAGCAGAGGACTTGAGATACCACAGATAAGACAGAGGTTTAGGAGTAAGCATTAAGTATCTCTGGCTGTGTCTCTGTTATCCTTTCCAGTTCCACTTATCTGAAGAGCCAGGATTTCTCAAAAGACAAGTAACCTTAGAGGGAAGTCTCAAGGGGAAAGCAACACATTCCCTTTCCTTGCCATGCCCATTAGAAAACTATGTTAAGAAAAGAATCTCCAAAAACACATCAAGATGTTGAATAAAGATATGTCTTTCTTCCGTGGTTGCCAGCCTCTGGGGTTAGTGGAGCACAAGCTTAGAGAAATAAGGCCCATTTCTCTCTAAAGGTGTCTTTTCTTGAGGTGTCTCCCTGGAAATTCATGTGGCTAACTCATTAGTGATAGCGGGTGTTAGATGCTCATAAATCTCCCAGAATTCATTGGCTGAAGACATCTTAAATGTGGACTTTTCGGCTTTTAATGTCTTTGGTTGCTTCTTTACCATACTTCAGTTTGAGTGCTCAGATTTGAGGTTTTGAAACTTGTTTTTAATTAAGACATGGTTTATTTTTATTGCTTGAGATAAAATGCCGTCTGGGGGACTCAAATCTAAGTTACAAAATAAAGTGCATCTGGGCAGACCATAGGGGTAAAAAAAAGAGCATAAAGGCTAACGTGTCTGCCAGGATTCTTAAGTTTACTTAGTAACTTCTTGGAGAATAAAAACCCCAGCACCTGCATTATAAAAAGAGTATGCCTTATAAATGTCCTACTCTTTGAAATACCTAAATGAATTAGGCTGAATTATGAACTAATGGCTTGTAAAAATTCACCTTGAGCCAGCTACCGAAGATACTAAGTAAGAGATAGAGACGGAGGAAACCCAACCCGCTGTTTGTTTGTTTTATCAGTAATGTAGCTCAAAAGTAGCCAAGCCAGTGGTGGATGGGGGAACTTTCCCTGTGTTTTGTATCCCTGAGCTGAGCCTGTGAATGCCAAGATTTAATCTAAAGAGGTTTGTGTTTTAAAAACTAACAACCAAGTAATAAAACACCTATAAAAGGGGTTTATAATGGAACCGGTGACAGTTTTGAGTGTAGTATTACAACTCTTCTGCTCCCCTCTCCCTTTTTCTATCCTTTCATCCAACTCTGTGCCCTTTGTCTTCGCTCCTTTCTCACCTTGTTGCCAAGAGGCATGTAAGTAGGGGCAGCTCACACCCCAAAGGAGCAGACATCTTTAAAAAGTGAAGTGTGTATTGTGCTCTGCATTTGTTGACACGGTGGTGCCGCTTGTTTTGTTTGAGATAAGTTGCTCTAACAAAGTACCTCCCCAGTTTGCACAGTGGTTTTGAATGGGGAGTTGAAGATGCTGCTGCAGTGTCAGTGGCGTGAGGATGGAGGATGTTGGAGTCAAAGAGGGCAGGAAGCTGGGGGGCCTCTCCCTGGCACCCTGCCTCACCCTGCCAGGGCCCAAGATCTGCCTGACTCCAGGGGACAGACTTCAGTCAACAGGTGGTTTTCCAGCCAGGCCACCAAGCCTGGAACTTGGTTCTTTTACAAAGCCATAGCCCCCCCCCTCGCCCCCCCCCCCAAGAAATGGCGCCTCGGAAGGGAAACTTCGTACTCCAACTCTGTAGGAGCCATTTCTCGAGCCCACTTTTGCCTATTTTCTGGAGTCTCCCCTGCCAGCATCCCATCCATCCTCGGGAAGAGCGAGGGACGCTCGCTGCAGAGTCTGGAGGGCGCTGGGAGGCATGTGGGCAGCGTCAGAGTGGCCTCGCCTGGGCGGCCAGAGGAGCCCCAGCCTCCCTCATGTGGGCCTCAGGAACTCGGGGGGCCCAGGGGAAGCCTGGAAAACCGAACTTCGCCATCAGCCTTCCTTCGAGCGCTGGCTAGAGGAGAGGGGGGAAGGGCCCCCCAGCGGTCTTCCCCCCACTCCCCCCGCCCCCAGCACCTCTGCCATCCGGCTGCACCGCCCAAGAAAGCACTCAGAACGCAGCTCTGAGCTCTCCAGCTCCTCGCAGGCCGGGAGAGGGTATCTGGAGCGGGCAGTTTCCCCCTCCTGCCCGCGTCTGACATCCCCACTCCCACCCAAGGATGCTGCCGCCGTGCCCTGTCCGCGGTCGCTGAATGTCACTGCTCCCTCTTCCTCCTGATCAGGGTAGACACAGCTTCCGAGGCATCTCCTACCCCCAAACTGCCGCGATCACCCGAGGGTGCAAGGCCCGGGTGGAGGACGAAGTTTGGGGCCCGGAGCGGCGGGAGGGGGGGGGCGCTTTGGCGAGGACCGCACCTCTCAGTCCCAGCCCTGGCGGGCACACTCCCCGCCCCAAACGGCCCAGGCTTCCCCACCCTCCCGCGGACACCGGCATCCCCGCCCTCCCCCGAGGGCGGCGAGCGGAGCCCCCCAGGGCGGAGGCAGGTACCCCCGGGGCGGGGACTGGGGCGGGCGGGGTCCAGGCTGCGCCCCCGGCCGGGCCGGGCGGGCTAGCTGGCGGCGCGGGGGGAGCGGGGCTGGGCGGCGCTGCCTCGGGCTCTGTGCGCTGCAGCCCGGAGCCGAGGAGGAGGAGGCGGAGGAGGAGAAGGAGGCGGCGGCGGTGGGTCCCGGGCGGGGGGAGCGCGGCGCTGCGGACCCGGGCGGCTGGCAAAGGACGAGGCGGAGGCTGAGGAAGGCAGCGGGGAGACCCGGGCTGCAGCAACAAAGGGCAGCAAGCGATTGGCCGGGCTGCAGGCGAGGTTAGCCGGGGACCGGGGTGGCTGGAGGCAGCGGCGAACGGTGCACGTGCTTGCAGACACGGGCGAGTGTGGAGCCGGGGGGTGCACGCCCGGCGGGTAGGGGCTTGCTCCCCTTCGGCACGGGATGGCGAGGAAGGCTGCAGCGACATCGTTCTGCCTGCACCCGGCCTGGGGCTTGCAGGGTAGGGGCGTGTGGGGGGTAAGGATGCGAGCCAGGGGGCGGGCGAGTAGTCGCCCGGGACGGGACGGGAGAGGGTGGAGGAGGGGGCGGGATGGAACGCTCCGGGCGGCGCGCCCGTCCGCGCGCTCCGCCGCGGGAGCTGGCGACTGAGAACCTCGAATTTTAACTTCGCGTGCCCGCCCGCGCGCGCCCGCCCGCGCCCACCCCTAAATCCTGCGGCCGCCGCCAGCGATCAGCTCTCACACAAACTTTAGCTGCGGGCTAGGGGATTTGGGGTTGAGTGGGGGAGGGGAGAGGGAAAGGGCCCCCTGATTGGCGTCGTCCGCAGCCTGTGAGGCCGAGCGCCTCTCCTGCGAGGAGACCCAATCCATGGCCAGAGGTAGAAGGGGCGGGCAGGGGGAAGTAGAGGTGGCGCGGTGTCTGGGAGAGAGAAAAAGGGCTGGACCAATAGGTGCCCCGGAGAGGCGGGCCCCGCGGGCTGTTGATTGGCTCTGGCAGTGGACCCGCCCCCGGGGTGGTTCCGGAGGGGGGATGATGGGTCGAGGGGTGTGTCTATGCGGAGGCGAGATGACCGGCAGGAACCTGCCCCAATGGGCTGCAGAGTGGCTAGTGTGTGCGTGACGGACAGGCCCGCAGGCCAACGGGTGGCCCTAAGTGTCTGCGGTCTCGTCCAATGGAGCAGCGCTGGGGCGGGGCCGCGGCTCGGGTTTAATGAGACTCCATTGGGCTGTAATCAGTGTCATGTCGGATTCATGTCAACGACAACAACAGGGGGACACAAAATGGCGGCGGCTTAGCTCCTACCCCTGGCGGCGGCGGCAGCGGTGGCGGAGGCGACGGCACCTCCTCCAGGCGGCAGCCGCGGCTTCTTTCTCAGGCAGCGGCAGCGCCCCCGGCAGGCGCGGTGGCGGTGGCGCGCGGCCAGGTCTGTCACCCACCCCGCGCATTCCCAGGGGGAGGAGACTGGGCGGGAGGGGGGCGGAAGGTTGGGGGGGGGCCGGGGGCTTGTGACGCCCCTCCCACAGGCCTCTGCGCGAGGGTCACCGCGGGGCCGCTCGGGGTCAGGCTGCCCCTGAGCGTGACGGTAGGGGGCGGGGGAAAAGGGAGGAGGGACAGGCCCCGCCCCTCAGCAGGGCCTCCAGGGCAAGGGGCGGGGCCCTATGGTGGAGGGGGCGGGGCGATGTCGGGGGGGCGGGGCTCGAGTGGTTGGAAGGCGGGGGTTCGGAGGGGTTTTCTGAGTGGGAGTGACCGGGTAGGAGCTGTGGGGGGCCAGTGAGCGTCTGGGCTGTGAGAGACTGGTGAGGGGGTGGGTGAGGGAGAACTGGAGGTGTGCAAGCAGGTGCAGAGTGAGGGGAGGGAGAGGTGCAACACTGGACACGGGGAGGGGGATCTGAGGGGTGTGTGAGGGCAGGTGGGAGGCTGCGGAAGGGGGATTGCAGTTAGGTGGGGGCAGTAAGAATGGGTTTGGGTGTGGTGGGTGTGGAGAGGAGTGGAACGCAGTGCGGAGTAGATCCCTGGATGGGGGGGAAGTATTGGAGGACTGTGAGGAGCAAGTACAGGTGCTGGGGTGGGAAGCAGGTATCTGGGTACCTCGGCATTGGAATTATAAAGGAGATCTGGGGTCTATGCAGCATTAAAAAAAAAAAACATGGAAGAATGACATGGCTATGCTTGGAGTCTTGAAGGATAATAAGACAGCAGAACAGAACTTGAGCATATCTGTAGCCGAAGATCTTATGGGGATGGGGGATACAGGGGACTGAGAAAAGGAGGCGGGTGTGACCAAAAAAAAAAAAAAAAAAAAAAAAAAAAGGGTGGGGCTGGGCAGTGGTTCTGGGTGAATGTGATTTGGTGAACTGCTCCAGGAGTGGGGGCCCGGGCAAAGAAAGGTGTTCGTTTGGGAGACCAGGTTGTTGACTGGCTGGATTTCTTGGGTGAAGCTTGAGCTGGAGTCTTGAAGGTGGGGCAGGATGTCTGTGTCAGGGGGAGGCCCTGAGTACTTACTACCTTGGGAAAGGACACTGTGTCTTTTTGAATTTGTGAGTACTTTGGTACGGGTAGGCTGCAGGAAGTTGTGGGAGAGGAGGCGCTAGAGTACAGATGGTTTCCTGTGCCCCAGGAAGGAGTTTAAGCCCTGCATTTGGGAGAAGGCATTGGGATATGATAAACACAGTATTGGGCAGAGGTTGTGAGAGAATAGTGATAACGAATTACAGATGTGGAAAATAAGAAAAAAGAACCAATGAGCCAAGTATCAAGTGTGTTGAGGGAGGTACCAAGAAATTCAAGGTAAAGAGTATATAAAGACTCTCCTGTATATGGACAGGAGGCGAAAGTAGTAAATGGGAATTAATTATATTGGGATAGTGTAAATTCTGTGGTGCTGCAAAAAAGTTACTGTTATTACTGTAAATGAAGTACATTCTTCTTTACTTGTGTAACCCAGAGTTTTCTGGGATAGCCCCGAAATAAAATACTTCGATCCATTCCATTCTTACCCATTAATTCTTCACATATGTATCAAAATGGATTGGGGCAACCTTTCTATGTTTTTAAGAATAGGAAAATATTGCATGTTTCAGTAAAGGATAAGATTTTTACCTGAGAACCTCGACTTGGTTGAAGGTTGGGGAGGTGAAATGATGACTTAAAAGAGAGAGAGAGAGAGAGAGAGAAGCTAGAGGAAGGTGGTAACATTAAAGCAAGAATTTAGGAGAATGACTTGGTGGTGATGACATGGTCAGTAGTAAGTTTTGCCTACCAGCCATACCCAGGCCTCTGAGTAGAGTGGAAGTTCTGTTGTTGCCGTTATACCAAATGCTTATCTCATGCACATCTTGTGAAGATAAGATTGAAACTGTCAGACATAAGGCATAATGTGAATGAAAGGTAAAATAGGGTAGTATGGGAAGGTAGCCGAGGAATTTTAGTAAGTAATTTTAATGTACTTCAGAAATCTTAATGGATTTTTACATACCAGTTAACCAACTGGTCTGGCTTTATTAAATGCCAGGATTCCTAACAGGTGACTTTTCAGTCTCTCAGATCGTTTTCTACAAAATACCTTCAGTTTTCCACATGCATATACTTGCTGGTATTTGTATAAAGTAAGCAGAAAGGAAATTGTTTTATGGAAGTTGGGGATGTGTGAGCTATAGTGATCAGTATGCTTGAAGAATGGTAATATTACATGGATGGGAGAAGTGGGATGAAGGGATATTTTTCTTCCCTTCAAATGCTTTAATTTGCATTTCCAAAGCACCTTTTTTGTAAGACTCACAATCTTGCACAATTCTTTCTTCTTCCTCCTCCTCCTCCTCCTCCTCCTCCTCCTCCTCCTCCTCTTCTTCTTCTTCTTCTTCTTATTCTTCTTCTTCGTTTTTAATCATCTGTTCTACTGTTGCTGGATATTTGAGTTGTTTCAGTTTGGGGAAATTGTGAATAAAGCTGGTATGAGTGTTCCTGTCGCCGTCAACTGGTAACACACGTGCATATATTTCTCTAAGGCCTACACCTATGAATGGAATTGCTATTTCATAGGCGGGGTGACCATTTATAACCATTTATCCTAGCTTATGCCTGTTGTCACAGTGTAACCACTAATATAACATCTTTAATTCTCAAAAGTGTCTGGATGATGAGTTGTGTGTCACTCTAGTCATGAGGTATGCGTATCTTCAACTTGACTAGATACCAGTCAAACTGTTTTCCAAAGTGTTGTACCAGACCACACTCCCTTCTGTGATCTGTGAGAATTTCCATTGCTTCTTGTCCTCTTCAAATCTCAGATGTGCTAGCTTTTCAAATGAGCCAATCTGGCAAACTTTGCATTTAACTGGTTAGTAACCAGGTTGAATAGCTTTTCATATATTTATTGGCTGTTTGGATTTCCTCATTTGTAAAATTTCTGTCCACGTCTGTCCTTTTTATTTATTTTAAAACTTGGGCCTTGTGTCTTTTATTGGTATTTCGAAGTTCTTTATTTACTCTAGATACAGATCCTTCGTCATGTGTGTATGTTGCAAACACCTACTTCTATTCTGTGGCTTGCTGTTTCACTCACTTTATGGTGTCTTTTAATGAACAGAAGTTCTTAATTTTAATGGAGTCAAATTTATTGGTCTTTTCTTTATGGTTAGTGCTTTTTGTGTCTTGTTTTAAGACTCTTTCCTACCCTCAGGTCAAGAAGATATTCTCCTATGTAGTATTCTCTTCTAAAAGCTTTATTGACCTTAAAAAAAATGTTTGAGTAAAATACATCGTTCTTGACCTCATCCTTGCCATTACAAATCTATTTTTGCTTTTGTTCACTTTATTCTGAACTCTGTCTTGAATTTTTACTTGTCTGCAACTATAACTAAGGACCAGGTGCTGACTTCCCCTGTCTCTTAGGAGAAAATGGTCAGATAGACAGAAGTTCAGCCAGATTAGATTTTACAGGTCTCCAGCTGACTGTATTGCCCTTTTTCTTTTTATGAGCTAGCATTTTATTGTGTTCCTGCTATGTGTCTGCCACCATTTTTGGTTCTTTCATATTTGTTATTTCAATTATTTCTCTTAACAGTTCTGCCAAACAGGGGTGTATAATCTTTTCCACAGAGGACAAAACTGAGACTTAGATTAGATTGATTAACATGTCCAGTATTCCACAGCTTAGTTAGCTGGCAAAGTGGGGACTTGATCCCTGAACTTTCTAGATATGTCCCACCACAGCATACCTCCTTATTGAATGAAGATTTCAGAAGCCGATTTGATGAGTATCCAAAACCAATGAGGGTACCTTTCTTACTTGTAATATAACATGTCCTCATTAAAGCATACTGAGGGGCTCACGGGTGGCTCAGTGGATTAAGCATTTGCCTTCTGCTCAGGTCTCATGATCTCAGGGTCCAGGGTTCTAGCTCCAGCTTAGGGCTCCATGCTCAGTGAGGGGTCTGCTTCTCCTTTTCCCTCTAACTTCCTACCCCCACCCCGTGGTGCTCTCTTTTGTTGTCAAATAGAATCTTTCTTAAGAAAATAAAGCACACATAGTTTCTTTGAAACTCCATAAAATTATTGACTTCTCCATCTATATTAAAGTAAGTAAAGTTAGAGTAGTTAGTGGACCTTAAGGAGTCTTGGGATAGGTGATAGAGGTCCTGTAAATCCTTGAAATTGTATGCACATGTCTGTATGTACATGTGTTCATTTTTAAAAATAGATCTATAATTTTCTTGGGGTTCTCGTTCTCAAAGGGGAACCCTAATTGGTTTACAGGCTATATAGTATATTCTGTTTGAAGACGTTTGTAATAAAGGTGATGCAGAATTCTCATATGATCTGTATTTTCAAAATAATCTTGTAAAAATTCAGAGGTCAGATTCTTTTTTCTCAATATGTTGTTCTCAGTCTTTGTCATTAAAGCCTGGTTAAAGCTAATTTATAATTAGGAAGAAATCTAGGGTTGAATAGGAATTTTTAAATGCCAAAAAAAGACATTCTAAATTTAGTTGATTATTTCTTAAGTGAGAGTGCTTAGTTATAATATCATCATTACTAATCAGTGTACCCTGGCTCCAAAGGCCTGATGACTTCAAGTGACTTTTCATCTTGTCTCTAAAATCCTCTGTTTTACAAGGGATCAAATTTCCTGTGAGGCTCCTAACAGTGTGATTAAAGTTTAGAGACTGAAACTATTGAGCACTTAAATGTAGGGACGACTATACAAACCTAATTCTTGGGCTTCACCAGGAGATTTGGGGCATGTCTCAACTAATTTGTGATGATGATGTTGAAACTAATCTTTGTTAGGGATTATGGAAGCCATAATAGTTTATTGATGGTTCAGTTATTGTTTGTTGAAGCAGATTTACACAATTATAGTTTAATGACATAACAAGGATATTGTCAACTAGGAGAGCATGACATGAAAAATTAAACTTCCAATTAATATAATATGTATTAGTTGAAATGATAATTTTCATGGTGATTTAGCTTCTTAGAAATCCTCGGAAAACATTATTAGCTTGTGAATTGGAAACTCTATGTTAATGAGTAGTGAGAAAGAATTTAGTATTATTCCAAAAAAATGGTGAATTAAATATTCAATTCAATTAACATTTATTGAGTGCCTACTCTGGGCTTGCTGATGAGTTAGACTCATAAATATACGTTGAACAAGATTGATGTTGGGAGAGATGACGTACTGGTTGCTTTAGTTTGTTCAGTCATCCTACCTTCCAGCTTATCCTGGACGGATGCTAGTGCCAGAGTGAGTCAAACATTTCAGCAAATTTGTGCATGTGTGTGGGTGCACTTGACTATGCCGTATTGTGTCACTCCTCTGCACGGGCTTCCTGTTACTTCATCTGTCATGTTCACACGGCTCAGCCTGGTTTTTGTTAATCCAACTTTATTTCTTCTCTTCAACACGTACTGGCTCTAGGCATGCATGTGGACTTGGTGTCTCTTTTGTTAGGCTCGTTCATGCTTAGCTCCTGTACTTTCTGCTGGTTTCCCTTCATTCATTCACTGATGCATTGACTTAGCAAAAAGGCACAGCTCCCCTCTTACTTTCAAGCGGTGGTCCTGGGAAATCTAGGGACATGCAAAGGTGAAACCAAACATGAATCCTGTTTTTAAGAATTTTCACAGTTCTAGTAAGGGAGATGAAGTCAGTACACGAACGAGCATAATACAAAGTGGAAAATGAATGCTAAAATATTAAGATCATAAAAAGCGACCTGATAGACAAAAGGGACGTAGAGCTTCTGAGAAGGTGTCAGTTCTTACTGGACCTGAAGGATTTGAATTTTCATTTAGGTAAAGAACCCCAGGCGGTTATCCAACTTCTGCCTTGTCTTTCAAGGTCCAGTTTGTGTCCCATCCATCCAAGGGGTGTTGTACCCACTCAGATAAAGTCACGGTGGTTTCCAGACTTTTTTCCTTCTGTAGCCAGGATCCCTTTCTGTGAAGTGAATCTTAAGGAGAAACCCATTATGAATGGGATAGTTAAAATGGAGCTCCTTTGTTGGGTGCAAGGAGTTGTGTGGCCCTAGTGTTAACCCCCAGGGGCATCTGTGGGTGATACCCCAGGCACTTTCTCTTAAGAGATTCAAGGAGGCTAATTTAAAAGCCAGTGGAGACACAGGAAAGAGTTTAGGTTTTAGCATCTCAAGTAAAATCCATTATGATTTGGTGGTCTGAAGCCTTGACCAAGTCATGTTTCAGTTTTCCTTTTGCAAAACAGGGCAACAGTGCTACTTCGCAGAGTTGTTTTATGGTTTACTGATAATCTGTGTATAGGTACTGATAATCTGTGTAAAGTGCCTGGTCTATAGTAGGTGTCAGAAAATGGTTGGTACCAGGTTAGTGCTTTTTATTTTTTAATGACCTTTTTTTTTTTTTTAAAGATTTATTTATTTATTCATGTGAGACAGAGAGAGAGGCAGAGACATCAGCAGAGGGAGAAGCAGGCTCTATGCAGGGAGCCCAATGTGGGACTTGGTCCCAGGACCCCAGAATCACGCCCTGAGCCAAAGGCAGAGCCTTAAGCCAAAGGCAGACTCAACCGCTGAGCCAACCAGGAGTCCCTTTTTATTACTTATTGAGGTGAAATTTACATAACGTAAATTTAACCATTTATAGTTAACAACTCAGTGACAGTACATTGCCAATGTCGTGTCACTACCACCTCTATCTAGTTCCAAAACATTTTCATCAATCTAAAATAAAATCCCTTACCCATTAAACAGTTTCTCTTCATCCCTCCACTCCCCAGACACCACCAATCTATGTTCTACATATGGATTTGTCTATTCTGGAGGTTTCACATAAATGGAATTATACCATATGACTTTGTTTCTGGCTTCCTTTGCAGCATGTTTTTACAGTTCATCCACACTGTACTATGTATCAGTATTTCATTTCTTTTTATGACTGGATAATATTCCACTGCATGGATATACCACCTTTTCTTAATCCATTCAACTTTTTAATTTTTTTTACTTTTTACTTATTTTTTTAAAGAATTATTTAAATTCAATTAATTAACATATAGTATATTATTAGTTTCAGAGATAGAGTTCAGGGATTCATCAGTTGCAGGTAACACCCAGTGCTGATTCCATCATGTGCCCTCTTTAATGCCATCACCCAGTTTCCATTCAACTGTTGATGGACATTTGGTCTAGGTCCATTTTCTGGCTATTGTGAATAGCGTTGTTACAAACAGGTGTGTATGTGTACTTATTTGAGTACCTGTTTTCAGTTCATAAGAGTATATGCCTAGATGTTGAAGTGTGAGGTCTTATGGGAATTTCCTATTTAGCTTTTTGAAGAACTACCAGTGCTTTGTTTCTGAATTGCTTCTTATGCCTCTAGCACCTATCATAGGGCTGCATAGAGTGAATATCTTGGTAAATTTTGTTGCTTGTTCTTTGATTAGTATTTGTAACCTCTCCTTCCAGTTCATATAGTTGAGGCCTCAGGCATCAATTTTCAGGGAAATAGATGTATCTAGGACTTGGAAGTTAACAAATACCATCGTATGGATTGATGTTTGATGTCGTCAGACAGCAGATACTTGTTAACTGAGGACACCGTTTTGAGTGAGTGTGCCAGTAGTCTGTGCTGGGTGGTTATACAAGGAAAAAAGTTAAGGTCTCTTCCCTTCAGCAGTGTATGTTCTGTTTCAGAAGATTTGTGGTTCCTCACTCAGTTACATAAAAGGCTGTGAAAAAATCCAGGAACATATAAAAGTGAGAGAGCTAAAAATAACTTAGCAAGTAAAACCCAGAATGACAAAAGAGTAAACTCTATTGTTAATCTCTATTTATTTTTTTTTTAGCCACTGTTTTTGGCTCATCTATAACATGACTCGAGTGTTATGACATTGATTTTGAAACGACACACAGCGTTAGTGAGAGCATTGAGGAGGTTTCACATAATATTTATGATCCAGGGTATTTTGACTCCTCTTATGCTGACATGAATATTTCTGAATAGTGTTGATATTTATATAATACTAATGAAGCCAAAAGCTCGTTTTGGACTAAGCATTTCTCTAGATCTGTTTAGAATAGTTTGTAATGAATGATGTAAATACATCCATACAACCGTATAATTTACTGATATTATTTTGTAGTTAAAAATAAAGTGATTCAAAACCTTAGAAAATAGAATAATTTAATTTGATGTAACATGAGTCCCCAGAATTAATTTGGAATGGTTCACTCTCTTTTTGATAGTCTTTTAGTCCAACTTTAATTTTATAGAAAAAAAATGAAAAGAGAATAATGATTTTTAGGGTTGTACTTCTGATACAATGTCCTATCTACATGTGAAACAAATCCTAGTGCTCTAAAAAAGAGAAGTGGTGTGGATAATTCCAAATCGGGAAAAAAAAGCATTTCTATTTGGCTTTTGAATGAATTACGCATTTTTTTCTTTTAGATTTGTCTTTATAGTTAGATACTGCTTAGACTAAAATTAAATTGGTTTTCAAGCTATTCTCTTAGAGTATACCAATTTATAGTGGGGCCAGTGGGATGTCAGTAACAAACTCTCCTAAGATTAAAAAATTTGCAGTGGATAATATACAAAGTAGGTAATATACATGTGTTTAGTTGAGAATTGGCTACAGATAAAAGACTACGGATTTTGTTCCTCTCCTGGCTCTGTGTGTGTGTGTGTGTGCGCGTGCATGTGCGCACGCGCTTTAACACTGATTCTGGTTGTAGCATGGAGATGCTGAGTTACATCTGCTTCTGCCTAATTAACTCTGTTGGTTGGTGTCAGATGAGAGCTAATTTTGAGATTAAATTGAGGAGTGGGGTGTGTGTGGCTGGGGGCGGGGAGAAGAAGGATCTAAGGTTGCTTGATTATTTTGTATAAGATCAAAATGCAATTATTCACAATGTTGTTTTAAATTTATTTTTTTGACTTTGAAGTGAAAATGATCAATATTGTCCTAAAATGTGACCTGTGTCAGTACATACTCTTGTGGAAACTGGTACATCCTTCTCTTAGGTGCAGTTATTGGCCATATCTTTTTTTTTTTTTTTTTTTTTTTTTTTAAAGATTTTATTTATTTATTCATGATAGTCACACAGAGGGAGACAGAGAGGCAGAGACACAGGCAGAGGGAGAAGCAGGCTCCATGCATCGGGAGCCCGACGTGGGACTCGATCCCGGGTCTCCAGGATCATGCCCCGGGCCAAAGGCAGGCGCCAAACCGCTGCGCCACCCAGGGATCCCCATATCTTGATTATCCAGTCAGTATGTAGATGCCAGGTGACCTTTGGGACAAATAGTGAATGTTTCCTGGAAAGTTAATAACTGAGCCTCAAACATCACTTGACTTTTTTTTTGTTTTCAGACAAGATGTTACACCTGCCTGGCTATTTGAGTAATTCCAATATTTTTTTTTCCCTCATGATGTGATTATTTCTTAGACTCTATCTCAGTACTGGTGTTTTTTGTTGTTGTTGTTGGTGGTGGTGGTTTTTTTGTTTTTGTTTTTGTTTTTTTAAAGTAGGCTCTATGCCCAACGGGGGGCTTGGTCTCACAACCCTGAGATCAAGACCTGAGCTGAGATCAAGAGTCGGTTGCTTAAAAAAAAAAAAAAAAAAAAAAAAAGAGTCGGTTGCTTAACTGATGGAGCCACCTAGGCACCCCTGTCACAACCTGATTTATTTATTTATTTATTTATTTATTTATTTATTTATTTATTTATTAAATTTTTTAATTTATTGATGATAGTCAAACACACACACACACACAGAGAGAGAGAGAGAGGCAGAGACACAGGCAGAGGGAGAAGCAGGCCCCATGCACTGGGAGCCCGACGTGGGATTCGATCCCGGGTCTCCAGGATCGCGCCCTGGGCCAAAGGCAGGCGCCAAACTGCTGCGCCACCCAGGGATCCCCGCTGCGCCACCCAGGGATCCCTTTAAAATTTGGAAAACACGTCTGTTCTGAAAAGAAGAACAAAATTTAAGTACTGCTTTGGGGCTTCATTTCTCGTCCTGATTTCTATGTTCTTAAATACCCTTTAGTGAAAAGTGCTAATAAGTTCATTGCAGTTATTTGTATTAGATAGTTGTGAAGATCCATAAACTGTCCCTGAATTTGAGGGATGTCTTTATGCCCAACTTAACATTTACTCTTTTTCCTTTGGCAGATTTGCGTGAAGATCTGGACAATCCTCTTTTTTGTCATGGACTGTTAATACATTTGGAGTTCCAATTCTGGTATTTTCCCTTATCTTATTATATTTTTAAGATATTGAAATATGTTGGTAAGGGATACAAACGATTCTGTTGATTGTGTGTAAAGATTGTGGTAATAGCTTGCCATGAAGGTATATTTTAAGTATTTATTGGTTTTTATTTTAAGGTATGTTCATTTACTTGTGTAACCCAGATGCCTGAGAGCACCTTTGCAATATTGGATACTTTTCTGTGACCTTTTCTCCTGCTTCCTACAGTTGTGTTTTGTACAATCAAATTAAATTGGTTGATTCATCCTAAGTAAATGATGAAAGATGAAATAATTATTTGGACATAGTGAAATGTCCTCTAATGAAATTTTGCCCTAAACCATTTTACTTTGGAAAGATGTGTCCTATTCTAAACTTACTAACACACAATGATTCCCATGTTCTATCTTGAAAGTAGTTGCACTATGAAAGCCAGTAATTTCATTCCTAAACACACACCATATTCCAAGTCCAACATTTTTTCAATGATTTATATAATGACACAAAAGGGAGCACTTCTTGGGTTTGCAGATGACATAGATGACAGAATTAAGATTCAGAAGGATCTAATATGTTGGAAGAGTGACTCAAACCAACAAAATGAACTTGAACTGTAATAAATTTTAAATCCCAGCATTTATATTTGCACAAGGAAGGAAATGGAAAGACTCAGCTTGACAACATTTTTGAAAGAAGGTCTGGGATTTTTAGTTGGACTGTGTGCTTAGCATGAGTCAATTGTGTGGCAACACTGTTAAGAAAGTTCATGTAACATTGGATTACATTTATGCTTGAATAATGCCTGGACTGCCAGATTTTAAGATGGGCATTAGCCCAAACTAGTAAGCAACCAGAAGAAGGAAGTACTTGAAAACCATGTGATGTGGAGGTGTTGAGGCATTGGAATATGAGTGGTCTAAAGAAGGGCTGGAGGTAGAATAGAGTTCAATTTTGGTTTGGTTCAATAATGGTTTTCCAAAGATTCTCATTTTCAAATATTTGAAGGCCTGTCATCTTAAATAACTAATATGAGTTTCTCGAGATTGTTCTAGGGAAATCAAGACTAGAGGGTAGAAGTTCTGGGAAGACAGTCTTTGGCTCTTGTGAGTAAGAAATATATTACAGTTAGAGCTGTCCAACAGTGGAGCGAACTGCCTCAAAAAGTGACAAGTTCTCCATCCCTGGAAGTATTTTAAGACTTGATGGCCCATCTGTTGAGGTTATTGAACAAGGGATCTTTTACTGGATAGCTAGAGATTAGATAGGATGACCTCTACAGTCCTGTTAGCCCCAAGTTTCTGAATCCGAGGGGGAAAAAATGGAGTGAATCTACAGTTTCCTGATGGCAAAGAGGACAGTCCTTTTTAAACTGATTCTTTCAAGCTGACTGAGCAAGTATAGTTCAGTGGCCCAGTTTTTCAGCAACAGAGCAAATGTTATGTTTTTCATTATATCTGGCTAACATTTTGAGGAAAGATGTTATTTCTCCCTTTTAGATACATTAAATAAATAACCAGAGATAAATTTAAATTTTTTTTTATGAGACATTTTTCAAAGTGTACAGACCTTGCATGAGTGGAAGTGATGATAGCTATGGTATGTTGAATATTAGATATATTCACTTAATTCTCTTAACAATCCTCTGTGAGGGATATACTATTATTGTCCTACAGGTAAGGTAACTGAAACTTCACTTACCCAGGGTTTCTCTGCTAGTGGTTGGTAGAGTTGGTATTCATGCCATTAGTCTGATTGCAGAGGCAGTTGTGGCTCCTGTGGTGAAGACAGCACAGGACTTGGATTTTAGGTAATGGCATTTAGCTTTAAGTTTACTATAGACTGTTACCTTGAGTGAACTCCATCTTCCCCTGGACCTCAGTTTACACATAGAATTGTCTTGGCAGATTAGATGACAAATTCCATGTGAAGAGAGTCTGTCAACTTGAAACTATAAAAAGAGTTCAGATGTGGATATTATCAGTGGAAGGTGAGATTGGAGCCCAGATCTGACCGAACTCCCCAGCCAGGGCACTTTCTTCTGGTGTTCTTTGCAGGAGTACTAAATATAGATTGGAGATATAGGGTGGTTTTGGTGTTCACCAGGAGGCTTTCAGAGAGCCATACCACTGTTTACCTGGAATCAGATTTGTATGAACCTTCCTTTAAAAGGTGAAGGGTTAAGTTACCATATTAGTTTCAGTTTTCCAACCTGTGGGTTAGAGAGTGTCACAGACCCTTTGGCGGATACGATTCCATGGAAGTGGCGAGATGGGAAATTTTCTTACATGTGAGACTTGGGAAATATAATATCTAACTGAAATAGAAGAATCAGGATTACTGCCTTTTTTTTTTTCAAGTTTAATATTTCTTGAAGTAAGGTTAATATACAGTTGACCCTTGAAAAGCATGGGTTTGAACTGTGTGGGTGCTCTTATACGTGGAATTTTTTTGATAAATATAGTACTGTAAATGTATTTTCTCATCCTTAAGATATTCTTAACAATATTTTCTTTTCTCAAGCTTACTTTATTGTAAAAATACAGTATATAATATAACATAGAAAACATGTGCTAATCAGCTGTTAATGTTGTTGGTAAGGCTTCTAGCTAACAGAAAGCTAGTAGTTAAGTTTTTGGGGAGTCAGAAGTTATACTTAGATTTTTGACTCTGTGCCCAAAATTGTTGCGTTGTTCAAGGGTCAATTGTACTTTCACAAGATTTTTTTTGTTTCATAGACTTGTTCTTTGAGGTTGGTTTTATGTTTATGATAGACATTTATCTTGAACCACTCATGTAAACTTACTCATTTCAATAAGAGTTAATCCATTAAGTAACTTAGGTGTGATCTTTTAAATGCCCCATAAGTGACTTCATATAAATAACTAGTGAAAATCCTAAAAAAATTTCCTTCTCAGACTGTGACCCAATTTCTGGTTAGAAAATTTAGTCACTGTGGCTTTGTTACATAATACCTGCCTGTCATTACTTCTGTGGTCCTTTTGCATCTGGAAAGTAATACTGAAGAGTCTTTTATTTTTAGCAGTTCCATTATTAAGAACATTTTCCCCCTTTTTATCCTTTAAGGTCTTGATTTCCTTGTGAAAGATGTTCTTCGCCCGAATGCAGTCTTTCCCGTTGGTCAAATAGACATCTATCAACATTGCCCGTGTGTCCTGTTTTTAATCTCTTAAGGATGGATGTTTGTGAGGTTTTGCTTAATAAGATCTGGAATATTCTGCCCATTTGTTGAGTTGTAAATGACTTTTAAATGTTCAAGTTCTGTTAAATACAAGGAGAACCTCTATGGGTAATTTTGGTATTGAAGAAGTCATTTGTCAACCATGGTAAAACTTGCAAACCCACTTTATACAGAGTGGATTCTTGAAGCTATACAGAAGATAAAAAAGCAAAAGCAAAGACCCTCTGAAGAGAGAATTTGCCATGCAGTCAGCACTTCCCACGGGTTGGATAAGAAGACAGTCTCTGAGCAGCTGGAACTCAGTGTTCAGGATGGCTCAGTTCTCAAAGTCACCAACAAAGGCCTTGCCTCCTATAAGGACCCAGACAACCCTGGGCGTTTTTCATCAGTTAAACCAGGCACTTTTCCTAAGTCAACCAAGGGATCTAGGGGATCATGCAATGATCTCCGGAATGTGGATTGGAATAAACTTTTAAGGAGAGCAATTGAAGGACTTGAGGAGCCAAATGGCTCCTCCCTGAAGAACATCGAGAAGTATCTCAGAAGTCAAAGTGATCTCACAAGCACCACCAACAACCCAGCCTTTCAGCAGCGGCTGCGACTAGGAGCCAAACGTGCAGTGAACAACGGGAGGTTACTGAAAGATGGACCGCAGTACAGGGTCAATTATGGGAGCTTAGATGGCAAAGGGGCTCCCAAATATCCCAGTGCTTTCCCATCCTCGCTACCACCTGTCAGCCTTCTACCCCATGAGAAAGACCAGGTAAGTGAAGAGAAGGTCGTTAATGCCCATCTGACTTGTACAGTTTCAGTTAAATTTTATATGGACAGAAGTTCCGAGTGAAGTTGAATGAAATCAACTGTTTTGCCTTACAGGAGGCTTTTTTATATTTTAAAATGTATATGTTGTTGATAATATAAATTGTTCTGTATTGTTTTACCGTGTATGGAGGGCTTCCTCCCTGGGCAGTTAAGAATTGAATATGATGATTATGTCATTTGTTTTTTAAGCTTTAATTGGTGAGTGCTTAAAGGGACCTGGATAGATAATTTTACTCCTCCTTCATCAAGGCAGGACCATATATATTTTAAAAATCTCAGAAAGGCCATTGTACATTTTTCTTTTTTAAAATTTTATTTTATTTTATTTTTTTTTAAGATTTTATTTATTTATCAGAGAGAGAAAGTATGCACAAGCAGAGGGAGCGGGAGAAGAAGAAGCAGGCTTCCAGCCAAGCAGGGAGTCTGACACAGGGCTCCATCCCAGGACCCTGGGATCATGACCTGAGCCAAAGGCAGATGATGCTTAACTCACTGAGCCACCCAGACAGACACCCCCTCTTTTAAAATCTTAAAATTATTTATAATTTATTTTTTTCTGCTTTATTGAGGTATAGTTGGTAAATTTTTCTCTTTATTATTACTTCTAGAGAAGAAGACTATAGACTAGTTAGGTTAATACTGATAACCTGTGCATTTCTGGAATTGGTTTAATGTGTGACCCAAATCCTGCCTTTGTAAAGTCATTTATTATTGTCCACTTCTCAGTGGGCGAAAGTGAATATTTATTTTGTCTCATCCTGTATCTTTTCTTATACTCTTTGGTTTCTTTGGGTCTTATGTTATTTCTGTAGTATTTATACACCCATGGGAGATTTCTCCTTAAGTGACAGCTCCAATTTTAGGTATTGGAGTAGGGTTTTTGTTTCGTTTCAAAGCTATTGAAGTTACTTCCCAAACTAAAACCAAAGTAGAGCTGCAGCAAATTGTTTGTAATAATTCAGGCCTTTCATTGTGGTTAGAAGAGGGTGGTTGTATGTATTGACTATATTTCTAGAAGTGATGGAAACACAAGTGTTAAGAAGAAAGTTGTGCGGCTGATGGCTTGCTTTTCCTTTTTGGATACTGCTAGCTCTTGAGATGAATTCTGCTTCCCTCCATGCTTTGAGCTGATAGAGGCCCAGCTCCAGAAACTGGGTAGAATCAGGTGATTTGCTTTCTACAGACTAATCTAAATCTTAGCATTTGTTTCTTAATCATGTTTTTATTTTATTAGTTTTTGTCAAATTTATTTTATCTTTTGGTGGTATTTGTGTTTGTGTAACCAGCCCTCAATTCTTTGTAAGAAAATGTGGCATACAGAAAGAAGTAAGTAAACCTGCAAAAAGAAAAAATTATTTTAATAACATTTGTTTCAAAAAAATATATTGAGTGACTCAAATCCTAATTCCTGTGTCTGACACAGCCATGTTAAGCACCTCTGTTTCTCATTAAATATTTTTATAAAAGCTTATACGCCATGGGGAAATTCCTTAAGGGAATGCAGAGCCATTTCTTGATAGATTTGGATATCTTTATTTTTAAAACCTGTATATTACCCTGCGGTATATTAAGGTTTTATAATTAAATTACCAGGTACATGGACTAATTCAGGTAGCTTTAGGCAACTTCATAGTTTGTTTCAGTAAATTTGTGATCCAGGGGATATCTTTAACTTGAGATAGGAGTCACTACAAATTTTCCACAGCCCCTTTCCTATCCTTCTCTTTAACCTTGCCCATCATTTCTTGCTAACCTTATCAGTTTTTTCATGCAGCATCTGTATGGAAGTATTTTTAGTCTAAAGGAAAATTCATGTCTGAAAGTATCTAGGATTGAGAACAGAGTGATTTATTGCTTAGCATGCAGTTGTTACTGTTCTTTCTATGATGCTGATCTTTTTATATTGTCCAGTTAGCATCATCATAGGACAAAGAAAACAGAGAAAATGTATCCTAAAATTTTTTTCTTAATGGAATTTGGAGATGAGCTGCAGGATTAATTTAATCATCTAATTCTTAAAAAAGAAGAAATAAATATCATTTCAAGTCCATTTGACCAAAAGCTGTTAAATTGTTTGTATTATATATTGCAATGTCATTTTTCCTTGAAAATGTAATATTGCAGGACACCCGGGTGGCTCACGGTGGCTCAGTGGTTGAGCGTCTGCCTTCGGCTCAGGGCGTAATCCTGGGATCTGGGATCGAGTCCCACATCGGGCTCCCTGCAGGGAGCCTGCTTATCCCTCTGCCTGTGTCTGCCTCTATGTCTCTCATGAATAAATAAATAAAACCTTAAAAAAATGGAATATTGCCCTTTGAGATTATAAATGATAGTTTACAACCATGTGGATTTGCTAAGTAAATGTAATAGAAATTCTTAACCTGGGCCCATGAATGAGCTTGGGATGGAGAGACCACAGATCCCCAGAAATTCCATATAAAGCCGTCTGTAGTCACATGTTTTTCTAGGGTTAGGGTCTGTTCTGGTTTTTTGTTTGTTTTGTTTTTATCTTGTCAGATTCTCAAATGGACCCAAAATGTCAAATAGCCAATGTGAGTATTTTAGTACTGTAGAAAATATTTGTTGTTTCTTTTTTGTTGTTGTTGTTTCTTATACTAAAACCATGCTAATTGTTGACTTTAATGATTATTCCTTTATAGCTGCTGAACTTAGGTCTGAATGTAGACTGGTTGTACTATGGTTTTGTGCATATGGGACTTTCTCTAATATATTCAAAGGGCAGATTATCATCGTTCTTGATGTGTTAGAAATCTGTAGAGTTTGCATTGTTGGAGGACATTTATGATATAAATGACAACTGTTGGTACAGAGATGGAGTAATCTCACAATTTAGCCAACTGATGTCTCTCAGAGAAGCTGTTACTCTAGTTACTTTTGCTGAGTAGTTTCATTTAATTGTGAAAATGAAACCAAAAATAGTACAAATAATAACTAGCATTTCTTAAGTGTTAAATGCTGGCAGTATTCCAAGTGCTTTACATTTATTATCTCCTTGACTTACACAATAACTGTGAGGGCCATTGCATTATTATCCTTATTTTGCACATGAAAAACTGAGGCTCAAAGCCTAAGTAATTTGCTCAAGATCACTCATAGAGCTGGTAAGTGGTGAAGCCAAGATTCTAAGGAGACAGTGTGACTCCAGAAGTCTTTACTGCTGGGCTGTGTACTGGTCAACAGTGTTGGCTTTTTATTAACAATAAAAATATCGGGATCCCTGGGTGGCACAGCGGTTTAGCGCCTGCCTTTGGCCCAGGGCGCGATCCTGGAGACCCAGGATCGAATCCCATATCGGGCTCCCGGTGCATGGAGCCTGCTTCTCCCTCTGCCTGTGTCTCTGCCTCTCTCTCTCTCTCTCTCTCTCTGTCTCTCTCTGTGACTATCATAAATAAATAAAAATTAAAAAAAAAACAATAAAAATATCTCTTCCATTTCCTCAAATGCTTAGAAGCAGTTTTTCCTCAACAAGTAGATTTCTGGGATTTTAAATTTGGTAGTTGCAGTGAGCTTATTACAGTTTTTAAAGCAGGTACTATTTTATAATATTAGCAATACGGGAAAGCAGTAAGGAAAGTAGTAAATCTGTGTCTAATTAGATTTAACATCATCATCATTCCTATGCATGGCTGCTAGGAGGAATACAATGCAAGTTAAAATAGAAGGGCTCCTTCCTTTCTGAAATGTAATTGCACATCTTCTGATAGTCTAGAATTCAAATTGGATATTACCACACTGGCTCCTTAGCATAACTTCTTTGTATTTATTTAAGAAAGCTCTCTTTGGTGAGGTGATATGGAAATGAATTAAACCACTGAAGATAAAACTTTATCTTTGACTTGGTGAGGGAACTCCTAAAGGATAGTATTAGTGTTTCTCATTAAAAGTGGTAAAGCTCAATTAGGTCAGATTATGAGGACTTTGGAAAGTCAAATAATCTAAGAGAGACTTCACTTATCACCACACACTGTAGCATTAAGATTCCATTTGAATATTTGGGCGTTAGCATTTTTATGAAATCAGTTTAGTTCTATTTTAAACAGATTCCATGGTATTTCACTTTATTGGGGATATTTTGCTATAATTTATTAAATATCAAATATTGTTTCCAGTATATCCATACTACAGGCACTCTGATTTTAGGCTGCTATAGCTGGAAAGGGAGATGCTTCTCAGGTAGGGCTTTTGATGGTTTATTTCCTTGAAGAAATGAAATAACTCTATCAGAATCTTGCAGAAGCCTTCAAACAGGATTAAAAAACAATGATACTGTCCATAAGAAAAAAGAAGATGAGTTTAAAAAGGAACACAGATGACCCAAAATGGGGCTGAGAGACAATACTGTTAAAAATCACTTGTGGTCCTGGCTTGTTCAGTTGTTTATTCTGCTTGTCCCCCACTCCCTTTTAGGGAGATGTTTTATTAGGGCTTTTGGCAATGTTATTGGTATGAAATATTTCCGTAAATATAAGATTAGTGTTATATGTTACTTTCTTGTGTTGTGTAAATGCCATAAATAAGAGGACATTATTTTTAGATCCCTTACTTTGGTGTTCTATACTTTTTTTTTTTTTTAACATGAAATTTATTTATTTATTTATTTATTTATTTATTTATTATTTATTTATTTATGATAGTCATACAGAGAGAGAGAGAGAGGCAGAGACACAGGCAGAGGGAGAAGCAGGCTCCATGCACCGAGAGCCCGACGTGGGATTCGATCCCGGGTCTCCAGGATCGCGCCCTGGGCCAAAGGCAGGCGCCAAACCACTGCGCCACCCAGGGATCCCTGGTGTTCTATACTTTATCCTCGCCTCTCCAGTCCCATTATCCCTGCCCCAGAGAGAGACCCTCCTTGTCTTTCTCTGGGACTTTTCCAATCGCTTGTACTTTGTGAAGGACCATTCACTAGTCCATATTGTTCTTTGATGTGGCAGGCTTCCAGAAGTCTCTTGGCCCTAGGGGAATTGTTCATAGTCTCAGACTCTGGATCTTTTTTGGCAGAAATGTGTGTATTTTTTATCTGCTAATTATAGAGAATCCAAGTGTCCTCCTCTCTGTTGACCTTCTTAGTTTTCCTTTGAATTGGTGTCCTTTGTATTGCAGATGTCACATTTCTCAAAAGAGTGCTTAGCTATGTGTATTCAGCTGAAAGTTGGATAAGGCCCTAAACATCGCCAAATATACTCTTCCGTATAACCTGAATTTTGGAACTGGAATGGATGAAAGTCAGTTATTTTAGAATGACTGAAGTCAGACAGACACCTATTACGGTGTAGAAGAGTAGATGGACCAAATACCTGCTTGTTTCAGGGTCAGGGAAGGAAAAATATTGGAAGTTTATGTTGTTTCTGCAATTAAGCCTCAGTAGTTCTTCCAAATAGCAGACTATCCGAGGACTACTTTTGTGTGCAGATAATACCAGTTGTTGAGGCATTATTGAAAGAGCACTTGGATTGTCTCAAACTAGTTAGTCGGGTCAAGGGAAAGATAAAATGAACAGTGAATGAGTCTTTCTGTTGTACTCTGAGGCATGACAGCTTGTTCTACTTTGGAGCTTTTATCAAGATGGGACTTGTCTAGACTTCTAATGAAACAGGCTTCAGGTGAGGTAGCAACATTATGTCAGAGGATTTTTGACTGTGAAAATGAGTCTTAAACATTCTTTTTAACTCTTTGGATCTTAGACATATTTGATACTGGAGCTGCCCTTTTGACAACACATGATCCTGTCTGGAATGATACGTATATGTACATCTGTCTGCTTTCCTCTGATTTCCTAATGTCATTTTCTTCCAAACATCAGGGATGCTATGGGTGTGAGTTTTTGACTAATTCTGGAAATTTTCAGGAATTTACTGTTCTATTCCATGTACCTGTTTGGCTTATAACAGCCACATTTGTTATATTGGCGGTGCCAACAAAATCTAGGTTTATAGCTTTGAAGTTATTTAGCAGTTAAGTGCTGTTTGCTGATTCATTCTGACAGGATCTGGAATGGCAAAGGTTTAGATTCATTCTTTCTCTTCAAACTTTATTTTAATAACTAGTACATTTTAAGGTTTCTCTATTTTTTTTTTTTTTTTAGGTATTTTCTTTGTGCATTAATCACGTACAAAGGGTACATGAGAATGCCATTGTTGTATCATTGTGCTGGCAAATTTTGATGGTCAAACCCATGACTTTTTGTTTTGTTTACAAACTGTTTTCTTGGCTGATACGTAAACTACAGTAGATTTGATGAAACTCCTCACCTCTAGTTACACCAGCATTTCAAATGTGAGTCGGCCTCTTCAGGTACCTTGATCTCTCTGATCTATTAATGTTTCTGAGTACATAAACATCAATTAGCTTACTAAATCAAAGTTAGCAAATGAGTCAGCCATGTAATTTGTTTGTGACATTGTGAGTTAGCAGGGCCATGAAGAAAACATGTTTTTATTTGTGTGTAGGTACCCTTATCTCACAGACCTCAGGTGGCGATGGGGAGTTTATACATGTAAGAAGAAGAGGTATGACAGTGCATGTTGTGAAGTGCTAATCTGTTATTAGGCTTCTGCTTGGGGCTGGACTGCTTTCCCAGAGTTGTCTCCAGGAGTTGCAAACTGTATACTATTGTTTTTCCTTTTATATGTGAGCCTTTTAAGTCACAGATTATTAATGTAGAGTGTAACTTTTTGCTTTCTGAAAGGTAGTACTTCGAAAAATCTGTAAGACAAAAGCTCTAGAGTGAATGTTATTAGATTTAAACTGTTAGTCTGGTCTTTACAAAGCTACAAAATAAATACTAATCAGTGGTCTAAGTAAAATCCAGGAAGGATTTGTGTTAATTTGACAAGTAGGTTTAGAATTCTTTAGCCATTATTTTTTAGAAACCAGCTTTGTTCAGACATCCTTTCTCTAATTTGCTTCACTTTTGATCTTTGATAAAACCAGCTGCAATTTTGTTTCATTAACAAACTTAACTGTTTAACAGATGTTTGTTTTGGCTTGATTGTGTCCTTTCTATTAGAAACAGCATAACATACATAGAAACCATGCTGGGCCTTTTCCTGTCTGTAGCTAGACAGGCGTTTCAGAAGAACAACTTAATTTTATTTACAAGTTCAATTTTTGTTCCTCTGTACTATTATGGTAGGTATACAAACATTTTAGCTCTTGTTCCCCCTGTCAGGGAGGTCTTTTGTTCTTAATCCTCCATCTGTTAGTCCAGTACCCTCCCTCCCCCCCTTTTTTTTAGCATTGCAAAATCTTACCATGCAGGGGAAAAAAGGTATTGCAGAAGAGGTAATTGAGATATCAGTGACTCTTCTACAGTTCAAGGGAGGGAATGGGACTAGCCTGGTGAATTTAGATAATTTCTTCCATCTTCTTTGATGTCAGTAAGCTGCCATATGGACAGCAATGAGGCCTACAGGAAGGAGGTGAGCTCTGGTCTGGGCTGCCTGGGATACTCAGAGTGATGTGGGCTGGGAGCCAGAGGCAGGCAGCACTTGAATGTTTCTGTAGTAGTTTCTGATGCAGCCAGTCCTGATTTTTGCCCATGGTGTACTACCATGCTTGTGACTCTCTCAGATCATAAGTGGGAATGATGAAATTCAAGAAATAGGATATGAGGTAAGAGAAACAATCGTAAGCAGAGAATGCTCAGACTCAAAGCCAGTGCTAAGGACATCGAATGATGATTCCTGTTTGATACTTGATCACCTTGTTTCCAAAACTGTTTTTTTCTTTTTTTTAAATATCATATAGAAACTTCTATCTGATATCAAAACTCAACCCTACCTATTGAGCCCTGAGATGTGAGTAACTGCAGAAAACAGTCTGCTCATGGAAGAGTGTGGACTGTTTGAAGAACATAAGCTATTCCAGTTAGGCTGTAAGCAGCTTGCTAGGAGACTGGGAAAGGTAGGTAGTGAAGGGAACCAGGAAGGTATTTCCCCCTTAAGTTTGTAACTTGTGAAATTGCAATATTTCAAAAAGTTGAAAGAGTAATACAGTAAGCACTGTATATCTTTCACTTAGATTCACCAGTTGTTAACATTTGTTCTTTCTCTCGCTCTTAAGTTGTGTGTATACAAATATGTACATAGTCATAATTTCTGGCTGAACTATTTGAAAATAAATGACAGACATCATAACATCTTAATACCATAACGTCTGCCATTATAACATCTTGATATCATAATATTGTCATAATAATTTTATGGAACGTTTTCCTATACAACCACAATACTATTATTTCATGTAAGAAATTCAGCAGTGAAACAAGAGTGTTATCCAGTACACCATATTTTCCCAAGTGGTCCCAAAGTTTCATTAATAACTTTTGTTTCTGATCTGGGATCCAGTTAAGGATTTGCATTACAGGATGCTTGGATGGCTCAGCGGTTGAGCATCTGGCTTTGGCTCAGAGCATGATCCCAGAGTTCCGGGATCGAGTCCTGCATCAGGCTTCCTACATGGAGCCTGCTTCTCTCTCTCCCTATGTCTCTGCCTCTTTCTCTCTGTGTCTCTCATGAATAAATAAATAAAACCTTAAAAAAAAAAAGGATTGTGCATTGCATTTGATTGTTATATCTTTAATAGAGAACAGTTTTCCCTCTTTATTTTGCTTTTTACATCAGTGGCTTTTTTGGTATTTTTAAATTTTCTTACAGTTTTAAAAAATTTATTTTTATTTTTTATTTATTATTATTATTTTTTTTAATTTTTATTTATTTATGATAGGCACACAGTGAGTGAGAGAGAGGCAGAGACACAGGCAGAGGGAGAAACAGGCTCCATGCACCGGGAGCCCGAGGTGGGATTCGATCCCAGGTCTCCAGGATCACGCCCTGGGCCAAAGGCAGGCGCTAAACCGCTGCACCACCCAGAGATCCCCTGAAAAATTTATTATTATTTGAGTATAAGTGTCACATAATATATCAGCGACATTTCTTTTTTAAAATCTATCTATCTATCTATCTATCTATCTATCTATCTATCTATCTATCTGTTTATTTATTTATGAGAGAGCAGGAGCAGGGGGTGGGGGAGAGAGAGAAGCAGGCTCCTCGCTAAGCAGGGAGCCTGATGTGGGGCGTGATCCCAGGACCCTGAAATCATGACCTGAGCTGAAGGCAGACGCTCAACCAACTGAGCCACCCAGGCACCCCCGGTCGGTGACATTTTTGATAATTCCAGGCCAATTGTCTTATGGGATGTCTTACAATTAGTGTTTATCTGATTGTGTCCTCACGATCAGATTCAAGGTTAATAATTTTGGCAAGAATACTATTTGGGGGATCCCTGGGTGGTGCAGCGGTTTAGCGCCTGCCTTTGGCCCAGGGCGCGATCCTGGAGACCCGGGATCGAATCCCACATCGGGCTCCCGGTGCATGGAGCCTGCTTCTCCCTCTGCCTGTGTCTCTGCCTCTCTCTCTCTCTCTCTCTCTCTGTGACTATCATAAATAAAAAAAAATTAAAAAAAAAAAAGAATACTATTTGGGTGGTGTCATGTCAGGAGATACATCCTTTTAAATTGTCTCATTACTGGTGGTTATTTTTTATTTTATTTTATTTTTTTTTACTGGTGGTGTTTATTTGATCAGTTGGCTAAGGTACTGGTAGATCTATTAGTTTTGTATTTTTGCTGTAATGAATTACCACAAACTTAGTGGCTTAAAACAATGCAAATTTATTGTCTTAACAATTCTGTAGGTCAAAAGTCCAGAGTGGGTCTCACTGAGTTAAAAAAAAGTGTGGGCAGGGGAATCTGTAGAGGAGAATGTGTTTCCTCCCTCACCTTTTCCAGCTTTCGTGTGCTGCCTGCATTCCTTGGCTCTGGCCATCCCCTTCATCTTCAGAACCTGCAGCATGGCATCTCTCAGACCATTTCTCCATAGTTAGATCTCTCTCTGACCACAGCCTGAACAGCTTTTAAAGGATTCATGTGATTAGATTAGGGCCATTTAGATAATCCAGGATAATCTCCCCATCTCAAAGTCCTTAACTTAATCCTGCCTGTTAGGGTCATTTTGCCATATAAGGTGACAGATTCACAGGTTCTTGGTATTAGGAAGTGGACACCGGTTGGGGGGTGGGTGATGCTGGTGCATTAATCTGCCCACCAGACAGTGATTTCAGTATTCTCACCTAAATTAGTTTTTACATTGGAGGTTGTGAATTTTGAAAGGTGTGGTGGCAATGATGTAACATGGTCTATAAGTCTGTTTAGAAAAGAATGAATCACAGTTTATGGGGTTAATGCTAGCTGTAGGCTGGGAGTGAAGAGGCTTGAGCTCTAGGTCTGATAGTACCTCCTGAATCATTTCCATAAGAACAGGAACAGGGGCTGCCTCCTGCTTCCACTTAGTGTTTCTTGACTCAAAAGTCAAACTGAAGGATGAATTTGGCAGTAATAGCTCGAGAGTTTTTAACAATAGGAGTTTGGACATCCAAAATGTTCCCTGAGAAGTGCATTTAAAGTTGTAGAGAAGGGTCTTTCTTTAACTGCCCACAGAGTGCATGAAAAAAATATATGAGACACTTAATAAGATAGGCTTTTGGTGACATTTTAAATACTGTCATCAGAAGAACTTTATGTCTGTAAATTTTAATCCTTAATTAGAAAACTCTAAATAGGCTGAAAAAGAAACTGACTTACTTGGATAAGACCAGCATCATGCTTATAATGTTATATCAATTGTATCTCAATTTTCCCAATAAAGTTGGGAAAAAAATACACAGGTGGATATATATTATATTCTTTGAGTTCTTAGTAAAAACTCAGAAAAGATAAATATCAAGATTCACAAAGGCAGTTAACCTCAAGGATTCTTTTCTTTCATTTCACAGTGTTTTAATAGAATCTTCCATAGTAGCTGCACTTAGTTGGAATGTTTTGGAAATACTGACTGTTCCAATTTTTAAAGAATAACTGTTTAGTTATCAGCCTGTAAATGTGCTTTCTAGAGCTGATAAAAAAAGATGATCCTCTCATCTGATGAGCTCTGACCCTCTGTAAACCTTCCAACTTATCTCATTTTCCACCAGCTATTGAAATATAACGAGATGCCAACAATTACATCCTCACAAAGCATTTATACCAAGTTATAAAATTACTTCTTTATTGGAAAATTGTGTAATATCTTGATTTCAATTTAGCATGGCATGTTGGTTAGCAATAAATCTTACTGGTGTATGAACACAATCCTGCAGGCAGTTTGCAAAACATTGATCAGGTGCAAATTGTATATATTTTTCTAGCTTCTGAAAATTTCAGAGCAAAATGAAATAAATAGATATCACCAAGACCACACTTTTTAGGTCGTTTTTAATCTGACATAGTAGAACCTTACCATGTATCTTGCAGGAAGTGCCGTGACTCTCCTAAAATTCATTATTTGTGTTTTTGACTATTTTTAAGTTCCCCATTTTGTCTGTGATGTCAACAGAAGCAAAAGAACGTGGCTAAAACATGTACCTTGTAAAGTGTGCATAATAAACAGTTCATATTAGATTTGAAGGCTCTATAGAAAACATGCAGAAGATATTAATATTAAACAGTGCTTACTGTGTACCAGATAAAGTATTTATTATATACAAAATAATATTATATGAACTCTGAGAAATAAGTACTGTTATTGATGGAATTTTGCAGATGAAGGAACAGGCTAGAGAAGGTACCTTTCCTAAGAGTACAAAGGAAGTGTTGGAGCTGATGTTTTAATCCTGGCACACAGGTTTGAGTATAGCCACATCATCACTTTCTAGGTATCTCATTTATTTGGATGAAATCAACGTATCTATAGAATTTTAAAATATAAAGCACTGTACCAGGCACTATAGGAGTTATAAAATATAAACGATATTCAAATGGTAATCATGATTATCAGTTAAACCTGCCAGGACATGCAGCTATATGATTCCTTCGCAAATGACCAGTGGGTAGTGTTCATTTTCAGAGTGATTGAGGTCTTTTTTTTATAGGAATGTATAATAACCACCAACGTTTCTGTATTGTTTACTGTGAGGCAGGTACTACGTAAAGTGCTTTAAATACAGTTAAGTTACCTATGAGGTGGTACTTCTTTTCATTCTTAGTTTACGAAGGGAGGAATTGAGGCATGTGGGGTTAAAGACTTGCCCAAGGTCACAGAGCTGTTATGTAGTAGAGCTAGGATTCAAACTCAAGTGTCTTGGCTCTATAGTCTGTATACTTAACCACTATGCAATACTGCCTCTTATTTACCTCATGAAGAAAAACTTATTTTAAAGATATTGAATGGATTCTTATAAACTTGGACTTCTAAGTTCCTTTTAGTGTTTATAATAGTCATTGAGAAAACTTAATTTTTTTAAAAATTTTTATTTATTTATTCATGAAAGACAGAGAGAGAGAGGCAGATACACAGGCAGAGGGGGAAGCAGGCTCCATGCAGGGAGCCCTATGTGGGACTCATCCCAGGTCTCCAGGATCACACACTGAGCCAAAGGCGGCGCTAAAACACTGAGCCACCCAGGCTGCCCTTAAAATTTATAGTATAGCATCACATACTACATTTGGCTTTCCCCAAATGATGTTCTGAGGTAGAATGAAGTACTCTTTTTTAAGATGTTCATGATGCTAATAATGTTCTGAGTTTTTTTTTTTATTGGAGTTCAATTTGCCAACATATAGCATAACACCCAGTGCTCATCCTGTCAACTGCCCACCTGAGTGCCCATCACTGTCATCCCACCCCACGTCCCCTAATGTTCTGAGATTTATTTATTTATTTTTCCTTTTAAAGATTTTATTTATTCATTTGAGAGAGAGAGAGCACAAGCATGGGGAGAGGCGGAGGGAGAGGGAGAAGCAGACAGATTCTCTGCTGAGCAGGGAGCCAGGCATGGGGCTCAATCCCAGGACCCCGGGATCATGAGCTGAACCAAAGGCAGATGCTCAACCAACTGAGCCCCTCTTCTGAGATTTAAACTCCTGAGAAGTTCTGAAATTTAATTTGCTTGACCCTCAAGTTTCCCAAGATGATTTGATACGCACCAACCCCTTCTCTTCACAATAGCTGTTCACTTATCTAGACATCTTTGCATTTGGTTAAACTAGAATTTGGATTGTGCCAAACAAAGTAAAGGTTATATGACTAATCTCTTTTCCTTATTTTTTTCCCAAATACACATCCCAAAGGAAATAATTGATTAATTAAAGCTGTAGTTTATGGCTCAGTAGAAAACCAAAAAGCATCACATTCATTTCTTGTCTACCATAAATTAATTCAGTAAAACTATTGTATGATAATTTAACTGAGGAATAAGGTTTTAGAATTGCAGGTGAACTTTAAGATCACCAACTTCATGTATTGTTTTTGAAGATTTATTTATCCATTTTAGAGAGCATCTAGGGGGTAAGGGCAGAAGGAGAGGGAGAGAGTCCCAAGCAGATTCTGTGCTGAGTGCAGAGCCCAATCTGGGGCTTGATCCCCTGACCTCAAGATCACAACCTGAAGCTAAACCAAGAGATGGATGCTCAACCAACTGCACCAGCCAGGTGACCCCAAGTTTATGTGTTTTAAGGTAAGGTCCAAGGTCTATTTTCAGGGGGTTGTGAACCTCTGAAATTTTATGCAAATTGTTGGGCTTTTATGCTTATGAGTATTTTTCTGGAATTTCTCCCTCTCCCCTCTTTCAACAAATCATTTGACATAGGCCAGTGGTTCTCAGACTTTGCTGTACATTTGAATCATCTTTGGAACATTTAAAAATTCTGAAGCTCAGAGCATACCCCACACCTGCTGAATCAATGTTGAACATGGGAGCCAGGCATTAGAACTTCTTAAAGTTCCAGATGAGGGAGCCTGGTGGTTAAACATCTGCCTTTGGCTCAGGTCATGATTCCAGAGTCTAGCATCAGACTTCCTACTCATTGGGGAGCCTGCTCCTCTCCTGCTTGTGCTCTTACCCGCATGTGCGCGCGCTCTCTCTCTCTCTCTCTCTCTCTCTCTCTCTCTCTCTCTCTCGCAGAAAAAAAAAAAAAAAGCTTCAGGTAATGTCAACGTGCAGCAGAAGTTTGGGAATTTCTGCCTGAGGCTAACTTTCTTTTATAGATGTGCTAGAGTCAGGTGATTGAGGAAACAGCCTCCACGTGTTAATTGGGTGAGGCCCTGGTTTCTGCTGAAAGGGATCTTTTTTTTTTTTTTTTTTTAAGATTTTATTTATTTATTCATGAGAGACACAGAATGAGACAGAAACACCGAGGGAGAAGCAGGCTCCCTGCCGGGAGCCCGATGCGGAATTTGATCCCAGGGCCAGGATCATGCCCTGAGCCAAAGGCAGACGCCCAATGGCTAAGCCACCCAGGAGTCCCTGAAAGGGATCTTAAAGATCATTCTAAAAAAAGAGGCTCTGGAAGTTCAGATCCTGACTGTTCTGCTGGCCAAGTCTAGTCTATGTCTCAGTTTCCTCAGCTGACAAATTGAGATAAAACAGATGAATGGGGGTGGCTTGCTCCAACTGCATGGCCCTCAGATGGCAAGGTAGTGAGCTTTTCCTAGGCCATGATAGGTTGTGGAGGGGCCAGCAGCAGGGCTTCTGCTTTGGGGGCCGGGTGGGGGGAGTGTGAATAGATGTCTGTATCACCTTCTAATAAAGACCTTCTTTCCTTTTGGACACTTGCTCTAGTTACAGAGGCTAGGGGTGGCTAAAATCTACATTTCTGTAGATCTTCCCCACTTCTTGTTATTTAAATAGTCTGAAAAGTGTATTTTTGTAACATGTGTTCACTGTTCAGACTTTTGAAAAATACAGAAAGGTTCGGGGGTGATACACCATGACTGTAGATTTTACCCTATAGATAACTACTGTTAAAAACTTTTTATGTTCTTCCAGTCTTTTTTTTTCCTATGTGTATATATTTGTTATATTTAAATAAAAAGAGGAATACATTAGCTATATAATTTTATATGTTGCTTTCGACATTTAAAATCTATTGTGAGGCTTTTTCTGTATTGTTGATTATCCTTTGCAGTGTGACTTTAAATGGCTGGAAGTATCTCCTGTGACTTTGTTTTTCAACATACAGGATGTTCCTATTTTGCCCTCACAGATAATATTGCTACTAAAAAATTGTGTATACGGAGGTAATTCTTTCCCGTAGGAGAGATTATTGGAGGAGCTATACTGGGGCGTAAACATGAATTCATTTTCTAAGACCTTTGGAACATATTGTCACAATGGAGGTAGAGTGAGCATCCACTTAGCTTCCTAGTAGAGGAAGAGTGAACCCCTGTTATTTTCCTTTGCGTTTCTTTGATTATGAATAACTCGAACATGTTTAATGTTTAATGGTCATTGTTCAATAACTGTAGTGTGATTATCTCCTCATCCTTCTTCATGTACCCTGGAGGCAATCATCTTCAACTCTTTGAACCATATTTACTAATTTTCTTCTGGAAGGTAGAGTTCTGTATTAAACAGCATTCTTACATCCTGTTTCTTAAATTTCAACTTTAGACATTTTCTATTGACTTCTTGCCAAGCAAAAATAAGAATAAAGGTCTCTTACATGCATATTCCCTTCCCTTTCCCATTGCATCTGTGTTAAACCTTTATTTTTGCTTACATCAGTATTTGTATATAGTGTTTATATTTTTATAAGTATGCAAATATTATTCTGGCAGAGCTATGAAGTGTACTGTATGCTATTCTCAATTTTTGTGATTTTTCTTGGTTATTTTTAGAATGTTATTCTCTGTCCTGGGTTCAGAGAAGGCATTTACTAATATGTCCTTTTGTTTTTTTTGGATTGTGGTTAGTAGTGTTATACTTAAGTTATTAAAATAGCCTGTAATTTTTCTTTTGGTAAAATGGTGTAAGGATCTGTTTTTTGTGTGTTTGCTTTAATAGCAAACGGATTGTTTCAATATCATATATTGTAATTCTTACTTTTCCCACTAATTTATGGTGCCTTTAGAAAATCATATAGTAGAGTGAGAAATCCAGAAATCTCTTACTACAGTTTTGCTTTTGCCCTTGAAATTTTAATTAAAGTAACTTTCCAACTTTTATTTCTTTTTTTTTTTCTTCCAACTTTTATTTCACTTAACCTTATTTAACCTGTGGAGCTCTCTGTCTCTGCTTTTACTTTGGAATGTAGGAGAAGAGGGAAGATGCAAGTGGCCTCCATGATACAGTATTCCCATTTCCAAAGATTTATGGAACATATTTATTGAAATCATTTTTTAAAAAGATTTTATTTATTTATTCATGATAGACACAGAGAGAGAGGCAGAGGGAGAAGCAGGCCATATGCAGGGAGCCTGACGTGGGACTCGATCCCTGGTCTCCAGGATCAGGCCCTGGGCTGAAGGCGGCGCTAAACTGCTGAGCCACCTGGGCTGCCCCCCTTGAAATCATTTGCCCCTAAAAGGAGTACTAGAGGGTCTTTAGCTAGCTCTGTATGTCAGCCAGCCTGTTTCACTAACTTCTTATGATCATTTTGTGAACCTGAGGGTTCTGAAAAGGGTTTATTTTAGCTGATTAGCTCTTGGGTTTAGTGATGTAAAAGTGCATTTGTCAGAGATCCTTGCTGTATTAAATCTGACACAGTTGGTAGGGAATGGGTTTCTTTTTGGGCATGCCTTGAGCTGTTGCCTGTCAGACTCTGGCCCCTACCCTGCCACCTGACCTTACCAGTTACCTTCCTCTCATTCAGCGTTGCTCAAAGCTTTACACTGGACTGTACATTTTCTAAATTGACTTTTTTTTTTTTTGGCTGGGTACAGTATACTTTATTGATGGTACATGACAAGGTAGGGCTCCCCAATCCCCTCTCCTTCCTCAGGGTCTAGGATGTAAATTGGAGGTCAGGAGATTCTCAGTGTGTTGGGGGATTAAGTTGGGGCATGACTCCCCAGCAGCTGAGGGCCTCTCTCTTCCTCTTGTTCTTGCTGGGGACTTTTTTTTTTTATACTGGTTTCTAATTTCATTCCAGTGTGGTCAGAGAGCATAGTTTGTATGATTTCAGTCCTTTTTCATTGATTGAGGTTTGCTTTATGGCTTAACCTGTGTTCTATCCTGAAAAATGTTCCAAGTGCACGTGAAAAGGTGTATTCTCCTGTTGTTGACTGTTAGATGTCTGTTAGATCTAGTTGGTTTGTAGTGCTATTCAAGACTTATGTTTGTTGGGATCCCTGGGTGGCGCAGCGGTTTGGTGCCTGCCTTTGGCCCAGGGTGCGATCCTGGAACCCGGGATTGAATCCCACATCGGGCTCCCGGTGCATGGAGTCTGCTTCTCCCTCTGCCTATGTCTCTGCCCCTCTGTCTCTCTCTCTCTCTCTCTCTCTCTCTCTCTCTCTCTCTCTGTGACTATCATAAATTATTATTTTTTTTAAAGATTTTATTTATTTATTCATGATAGTCACACAGAGAGAGAGAGAGGCAGAGACACAGGCAGAGGGAGAAGCAGGCTCCATGCACCGGGAGCCCGATGTGGGATTCGATCCCGGGTCTCCAGGATCGCGCCCTGGGCCAAAGGCAGGCGCCAAACCGCTGTGCCACCCAGGGATCCCCATAAATTAAAAAAAAAAAAAAAAAAAAAGACTTATGTTTGTTGATCTTCTGCTTGATTATTATTGAAAGTATAATATTGAATTGTCTGTTCTTTCAATATTGTCATTTTTTCTTAACCTATTTTGAGACCTTGTTGTGCCTATTTTATAATTGCTATGTTTTTTTTCATTTATTGACCCTTTCATAATTATATAATGTCCTTTTTCTTCTAGTAACAACTTTTTTTAAAAAAAAGATTTATTTGAGAGAGAGAGAGAGAGAGCTGGGAGGGGCAGAGGAAGAGGGAAAGAGACTCTCAAACAAGACTCTACACTGAGTGTAGAACCTGACGCGGAACTCAGTCTCATGATCCTGAGATGATGGCCTGAGCCAAAACCAACAGTCAGATTAGACTTAACTGACTGCACCACCCACGCACCCATCTAGTAACAACTTGTATGTTGAAGTCCATTTTCTGATATTAACGTAGCCGTTACTGTTTGCATGATATATTGTTTTCCATGATGTTAATGAATACTAGTGATAGTGAATATGCTTTGGGGGAATACTTCAGTATCTCTCTATTAAACATGATGCTGGCTTATGTATTTGCTATGTTAATGAAGTTTTACCAGGTGTGGATTTTTAATTTTATCAAATATCTTTCACGTTTTATGGAGATATGATTTTTCTCCTTTAATCTTTAATGTGACTAATCATAATAACCAGTTTCCAAATATTTAACTATCCTTGCTTTCTGAGTATGAATCCCACATGTTCATGGTGTATTATTAGCTTAATAAGTAACAGTCCTTTGGTAAATTTTCCTGGCATATTCTAAAATTTCAGTCTTAATAAATATACCCCCAACATTTTATAAACGTATGTCTAATGAATAAAGAAGTGTTCTTATTAGTAAGCTTGTTCCCTGTTGCCAATCCTTTTGTTAGCTTATATTAGAGGACCAGATTGTGTGTGTGCATGTGTATGTGCATGGGCACTTTTGTGTGTGTGTGTGTGTGTGTGTGTGTGTGAGAGAGAGAGAGAGGCAGGAGGAGGAGAAAGGGAGAAGGGAAGGAGAAAAGAATACAACATTATACAAGAGAGATAAAACACTATACTGGGTTTTAGAAGCTGTGATGTAATGCATGATATATCCAAATCTGTGCTGGAATTTATTAAATAATTACATAGTTTCTTATTAAATAATTTAAACTAAATATTTTTTACCATTAAATTAAAACCAAATATATTTAATGGGTGATAATACTGGAGATATATATGTGGCAGCATAGTATGATTGAAAGTATGTGCATATTTTAATTTAAAATTTGCATTTTTTGACTTAGGAAGTTATATAAGTAATACTTAATGTCAAATTTTACCATCTAAAGTAAAAAGTTGTTCTTCATTGGCCCTGCATGTTCTTCCCCTAAAACAGCCTTCCAGAGATAGCCACAGTTAATGATTTGTATTTTTTAAGCACTTATAAAGCAGTTGTAAATAAATATGATACATAGATTTATATATGTATTTTAACAAAAAATAGGTTCATAATTTTGATGGTTCTTTTGTTTTTTTGAAATTTATTTTTTTAGGTATATAAGAAATGTAAGAGTATATTCTTCTTGGGAAAGTTCTAGTGATAGAAAGAAAACAGTGGCCTATACAAACTCCCTGAGTTTCAGTCATCTCATCTGTAAACTAGGAATAAAAAAATATTCTTCATGGAGCTGTCAATTAGGATTTAATGAGATAATGAATTTAAGCCCCTAACACAATGTCTGTTTAATAAAAGAGATGAACTAGTTATTTTGAACATGTATCATATTTTACAGGGCCTTCAATGAAGACAGTGTATGATCTGACAATGATCTTTTGACTTACTTTTGTCTTCTTTGAAGGCCCTCTAAAAAAGAGATCTTACATATTTTCCTTCATAACTTTGTGTACTATCAGCATGAGTTTAGTTTAATAGCAGAGGTCTTTTTTTCTTGTTAATTATTTACATTATTCCTTCCCTCATTCCTCTGAAGCCATTAATCAGTTCATTGTTTTCAAACCAAAATGTGCTTCCTTCACAGTTTTTGCTAGTTTCATGCACTATCTGTATTAATTATATTTTAAATATATATATTTTAAGATTTTATTTATTTATTCATGAAAGAGAGAGAGGCAGAGACATAGGCAGAAGGAGAAGCAGGCTCCCTGCAGTGAGCCTGATGTAGGACTCGATCCCAGGACCCCCTGGATCATAACCTAAGCCAAAGACAGATACTCAACCACTGAGCCACCCAGGCGGCCCATATTCTTAATATTTTCTTTCAGATTGCCCCACTAAACAGGTATAACAAATGAAATGCCATGCATGAACCTTGGTTTCCGTATCAGGTATTGGGAGATAATTAGGGAATTTAAATTTGGGCCAGGTATTAGGGGAAATTAAGGCATTAATGTTCTTTGTATGATAATGGCATTTTGGTTATCTGAGATCATGTCCTTACAAGTTAGGATATGCCTTCTGAAATACCTAATGGTGGAGTGTCATGCTGATGTAACTAACTTTTAAATGGTTCAACAACCATAACAGCGGTGTGTGTCTGCAAATACATATGTATGAGTGTAGATACAGATCTGAATAAAGATATGAGGCAAAAATGTTAATTGGTGAATCTAGATGAAGTGTATACAAGCATTGATTGTATTACTTCAACTTTTCTGTAGGCTTGAAATATTTTCAAAATGTAAATTTGGAAAAATAAATGTAATGAGAATACTTATTAAAATTAAATTCCCTCACTTTCTTTAATAGATCTACTGAAAAAGAAACTTTGTTATTACCATAAGTAGAAAACAAGCATTCCTTGTCATAAATAGAAGGTAACTGTAAAAGTCACTTTCAAAAGTTTTATTAAAATGTGGCTGGATACTTTTATCTGCCAAGGCTCTGAGCCTGGGGCTTGCTCTCTCAAAGGAACATTAGCAAACATTATAGAGGTGTTAAAGACATATTAGCACCAAACTGAGACTTTCTCCATAACTTAATGAGAGAGTATGAAAGAAAATTGAAAAGGGAACAGCTTTTATCACTCTGTGTGATTCAGGTCACCTCAAAGCATCACCATACTTGGGAAATACTGCCTCCATTGATATAAGTGTAGTGTGTTAGGAAGAAAATAAACTTCTATATTGAATTCTGTTTATAATGCTCTTCTTGTGTTGGATCATCATCATTATTATTTGGTAGTTCTGATCACTACAGATGCATGTTTAGCTGAATGGTATCCTGGCTGAAGGCAGATGTCAGGTTTTTCAGTCTAAATTGTCACTGTTTTTTGCTCTGAAGTTGCTCTTGTGGTTGGGGTTTTGCTGTTTTTTTTTCTTTTTCTTTCTTTTCTTTCCTGCTATATTGTTCCTGCTGTTATTGGAAGCCACTAGGTTGCTCTGCCTCTTGAACAATGAAAGGATCCAGATCGAGTCTGCCTCACATTTTGTTATCCTAGTATAAGACTCAATTGAATAAAACATATTACCCATCTGGCCTGGAAATCTCAGTGGCACTCAAAATAACTTACTAACAAGTTGTTGGATCATGATATCTTGATTTTCTGAAAGTTCAGCTTCTTTTTAGCTGTTGCTAAGAGAGAAATTTCATTGACATGAGGGACACGAGGACATGTCTGCACGCTGCCAGTTGTTTTATAGGCATTTGGCTCTGCCGCCTTGCAGATGGTTAGACTCTGGGTGGTGGGTAAATGTGTGCTGATTATCTTATTGAATTAAGGTAACCTTTTGTCGTTCATTGAATTCTGCAGACCAGTTGGTCAGTGAGCAGCTGCTCTGTGTGGCTTGGTTTGAGTTTTGAAGTACACAAAGACCATCTTAAAGGGTGGTCAGTCTAATCCAGGTATTCAACAAAGCAATAGTGAAAGCCTTCTTCTCTTTTGACACTGTTTTCTGTTCTGATGGAAGCGAATGAACAAAAACATTTTTACTTTTTGCTCAATTAACTACATGATTAAAGCAATGGTTTTTTGAGTATTTGGCTGAATGCTTCAGAATTTTTTTTACCTAATGTTTTAAGTTGAAGAAAATGTCCTAATTGATGTTAGAAGCATTCTAATTTAATGGCAGAGTCTATGTTTGCAGATGCATGATAGACTGATTGGAATTGTTGTTTTTTAAGTTTATTTTCACAAATAGTCCGGAAACTAAAGCATGCCTCAGTGATATCATTTCTTGGCAAATTCCAGCTTTGTAAATCTGCCATTTTTTATATGGATTCCATCTCAATTTCTGGAAACTGTTTCAAGAGGCTTCTTCTATTTTCTTTCTTTTTTTCCCCCCAACTCTACCCCCAGTGTGGGGCTCGAACTCATGACCCCAAGATCAAGAGTTGCATGTTCTACTGACTCGGCTGCCCCAGGAGGCTTCATTTTTAATAAGGATGTTCTTAATTGTTTTTAGTAAATGGCTGAAATGTTGTGGCTCATTTCTTTAGGAAGATTTTTTTCTTGGAGACTGATCTTTTTGGTTTTATTCTGGGTACAGTGTAGGTGTCCTCAGAAAAAAATGAATGTAGTTACTCATTGATGTACTTATTGTCAGAGAGAAATCATTTAATATGATTAGTGAGAAGCCATCTGATTTCTCTTGTTTGCTCATCTGTTGGGCCTGGGAGATTTTTGATTCAGAGCCCACTTTTTTATTTGGATTGATATGCTAGTAATGGTCATAATGCCTACCAACATTTGTAAGCACATATTCTGTGCTAGGCACTGGACTAAGCCCCTTACATAAGTTCTTTCTTCTATACTCACAACAACTTTATGGGGCAGGTTTTATTAGCTCCATCTTAGAGATGACAAAACAGTCTCCCAGGAAGGGTAAGTAACTTGTCCAGTATCACACAGCTAATTAGAGCCGGGGCCATATTGGAGTCCAAGGCTTTTAGCTTTCAAGGCTCATATTCTGTTCTGCCCTGATGTTGTTGTTTTACATGATTGATTTATTGATTTGAGAGAGAGAGAGAGGGAGAGAGCACAAAGGGAGTGGGCAGAAGGAGAGAGAGAATCTTGAGCAACTTCCCACTGAGCAAGGACCCTGACTGACACAGGGCTTGATCTCAGGACCCTGAAGTCATGACCTGAGCCGAAAATAAGAGTTGGACACTCAACTGACTGAGCAACCTAGGCACCCCTACCAGTCTTATTACTGAGCCAGTTTTTTGGTCAAGCTTAAAGGCAAACTAAAAATTCTCTTATAGGGTTTCAGGTTCTTATGTCAATGCTTTTCATAATTATGGTAAAAATAATGGAACAACATTAAAAACTTTTTTGGAGTATGAACACTGTCCATAATCTTAGCACTCCAATACAACTATTTTGTTTTGGTTTTCTTTTCTGCATTTGTCTATGTGCATGTCCTTTTCCATAATTATAATCAAGGCATATCTGCAATTGCCTTTTTTGCTTTTGAAAAAAACTATAATTTCATAAATATTTTCCATTTTAATTTATTTCTAAAGTTTATTTAAGTAATCTACACCCCACATGGGGCTCAAACTCACAACCCTGAGATCAGGAGTCACATGCTCTTCCAACTAAGCCACCCAGGCACACCAATATTTTCCATTTTAAACGTCATCTTTTAAAAAGGCTTTTAAACCTCCCATCTAAATGAGGTCTCTTTAGTAATTCCAAGAAAGTGCTCTATACTTCTTACTAGCCTTTTTACTATTTATAATTATGTATTTGTCTAGTTACATTTTAACTTCAGTTGTCCTTTCTAGATGAAAAAGATCCACAAACACAGGGAACTTATCTCTTTGCTTACCTCTGTTGAATGAGTGCAAGTAGTTCTATTATTTATTAGCTAAAATTAGGTTTTCATTTGTCTCTTAACTGCAGCACAGAAATACACAATCTGTCTAGAAACTATTGGACAGATTTTCACTAAACTTGGAGGGCTTTTGGAGAGGGTGTTTAGGATGATCAGGAGACATGTGTCATATGTTTTCTGATCCTGTGTTAGAGGTAACAGAGACATTTTAATGTGAGACCTTAATTGAAAGTCCTAAGGGCAGGTTATTGGAATGGCAGACCTTGGTTTGCATTTACAGTTGAAAGCTTCTCACTTGGGCTACTCTGTATCTTGATCTAGGATGAGCAGCGGCAAGAATCTATTTAATGATGACCAGTGGGTCTCCCTATCAGATAACAGCTGATTTGAAATAGATACATTTGATCTCTGCATTTTCATTTTGCTTGTTAGAACTTAAATTGTCTACTGAAAGAGCTTACTTTAATTGCTGTTTCCTGCGAAACACTTTTATGAGCTAATGAAACAAATTAAACAATTGCAAGTGTTTGTACTACAAAAGACATTAGGATTTGTCATTATTTGAGACTAGAATTTGGTTGAAAGAAGAGACGGTGTTACATGTAACCCTGTGGGGTATGTAGTGGTTATTAGGAAGGTCTAAAATCAGATGTTTGAGGTGTGTGAGAAAGCCAACTGCCTGATATTACAAAAATCTTACTAGAATAATGTGTACCTATCTGCAGATGGAAAAAAAAAGGAATCAAATTAAAACAAAAGTCACATTTAATATCTGACATTTTAAAACATAGTTTTGAATCGAGGGGGTGGAAGATCAGCCTTTGAGCTGTTGGAGAGCAAATGGTAACAGGAGTCAATTTCAGTCACTTAATTTCATTTCAATTCTGCAAGCTTTGTTCCTCTGTACCCTCTGCCGCCAGGGCCTGCTTGTTTCTTCTGGAAGCTTACCCTTCTCCTGCCCCCTTGGATTCTTCTACAGACCTTCCTGTCTCCTTCTTACTGTTCCATGTCATGATCTGCGTAGCAGATGTCTGTGCGTGGCTGTGTGTGTCAGGCCGAGGCCAGAACCAGCGGCTTGAGAAGAATAGTACCACTAATGTTAATTAGCACAGTACAGAGCATAATATCCTAGCAGCCTTTTTGCCTCTTCTTCTGCTGCTGCTTTTTCTCTTTTAATTGAAGTATAATTGGCATACAACATTATATTAGTTTCGGGTGTTCAACGTAATGTTGGGATATTTGTATATATTGTGAAATGGTCACCACAGTAATCTGGTTAGCCTCTGTCCCTATGTGTAGTTTTAAAGAATATCCTTTTCTTGTGGTGAGCACTTTTTCACCTCTTCTTGGACAGTCTCCCTGCCATTAGGAATTTCTCCTCCTCTGAACCCTTGTAGCATTGTGATCTCTATTGTCTGTCTTCCTCATTGGTACTATCTGTAACTCCTCAGTTCTGCGGGCCTTGACGTTCTAGACTAGTTGTAAGCTCCCTGGAGATGGGGATTATGTCTTTTTAAATTTTTATTTTTTAAGTTTTCAGAAGTTTTAATTTTAATCATTGATGCTTATCATAACAAGTGCACTCCTTAATCCCTATCACCTTTTCACCCATCTCTCCCACCCACCTCCTCTCTGGTAACTGTCAGTTTTGTACAGTAGAGTCTGTTTCTTGGTTTGTCTGTCTGCCTCTCTCTTTTTTCCCTTTCACTCATTTGTTTCTTAAATTCCACATGAGTGAAATCATATGGTATTTATCTTTCTCTGACTTACTTCACTTAGTAAAATATTCTCTAGCTCCATCCATGTTGTTGCAAATGGCAAGGTTTCATTCTTTCTTACGGCTAAATAATATTCACAATATCACTTCTTTATCCATTCACCAATTGATGGACACTTAAGCCGCTTCCATATCTTGGCTGTTGTAAATAATGCTGCTATAAGCATAGGAGTCCTTATATCTCTTTGAATTGGTGTTTTTGTATTATCAGTGTTTTTGTGTAGGATGATTGCTCAGTAATAGGGTAGTTCTATTTTTAATTTTCTGAGGAACTTCCATGCTGTTTTCTAGAGTGGCTGCACCAATTTGTGCATTCCTACCATCGGTACAAGAAGGTTCCTTTTTCTCCACATTCTTGCCAACACCTGTTGCTTCTTGTCTTTGATTTTAGCCATTCTGACAGGAGTGAGGTGGTATCTCATAGTTTTGATTTGCATTCTCTGATGGTAAGTGATGCTGAGTATCTTTCCATGTGTCTGTGGGCCATCTTCCTTGGAGAAATGTCTGTTCATGTGTTCTACCCAATTTTTAATTGGATCATTTTGAGGGTGTGTGTATTGAATTCCACCAGTTCTTTATATATTTTGGATAGTAATGCTTTATCTGATGTGTCATTTGCAAATATCTTCTCCCATTCGGTAGCCTGTCTTTTAGTTCTGTTGATCGTTTCCTTCTCTGTGCAGAAGCTTTTTATTTTGATGAAGTGCCGATTTTTGTTTTTGTTTTTGCTTCCTTTGCCTCAGAAAACATATCTAGAAAAAAGCTGCTACAGCTGATGTCAGAGATGGTACTACCTTACTACAACGGAGTAAGAAAGTGGTCCAGTTTCATTCTTTTGCCTGTAGTCTTCCAGTTTTTTTCCCAACACTTTGTGTTAAAGAGACTTTTTGCCATTGGATATTCTTTCCTGCTTTGTTGAAGATTAATTGACCATATAATTGTGAGTTTATTTCTGGGTTTTCTCTAGTGTTCCATTGGTTTATGTGTCTGTTTTTGTGCCAGTACCATACTATTTTGATTACTACACCTTTGTAATGTAATTTGAAGTCCAGAATTGAGATGCCTCCGGCTTTTCTTTTTCAAGATTGCTCTGGGTGTCTAGGGTCTTTTGTGGTTCCATGAAAATTTTAGGATTGTTTGTTCTAGTTCTGTGAAAAATGCCATGGTATTTTTGATAGGTATCACATTAAATCTATAAATTGGTAGTATGGACATATTTATGGACATATGGACATATGGAAATATGGACATATGGTAGTATGGACATATTTAACAATATTTGTTCTTTCAGTTAATGGGATTTCTTTGTGTCATCAATTTCTTTCATCAGTGTTTTATAGTTTTCAGAGTAGAGGTCTTTTACTTCTTTGGTTAGGTCTGTTCCTAGGTATCGTTATTTTTGGTGCAGTTGTAAATGGGTTTGTTTTCTTTCTTTTTTTTAAAGATTTTATTTACTTATTCATAAGAGACAGAGAGAGAGAGAGAGAGGCAGAGACACAGGCAGAGGGAGAAGCAGGCTCCATGCAGGGAGCCCAACTCAGGACTCGATTCTGGGTTCCTGGGATCATGCCTTGGATCGAAGGCAGATGCTCAACTGCTGAGCCACCCAGGGGTCCCCCGGATTTGTTTTCTTAATTTCTCTTTGTGCTGCTTCATTATTGGTATATAGAAATGCAACAGATTTCTATAGATTGCTTTTGTATCCTGTGATTTGACTGAATTTATTAGCTCTAGCAGTGTTTTGGTGGAGTCTTTCAGATTTTCTGTATCATGTCATCTGCAAATAGTGAAAGCTTTACTTCTTTACCAATTTGAATGCCTTTTATTTCTTTTTTTTTTGTCTGATTGCTGAGGCTAGGACTTCTAGTATGCTGTTGAATAAATGTGTTGATAGGGGACATCCTTGTCTTATTCCTGACCTTAGAGGTAAAGTTCTTAGTTTTTCCCCATTAAGGATGATGTTAGCTGTGGGTTTTTCATATATGGCTTTTATTATGTTGAGGTATGTTCTGTTTAAACCTACTTTGTTGAGGATTTTTTATCATGAGTGGATGTTGTACTTTGTCAAATGCTTTTTCTGCAGATAGAGACTATGTCTTAAACTTAATTTTTATCATCCATGCTGCCTATCACAGGGGCATACTTGATTCAATTTAAAAAAAAATTATAGAATATCAGAGTTGAAAGAGACTTTACAAGCCGTGTAGCTGAACCCATGCTTGAATCCCTTCTGCACAATCCTCACAAATGATCATGTTGCTTCTGCTGAAATGTTGCAAGGTTGGGAGCCCATGTGCCCAGAAGCAGCTTTTGTCTTTAGGGTGTATTATTGTCTACTTGTATATTTGGAGCTGCTCTCTGCCCTGGGTCCAAATAGAGCTAAATAGGAGGGAGAAGGGAAGTACTGAGTATCTAGACTGCCAGACACAATCCTGGACTTTTTGTTGTTGTTGTTGATTGGTTGCTTGTTTGTGTTTTTGTTTTTTGTTTTAGTTTTTTATTATAATTCCAGATAGTTAATATACAGTATTGTATCAGTTTCAGATGTGCAGTATAGTGATTCCAGCAATTCTATACATTACCCAGTGCTCATTATGAGAGGTGTTTAGGTGGTTCTTTTTTTTTTTCTTTTTGAGAGCGAGGGAGAGAGAAATCACACGTGCACACTCAGGGGCCAGGGGGAGGGCGGAGGGAGAGAGAATTTTTTTTTTAAAGATTTTATGTATGTATTTATTTATCTATATCTATCTATCTATCTATCTATCTATCTAATCTATCTATAAGAGAGAGAAAGAGAGAGAGGCAGAGACATAGGCAGAGGGAGGAGAAGCAGGCTCCATGCAGGGAGCCCGATGTGGGGCTTAATCCCAGGATTCTGGGATCATGCCTGGAGCTGGAGTCAGATGCTCAACCATTGAGCTACCCAGGCATCCCAGGGAGAGAGAATCTTTAGCAGCCTCCACCTTAGCGTGGAGCTGGACTCACAGCCCCGAGGTCATGAGCTGAAATGCAGAATCAGATGCATAACCGATTGAGCCACCCAAGCGCTCCAGTAATAAAGGATTATTTACTGCTGCCTGGTTATATGCCATAATTTACTTCCTCCTCACTTCTGTTCAGAAGCCTATTTTCCTTTTAGGTTTAAAGGGCCTGCCACTCAATGTCTTGTAGCACCTTCTCCTCTCAAATGGGCTGAGGAATGGACATTATCCTCACTGAACATCTGAGGAGATTGAGGTCCAGAGAGTTAGGGTCAGACATTGAGCGGTCCCACCTCATCTTCTGACTGCAGAGCCAGACCTTTCTTTATACCACTGTGGGCTTTCCTTTCAAGTTGAGGATGTGTATCTTTCCAGCACTGTACAACTCCTTGTTCTGGTCTGCTAAACCATTAGGGTGAGAGTTAATGGTGAATGCTTCCCAGGTGTGACTGCATACTGTACTGTCCTTGTGGGAGAGAAGGGGTTTTACTGACTTGCACCTATCAGCATGCAGCCTTACCCAGTGATGTCATTTACATGGCCACTTCTTTTTTTTTTTTTTTTTTTTTAGCAGTTTATTTATTCTTTCCTCTATTCATTCAAAAATATTTATTGAATGCATACTCTGAGCCAAGCACTGTTCTCAGAGACACCCCTCCTCTCATAGAATTTTTATTCTACTGGGACAGGTGACGATAAGCAAATAAACCAAGAAGGTAATCACAGACTGTGTTAAGTGACATGAAGGAAATCACGAGCCAGCTGGAAGAGAAAAACCAAGAAGTGAGGCTGTACACATCATGCTCTGGAAAGTTCCCGAGGAGAGATGAAAGGATGAGAAGGGGTCGGCTGTGGGAAGAGCTGACGAGCTCAGGGAGGGAAGGCTTCAGTACTTGTGTTTGAGGAAGAAAAAAGCATCTCATGTAGCTGAAGCAGAGAGACCCATGGCAGGGCAGCAGAGAGTTTAAAGCTGGCGAACAATACAATCTGGTTTGTGTTTTTAACATCACTGAGAGATGTGACAATTAAGTGAAACGTGTGTTTCTGGAGTGTGTGTGTGAGGGGAAAGTTGCTTTAAAAGACAGAATTAGAATAAATGGCAGAATTTGACTATGCACCATAATAGCATCATATCAACGTTACATTTTCTGAATTTGATAGTCCATTGTGGTTATGAAGAGAATGTCCTTATTCTTAAGAGGGGTGAAGGTTCATGATCTTTGCAGCTTATCTCAAATGGTTCAGAATAAAAAGGAAGAATCAAAGGTGGCAAATTGTTAAGGGCATATGTGTATTTATTGTAATCTTCTTGCAACTTTTCTGTAGGGTTGAAAGTTTTTCAGAATAAAACTTTAAAGGTCACTGAGGCTGCTGTGTGTGGGAGAAGTTATGGGGGCAGGAGAGGCAGTCCTGCCGGCAGGAGGACACTAGGAGGATGGCCATGCACTGGTGTTGCAGTAGAGAGGGAGAGGGGAGGACAGATCGGAAATGTGTTGTGGAGGTGGAACCGTCGGAGCTTGCTAATGGATTGGATGTGGTGGCCAGCGGGAAGAGGGGGACGTAGAAGTTGCCCTTTGGGGCTCCCTGATGGTTATGGACTGAATTCCAACAGCTTTCCCCCCAATCCGTTTAGTCCAGTCAGCTCCTCTATGGGTGGTTACCAGAGGGATTTGTCTCACAGGTGAGGGAAGGCTTGGGGAGAAGCAATTCATTTGAAGGTAGCAAATACAGGCAGAAAATGTACTATATAAAAAAAAAAAATTTTTTTAAATTTACTTACTTTACCCAGAAAAACCAAAATACAAGCGTGAGATCAGGGCTCTTCACACTGAATTCTTTCCCATTAGGTGGTTGTGAAATCAATGTAGCGAATAGCTACTTTATCTTTAAAGAAACAAACACACTGAATAAACAGCTTGTCCTGTGTAGAAAGGGTAAGTAAGGTCTCATGCAACTTGTTTTAGTTCAATATGTATCTATGTATATACTAGATCACTATGTAAAATGCAGTTTTTACTTTGAGTTACAGTCAAAAGTTGGAAAGCCATGCAGAGGATTATTGTAAACAGAGGTTTTGCAGTTCCCATGGGAATAAGAAAGCAAAAGACAAACTCACATGGGTGGCTACTGTTGGCTGTCTTGTGTTGTTTATTTCTGTAATGATTGATGGGCTATAAGTCAGTGTTTTCTTAGTTGACCTCATAGTCATCCTTTCAGTCTTAAAGTCAACATGTGTTGAGTGCTTGCTGTGTGCCAGGCATTGTTCTCGGTAGAGGAATGAGCAGGACAGATGTGACCCTCAAGAAGCTTACATTTAAGCACATTACTGAGTAAAACCATAATATTCCCTCAGTTGTATTAAGTGATAGGTGCTCTAAAGATTTAGTAGGACTGGTCTGGGAAGGTGGCATTGGAGTTCAGACCCGAGTGAAAACTGAAGATACTGCTTTGCCTCAGGGAAGAGAGTCTCAAGCAGAAGCAACAGCCTAGGTGAAAATCGTGAGCTGAAAACAAGCCACAGGTATTGGGACCTCAGAAAAATGGCCCTTGAAACTGTAGTGTGTGAATCCGAGGAGAATGAAGGGAGAAGAAGTCAGATCTAAGATATCTTCTTTGGAGATAAAGCCAACAGGACTTAGTAATGGATTGAATGTAGAATATAGAAAGAAGGACTTAAGGATGAATCTGGGTAGATAATGATGCTGTTTACTGGTAGGGAGGGCTGGAGGCTGATGCATAAATGTGATTTGAGAGAAAAAGAAATCTGTAGTTCTTTATCTGGTCATGAAGTTGAGAGGCCTCTTGGACATCCATATAGAGACTCCGTGTGTTCAGTTTGGTAGTCGGGATCTTGGGTAAGAGGTGTGAGCATAGAAATACAAATCTGATACTCCTGAGTGTATAGCTGGAATGGGGCTGATGAGCCTACCTAACTAAGCTTAGCTGGGGAAAAGTGCAGATCAGAAGAGCAGAGGCCCGAGGCCAGATTCCCAGGATGGGTAAGAGAAAGGAAGACAGTGACAAAGGATTTTTGAGCTAAGCCATGGAAAGCCATGTGGAAGCCTAGAGAAGGTGCTTGTGGAGGGGAGAAAGGAGGGCTTAATATCAATTTATGTAGAATTGACTCCCCACTTTTGAGCTCTGCACCTACTAGCAGTAAGGGAAGTTACTTATCTTGAGAGCTTACTCCTCTGTGTAAGATATATGTGTTTTTAATTTTAAAATGTTGTATTTAATAAATTGGTGATAATAGTACTCATTTCACAGAGCTGTTTGGTAAATTAAATTAGTTAATACACAGAGTGCTTCAAACAGTCCCTGGCACATAGTAAAAACTCAATAACTGTGACTTGTTTGTGGCAGTGGTGCTTATTATAAGAAATCAATTTGGGCCTAAGGTCTAGATTCCAGATTAGTAGAGAAGAAAGATAGTGGCAGTGCTGGCTATTCATCTGAATGTGTTATGTGATAATCAATGTTGTTTAGCTGGTTCCCTGAGTAGCATATTAAAGCGATATTGAACAATTGAGGGGACCTTGTTACTAGATTGCCATTAAATGGTGATAGTAAGTGAGCCTAAAAATCAAAATAATGGAAAATGGTCTCCTTTTTAAAAAACATTTAATTTGCTATTTCTTGATCACACATCATCCTTCTTTACTTTCAAGGTCAGGGAGAGACAGTCATTTTTACTAAACTGCCACATCTTCACACAAATTATCATCTGAAGGAGCTTCTTAGAATTGACAAATGAACTCTCTTTTCCTTCCCAAGAGGAACTTGTTAAACCAATAAAGTTCAAAATTCTAATTCCCATTTCTTACTAGTGTGCACCATTTTATTCATCTTGAATAAACATACAACCTCAAGCATCCTACTAGGCAAATAGATTCTTTTTTAATTAGTGGCTCTATACACAGAATTTTATCATCGTGAAATCTATAAACCAAAAGGGAACAAATATTTACACTTGGAACTTCATGTCAACAGTACTCCGAAAATGTAAATGTATCTCCCATGTTTCTGCTATGGCAGTAGAAAAATAAGCTCAACTTCTTAGGAGCGTGTCTCCTCTGTTACTTAGGGAATGTGGAAGATCTATATAAGTGTTCTTTCTTTGTGACTGGTGTTACTTTTTTTCACACAAAGTCTTGTTTTATTAAAAGCTGATCTTCACTTTCTGTTTTTTTTTTTTTTTTTTTTTTCCTGTAGTATATTTCATAGGCATCTGTAAGTATCAAGACAGAATTTTATTTTCAGGAGTTACTGCTTTTGTAGTTCTCACACAGAATTATTTCTCACTTTAAGTAGACCTTTTATTCCAAAGCAAAATTAAGCTGACCACAAGGGTTTCTGGGAAAAGAATAATGTAGAGCTAAGGTTTTGTGTGTCAATATGGGTAGTCTACTGCTTTCCACAGGAAGATTTTAAATGATGTCTAAATATGTAATGGTTTAAAGATCCCAATTAATATGAGAAAGCTAGTTAAAATTCATTGAAATAATTTAAAAAAGGGGGGATGATTTTGCCAAGATTTCAGAGATAATTTTTTTTTTCAAGGCTTTACTGTAGTTTTGATCAAGCTGCATTAAGTGTCTGCCTAATTTCAGCTATTACATGGCGGTTATACTATGCCTGCATCCCAAAATGATTTTAGGTCACTTAGGTTATTAAAATATATTTAATATACTAATCTGTTTTTCAAAGCATCAAAAATAATTAAGATGAAGGAACAGATAAGCCCTGTGTCTGGAATGAATAATTTGGTTCTAAATATCCTAGAAGCTAAGGAGAAGAGAGAATGATGTGGTTTAAAACTTTAATTCTCAGACGGGGAGACAGAGATTTGAGAAGATAATTTTTTTCCCTGCTTTTTCTGAATTTAAAGGCAATTTATTTTGAATTTTAATCCTATATAGTCAACAGTGAGTAACACAATTGACAATCTTTCTTCCCTCTTCTCTCCTCTTCCCTAAAAGGGAAATACCTGATTGTTCAAAAAAAAAATTAAAAAAAGCATGCTTTTATATAAAAAGAAAAATTTCAGACAACTCAGAAATACATGTATTGAAGTTTCCTTCAATGATGTTATTTCTCAGTTCACAGAAAATGGTGACATTAAATCATAACTCAATGGAGATGTGTTGTTTTATTTACTTATTTATTTATTCATTCATTTATTTATTTTTAAGTAGCTCCATGCCCAACAGAGATCAAGAGTTGCATACTGTACTGACTGAGCTAGCCAGGTGCCCCAATGGAGACTTTTTTTTTTAAATGGAGACGTTTTTGCAAGGGGCTTTTATTATAATAAGTTTAGCAAACATTTATTGGGCATCTCAGATTTGTTCATGTTAGGAATATAGAAATGAGTAAGAGAACTCTTTCCTTTAAGCTTAGGATTCATGGGGTTCACTTACAGTTAGTAATTCATCAGATATTCCATATTTATTCACTGAGGACCTAATATGGGTATAGTAGAGTGGTCAGCTGGGGTCTAGTAGGGTGGATGCATCAGTAAATGAACCATACAGCTAATGGTAATGTTGTATGCTGAGTGCCTGGGCTTGTGAACGAATCACCTTGAGAGCACAAAAGAGAATTTTGTATTGAGGGGGGAGGCTTTGCAGAGGGAGGAACTTTTATGTTGAAGTTAGTATCAGAGTGCACCAGATAGCCCAAAAGTGGGGAGGACGTTCTAGGCAGAGGGAACAGCAAGCTCAGAGTTTTGGAGATGTGACCCAGATTGCATGTAAGAGCAATGGTAAGTAGTGGATGGCCGAATAGAGTGTATGGCTCTGGGAAGTTGTGTGGGAGATGAAGCTGTGAAGACAGTAGAGTTGTGTCCAGGAAAAAAAAAATTGGACCTTATTCTGTAAGTAGGCTTTAAAGCACAGGAGGAAGGGTTTATGTTTTAGGTACAGAACAGGTGGAAGCATGAAACATCAATTGTGGGTTGGAGAGATTGGTGACAGGGATTGTGATGCTAAGTGAGGTAAGGGAGAACCGGTGTAGAGCAGCATCTGTGTGGGTTGAGAGGATGGATCAAAATGCAGAGACATTTCTAATCTAAATTGTGTGGGATGAGAGCCAGGAGTCTGTGAGGGATGACAGTTGCAGAGGAGAGAACTGGTCTCTGGGAATACCGACGTCAAGGAGTAGCCTAGGAAGTGGGCCTGTTCGTTGTTACTGTGTATTCGAAGCAGTTTTACTTCTCAATTTGTTCCCTTTAAGTAATAATTGTATTAGTAAATAGTTTTTTTTAAATAAATTTTTATTAAATATGGAAATTGTTACCCTCTTGGCCTATTCCAGGGATCAAACCCGTGATTTAGCTGAGCAAACCAGCCACCAGCTAGCCCCCTGTATTAGTAAATATCTTAATAGAAATGTTACTTTTGGGATCCCTGGGTGGCGCAGCGGTTTGGCGCCTGCCTTTGGCCCAGGGCGCGATCCTGGAGACCCAGGATCGAATCCCACGTCAGGCTCCCGGTGCATGGAGCCTGCTTCTCCCTCTGCCTGTGTCTCTGCCTCTCTCTCTCTGTGTGACTATCATAAATAAATAAAAATTAAAAAAAAAAAAAGAAATGTTACTTTTATTCACAATACATCTCATTATCTTATACATATAAATCTTTAAGTCTTTAAGAGTAAAAAGCCTCTTTACAATGCAATCAAACTTGTTTAAAAACACTTTTTTTTTTTTAAAGAAATCATGATGAAATTATATCTGCCACTGTGTAGTCTCCACTTACCCTCTCCTCAGTCAGGCAGAGTGGTGCACCTTTCAGGGTGTCCTAGTCCATGTTCCACATGCCCCTGCCAGAGGCAGGGGGAGGGGGAGTCTTTGGGCTCATGCTAGACTGGATGCTGGCTTTTCCACCTTTGAACTATGTGATTCTGGCCCTTTTACTTTATCTTGGAGTCACAGTCTTCTCATCTGCAAAGTGGAAAGATTAGTATCTATTGTAGCTTCAAAAGAAAAAGCATTTGTTGACTCAAACAGGAACATTTCAGGAAAGTTCCTTGGCATTTTGAAGAGGCCATTTTGCGGTTTGTAGCATTGACATTCACACCTGGTTTGGGGCCGTGGAAAACAAAATATTCCCTTACAGCTTTTAAAAAATTACCCAGCTGTTATACCCAGCAAACACCCCTATCCCATGTCTGACCCAAGCCTTATTCATCCCTGATCGCCTCCCCCCCCTTTATTATTGGTAAAATATACATACCTGCTGGAAAAAAAAAAAACAATTTACTCTTTTACGTTGTTTCCTATGAGTACCTTTTAAGCCTGGAGTGGCCTGCTGACTCTTAAGAAGTCTCACAGGTGATATAAACTAGGGATATGTTCACTTCAAATAATGGAGAACTTCAGGGGAGATAGAATGTGCAGGAGTTCTTTGTCCTCTTGGCAGCAGTCGTGGGGAGGAACCCTGGGGCACACAGCCAGCTGCCTGTGCTGCCACAGTGCCATCCAGACACAGGGCCTTTGCATAAAGGCTTTCTGCTCATCTCCTGCTCTGTCTCCTTCACACAAAGTAACTGCTTTGTGTTTAGGCATCACTTCTTCATGGGAACAGAGGGAATGGGCCAAGGGTAACAGCAAAAGCCTTCTCTTGGTGAGGCTTTTCCTTCTTATTCAGGAAATGAGGCAACCCCCTTCCCACCAGGGGCTTCTGCTTTTATTTCATTATCCTGAGCTGAGTCACATGGCCATCCCCTAGCTGCAGGTAGTCTGGGAAGTCACGAATTTAGCTTTCCAGTTTTTTTTGTTGTTGTTGTTAGAATGCAAAGAAGAAGGCGGTGGAAATGGGTCTCTATTGGTATTACATTGTATGTACTCTTCTTAGGGCAATATTATCTTGGTAGTTACCAACTTCTGGATCTTATCTAGGGTGGCCAGTGTCCTGGTTTGCCTGGGACTGAGATTTCCTGGGATGCAGGACTTCCAGTGCTATCACCTGCACAGTCAATAGGAAAACCAGGATGATTGCCACCTTAGCCTTGTCATATTCTCTTTGGTAAGTGTTTCATCTCTTGAGGATGGAACCACCTTGACTAGGCTGACAAAGACTGAAAAGCAGTTTAATAATTGAATTTGAATAATAGCTTAATATAGGATAATAACTTAATTATAAATTATACAAAATATTGAGTAAACTATTAAATAATAATTTAATAATTTACAATGAGAAATAAGTGATATTGAATCCATGGAGCATATTGGAAGCAGAACTCCATGGAGCTGCTTAGCGCATGTGAGATTTTGACCAGGTGTCTTAGGGCTGCAATGTTACTCAACTCTAGGGGGCTCTGTTCACAGCAGCCTGGGATTGATTCCGTAGTACTTGTGATTAATTGACTGATAATGATACTGAAAAGAATTGTATGTTATCTCTGGCAGGGTATGCATGTTAAACCCTGTGCTGCAGACATGCACTAGCTAGCACACATGTGGGGGTAGAGTATTAGAATCAGAGGCCCTCCTGATGCCAGGCTGCCTGCTGAGTTGACCTTGAAAGCAGTCTTTTTTTTTTTTTTTTTTAAAATAAAGATTTTATTGGGAGATCCCTGGGTGGCTCAGCGGTTTGGCACCTGCCTTTGGTCCAGGGTGTGATCCTGGAGTCCCGGGATCAAGTCCCACATCAGGCTCCATGCATGGAGCCTGCTTCTCCCTCTGCCTATGTCTCTGCCTCTCCCTGTCTCAGTCTGTGTCTCTCGTGAATAAATAAATAAAATATTTTTTAAAAAAATAAAGATTTTATTTATTTGAGAGAGAAAGCAGAGAGAGAAGGAGCTTGAACAAGGGGAGGAGCAGGGGGAGAGGGAGAAGCAGACTCCCTGCTCAGCAGGGAGCCTGACACAGGGCTCTATCCCCTTAACCTGACATCACAACCTGAGCCAAAGGCAGATGTTTAACCGACTGAGCCACGCAGGTGGCCTGAAAGAAGTCTTAATGTAGACCCTTCGTGGATGACATGGTTGAGAGAATGGATCAGAAAGAACCTTTTTCCCTTCTCTCCCCCTTCTACCTGAAGCTGAGACCTGGGCTGGATGTGTCTGCTGGGACTCCCCGAGTCTAAAGGATCCTTCACTTCACTTAGAGCCTAGAGCTCTGACCCTTCTTCAAGATTTTCCTCTGCCGTCCTCCCCTGTTTGAACAGAGATTAGTCTTTTTTTTTTTTTTTAAGATTTTATTTATTTATTAATGAGAGTCACAGAGAGAGAGAGAGAGACAGAGACAGAGGCACAGGCAGAGACACAGGCAGAGGGAGAAGCAGGCTCCATGCAGGGAGCCTGATGCAGGACTCGATCCCAGGACTCCAGGATCAGGCCCGGGGCCGAAGGCAGGTGCCAAACCGCTGAGCCACCCAGGGATCCCAAACAGAGATTCATCTTATTGTTAATAGGAACCTGGCTGCGTGCCTCTTTTCCTTCACCTCATCCTAAAACTGTGATGCACAGTATATGTTTTCTTGCGTGTGTGACTTTTAGTTAATATTTAACGATAATTTCATTCTGTATCCATCCTCTTATATCTTGGAACTAGTCCATATGCCTCTCAATTCTAACCTCTATTGATTAAGTTTTTTAGGGAAAGAAAAAAAGAAGTGTACTGTTCAGACATATTCTCTTATTAGTAAGGGCATTACTTAGTATGTGACTAATGCTGTGCATCTATAACCAGTTGTTCTACCTTGTGAGTACCGACGTAATTTAGAAAGAATTCTTTCTTTGTTAAAGACCTTTTCTACGTGGGCCACATGTTTCCAGACCTATTTCATAGTAATTTGTGGTTTTTTAGGTATGTCAATAGAGATGCTGTAGCCAGTATGCCTGGATTCTGTTAGATAAACATTTTGTAAGATTGCTTACTTTAAAAAATTGTCTTTGTTTAAAAATTTAATTTCTTCTCTAATGTCTCAGTGAATAAATTTTTAGAAAGTCTGATAAATTCCAGTTAAAATATTTTGTTTTTAATATTTTAAGCATTTTAACATTTTGTTTTAAATATTTTAAACCTTCTAGGGGTGCCTGGGTGGCTCAGTTGGTTAAGCCTCTGCCTTTGGCTCAGGTCATGCTCAGTAGGGAGTGTGTTCCCATCATCCCCTTGCCCCCTTGTCCCCTACCCCTCATGCTGTCTTTCACTCTCTCCCAAATAAATAAATAAATGTTTTAAAAAATATTTATTTATTTATGTATTCATGAGAGACAGAGAGAGAGAGAGTGAGAGGGAGAGGCAGAGACACAGGCAGAGGGAGAAGCAGGCTCCATGCAGGGAACCCGACGTGGGACTCGATCCTAGGTCTTCAGGATCATGCTCTGGGCTGAAGGCAGCACTAAACTGCTGAGCCACTGGGACTCTCCTTTTTTTAAAAAAAAAAAAAAGAAAAGAAAAAAACCTTTTAACTCTTTCTGAAGGCTGATACAGTAATTTTTTTTTTTTGGTCCACATACTTTCTTCTGAATTTTAAGAGATCTACTAGAATTTGTAACATGCCTAAAATATAGATGATCATAGGGGTTTTTATTAAAAACAGCTAAATAAAAATTTCAATGAATGATAGTGTGCATATGATAATATATATTTTTTGATAATATATTTTTCATCATTTATATGCTGTTGGGAGAATGACTCATGGGCTGTTTTCTCTTGAGTTCCTGAGAGTGTATAAAAAGATTACAAACAGTTGGCAACAGAATTGAAATAATGAATGTGTAGAGTAGAGGGAAAAATGTTTCTCATTTATTCCACTCTTACCTTGATGAAACTTTTACCACTTAAAATTTTCCAGTAAAAAGTCAAGGTCAATAGGTGAGTCTAATATGGTTCTACCCATCGTGGTCTAAGGATTTCTTGACTTGTCATACAACATGTATGTACAAAGGAGAAAATACAGTTTGATTTCATGAGAATAAGGAGTCGGGTATGAAAGGACAACCACTGTTTAAGGAGCAGGAGATATTGTGGAGGAGACTGGGTAAGATAAAAGTTGACATCACTAAAGCTCCCAATTGTTGATCGATCGCCCATTGTATCTCTAGCTGCCCTCCTGGCAATATTTTAGGGATGTTTTTCCTTTGATCTTTATGTTAGTAGGATGTCCTAGGCCTTAGGATCCAGCATTAAACTGAGCTGAAAACAAAGTGGAGTTGTGATCCTTGGGAGTAGTCCTTAAGGTAGAGCATATCTCAGGAGAGAACTGGTGAATGACCTTGGGCAATTAAAGCCTAATTTATTGGACAGTATCATGGACAACCCAATGAAAACACACAAATACTTACAAAAACGTGTAAAATTCAAACTCCAGTGCATTGGTTTATACCTTGACACTCTTGGATAAGTTATCTTGTTTTTCTACCCCTGGGCTTCCCCTTCTGTATATTGTTATCCATCTGGGTTTTGATTTATTTTTCATTGCACACTTGTTATCCTTCTCATTGCTTCACTGTGGGAGAAGATCTTTTTTATTCCAGAGCTGTAACTTTGCTGCCTGGGACTTTTACCTGGGAGTCTCAATGTCCTCAAACTCTATAAAAGAAATAGAAGATCCCTTTTCTTTAACTCCCTATATGTGTGTTTAGTCTGTTAAGGAATGTTGGCAGTTAGTGGGAGGGGGAGGGAGGATGCTCACCTAGAGGCTTCCTTTGTTCTAATTTACATAGTTTCTTAACATATTCATGGCTCCCTTCTCCTAGCTTAAAATTTTGAGCTCTTAGAAGACTTAGATGTTTTGGTTTTATATGCATGCATTTTGATTGAAATCCCTGGGTTGAAAATTTCCTAGATGTTTGCATACTCTACTCAGCCTAGGACATTAAGGGTTATGTAAAAAATTAGCTCCCTAAATGACCATTAACCAGAAATGTTATCTGTCCAAAGAGAGGATTCATATGACTCCAAGTATGCATTGCCCTCTGCATAGCATATTAATTTTGGCAACCAGAGATAGATGAGAATTTTGCTGCATTTAAATTTTTCATTGTGATGAGACAAATCTATTATTATAAAAGCTCTCTCTACTCATCAGTGAGAGTGTTTCCTTCTGTTGTTTTAATTAAAGGAGCAGTGTATTTTTAAATTTAATTATGGCACTCTGATGATCCGATACTGGCTGCAAGCTAAGAATTCTTTGGATTTTCAAGATTTATAATGCATTGGGAGCAGTGCTGACCAAAAGAATGATGGAAATGTTCAATACCTACATTGTTCAGTAAGATAGGCACATACGGCTGTTAGGCACTTAGAATGTGGCTAGTGAGAGTGAGGAATTAAATTTTAAATTTCTTTAATTAAAATTTAAATAGTCGCAAGTGGTTAGTGGTTACCATATTGGATAGGAGAAATCTAGAGCATGTAGAAAATTTCCATTTAGTTGGAATAATGTCCTGGGATTTCAGATTTCTTTGTTTTTGGTTTGGAAGTTGAGGCTGGTTAAATTTGAAATTAATAATGGATAGTATTGCTCTTAGCCATAGGGAGAGACTTTAACAAAGATGTGAGTTTATCAGACTTAAATATATTAGAAGTGAACTTCTTTGAGAAGGCAAGTATTCATTCCAAAAATAATTCCAATATAATTAATTGAATAAATATTTGGAAAATATTCCCTGTGTATAAAGAAGTATACTAAATGGGAAGGCTAGAGGTGAGTGGAACTTAGGTGGTCCCCTCAAGGAGCTTTCCATTTTTTTTTCCTCCAGAGGCCATGAGAGGCCAACTTTTGTCCTAAAACAGAGAATGCCAAGTGGAGCATTATCATCAGGATTGGCTTCACTGCTTTCAGGAGTGCTGGGGCTTAACAACAGCTCAAGGAGGAACTGTTTATATCCCAGAACATAGAGTTGCGTATCAACTCTAACACACAAGATTAATTTTGGTTGAGAGAGGGTTGAAGTGGGTTTGGAATTTCTTCAGGTGTGCGCTGCAAGAAGCTCTGCTGCTGAGTTCCAGATGTGTTTGAGCAGGCCCCTTGGGTGCACCCCACTTCTGGGAGATGGACTTTCCCCCAGACTCTGGAATGCTGGAGGTAGAGACATTGAACATAGCTGCTTCCCCATCCACACTCCCCCTCACCAGGACGAGGAGAAATTATTGATAATGCTGAGTTTTGCTCAACAACCAGGAGTGTCTGATGGAGACAAATGTTCTCTTAAACAGAAGTATAGGGACTGTTAGGCAAGCCAGCTTTTTTAAAGTCACAGTAAGAATTCAGCTTTATTTTTTCCCCTCCAAACTAGTAAGACCCCACCAAAGTTCACTTGGCTGTGCTCTTAGTTGGAAACCCAGGGGCCAAATAAAAGCCACAGAAAAACAGGCTACATCTGCTCCCACTTGTACTACTTTACTTGCTCACTGAGTTCGATGTTTTTAGCTAAATAAATCATAAACTTATATCAGAGGGGTGTGTGTTTCCCCCAGTCTGTTACCCATCCACACCCCCATGTCTTCCCACTGTGCCACTAACCAGAGCTCACTTAATACTGCTTAGAATCAGGGAACTCGGAACCTAACTGTCCTGGGCCCTCTTTCTGGCAGTTGGGTGAGTCATGAGGGCCTGAAGGGTGAAGCTCAGACAGGCTGGAGCAGTAGGTTATGGAATAAGAAAGGGAGACCGTGTAAACAGTGGTGAGCTGGGCATAGCAATTACTGATCTGATCTCATGGTACAGATGTGGAAGGAGGAGATCCTCAGCTCCCTGGGATAGGGGACTTGTGTCACGTGGACTGTGTCTTGGCAGCTGGGCCTGTGAGGATCAAATCAGCAGAGTTACCCACTGCTCTGTGGTTTGTTTTTGCCAGGTCAGGGATACAGTTCTTCAGGCAGCCTGTCACATCTGAGACCGAGGGAGAACGGGGAGATGGGTTGACAGTCTTCACAAGAGGTGTCCAGACACTCCTGGCTCAGAACTCAGCCATGGATAGTGGGATGCTTGCCTGTCTGTGTGCTTGGGTCCTTGGTCTCTGGCCTTGGGCCATGATGTCAGCCTGACTAGGTTGGCACATGTAGCCTGGAATGGTTTGGCACACAGAGCCTGGAATGGGTTAGGCTTCTGCTTCAGACATTAAGGAAGGGAACTGGCTAGTCCTTCCTGAAATAGTGCCTACAGGCTGGCACAGCACTGACTGGCACCTGCCCCTTTCAGAGGTGGGCTCAGGATAACTGTGTGGAAATTTTCCAGTGTGTGGGTTGTGGGAGTATATCCCATCTCCCTCCGAGCCCTTCCAGGCCAGAACATCAGTGGAGTTTGCAAAGAATGGGTTAACTATTAGAGGAAAATACTTCCAAAAGTAAGTAGTCTGGGTACAGATGGGAAAAGATGGGTAAATTTGACTTTCTGAAGATTTGAAATGTCTGCATCACTAACAGCAAAACTGCAAATATAATTAAAGGACAAATGGGAGACTGGGAGAAAATAGGCCACATGTAATAGACAAAGGATAAATACATAAAATATAAGGAACCTTCTGCAAAATAATAGGTATGATTTTCTCCCATTTGGCAGAAATTAAAAAGATTAACAATCTGACAACAGTGAGGAAAAGTAAGTACATTTACATATGTAAATGTTCAGACCTTTTTGGGAGGGTAATTTGGCAATATCTATGAAAATAAGGTCAGATATCTTTGATTCAGTAAATTTTGTGTCAAACAAGATACACATGGGTATACTCTTATTCCATCATTGTTAAATAATGATAAAGTACAGAATAACTAACTGCACGGTGATACATCTAGCATATGGAGTAGTATGCAGCACCCAAAAATGTGGCAGATCTGTATGCAACTGATGTGGGAAACTCTTCCTGATAAATTTTTCTTGAGAAAAATTATGAAATTATCACATTTATGTAAAAAAATTCCTCATAACTAGACACTTCTATATGTATTACATTTTATAGATTCTGTATGTGTTGTACATATGAAATCTATATATAAAATCATTGAATTCCAAGTGTTTTTTGTGGATTCTGTTTTTTTTTTTTTTTTTTTAAGATTTTATTTATTGGGCAGCCCCAGTGGCTCAGTGGTTTAGTGCTGCCTTCAGCCAAGGGCGTGATCCTGGAGACCTGGAATCGAATCCCACGTCGGGCTCCCTGCATGGAGCTTGCATCCCTCTCTGCCTGTATCTCTGCTTCTCTCTCTCTCTGTGTGTTCTAATGAATAAATAAATAAGATCTTAAAAAAATATTTTATTTATTTATTCATGAGAAACACACACACACACAGACACACACAGAGTGAGAGAGAGAGAGGCAGAGACACAAGCAGAGGGAGAAGCAGGCTCCCTCTGGGGAGCCAGGAGCAGGGAGCCCGATGTGGGACTTGATCCCGGGTCTCCAGCATCATGCCCTGGGCCAAAGGGAGGCGCTCAACTGCTGAGCTACACAGGCGTCCCTTCATGGATTCTAAAACATGTTTTTCACATGTTAACATTTCTAAAATCAGTGTATCTATCAATTGGTGGCATAGTTTAATAGTTAGACTTTTTCTTTCTTGGTGAAATATAATGTATATTATAAATGATAAGATTAGATTTAATGACAAATGTTACATAAATGCATTACTAAAGGACTCTAAGGAAGAACTGGGATGGGATTGAGGAGATGTCAGTAGAGACATGAGTTCATCTGTATCATCTGTATTATTTGAAAAAAATTTTTAAAATGTATTTATTTGAGAGAGAGAAAAAGAGCATATGCATAGTGGGGGAGGGCAGAGAGAGAGCATCTCAGGCAGATTTCCTATTGAGCATAGAGCAGATTTGGGGTTCACTGTCTATGACCTTAAGATCATGATCTGAGCCAAAACCAAGAGTTGGATGCCCAACTGACTGAGCCACCCAGGCACCCCTGAAATTTTTTTTATCTGTGAAAATGAATTCATTCCTGAGCCATTTCCGTCTACGTTTGCCATTAGGTACTCTGCTTCATCTGAGAACTGTAAGTAAGGCCCAGGTGACTGAGGGATTGTTCAGCTCACTAAGAAGTTAAATAGCTGTAAAGAGTCAATGGGAGAGAATTGTGTGCTGAGGTCTAAGGGGACTAGTACTCTTGCGCCCAGGGCTGGTTACTCTATCTTTATCTTTCCTGCCTATGTGAAGAGATTGAAGGCCTCAATCTATAAGGTGGAGCCTGGTTAGCCAGGGGTAATTACTGCAGAGTTACTCATCCACCTGCTTGGGGGTTCCCTAAGGCACACCCAGTCCGTGGTATCCCATCTACTGTTTGGATGAAGGAATTCTAAGGTGAGGCAGAAACTAGGTCAAACCAAGGAACATTACCTAACGACATTGAAAGGAGAATGTCTGGGTGAAGAACTAAGCGTTAGTGGGGAAGAGCGAAAGGAGTAAATGGGCTTTAATGTCTGAAGGGTATAACGAGGCAGGTAGGAGATGACCTGCCATAGGTGGGAGGTTGGGTTTGTTCTGCTCTGGAGGCTGGACCCTGGGATCCTTGTATGTAAACAGGGCATAGTGTGAGTGTCTTGTCATAAATGAGAGCTGCATTGTGTAGATACACACTGAGAGTGTACTAATGAGACTTTAACCAATGATGACTATTAAAAAGCTACAGAGTGGGGGCACCTGGGTGGCTCAGTGGTTGAGCCATCTGCCTTTAGCTCAGGTCGTGATCCCAGGGTGCTTCTCCCTCTGCCTGTCTCTCTGCCTCTCTCTGTGTCTCTCATGAATAAATAAATAAAATATTTTTAAAAAGAAAAGTACAGAGTGTAGTTTATTGTAAGATGACAGGCAGAGCTGTGGGAGCCAGAGGAAAGAGAGAGCAGTCCCTGGAGACTTCTTGGCCAAGATGTCATTTGTGGTTGTAGAATTTGGACCTGTGATTTTGAAGGAGGGATGCAAAGGAAAGAAAGGAGGGCTCGCCACTGAACAAAGGCACACAAAGAATATGAGGAACTGTGAGCAGTAGCTTCCTTGGTACAGGCATACAAACAGGTATATAGAACAGGTGTATAAAAGGGAAGCAGTAGGAAGTAAGATTTAAAAAGGTAGCTTATGGCCAGACCACAGAGTGCTGAGAATGTCAGGTTTAGGAGTTTGACCTTGACTCAGTAGGTTCATGTTTTCTGTTTAATCTCCTGGTTACCAGGTATTTTTGTAACATCATTGGTTTGACTTTTATTTAATTCACTCACTTCAAGTTTATTTCCTAAGGGTTCGTGATAGAGGCTTGAATCTTGTGTTAAAAGTTTGTGAGAACATAGGAGTTTTTTGCACATAAATGGCTGAATTTCAGAATTACATTTGTGTTAAACGCTTTGGTTTTTCTCTCTGCCTGCCAGCATTTGCAAAGAACCAATTCACTTTCAGAGGAGGTGCTATTATTTACCCCTATCCAGTGAAAGTGTAGAGCTGAGTCCTGCATGAAGAGGTAAAATTGAACAGGACAGATTGATGGATTAAAGTTAGTGAGAGATGAAAATGAGTGAACATTGTTTTGGGCAAAGCTGTGATTCTTGCTCTCTTTCCTCTAGCATGATTTGGGAAATATTTTGTCCTGGTGGTTCCTTACAGCCTTTCTTTTAAACCTGGCCACCTTTCCATTGCCAGGTCAGCTTCCATGTTAGCTGATGCTGCTACTGCTTCAAGTACTGCCTTTGGTAGGAAGCTTCCAGTTAGCTTTCTGGATTCTGGCTTTGGCTCCTCCAGGAGTCTTGCTGAGCTGACCTTAGGAATCTGAAATGTGGAGGGTCAGTTTGCAGTAGGGAAATGCTGTAGCAGCTCTTGCTTTTTCTGCCGTGATGTAACTTAATCAGATCCTCTTGTTTTTCCCTGAATGGTATAAGCAATTGCACTGAAATGGTTGGTTATTCATCTGTGCCTGTGATGCTTTAAAAAATAATAATTTCACTAATATGTCACAACATGCATTATTTATTATTTTAGTAAATGGATTTTTAAACAAGCAACAATTTACAAATTTAAACATGACAATTAACATGATATGACATAAAAAATTAAATAATCTCCTGGTGTCTTTGTTATCAGCGTTGCATTAATGATCTTAGCCCTTCTGGGAGCTTTCATTTTTTTTGTTGACTCTGACGGATGATGGCAGATTGTGGTGGTGATATGCTTTTATAAATTAGTTTTTAGACGAAATGATACTGGCATGTAATGTGGACTGCCAGAAATAAAATTGTTTCTCATTGCTAGTATCATTTTGACTCACATTCTGAGTTCTTTAAGGAAGATGTCCACTATAGGTTACGCATTGGTGGGCCGTGGTAGGGTTTACCTTCTGCTGAAGCCGGTGTAAGTCTAATGAGTGTTTCCTGTTCTTTCCTCCTGGGAGTTATGGGGTGGGCTCACTATTTAGGCTCAGCCTGCCGACTGCTCTTACCCTGGAGTTTGAGCCTGGACAGAATGTTCTAAGATGCAGGGACAGTTAGGAGTGGCAGAGTTGCTAAAATTACCAAGATTTCCTTCCTGGATAGTCTTAGTTGCACACATTGGTGTTAATACAGTGTTTACTTTTGTACATTTTGCACTGGTACCTCTAACCACCTTTGTGCAGAGAATCAGAACGTTCAGCATTGGGTGACAGACAGTCCAAGATTTTGCATGGTGACACTGTCTGCCAACCAACAGCTTGCATTCAGTAGTGTGGATATCTTCTGTGCTTAATTGTGGTGTTCTTTGAATATTTAATAGAGCTGAATTTCAGACTGTCCTCTGAGGAATTTTAGGCCTTGCAAAAGTACCTTGGGCACCGGATAACTGAGTACCTCAGTAGGATGGAATCTTCATGGTTTTTCTTTCTGATTACCATGCAAATATATTACAGTAGGTTACATGGAAGTTTTCCTGTTGTTTAAGATTTTGATGCAGGCCCCAAAACTGTTGCCAGTAGGTGGTAAATACATTGTTTGAAAAGAGACTCTAGAATCTCTTTTGCAAGATTTGTCAAGAGGTGGCCAAATGGGTCTACTAACTATTATATCCCCCACCCTATAATCCAGGCTGTGCCAGGAAGACTAGAAAGGATTCTATGCAAGGAACTCCTGGGAGTAGTAGAGTGTGCTCTTCCTGGAGGAAGTGAGAATTCTCTCTATCCTCCCTCCAGTCTATTTGAGATGCCCAAACTGGTATGAGATTAGAATGAAATCCTAAGGAAGAGTTCTTGAGATTGTGGTGCATGTCTCCTGGAGTTTGGGGATGTCTGTGAGCACAGAGATGGAAAACAACCACGTGACTAGAACTACCCTGGTGTGGGGTGGGGGATGTGTGGAGAGGGGCTGGCAAATGCTTGACCTTAACTACTAACCATGAGGTCAGCCTGAAGGGGAACTGTGAGTCATCTTGAAAGACCTTCCCCGGTACCAGGACTGCCTAGCAGGCCAGCTGTTGGACCCCAGCAGAAAGCAGGTATAGGTGAACTACAGGGGCAGGAGCTCAGAGAAGGAGGTGAGAGATGGGCCAAGGACAATGAGCAATTGTACCATTCCCTGCATCAGGCCAAATAGAGGTCCTAGTGAAGGAGTCACATGCATTTGAGCTCCTTCAACTGGCAGCTCTTTTACAGGCCAGAAGATCTTAGACAAGTGAGTGGATAGGCTTCTCCATTTTCTTTTCCTCACACTTGCCTCTTTTCATCTCTGACCCCTGCCCTCACCTCACTGCTTGTCTGAGGAGGGGAAAAGCTTCACGTTGGATGAAATCAGTTTTGATTTAGACTAGACTGGACTTTTTAATACCTGGAAATTTGGTTATATTCATTTGAGATCATGATTTCTTTTTTAACTTCTAGCTACCAGTCAGTAGTTTTAGGTTACAGAACCCTGAAAAATCCTTCCATGATGGCATAGTCAACAGTCTCCGTGCCAGTTGACTAGAGCTGAGTTTTATAATTACGTGCAGTTTCGTTTATTTTGTACGCTGCAGATTTTAGGCATCGAGTTTTGCCAGCAATTACTGTGTCATCTGAGAAAGTTGAAATTTCCCTATAAATGAAACACTGTAAATTTGGTAACTCACTATACAGCTAATACAGGTCATGTCTGCATATTGGCATTAGGGACTCCTTATGGATTAGGCTGGAACTTTGCAACCTTGAATTGTAAATTTTTTTTGTTTTTGTTATTCGTTTGTTTTATAGTGGTGAAAAACAGGACATAAAATTTACCATCTCAACCATTTTAAAATTAAAGTATATGATAGTACAGTACATTTAAAAAAACTTTTCTTAAAATAGATTTTTTCTTTCTTTTTTTTAGAGAGAGAGTTTATCCAGGGGGGCAGGGAGAGGGAGAGAGAATTTCAGGCAGACTCCCCACTGAGCTTGGAGCCCAACAAGGGGCACCATTTCATGATGCCAAGATCATGACCTGAGCCAAAATCAAGAGTTGAAGCTTAACCAGCTGAGCCATCCAAACATCCCATTAATATTTTTATTTTTTTAAAGTAATCTCTGTGCTGAACGTGGGGCTTGAACTCACGATCCCAAGACTGAATGAGTGAGCCAGGAGCCCCTTATCATTCTACTTTCTAAGAGTTTGATTACCATAGATATTTTATGTAAATGGAATCATATAAGATTTGTCTTTTGTGACTAGCTTATTTCACTTATAATATTCCCAAGCTTTATCCATATTGTAGCATAAGGCCGAGTAATATTCTAATATAAGTATGTACCACAGTATCTTTATTCATTCATCTGTTGATGGACATTTGAGTTGCTTCCACCTCTTAGCTATTATGAATAACACTGCAGTGAATGTGTTGCAAATCACCTCATTAGGATCCTGTTTTCATTTCTTTTGGGTACATTCCCAGAAATGGGCTTGTTGGATCCTATGGTAATTCTATTTTTAATTTTTTGAGAAATCTCTGTATTGTTTTCCGTAATGGCTACAGGAAATTACCTTCCCACCAACAATGCACAAGGGTTCTGATTTCTCCACATCTTCGCCAACACTTGTTCTTTTCTGTTCTTTTGATAGAGACCATTCTGATGGGTGTGGGGATGTTTCCCATTGTGGTTTTGGTTTGTATTTCTCTTAAGGTTAGTGGTGTTGACTTTCTGTTCACGTGTGTGCTAGCCATTTTTCAAGTCCTTTGCCCATTTGAAAAATCATATTGTTGTTTGGTTGTTGGAGTTGTAACAGTTCTTTATATTTTCTGGATATTAGTTAACCTCCTATCAGATATATAGTTTGAAAATACTTTCTTCTGTTTCATAGATTGTCTTTTCATTTTGTCCTTTAATTATATACATATATACATACACATATATTTTTTGTTTGCAGTTAAAATAGTATAATTATTAAATGCTTTGGAAGACTGAAAAGCTTAGTAGATAATATGACAGATTTTGATCAGGTCTTCAGTATCTTCCCAGCAAGCCCTATTGAGTAAGGCATAAACCTTGAATTAATTCCATAGTTTGACTGAAACACTCTTCTTCCATAATCGTGTTGCCATGAATCTTTGCAACTTTGTGCACCCCATCATCATGCCTTCTTATTGTCTCCCACTCCTTCCTCATCTGTCCAAAGGTTCCCATTTCATCCTTGGTATCCTTTCCCACACTGTTGTTTCTTTTGCATGGGATATGGAATGACTTACCTGCCCTCCGGTTTTACCTTGTTGTTCAGGTTCATTCTCCTCCTGGAAGGCACTGCTTAAATGTGGAGATTCTTCACTCAACTAGCTTCCTTTTCCCAAAGCTTCTTACATGGCAGCTCATGTTAGAACACTTGTCTGGAGATAGTGTGTGGATTTTTTTTAACCCTCCTCCCTCTACCCCAGAACTGTGAGCTGCTGGAGCATCCAACTTGGTCTTCTCCTTTTCTCCCCCTTCATTCCTGAGGACCTGCCACAATATCTGGCCCATGATATTTCTCTCCTTTAAATGATTATGAGTGGAAAGAAAGAGCAAATGCCTTTTTTAAAGGAACAGCAGAACTTTTTACCAATTGTGCTTCTAAATATCCTTTCTCTTCTAATTTTATCCAGTAAGATTTTGGCAGCTAATTGTGGATTTTATGAACTTACATTGGGTTGCTTTTGTCTTCTGTTATAAAAGCAATAATTAGAGGAAATGATCCTTTTGAGAGGTTGCTTAATGAATTCTGCTTCATTTAAATATGCTGCTTTAAATCTTATTTCAAGTAAACTGTACTAATGCTCAAATTATTTCACTGTAGCTGAGTATTGAACCAAAGTATTATAATGATTAATTTCCTTCTGTTAAATTCCTCATAGTCTTCTGGTGGTGGAGGTGGGGCTGAACAATCAAAAAAGAATTTATTGACTTTACATTTAGTATGGTTTACTCTGCTTGATTATATCGTTCAAGTATGAATTTGTGTGTGGTATAAGATTGTGCTGTATTGGAGTTCTGTTAAACAAATTACTTTGTATTTCATTAACTATTGGTGTTTAAAGTTAATGGTTTAAGAATTCAAAAAGCCTTTTTTCCCCCTAAGTATTTGAATGCTTTTATTATAATTCCGTAACCTTCTGGTTTCACTGCATCTTTCTCCACCCTTGAAACAAGCCCAGACATACTCTGGCATACACATCAGGGAACCTCCCCTCTGCCTCTCCTCCTCACCCCAACATGACATGAAGTATCTGTCCCAGAAATCATCAGATTGTATACCCAGAGTGTTGGCCCAGCCTAGTAGCCCTTGGGCTACAGCCCTCTGCCCACTGTGGCAGCCCCACGGGCATCCATAACTCTTACCCTTGGCCCAGTAGGTTGATTACTTCCTTCAACTTCCATCAGGCCTTGTGGGCAGAGAGCACCCAGTGAGTCATGACTACCTGGAGACTCTCTTTTTTTCTGTAACCTCCTAACAAGGTGTGTTGCTCACATCCTACAGAGGATAAAAGATGTGGTGAGCATCTCTTTTGCATCTTAGCAATGAGCTTCATCCAAGATGCACTTGATTTTTAAATGATTTCTACTTGCGTCATGATATAAGTCACTAGTCAGGAAATTTCAGCTTTTCTATAAAAGATACATCTTATTAAAAATGTAAATATATTCATCACAGTTTACATTCAGTAAATGAACACTATGAACCTATAAGTAGGGATCTATCTATGTTGCTTTTTTGGCACCCAAGGTTGAAAATTTGGGAACTATTTTATTTCTTAGAACTTGAAAATTCCATAGGAAGTTAACTAGAATTCAGTTGCAGATATTTTTGCCATGTTAAATTAGCTTCATAACCATACCAAGCCTAGCATAGATACTGTAAAAGTTTTTTTTGTTCAACAAAACACAATAGGGCCTTATGTATATTTGCTGGACCTTTTCTTTGTTGATAATAAACTGTGTATTTAATAAAAATGGACAAATAAAGTGCCTATTATGGAACTTTTATCTTCTCAGCACATGTGAAATGCAATTGTAAATCAGGCAAAGAGATCTAGAACTAACTTGGATCCTCATGAGTCGGGGTGTGTAGCTTCCTTGTTTTGTAGTTATTGAAGGCAAGGCTTTGATGGGGAGCAGTATACTCCATGGACAGACCTGTCTTTTGTACCAGTTCTATGGCTTTGTACAAGTTAGGATTAACCTCTTTGAGCTTTGTTTTCTCGTTTATAAAATTGGGAGAGGATTAGGATCATAACACATGATATTAACTAATTTATTTTTTCTAGACAGCGACTTCTATTTGGATATTACTCTTCAGATGTTGAAATGTCAGTGGGTCTATTGCCTACTTATATCATGGGTAAGGTGGGCATTACTCTTGTTGTACAGCTAAGACAACGCAGGTTCAAGAGAAGTTTTGTCTATTTTGTCTTCACATGGTCAGCTTGTGGCAGAGCAAGAACTAACTCCTGCTTGGGTCTCCTAGCTCCACATTCCATGGTCTTTCCACTGAAAATGCGATTTACCATGGCAGAAAAAAGAAGCATAAGACAATTCTCTACATTTAGTCACCTTCATTTTCCAATGTCATTATACCTTTGGGGGGAAAAATGAACCTTTGAATTTTCACTTCCCAAATTATTCTTTAAATTAGATAATATATCACCATTTTAAGTGGGTTCTAAAAATTCCATAATCCAACAACTGGTTCTTGAATAATTTTCCTTTAGCCTCAAATTGGATTGTGAAGTTTTTTTTTTGTGAGGGATCTATGCACTATAACCTCTCTTTTTTTGTGTGTGAAGTTGATCTCTTTTCTTGAAAAGAAACTTGAATGTCCAAGATATGGCAATTTGGAGTGACAGAGACTCCACACATAACATTAATACCAGCATCTTGGGATCCCTGGGTGGCGCAGCGGTTTGGCGCCTGCCTTTGGGCCAGGGCGCGATCCTGGAGACCCGGGATCGAATTCCACATCAGGCTCCCGGTGCATGGAGCCTGCTTCTCCCTCTGCCTATGTCTCTGCCTCTCTCTCTCTCTCTCTCTCTCTCTGTGTGACTATCATAAATCAATTAAAAAAAAAATACCAGCATCTTCATTTTTGGTCAAATACTACAGAACTAGAATTTATCATCCTTATCCTAGCTTATCTTGAACTAACAACATAATTTAAAATATCTTAGATTTAAGCTGTCTTTATATTCTTTTTTAATAAACAGCAACAAGAAATTTAAAACTTTAAATCATTTATACATATGAAACCATAAGAAGGCAGTGCAAGTTAAAATCTGCAGGTAATGTAGAAGCTGAAGTTCTGTGGAACCTAAGGAAAGAGAGATCAGTAGAATTTTCTAGAGCAAGCATGTGTTCAGCTGTACCTTAGGTCAGAGTAGCAATGTTAATATTATCTAGACACATCTAATATTCAAAACGGAAAGTGGAGGTGGACTAAGCTCAGTTGGCTCCTGTTGCTCAGAGAATGTGGTCAGGGCTGTTTCTCTGCATCTTAAGCTCTGCTCCCTCTGTATACGTAATTTTCATATCTGCTCTCTTCTTGGGGATGGGGACTTGTGTGTCTATACATCCTGCCAGGTGAACAATTCCAGCCTCCAAAGACTTTTGTCTCTCAACACGCATATAGAAACATAGAGAAACAAAAAAAAAAAAAAAAAAAAGAAACATAGAGAAACAGCCTGCCCGACTCATGTGCCCAACCCTTAGACCAGCTACTGTCACCAGAGGCCTGGGGACTGTGGTTTAGGGGTGTGTCTATCTGTGTGAATAGGGGGCGAGGGCATTGTGAGTGACCGCTCTCCAGGACCAGGAATGGAAGTAGCATTCCCCAGAAGAAAGGGAATGGTGTACCAATGGAAGGGGAAAAGGTAGGAAATGTGCATAGCAGCCGCAAAGTATACCTGTTACAATCTATGGCATAGATAGTACTGCGGTTTTTAAATTGTTCACTGGGTTCAGTTATAGGGGATGCATACCCATCCCCCAAACACATACCTATCACCCATGACACATACCTCTCAACTGTGGGGGACACAGAAATACTTGAAGTAATTCTAGACTGTCCAGGTATCATTCCCTGTTATATAGTAGTTTTTAAAGTAGCAAATCTTCAACTACTCTTTTACCTAATATACCAGGGAAGTTATACTCTGAGTGTCCCAAATATTTGTGCTTTAAAGTGTTCTTGTGAGCCTTTATATGTGTGCTTTTGTAAGTTAAAAAATGTGGTCACCGTGGCCATCTATTTGGATGTGACAGCCCTCCATTTTATAAAATAATTACTGTTGAATCAAAATTTTTGCTCAACATGTGCTATCAAGTTACCTATCAAAGCCAACTGAATGGATGATTAAAAAGTTCAGATCAAAAGCAACTGGCTTAACTTCATGGAGGTTTTCATCCTTTAATTTAAAATGTGTCTATGTCTAACTGATTATCTCTCACATTTTGTAAAGAAGTATTGACGTCCTGTAAAGTATGCAGTGACCTCACTTCTGGCTGTGTGAGCAGGCTTCACTGCAGGCCTCGGAAGCATTGATATTCCTGTAACCTTTGAGGCAAGATGTGTGTATAGTGTATTAATGAGCTGGTTGAAGTGATGTACAGTAATTTCATCCTTGGGTAAAAACAGATGTGAAAGATTCTGTTTTAATATTTAATCAGGCTCCAAGCCTCTGTTGGCTTGTTTAAGTTGACCTGACAGCATTATACCTGGAAACACTTTGAATTAAACTCTGAGTGCTTGACCTTGTTCAAACAGTTGTAATTTAATAAGGCTGCTGTCTTGGTGGAGATAGCGTGGCTAATAGGCAAATCCTTTTCTAGCTGGGATTGCTCTGTTTGTGAATACTGGGGGTGGGGAGATTCAGAGATTCCCAGATTCCCACCAGCTTTCGGGAGGAACTAGATTTGAAGAAGCAGGGGAAAAAAAAAAAAGAAAGAAAAAGAAAAGAAAGAGAACCCCAATCTAAATAAAGAAATATCTTTTAGAAGACGTTTAAAAACTCACCTTTCATTTTAGTTTTTAGGCTTTACAAGTAATATATTACAAGTAATATATTTTTAAAAGATTTTATTTATTTATTCATGAGAGACACACAAAGAGAGAGAGGCAGAGACACGGTCAAAGGGAGAAGCTGGCTCCCTGCAGGGAGCCGGATTTGGGACTCCATCCTGGGACCCTGGGATCACACCGTGAGCCAAAGGCAGACACTCAACCGCTGAGCCACCCAGGCATCCCTAGAAGTAATATATTTTTTTTATTTTTAATTTTTTAACTTTTTAAATTTATTTATTTATGATAGTCACAGAGAGAGAGAGAGAGAGAGAGAGGCAGAGACATAAGGCAGAGGGAGAAGCAGGCTCCATGCACCAGGAGCCCGACATGGGATTCGATCCCGGGTCTCCAGGATCGTGCCCTGGGCCAAAGGCAGGCGCTAAACCGCTGCGCCACCCAGGGATCCCTAGAAGTAATATTTTTAATGTCATCTTAATGCTGTTCATTTTGGTCGAAAGGAATGAAAAATCATTTTTGAAAAAGGGAGGGCTGGAAAATTCTGAGTGATCAAAAGCGCCTTAGAAGAACTGGACTCTAGCTAGCTCTGGCTTTCTGTCCATTTGTCTGTCCATCTCTCTCTGCTGGTCTGTCTGCCATCCGCCCATCTGGTTTGTCTCTATCTTTGCCTTCCTCTGCATCTGCTTTCCTCTCTGTTCCTTCTTCCCTCTCCCACCCATAGCGTCTATTTATTCATCATTTCTGTTCTGTGTTGTTAATTTGTTGTGGCCCTTCCTAGTTTCAGCTCTCTTGTATCCTTTCAGCTCTTGTTTCTGCTGTTGACAAGTTTGATTTTCTTGTTCAGGTTTCAGATAGTGGTGGGGCCTCTACTTACTCATCTTTTTTGTGCTATGTGAAAACTGCCTGTTTTCTCTATCAAAGGCCTATGTGCAGGACAGGTTTTGGCTGGAAGGAAATGTTGGTTGGACCAAATGCCATGACTTGCTCGATACAAATATTAATATATTTCCCCCGGTTATAAAAGTGCTACATACTTATTGAAAAAAAAAATGAGACCATTAAAAAATTAATAAAAATATAGTTAATCTCCTGTAATCCCACCATTCAAATAGCTAACAGCTTTTGCATATTTCATTTTGTATTTTTTTCTCATTTACACATAAAAATTGTATACACATTAAACACTCCTCAAAGTTTAGAATCCTATTGGCAATTTTTCCTTCATATTGGTAATATTTTAAGGGTCTTCATATCTACTAGTTACCAGTGATGTTTGTAGGAATACTTCTGGCTATATGCATTGTTTTAAAAGCTCTGCAGTTTGATATGAATATTTTATTAATTCTTGGACTTCTGACTAATATTAAGTGTGACATCATTAGTCATTTCATATTATCTTCTCTTTGACTTGCATTACTTATCAATTCCTCTGAGGGGTGTTATGTATATTTCCTTTTTTAAAAAGATTTTATTTATTTGAGAGAGCGAGAGCATCAGTGGGGTGAGGGGCAGAGGGAGAAAGAGACTTCCTGTTGAGTGGGGAGTGGAGCATAGGGCTCAATCCTGGGACTCTGGGATCATAACCTGAGCCGAAGGCAGGCACTTAACCGACTGAACCATGCAGGTGTCCCATATACATTTTCTTATTCTTATTCTTATTCTTATTCTTATTCTTATTCTTATTCTTATTCTTTTCTTATTCTCAAAGGTTTTGTTTATTTATTCATGAGAGACAGAGAGAGAGAGGCAGAGACACAGGCAGAGGGAGAAGCAGGCTCCATGCAGGGAGCCTGATGTGGGACTCAATCCTAGGACTCCAGGATCATACCCCGGGGCTGAAGGCAGCACTAAACCCCTGAGCCACCTGGGCTGCCCTCATTTTCATATTATATATATTTTCATGCTTAACATAGTGCCTCATAGTAAGTGGTTGTCCAGTGTTTGGTCTGTGTTATTTGTTTAATTTTTATTAAATATAATTTCTGTGTGTACCCAAAATATATCAATGGAGGAAATATCCTATTTGCTTTGAGATGAATGTGAATTTTGACAGCCATGAGATACCTTCTTTAGGAAGCTGGCTTCTTCTTTCAGGCACCCTCCCAGGGTAGCCTTTATTATCTTGTTAGATTTGCCATGGTGTAGTGTGCTGAGCAGAATTCTAAGAATGAGCCCCCAAATGACCCCTGTACTTGGTGCAACCCTTTGAATTTTGGGTGGAACCTGTGACTATGTTGAGATGGCACTCCAGTGATTGCATTTCCTTGAATGGCAAAGGGAAAGTATCCAGGTAGGCTATTAAAAACGGAGTTTGTTATGGTTACTGGAAAGAAAGAGATTTGAAGCATGAGTAGGATTCGATTCATTGTGTTGCTGGCTTTTTTTTTTTTTTAAGATTTTATTTATTTATTCATGAGAGACACAGAGAAAAAGAGAGGCAGAGACACAGGCAGAGGGAGAAGCAGGCTTCATGCAGGGAGCCCGATGTGGGACTTGATCCTGGGTCTCCAGGATCACTCCCAAGGGCGAAGGCAGGCACTAAACTGCTGAACCACCCAGGGATCCCTGTTGCTGGCTTTGAACATGGAGAGGTCATGTACCAAGGAATGTAGGTAGCTTCTGGAAGCTGAGTGTGATATATTTGCTTTCCTGAGAAGTAATTGTCCCAAGGTCCAAGATTCTCAGTTTGAATGGTCAATATGTTATTTCTGTGAAGGGAGACCGGAGTATGAAAGCCAAACTCGTGTTAGTGAACATGGGATGCCTTCCTTCCCTTATGTCCTGGACAGTGTTTAGATGGGCACTTCCAACTTATCTGAAGATTTGCTGTATTTCTTTTCAATTACTGTATTAGCAAGTCACCACAATTTGACATCTAAAACCAACACATTAATATCTCTTTCCTTATAGGTAGGAGTGCTGGCATAGTTTAGTTAGGTCGTCTGCTCAGGGCTTCACCAAGCTGAAATCAAGATGTCTGCTCAGGCTGTGATCTTGTCTGAGGGTTGGGGTCCTCTTTGAAGCTCACTGCACTCACTTTGCCAGTCCAAAGTAGGCAGAGTTCAGTTCCTTGTGGTTGTAGGACTGAGGCCCTGTACTCCTAGAGGCTGTCCTGCCACATGACCCTCTCCACAACATAGGTTTTTGATTTTTGAAGGTTAGTTTGAAGATTTCTTATACACTTCCAATCTTTCAAATCTCTGATCCTTTAAAAAACCCCAGTCTGATTAAATTAGGCCAACCCTGCTTGGTCTCCCTCCTGATGGACTCAAAATTAATGGATTGGGAGGGTTAATTACATTAGCAAATTCCCCTCACCTTGATCCTATAACATGACCTAATCATGGGAGTGAAATCATTTTCATGGTCCTCATGTCACACTCAAGGGGAGGGAATTCTAAAGGATGTATATACTAGAAGGCCATCTTAGAATCCTTCCTACCACTACCTTAGTCTCTGCATCCATCACTGACTGACCACCTTGCTGTCTGACACTTTGTTTTTATAACCAGGTTAATATACCCAGCACTTAGAAGTCCAGGCTTGCAAGCTATTTTGCATCTCTGAAGTTACTACATAGTTCTACACATATGTAGAATGTGTTGATCTTAAGGTTTAAATTTGTCAAGGCAATTTTATTTCTCTTTCTCCCTTTAGTAGTTGGGTGATGTGATGATGCACAGTGTCCTCACTGTAATTTCCAAGGTTCTGATAGCAGTGGCCTATGTTTGTAGTTTTATGGTCTAAAGATTTTAGATTATTAGACAAATTCTACCCTCACTGAACTTTTGAACATTGTAACTTAACATTCTACTTAGTAGATAGAGAAATTGACAAGAAATGAGTTGCGTGCACAGTTAAATTTTTAACCATTGAAGAAATGCAAATACATTGTTTTTTACTTATTTATTTCCTGCATTTCCTCAGTGTGGTGACTTCCATTAAAAGGCATGGTCTAAAATTGAAGCAATTAAGAAAAAGTTTTTCTATTATGGGGATTCTGACAGTACACAAACATAGATGTCTTTGCCCATTAAAATGAATGCTAAGGAGTCTAGAATGTTTTCATGAGGTAGATTTTTACTGTTGCCATCTGTTGTGAGAGATCATTGCCTCAGGCCACAGTGGCCAAGAATGTTGCAGAGTTAACTGCCTCATTCTCTAGGGAAACTGTCAAGAAATGGGCAACGAATTAATAAGTAAAAAAGTGTTCTGTGAGCTATAGGCAGTCAGTTGTTGATTGAATGATGGAAAAGTAGGAGGTAGGCTAATGGAAGGTGACATTCAAACTTGGCTGTTGACTCTCAAGGTGAGCTGAACTTGGGATATCTGCTGTCTTTTTTGCTTATTTTCCTGGAGTGGTAGTAGCTTATACGTTAAACATGCAGACCTAGGAATCAGACTGCTTGGAAAAAATCCTCATTCTCCCAATTGCCCCAGTTTCCCTGAGCCTTTCATCTCATGTCTGTGAAATGAGGGTTAAAAGAGACATGCTATAAAACCCTTTACACCGAGCCAAGGAGAGGTGACTGTATGGGAGCCATCCTGCTCCAGCAGGGAGAAGTTAGATAGAATTGTTTAGAATTGCCAGTGCAAAGTGATAATAAAAAAGCAGACTGAGGGATCCCTGGGTGGCGCAGCGGTTTAGGGCCTGCCTTTGGCCCAGGGCGCGATCCTGGAGACCCGGGATTGAATCCCACGTCGGGCTCCTGGTGCATGGAGCCTGCTTCTCTCTCTGCCTATGTCTCTGCCTCTCTCTCTCTCTCTCTCTCTGTGTGACTATCATTTAAAAAAAAAAAAAAAAAAAAAAGGCAGACTGACTTTGAGTCAGTTTATTACTGTTTTTAAATTCTCTACAGACAAGGTACCCCTCATTGCCTGTACCATGGGTGGACCACCGCTTCCGCCTACCCATTGAAATGCCACTGCCTTGCATGCAAGTTCAGAATATATGCTGTTATTGCCCTTCTTATATTTGAGCTCAGCTCAAATGTTTTCATTAATAACTTTTATTGTATTTTCATTAGAGAGGAAATGCTGGATGGACATGGTCTAATAACATGTGTGATAGAAATGTGTACAAAAATTTGTGTCATAAAAATGAGACATTTTTAATATGGATTGTAAATCTTAAGAGTGAAACTCCGCAAAATCTGACTTGAAAAATAGAAAAAAATCAAACAACTGATAAAACATATTTTTGCTTTTCTTTGTCAGATTCTAAACATTGTGAGACTTATGTTTCAGACATGTACATGAATACATGAAATATATCCTTTAGCCTTCCATTTTGTCTATAAACTATGCTTAAAAGTCTCTAGTGAACAAACTTTAAGTGTAAGCCTGAGCTTGGCAATCAAGATGATTTCCAGTCTTGGCCTCAGCCCGCTTTCCCTGACTCACCGTCCCAGCCTCTCTGTCCAGTGAAGTTTCTTGTCTGTCTTCTTCACTGCTGCTTGAGCTTTAGCCCCTGGAGTGTTCTCCACTGTGCCTGTCCCATACTACCCATCCCTACCCAACTACTCAAACCCGCCCACTCACAGTTCTACAATTTAAAGTCCCTTTAACTCATTGAAGCCTTCCATTCCAGACCCCTTAACTGCATTTCAGTGGTGCTAAATCCTGACTGTACTAACAGGCTTCATTCTTTCTGCCTGCAGATGTTGGTGAAGATTTCACACCATTCAGGGTGAGATGATGTACAGGTTCTGTAGAGGGTGGCACCTGAAACTGGCGGAAATGGTCATTTGCTTGCCTTCCTGAATTTCTCTTGTCCTTCTCTTTTCAGGACACTCTTTTCACATTTGCCTGTCTTCTCCACTCCCAGCCATAGACAGAGCCAAAGCTACCAGAATTTGATTAGACTCAGTGGACAGGCACCTTTAGAGTAATTCAGAAGGGATCTTAAGGATCACTCACTACAGAAGTCTCTTGAGAGAGGGTACCTTGTTGTTTGCACACCTCCAGTTTCCAGTTTGGCTGCCCCATTTGTCTGGTGCAACCTTCATATTGAGGCTAAAGCTTCTCTTCCCTCTGGTGCTCTCAGGGCAGTTATACCGAATAAGTCAGTCTTACCCAATGCGAAGTGCGTTATAGCATATATTCATTTGAATCTTGTGAAGTTGCTGAAATCTGACTATTTTTGACCTATAAAAATGGCAATTTTATATGGGTCAATCAAATGTATTTCTCCTGATGATCTGGTTTATATATTCTTCTAATTAAATAATATCCTGTCATTTAAGTCCTTAATGTAAATTCTTAGTTCCTTCTTTCTTTTTATATGTCTTTATTTTTTTATGTTTATCCCTACTCTGATAGGCCCTAGGGATTTGGCTCACTGCAGCTCAAATTCTCCGTTGGCTCCTCTTCTCCAGATGACCTATGAATTCTTCCCCCAGTTCTTGAGTTTATGGACTCTGAACCAAGATTTCTTTATTATGTCTGCAAGTATATATATATGATGATGTCAGGGATGGTGCAAAGTAAGTGATGGGCACATGCTTGATTATATCGTCCTTACTTAAAGTAATAAGGTTGGTTATATCACAGAAGAATTGGTTATATTGGCCTTACTAAAGTGTAAGTGAAGCCAGGCCTGTTCCCTAAAATCAGTAATAGAATTTATCCTCTTGATTGTGCAGAATATTGGTTCCTTGTCCAGTTCTTTATTGACCGGATACCAGCTCTTTCCCTTTCTCTGTTTCAAATGAAATATTGTGGAGTAGTTGTAGTATTCATACAATGAGCAGAGTGCCCAGCTTCCAATCCTCACTCTGAAAAACTTAGATCCCAAACCACTTAAAGGGAGGAGGGTCATCTACTTTCATATGTTGCTGTCAGTTTCCCCTCATGTTCTCACTGTTGTATGCTCCTGCTGTCCTCCTGAGGTCCTGTACATATTGAGTAGGATGAGACAAAGGAAAGACCTCCAATTGTTGTGCCTCTGTTCAACAGTCTACTTTGGTTATACTGCAGTTTCTCAGTCAATTAGTGAGGTCACCGGTCTTTAGGCTGATTTTTCTCATTTCTCCATAATTCTAGCATGAAAAGGATGTACTAACTGCCTTTTTGGGGTGGCGTTTTCTGTAAGTCCCAACAACCTCATCAAATGGGGGAGGGAGCTTAGTTTTTGAGGTGTAGTGCTTAGTTGATTCCATGTTAGCTCCTAAAGATAAGAGTACTCAGAATTAATGTGTTTAACTTTTCTCTAGTTTTTGCAGAGTAAATGCAGTATTTTCTTGTCTGTTATTGTCTAAGTTTTTGTTCTTCATGTGTATGTGTGCATGCATACATACACAAACCATCTGCTCCCGTTCAGACTTCTGGCACCTTGACCACTCCCCTTGACTTTTCAGACTTAATGGGCTACAGATCTGCAACCTCCTTGGTAAGTCTTCTTGGATTTAAGAGGAAGTTTGTCTAGGCCTGAAACTTGAACTTCCATAAAGCAGGTAGTACTATCATCGTTTATGGACAAAAAGGCAGAGAGTATAAATATATATGTATATAGACACTATGTCCTCTCTTAACCATTTCTTCTCCCATCTTGGGCTTGAGTTGTTTATCTTCTCTAGCCTACTCAGTGCCATTTTTAAGACACTTTTCTTTGATTCTTAGAGAGGATTTTGTGTATTTTTGTCATTCTTAAAAGAACACATATTTTTTTTTAAATGTACTTCATTTATAAAACATCTTTCTACTAAATCTTCAAAGTAATATTTTTCTTTGATTTCCACAAGTAGCCTAGCAGTACGAGATGTGTGAGAATATTCAATAAACACTATTTGGATTCCTCTGGGATTCATGCTCTTAAGTGGCCACATATATGTGTATATGACTGTGTGAATGTGGGAACATTTTTTTAAGTTGATTGAACATAATTTGTAACTGTTTTCATGCACTTTAGGTCTTAGTCTACCTGGTGGTTTATGCCATGTTTATAGGACCATGTCACTGGTTTCTCTTGATGCTTTCTCTTCTCATTATAAATTATTATTTTATAATATTTGATTCTTGCCTCTATTTCAAATTATATTTCCTTTAAGATTTTTTTTTTTTTTTAAATTTTTTTTATTTATTTATGATAGTCACAGAGAGAGAGAGAGAGAGAGAGAGAGAGAGAGAGGCAGAGACACAGGCAGAGGGAGAAGCAGGCTCCATGCACCGGGAGCCCGATGTGGGACTCGATCCCGGGTCTCCAGGATCGCGCCCTGGGCCAAAGGCAGGCGCTAAACCGCTGCGCCACCCAGGGATCCCCAATTTTTTAATACATTTTCTAGATTATGCCCATAATCTGGGGTGGAACATACTCTTTGATTACCTGTGATTACCTGTTTTTTTTTTAAGGATGTATTTATTTATTAGAGGGAGAGAGAGAGAGAGAGAGAGACTGTACATGTGTGCGAATGCAAGCATGCATGAGCTGGGGGAGGGGGCGGGGGAGAGAGAGAGAATCTCAAGCAGACTCCCCATGGAATGTGGAGCCTGATGTTAGGCTGTATTTCACAATCCTGAGATCATGACCTAAGCTGAAATCAAGAGTCAGATGCTTAACCAACTGAGCCAGCCACATACCCCACTTATTTTTTTTAAGATTTTATTTTTAAGGAATCTCTACATTCAATGTGGGGCTGGAACTCAACCTCAAGATCAAGAGTTGGCATGCTTCACCAACTGAGCCAGCCAGCACCCCTGTGATTACTTTTTAAAAAGCAGATTGTTTTCCAGAATTGTATTTCCTTTTATATTAAAAAGGATTTCTAGTCTTGTTTCCTTTTCAGTATATCCTTAGTAGCTATTGAGTTCACCCTACACATATCCTAATTTCTAGGCTGCTTGAGCATGTTACTCAAATGTCTTGCATATATATTTATGATAGTTACTAAAAGTTGAAGTAGGGGAAAAGGTTGGAGGAGGAATTTATCTGTTTTATATTCAATCTATGTTTTAATATATTTTCTATTAAATAGTCAATCAGATATATAACTTCCTGTATTGTGAATCTGTTTACACAGAAGTTCAGCCATATGTCTTCTATTTAGGTCTCTGCTTGTATTGTAGAAAGGTTATTTATTCCGTAGGCAGTTTGCTTTCTCCTATTTCTCTCTCTTTAACATCAGTTATATTACCTGTGAATGCAGTTTATAATATGGGCAGCCACATCCAAGTTTTTGGCTTTCAAAATTGCAAGTACAAAGGAAGCTGTGATGTATTGTCTTGTATTTGTACATATCATTGGGACACTTTCCTTCATTTCTTATTCTGTGGCATTGCCTAGTTCTGGCCAAGTTCATTAATGACCCATGCAATTTGGTGCTCTACCTGATGTCTAATGTCTCATGTTGTGATGGAACTAGCAGAGTGATCATGTTGTATTGTGCTGGCCTGGCAGGAGCTCTTTAACGTGGCTCCCCAACATCGACCCTGGGGGAGCCAGCAGCTGGAGCAGCTGTCAGCTTTTGACAGCAAAGTGTCCTTGTTGCTATTGATTGGGGAGTTCGGTCAAGTGCAAAAAAGGGATCTAGCCATAAATGGTAGTTATATGATAATCCTGGTGATAAATAAGTGTCTTGTGAAGTATTACTTGAATTTGTGGTCTAAGGAGAGGGAAAAGAAGGCAGAGTAGTTAGAGAAGGTTGGCATAACAAGCTATTCAGTGCAGTTATTTTGTAATGTTAGGGAAGTCTGCAGATAATCTTTTATTAGGGGAATCTGTAGTTAAGCATCCTCCTGGTAAACTTTCAAATAGATTCTTAAATACTCTCATAATGGTAATTGCTTCTAGAATTTACAAGGATTGAATTAGACTTTGATCATGCTAAAGCAGCACATTCCCTGACATTAGTCAAGCAAAAATTTGCTTTTTTAAAACAGAGTATACAAGGTGAAAGAAAACTTGTATGCCCAGGGCTTGCTTATATATCTGCTTCTGGAGACATGAGGCAACCTGACCTTTGGGGATCACCTGGGCTTCCCCAGCAGAGAGCTGTGCCCAAACACCTGTGTCTCTTGCTTCTCCAGTTCTCTCAGGCCAGTACCATAGACCTCTCCTCAAGCCTAGCATGAGCTTTAAGTGTTACTTATTTAGCAAGACTGTAGCATTTTCTTTTTACAGTGTATCACTGTGCTTTCTCAAAGTACAATTAGTTAATCCAGAAATGAAAAGTCCAAGGACAGAAAACAGATGCTGTTCTCACACACAAAAAATGAGAAATAAAATTCAATCAGATTTATTATTTAAATGAATTCTTTCTAAATTGAAGAGTTGTTATGTGGGTAGCTTTCGACGTAGTTTTCCTGATATTAGATGCTTAGAACTAACTTGGATTTAGTTAATTCAGTATTTATCATGTTTAATTTTTATTTACTCAAAGATTAAAGCAGTTTATTTCTTCTGGAAAATTTTAGGATCTTATGAGTAAGGGACTTCAGCCAAAATTGGTAACTTTTCCAAGCAGCTGGTTCAAGAAATTAGGAATTTCTTTAATAATGAGCCATCCATTTCTGTATTCAACAATTTAAAAGGCCTGCATAGCTAGGTTATGATTCCAGTGTATACTCAGTACAAATTGATTAGTTTTTCTGTTGACAGATTCTGCTTTGTATTCAAAGCCTAGTTTGTGCAGATTCCTTAAAAGCAAGGCAAACATATTTGAAAATACAGCTTTTCATTAAAACGTATTCTTACTTTGGCAAAAGTAGTGGTAGTCATAATGATAAATTATTACTATGTGTCGCTGAAGAGAACCAGTTGTATAAAGCATCCGTATAAGTCTGTATGTATTTTTGAGAATCATGCTGCAGGCTGATCAATTCATATTCTATTCCATCCCACTGTACATGGCTGATTTTCCTTACTTCCTCGAAGAGGCCATGCTCCATGTACTTTGAAATCTTCAACATAAGATACCTCATCTGCAAGAACCCTACCTCACACCTCCACTCCTTTTGTCTATCTAACTCTTAAGATCTAAAGACTCTTAACTCAGGCTTTAGATCCTGATGTAGATGTGACTGGCTTCTGTTTTACACTAACATAACACGGTCACATTTACTGGTCTCATTGTAAACCCGGTAAAGCGAGGGCTTTATCTTTCTGCATACCCAACTCTCCCACAGTGCCTGACACGTAAGGCAGTTCAGGGAATATTTGTAGAACGAAAGAGTGTTTCCTTTCTTCATCATAGGTCTTTCAGATAAAGAATTATTTAGTTACCTTTGTCTGAAATGGAAACAGTTTCAGAAGATTACACTTGCGGGTGGATCTGTCCAAATCCACCAATCCAGTATTGCTGCCCATTGACGCTGTTATCAATGTTTCAAAGAGGATTGAAAATTAACTTACATTGCTTGTGATTGTAGTATTTTTTTAAAAAAGATGTATTTATTAAAAAAAAAAGAGATGTATTTATTTATTCAAGAGAGAGAGAGAACACGGGGGAGGGGTATGCAGAGGGAGAGGGAAAGAGTGTCCTAACATGGGGCTGGATCTCTGACCCTGAGTTCACAACCTGAGCTGAAAACAAGAGTCCAACACTTAACCAGCTGTGCCACCCAGGCGCCCTGTGATTGTAGTATTTAAAATCTCTAATTTTTTATATTGGTGTTGCCATTGTAGTGACCCTGTGAGACATCATAATGCCTTAATGGTAACTTGTCTTGTACATCACTTTTGCACTTTCACTTCTGTCTGTAGTTCCAAATGTTTTTCTGAATTGGTGCTTTCCCTGATAATTCATATTTTTCCCTAAGTTAAACTGACCCTTCACATTTGTATTTTTACAATCTCAGCAATTTTATCAGTGGCATAGTTTTCTTTCTTTTTTAATTTTTTTTTTAAAGATTTTATTGGGATCCCTGGGTGGCTCAGCAGTTTAGTGCCTGCCTTCGGCCCAGGGCATGGTCCTGGAGTCCCAGGATCGAGTCCCATATCGGGCTCTCTGTGTGGAGCCTGCTTTTCCTCCTGCTTGTGTCTCTACCTCTCTCTCTTGGGTCTCTCATGAATAAATAAATAAAATCTTTATTTTTTTTAGAGTATCTTTATTGACTGCATTGGCCATAGGCATATTTGTAGCTATGTTAAATTTGCTTTGTACTTCTCACATAATTTATTTGCTTGACTTGGTCTTTTAATTATACGCAGTGTATGTGTACATGAATTTATTCTTGGTAAAAAGTCAGATTGTATAGATTTAGCAGTGATTCCTTTGACCTGTCCCATTATTTATTTACATTGCACACCTGAGCCCTTTGTATAAAACTGAACATCTCCTTGAGACATCTATAATTTCATAATTCTTCACCTTTAAAAAATAATTTTGAAAAAAATCATTTTGAAAATAATACAGAAAAACTACAAAAGTAGTAGATTTTACCCTTTACCCAGCTTACCCCAACATTAACCACTTATATAACCATAATATAGTTATCAACCAGAAATTCACTGGTGTAATGCCATTAAATAAACCACAGTCCTTACTTCAACCTCACCGGTTTTTCTCCTGCTATTTTTCTGTCCCAGGATCCATTTCAGGATCTCACATTGCCTTTAGTTGTTGTTTCTTCCTTAATCTCCTCCAATCTGCTGTGTATTTCCTTGTTCTTTTCTTTTTCTTTCATCACCTTAGCCAACAGTTCACAATGCTTGCTATGGTCTACTCACTGAGATTGGTGCTTAGAGGTAGGGAGATAAAAGAATAGAAGAGACATGACCCTTATCCTGTAGCTCTAATGAGGTAGACGACATATATACAAGTAATAGCAACACAATTCCTTAAACTGCCTGCTGGAGAAGGCTCTTATACTCTCTGAATAGAGAGAAGAGAGTTACTACCTCACTGGGCATCAGTGTGAAGGCAGCTTTTGCAGAAGAAATGACCTTTGATGTAGGTCTTACAGAACGAGAGAACTTTTATTTTCAGAGAACTGGCGTGGAGGAGGAGGACATTGTGGACCAAGGGAGCAGTATTTGGCATGAATACATGAAATGCTGTGGTAACTTTGTAGACAGGCAAACCACTGAAGAGAAATGGAGGCGAGCATAGTGAGGGATGAAACTAGAAATGTAGTCAGGAATCACCCTTTTCATTGTTTATTTATGTATTTAAAATCAATGAATTATCTTAAAGTGTGTTATTAGTTTCAGAGATAGTTTACTGATTCATCAGTTGCACCTAATACCCAGTGCTCATTCTATCAAGTGCCCTCCTTAATACCAATCACCCAGTTATCCTATCCCCCACCCTGCCCTCCAGCAACCCTCAGTTTGTTTCTTATAGTTAAGAGTCTCTCATGGTTTGTCTCCCTCGCTGATTTCATCTTATATTTTTCCTTCCCTCCCCCTGTGTTCATCTGGTCTGTTTCTTAAATTCTACATATGAATGAAATCATATATTTGTCTTTTTCTGACTATTTCACTTATTTGTATAGTTTAGTTACATAAATTTGTTACATTTTATGGTTGACAGTTGCCAAATTTTTAAGCTTGGTTTTTAGCTCTTTGAATATAGTAAAGGTAATTGTATTTTAATCTTGGCCTGTGTTTTCAATATTTGATATTTCTGTGGGTCTGGTTGTGTTGTTTATTTAGTTTCTGCTAATTCTGACTCATGGTGCCTTGTCACTTCATTAATTGATTATATGTTAGATTATATGCCTTATTTTATGTTAGATTTTTTTTTTTTTGGAAAAATATTCATAGAAATGGTTTGAAGCCCAGCATTTTCATGTGCTTCTACTTTATGCTTGTGTTGAACAGGAGCAGTTCAAGACCTTCTCAGTCCAGGTTCACAATCCAGGTGCTATGATTTGAGCTGCTAATCCATGTATAGGCTGGTTACTTAGAGTTCATCCCCCCACTTAGGAGTAGCCCAGCTCATAGTAGGGGTTAGCCTAGTAGAGACCTCCAGCATTTTAGGCCTTTAAGGCCACTACAGTTTCATCTCAGCTTTTCTTCCTGGGTTGGTAAATAACCTCAGGACAAAAATGGCTCTGACTATTGGATTTATTGCTCCAGCCTCCTTTCCTCACCAGTCTGGACAGAGAGTTAAGCCCCATCTCAGCTCTTTGGTGCTTATGTGAAGATACATTTACTTTGTTCAGCTTGTTACATTGTCTTTAGCAGGAGGGTTGGCATGAATTGCCTATTTGGTCATCACCAGGAGAATGCCTCCAGCATTTACTGCCTATACTAGATCTGTATTTTAGTTGAATTATTTTTTTGACATTTGTTAATCTTAGGGTTTCAACCAGATGGTAAACTTTGTGGGTATGGGCTCTGTCTTGATACTTCTTATCCATGTTGCATAGCATTTATTACAATGGTAACTGGATAATTGGTTCTTTATATCTATCTCTTGGTTGATTGACTGATTAAATCAGATTAAAGCAGCAATTTTCCAACCTCTGGTGTTGTCTCCTCATTGTTCATAAGGCTGCTTTTGTTCTTCAGAAAGAGATTTGTTGCAATTTGAAAATAGCCATGTCTACTTTTCTCTTTGCCTTTACTGTCCCACCCCAAGGTGTGATAACCCCTATTAAAGTAACCACTAAAAACCTTGCATAAAGTGGTACACAGGAAACCTTTCTTAATATTAATTTGTGTGTGTCCTAAAAGGAAAGATTATTGGGATGTTTTAGAAATCAAAACATTTCATTTTGCTAATGAAATATTTGTATAAATTTCTTTTGAGCTTGATTTGCTGTTGATTTATTTTTGTTCCATTTTGCTTTATATCAAATGGTTTCCTCATGTAAATGGGTTACAGTAATCTCAGTATTTTTAGACCAGAGCATCTACCCAAGTATGTCCTAATTGCTGAGTAAGAAGGGTATTATCTATGAAGCTGTAGCTGTGCTCCTCTTACGATCTTCCATTAGCATGCGCTGAATACTTGATATATTCAGAACGGACTTGCCTATTATATTCTTGCTCCTCTTCCAAATTCATCATTGCTTTGGTAAGGGGCTCCCCAGACCAGGACTGTAAAACCCATGTAATTCTTCCTCACTAGTGGTTCTTCTGTACTTTTGGCAATTCTCTAATGGCTGTTTGAACTATTGGTTGTCAGACTAACCTGATTTGTTTCACTTGTAGACAAAATGGCTTAAGCCACTGTTGATTTTTGTGGCAGCTCAGTTGCTTGGAGCAAGGTGCTAATGAGACACGGGTCATAGGTCCAGGCTCAGAGTGGGTTGGTAAGCTTTGCTCTGGCCCATGGCCACAGACCCTGACTCCCCCTTGCCAGCTGTCTTGCACATGTATGCCATGGCTCATTATGGGGACAGAGCAGGGGGTGTAGATAAGACAAGGCAAATCTATCATCTCTGCCAGAAAAGACAACTCCTACTGATAGGTCAGTAACCTTTTCGTTGGAAGAACAGCACATTAGTATTAGCTTCCGTAGACATGTCCATCTGAAGCTTTTTCTTAAAATAACTCTTGTTATTGTATGGGGTGTCTGAATCAAGTCTGGAATACTGCTCAACATTTTAAAACATTTGAGAATAAGGATGCTATTTTAGTTTGTAAAAGATCTTTGTTCTCAAATCAGATATTTAAGTCATTTGATAAGGCACTAGAAATAAACTACAAAATTGGTATTATGAAAAAATCCAACAAGTTTAGGAACTGTCTTCCAGGCATTTTTACTCCCACTCTTAAAAGGGGGGGCCCTTTGCCCCTTCTAAAAGAAAGGAAGGAAGGCAGCAACTATGGAGGAAGGAAAGAATATGGATACATATATAGGTGAATGGAATGGTGCTCAAATAAAGAACTTTTCTAGGAAAATGTGCAAGTTTGGTCTTTACTGGAGCATTTTATTTTTTATTTTTTATTATAAAATATTTATTTGTGTGAGAGAGCACGAGTAAACATGAACAGGGGAGAGGGGCTAGGGGAGAGGGAGAAGCAGATTCCTCACCGTGCAGGAAGCTCAACATGGGGTTTGATCCCATGACCCCAGGACCATGACCGAAGTCAAAGGCATTAGCTCAACTGACTGAGCCACCCAGGTACCCATAACAGAATATTTTAGCAGATAATATCTTGCAAAAGGACTCAATAGGTAATTGAACAGATTTTCCCTTTAGGTGCTTAGCTTTGGTGTCCTAAATTAATTTGGCTAGGAAACTAGACATTTCCTCATGATATGTTTAACTCCATAGAGGATCTGATTCTATTGTGATTTGAATTCTTGCATCGTGTAAAGCAAAGGCAGGTAGTGGGTGGGGAGTGTGCACGTGTGTGTGTGTGTGTGTGTGTGTGTGTGAGAGAGAGAGAGAGAGAGAGAGAGAGAAAGAGAGAGACTTACGAGACTTACTAAAGGTACTTCAGGCTCCATGGTAAACTTTTTGGTTTACATCAGTGAATCCAAGGTATGGTTTTGTACCACTGGTGGTAGGCTATGAACAAACACTGCATTTCTATGTCAGTACTTTTATATTAATAGTATCGGGGTTGGGTGGAGAAAGCCTGCTTCAAACCTGTCATTTGAAGGATATTACTACTTAAGATGAGTTTCTTTTTATATGCACTTTTAAAAAGAACAGAAGTGAGTCAAGTTAAAAAGACAATAATAACACAGATGATGTGTGGATGAAGCAAAATCACTGAGGGGGTCTGGGAATGACTGAGAATTGGGAAACACTTAATTTTACCTTGTAACAGAAGAAAGTTCAGGCCCTCAGAAGCAGGCAGGGGTTATTGGAAAGAATCAGGTCCCTAAGATTAACTAGAAAGTGACTAAGTTGGTTTCTCAAGTTCCTGTTTATTGCATGCAGGGTCAGGATAATAAGAGTTAAATTTAAAACAGATCTTTGAGATATAAACTCAAGACAATTTTATTGAGGAATTATGGGCTAACAATTCCATTGTTAGAAGTAAGAAGTGGGAGAAGGCTAGCATTCATTCATTCAACCAATATTTCCTGAGTACTTGCTGTATGTCAGGCATTGGTGTAGGTACGGAGGATCCAGTAAGGAACAGAGCAGGCCTGTGCGCTCCTCGAAATTCATTTACATTCTAACATTCTAACGGGAGGAGACAGATAATAAGTAAATGTATAGCATGTCACTTGGTGATAATTACTATGGAGATGAATAAAGATGGATTAATGAGTGACAGGGTTGGGGAGGGAAGATTGATATTTTAATTAGTTTGATTAGAAAGGCCACTCTGAGAAAGTGACATTTGATTCTGAAAGAAGAGAGGGAGCACTCTGACATGTTTGAGAAACAGAAATGGAAAGGAGGCTGGTGTGGCTGGAGTGGTTGTGAGAAGGAAGAGTAGAAAGGGATGAGGTAGAGACAGGAAGGAAGGGCTCTGGCTTAGCTTGGGAGTGAGATTGGAAGCCTTTGCAAGGTTTTGAGCAGATGAGAGACATGATCTGACTGATTTGTCTTAACAAGGCTGCTGTATTGAGAATAAACTGTAGGGTAGCACCAAAGAGGCCAGCTGAGAAGGGTATTTCAAGCAAGAGATATGAGGGTTAAGACTAGTATTGATGGTGGAGAGGGTGGCCAGATTCTATATATATTTTGAAGTAGAGCCAACAGAATTTGTAGGTAGACTTCAGTGTACAGTACTATAAAAAGAGAAGACTGGGGCTTGGGTGGCTCAGTCAGTTGGGTATCTGAGTCTTGCTTTCTGCTGGGGTCATGATCTCGAGGTTGTGAGATCAAGCATTGGCTCCATGCTTGACGGGGAATCTGTTTGAGATGCTCTCTCTCCCTCTTCCCCCTCCCCCACTCATGGTTTTTTTTTTTTCTCTCTCTCTCTCTAAAATGAATAAATCTTTTAAAAGAAAAGAGTGAGGGTAGCCCCGGTGGCCCAGTGGTTTAGCGCCACCTTCGGCCTAGGGCGTGATCCTGGAGACCCGATATCGAGTCCCGTGTTGGGCTCCCTGCATGGAGCCTGCTTCTCCCTCTGCTTGTGTCTCTGCCTCTCTCTCTGCCTCTCTCTCTCTCTCTCTCTCTCTCTCTCTGTCTGTGTCTGTCATAAATAAATAAATAAAATATTTTTTAAAAAAGTGAGAAGATTTCAAGATTATTGGCCGGAGTAGTTGGAAGGATAAAGTTATCATTTACTGAGATGAACAGAGGTAGTAGTGAGAGTAAAGGGGAAAGCCTGCATGTGGTAGAAGGTGGGCGGTACCTTTAAATTTTTTAAAACTTATTTTTATTTAAAATGGTCTTACTCCTTGTGGCAGTACAAACAAGGGACCTGTACTTTCTTTTCTTCTGAATTTGTAACTGTAGTTCTCCTGGAATATCTTTAAAAACTATAAATAAAGTCATAATATAGCTCATTTTGCTCAGATTTTTTTTTAAAACTTCCTTCATAAGCTCTTGGCTTCCAAATAGCAATGTTTTCTGCCAATTTGGTGACTAATTGGGTTAGAGGTTAATAGCAAGACATTCTTATAAACATCAATGGGAGTGGTGTATCCAAATGAAAGCTTGTGTTAGGCAAAGATTCAAAGAATGGGAATGACTAAAAAACATGTTCTAAGCCAAGTGGATATTAAGAGTTTTAACTTTGAAAGAAAGGGACATTACCTTCGGAAATATCTATCTTAGTTGGATGTTGCTGATTTAATTCTATGGTCAGGTTTAAAAATGAAAAGGTATTCATTACCATTGAACACCACATTTAAGCCATGAAATTGACTTTTTAAAATTAGAAATTCTACAACTTGCTCCTCACTGTGCTGATTGGACATTCTGATCCTTTTGCCAAAAAAACAGAATGTTGGATTGTGTGCCTTCCAGCCAAGAGAACCACTCTTCTATCTCTCCATAGGCCAGTTAAATGTTTCCTACTGCTCTGTGATGAAATCAGATGATGGAATCTGTCAGTTTGCTCTATTGAATTATTTTTTTCAACTTTGTTTTAATTGAGCCTTTGGGACATAAACTATTTCTTAACATCTGAAAGCTGAAGGTCTACTATTGGAATTTATGGGATGCTAAAGGAGATCTTTTAGCCTCTGTATCCAAACCAAAATATAAAATCTCTTTTTTTGTGTGTGTGATAATCATTCTATACTTACCCCTCTTCCTAGGCTTCACCCCTCTTCCCCCCCCAACCCACAAAATTTTCAATGAAGAGTATTTCCTAAGTAGGTCTAGGTTTAGTCTGTTCTTTATAATAACATTTCTTTTTGATAATCCTTACAAAGGCGCTGGTAATCACAGTGGTTGGCAGAGAATAAAGCATTTTGTGAAACCTATACCTGGAAATTGAGTCACTTTTATTGCTTAAATTTCCTTCACAGAATAATATAGGTTCTGTTGGATGAGTATTTGTTATAAAAGCAAATTATTAAGGGGCAGAAACTGTCTATATAGGGTGATGTGTAGGGGGATATCTGAACTGGATTATTTGTTCCTTTATCTGTGTTTTCAAAGCTCCTGAACAATAACTCTTACAGCACTCATTACATAGTGTTATCATTAGTTTTTGGATGTTGTTCTGTCTTCTAGAGTAGAACTTCTTTTATAATACAGTGCCCGATAGACATTTATTCATTCACTGAAAGAATGCATTGAGTGCTCGTTATGTGCCAGATGTGGCTATGGCATGTGTGTAGGCATAGAGCAGTAAGCAGAACAGATGCAGTTTGTACCACATGGAGCTTATATAGCTCATGGCAGGGTGGAGGGCAGGGCAGCCAGTGCAGAAAACAACACACAAATAACCATAATAACCATGCAGTTATGGTGGCAATAGGTGCAGGGCACAGGGAGTATGTGACTGGGTGCCTAATACTACTAGGTATATTGTGAACACAGTGAATAATTGATTCTGCGATTAGATGCGCACTTGAAGATTTAGACTAGTCAAAAAAGTTACGTGTGATAAAAAAACAAAAACACCATTGTATGTCTATTGCTTAGAAGAGAAAATACAAACTACTTATTTTTATGTAGTTGAAGTAAAACCTGACCCAGATCCTTTCTTGGGTTCATGCCTCTGAACAAGTGTTCTAGTCTTCTTCACCTACCAATGCCTGCATGCCACCTCATTCCTTCCATGTCGTCTCAAATCTCCTTTAGGTCAAGGTCCATGTTATATCTTTGAAATTCTAGAGTTTTGTCCTTTATTTCCCATGGAGGCGTCAGACAGAAGTTTCATGAAGGAATGTATCTGTTTCTATAGCTTCCTCAGGATACATCGGAGACCTCTGCTTGGCTCTCCCAGGAAGGAGTGACTTCTAGTCAAGTCAGCTCTGTGTCTCGTTCCTTCATTTTGGGATCTCTGTCCTTCCTCTTCTTAGGCAGGGTTGTAATGTAGTGAGAGTTAAGCATATTCAATAGATGAAAGGCAGTGGAATCTTCATAATCAACAGTAAGTATTACTACCATACTGTTGTTCCCTTAGAATGCACATTGCAGGAATATAAATTCCGAATCTTAGTAAGGACACCAGTGTTCTAGATTTGACCTAGATGTTGATGTAATAAACAGTTCCTACCAATTCGTGTGTTGGCCCAGCATAGGTGCTTGACAAGGCCCCTTTCAGTCTTGTGTACATCCCTCCAACCCCCACCCCAGTAGTACAGACTGCTAATGAATTAGGAGTCATATCTGTCAACTGGCAAGGGACTGCCTAGAGCAGATCCCTGTGGAGTGAGACCTCACTGTTTCTGTGAATATAAAGAAACCTCTCAGGAAAGCCTGAGTGATTCAGGAAATCTGAACTGGGGAGCCAGCGGCTCAGCAGGAGGCACCTCTCCTTGGCTGACTAGAGGCTGCTGTAAGAAATGTTTTTTTGGCTGTCATAGACTTGTTGAGGAAATTGAAAATCTCCTTTTTAAAAAACAGATCATTTAAAATCCTTTCTGATGCAGAATATCAGGAAGTAATGATGGGCTAGATTATTCACTGCGGGGTGGAGGGGGGATGAGGAAGCCTCCGGGAGCTCTGGGTTCTCTCAGTGGCTCATCTCCACAGCCCCTCACCTCTCACCCTTCCTCAGGTATCTTTTCTCTTCCGGGCTTGGAGCGGATGCTGTGTTATTTCTTAACCCACTTGCCTTTGTTGATGTCCTTGGCTGTTTGCAGGCATCCAGTACCACTGAAGTTTGTCTGAAGACTGTTTGGCAGCTTTCATATTGATCTTTGCCCCTGGACCCTGTGCTCTCCATCCTAGGAAGCATGCAGATCAAGTGGTCACATGCTGCTTTGCAATGCAGGTAGAAGAGACCCTCTGAGCTTAAGCACTAGAGGACTCTCAGGCTTATGCCAGCCAACCCAGATCATGAGTCAGACATCTGAACTCATCCCCAAAGAGTACTCCAGGAAAAAGAAATGGTCTACCTGGCATTTGATTATTTGGAAATTTCTTTTAACTGGCAGCCCTCTATTTCATCAAGGGTATTAATGCAAGAGTGTACATTGCAGAAGTCGAGGAAAGTAAGTTGTGTTTTGAATAGCTGTAATATTGTATTCTTTGCTCAAAATGTGTGAAATTGTTAATCCTACTCTGTGAACTAGGATATTTGAATCAAGCAAGTATCCCCTGCTTGTGCCAGATGCAAGAGTTTACTTTCTCTTTGCCTGGTTAAATTATCACTTGCCTGATAAGTAATGTTTTGGAAGTCTGTTATATCCTGATGATGCATTAAGCCCTGAAGAGGATGTAAAAAGTGGAAGACCCTCTTTCAAGAAAGTAGCGCTGTGATTGAGTGGATAAGACTCATGCATGTGAAACAGAGAATGCTAGATAGTTTGAGTGGGAATCAAGTGTAATAGTGCATGATTTCAGTTCTAAGTACTATGTGTGCAAGAAGGAAAAAAGATGAAAAGTAAATATTATTTAGTAAAATCCAACAGGAGAAATAAATATTTGTAATATTTTCTATTCTTCTCTCTGTAAGAAAAACTTGAATTACCTCTTTAATCACTGTGGAGAGCCTGGATTTTATTCTGTACCTTAAAATTCTTAGCTCATTTATGTCACTTGACATATGAACTTAACCTTTTTGGAGAAAGACATCTTTAGTTTTCATACATAGTTGTTAAAACTTCAAAAGATTTCATAGCCCCTTTCTTGAAAAATTAAGACATCAAGTCAGCAAGTACTTACTGAGCACTGACCTTGGGCCAATGAATGTACATTTTTTAGATTTTAGACATTAGAGTAACCCTAGAATAATGACTCTTAAGATGACTTTGATAAGTACAAGATGGTGAGTTGAGCATTAAGCCAAGAACCTTGGTTTTCCCTTGCTGACTGTTTTTCTCTTTCATTGTGTGATAGTACTTAGAAATGTTCAGACTGTTTTTGTCCAAGGTGTGTCCTCACCCTTGTCAGGATATGCTCAGTGATTTATAATCAGATAATTTGCGAAGCTTTGGGGGCTCTCTGATGGCAAATGCTACATAATACGAGGTAGTAGTGATTTGGGTCTCGTCACATATCTGATATATGTCTTTCACTATTTTATGCGTATTTCTACCAGAGATTCTTTCCTCTTAATGGACTTTGAAAGTAATCATTTATCTTGAATGAAATTGGTTTCTTCTACCTATTGCTGGGGAATTTAGTTTTCTAACTGGAATGTCTGATCTATTTTATGTGCCTGCCAAAAAAATCCCCAAATACTGGCCGCCTGAGTTCTGGCTAATGTTTCCAGGCTCTGTTTTGAAAACATTCCGTTTCTACCCTGTGTTACAGATGCTCTTGCATACAGTGAAATCCTGTGATAAATATTTTTCAGTGAACATAAAGTATTTGAAAAATAAACGAATGGCAGTGTTATCATTAGTCATACATTGACTGAGCGCCACCAGTGTATTCATCATCATGTATAGGACATAGTCCAAGACACAGTCCCTATTTGGTGGTTTTATAGTCTAATTATCTGTGAAATGGTCATGTCAAAAAAACCAAGGAGCTATCAGTTGGACAATTTGTTTGCAGTTATGATTAATAACCTGCTCTGGGTAATTAATAGGAAAATATATGTGGCTTTTACTGGGCTGCTAGTTTCAGATACATAATCAGTAAGTGTGTACTCAAAATAATTAATTGTAAATAAAATAATTCTTATGAATATATCCTAGGTGTCATTCTTACCTATGTTTTAACCCACTCAAGGAAAAAAGGTGAGGACAAGTAGGTAGTTTTGGCATTCTTTATGGTAATGTTATATAGGTCTTAAATATCTGTCAATAACAGGGCAGCCCGGGTAGCTCAGCAGTTTAGCGCCGCCTTCGGCCCAGGTTGTGGTCCTGGAGACCCAGGATCGAGTCCCACATCAGGCACCCTGCATGGAGCCTACTTCTCCTTCTGCCTGTGTCTCTACTTCTCTCTCCTTCTCTGTGTCTCTCATGAATAAATAAATGAAATTTAAAAAAATGCTTTTTTAAAAAAAAGTCTGTCAATAACATTATTTGAAAATTGTTTTTCACAGAGTGATTATTCTTGTAGTATTTATCCTTTCTTGATTATTTTACGATACTGCGAAAATACTTAATATCTATTTAGACTTATTTGTCCTACACATAAAGTATTTATTTTGCATTAGATAAAATGAAAACATAATAAGGTGAGTCTTGACAATACAAATATCTGTTTAATTTCAGTTTTAGGAGTTTTATGGGCAAGACATTTAACTTTTTATGTAAGTTTACCTGTTATTTTGGCTCATGTAGACTTAGCTGAAATGAGAAGATTGACAATGAGTATAGTTATAAAAATTTATGCATTTGTTTAGATTTTTCCCCTACTTGTATTTAGATGAAGTTTTTGGTATTTTTTTTCCAAGAATGATTGTATGGTCCACTTGATTTCATTATAGGAGCTTTTTAAATTTAATGTGATAAGAATTGGTAGGTTAATAAAAATGTATGTTAAAAGGAATTGAAAGTTATATATATAGACATTTATTTATTAAAAATGATATATTTATGTATGTATGTATGTAGGTTCCATGCTGGGCAGTGTGGGTGGGGCTTGAACTCATGAAACAGTTGATAGATCAAGAGTTGAACGCTTAACAAACTGAGCCACCCATGCGTCCCTGTGAAACATTTAATTAATATTTTAACTTATATATACTGTCTTCGCCAGTTATATAATGGAGGCTCCAGGTCCTTTCTTTGAGCATGAGTTGGAGTTTCTTTTTTCTCAAGAATTTTCAATCTGAGTTTCCTTAGAGGCACCTGTGAAGCAGTCTGAATGCAGAATTCTTCTATATTGTAATTTTCTCCAAATCTTGTAATAATTTTTTTCACTGTTAGTCAAACTGATCTGAAAACATCCGACTACGTGTCCGTAGAGATTACAACTGTTGTTGTACACATAGGTTATTAGATGTTGGAGAACAATGTTTGCTTAAGGTATTTAATTATAGTAACAAGCATAACTGACATAAATAGATTTGAAAACAAACACGATTAAGCACAGAACTCAACAGGTGGAAGCAGAAGTGCACAGGTGTCCTAGACAATAGCTTATTAGCCACTAGTGTTGAGCATTTTGTGGAGAAATAAAGAGCTCTCTACTGCTGAGGCTGTCACATAGTGGTCATTTAGAGAGCATAGGCTTTTTATTCGTTTGTTTTTTAATTTGAGGCTCTTGCCAAATTGGCTCTTTATCTGAAGGACCTCCCTTTTTCCCCAGTCCCTGCCTGAATCCTTGCTCAAGTACATATATTTTAATCACAGTAGCCACCACCTCTCCCTTTTCCATCCATGTCCTTAACCTGTGCAGTTTATTTCTAACTAAAATCTCTCCCACTGTCCATTTAAAAATTTGCATCAAAATTCACCTCTTTATAAAAGCCCTATGGATTGACTTAACTCAACTTTTATACTTCTATTGATAATTAATGTTCTTTTATACAACTTTAATGAAATAAAACTTTAAGAACCTGAATTTTAGCATCAGGTCTGATGTCATGTATATAGTAAATGTGCACGTATCTCTTTAGCCTTATGGACTTATTAAAGAAAACAGGACAACTTTCCCCCCTAGTTTTATTCAGATACAATTTCATATAACAATTCTTGTGATGTTTAATTGTCAAATTGTTCACCATACCTTTCTTTTTTTTTTTTTTTTTCCATACCTTTCTTTTAAAAGAGGTGGTGTGGGGGGGAAATGTGGTCAAGGAACTGGCCTTTTATTTATTTATTTATTTTTTATTTTTTTTGGAACTGGCCTTTTAGAATGTGACTTTCTTGCTTGTGCTCTCTCTCTCTCTGATAAGTAAATAAAATCTTAAAAGAAAAAAATTATAAATGTGACTTTCGAACATTCCATAGGATATACTCTTAAAGAAAGCAAGAAACGTGTTTGTGAGATTTTGTTGTCTGAAAGCATGTTCTGGAATTATGTATTTATGATTTTTCACCAAGTAATGTGTAAATCCTTCAAGGCATTGGTCATATGTTCTTATTCTTTGAATTATGTATGGCATAATGGATAGACAGTCTGTGCTCTTGTTCCATTGAAGTAGTAGGTATTAGAAAAAAAAATTGGCCAAAAAGTTACCACATGCTCTATACTGTCTTAAGCACTTTGTATATGTGATCTCATATAATGCGCACAACTGTTGTTATTCCCATTTTACAGATATAGAAACTAAAGGAAGAGTCACATACTTGGCTGAGGTCATACTAGAAAATGGTAAAGCTGGGAATCAAACCCAGTGAGTCTGATTTCAGATTCTGTGCCCTTAATTCCTTTACTACAATGTAGGTCAACAATCTTTCAGAAACTTGCTGTAATAAGTTCTAAAAACTTAGGTAATATATAAATTTTCTTTTAATCAAACTTAAGGAAAAGCATCAAAATAATCCTTAGTGGAAGTAGATTTATTCCAAATAGGAAGCCTTGGAAACACCTCTTGTTAAAAAATGAGAGAGACTAGGGATACCAAGCATGGTATTGTCTGCTACCCAATGAGAAAAATATCTACTTATACTGTGAACCCTTTCATGTATACATATAACACCTGAATGAGGCTGGTATATTTATCAAGCTCTCACATCTCATTGCTGGGCAACATCAGGGAGCTCTTTTTTTTAGGATAGCTGTCCATCTGTTCTCCTCTAGGAACTCCTGGATTTCTGCCACTGCCACTTGGCTGCCGGCTTTAAGAGAGCCTAAATCAGTGAGTTGCTCACACCAGGGAGAACAAACAGGCTCTTCTCCTTAAAGTGTCTGTAATTATATGACCATAATTAGAAATAAAACCTTCTTTATATAATTTGCAGCTCATGAGGAAAGACTTTCTGCTTACACACCATTTTCTCCTCCATTGTCTCACTGGCTGGCCAGGAAATAGGTTACTTGGCCTAACAATAGACCATTGAATCAAGTGGAGAGATCCAGATTCCCCACACCCCGTTATTTTGCCACGTGGCCTTGGGGTTATCCCTGGCCTTTTCTCAGCTTTTGGTTTGTAGCGTTACATGATGTGCCTAATACAGCAATGTAAGAGTGTTGCATGTGGCAACACTTAATTTCTGGTCTTCGTCCTTGGAAAAAAAGAGGTAACCTGAAAATAAATAACTCATGAACAGAGGTACTCGATTTGTTGCCTGTGGTTGGGATTTGAGTTTGTTGTCATTATTGTAACCAGTAACATCCGTTTGGGTGATTCTACAGTGTTCATAGAGATTTAGGTCACTGTTGATTTTTGCCTGATGCTTTGGGTTTGAGTAGATGCTGATTAATTCATGAGCCCCAACTGCAAGGTAGATGTTCAGTATTGATTAGATATGCCCCTGGTTTTATGCTGTTAAAAAGGACTCAGTTGTGAAATACTCTTAAAGCTAAATCAATAGCCAGTAAAATGCCCCACCCCCCAAATGTTTGTATTTTATCCCTTTCATGAAATGAGAAGGACTGGTAGGAATTCTGTGATCTGGACTGTTAAGAAAACTGGCTGTATCTTTGGAACAGTATGCACATATGTTAACCATTCCAGGTGAGTATAAATTATTCATATGTACATCTTAGCTGAGGATAACTGACTTAATGGAGGAGACAACATAACAGTTTTCTTTGGAAAATGATCATCTTTTTTCTGGTGACATGGGTAAAGAACTTTGCTCAGAGCACGTCCAAATACCCCTAAAAATTTCAAGGGCTTTGAGACATCGTTCCTCATGGTGTAAGACTTTTAAACTGTCTACAATTTCTGTAATGATCATGGCCAGTAACTGCTAAGCAATTAGCTGTACTGGCAAAGGCATTAGGAAGTTTTCTGCCTTGGCAATATTTTCTGAAGATTTATTGAATTTTGAGCAATTTCTGGCTGACTTTTTCCCCTCAACATACAGACGTGTCCAGAATAACAGCAGTCTTTATGAAATCATCATGGAATCCACTAAATTCAGTAGCTTCTAGACGAGTCCATCTCCTCTCCTTGCCTTCTCTTCCAAGTTCCTAGAATGGGCGGTTACTCCTGCTGTGAGGACTTCCTGACCATGCCTACCCAGTCCTTAAATCTTTACAGTGGTTTCTCATTTCCTTTTGCATCTACTCTAGCTGTTCGCCCCATGCATCAAAGCCAGTCACCAGCAGGCTCTGGATTATCTCATTACTCTCATCTGCTACTTAGGTCCCCAGCTTTTTTATTCTCTCTCTCACCTTGCTTGTGAACTCATTACATTAGTCTTTTGAGCCATCTCCCAAGCACTGTCATTTTCTTAGACTCTCTTGTTCTTTTTTCTTCTGTTCTAAATAACTCCTGAAATCCCATCTTCTGTAAAAGTCGGTTTGAATTAAGCGGAGAATTGCTGATGGTCTCCTCTTCATCTTCTCTCACAATAATAGACCTCCCATAGCTTCTTCCTCTAATATCCACCCCCATTATAAACTCACCTCTGCTTCCCACTTCCAAAATGACCCTTGCCCTTGACTTATGTGTAATAACAGTATATCCCATCCCTGTTCTGGTTACTGTTCCTAATTTAGAGACTCATACGGGGGTGAACAAAGCAGGTTCTAAGGTCAACTGCCTGACTTGGAATCTGAGCTCTGCCACTTGCAGCTGTGCTCCTTTGGGCCCATTATTGGAGCTTTCTGTGCCACAGTTTCCTCCTTAATAAGATTGGGAAAATAATAACACCTACCTGAAGTTGTTGAAATAATTTAAGCACTTCCCACAGTACTGGTGCAAAGAAGTAGGCAATAAATATTAGCTGTTATTATTATTACTTATTAACTGGGGGGAGAGAGTGAAGGGCATAATGTCATATTTTATACACACACATTTATACACATGTGTGCATACACATCTACACAATCATAGTCACATAGTTTGGGAAAACTTTCAGAGTGATATAACTTTTTTTAAGAAATGAAAAAATACATTGTAAACTCAAAACACAAAATAGTTAACAAAATCCTAGCTGAGGCAAGGGTTTAGGAAGCACTGTCCCAGTTCTTTGTGCACATCTACTAAATATCTGGCATTGGTAGGCTGGCCTTTGCTTTTAGCACCAGAGTCCCATATATATGTATGGGCACGTGTATGCTTTGGAGTGATCATGATTAGGTGACAGATTTTTCTTGGGAAAGTTTCAAAAGCAGCCAGTAGTCCCCAAATTTAAGTAAATGATAGAGAAATTACTTAAAAAAAAAAAGATAGTGTGAAGGACAACACCTTTTTTAAAAATGACTTGTCAGGACTGTTCAGATAAATGTGCATCTTTTTATGCGTCCCTTTAGAGCCAGATATATCTTCAGTACAGCTTGTATTTGGCGTGGGGATAATTAATTGCTTTTGTTTTCCCAGTTTTGTTGCCTGTAAATATTCTGTTAAGGAATTTTATGAACATGCTGAAGGCAATCCTGGGCTGATAGCTATGTCTATCTTTCTTTATTTCCTTCTAAATTTTTATTATTTTTATTTTTTTTAGAGTGAGAGAGCACATGCACGTGGGTGGGGGGAGGGGCAGAGGCAGAGGGAGAGGGACAGAGACTCTTAAGCAGCTCTAAGACCTGATCCGAAATCAAGAGTTGGAAGCTTTACTAACAGAGCCACCCTGATGGGTATATTTTCTAAGTAGAATACTTACCAGCTTATATTGATTCTTTATATTTTAAAATATTGGCTGTAGATGTTGGTGGATTGCTTTTAAATTAATCTCTTATTCCTGATTTACCATGGAATGTATCAGTGAAACACTTATTTAGAAAACAGAGATAATTTTAGGTGGGAAAATGGAATCTTCTAAAAATAACAATAAATGATTTAATATACCAGTGTTGTCTGGGTAATACTGAAGGACCAAGAAGTATGAAGTGTGCATATGACTAATAAAGTCATAATAAAAAAAGTGTGCATATATATATATATGTGTGTGTGTGTGTGTGTGTGTGTGTGTGTATTTTAGTGAGATTACCCATACCTGAGAGGTTGCTACTCTTGTTGGTATAAAAATTACTTGGATCTCCTTATTTTACTTTATTTATGTGATTTCACAGCTTATATCATTTTACATTTTATTATTGCGTGTTTTATAAAATAAAAGTATTAGAGAAATTATGAAGGAGCATGGCATGAAAGAGGTGACCAGAGCTATTTCATGTTTGTAACTTTTATTTCTTTTCAAATGTAGATTTATTCCTAGTGATACAAATTGCTGTTTTCTTTGGCAGGCACTAGAAGCAAGTCTATGTGAAATTATGTAATGTCTGAAAAGTTATATTCATGATTAATTGGCCTATCCGAGAATGGTATTTGTGTGGAATAAGGCGATCATGCTTTTTATTTGGCATTGAGTTAATGCGCCCCCGTTCAGATCAGGTTACACTACAGGGCTTTTTGACTGAGAACTGTATGTTTAGCTTGATCTCTGAAAAGCGTAAAATGTAGATTCGAAGCCAAATATGCTGGAATTCATATTGTAGCCAAAGTTAGTCTTCAGATAACTTCAAAAGCAAGCTCTTTCCCTCTGTCACACTATAGTTAACCAATAGATCCGAGAGATTAAAAAACAACAACATGATCATCTCTGTGACCTCTGAACACACAGCCAGTCTTGATTATCCAGGGGTATATTATCTGTAGTGTCAAATAATAGTTTAAAATTCTTCCCGACCTTAACCCAGAGTGATCAGTTACAATGATCTATTTATTTATCTAAGCCAGACTTTACAGGAACTAGAAAACAAGGCATTTAAACAATTGTCCCCTCCCTTGTGTCAAGTTGAGAAATGATGACATTCATTACTACACAGTGATGGCAGACTTGATAATCAGAGACGAGGGTTCTGCAGTGGTCTTGGAGCATAATTGTCTTGGGAAAATTAACTTCTTCGTCTTCCTCATCTGTAATGTGGAAACAATAGTACTTACCTTCTGACATTTAAATGATTAAGTGCTTACCCGAGTATCTGTTCATGGTGAGTACTCTTCACTGCTGCCAATGACTGTTGCTACTACTGCTACTATTATTAACTACAACTTACCAGCTACTACTGTCACTATGATAATAGCTTCTCCTTCAGGGCATTAATACCAGGGGTTTGCTCCTTGGTGAATCCTCATATTGAAATGGAAAATCCTATCCCAAAGTGGTATATAAGTAATTTGGGGGTTACTGTTTAAAGGTATCTATTCTTATTACTTGAAGGTGTGGACCACAGATCGGTGGTATCAGTATCACCAGAGAGCTTGTTAGAAATGTGGAATCATTGGCCCTCCCCAGAACTGCTGAATCAGAATCTGCATTTTCACAGGCTCTCTAGGTGTTTTGTTTGCATATTAAGGTTTGAGAAGCACTAATCTACATATTTTCCTGTCACCCTTGCCTCCCCCCCACCCCCAAACTATCCTCAAAACCATTTGAATAATTTAGATATCACTACCAACAGTGGACTACCAGCAGTATCACGTGGCCTGTGCCTTCCAACAGACATGTGGCAGGTAATTGGAAAGAGGGAGAAAGGAGGGAGAGAAGAACCATGCTTGACAATACTAATATAATTCCCTAGATGGGTCTGTGCTCACTGATTTCAGATTGTTCTTTGTCATGATACTGAATATGAAAAAGAACACTGAAATTTTACGGGCTGGTATCTATCAAACTTGCTTTGGAGAGTTTCCTTTTTACTTGCAGTATCAACAATTGTTATATACACCTTATTTTCTTACATACACACACAGGACAGTACTCTTAAATCATACTTTAATTGATTATTTGGTATTAAGATGATGTCTTTTACATACTGATCCTACAAAATCATTGGATGGGAGAGTAGCATTTCATTTACTGTTCTGTTGTTTGGCCGGTGCCTCTTTGTTTCTTCCAAAATAAAAGTTCTGAGGATATCCAAGAACGCTGATTATGAATCACAAATTATGCATGATTGTGAAGGCACAGCTTTGTATTATCATATACTAGGTGGTAAGGATAATACTCTTTTTACTCAAAGTATGACCTTTGAATCTACTTTTTTCTAAAATGATTTGAAAAACAAATTTAAGCTAAACTTGACAAGGAAAAAAAAAGATTAAATGTTAGCACTATGTAGTGGTACAACCTCATGCAGTTAAAAGTACCCATGTTCTGTGACTCCGCAATCTCATGTCTAGGAATTTATCCTACCGGGTTTTTTGCACATGCAAATCCTCATATGTACGTTCTGGTAGAAGCAAAAGGGTGGCAATAACCTCTATCTGGTAGAATGAAAATAGTGTAACCCTTTTTTTAAAGATGTTATATAAAAAAAATAAAATAAAATAAATTAAAAAAAATAAAGATGTTATATATTTGTATGTGTCAAGCCTATCAAAGGAAGTTTAGAAAGGGGATTTGGATGTCCAAGGGTTAGACATAGCTGGGAGACTACTTTCCCATTCTGTGTATCTTTGTACTTTATTTTTAATAAATTTATAATTATATTATATATTATATATACACAATTTTTAAAGTTTATTTTTAAGATTTTACTTATTTGAGATAGAGAGCAAGTGAGTGATCCCAAGTCAAGGGAGAGGCAGAAGGTGAGGGAAAGGCAGAGAATCTCTCAAGCAGACTCCATGCTGAGTGTGGAGCCCAATGTGAGCCTTGATCCCATAACCCCAAAATCATGACCAGAGCCAAAAACCAAGAGTCGGATACTCAAATCAGCTGAGCCACTCAGATGCTCCATATGTAATTTTAAAACCAACAAAATAACCTTGCATTGAAGAGATTTAAAACATTTTTTTAAAGTAAGCCCCACCCCTCATATGTTTCTCAATCTCACAACCCCAAGATTTAGAGTTGTACGCTCCACCTCCTGAGCCAGCCAGGTGCCCCTTAAGCCCAGCTTATGTCTTTTAACATTTAAGTATTTTTTCTCTTACCTTTAAAAGCTTGTTCAAGAACTCTCTTATGTCTTTGGGGCCCTTAGACCTACATTTGTTAAGAGTAGGCAGTGAATATCAGTGGCTGCATTGCTCTGTACTTTCCCACACCTTAGACTCTCCTGAGCATGCACTCCTAGATGCCCTAATCACTCAGCTCTGATTCTTTTTTTTTTTTTTTAAAGATTTTATTTATTTATTCATGAGAGAGAGAGAGAGAGAAGCAGAGACACAACACAGGCTGAGGGAGAAGCAGATTCCATGCAAGGAGCCCGATGTGGGACTCGATCCCGGGACTCCAGGATCATGCCCAGAGCCAAAGGGAGGTGCCAAACCACTGAGCCACCCAGGGATCCCCAGTTCTGATTCTTAAGTTGGATACCACTGGAATCTTCTTGAAGTTTTTAAAAAAATTAAAATGCCAATGTCAACCCCAGACCTGTTGAATCAAAATCTGGGAGTATGACTTGTGTGTGTGTGTGTGTGTGTGTGTGTGTATTTCAAAAGCTACATAGGTGATTCTGATGTTTCCTCCTGATTAAGAACCACTATCTAGAGATGAGTTCTTAGTAGGATTCCTCTTATATTAAAACACTAAGTGTTACCCTCTCCCCTCCCAAAGCCTCCTAGGAGTGATGTAGAATTGGCACCAGAGTAGGATGAATGACTACTCTATATCCAAGGCAAAGAAAATGTCATTCTGAATAGCCATATGGCTCTCTCTGTTGTATTAGGATAATGATGAAAGTGACAGTGATGATAACAAATAAGGTTTTTGCATTGGAATCAACATTTTCTGCAAATAAAGAACATTGAAAGTAGGGAAGATTAAAAGCTGGTTCTTTTTAAAATCTCTAGCTTGATTGATCCAAAAAAGGGGGAAAGCGCAAATTAACAATACCAGAATGGGACAGGGGACATCACTGACGATGTAAAAAGAATAATGCAATATTATGAGCAATTTTATGCCAATAAATTCGGCAACTTAGATGAAACAGGGAAATTCCTTGAATGCTCAGATCACCACAGTGTGCACGCATGCACGCGCGCGCACACACACACACACAGAAAAATCTGAATAGCTCTATATTTATTAAAAGAAATTGAGTTCATAACTTAAAACTTGGCTACAAAGAATCTTCCAGGCTCAGACAACAAATGTAAATGGTGAAGTATGTCAATCATTTACCAATGCAGGTGTTAGATAAATTCCTTCAGAAGGTAGGAGGAAACACATCTCAATTCCTTTTATGAGACCAGGATTACTTTGATACCAAAACTAACCAAAGACTGCACAAAAGGGAAACTATGAAACAATATTATTCATGACATAAACACCAAAATCTTTCAGGAAGTATTGGCAAATCAACCAGAAAGATATAAAAAGCATAATATACTATGAAGTTTATCCAGAATGGGATTTATCCAGACAGGCAAGGTTGGCTTAATACTCTAAAATGAAGACATTTGATCATCTCAATAGATTTAGGAAAAGTAATCAACAAAACTTAAAATCCATTCATGGTAAAAAAAAATCATAGTAAAAAATCAAAAAACAACCTCTCAGCAAACTAGGACTAGAAGGAATTTCATCAGTCTGATACAAAGCATCTTTTAAAATAAAAACAACATAGGTAACACCATTAGAAATGGTAAAAGACCAACCAGTTCCTTCCTAAAGTCAGGAGTAAGACAAATATGCCCCCTTTTATCTTTCTATTCAGCATTGTACTGAGTTCCTAGCCAATGCAATATGGTAGGATAAAGAAATGAAAAGCATACAGATTGGGAGAAAGAGCTAAACCTGACTCTATTTACAGATTATGATTACTTATACTTTAGAAGATATTAAGGAATCTTTAAGAAAGCTACTAAAAGTAGAGTGGACCAAAGCAATTCTATAAGGTTAATATACAAAAGCCCGTCGTATTTCTGTATAGTAGCAACAAACATTCAGAAATGTGAATTATCATTTACAGTAGCATCGAACAGTATGAACATAGGGATAAATTTAGCAATTATGAACAAAAGGTGTACCTATAAACAGTAAAGCATTGTTGAAAGAAATTAAAGAAGACCTAAACCAATGGAGAAATGTCAATGTTCATGGATTGGAAGACTCAATAATGTCACAAAGATTAGAATTGATAAATAGAACCTCACCAAAATTAAAAACTGATGTTTTTCAAAAGAATTTGTTAGGAAAATGAAGAGACAAGCCACAGCATGAGAGAAGATATTCTTAGCATGCTTAGTTATTATATATACACATACAGACATAGGACTTGTATTCAGTATACATATTTAAAGAACTCATACAACTCTGTAAGACAACCCAATTTAAAATATAGGTGTTACAGGTTGCGTTCCTCAGCAAGCAGGTTCTGAGATAAAAGTTTTGTATGTAGAATATTTATTAAGGGATGCCCTTAGTATTATCACTGTAGTGGGAGGATGGGCAACGAAGCTGCATCCTATAGAGGGAGGAGCAGAGCAGTGATGCAGCTCAGTATCTGCTTTGGCTGACTTCATATGTAGCTCTGCAGCTAGATTGATTCTTCAGGGTTGGACAGAATTGGGATAAGAATTGGGTCAAGGGATCCCTGGGTGGCGCAGCGGTTTGGCGCCTGCCTTTGGCCCAGAGCGCGATCCTGGAGACCCGGGATCGAATCCCACGTCGGGCTCCCGGTGCATGGAGCCTGCTTCTCCCTCTGCCTGTGTCTCTGCCTCTCTCTCTCTCTGTGACTATCATGAATAAATAAATAAAATCTTTAAAAAAAAAAAAAAGATTTGGGTCAAGTTAAGCTTCCCTTTATATATTTCTTTATCAGTCAGTGATGAGGACTTGTACCACTTGGACATGGGCCACTTCAGGAAGGGGCATGTCTCATGTCCTTGGATGACATAACTCTCTGTACCTGAAGAGAGTGGCAAGTGAAAACATCCTGTAGCATTCTCACTAGCTGGGACAACACGTTTTTCACTGTAGAGGGTCTGGCAATATATTGCAGTAGACCGTTGTGATGGGCAGAAGAGTTAACAGAAATTGCACAAAAGAAGATATTTGAATGTCCATTCAGTACATGAAAATATATCTAACATCATTAGCAATCAAAGATATGCACATTAAAAGCAACAACAAGACATGCCCATGCACTGCTCAGAATGGTTAAATTTAAAAGACTGGCAATATCAAAGGCAAATCCTGGGCGTGTAAAATGGTACAATCACTATGGAAGAACTGACACTTTTTATAAAGTTAAGCATGCACTTAACATTATGACCGAGCAATTCCACTTGTAAGTATTTACCAAAGAGAAACGAAAACATACATACGAAGAGACTTTTACACGAATGTTCATATTAGCTTTATTCATAAAGCTCAAAACTGTAGATTGCAAATGTACATCAACGGGTGAGTGGATAAACTAAGATATATTTATTCAGTGAGATACTATGCAACATTTAAAGGAATAAACTACTCACATGCAACAACATGGATGAATATAAAAAACATGCTGAGTATAAAGAAGTCACAAAAAAGTATATATAGTATGATTTCATACATGAAATTCTAAAAACAGCCAAAATAATGTATGTCAGAAAGCAGATCAGTAGTTGCCTGGGTCTGCAGAGGGAATGAACTGCAGAAATGTTTGAGGGAACTTGTCTTTTGATTTTCGTTTCATTTTGTATTGTTTTCAATTCCAGTATAGTTAATATACAGTATTCTATTCATTTTAGGTATAAAATATAGTGATTCAACAATTTTATACATTGCTCAGTGCTCAGTAAAGTGTATTCTTAATCCCCTTCAAATAATCACTCTTAAAGGAAATTTTGAGGTGATAACAAGATTCTGTTTCTCTATTGTGACAATTCTATAAATATATGTATTTAACTTTAAAAGAGTACATTTTATTATATATCAATTATACCTTAGTAAAGTTGAGATTTTTTTTTAAGTAAAATTTAAGAAGAAAACAAATAGGAGCTTATGTTAATGAGGGATACTGGTTGTTCTTTTAATTTTCTTTTATTGTATTGTTTTCATATATGATTTTGGTATCAGACTTATGCTGGCCTAATAAAATTAGTTGAGAAATATTTCCTCTTTCTTTGTTTTTTTTTTGAAATAGATCATGCAAGATTGGTATTCTTAAATCTTTGAAAGATTTCACCAGCAAAGCTGTCTGGGCCTAGAGAAAATGACTCATTTTCTCTAATGGATTTAGAGTTATTCAGATGTTCTGACATCCTCTTGTGTTGTTAATTCGATCAATGAAGTTGCCTATTTATCTGAGTTGTCTCATTTATTGGCAGAAAGCTGTTGTCACCTCCCATCATTTTAATGACTTCAAGATTTGTAGTGATACCCCTTCTTACCTTTTATTTTGGTAATTTTCTCCTTTTCTTGATTAATCTAGTTATAGGTTTTTAGTAAAGTTAAGCATCTTCCTACCTTATGACCCAGCAGTTCTACCCCAAGATATTTACTCAAGAGATGAAAACATATGTCCACAAAGGTACTTCTATAAGAATGTTCTTAACAGTTTTATTCAAGAACTGAATGAAATGAATTACTGATATATGCGGCAATATGATGAATATGACAATAAAGTTAGTTGAAAGAAGCCCCACTAAAAGAATTCAGTGTTTGGTTCCACTTACATGAAGTTCCAGACCAAATCAAACTATGGTGGTAGAAATCAGAGTAGTAGCTGCTTGGGAAGGACTTAACTGGGAGGGGGCAGGAGAGAACTTCTGCAGTTATGGGAGTGTCCTAAATCTTGAGAGAGAGGTGTGTTTACATGAGTGTATGCATTTTTTTCTAAACTTTGAGCTGTCCATTTCATTATATGTAAAATACACATTAACTTAGTTGTACAACAATGTGAATGTACTTAGTGCCACTGAACTTTACAGTTAAAAATGGTTAAAGTGGTACATATTATGTATATTTTACAATTTAAAAAATATAAGGGTGGATGTGAAGGTTCTAAATGGGCAAACATTCAAAAAGTATTTATTGCCGCCCATAACCATATGCTGTTCTATTATTTCTTCATTTACCATTATATACTAAAGTAAAAGTGTAATTTATGAAATGATGAGAAAGTACCAGGTATGAGAAATAATGTTAAATTTATATATTCAACAAATATTTATCAAACATCTACAGTGTATAGTTCTTCATTATGTATGGTGATTTAGGTAAACAACAAGGATCTCCTTCAAAGAGCTCACAGTGTACTAAGCTTTAACTTAAAATATACAAAAAAGAAAAAAGATTTCACAAAGACAAAGAGCTTTCCTTTACCTCTTGCATATCCTTTAGTAGGCTTCTGTAAGACTTAAAGTTCTAGGAAATTGAGCTTAAAAATCTTTGCCCCTGGAGGGAAAGCCTGTGACATCTGGTGTTTCTTCCTGGCCTTGCTGTAGCTTGCATTGTTAGGGGGAGAGGCTTATGTTTTGTGCAATTCCCACACAGCCTGCAGGGATGCTGGAGCACCAAAGAGCACAGAGTCACCAGTAACGTTCATCTAAATGCTCGTGTGGTGCTTGGCCTAAGACATTAGATCTAGACCCTCTATCACAAAGAGGTTAGGGAAGAGTCCAAAAAAAAAACAAGATCAGAGCTCTTGACGTTCAGATAGTAATTATCCAAACAATTCTCTTTTCCTACCGCTTATGACTACTACAGTTGAAAGGGTCAGAGGTAGTCTGAAAGTGAGGAAAACAAAAGCAGAAAAGTCAAGGGCGTGGAAATTCTGTACACCAGATGGTTTATGTGCCCACAGGGCAATTGAGAATTAAGTGTGGTAATGGAATTACACTACTTCTGTTGGTTCTGTGATAACAAGCACTTGGAGTACCAATTATAGTCTCCTTGGCATAGTTGGGTGCTGAGTAAACATTAGTAACTTATTGAACAGTACATACCATCTTAACTGGCATAAGTCTCTGAATGCAGAACATTGTCAGGGGTGGTGCTGATGGTGATGATAACATTGAGAAACTAACATGTGACTTTTCTAGTTTGTTAATATCTATCTACCTGTGTCTCTTCTTGTCATTTTGCTTCCCTGTTTGAATCTAATTACAACAAATCCAAAGCCTGTGTCTCTGAGCAGTTAACACAGGTTTCTCTTGGTGGAATTGGTAATGAGAATGGCTGCGATTCACATTGTGCCTATGTGGGGTAGTTGGCACCACATCTAGATTAAAATGGATGCCTTAGGGCAACTGAGAAAGCCAGTTTTATTATTCCAGCTATATAACATTCTGGAAAAGGTAAAACTATGGATATAGTAGAAAAGATCGGTGATTGCCAGGAATTAGAGGGCAGGGAGAGGCCAAATAGGCGGATATTTTAGGGCAGTGAAAATACTCTGTATGATACCATGTTGGTAGATACATGTCATCATAAATTTTTCCAAACCCACAGAATGTATAATGCCAAGAGAGAACCCTGATATAGTCTATGGGCGTGGGTGATTTGATGTGTCATTATAGGTTCTTCACTTATAACAAAGGTACCTCTCTGGTGGGGGTATGTTGATAAATGGGGGAGACTATGCCTGTGAGGGCAGGGAGATAGGGGAAATTTTTGTACCTTCCCCTCAATTTTCCTGTAAATCTAAAACTGCTTTTAAAAAATAATAAAGTTTAAAAAAAGAAACATTAAAGATTTGTGACACTTGAATGTGAATTGATTTTAAAATTCCATTTTTCAAAACCTAGAGTAGAGTTTATATTATATTGCTAATATTGTGACATGCTTGCCAAAGAGAATAGTTTGTAAATCCTAAGCAGACTTCCTGTAACCATGTGTTGAATTTCCAGCTGTGTTGAATCAGACTTTGATCCCTCTTAAGAAGATAAATGCAGTATCTGCAGTTTCTAATGGTAGGGGTGGAGGAGAGACGTTCAGATGAAATCTTAAAAGCCAAGTCCCTGTCCAGATAAGAAATTAAAGATGCTGGGGAAGGCAATTGTTCCATTGGCTTCCCCACCCTCTGCAAATTTGTAGGTTTTATCTCCAAAAACCAAAACAAATAAATAACACCCCCCAAAAATGAGATGCTATTGTTAAATGCAGTATGCCAGATTAGATTTCTTTCCTTCCAATAGAATCCCTTTCCTTAATCAGCACTCTTATAAATGGCCCACCTGCCTAATTAGAACAAGTTCTAGAGTACAGATACAGTGTAAGCATTTCAATTAGCTCCACACAATTGATAACTGTTGGGGCTGATGTTCTTAGAAAGTCTTCCCTTTTCTCCCTTTCTTATTTCGTTGAGGCCAAGGTTTTACTATTTTTCCACTTCTAAATCAATCTCCGACTGCAGGCATTTCCCAGTATTGCTCATTGATATTGTTTTTGTTTCGAAGTGATTCTTTAAATGAAAAAAGCAGTGACATATTTATAAATATGTATAGGGATGCTTTTAAATATTTTTATTTTATTAGATTTAATTTACTTGCCACTCTTAAAATACAGAGAACCCTCTTCACTGTGACAAGGAGGTAAAATATAGCAGTCACATTTAAGATCTCCATACATTAGCAATAATAAATCCTTTTGCCCAGAGTAATGCAGAAACTCAATCCAAAGCCAGTGGGGATAATGTGGTGCTCCCTCACAGAACCAATTACCCACAGAGAAGTATAATGAGCAGGGGAGGTGATATAACAAAAATCTATGTGGCGAGTGTAAAATTATGGTCAAATTGTTGCCTGTGAGAAGTCTTATAATAAGTGTATCTCCAATTATCTTCTGGAAGAAATTATTTAGGCATCTGTTCAGGTCAAAATTCATAATAGAGTTGCACGAATAAATAGCCTTATAATAAAACAAAAGGATCTGTGAGTGCAGAGAAAATGGCAACAGACATGTCACAAACAAGGTTCTCCTGTGCCCCTGAAGGATTTGAAGTGGCCCCACTACAGCTACGAGGTGAGCCAGTCACCAAACCTTCCTGCAGAGACATAGCTATACTGAGCACAGTTACAGCACATGCCGACAGGAACAAGATAATGCTCCTCAAAGCCAGGACAATTTAGATCATCACGAGAGTTTCTACTTTTAGAGTTAGTGTATTTTCAAAGACTACATCTTACAGCAGATTGCCGTAAAGGGAAATGCTGAGTGTGTGTGATCTATATCCTAATTAGGAGTGGGCTTGATCAGTGAATAAGTGGGTTAAGTGGTAAGAAACAAAATCTAGTTCTTTATTAGAGAAGTGTCAAAAAGTTACCCTAAAAACAAAACATTTTTTAACCTCCCTTGTACCTGTGTAATCAGTAGTGAAGTTTGTGGGAAATAATTCACTAGTGATAATAAACCACCAAAATTTGTAAACTATTTTTAATAGATTGATTGTCTTCTTATTATAATTTTGTTATTCTCCCTCAGTGGTATTCATCTTCCTTGACTATCACTACTTTTTTTTTTTTTTAAACGTGAATTTTTTCTTGAGAGAGAATAAAGAGGTAAATTGGCTGACAGGTTACTAGCAACTGGGCACATCCCCAGATCTATTTTACATACAACTTATAGTGACTATCACGTGAGATGATTTCCTCCCAGCTGATATTTAAATGTTGGTTTTATCTTGTCGGGTTATACTTAGAAAAGTACAATTATACCCAAATGGTCATTCATTATAAGTGGTCAGAGTAAGAAAAAAGCCTTTAGATTGGACAGCCATGGAAGTCACCTTGGCATTGATGGTTGCTTTCCACGTCATATTATGGTTATTAGGATATGTGTTAAAGAACAGTCGTCTCTGGGACCTGTTGAACCAGAGGAACCACTTCCTCACCTCAAAGCAGTTTGTTCATTTATTCAACATATGCGCTTTGAAGCTAGAGCTGCAGCAGTGAACAAAGTCTCTGCCCTCAGAATGGAGCTTTGATAGTTGAGTAACTGAAACAAAATAGACAAACGATACAGAATATGTCAGGCAGTGATGAATGCGACGCAGAAAAATAAAGCAAGGCCTGGGGGATCCAGAGTGGTGCTAGTGGAATGCAATTTCAGAGAGAATGGTCGGGGATAAGCCTCTCTGATAAGGTGATATCTGAATCAAGCTCCAAAGGAAATGAGGGACCAGCCATGGAAAAGCGCAAGAGCAAAGGGCTTGCAGTCAGCAGACTGGGTCCCTCTGTTCTTGATAGCTGTGTGACCTTAGGGAGGCACTTAACTTACCCTGTAAAACGGAGACAGAAAAAGCCACAATCCTGTCTCACAGGCTTTGTGTTTGTCACTTGTAAGACACTTGACAAAAGCATTCTGGTAAACAGCAAAGCATTACTTAAACTTCAGATTGCGGTACAAGATGATAAAAGGGTGCAATTTAAAGAGATGCATTCGGACGAGCCTTAAAACCCTTTTATACAACTCACTTTGGAGTTACCAAATTAAGTTGTCTGAGCTAAAGTGTAGAAAACGCTCTCTGAAGATCAACTGTTTGATACTTGGGTATAAAGGATTTATATTCATCTTTGTTTATTTTTGTGGTATTATTCATTTACAATTTTATATTTGTTTGTGCTTTTCCTCCTTTGGTATCCTTTTCTTTGACCTTTCCTTTTATTAAATCAAGCCTCTTGGCTCTCAATCAAGACATTTAGACATTTTCTATCCTGTTCTTTTATTCCGTGATTAATTCATTAAACAAAAAACCCTCTAAGATTAATATTTATCATGGGGACTCAGAGTCAGAGTCTATTATAGAATAATTCTAAACTCCACAACAATTCATTTGTGCCGATGTTTGTTAAGGAGTTGGAGTTGTTTGTTCTTTTTATTTTTATAGCCAAAGTGCATTTTGCAATAATCATAATATTTGATTAGAGTTTTATAGTGTACAAAGTACTTTCACACACTCACATGTATTTGAGCCTTAGGAACCCCTGAGTAGACAACATGGACACTATTGTGCCCTTTTATGGTTGAGGAAACCTGTGGCTTAGAGATCAATATTGAAATCCAGGTCATACAATGATATAGGTATGAATATATGAATGAAAAATGCTGAGTTTCTTTTAACACTAGGAACTACTCACATGGTATGTCTTTTAAGTAGATTCAGGAAAGTTCTAGATGACTCAAGGAGATGAATCCATAGGGGATGATGGGACGAGAGGGCTATGTTGTATCCCTGATTATGCTGAGTAGAGATCATGGAGACAAAACCTCTTTTTGTGATCGTCAAAGAGGATGTGCAGCTGGCTCCAATCTAGCAAGAACTTTCTTTTTCTCCATTTACTTAGACTGACAAGTTAACAAACATGTTTCCTTCTCGGCAGAAACAAAAGTAACCATGAACAAATATAAACCTTCTGAAAGTGAATTGTCTTGGAATTAAAGGATGTTTTCTCAGAAAAGGTTATTTAATTTTGAGGTTGAGAGTCCTGCGGACTTTTAAAATGTCTTAAGTTTAATAGAATTCAATAAAAAAAATAAAGCAGAGTTGGGAAGAGCCTCAGAGACTATCCAGCCATGGAATCATTAAAATATGTGACCTGGAAAGGACTGTTGAAGGGTCCCTGATCCCCAGTTTGTGTGAGGTTGCTTTGTCTTCTGTGGCATCCTCACAATCCTGATCTAGCCTCTCCATGATCTATTCCATGAAGACTGTATGATTCCACTTATATGAGGTACCTAGAATAAATAGTCTAATTCATGGATGCAGAAAGTAGAAGGGGGACAGAGTTTTAGTTTGGGAAGATGAAATAATTCTGGAGATGGATGGTGATATTGGTTGTACAACAAATACATAATGCCACTTAACTGTATGTTTCAAGATAGTTAAGATGGTAAAGTTTGCATTATGTATATTTTACCACAGTTTTAAAAAGAAAATAAAGGAAGCAGGGAAAAACAATCCATTCAATTTCTGGACCTTTCTGTTGGAAAGTTTAATTCCTCTAGAGTAAGCCCTGTTCAAGTTTTGTTTTTTGTTTTTAATTTTTAATTATTTATTTATTCATGAGAGACACAGAGAGAGAGAGACAGAGACAGGCAGAAGGAGAAGCAGGCTCCATGCAGGGAGCCCGAAGTGGGACTCGATCCCGGGTCTCCAGGATCATACCCTGGGCTGCAGGCGGTGCTAAACCTCTGCGCCACCGAGGCTGCCCCCTGTTCAAGTTTTGTACCCTGGAGCCATGAAGAACAAATCTAACCCTTTCCCTTGGATGAAGACATCCAGCTTGTTCCTTTCCAATAGTCTTTTTAAGGCTGACTAGCCCCAGTTCCTTTAGTGGGTATTCTATTTTGTTTTATTTTATACTTTATTTGAATCCTTATCAGGATAAGGACCATACACTGTGATCAGCATATTAGCCTTTTAAATCTCTCTTAATCTATTGGCTCTTATCCTGTATCTGTTGTTCTCTCTTCCTTGCTTGCTCACTCTGTCTCCCTTTTAATTTATTTGTTGAAGAAAACTGGGTCATTTGTCCTCGAGAGTGTTGGTATCCTACAGTATGGATTGACACATCCTCTGTCCTCTGTATTGCCCATGAATCACTAATTGGATTGAGATACTTTATTTTATAAATGCTTGTAATCCAATTATATAGTAATACAATCCTTTGTAGATCTTTTTTTAAGAGTGGAGAGGGGTACTATTCTATTTCCTTTCCCCATCCCCAGTGTTTTGCTTGGAAAATTGTATATACACTTAAGTTATAGACATCATGACACTTTACTCCAAAATATTTCAGCACATAATTGCCAAGAATGAGGACAATCTCACATAAATACAACTTCAGTGTTGACCGAAGAAATTTGTTCTATCCAGTTTATTATATATTGTCTACTATTTAGTATTTCCCTAATTATCCAAATAATGTCCTTAATAGCTGTGGGTAAATATTTTTAAAGATGTTTTGATTTATTCTAGAGGGAGAGAGTGCAAGAGAGTGTGGGGAGAAGGGCAGACTCTGCACTGAGAGCCAAGCCGGGTACAGGGCTTGATCTCAGGACCCTGAGACCCAAAGTTTGATGCTTAACCAACTGCACCAACCAGGTGCCCCAGAGTAATTTTTAAATAATCCAGAATCCATATTTGTATTTAGTTTTCAGGGCACTTTAGTTGCCTAAATTGGTTCTGCCCTTTATTGAGTCTTAGGTGACATTGACATTTTTCGAAGAGTCCAGACCAGTTGTTTTTCAGAATGTCCCTAAATTTGGATTTGCCTGATTTGTTCCTTATGGTTAGATTTGAGGTAAATAATTCCAGCAAGAATACTGCATAAGCTGTGCTGAGTCCTTTAATGCCACACTTGGGAGACACATAGTGTCAGTTTGTCATGTACTAGTGATAGGTTTGATCATTTCGTTAAGGAGGTGTCTCCATTGTTAAGGTACCTTTTTTTGCTGTTGTAATTAATAAATAATCTATAGGATATTAGTGTTTGCTTTTTAAATAGTTTTAGAAAGATGCCATTGGTCTTGGGAGAAATTTTTTATTTTTTATTTTTTTATTTATGATAGGCACACAGTGAGAGAGAGAGAGGCAGAGACATAGGCAGAGGGAGAAGCAGGCTCCATGCACCTGGAGCCCGACGTGGGATTCGATCCCAGGTCTCCAGGATCGCGCTCTGGGCCAAAGGCAGGCGCCAAACCACTGCGCCACCCAGGGATCCCCGTCTTGGGAGAAATTGAATGGAGAAGATTATGAGCACATTAATAAAGCATTATTCCCACTGATGGAAAGATAATTTTAAATGTTTGTTTTTCTGAGAGGAGAGAAGTAGGGGGCAGGATAGTAAGTACTGAAGGTGAGAAATGGGCTTTAGTGAAGACAGCTGTGTTTGAATCACAGTTCCACAGTTGAACTTTTAGAAAATGGACATAATAATAAACATTCCTGGCAGGATTGTTAGGATGATTAAATGAGATAGTGTAATGTGGCCTCTAACCTAGCAGCTACACTGGGACCATCGCTTGGGAGATGAAGAGGAGTTGCTTCCTGAGCAGGTTGCAGAGTTTAAACCTATCCATCATAGGTGTTAATTCTTGAGATTAGTTTGAAATATTTAATCATGTTGATAAGAAAATGTGATCAACAGGTTAGGTGCCTTTGTGAAATTTCAAAGAAAGTGATTTAAGAATTAGGACATGTTTTGTTTCATTTTCAGCCCTCTTAAATATGATTTGTCTGTGGTGGACTTGTGTAGAATCGAATTGCCATTCATTTGGACCTCTTTTTTTTTAATTTTTTTTTTTATTTGGACCTCTTTCTGACTACAATCCATTTTAATCTATTACCAGGGATTATTTTTTGAAACAGTTTATATGAAGTCTGATTGAGAGTAGTGAATCATAATAATTTTGTGACCCATTTACATGCATTACTGTAAAAGTTCCATTTCTTACAAGTGACAATTTTTTAAAGTTAATTAGACTCGGCTATACTGAGGTTAGCAAAAAGTGCTTTGAATTATCAATAATTCAGCAGGGTAGACATTTCTGTATAATGCAGTGGTTTTATAGAGTATTGTGAGATAGTTATCCTTAAAATAAATGGTTGTGAGCATACATCAGCGTGGTGGTGGGGTTCACTTGAATGTAGCGTGAAGTGATAGCATCTATGCTTTCTATTATTGGGCAGAGTGCGGGACATCAGTCTTTCTGGCCATGAACTACTAGCAACCTTTGTCCTTTGTGTTACCTTTAGTTAAAAACGAAAAATGAGCACGAGTGCTGGCTGATGGCCATGTCTTTCTTACAGCTAAAAATTCATTGGGGAAAGAAAAATGGGATTGCGGATTTGGATTTGTTTCATTGCATGAATGATATGTGACATTTTGTAAATTATTTATCACCACAAGGATGGCAGCAATGGCTTGAGCATTGTTATATCAAATGAAAGCAGGAATCCCATTAGTACAAAGACTGGGTTTTAGCTAGAATCTATCAGGGGAATGTTGTCACTTTAAAACCAGATTGTTCTTTTAATTGCTATTTAAAGGAACAAAAGTGTTCCCAAGGTACTACAGTTGAGCAGTTGCAAGTAATAACTATGGATCCATAATTATGCAGTGCTGATTATCTGGCATTTAAAAAATTGTGGCTAGAGTCAGTGACCAATTTGTTGTAGCTTGTCTTTTTGGGTTTTTCTAGTACAAAGTGTTTTATACTCTGCTTTTTAAGTGGGGCTACAAAAACACATTTGCATAGCTACTTCAGAAAGTAAAGCCTGTGCATATTAAAAGAACAAATTAAACTGAAAATAAGGGCAAGATAATGAACACTCATATTGTAAGATGAAATTAACAATCATATTGAACAATTTTGCAAATCCTCAGTCATAAGATGAATTCTGGTTTCTGATGACATGTTTTCACAGTGAACCAAGACATTTGTTGGAATCATTATAACCATTTGAAATACTATCTTAGAGATGAGGGTTTCTTCTTTCAACTAGCATATGTTTCTTCCATTTATTCAGTTAACATATATTTTGAGTGCCTACTGTGTATCAGGCGATGTATTAATTAGGCATTTGGGATAAAGTAGCTGAACAAATGAGAGGTTTATTCTATGCTGATGTGTATTTTAAAAGTTAGACCTTGCAAAGTCTTGTTTTTAATTTACATTAAAAAACATGTATGATTATGCTAACTTTTCTTGCCTTGAATTTTTGATTCATGAGATTCAAATATAAATACGTTCTAGTTACATTCAGATGGCTAGAGACAACATGTGTGAAGGCTTAGAATATGCAATAAAATTTTAATTTTCATACAGTTTTGGCTGTTCAGAATAAATGTGACCAGATCTGTAGGCACAACTATTCATATGAATGGAATATTAGCATCGCTGGTAGCCATAAATACCAATGGAGACACTGAGATGTATGCAGACATAATACATTGTTAAAAGCAACTTCCTCAGTGAGAGCTAGAGTACTGGGGGTTAGACAAATGTTTTGTTGTTTTTTTTATTAAAGTTGGAATTTCAGAGATTGAGAGTTTATCTCCTTTGTGTGGCATGATGTGGTTTACTTTTAAAGACCTTGGTGCCAGAAAGTCCTTGTTAATGATCTTTTGAGCCTCCTAGGTGACCCTACAGAATTTTAAAGTTCTTATTCAGTTCCAGCTCTGTTATTATATCACCTGAAAACTTACCGATATTTTACGTCAAAAATTTAATAGATGAAAAATAGTAACCTGCACTAAAACATTTGATGAAGTTTTGTTTTTTAAAAATATTTATTTATTTGAGAGAAAGAGAGAGAGAGAGTGCATGAGCAGGGGGAGGGGCAGAGGGAGAAGCCCACTCCTGGCTGAACAGGGAGCCCAACACAGAGCTCCATCCCAGTAGCCCAGGATTAAAACCTGAGCAGAAGGCAGATGCTTAACTGACTGAGCCACCCAGGTGCCCCAATTTGATAAAGTTTACTTGAACAATCTGAAATGACAACTAGGTGATATTCATAAACTATAATGCTGAATAGATGAATCAATGTATTATAGGCCTATAAATTATGGGAATGATTGCGATTTCCCATAATTTCATTTCCCTTTTTTATGTTTTTTTAAAGTAATCTCTATGCCCAACACGAGGCTCGAACTCATGACCCTGAGATCAAGTAGCATGCTCTACTGACTGAGCCAGCTAAGTTAGGCACCCCCAAAGAATCTTTAATAATAATGTTCATTTTAGCAAGGTTATATAATATATAAAGGCCTTAGATTTCATTAGTTTAATAAAAATTACTTCTGTATCTTACATATTACCCTTAAATGCATTATTTAGGTAATAGTTTAGCATCAAATAATTAAGGAGACTTTTTTTATTAGAAAATGTTGATTGGAATACCTTATTCAGCAGTGTTTTTGCCTTTGACTGTAATGTTTTTTAATTTTGAAATGGAAAACTGACAGTATTTTTCCATTTTAATTTTATCATAGCCCCGTGCTGATCCCATTCCGATATGTAGCTTCTGTTTGGGGACTAAGGAATCAAATCGTGAAAAGAAACCAGAAGAACTCCTCTCTTGTGCAGATTGTGGCAGTAGCGGTAAGTTGGTATTGTTTTGTATGTCTGTACAGTGCCTCTTCTATAGCTATGTTATTTATATCTCTATCACACTTGCATTTGTTTTTTAAAGCAATTATTTGGTTATAGCATAGGTTGTAAATTTTAAAAGTAAGTGCAGGTAGAGGGAAGAAAGGTAAGTATATTAGCAGTGACAAAGATATTATATATGTTTGTATAACACTATATATTAATATTTATAATTAAGCTTTGATTTCATACCAGCATTAGTAATTCACTAGGGAGTGTTTTATATTGCAGGTAAATTCAGTATAATGAATTCTAAGTTTTTAAGCTGAATACAACTAGAACACTTGTTTTCTATAACCCTCAGTCTCAGTTTATGAGACACTGGAGTTGGAAGATGTAGTGTTTCAGGTCATGACGCCTACTGGTGAAATCTAGTATTACAACCCAGCTCTGTGTGAGTAAATGAAAGGGGCAGTATCCTGGAGAACTGCAATGACAGAATCAAGAAATCATTAGGCATGAAAAAAACTCAAACCGCCTATAGTAAGATAGCAAAAGAGTGGTCAAATAGAAAGTGACGTTGAAATCAAGGAATGGGTAGGTGGGGACACGGGACTGACCGTTGGCAAATTGCAATATTATTCAAAATACTGTCAAGGTACTGATACCCCTGCCTTTTTCTCAATCTAAGATTTTAAGACCAGCCTTTAAAATGGAAAATAAAAATAAAATAAAATAAAATGGAAAATAAAAGTCAAATTGTGCTTACATGGAAAGACTTTGTCTTACCAAGCCAGTCTTCCTTTTAGCTGATCGTGTGCTATAGTTAGTTGCCTAGGTTATGTATATGTATGTTATACTTATATAAAATTTTTTTCTTTATTTAAGGGAGAGATAGAGAACGTGAGCAGGGGGAAGGGCAGAGGGAGAGGTAGATGAGCAAAGTGTATATATACACACACACATACACACACACACACATATACACCCTCAACAGATTGAATAGTAGTTAATTGGACTTTTAAAATATAATCTCTTTGTGTTAATCTTTACATTTTCTTCTCTCAGCCTACTGAAACTTTTCCCCAGTGTTATTTTAACATTCACAACCAAGTATTTCTTTAATTATGGGTATCTTTAAAAACAAAAACAAACCTGCAAAATACCATATAGCATACTATCGTTCAGGAAGTCAGTATAGTGTAGTGGTTAAGAAAAACTCAAGAGCCAGCCATAGCCCAGTTCCTTTGCCTGGAGTTAATTACTTAACTATTTTGTGCCTTGATTTCCTCACTAGAAAATTAGATGCTGGTAGCACCTACCTCTTGGATTTTGTGGGCGTAATAGCCTAGGACAGGGTCTACAACACTATGGCAAGTGTGCTATAAACGTCAGCCATTGTCATTATTTGGCGTGTTGGATATTGTCCTTGATTGCCGCAGGTAATTCCAAAGCTTATCATCATTTTTGACAGCCACTTGATGGTTGGCTAGAGGAAATGTTTCATACTGAGGAATGCCAGTGTTATGTAATGATTCTTCCTCCTCTTAAAAAGATTTAACTGGATGAGCTCTGTGTGGTTCTGCAGCTTTCAGGACCCGGCTAGGAGAGGAGAGCCTTGGAAATAAGACATTTCAAACTCTGCCTGAGAAATGGATTCTGACACTCTTTTTGATGGGCTTTACAGATTCATTAAAATTCTTTACCTGCCCATGGTATCATGGATAGTGACAAAAGGGCATGGAAACATTATCTGTATGTTCAGTTTAATAAATTTCAACCCTACAATCTCTCTGTTTCATCCTGGTGAGGTAGCCTCTCACTCATCAGTTCTGACTCTGGAGTTATCTTTTGGGTTTTCTCACGAGGCTCACTCTGAATGAATTATTCTTTTGTTTAACTGCCTGATCAGTTTAGCTGTGTTCACTTGTCTAGGGTTTACCCTTTGTGATTTTTAAGGTAATACTTTAGAAACTACCTTCACTGCCTTATTTATTTATTTATTTATTTATTTATTTATTTATTTATTTATTTATTTATTTATTTATTTATTTTTGAGTATCTATGTGTCTGGGCTCCCAGACAGATTAACAATGCTCTTAAATGTGGGAAGAAAAGTTCCCTTCATATATTTCCTTACCTCTGCTGATACACTTACTTGAGTTGATAAGGAATTTGAGATCATTATCTACTAGATCATAACTCCAAGGCCTCCTTCACAAGATATAAAGGTGTAATTCTAAACAGGTAGATCTTAGATTTTCTGATGTAATCAATCTCCCTTCGTCTTTCCCAAATTGAAAACCTGCCAAAGGAGAGGTTTGATTTCCTTTATACTTTGAGGTCACCGAAATTTTTTTTCCCTCAAGTTTCTTACTTTACCAGGGTATGTAGGTATAATGTTATGTTTTCTCTTTTAACAAATGGAGAAGAATGCACTAAGGATACTGTGTTGGAAGGCTTATATAGCTAGAGTCATTTTGTGAGCCAGTCCCCCCTCTCCTCCCTCCTTTCAGGTTGAAAAACGCTGAGGCTTTGGAGTCAAGGTATGGGTCATGACAGAAATTCAATCCCTGAGGGCATCATGTCCCTTTGTTTAGGGTAGAGGATGGCTAAGAGAACTTCTCTGGACTCCACCTTGGGATCTGGCTCAGTGTCGAGGTTCATTTAATACTCTCTTGAATATACAGTGCCAATCTGGATTTAGCTACTTTAGTCAAGAAAAAAAACATTGTTCCTGTCTCAGGAAGATGCATTGTAGACATTCAGTTCATCTGGTAGATCAGAGGAGCAGACCCCGCTTTGTACTACTCTTTAAATAGAAGAATGAAAGTAAAATATAGTTGTTCTTTGGAGAGCTTGGGAGGGAATTCTTGTAGTTATGATGTTCCATTGTGACACTTGATGATTATTGAGCAAAGGTAATAAAATAGGGTGGCATGGCTCAATAGTACCTTCTGATAATGGTGGAAGCCCCATTGGCATGGTCCAGTCCAGTTTCTATAGTGAGAATTACAGAATGGGTCGTACCCCTAGTTGCCCTATGGAAATGGCCACTATCTCACACTCAGAAGAGTCCATTGGTTCTAAGATTGAATTGAAACGGTTTGTAATGATCAAAGGACTCCCTAATGTAAAATGTTTATGTGAAAAAAATACCCGTAGCCGTATAAAACCAGAAAAAGGAAATATAGATGGCAACCCATAAGGAGGATCATTCTTAAATGTGTTTCCCATATGTGCCTGTTGATTTCTAGTCGCCTGTGTCTGAAGTACCATTTGTATGATGTCACACTTAGACTCTGCTTAGATTTCATAGATGTGAGTAATAAATGTTTCCTTCTCCTTACATCATAAAGTAAGCCAATTAGAAATGTCTCTATTTTTAAGGTGGCTCAGTGCTACAAATGGGCAGTATTTTCTTTTAACTATGTTTTTCCTGCTGAAAGTTCCTTTGAAAAAATAATTCAAGTTTGCAGGTAGTAAAAATATGAGGTGAGGTGCAGAGTGCACAGCCTCAAATACAGTTTTCCAGGCTTCTGCTTACTGGCTGTGTAACTGCAGTTTTCATATCTATAAAATGTGAATGCAGATGCTATATCCACATCCCTGCATCCGTAGGGTAGTCATGAGCATCCAGTGATATGAAGATCATCAGGAACTATAAAACAGATGTGAAGGATTATTCATTCTAACCACTAATAACGACTGTGGGAATCATCAGATAGTCATATTTAGGTCTTTGGGAATGTTGGGCCTAGGAAGTGATTTTACTTGACTTTCATGGATCAGCCTACTTTGAAATTAACACTGTTATATTCTCTTTGCCTCATTAAGACCAAATTATCTTTAATTAGCTTCACATAAGTATTAGATATTATACCAAATGAAATTTTGTGTCTGCTGCTCAGATTGCTGGGTGGTTAAATCTTACTTACAGATGAGTTGTGTGCATGTGTGTTTTCAAATTAGCAAATCTAAGATAAGTGTACAGTTCAAAATTACAGCATCATTCTAAGTGGAAGCTCATTGAAACCGGGAGCAAGAGAGAGGCTGCTGTGATGCAGCTGGGAAGGTAAGAAAAAAACACCTTGTGTACAGCAAAGGGCACAGGATCTGTGGCGCCAAATCTCCGTCTGCCCTCAAGACACCTGAAGTCTCTTCTGGGTTTGTCTTTATGTGTGTAGTCAGCCTTGGACAAAACTCTGCTCTCCGATCAGCTGTGAGGTGCGGTATGCTGATGAATAAACCTAGTTAAGACATCACCTAGTGGGTTAAGGTCACTGGACAAAAGTCCTCAGAGATTTGTTGGCTGGATATCCAGGATCACATTGAGTAGACACAGATTGAATGGTTAGGTTGGGAAGGAGACCCATGACCAGAGAGAAACGTAAGGATGGAACCCAGAGAGGAGTACAGAGGTGGGAGAGGGCAGGATCGGTGAGCCCCAGCTTCCTCGAGCCCACAAGCGGAGAAGCAGGAAGCAGAAACCTGGTACCTGCCCTTTTGTTGCACTGACATCATGCAGGGCGGCAGCAAAATCCAGAGGTCAGTTTTCCGTCTGTATTAGACTCTAGTGTACATCTTTCAGGTCACACCAACCAGTCCTCAGCTCTGTTTGGTCTGTTGGAAATCTTCTGCCTTAAATGTTCATTTCCTTTGGCTTTTCTGATACTGTGTTGTCTTCTGTCACCACTTCCTTTCACACGTCTCTTGTTAGCTCCTTTGTCTCTATCCATCCCCGAACGTTTCTTCAGGCTTCTGTCCTTCGCACCCTCTAGGTATCTCAGAATTAAGTATCCTTGCAGGATCCCTGCCACCCCAAAGCAACAAACATGACAGCAACAACAGAAATCTGAGCAAACTAACCTCGTACTTCTTAGGGATCTCCTGTTGCAGCCAACAGCACATGACTGGCCACTCACGATGGCCACAAGCCATCCTCTGTCCTCTTCTCTCACACCAAGGAATCACCAAAAGTATCTTGATTGTATGTTCTCATGTATATCCCACATTCTCTATATCCACACACTCCCACCAGACCCCCTCAGGTCTCCTATTGTAATAACCTAAATCTAATCCCCTACCCCCCACCCCTCATCCATTTTTCCATGCTGCAGGCTAAGTGAAATCTATTCACAGATTTAGTTGAGTGGCTACCAATTGCCCTTAGGAAAAATTCAAATTCTTTACTATAGCCTCCAGACCCTCTCTTGGTTAGCCCTCTTCTGCATCACTTCCCCCTCATATTGTGCATAGTAGTTCTACTGAACCCTTCCTCTGTGAGTGTGCCATGTTCCCCTTTTCCCCAGCACTTGCTACCTCTTCCATCTTGCACCTCCACTGGCCCCATCTAATCCCACTCATCCTATGGGTTTCTTCTTGAGGGAGCACTTCCTCTAACCTCCTGCTAGATTTGCCCATATCTCTGAGCCATCTATTATCACACGTTAGTTCTAATTCTGATTTAATGTGTCTCTTTCCTGCTAGAGACTATGTGATCTAAAATGTCTGTCCTTTTTCCTTATTGTATCTCAGATGGATAGATGGTTGGTCAGATAGCCAGTCCAAGGGACCCAGTGTTAGAGTGTTCATTAGTTTTCCCTTGCTGCTGTAAATGACCACAAAGTTGTTGACAGAACTCACTTCCTCTGTTTGTAGGACCAAGCCCTCCATTATCTATCTTTTTCTTTCTTTCTTTTTTTCTTTTCTTTCTTTTTTTCTTCTTTCTTCTTCTTATTTCTCTTCTTTCTTCGTCTTCTGGCTTGGAACGGGGGGTGCTTTCGGAGGGTTTTCTTGTCTTTCGGGTTCGGGGTGGTTTTGTGCTTGTCGTGCTTTTTCTTCTTCGTGTCTTTCTTGGTTTCTTTCTTTTCTTTTCTTTTCTTTTTTCTTTTTCTTCCTTTCTTTCTCTTTCTTTTTCTTTCTTCCTCCTTCCCTCACTCCCTCCTACCCTCCCCTTCCTTCCCCTTCCTTCTTCTTTTCTTTAAACAAATACTTGTATATATTTCAGAAGTCATCTTATAAAGATGGCAAAGGGGGCAGCCCAGGTGGCTCAGTGGTTTAGCGCTGCCTTCAGCCCAGGGTGTGATCCTGGAGACCTGGGATCAAGTCCCACATCGGGCTCTCTGCATGGGGCCGACTTCTCCCTCTGCCTGCGCCTCTGTCTCTGTCTCTCATGAATAAAATCTTAAAAAAAAAAAGATGGCAAAGTTATTTTCCAAGATAATATTTCCTGATATTTGAAAAAATATCACACAAGATAGAGAAAATAGAATCTAATCTAGTAGAAATAAATTTAAAAATGTCCAAAGAATTTGCCTCTCTTGCTCTTCAGGGATCCAGTCTGGATTTCTTCTCTGATTCCACTATGAATGTGCTTTCTCAACTCAGGATCAGTAACCGGAAGCTTTCTGTATTATCTCTTCACCCCCTATACATTTGGGAATCTCTTTTACCATGAAGCTAATGTGAATATTATTTATATTATGTATTTTTATATATTATATATATATTTAATTCCATATGGTTAATGTATGGTGTTATATTAGTTTCAGGTATATGATATAGTGATTCAACAACTCTAAATATTACTCAGTGCTCTATCAAGAGAAATGTACTCTTAATCCCCTTCACCTATTTCACCCATCCCCTACTCCCCTCCCCTCTGGTGACATATGTTTGTTCTCTATATAGTAAAGTCTGTTTTTTGGTTTGACTGTCTTTTTTTTCTTTGTTTATTTTGTTTCCTAAATTCCACGTATGAATGAAATCATATGGTATTTATTTGTCTTCCTCTGATAGACTTATTTTGCTTAGCATTATACTCTTAGATCCATCCATGTTGTTGCAAATGGCAAGATTTCATTCTTTTTTATTGATGAATAATACTCTGCTATACACACACACATACACCACATCTTTATCTATTCATCTATCAATGGGCACTTGGGCTGCTTCCATGATTTGGCTGTTATAAATAATACTCCTATAAACATCAGGATGCATATATCCTTTTGAATTAGTGATTTTGATTCTTTGGGTTGATACCCAGTAGTGCAGTTACTGCATTATATGGTAATTCTATTTTTAATTTTTTGAGGAACCTCCATACTGTTTTCCACCAGTTTGCATTCCTGCCAACAGTATACGAGGGCTCCTTTTTCTCCACATCTTCACTAACACTTGTTGTTTCTTATTTTAGCCATTCTGACAGGTATGAGGTGATATTGTATTGTATTTTAATCTGTATTTCCCTGATAAGTGATGATGAGCATCTTTTCATGTATCTCCTAGCCATCTGTATGTCTTCTTTGGAGAAATGTCTGTTCATACCTTCTGCCCATTTTGTAATTGGATAATTTGGTTTTTCAGTGTTGAGTTTTATAAGTTCTTTATATATCTTGGATACTAATGCTTTATCTGATACGTCATTTGCAAATATCTTCTCCCATTCAGTAGCCTGTTTTTAGTTCTGTGTATTGTTTCCTTTGCTATGCAGAAGCTTTTTAATTTTCATGTAGTCCCAATGGTTTAATTTTGCTTTCATTTCCCTTGCCTCAGGAGACATATCCGGAAAAAAAGTTGCTACAGCCATTGAAGAGAAGTTACTTCCTGTGCTTTCTTATAGGATTTTTATGGTTGCAGGCCTCATATTTAGGTCCTTAATCCATTTTGAGTTTGTTTTGTCAGTGGTATAAGAAAGTGGACCAGCTTCAGTCTTTTGCGGGGAGCCGTCCAATTTTCCCACCACCATTTGTTGAAGAGACTAGACTGTCTTTTTCCCATTGCATATTCTTGCCTTGTTTGTCAGTGGTTAATTGGCCATATAATTGTGTGTTTGTTTCTGGGCTTCTTATTCTGTTCCATTGATCTATGTGTCTATTTTTGTGCCAGTTCCATAATGTTTTGATTACTGCAGCTTTGTATATAACTTGAAATCTGAATGTGATACCTCCAGGTTTGTTTTTCTTCTTCAAGATCGCTTTGGTCTTTCAGGATCTTTAGTGGTTCTATACAAAGTTTAGGATTGTTTGGTCTAGTTCTAGGAAAAATGCTACTGGTATTTTGATAGGAATTGCATTAAATTTGTAGATGGCTTTGGGTTGTATAGACATTTTGACAATATATATTCTTCCAATCCACGAATCCACGAACATTGAATGTCTTCCTGTTTCTTTGCATCATCTTGAATTTCTCTCAATGTTTTATACTTTTCAGAATGTGGGTCTTTCACTTCTTTGGTTAAGTTTATTCCTAAGTATTTTTTATTAATTTTGGTGCAATTGTAAATGGGATTTTCTTAATTTCTCTTTCTGCTGCTTCATTATTGGCCTATAGAAATGCAACAGAGTTCTGTAGATTGATTTTTATATATATTGACTTTACTGAATTCATTTGTTAGTGCTAGTAGTTTATGGTGGTGGTGTCTTTGGGTGTTCGATGCAGTCTATCATGTCTTCTGCAAGTAGTGAAAGTTTTAGTTTTTCCTTACCAGTGTAGCTGCCTTTTATTATTTTCTTGTCTGATTGCCATGGCTAGGATTTCCAGTATTCTTTGGAATAAAAATGGTAAGAGCAGACATTCATGTCTTATTCCTGATTTTAGGGATAAAGCTCTCAGCTTTTGTTTTTGTTTAAGATTTTACTTATTTATTTTTTAAGCAAAATCTCTACCCAACATGGGGCTCATGACCCTGTGACCAAGAGTCATCAGTTGAGCCACCCAGGCATCCTGAAAGCTCTCAGTTTTTCACCATTGAGTATGATGTTGGCTGTGCCATGATCCCCATTTTCTTGCTGGATGTTAGGTGAATGGCATTCCTAGCTTCCAAAGGCCACCCATATTTTTTGGCTGCTTGTCTCCCCATTCTTCTGTCTTCAAAGCTATCAAAGCTGGGTGGAATCTTTCATGTCCTTCCTTTTTCATCTCATTTTACTAACCCATCTGGAAAAGATTGTCTGCTTTTAAGTACTCATGATTAGATTGGGCCTACCCAGATAACCGAGGATAATTTCGTCCTCTTAAGCCCTGTGCTCTTAGACATACCTGCCAAGTCCCCTTTACCATGTCAGGTAATATAGGTACAGGATACAAAGGATTGTGGCATAGACATTGTTCTATCTACTACAGAACCCATGTTTTTTTTTTCTCCCACAGTACTTCCTCCAAAAATTATTTCTACTGGTTTGTGGTTTCATTGGTACTTGTTAAATTTTAAACAATATTCCTTTGGTTTTGCTGGATAAAACTACTTAAAGTGACTAGTGCTTCATATGTGTTTGTAATAAGAATGAATGAGTGAATAAATACATATTATGCTCTCACATCTGATAAACTACACATCACAAAAGTAAAACAAACTCTAAAAAGACAAACCATTATGAATTGTGTCAGCAGAGAGATCCTACATTTTAGAGGGAATTGTTGAGTTTATGGAATGGTTAAATGAGAGATAAGGAATTTTATTAGTAGTACCATTTTTATCCTTTATCTAATTAGTAAAATTGTGTAGTGGTATATCAAGACTCAGTCTTTTGTGTTATTTAAAGTGGTCATAAGAAAATAAAATGGAAATGGTTCTTCATCCCTCAGCTTCCTTTACAGAATTATAGAAATTTAGAGCTGGAAGGGATCTATGGCCAATTCTCTTGAGTTAAATAAAGGTAAGATTGCTGCTTAACGGAAAGATAGGCTGAAGATTTTAGAATTTGATAGGGTAGCTTAAATGGTTGTTTTGAGATATAATACTGCTTAAAGTGAGAAAAAGCAATAAGAGGAAGACTATTCCTTGCTCTTGATTGACAGTGGCTGAAATCCATTAATTTTCAAAATGTGTTATTATTAAAAAGTATTTTCATAGGATCTCTGTGAGAATAAATAGTAAACTATATAATAAGATGTGAATTACCCTAGTTACTAAATATTAAGCTACAAAGTACAAAAGCAGATTTAAACGTAGAGAAAAATGTAGTGCATGAAATTGAGGTCATATGTGCCAGTGATGTATGACTTACAGGAAGTAATAAAAAGGGGGAAAAAGAGAAGTAAATGGTATACTTTTAAGCTGATGGGACCTATTTTAAGGGTGGAATTTAAATTGCTGTTCTTTAAAATTTGAGTTCTTACCCCCATAACTATATAAAGGGGGGGGGTGGAAATCCGTGATCAAAGTAGATCTCTCTGCTCCCCCTTCAGAGTATACTTTTTAAAGTAGACAAGCAAGCTGTCTTTGTTTGCTATTCCTAAGCAGAAAGAGGTGATTGATACCATTTTTATATATTTCAACTTCCTCCCTCTGTACTTCTCATTTGAATGAGAGGAGCCCTTATAAAAGAATGGTGTCATAGGTTAAATGGATCTGCCTGGGTGTCTCTACAGCCCGAGGTTGTAATCCTATGACAACATTTTATTTGTTCAACATCTTAAATACAGATGTTTGGATCTTTTTTTTTAACTCAGGAATAGTATGCTTTATTAACGGTATTGATGATTGATTTTGAATGTTTTTACTTCAAAAAGCCAAATCTCCTAGTGGGTGGAATTTTATGAAGCACCTGTTAAGCTTTAGGGAGGAGGACCTTTTTGGCAGCAATCCAAAATACATATTTAAACAATGAGCCTGCCAAAGTCAGGAAATTATAAAACAGTTTTGAAATTGCAGAATCTGCTTTTTTTATTACCCTCAGGTTTCTTTTGCAGCTTGGTTATAAGTTCTTTCACATGGGATTTACTAATGTTCTTACTATTTTAAGGCCAGATTTAGAAAAATAAAATGAAGTTTAGAAACCTCAGGTTTGTGTGATAAAAGACCATCCCATTTTAAACTGAACTGTCTTCCAAAGAGTCTAGGCTCACAGTCTCTAAACCTTTAGGAGGAATCTCTGACTCAGTATGGCCCAGGTAGTTTTGTTGAATGGTGTTGTTCCCCCCGCCCCCCCTCCCCCCGGTTCCCAGTTTTCTTCCTTGATGTGAGTGAAGCTAGATGAAAAAATGTGCTCAAAACAGTGTGAAAAAAGTTGAATACTCAGAAAAATGGGGGAAACCTGCCAAGGGTATGCTTCTTGGATCATTATGGCAACTTCTTAACTCCCAAATCCAAATTTCTGCTCCTACTTTTAGAATTTAAATTCAGGGACCCAGGGGCAAAATGGCAATGGTATCTTCTCTGTATATCTCAGCAATGGCATATTCTCTGTGTAATAATGGGTTTTTTTTTTTTTTTGCATTTGTAATTGTATCGTTAAGCAGCCCTTTTTTTTTTTTTTTTTGTTAGCTGTCGTTTTAAGTTTTATGATTTCATTACATAGAGCAGGATTTATTTGGACTTTAATACTCTTCTCACAGTCCAGTAAACCAGCAAATTTTGGGTAAATGGTGGTTGATGAGGAGGCCAGGCCAGCAGCTGAACCGAAGGCACAGGGATGAGAACATGCTTGGAACATACGTTATCTTCAAGTTCTCCAAGCCTTGTGGTGGGAACTGGTATAAATTTCCCAAATTTCTCTTAGGGAAACATCTGTATAGTCACTCAGTTACATGTGGGGGTGGGGTGGGGGAGGTAGAAAGGGAAGTATAATTTGAATTTTTTTATCTTTTTGCATTTTCAAGTTCTTGAGGTCTTTAATGGACATTGTTGCTATCTATCAAACATGAGGGAATGAGAGTTTCAAAACCCTAAACACCATTCCCATAAAGCAATTTGCTTTTTATTCTTATAGGACACCCATCCTGTCTGAAATTTTGTCCTGAATTAACAACAAATGTAAAGGCCTTAAGGTGGCAGTGCATCGAATGCAAGACCTGCAGTGCATGTAGAATCCAAGGCAAAAATGCAGTAAGTATGGCTCTCCATAATCCATCAGGTAAATTGCTGGTTTTCAGTGTTAAGGTTTTTCATTTTTGTAGACTGGTGCTCTTTTCCTTTTAAAGATTTAAATACATCTGATGTCAAATTTCAACACAGATCGTTCTGCCCCTTCATTATATTTTATTATTATTAATCAGATAATAGAAGAATTTGTGGCCTTTTACAGCTGGTTTCAGGTTCAGTTACTCTCTAATATGTTATCTTACAGGATAATATGCTTTTTTGTGACTCCTGTGACAGAGGATTCCATATGGAGTGCTGTGACCCCCCACTTTCCAGAATGCCAAAAGGTGAACTTTTAAACCATAGTAAAAATCTGTTTTATTACATACTCATTAGCCTTGTCCTGCTCAGAGGTATACAGGTTCCGTAAGCATTTATTCATCCCTCCCACCTTCCTTATACTTGTGGGTTTGGCATAGGTTGTAAACAGAGGAGTGTAAAAGCATTTAGTTTGCGGGTAGTGTATATAATAAAGACTCAGATAATTCCGGCACGGGGGGGTGGGGAGGGTGGGGAGAAGAGTGTTCCTGTCCCAAAACCATTTCCTTATTGGAATAAGTTTAGATTAGGTAGGTCTGAAGTTTAGAACATTCTCCATATTATTCAGTACCGTGTTCAGAAGTGAGAACTTACCTAGTTTTGTATGATAGTTGTAATGATGTCTCCAAAGTCCTACTACAGGAGCCATCTAACTTTTCTTAGCCATTAGTTGATAATTTGAACTTGAGCATCTGAAGTATTTTACATGAATATATTCATATGGCATATGGATTTTTGTCTCTATTGTGTAAGTAAGGCTAGCTTGGCCTCTTTTTCTTCACTTTATAATCCATTCAACATTAAAAATAACTGCCTCTCTATAAAATTTATTTATTTTTTATTGTGAAAGTTTTAGTAAATATAGATTGACAAAAAGGAATAAGAATGATCAGTTAGAAATTCCTTCCCAGCTCTCTATACACCTTTTTTAAAAAAGGACTTGGAACATTCTATACATGTTTTTGTAATCTTATGTTTTTTCCATCTTTATGAGATTCTAACAACCCCACATCATTAAATCTTCTCCTGAACACAGTTTTTAACGAGTGCAAAGAACTCCAGAGTATAGAGCAGGGGTTACAAACCTGATGACTATGTACCTCAGTTAGGCATTGTTGGTACTACATATATTTTTAAGACTTCTAAATGTATGACAGGCGAGCTGGTACAACATTTTTATAATTTTTAATTTGCATCCTTTAGGTGGAGGATCCATGTTCAAACTTGTCCCAATTATCACTCCTCCCTCTTGTCTTGAATTCCAGCTTGCTTCAGTCATATGTATTATTGCTGGGTGGCTTCTGAATATATTTGATTTTGCAACCCCATGTATAAACAAACCCTAACTTACCTAACCAAGTCCCTATGGTGGACATTACAAATGTTTTCAATTTTTTCCATCCACAATTATTTCCTTAAGATAAATGCCTAGGGGAGGAATTGCTGGATCAAAGGCTATGTACATGAAAGGTTGTATCAGTTTTCAGACCGACCACCAGTGTGTGAGAATACCTGTTTCCCTGTATTATGACCAACACTCACCATTACTATATTTCATTGAGTCTAAGACACATTAAAAAAAAATCAGATACTGTTTATAATCAATAGTGTCAGAATCGATGAAATACAGTGCTCTTATTTAAATGTGTACCAATTTGATAATAGAGAAAAAAGATGTCTGATCATTTTTTTCTTTAAGCGGTGAGATTGTGAACGTATTTTGTGTTTGATTATTGGCTGTTCGTATATCATCTTTGTAAAATGCTTGGTTTTACCCATTAATCATTTTTCTCTTGATGTTTTCACCTTTTTCTTACTGATTTGTAGAAGCTTTTTATATTTTTATGTAGTCCAATCCATGAATCTTTGTCTTTATGGCTTCAGTCTTAAATGTCAGTCATGCTAAAATTAAATAAATATCCACATATTTTTCCTGGTACTTTTAACATTTAATTTTGTCATAATATTCATCTGCCCAGAATTTATTTTTATAAAGGATAGGAAGTAATTCTTTTCCTTCCATATAGATGGCTGTTTGTTCTATCACCACTTCACTGAGTCATTTCATCCTTTCCCCACTGACTTGAAATACGACCTTTTGATATGCTAAACTTTTCTATAGGCTTCAGTTTTTTGATCTAAAAATTCTTGTCCAGTGACTTATTTCCCTATGCCAGATGTATAGTTTTAATTATTGCAGCTCCAGAGTACTTAAAAATTCTGTTTTAAATCATAAATTATATTTTATACTGATTTTTTTGTTGTTGTTTTTTGTTTTTTAGTGTGGAAGATTTCCAGAAAGAAATAAAACAAAAAAAATTTTTACCAGAAATTCCAAAAACTATTGGCTTGAATATGTCTCCCTCTAATCGAAAGATATATAATATCTGACAGGATTGGGTTTTCCTGTGTGTTTATGTGGTGGAGGGAGGTTTGGTGACATGTTGGGAAAAGCTTCTAGGAAGGGTTCGGGATAGGGGCACCCTCTGCTCTCACCACTGTGACCCTGGAGGGGAAACTGATCTTTAACGAGGGCTTCCTGAGGAGGATGACACAAGGGAATGACCTACCTTCTGGAATGAAAGTTCTACATACAGGCATCCTTGGGCAGCTTGTTTCAGCTGCAGTTTATATATAATATCTTCTCCTAAAATGAAACATTAAAATATTTTTCTCATATATATATTAATTCAGGGATGTGGATTTGCCAAGTCTGCAGACCAAAGAAAAAGGGAAGAAAACTACTTCATGAGAAAGCTGCACAAATAAAACGACGATATGCAAAACCCATTGGACGACCGAAAAATAAATTAAAGCAACGATTGTTGTAGGTTGAGATCTTATCAAAAGAAATCTTTTATGTTCTGCTTTAAAATATAGGCGATTGTAACCCCCTTAGATTCCATTAACTTTTTAGCATCATTCTACAAACTCGGGATGAGGAATAGTTTTCCTTTTATATAAGCTGTGGAAATTTTTTGAAAATAACATTTTTAATTACAATTGGCATTTGGGGATCTTCTGTTGGCAGTATCTGTGATGCTAAGTGACATTTTTCAAGCAGCAGGATGGAAGCAGAATGTAAGAATTGGAAACAATCATTCTGCTTACTTTATTACTGGCTGAGCATTAGAAGAGCTTAATTATATAAATATTTTTATGGAGATTTTAAAACAAGAGAGGGATTTGTTCACATCTATAAGTGAATCTCCTGTCACTCCGGATAGCATTTTAGAAAAAAATACTTCTCTTTTCTGGTGCTAATTTAGTGTTACAGCATCTAAGATCCCTTTTATGAAATAGGAGCTTCTGAGAAACATGTAAATGACTGTCCCATGTTTGCACACAAAGAGTTAGAACCATTCGGTATATGCACATGTGTGCAGACATACATATGAAATGATATATTCGCAGTTGCCTGCACATCTGCTGTGATAACCTTATTTCTACCAACCTGTTGCCATTAAAGCCCAGTAGAACATTTAGCAAGAATTAGAAGTAGAGAATGGATAAGGGGAGAAATGGATGTGTAGGGTTGATGATCTACATGAAATAAGGAGTTGAATACCTAAAGTAGTTCTATCAGTAAGACCATCTTAGTTCTATCAATAAAAGCATCATCTGTTTCTTGAAGCTTAGGGTCATTGTGCTGTAGAAATGAATAGATGCTCTGCACACACTATGAACAAACACCAGGTCTTCCTTACTTTGCTACACTTATCCCTAATTTTATCTGAAGCAATTCACTACCTTACCTGCTCTCAGAAAAACCATCTTCTCCTGCACCTTTGTCTTCCAAAGTAGAAATAGAAAATGCATGTTCCTTCATAGTGGTTTTTTTTTTTTTTTTTTATGAAAGCCCTTTAACTGGTGGACATTTTTAAATGGAATCTTTGTTAATTTCTCGAGGCAAACATGAAACATTTATGAATAAAATCTTTCATATTAGCATCATTTGAAGTAGAAATTATATGTTTTTGCATTCATCCTGTGTAAGCATTGTTCTCAAAATGGGACTGTATCCTCGGGGCCCAATTAAAAAAACCAAATTAGGATATAAACTTTCTAAACAAAGGACACAGCTGAAAATTGCATCTGGCACCAGTCCTAACTTTTTGTTTGTCCAAAATTGTCCTTTGAGCTTAGGAATTTTTAAGACAGTCTAGGGAGCTTTCCTTTTTACATGCTTTATAAGCATCTTATCCTTTCTGGGCAATCGATTCCAGATACAGTCCAAATGCAGCATTCTAATGTGAAACATTTTAGCTCGGATGATTGTTTATTGGTAACCCTCACTGTGACACCAGAAATCTCCAGTGTTCACCTGATTTGGCTGTATCCGTGGTGTCAGCCAAGGCTCCTGGCAGCAGAGCTGCCTCACATGAGCCCAGTAGCTCACCCAGCTGATCCACACCAGAATCCACTGCAGTTGACTACTGATGCTGTTTGTTAATGTACACGATGACCACTAAAATGCGCTCTTCTATTTGTAATTAAGATATTTTGATAATAAATCTCATATCATTTTCAGGCTTCCATTTCTTCATTACGAGCCTTCAGCTAAATTGATAATTTTTAAAGTGAATTCTTGGGCCCCAGCACTGCCATAATTCACATGCAAATGTTTCTATTGAATAAAATTCTGCTGCAAGATGGGTAGCTTTCCAAGCCCTAGCCTGAGGTGAAGGCAGGCAGCTGCTGTTCCTCTAAGCAGCTGTGGTAGCGGAGGCCTCTGGTCTCTATTGACCACACAGCTGGATGGGTAGAACCAGCCTCCAATGAGCTGAAATAGTTTATAAAGATTCTGATGCCAAGTATCTGATAATGACCATGGTAAATGTGCTGCTTCTTCACCAGACTTTCCATGTCATGTCTGACCTGCTGTAGCTTTTCTTTAATCATTTCTTCAGTTTTTGCTATTGTTGTCCTTTTTTCAGCAATATTTTATGCTGTAATTAATTGTCTCCTCTACTTAGAGAGTATTATTGGCTATCTTATCATCCTAAGCATTAAACTGCTGAGAGGAAGAGGATATCTTTAATGTTTTCTTTAAAAAAAAGTATTAATTTATAGACCTACCCAAATTCTATTTATATAAATTTTCTAGTTGAGTTAAAATTGCTTCACACCAGAGATTAGATAAGCTTATTCTTTCACTTCTAGGTAATGCTTATGACTTATGTCCTTTAATACTTTTTAAAAGACCTAAGAAATCATAATTACTTGTGACCACACAGGGAGTAACATTTTTATTTAAGTATAATGAAAGCATTGCGTTGTTCTTTTAGTCTCTTCAAGAATTTCTTCCTTCTCTTGCCCTTGGGTCCATGTGGCTTCTTCCAGGCCCTCTTGGATGGGCACTGGGAGAACCATGACATGCACATGTAGTGGCTGCTACCTGTTTCAGCAGAGAAACACGTAGACAGAGGCGGGGACACACACATACACACACACACACACACACGCACGCACACTTCTTAGGGTTGCAGTTCAGCTTCTTAAGTTTAAGCACATTGAATGCATCTAGTTGCTATAAATTTGTTTTAGCTACCTTTATAATTCTATTATTAAATGCTGATACTATTCTCTAAATTTTTGCCTAGGTCTGTAACCAGTGATGAAGGATCCATGAATGCATTCACAGGAAGGGGGTCACCTGGTAGGGGTCAAAAGACTAAAGTCTGTACCACACCTTCATCTGGTCATGCTGCATCTGGGAAGGACTCAAGCAGCAGATTGGCTGTTACAGACCCCACTCGGCCTGGTGCCACCACCAAAATCACCACCACCTCCACCTACATTTCTGCCTCTACACTTAAAGTTAACAAGAAAACCAAAGGGCTCATTGATGGCCTTACTAAGTTTTTTACACCATCACCTGATGGTCGCAGATCACGAGGTGAAATAATAGACTTTTCAAAGCACTATCGTCCAAGGAAAAAGGTCTCTCAGAAACAGTCATGCACTTCTCATGTGTTGGCTACAGGTACCACACAAAAGCTAAAACCTCCACCTTCTTCACTTCCACCCCCAACCCCCATCTCTGGTCAGAGCCCCAGTTCACAAAAGTCCAGCACTTCCACTTCTTCTACCTCTCCCCAGAGTTCTTCTAGCCAGTCCAGTGTGCCCTCTTTTAGCAGTCTTACTAAGAACAGCCAGCTGAAGGCACTCTTTGATGGACTTTCTCATATCTATACCACTCAGGGACAGTCTCGGAAAAAGGGACACCCAAGTTATGCACCACCCAAACGTATGCGTCGTAAAACTGAATTATCTTCCACGGCAAAATCTAGAGCCCATTTCTTTGGAAAAAGAGATATTAGGAGTAGGTTTATTGCTCACTCCTCCTCCTCTAGCTGGGGGATGGCTAGAGGACGTATTTTTAAAGCAATTGCTCACTTCAAGCGAACAACTTTCCTTAAAAAGCACAGGATGCTAGGCAGATTAAAATATAAAGTGACCCCTCAGATGGGGACCCCCTCACCAGGGAAGGGGAGCTTGACAGACGGAAGGATTAAACCTGATCAGGATGATGGTAAGCAAAAGGTCAAAGCTCCAACCAAACCTGCGTCCCGTCCCTTTCTCCCCAACCCCGAAAAAAATCAATCAGTCAATTCCTATTTGTCACATAGGTCTTAGCTATTTCTCTTGTTCTCACTTCACTTTCATACAGAAGCAGTGAAACTTTGACCTTTTCCTGATGCTGACTAAACCTCCAAAATGTTTTTTCCAACTAATACTCTCCCCCCTTTTATTATTTATTTCCATCCGTAGTGACACTAGGACCCCCCCAGATGCCTTCATAGTGTCGCTGATGGCTTTGTGGTCCCGCATGAGTAGCCACTGTCACGCTTCTGCCATGTACTTTGCCATGCCGCCTCTTCAGCCACAGCGCTGCTTGCTTGTGTGCTGTCAGTGATTCCAACAGGGGGGATCCAGCTCCTCATCTCAGCCCTCTCTGCTCCATCGCTTTCTCATGACCAAGTTCATTCTGCTTCCTTCTCAACAGAGCGCGATCTGTGATTCTGTGAAGTGTGCTTTTGGGTGTGAGTGTGTCTGTGTGTGTATTCACTGTAGGGAGAAAACTGATTTCATGATTTCATTGAACAAATTGGCCCGTTACATTTGCTACCCTTTATAAAACAAAAAAAAAAAATAAAATAAAATAAAAAAAAAAAACAAAAAAAATATGTCATTTTGACAAAGTGGTAGATTTTTTTTTTAATCTCGAAAGGGATAATGGGAATTCTATAGCTAGACATTGATATAACTTCTAATATCGGTTGAAAAATATTATTTTGCTTTGTATGGCTCTTACTTTCCCTCATTTATTTATTGAAACTATAAAAAGATGACAGTGGTAACTCAAATAAAAATTTGGGTGCAGCAGGGAAAGGGTACTGCTGGATCTTTGAGCAGTGCTTAGACATAAAAGCTTATAAAGCTTAAAAAAAATCCCTATTTGCCCACTATGCTAATTTGGTACCATTTTGGTAATATATGGTGGTTACTCAAGATTCAAGTCAGTGAATGCACTTTCTGCTGGTTTTAAATGACAGATACTGAAATCAAAATAAGCATCAAACAAGAAAGTACAGATATAAATGTGATTGGAAACAAGGATACCGTTACAGAAGAGGATTTGGATGTTTTTAAGCAGGCCCAGGAACTTTCTTGGGAGGTAAGGCCAGGATACCACATATTATAGTAATAAGGATAATATGTCATTTTTATATATGTGACTATTGATGAATTTACTGCTTTGATTTTATAAGAACCCCTCCTCAAAATCCTTTGCAGTCCTTTAACTATTATCATGATTGTTTTTGTTGACTGCAGATTCAAAAACAGTGACTTTATAGAGTTGTCTCCATGCTCAGAAGTTGGTCAGGGCTCAGCTGGTCTCACAAAATACAACTAGCAGTAGTTGAGGCAGCTTTGGAAAAATCCTTCTCCGTGTGAAGAAACAGATTTCTGATGACTTATGCTGAAATTTAGAAAATAGCAGTTTTAAATGGTTAAAAAGAACATCGCTTTTAAATTTACCAATGGTTCTTCCAACACAGATGGCCAGCCATATGAAAAATGTCTCGTAATTTTAACACTTTGGCATTGATTAAGACAATATTGTGTTGGATGATCAGTTATAATCACTTTTATTTTCATTGTCCAGTAATTTGTTTAAATGCTTCCACTTAAAATAGTAACTCTAGTTAGTTTATTGTCACCAAAACAGGGAACAGGTAAGGCTTTTGGACTTTCTGAGGACAGATTTATTATGGAGCGTGGATTTGCTATGTCAGTAGACCACATTCTGTTTCTATGGCAAACTATTCACAGATAGTCCTCTCTACTCAACGTCACTTTCTTTTTAGTGCGAGGAGGGGCTATCTGTAGGCTCTAAGGCTTTATTTTTAGTAGCAGCCACTTGGGCTAAATATTTGTGACAGTTTCTAATTTAAGGGGCTATTGGATATTTCCATTCCTCATTCTGTCCCATCAGTATACTTTGTAGTGTTTTCATTTGGCAAAAATAAATGTCAAAAATTCCCCTAGTTTTTAAAATTGGAAGTCCTTAAATATTTTCAAATTTTTAGCCTACCTCTGGCATTCATAGGTAGACTTTGATGAACAACATGCCATTATCTGAAAGGCACTGTTAAATGTGAAGCCCCTTCTTTCCAGTGCAGTAACACTGGCATTTCACTCAAGAACATTTCTTGCCTGTAGCAGTCACTCTGCTACACGCGGGCAATAACACAGTGAATCAGGCAGGCAACATTCTTAACCTCATGGAGCTTACTGCTTGGGAGACAAGATGGATAGTAAACTGCAGACTTCCCCAGTTGATGATACAAGAACAGTTGGGATCACTATTACTTCACAAGAGTGTCTAACAGCCGGGTCATCTTCTAATTTACTCAGTGTTACTGCATTGCACCAGGCCATTAAATTCAGGTCAATGGACATTTGCATGTATTTACCTTGTACTCATTTCCTGTCTTGGTAATACTGTTTCATAGGGTATTTGTTTATATATGAATCTTCTGCAAAGTTGATTGTTATTTTACAAGGCCCTCTAATGTGTTTTCAACAACATGAAAATTCCCTCATGAAGATGAATGTTCTGTCCTTGATAGGTTTTCATGTCCACTGGTGAAAGAACCAAAATATAAGTGAAGAAATCTTCTTCTAATACATATATTTTATTTCCTTCCTTTTCTTTTTCTCTGACAGAAAATAGAGTGTGAAAGTGGAGTGGAAGACTGTGGCCGGTACCCTTCTGTAATAGAATTCGGGAAATACGAAATCCAAACCTGGTATTCCTCGCCTTACCCACAGGAATATGCAAGGTAATGGAACAGCCCAGAAGGTATATAACTTGAATGTCATATATGTGAGGAAGGGGAATTCTCAGTTCTGAAGCAGGAATTAGATGGTTTTCAGGACATAAATTTTGATAGTCAAGTATAAGCGCTTCCAAAACTCTTACTTTTGCCAGCATCTTTTTATAGTAGTGTTCACTAGTCTATGTAAACTCCTTCCACTCCTTGTTGCACAGGCGTTGTAAATTTTGTCTTTGAGCTTCTAAGTCCATGCTTTCTCTCTGGTTAATTGGACAAATATTGTTTGTGTATGAAACCAAATAAGGAGAAAAAACACTGGCCATTGTAAAATATTTGGTGGTTTCTTCTCATTTCCCTGTTTATTTTCCTAATTAGGCCTGTTCGTTTTATCTCTGATTTCTGACATTTTGTTTTCAAGTTTTTTATAGAAATGTAGCAGAAGATAGAAAAATGAAAGGAAGTAGGTGGGAGTGGGTAGCCTTAAGAGACCCTTCCCCAAATCTTTACTTTTAGAGCCATTTGTGATACCTTGTTAAAAATGAAGAGAAAATAATGATCCTGGAGTTTTCTTTTGTCTTGAACTAAGATTAGCTGTGAAATTGTCTTGAACTAATATATCTAAAAATGGGTAACTTGTGAGTAGATTTCTTCCTTCAGATACATCAAGATACACTTTATTAGTATTTTCTCAAATGTTTTAGGCTACAAAGTTTTGGCCATCACAAACTTGCTTTTCTTCTGGAATAGATCATTGTCCTTTCCTCCACCATGAAGGTGTCTGGCCCATCATCTCCTGGAGGAAACAGGGAGAGTGTTTTAGAAGTTAAGTGGCAGAGTAAGATTAGTCAGGAGCCTTGGTTTCTCTTTCTAGCTTGTATCACTTGTCTGTGTCTTCTTCTTTTTTTTTTCTTTAAGATTTTATTTATTTATTAATGAGAGACACAGAGAGAGAGAGAGAGAGAGGCAGAGACACAGGTACAGGGAGGAACAGGCTCCATGCAGTGAGCCCAATGTAGAACTCGATCCTGGATCCCAGGATCATGCCCTGGGCGGAAGGGAGGTGCCAAACCGCTGAGCCACCCAGGGATCTCCTTGGCTGTGTGTTCTTGAACAATTTTTTGAAAACACTTCTGAGCTTCAGTTGGTTTAGGTAATCATAAGTCAGGTGTTCTGAGAGCTTTGAGTAAAATTTGTATATAACTCCAAGGTTCGAAATTACAATTATCTGAGTCTGTAGCTAACTCTCCCCAAAACCATCCTACCAATTTACATACCCCAAAGACTTCAAAAAGTGCTTCTAAACATTTTCTTATAATTCTAGCAATGTGTTAAAGTGTGATAGGGCACACATTAAAAATGTTATAATTTTAAAGGTTCTCAGAAAAAGTCATCACGGGGGAGAAATCTGTTTGTATAATGTTATTCAGAGTCAGTAGAATTGGTAGAAACAAGATCTTTTGATTTTTCTACATTTATTGCTTCAGATGATAGATCAGAGATAAATAAATGATAGATAGATAGATAGATAGATAGATAGATAGATAGATAGATAGATAGAATTATGATAAAACTTTAAAGTTACCTCATCCATCAATAGATGTGTTAACTAACTTCTAGGACTTCTCTGCCTTATATGTACACAGATCACTTTTGAAAATAATGAACTCACTTCCATCTGAGTAAAAGATGATTACAGTTACATCATTGACCATATATACTACTGACACTATGACATTAAATTTGAAATTTGAAAAATATTCCTGTTTACCTGACAGCAGGCCATCCTTATTGTTGATTTTTCAAGTAATGGTTCCAGGTCTGAAAATCTTTTTGTCTGTACAACATTTCTGAGGAAACAAATGATTTGTTAACCAAAAAACGGCAGCAAATATTATTATATTGAAAAATAACATAAGGTTTGTATGTTCTCTTTACTGCTGACTTTCTGTTTTTCTTTTTTTGAAAATACTATTATACAGGCTTATTATGACTTGGAGAGAATTGAACAATATTTAATAATTTTTTCCTTGAACACTATAACCAATCTGATAAATTCTTTGATTTTAAAATTTTAACAGATTACCAAAGCTTTACCTGTGTGAATTCTGTCTTAAATATATGAAAAGTAAAAATATTTTATTAAGACACTCAAAGAAATGTGGATGGTTTCATCCTCCAGCAAATGAAATTTACCGAAGGAGAGACCTTTCAGTATTTGAGGTAAGCATGTGTAAATTAAAAGACTCTGCTTTTGAGACCTAGTACTTCCAATTGTTGATCATGTACTAATTTGTTTCTAGAAGGTGCACAGTATATTTGATTTTGGCATTCAAATTTAGACTGCTCTTTAAACTATCTCCATGTTTTGGAATGTTTAACCATACTGAGCAACCATTTAGATTGATGATGAATTCCTACTTCATCACATTAACTTTTTTTGTCTTTCCCCAAATCCCTGTCTGCACCAGATATATTCACCAGTGAATTTATGATCTTCTCAGCTCTTTGTAAATTCTACTTTCTTTGGCAGGAGAAATTAGCTTTGTTCAACAGCTCCAGCCAATGTCTGGCAGGTGCTCACTCTTCCAGGGAATTGAGCAGCTGTACATATCTTCTCAATACACAGCCACCTGTGTTTCCATCCATTTCTTGGCAGGGTGGATAATCCTTTTGGTGAGACCCCAGCAGATGTTGGGACTGCCCCCCTCATCTGGGTACATGGCCACCCCTGGAGAACTCTGCTATTCACAGGAACCCCTTTTGGCCACGTGTTTGTCATTGTGATGTCTTAAAGACAGTTTGTGTGTTCAGAACTGATTTAGTAGCAAAAGGTCTTTGCCTGGGTATAATTTCATTGTTTAATCATGTTCTATTGTCAGTTTCAAGGGTCCAGTTTAGTTGTGTCACTTGTACCTTGAGGGGGCTGTTCCTTTTGTGTTATTGCCTCTTCTCAGGGATTCTTAATTCTCACCTTTATTCTTGTTACTCCATTTGAGCACTTCTGTTAACCCTGCCTAGTTCCCTTCTCCTTACCCATTGTGGCGCATTGTTTTCATGCACGGGTGCTCAGAACAAGCCTTTCTTGCACAGCAGACATGATGTCTTTGTTTCTCTGCGATACAGTTTTACATTCAGTGTCTCTATTTTTGAGTTGTTCGGACTGAAATGTAGTGTTCTGCCCCACATCTTACTTTAGTTCTGGTGTGTAATGTCTTGCATTATATTTGATAGAGGGGAGGTCATACATAGGTACCTCTCACAGAGAAGCCAGGGCCCGCTACTTTTTCTTTTTTTTTTTTTTTTTTTTAATATTTATTTATTTATGTTAGTCACAGAGAGAGAAAGAGAGAGAGGCAGAGACATAGGCAGAGGGAGAAGCAGGCTCCATGCACCGGGAGCCTGATGTGGGATTCGATCCCAGGTCTCCAGGATCGCGCCCTGGGCCAAAGGCAGGCGCCAAACCGCTGCGCCACCCAGGGATCCCCCCGCTACTTTTTCCAAAGGCCAATTAGAAAACCTAGTCATTCCAGCTGCATCTTAGGATTTTTTTTTTTTTTAAAGACCCTCTTCCTGGTTTTATTAGGATCTTTTGATAAGCTTGAAGGAAGAAGGGTATTTTTGCTGGGAAGATTTAATGATATATTAGTTGTTTCTAAAGGATAGGCAAAGAGTTTCTCAACCTGGACACTATTCACTTCTCACACTAGAAAATTCTTTGTAGTAGGGGCATCCTGTGCATTGGAGAGTGTTCAGTAGCATTCCTGGCCCCTACCCTTTAAATGCTCGGAGTATCACATTTCTTCCAGTTGTAACAAGCAAGATTTTCTCCAGACATAGTCAGTGTTGCTTAGGAGGCACAGTTGACTCCCACTAAAGATCCCTGGGCTAGAAGGAAAGCTGAATGCAGGTTGTTTAGCTAGTCCTGGGATGCTACTCACTCAGCCCCAACTAGGTGAGACAGCAGAGCTATTCTCATTCGAAGTTTAACTAATATCACAAGTTCAACTTTCTTATTGGCTCCTTCCTTCACACCTTGGATCCTTTCTTATAACCAAAATGAAATGAAAATCACTGTTTCGTTGTTTCCTGAAGGACAAAACATATTGCTGCCTTTAAGTAACAGTTATGTAAATCAGCATGAATCTACTTGTGGGGTTTAAGGTCTCAAAAATCCTGGGAGAGACTTAAGAGTCAGTTTTGGTAGTCTGATAGCAGTGGTCCACTATTTCAGGGCAGGTGCTTTTGAAGCATAACGGAGATCAGGGCAGGAAAAATGAAAAAAAAAATTAATAGAGTCTGTACATAAAAATATTTGAAGGAACTGGATTATCTGTGCCCAGGTCCCTATTCTAGAATCTGAGTTAATATTTAGAGAACAGCATATAGGAAACTTTTTTCTTAGCAGTTTCTTGGATAACCTCTACAATTAATGAAGAGTAATCATAAATTAATACTTTCCTGTCTTTATCTCTGTTGAAAGCATGCGTTTTAGACCTTACACAGCTATTAAGAATTTGCTTCAGCATTGTCCTCTCTCTGTTTTTCTGGCTCATGGACACATACCTCTCTGTCTTTCCCTTTTTTGTAATGTACTGCCATTTCCGAAAGGACCATACTCTCAAATACATAAAAACTTCCTTTAATTAAAGTGAGAATTGTATCCTCTGTGTCTGTTGCCCATATTTGATTATGTTGCTATGTGTGGGACCTAGGTTTCATCCAAGGGAAATAGTTATATGAAGTCTAAAAATAATTTGTGCAATATGAGAACCTGTATGGTCCACATGAGACTGGTGAACGGTCAAGTTCATTGTTACAGAGTTCTGGTTAGCAAATATCCATTTCCCCTAAGAATAGTGCTAGGGAAATTCTTGAATCTGCTGTGCTTTTGGTTTTCAACAAGTAACTACATTTGATCAAAGAAATTGGCATCTGTGCCTAGCCTCCTGTCTATAACCATCAGTATCACAGCTTGATTCTTTTATTTTAAAGAGAAGTAGACTGTAATCATGGTACTTACTGTAGGTTGAAATTCATCTCACTTTCTCTGTAAGTATTCCCAACATAGAAATTTTATCTCTTCCAATTATATTTAAAATGATGCTTGGTATAAAACCAAAATGGAATCCTCTTTTTGCTAATCTACACTTCTGAGGAATCAGAATAATACTGTTCACCTACTTTTACGTGAAGTCCTTTTGAAGACAACATAAAGTTTAACTTACTTGAGTGGTATTTTGATGTGTTTACATTTCTTTAATTCAGATTTACTTTGTTCAAACAGAGAGGACATGTCTGATTGTTTTTTACTTCTGGTAAATTGCAAATAAGAATGACTCTTTTGTTAGTGGTTTCAGCTTTCTTCAGGTAACTTAAAGTGATTTAATCTAACTTAAATTTACCCTAATTTAAGAGAAAAAGTGGAATTCTTATTTGCCAACTGACAGCTGTTTTCTGATTGACTTTATACTTGTTGAATGGAATATTTTAATCTCTCAGTTTGGGATTTGGAAATAAAATTATATACTTTCCAAAATACCGTTTAAAATAATTTTATATTGAGCAGTATTTTTATGTTAAATAATGTTGTCTGTTTCTCTTTGCTAGGTTGATGGGAATATGAGCAAAATTTATTGCCAAAACCTTTGCTTGTTAGCCAAGCTCTTCCTGGACCACAAAACGTTGTATTATGATGTCGAGCCATTCCTTTTTTATGTCCTTACAAAAAATGATGAAAAGGGCTGTCATCTGGTTGGATACTTCTCTAAGGTAAAACAAGAGCCAGTATGACCTTCATTTTCTTATTCAAAATGTTTTTGGTAGAGACCAATTCTTCGAACAGGGATTTTTTTTTTTATGACTATAATTTGAATGACTGTTACATGTTTCTGAAAAGCTCAGATTCTTGTTCAGAGCTTATTTTAAAAAACAAAACAAAAATAGTAAACATCGTGCCTAGAAAGTGTGTAAAGGACCTCAGCAGTATTTGCTGTCTTGACTGTCAGCAACCATGTAACATTATAATTGCTGTCTTACCACCTAGCATCTTTGATTTTTTAAATGTTAAGCTTATCCCCCCAACCCCCCAGTGGTGTCAACATGAAGGTTTTCAGTGTAGCATAGCATTTAAGAGATGGTTCTCATTTCTCCTCACTGTATTCCCTCTGTGATCATTAGTATTTCAGTGAGTTGGAACGTTGGCATTTGGACAGTCAAGGTGATACAATGTCTGTGTTTACTCTTTTGTCTTTTACTCTTTATGCCATTGTTTTAAGATCTAAAGCAGCCTCACCTTTTAGAAAGCCTAAGTATCTCCAACGGTTGGCATAGGGAAGCCCTTGACATACTGAGTGGATAGAATTTCTTTTTTACTCAGAGGCTTCTGATAATAACTCGTGTAATAAGGAAAAACTGAGTTTGGAGATATTTACCGGGTAATAAGCTTAATTTTTCATAGTCACCTGGGAGATAGTTTGATGTGCAAGGATGGTAACTGTAAGACTTCCATGCACACGGTTAAATGGTCTCAATCCTATATTTTATTTATTTTATGATATATTTTTGCATATGAATTTTAATGAATCTACTCTTGCATAAGGTGAATGAAATGCCTTATGGAAGTGTTATTTTCATGGAATATCAAAAGATAAGAGTATACAAGAAGGTTCTTTGCAGTTTTACTAAATTTTAGAATCCCCAGAGGTCATAAACAAAAATAGGAATAAATGACAGCATTCATGAGAAATAGCCTCAAAATTTTAATCCACAGATTTGGTAACAAAACAAAAGTTAATTTGCACATAACAGATTAAATGTTAGAGAATTCGCATTTCATGATAGATGATAGAGATGATAGAGAATTAACACAAAACAAAACAGTAAATAAGAAATCTATTTATATAATGTATAAAATTTCTTACCTTTTGTATTGGTTTATAAAGTTGTTTTTTTTTTTTTTCCAATGAGTTAAAAATGAATAGTAGTCATGAGGCATCTGGCTGGCTCATTTGGTAGAACATGCAACTCTTGGTGTCAGGGTTGTAAGTTTGAGCCCCATGTTGGGTATAGAGATTTAAAAAAAAAGAATGGTGTTCACGATTGGTCCTTCTTGTTAGAAAATGATGTTTCTTGGTTGGTTCAGTTGGTTTAAGCATTTGAGTCTTAATCCCAGGGTCATGAGTTCAAACCCCACATTTGGCTCCATGCTAGGTGTGGAGGATACTTTAAAAAAAAAAAAAGAAGAAAGAAAATGGTGTTTCTTTAAATGTGTCTGTGTTTAAATGTAGATGCTTAATGGTGCCTGCTGTCCTTATCTCAAATTGGCCTCTGGGTCTCCAGTTGATGGTGACTTAATGGTTTCAGTTTCTGCCTCTCTTCTCTTAGGGGACCCAGCATTTTACTTGGTACAAGCAAAACTTTTCTCACGTTGCCACAGTTTCTTTTACAGCAGGGCAGTAACTACCGTCATTTCTTACTGTGCATGGGAAATTCATTCTTTGGCAGTGTGGTAAAACAAAAATTCATCTTTAAAAAAAAAAACAATTTTAAAGTCTATCTAGACTAGATAGATGCAAATTAAACCATATTGTAATGTGTCAATTGGAGTGTGAAGGACTATGGCCCTTTGGGGCCATACTTAAACCAAATTCTAGAGATTATAGCTAGAGAATGGCCAAGATGACCTAGAAAAATTCAGCGTAAGTCATTACATACATATGACTTTCCAAGCAGAAAGTAGAGGACTCTAAAAAGGAGGGAAAGAAGAGTTATTTTATCCATAGATTAGAATTTAGCTGTGGTAACACGTGTTAGAGGATAGGAGTAGGGTGGACCGGAGGGTTGGGTTGGCTTACAAACTCTAAAGATAGGAGGAGTTTGGGACAAAGAAAAGAGTAGCAGAACGCATGAATCCTTTCAACCCAGAGTACATCTCTTTTTAGGTAGAGTGACTTATTTGTCTAATGTTGCAAAGAAGACTAATTATTTGAACACTTGCCTCTGATGTCCACATCCAGTGGACAATCCAGTTTCTTAGGGAAACTAACACACATTATTTCTTCCTTCTCATTTCTTAGAGGCTCCAAGGACAGCTACAAATGTGCAAATGTTGGGAGCACATCTTTTTCACAAAGAACTGTCTAATTCTGCCCTGTAGGGTTTTTTCCACAACAATTTCCTGTGATCTTTCAAATAGGTTCATTAAAGATCTGGGTGTTCTGAAGTAATTCTTTCATGTGGTTAGTACCATTTGTGGTCAGTCTTATTTGTGGTTTATATTTGGCCAGAGCATTCACAACCTCAGAAGCCTTTTCCAGATCGTCTCTGTGGAGGCTTTGGCTGCTTCTGTGTACTCTGAATAAAATATTGCTGCTCTGATGCCACATCCCATGAAAATTGCAAATTTTTCCTTAACTATAAGAACTGTTTCCCACCATACTCTTCCCAGTCTTCCTCCTGGTTTCATACTGTTGGTAATATTTTGGCCTCACATTTGTGCAGAGGCTTTGGGCTTTCCTGTTGCCCGTGTCTTTTTTTGTTGTGATTTGTTTTCCTGTTTGAGATGCCAATAATTTCTCTAGCTTTTTCTACTTTGACTTTTTATCCATAAGAGAAATGTATCTGTGCAGATCTACCTACACATATACAATTTTGGGTTCACTGGGGCATTTAGTCAAAGGCGGAAGACAGATTGCTGTTGAAGACTTGAAAGTTCTTTAGCAGGGGACCAAGCTAAGTCTTACCCTACCCTGCTGGTGACTCTGCGGATGGTTTTTTTCTCCCCCATATCCCAAGGTGTTTGAGCAAGGAGATCATTTCTTGCATACTGTCTGCATTCTGTTTCATTTGGCTCAGATTTACTTGGATTCTTTATTCATGTTTTCTGCGACCAACTTCCAAGTGTAAAGATATAATTGAGAGGTATGCCTGGAGTGGATGGTTGGTTCTTAGCTGATAGTTTGATTGATCATGATCAACACAGTAGGATTATTCTGCTTGATTCTGACCTAACTCATTGGCTCATCTTTGTGGACTCGTGTACAAGCACGGTGGCAGGTGTGGGGGAATTGCCCACTTCAGCAGAGCTCTGACATACTTGATCTGTTTCTCCTTCCCTCAGGAAAAGCTTTGCCAGCAGAAGTATAATGTCTCCTGCATAATGATCATGCCCCAGCACCAAAGGCAAGGATTTGGACGGTTTCTCATTGATTTCAGTAAGTGAAGTGCTTTACTTACTTTCATGATCCAGAGAGCTGATGGCTGTTAAAGGAAAAAGAGTTAACACATAAAACTTTATTTAACACACTTTGTTGTTTTTATCAGTAGATAAGAGGTTTTCTCGTCATATTTACATAGGTTAGAAAATCTTCCTCAAGTGAAAAATTTATTGCTGCTCATTTATTGTGCTCTAGGAAATTGAGACTAGATTTCTCGGCAGTGTCACTAGCTCACAAAGCCATTACCCTGAATGAACCTGCAGAATTACATTCCATTCCATGGTGCTCATGCTCATTAGCACCAGAAGAGGCAATTATTTGTGATTAAAGCTAACGGAAGTATTATTTAAAAGGATTTTCAGCTTTCTAAAATTTTACTGTAATCTTATCAGTACAGAGCAAGAAAGGAATATTTCTACATAGGAAAACAATCCTTTAGGTGGCTTATCCTTTGAGTCTTTCTAGTAGAAATAACTATCTCATTTTGTTAATTTCCCTTTTTCTATTATGGAAATTATTACAATGTTTTACCTAGAGGTTGCCCAGGAAACATTTTTTATACACATTTGCATCTTCAGAATCTCTTCAATTAAAATTAGAATGGTATTTAAAAGTATGCACCTTATAGGATAATGTAAAAAATATTGGTAGTTTTTTTCCCCCTTGTTTATATTATGTTTATATTATATGGGGTCTGTAAACGGAGCACTAAGGTTACATTGAAGGAATTCATTTCAAAATACCCAGATAACATGAAGGCCAAGCATCCATGATAATAGTAATTTCTGACCATATAAAAGTCTGTCACCAAGAACTGTGTGCTTCTTCATTACCAGACTGTAGTTTGTCTGACTTTAAACTGAAAGAAGGAAAATCTAGGAAATTACATAATCTTTGTAAGTTACATCAAATGCAAAAACCACAATGTAAAACGTGCTCTAGGAAAATCATGAAGACATGTGTTGAGTCCAAATCTATATTTCTAGATATTGACATATTATGGTTGGGGTATAAAATGACTGTATAGCAGTTTTAGATGGATTTGCACAATCTATTGACATAGAGGAGGTTGTTCTTTTTTTTTTTTTGAAGTATTTTTAGTGACTTTTTTATATTCAATTAATATTTCTAGTTATTAATTCATTATCTTAGTCTTATTTTTCATTTTCTAATCCAGTTCTCCCATGGAGGGCCATCTTACCAGGAAGTCACTGTTTTTATTTTACAGAGTTCTAAATGTAATCGGTTCTATGGGCAAATCCCTTTTTTTGTGTGTGGCCACCATTTATAAGTTGTGCATAAACATTATGGTTTCTGATGTGCATAGCAACCATCCAAGCCCTAAACTTTTGATACTTTTACCATTTGCATACCTACAGAATAAGTCAAACTCCTGAGCTCAGTATACAAGGTCTTCTCATACCTACTTCAGCTGAGTTTTTAAGGCTTTTTCATCTGCCCATCTTTTTTTCCTCAGACATTCTAAGCATGTTTCCATAATTCCCCTCTTTGTTTATGCAGTCCCTTTCCTGAAGTGATCACTTCCTCCTTCCCCAGCCTCAGTCTGTTCAGAATCCTACCCGGTGTTCAGAGCCGGCTCAGGAACCTCTCCTGTTTGTTTGATCCCGCCTCCTGGAGATCCATCTCATTCCCTTCTTAGCTCCATTAGTCTGTAACATAGCACTCAGACGCAACTCCTGTTTTTGTGGTGATAACTGATGTTTCCTACTTCCAACTGTCTATAAACCCCTTGGATACCTTCTTTGTTTTCAGTAGAACAGTATAATCAATAATCTGCATTCGATGTACTTTTCTTGATTTGAATGGAATCTCCAAGGTGATACACGGTACTGCCCATAATAATTTTCTACCTAAGGTTAAAAATAAAAACGGACAAGTACTAGCAGATAAAAACACAAGTCTCTAAATACAGTAGCATGTTGTTTGTACAGCATGATCTGGTACCAAGGCCTTTTCCTTAAGTAAACAACCCATGAACAAAGACGTTCCCTTTCAACCTTAATCTTTATGTTAAACATTTTAGTGAAAACTGTATTTGAGTCTGCTGTGTATCTTTAAAGAGGAACTGTGGAGCCCATTGAAACCTTTTTGGATGGCCCCAAGCCATCCAGACTAATGGATGATCATCCATTAGGGTATGTCTGGCAAGTACAGTGCTGAGGGTGTAACTTTTAGATTTCCTCTTTCCTATACCCTTGACATTGCCCCTACATTGGGTGGGTGAAGGAGTGGGGTGAATGATTTGAATAAAGTTGAAAGGGGCTTGATATTATTTCTTCAAAGAGAAGAAAACTGGGGAAAGAATTTTACAATACTCCATGAAAATGGACACTGGTGTAAACCCAATAGAAATTCCATTTAAAACCAAAAATAAATAAATAAAAAATTCCTTAGCCACAAAGGTTTTAAAGAAGATAGAGTAGGCTGCTGAAAAAATTGATAGCATCTCCTTCTTTGGAGTTACTTAAAATAATAGTAGATAAATATCTTTCTAGAATGATTTAGATCCAATCTTGCAGAGTAAGGAGATAAATCCCATGACCTCTCATAATCCTTGTCAACCTCATAATTCAGAACTCAGGGCAAAACAGATAACCAAGGTTACTGGATTTCTAAAATGTGCTGTTTTTTTTAAGGGACCTTTTAATGGTTAGGTTTATTTTATTTCTATTTTGTACATGAGCCTGGGGGTCTTTTGGTCTGTGGATGCATTTTCAGCAATTCAAATAAAGTTGTAAGGCAGGAAAATAATCTTGTCTATAGTAACTGCCAGTTTAGGAAACTGAGACAATAGAGCAGTAGGAGGAAAGCTGTAGCTGCCCAGCTGCCCACTTGTACACTAGAGTAGAGACATGGGTGCAGTATAAGTGTGTATATAAAGAATCACAAATCCCAAAGTTTGAACACTGTTCTCCAGGACAGTGCAGAGGGGGAATGGTCATCCATGGGACCAAATTCTGCCCTTGGGAGTTAGTTGTTGTCTCACACTTCCTGGAACAGCCTGTCTGGGGTTTGCCCAAGCTCGAGCTCCCCAGGAAGTCATTTGCAGAGCTTGGCCAAAGTGACAAACGGGTACTAACTCCTAGCCCACTCATAAACCACCTCTTGGGGTTTGTGACTCTTTGCTTAGAACTCAGGTGGGTGGTAGAGCTGTCAAGGTAGAAGTTGATAAGCATATCTGTTTTCTTCTGGAACCAGAGACTCCCTCTCTTCTTAGTCAGGAAATTTTTTCAAGTCCTCCCCATCTCTGTCTTGTCCGTGTGTTGCATGCACACGGGCAACATGCACACCCCAAACCCCACACCCCAGTCATGAGTTCATACTGCAGCCTGGCATTCCAGGTCAGTACCACCACAAGATTTCATCCTGTCTTTCCACATTTCCATATTTGTAACTCTTTTCTCTGACAGTGAGAAATTTGACTTCCGTTATCCCAATCTGTTTCCTTATGAACTCATCCCTAGACTACAGAGTAAGTAGTTTCATAATGGCTCACTCATACCACCTAGATATCCAAACCTCCAATCCAAACTAGAGGTCAGTATTTGTATTTTTTTTTTTTAAGATTTTATTTATTTATTCGTGAGAGACAGAGAGAGAGAGAGGCAGAGACATAAGAGGGAGAAGTAGGCTCCTTATAGGGAGCCTGATGTCAGACTGGATCCCCCGGCCAGGATCACACCCTGAGCCGAAGCATCTGATCAACCACTGAGCCACCCAGGTGTCCCTATATATGTTTGTTTTTAACTATCCAGAGTGTCTTTAGTCAAGATACTGTGTTCGATTGTTACTTGGCTTATTAGTTCTTTTCATTTCTCCCCCTTCAGTGTGGTTATATCATTCATTTAAAATACAGTTAGGATTGTTTGTTTCTGTTTGTTAACCACTTTAGTTTTCCTATATCCTTGTTGCCTTTCGTTTTTGAAACATAAAACATGATTCGCAAAGTTGAAACTACATTAAAGGGTGCACTCTGAGAAGGGTCATCCCCCTCCCCCAGTCCATCCCTGCAGGTCGCTGACCTCACTGGTTTTTCACGGATCCTTCCCGTGGTTTTTTCGTACAAATGAGAAGATGTGTATTTTCTAATTCCTCTTCTTTTCTTACATGAAAGGGAGCATACTATAGATAGTCTTTTACATTTTGCTTTTTTCCACTGAACAGTATATCCTGGAAATCACTCCATATTACTTCTTACAGATCTTATTGTTGTCTGTGATGGCATTGTACTCCACTGTGTAGTACAGTTTCTGTGTCCACTATCCTAGGTGTGGGCGTACAGGATGTTTCCAATATTTCATAGTTTTAAAAGTGCTGTAGTGAGTAGCCTTGGACATATTTTGACTGATACATTCTTATGTAGCAAGTTTGGTTTATTATATATGCTTTTAGTTCAGGACTCTTCTTGGCTGGGCAGTAGATAAGCTTGTAATGAATTGTCTTTTACTGAAGCCTCCAGAACCAGAACCCTGCCTAGGGAAGCAGGATGCAAAACCTATCCTCAGCTGACCCAAGGAAAGCAAACTGATTCAGCAGTAGGTTGCAGAACATTGTGCCAGGTAGTGGTGAAAGAAGTTGGCTTCAATAACTCACTGGTGTGTTTATTGTAAATGCATTTATCTGATTCTAAAGTGGATAATGGAGGAGGATAGCAAAGAATGACTTCATTCATTTCTTTACCTCTTCATACAACCTTTGTTGACAAGAGTAGAAGAAAGGATATACAATCATCTGGTCTTTGGATGGTCAAGGACATCTTAACCCTAAACCTTAAGGAAATGGAAGAAATTGCAAAAGAATACACAGATGGCTTAACAAGATTAAAAAAAATGTCTGTATGCTGAAAAGGATTAATATTTCAAAGCAAACATAATGGGAAAGATGTTTGCAACAAACATGCCAGGCAAAGCTTTGACAGCTCTAGTATTTAAACAAATATTTAAAAGGAAAGATTTGATAGTGTTAAAGCATAAACCTTAATAGAAAAATGAACAGAAGACATGAATGCAGAATGCTCAGAAAAGGGAGCTCCTTGTGGCAGCACCATTGCTGACATTGACTGAGGGCCTACTATGTCCCAGCTACTTTCCCAAGAGTCCAGACTCATTCAGCTCATTCAGTCCTTACAGCACGAATTGAGACCTTTTAATCTTGCTTTACAGGTAAGGAAACAAGGCACAATTACACGAACAACAAATGACGTAGCTGTAGTTTGAGGCCGAGCATTTGAACTCTTAGCCACTATGCTCCAAAGCCTGTCAAGTACAAAAGGCTAATTAGAATGCGAGAAAAGGGATGCCTGGGTGGCTCAGTGGTTGAGCGCCTGCCTTTGGCCCAGGGCATAATCCTGGAGACCGGGGATCGAGTCCACATCGGGCTCCCTGCATGGAGCCTGCTTCTCTCTCTGCCTATGTCTGTCTCTCTGTGTCTTTCATGAAAGGATGAATAAAATCTTTAAAAAAAAAAAAAAAAGAATGAGAAAAAAATTGTTGGTGATTTAAAAATGAAAAAATGAAAATTCAAATAACTGTAAGATTTTAATTTTTTTGGGCTACCAAATTAGCAAAGACTTTTAAATATAGCCAAATCTAAGTTGACAGAGGTAGACTGTTATATTTACACTGGAAAAAGTATAAATTGGTAGACATTTTCTAGAACTTTGACAGACTATATCAAAACATTGGAAAGGAATTTATTCTAAGGAAATCCGTATACTTTAATCAGTATGCGTTAATTTCATATTTAATGTTATAACGTGTTTTGTGTTAGTGTTTTAAATAGTGGACTTTCCTTTTCCTTTCACCCCCACCCCAAATATAGCAGTATAAACTCATAGTAGAAAGTTAGAAAAACATAGATCAAATACCAAAAGAAATTTAAGTCCCTCACACTTCTTTTACTCAAAGAGTTGATGTTTTGGTACATTTGTCTATCACAGTGTCCTTTTTTATAGTAGAAACAAAAATCTCAATATTCAAAAGTAAGACAAAACCATTCCCCTGACAAAATTATGGTACATCCATATAACAAATATTATTAGCTATTAAGAATTATGTTCTAAAGAATTTTTAATCAAATAAGATGCTTATGATAAATACATGGCTTTCAAAATTATACATATATATGTTCTCAGTTACATAAAAAGTATATGCAAAGAAGGGGAAGAAACAGACTTCTGGAATTAGAATTAAAGGCAATTTTTATTTTCTTATTCATACTTCCTGCCGTAAATAGAAAAAAAACTAATTTAAGAAGAATCCGCAAAGGCCTGACCTGGGGAGAAGCAGTGAGGATACGCAGAAACAAGGCAGGTATTTCCTGTTCTGCAGCAGCCTGACATGTGGGGCTGCTCAGTAAATGCTAGATGAATGGATGGATGAACTGAGGCTGGAAAGGTAGTGAGTGCAGCTTTGGCCATGTTGCCTCCACTGTGATTTTGAACATCCCTATGTAGCTTTCTTTCTTTTCTTTCTTTTTTTTTTTTCCTTCCTATGTAGCTTTCCTTGGAGTTTGGAGCTCAGTAGGGGAATTCATTAAAAAGAGCTCCTGGGAGTGGTGGGCGTAATGTGGCAGCGGAAACCTTAGGTATGGGTGAGGATAACCGGGGAGAATGTAGGGAGACAAGACTGAGGATGGAGTGCTTGAAGTTCCAACATGTTAGCAGCTAATAGAGGATAAAGGACTTATCAAGGAAACCAAAAAGGGTCCAGAAGGAGGAAGAAGATCAGGGGAGAAAGGTGTCAGGGAAGCCAAAAGAGGTCAGCATTGCAACAACAATAATCGTAATCCCAACTGACCTTTCTAGGGCACTCACTGTGTGTCAGGCACTGTCCCCTGCATCACACAGGTTAATTTGCTTCATCTTTGCAAAGACCTTAGGAGGTTGGTTACTCTTGTCACTAAACTTGTCCAAAAACCAGTCCCCAGCCAGTGTTTGGTGCCCACAGAAGAAGATTAAGATAAGGTTTAAGAAGTATACTTTGAAGGACTGTGGTGTATGTGGTTTTTTAAAAAGTGAATTCAGAAAGCTCAACCATCAAGGGCTGGGGGCACAGGAGCCTAGCTTTTGTCTTTTTAAACTACAGAGGCTGGAGCCCTGGTGGAAAGAAGACCAGGGAGCAGTGATGGGAAAATCAAAAAGTGATAATCCAGATAGGCTGTTTCATACAAATTCAGAAGAGGCATTTGATGAAATTCAACATTCTTTCCTAATTTAAAATAATCAAACATACTAACTAGAATTATAGGAATTCTAAATCTTCTCTTAACTTTTTTTCTTGTTTGTTTCAGCCTTTGCATAATCTTGGGGAAGCTTTTGTTAAGGGTAGATGACAGTGGATCCAAAAGTCTACAAACTTATATGTTTGGTTTTCTGAGACTCCCATATAGGCAAGAAGTTGATGAGTTATATAAATGATCCATTAACTGTACATTTAGGCCTTTTTTAAAAAACTAGCATCTGAAAAAAAAAAACTAGCATCTGTTTATTTGTAGATTAATCATGAAAGTTTGTAAGCATATTTAATTCTTGGCTTCCTTTATTCATTATTAAAATATATACAGTGTCTCAGGATTGTCCTTCATGGACTAGAACTCGAGAGGAAGAAGGCATGATTGAATGAATTAGGCACTCATTTCAGGAAGTATCCTTTGCTGACCTTTTCAGAGATTTCTGTTGAAATCTGGCTTTCAGGAGGCATGGATACTATTTAATAACTTGAGTCTGTGTTTGGTGAGTGCTGCTAGAAGATAAGACCCGCTTTGTGCCTACAAGTTATGACTTTGGTCATGCTGTAAGTGTGGCCAGTAATGTCCTTTGACTTCTTTCTTCTTTAAAATGGCACACATACACACATACCTGGATTTAAGAAAAATAGGAAATAGAGGAAACTTTTGAGGAAGGATGCCTCCGGATATCTAGTTTCTTTCTCCCTGAGAATTAGTGGGTTAATCTTCCACACCTTCATTCTTTTCCCCTTCTAGTTCTAATGACAGGGATCTCTCAGGTACCTAGAGAGGCCCAGGCTTGTCTTTTCTTGTAATTCTTGGCTGGTTTCCTGAGGAAGCGCTCCTTAGAACAAGAAAGTGTCTTCTGTCTGGTTTCCCGCTTCTAGCTCTCACAGCCCTTCTAAGTTCATCAAGCAGAATTAGAAAGAAAACCATGTACCTCATCTCTACCTAGAAGGGAGTGATGTTCAGAGGGTAAACCCATATCCACTCTCACAAAGAGAATACTTCTTCCCTGCGTCTTAGATGCTAGCTGCTGGCTTAAATGTTGTAATATATGGTACCTGGATTCAGGAATACATGTCATAGTAGTTGAGATTGTCAGCTAGCAACTTCCAGTTTTAATAGTCTGCCTTGAACAGACTACTTTAAAGGGCTGCCACTTACAAAGTTTTCAAAACATAAAACTAAAGCCTACCTTTAAGGAAAGATTTAGAGTTATTTCATCCTACCTGAAAATTGCTTGTTTGGAGCAAATTTTTGATATTGGCAGGCCTATCTGCAACGAAGTAGGCATTTTAATTTACGAATCCACTTGTCTGTGTACAATATAGCCATGTTTCCCCTGACTGTTGGTGAGCTCGAAGATGCTGAAATTGTATATGGGTCACTGACTTCTCTCTGAAAGCAAGTTGAGTCTAATTTCATGGGAAAGCAGATTCTTTCCAGGAGCTGGGTCCTGGCCTGACAGGCCCCAGTGACACATCCCACTTCTCTAACAAGGGAATGTCTGGATATCGCTGCACTTCCCAATGGGCAACCCAGGAATGGTTCTAGGTAGGCACAATAATACTGCCTTCAGCCTCCTGATGGCCAGCCCACCTCCTACTCTGAGCAGCCTCGTCCTTTAACCCCAGCGAAACATGTGAACTCTGTCTTCTCCATGATGGGGTGGAGGCCATGAAGCATGCACTTGGCATCAGTTCCCTCATAGGTAGGTCGCACTGTGAATATTTCACTTTCCCCTATTTCTGAGCCCTACAAGCCAAGAAGCAAAGGTGTGTCTTGAGGGACTGTGACATTGTCTCTTGGGGACATATTAAATGGTTGAAACCCTCTGGTTCCCTGTAAGCAAATTGAATGAAGGGGCTATAAATTTGACATGTGGTATTTATTTACTTATGCAACTTTTATTTAATGGTTTCTCTTTTGTCAGTGGCACTGACCATAAAAAAAAAAATTGCTAAAGGCCAAACACATGTAAAGCCATTTAGAAAGTTTCATGTGTCCTTTATGTATGTATTGGTTATTGCCGATTTCCTTCACCAGAAGTAAGAATCCTGGGGGATAGAGACTTTGTTCTCTGGGGCAATGTCACCTCCTGGAAGAGCCTGGCACTTAGTAGGTCCTTATTATTTGTTGACCAAATGTTGAATGAATTACCGTGCGAAAAGCTTTCTCTCTTCACACGTGATTCTTACGAAGAAGAATTGTATTTTATTAGAAGATAATCAGTCAGCTGTGGTTTACTTACTTCCATATGATGTCAGGTGTGCCCTGCTTCCTTTTGAGGGCCCGTGATTTTGTTCAGGCACAGCTTCTATCTAAGGATCGTTTAAGCTGCATCCGAAAGAAGATTGCCATTATCTACTATAACCCTTGGGCGGAGAGATGAGAGCTGTGACCAAATTCACATTTACACACAGTTGATTGAAGAGAAACTTATCTTTTTCTGACTTTTATCAGATAATTCATTTCTTCATGCGTTTATTTTAGAAGGAAAAGTCCAACTTTAGCGTTAAGGAACTGTCAAGAAAGCTTTTTTCTTTGCATAGCTTTCCTGGCAGCTCTCCTCCGTGGGTGAGCACAGTCCAGGCAATCATTAAAGAATAATAAGTTATGCTTTTGAAATGGGGCTCCAGTCCTTTATAGCCTTTTCTAAGATAGGAACCCTTCCCACACCTCTGCCCTGACACTTGTGGAAAGATAGGACCAGCAGCTGTGTCCTCAGACTTCTGCTGGATTTTGGAAGACATGTTCTGACTTACAGAAGAATAAGTATAATGGTGACATATATTTTAATAGGATTCCAGTTTATAATATAATAAGGAAAATGGCTACTTTTCCTTACTTTCTCATTATAATATGTTGTGCTAAAAGCCTTTGTCATGACTGTTTTATGACATTGGGCTGAAGTGCAATATATTTTAATACGTTAAAGATAACATCAAGGTTGAAAATTGAGCTCTCGGTGATTTATTCAGAGGTTGACTGTTACTGAATGCATAGAAATGAGTTGCATGAGGCAGTGCAGCTAACGATTTATTTATGTATCTTTTTTTTTAACAAAGCTTGTCATAAATAAGAGCAAATAAATAGCTCTTATAGAATAGTTTGTATTCATTGCTTCAATGAAAACGTTGTAAATAAGAAACATACGGTCTACAGCTACTGTTTCGGCTTACATAGCTCAGAATATTTTCAAGATTTGGCATGCAGGTGGATTGTTTTTACAAATCTTTTGTCTGTTTGGATTTCGAATGCTGACCAGCATTTGTAGTGAGTCATTTTGAAACCCTACTACTGGGCAAATTCTATTCACATAATTAGTACGGGAAAACCTACCTTCAGCAGCAAATGGAAGCTTGACGGCACTATCATGAGGGCCAGGTGGTTCACTGCAGAACTCCAAGCCGTGAGCACCGTGGGATGCACGTAGTAGGCAAGCCAAAAAACTTTATGTTGTGGGAGTAAGTGAATAAAGGAATGCCTAGATCTCCTCAGTGCTTTTCTCTGTGTCCCTGACAGCGCCTCCCACAGTCACTTGGCTGGCTTGACCTGAAATCTCTTCTCAGTCTCTTTTTTCCACTTCTTTATTCTACTTCATCACTTCCTACAGTAAACATGCTTTACACAGACTGTGCCAGAGTTGGCCTAGGTGAGGAGAGCATGAGGATATAGAGTCCCAGCCATGCACACAGATCAGCGGGTAGTCAGACACACGAAGGATTCATCCCAGGCATGTGATGCTGTATGTTTGGGCGGCACACGTGGCTGTGCCAGTACAGAAGAGGATATGCCGGGGTGCCTGGGTGGCTCAGTCAGTTAAGTGTCTGCCTTTGGCTCAGGTCATGATCCTGGGGTCCTGGGATCGAGCCCCGCATCAGGCTTTCTGCTCAGTGTGGGGAGTCTGCTGCTGCTTCTCACTCTTTCTCTCAAGTAAATCAATAAAATCTTTAGAAAAAGAGAGAGAAAGAAATGACTCCAACTCTCTTCGTTTTCCCAGTTAAGGTACCTGCAAGGGGCACATTTGTACATTTTCAACAAACAAGGTCAAGAGAGATTCTGTTCTGATGGGTTGAGATTAGTACAATACCTAATTTTGATTTCAAGGGAGCCATTCTCTTTAAATATATTTTCCAGCTTGTATTATGTTTGTAGCACAGTATTCGAAGATAATAGTTGGATAATGTCCTCTCGTGATGGTATTTCTAACCAGCACATTTATAATTTCAGCTCGTCCATAAGGCAGTATTTTTTTTCCACATCAATTTGTTTTGGGTAAAGCAGAAGATTTTCTCTCATTTGTTTAGAATTCTGGTAGGAAAATACTAGTTGGGAATCTGATTTCTTTTTTTCTACCCCATCAATTTGTGGTTAGCTTGTTCTTACTCAAGTATTAGTGGTACATGTTCATGTTTACTAATATAAAAACCTCTGTTTTGTAATTTTTATTGAGTTCTGCTTGGGGTGAACATCATAGAGGAGCTCCTTTTTTTTTTTCAACAATGTTGTTTTAAATTAAAGTTTATAAAGTGCTTTAAAAGAGTTGAGTGGATTAAAAGCGATTCGGTTACGCATGTAACTATTTGTCCACGTTGAAAAAAATGAAAATGTGTTGGTGAAATCTTGAGGAAATGTGCTATCAGTAGACCTCACTGTATGCAATATATGTCGCATATGCAACAACAACGTGTATGTTGTTTGGCGTGGGGGTGGGGCGCAGATCGAACGAATCATTTAAAAGGAAGTAGAGAATTCTTTCTGTAAAAAGGAGTGTTTTTAGTGTTTCTTCTTTTATACTAGATAGCAAGGAGGCAAAAATTATTAGGGTCTTATCAAAAGGACTCAGGATTTACCTGAAGAGGCTCCCACGGGACAATAAATATGGAGACAATTGCAATTGATTGAAACTCATCAAATGTTTAAACTCACACATTCATAAAGACATTTAAAAACAAGTTTAGAGGATGATAGGAACCGGTTCATTATCTTAAAAATGGATAAATAGAACATTTAGCTTGCCTATGCTATATGAATTCTACCACTAGATAACCAAATAGTAAATGAGGGAAAACAGCTTTTCGTAAACATATTCCAGCTAACGAATGAAATGATAGAATTGAAACATGGCCACTTTGCGCGTCTGCCAGTGGATTAACTGACCTAGACCCTGATCTTCAACAGCAGCAGAAGTTACGCGCCTCCTGAACAAGGGGCCTATAGTTTTGCCACAGGATTCAACCCGGAGTCTGACCAAGCCTCTGGATACAGCTGCCATTTTGCAGGAACACAGAGGAAAGAGGGATTAAACTGTATCATGTGTATGAAATCAGCAAAATCCAGATTGTGGAAACTCTATAGGTCCGATGGCTCCAGTTCATCAATAGAGAAATTATAAGGAAAAGAAAGCGGGTGGACAGAGGAACCCATAGACTACAGGAGCCTTAAGAGATATACTTTTTAAATGGACAAGACTATATGGTAGTCCCTGGGGACACCTTGGTGATAAAAGTATAAAGACAACGGATTGCTTTGAAAGTTGGGTTAGTAGTTACCTGTGAGGAAAAAAGGAAGGGTGACTGGGATGGGATGAATGGAAGATTTTTCAGGGTGGCTGGAAAACTTCTGTTTCTTGATCCTGGATGATGATTACAGGGGCAGGTGCCTTGTAATCATTCTTTAAGCTATATATTTGTTTAATATCATTTTCTAGATCTGTGTTTTGTTTTTGCCTTTTTTTATTGTTTTTTAAGAAAGTGATGGTCTTAAAATATGTGTCTTGGAGCTTAGATCTTTTTAACTCCTAAAATGGAAACTTTTTTGATTTATTGGTGGCATGAATGTTAATGATGTTTTTTAAAAGAGAAACTTTTTCAGGCGCCTGGGTAGCTGACTGACTTTTGGGTTCAGCTTGGGTCATGAACTTTGGGGTCCTGGGATTGAGCCCTGCATCAGGCTCTACACTGAGCATGGAGCCTGCTTAGGATTCTCTCTCTTCCTCTCCCTCTGCTCCTCCTCCCCCCACCTCTCCATGCCCCCCCCCCCAAGCGACGCTCCCTCTCTCTCCCTAAAAAATAAAAAATAAACAAAATAAATAAAAAGTAAAATAAAAGAGATACAGTTTTTCACTTCTGCTGCTCTAAAATCAAAATGCAGTACATGGGTATTTGGTGTATTGGGAGCTGCATCAGACTTTGCAGAACTAGTTTTATGTGAAGGAAATGTACTGAAATGTACCAGAATCCTATCCTCTTGAGTGTTACGTCTAGTCCATTAGAGAACTGCATTCCTGTAAATCGTGTTTCCACTCTTAAACCTGGAGAAACATAATTGAAGGGTTGTATGTTAACAGAGTGGTGATAAAATAGTGCAATCAGACAAAGGATGGCAATGCAGGATAGGTGTGGGTGGGAGAGAAGATAACGATACAGAGAGGCCACAGCAGCATTGGAACTTCTCATGTTCCTTGTCTATCTGTCTCTCCCATCTTGCCCTCTCCTCTCCCTCCCTTTCTTTCTCTTTTTCTTTTTTGATTTAAAATTAGGAAAAGCACCACTGTAGCTTGCTTCCTCTAGAACGCTGGATGTTCAAAGTTCTGTCTGATATTTGGGGCAATTTTTGAGGCACCAGAAGCAGTGCTTACAGAAGAGAAACGAGGTTAAAAGTTAGGCTTTAAGAAAGGGAAAGAAAACTGCTAAAATGTCTTAAAATGCTGAAATGAAGTTTTTGCTTATTATTTATTGCAAAAAAAAAAAAAACCACAGGCTTCTTTCTTCTTAAGAAGATGATGGTCCTCTGTTCATAGATTAGAAGTCCTGCCCTGTGGTTTGCCCAGTGTTGGAACTTTTCTCCATGAATTTAAGGAAATTAATGAGATTTTTTTTCCCTACCAAGGCAGAAGATCTTTCTGAGGACTCTGACAGCCTTCTACTCCTGCAGCTTTTCAAGTTGGCATCTAGTTAAAAACGTGGAGACCATAACGAATGTTGTTAGAGAGAAAATAAAATGAATGACGTCTGTGAATTTGTTTTAAATGTTGTTTATTTTACCCAATAATTTAGATAAATCTTTCCTGAAGAGGAAGAGAAATCATCAGTTTTCGTTAATAATCTGGAGCTTTTCAGAGGATTACTTTGAAATACCCCCCCTGCCAACTTTTCATAAATTAAGCATAAACTTTCTTTGACCTTATCACACATAATTAAATAGCTGTTGAAGGGTTAAAACCAACTAAAAAGCAATTCCGTATCTTGATCCCCATTCTCCTGCAAAATTATACAGGAAGTTTCTTTTGGTTCTCAAGCAGGGTAATTACAAGAGACAGTTACATAATTTACAGTTTCAATCTGCTCGTCCATAATCACACACTTCCACCTAGTTCTATGTACCCCCATGAGTATCTGCCTTGTACTTTGATTTGTAAATGATGATTGCAGTGTGATTGATTGCTTGCATGTAGCATATTGAATTGATTCTTAAAAATGAACTTTAGCTGTTAACATGTCTATTTGAGTTCCTGTTATTTATGTAGTTTGTGGTTCTTGCGTTCAGCAGTTGCATAGTAGTTAAGAAATTAAACTCCCAGAGCTTTTTTCCTTATTAAATTTAGAAAATGGAGTGTCTGTGCACACCCCTAACTAGAAAAGTGCCTGGAACACAGGACACACTCAGCTGTTGAACACACGACTAAGCCGTTCCTGTCCCTGGAAAGATGAACGGAGATTCTTTGATTAACAGTGACCCCACAGTAAAAGGCTCACAGGGATAATATTGTGGCCCAAGCTGTGCTGATATTAATATATTATTACTGACGTCTCAACTCTAAGTGCTGCTGGTATTAGGGAGGCAGTGTAAACAGTGGACTCTGAGGAAGCTATCACCTACTAACTGGCATCTTTTAATAAATACTGCCAGCAATGATACTGCTTACTTTTTTTATTTTTCCAACAGCTAACATCTAACTCTAGCCACTTTGGACTTTAAGATTCCTATAGGATTAAAGGCTAGATACCTACCTGACACCAAATCTACCAACAAACCAGACAGCCACTTAATGGAACACTTCATCCCGCCCCAGCATCCATCCCAGCCTGCATGTGTGCTGCGTATCTGTCAAAATGGGCTCATCAGTAACCCAGTGGGAACACCACTATTTATTGCCAGAGGCTTTTTACCTCAAATCCTGTTGGAAAGCATATGGAAGATAAAAAATAAGTGAAAAGAGAAGTTTTCGATTTCTATAGGCCAGTGGGATAGAAATGTTTGCCTCAGTAACCAGAGATCGTTTCTCTACCTTGCATTCTCGACATTAATTGATCAATCAGATTGGGTGATGGTCTGTGCTTTGATTGTTCAACATCTCAAAAACTAACAAATTCCTTTTGAAATGTAATTTGAAAACAAAGAAAACTTTTATTTTTTTTAAAGGATTTTATTTACTTATTTGAGAAAAAGAGAAAGTATGAGCAGGGGTGGGGCAAAGGGAGAAGCAGACTCCCCGCTGAGCCAGGACTCTGATACTGGGCTCAATCCCAGAACCCTGGGATCATGACCTGAGTCGAAGGCAGATGCTTAACTGACTGAGCCACCCAGGCGCCCCCAAAGAAAACTTTTAGACAGATTTATATTCCCCACTTTTTTCTTTTCTTCAGTCTTGCTATAGATTTGTATTTGCTGTGTGAAAGCTTATCACTCAGAATTAGGATTACAACATTTTTTTGTTCTGTTTTTAGAAAATTATAGATGATACATACACATACACAATTTTGGGTGGGTTGTGGGAAAGCAAATAGAAAGGAGAGTTATTCTTCTAACCATTCCGTCTCCCAGAGCTTGGTTCTGAAATCAGGGGCAGTGTCCATGCTGATAGAAGCACTTCCCTTTAGTCTGCAGGTAGGATTAGACCAGACAACTAGATGTGAACATAGCTCAGCTGCCCCCACAGAACCTCAGACCTAGAATAGTGGCCAAAAGAAATTCCAGTTTTTGCTTTTATTAGTTTATATAAGGAAAAGTTGAGTTGTAATATTTTAGCAACAGAAGAATAGTCTTACAAGTGAGGCATTAAAAGTATATGCAGTTCTTTGCTTGGAGCAGATGCTTTATTTGAAGTGTGTATGTGTTTAATGCAATGTTTAAAATCTCACAACTTCTCAGTGGTAAATTCTTGTTACCAGGATTTTGTTACTTAGATGTGAAAATTTTATCCAAGTTTTAACTTGGAAGAATTGAATTTGTTTCTGAAATAGTTTTTCAGATTAAATCTCTAACAGTAAACTTTTTCCTACTTAGAGGAAATAATTTTAAAATGCCAAATTACTTCATCTTAAAAATGTTTTGTATTTGTAAATTTGTTTTTCCCAGAATTGCCAGAATTTAAAACTGATGGGAACTGTGGAAAATCAAAAAAGATCAAAGCAGACAGCATTATTCTGACATGTCTTTCTAATTTCTGGCACTTCAGAGGCCGTAGTACTAGTGCTTTATCATAACCTAACTGGACTCTGGGTGATAGATCAGAGCTTTAGTTAGATTTGTCATAAACAATGGGCTTTCTGAAGGATGTAGTTACTTCCCAGTTATATTTAAGGAAAAGATATTTTTTAAAACTTCTTCCCCAAATGATTGAGTTTGGTAGGAAGTGATATTAACACATCTCTTGTTCCTCGATCATTTTAACCTTTGTCAGAAGTGGCTCATTTTCATTCATAACTAAGAAGTTGAGAGGCTGAATTTATTTCATATATGATCATCTTCTTAGAAAAATTTTCTTCTTCTAATACACCGACCAGAACCATTCTGGTGTGGTGACATGACAATACAGAAGCAAATATTCCTCAGTTGAACATCTAAAGAAATAAAACTCCTGTGAGTTCTTGTTACTGAGTGACCATCTCCTGCCTTAAGCATCAACTCTTAGATCCCTCCATTTTCCCCAAGATTCACCTTCCACTTTGGATTTCTCATTAGGCACCACTGCTACCACCACCGCCCTTTGGGGTGGCCATAATGAAGAAGTAGGATTGATGTTGCACCCCTATTTAACATTCTGGCCATCGTATAGTACTCAGGACTCTTTGCTTAATATAACCTGTGATACATCTATGACCAGGTTGGCCTGTGATAAGCATGAGTTGAAATTGGGTAGGGTACAGACATCTGTAGTTTTTAAAAGCCCCTAAGTGATTCTAATGTATAGCCAGGGTTGAGAACCACTGGGATAGAAGAGAGGTTAAAAAAGGGAGAAAGACATTCTCAGTGAAATAGATGATCAGTTATAAAAATACCATTGACTCACTTTTGGCCTATGACTATCTCACCGAGGTCTGTCTCTTGCCCTGGTCATCCCCAACTCAGAAGCTTGTTCACAGGTGTTCACCCTCCTCAACACAAAGGCACCACAGAGGGAGGAGCGTCTCCTTGCCTGCTGCCTGATGCCCAATTTGTGAGTTCTCATATAATAGGTGAGTTCATATATTCTCCGGGTGACTGACACACAGAATGACCACCCCCTTCACCCCCAGTCACAGAATCATGGAACTCATCTGGTAAGTTCCAGCGTGGTCTGTAGGTTTTTACATGAACGTACAACAGCAGGGGAGTCATGCCCTTACCATACCCCTTCCCCTGGGGGAAAAGTTGAAGGAGCATCGTTCCTCTCCCGAGTAGACTTGGCCAAGAAGTAAAGAAGTAGAGAGGGTGCCGGGTTCAGTAAGAAACACCAGTATTACCTCCGCGTAATTGAGCCAGAGCTCAACATCCTGAGCTGTATGCTGAGACGCTTGTGAGAAGGGAGATCTTAGAAGGGGACTTAGATAGAGACAGTATATGACTCAGAGCAGCCAGCCTTCCTTCCCCGCAAAGAGCCGCTGTCTCCTGTCTCTGGGTTTCACTGGCTCAGACCATTTTCCCAGGGACAAACGGGTCTTCTAGAACATGTGGGTCTTTGTTTCATCTATCCTGGGACTGTCTCTGGGTTCTTCTGACGCCCTCAAGCAGTCATTGTTATTGTGGTTTGAAGGCCTTGCTGTTTTCTGAGGATAGTCCTTGAAGTTAAGGACTTAAGGGCCAAAGGGAATTTGGGGAGCACAGAACTGTGCTCATTGTGAACTGCAGTCACCAGTTTCTTAAGACCATTCCTGAGGCAGATTATGGTGTGTATGTGTGTGTGTGTGTGTGTGTGTGTGTGTGTTTCATGGCTTCTTTCTTTAATTAAATTTATATTTGAGTGGCTAGCTGGGGGGCAGGGGTAGGAGAACTTTTGTGTGAGGCACTGGAATACATGGAATGATTTTTAGGTGCCTAAGTAGGAAAAGAAAGGTAGCTCTTCTCGATCTGATCCCATAGAGCAGTTCGTCATCTTCTTTCTGTCCACATTTTCTTCCATGTTTTCTTTCTTGCCCCTATATTAAGTGTATCTAGTCACCCAAACAATCTTGAGATTTCATTCATTCAGTAGGTTGAGTAATGATAATAACTAACATGTTACATTTCAGCACCATTCCTCATGCTTTGTATTTATTCATTTAATTCTCACGACATCCCTAAGAGATAGGTGTAATTCTACTCCAAATTTTATGGATGAGGGACCTGAAGTGCAGAGGGGTTAAATAACTTGCCCAGACAGGGTCACGTTGTTGGTACTTAGTGGGCCCTGGATTCCATTCCAGGCAGTCTGGCTCTAGCACTTTTGCTTGTAAGCTACCTGTAGTGCTTCTTAACGACCTGTCTGCTGTATTTAATAAGTGCCATATTGTTTTAAAATACCTATGGCCTTGTTGCTCAACTTTTAAAAATTCTTGTCATTTTTTAATTTAATGCAGATGGTCTCAAAGTATGATCCAGGGGACCCCAGGGGATCCATAAGGCCCTTTTCAAGGAGTCCACAAGGTCATAACTATTTTTAAAGTAATACTGAGATGCTGGATTATCCTTTTCACTCTCACGAGTGTACATTGGAGTTTTCAAGTAGTTTCATGACCTGTGGTTATCACAACAGATTGAATACCAAAGCATATAGGAGAACCTAGCTTTTTCTCTCAAACCAGCCATTGAAGAGATTTGCAAAAATGCAAAAACAGTGCCACTTCCCTCACTATTTTCTTTTGTATTTTGGGAAATATAAATTTTTTTCAAAAAAAAATATGGTAACACATAATGAGTTTATCGGTTAATGAATTAATAAATATTTGTCAAATTTCTCTATAAAATTAATAGATATAGCTCTTATAAAGAAACTCTTAAATAATGTTTTTTAGATGTAAAAAGATCTTGAGACCAAAAAGCTGGAGAACCACTGATTTAATATAAACCCTCGCAAGGCAAGTGTGGCCTATAGCATAGGAACTTGTTACAGATGCAGAATCTCAGGTCCCATGCCTAATCTAACAGTTCAGAATCTAGTTGTAACGAGAGGTAGTTGTACAATGAAGGTTGAGAAGACAGACCTAGAATTTATGGACAACACCACTTAGCAAATCAATGACCTCTTGTTAAATTTCAGTCTGAATTTCAGGTGGGACTTTGGAGATTCCTATCCCCAGTTCTCTATCATCAAGTTGCTGGGTGCGGTCTCCTTGCCCATCTGAGATTCTTTAGTCCCACTGTCTATCCAGTGGCTCTCCTACTGGAAAAGGTGGTTTTCACATCCTCATCAAAACCAGCAGCTCCATAGCAGAGTTTTTATAGCAGTGGTCTTCAAATTTGTGTGCATCAGAATCACCTGGAGGGCTTGGTAAAGCAGAAGTGCTAGGTCCTGCCCCAGGTGTTTCTGGTTCATAGGTCTAAGAATTTGCAGTTCTAACAAGTTACCGGGTGATGCTGATACTGCCAGTCTTTCAAAGACTGGTCTCCCAGTCCAGTCTCCAGTCCTGGTCTCCCAGTCTTTGAAAACCACTGGTCTACAGGAAGACATAGAAGTCTGTAGAAAGGTCAGGCAATATTTATTCGAAATCGGGCAGCCTGGGTGGCTCAGCGGTTTAGTGCCTGTCTTTGGCCCGGGGCATGATCCTGGAGACCCCGGATCGAGTCCCACATCAGGCTCCCTGCATGGAGCCTGTTTCTCCCTCTGCCTGTGTTTCTGCCTCTTTGTGTCTGTGTGCGTCTTTCATGAATGGATGAATAAAATCTTTAAAAAACATATTTATTCGAATTGTTTTATAAGGATTTCAAGCCCATAGAATAATGGGAGGAAAAAAAAGAATTATGGGAAAGATGCCACATTCACATTTTCAAGACCAATCTCTTAAAAGCATAAAATAATCCAAAAATTCAAAATCTCCATCTTTGCTAGGGATGCATCTATGTCTTTTAATAAATAGAGAGTAGTAAGAAATCTGGCAGGTCACGGGTCATTTGGAATGCTCAGATTCTCTGAAAACAGTAGGAAGACTCAGGTTCAGCTTCCTTCCTTACTAATTGCAAAATCACCACAAGATTTCAGCAAGGAGACATAAATAGCCTGTCAGGTTCATTTATCACTATTTCAACTGATAACACACCATTCATCCACTTGGTCACAGGGCTGCTTAACCCCAAAAACTAGTAACAGATGAGCACAGACCAGTGAATTTCGGTCCCTAGCCATGAGATACACGGTTAGAGCCATCGGATTTCCTCTGCTCAAGAGCTGCCATAAATCCCTGGCCTGGTGTCAGTTCCCAGGCTTGCAAACCCAGTGCTGCCTACTGATATGAACCTTTCAGCAAAGTTTGCTGAGCTAAACAGGTGTCTGATGAAAGGTGTGTAATCCTTGAAGATTATCTTCCCCTAAAAGCAGCTAGTAACCCCAGACTCACATAATCCAGACAGATGGGAATTGGGAGTAGCTTGCCAGAGTTCACACTTTGTATTTGAGGAAGTTTGTATGGTTTGGTTCCAGATGGTAGAGATGAAGGTTGCAAGGGTGAGGGGTGGCTGCCTTTGTGGGGAGGAAATCCTTACCCATGAACATTATTATTCCACTTCTGGTCCAGTCTACAATTTTGAAATATTACTAGGTTAAAAGGAAGGCATGTTTTGTATTAAACAAGTTAACCTTGTAGTTAATATGCTGGGAGCTCAATTAATTTGGGAATTTAGGTCTGTAAAAACAAATCTTGACCTTGTCTAGATAGTTCCCTCCTTATCCTAATAGATCTGTCCACACAGAGGCAACTTTCTACCAGTTTGTTGTTGTTTTTTTCCCTCTCCCTAGAATGGAGTTAACCTTTTCAAACACATGGGATCGGGGCTAGTTAACATGAGAATTGACTCCCTTACTACAAGTAGGTCAGCCTTAACAGCAGTGAGGTAAATTTGGGTCCTATGCAGTCAGCACAGCTTAGAAATGCTACTTTTTGCAGACATCACATTGCTCTTTACTTTCCTTTTTTTTTTTTTAAGATTTTATTTATTTATTTATTCATGAGAGATGCAGAGAGAGAAGCCGAGACACAGGCAGAGGGAGAAGCAGGCTCCATGCAGGGAGTCCGATGTGGGACTCGATCCCATCTCCAGGATCACGCCCTGGGCCAAAGGCAGGCACTCAACCGCTGAGCTACCCAGGGATCCCCGTGCTCTTTACTTTCCCTTTAAGCAAGCACCTTGATACTCTTATGAATTAAGAGTGTGGTCCATACACTGAAGCTCAGAACCTCGTCTTCCTTTGGATAAGTAGTTCTAGTGAAGCAGAAGAGAAATCCAGCTTTCAATAGTATCAAGATAGTTAGTTGATGCGGCTGAGGGGCTTGTGGGCCAATTTCCAATTACAAGTCTCCTGATCACAGAGTAAGTGCTGTTCACCAGCACCTCTGCCTCAAAGACAATTTAAAGGGAATAATTTCATCAGCAATTAATTATACTGCAGCTACCAGAATTTGCCCTCCAAACACCACTTTGTTTTTAGTCTGAACAGCCAGGTTTCCCCAGGGATGGTTCAGGTTTTCTGATTGAAAGTATCCTCAGTTAAGAAAAGGTGTTCGAGCACCATGGGAATCTATTCACCAGGGGTGTATTGTACTTGTTTCAGATCTTTCAGGATCATTCACCGGCTTCCAAGATAAGTGCTTTTTATTTCCCTGCATCTTAGATCAATTATTTGGAATCTTTTTGGTAAGTTAAAAGTTTAAGAGCTGTAACATCAAACCACCGCATCTCTCAAATTACTCAATAACCTAGATGTTCTCACCAAATATTATTCTCTCAATTGGCTTTACAGTGATTAGGATCTGGAGGAGCCTAAAAAAGGGAGAGAAGGAAACAAAAGATAGCAAGACATTCATTATATAAATCATTCCATGTCAGGAAGGTCAGCGTAGAGGGCACCTGAGTGGCTCAGTCAAGCATCTGACTCTTGGTTTCAGGTCTCGAGGTTGTGGGATGGAGCCTCATGTCAGGCTCTGTGCTCAGTGCAGAGTCTGCTTTGGATTCTCTCTCTCCCTGTCCTCATTCACTATCTCTCTCAAATAAATAAAATCTTTAAAAAAAGAAAAGAAAAGAAAGGTCAGAGTACAGAAGTGCTACCAGCTACAGTTTTTTTGAGGGAAAGTGCCTGCTGCAGGTGAAGCTTAAATTCTTTATTCTTTATCCACGTAGTGCACCCATGGAGTAAACATGACAACTTTTTCTTCTAAGCCATACATTTTAACATATTACAAGTGATTTCACTTAGGTACTAAGGATTCAGAAATTTACCTTTGGTCCTTTTAATTGTGGAAATGGGATCTGTTTAATTTAAAAATTTCTCCTTCAGGAAGAGACCATGGACTTACAAATGCCTTTCAGCTTACGTGCAGATTCCTTCCATTGGTATAAGCTCCCTGAGGGTCTCAGGAGTCAGAGCAAGAAGACCTAACTTCAGGCAATGCAGGGACAGCTTTGGACAGTGGCACTGTGTGGTCTGAAATGTTGGCACACAAGAGCCCTGAACACCAGCCTTGCTGTTTTCTGGTTGGAGTTTGGGTTTGCAGTTTTTTCTCCCCAGCACCTGGGAGAGTTTCACTTCCTGGCAGTTGTTGGTAGCCTTCCTGCCCTGTAGCCTTCACTGGTGCAGGGTGGAGGGCTTGCTGCAAAAATCCAGTGGACCCAGTGGGCTCAGTGAGTGCATGCTTGTTGCCCTGCTGCTGCCTCCCAGCCTGCCCTGGGCCTCAGGACTCTCCTGTGGCAGTGGCAGTCACAGGGTGTGTCCCAGGAGATTGCCACTTACCCTGGTGGGAATCCCAGGCACTGAAACATTAATGCCTAAATGCTCTCCCCAGACCCCAGGTTGCCTGAGAGTTCCAATGGCCTGACCAGTTTAGGTGGAGGCCCTGATAAGGTGTGCATGTGCTGCCTTAGAGTGTGAAAACATGAACAGCTGTGGAAAATATGTTTTGGGGGGATTCTGACTGGGTCCAGGGTGGGAATTGAAGGAAGAGAAGACAGAACAAAGAAATCTGTGCTTTCTGGGTAAGGTTGCTCGTAGTAGCGGAGAACAGAAGGTAGGAAGGGCACTTACCACCTTCTGACTCCTTGGGTCTTACAGAAGTCCTCCTCCTACTGACCTGTGGGAGTGGGGCTTTCTGTCCCTAACTGTGGGGTTCAGATGAGAACCGGTGAGGGACTAGGGAATTGCACAGTTGCACAGTCATTGCAGGGGACTTGTAGTTGGGGGATCTCATGGTCACAAGGGTGTTGTTCCCCCCACCGCCCCCCCGAGGTACAGAACTCGGTCCCCCAGCCAACTGAGTAAATTTCTCAGCATGTGCCAAGCACTTAGGAGGCAGGGGACAGATGTGCCAATTATCTGTGTTGTGAGGTCTGGGCACCCTTTGTACTTGAGCGACAGAGAGCTCTTCTCCAAACTGACAGGGCACACTCTGGGCTGGCTTGAACACCGTGGTCATCACTGTTAGCATTCCTGACACACTGCTCTTGAAAGCCTCTGTATGCAGCTGAATGACGCGTCGACGGTGGTTTGACTGTAATATTTTGTGGTGCTTGTTGCATTCAATCAAATACGTTACACTTACACATGAGTTAAAGACCCAAATAAGTCAAAAGACTTCAGGAAAGCCTAAAGTTAAATATATGCTCATTCTTTACAATGGCATTCGGATTAAAACCGTCAAAATGCAAAATGCTGTGGTTATACCCCTCTAGGGCCAGGTTGGATTTCTTGTTCTATATTTCTGCATTATTTACAGTGATTTTTGAAAGGCAGGAAAATGCATCAGAGGCATGATTTCTCCTTCTAAGAAAAAAATCCAAAATTGAGAAAATCCTTGAGTGCAGCCATTTTGGAAATGTAGATAAAGAAGAAAAATGCTGAAGATTTGGGTGGTTTGCAGAGCAGCATGATTTTGTAATTGCTGCCACCTACTGTATGTGGTTGATGTTTGTTTAAATTTGGTAAGTTTGGGAAGGTGAGGCTATTGAAATTGATAATTAGAGCAAGGTAGACATCATTAGTTTATAGCATTTCTTCTCTGCTCCATAAGTGGCTCTTAATTACCAACACAGCCACAGTTTTCATTCATTACCTTCAAGTGGATTTAAAGTTTTAAATCATTTTAAAGTCCCTTTGCCAAGGAACCTTCACCGTAATGCTGTAGAATGCACATTCAAAAGCTTACCATGCTCAGGGATTTTTCTGAATATACATGAAACAGTTTGTTTTAAGGAGATTGTTTTGTTTTAATTTGTAGAAGCAACGTTCTGGGGTGGGATTATAAATTAATTTACATGAAAGAGGTGAAAATAGAGCTAGCGGAGCTGTTGTGAGTTGCAGCAGTCGACTTAAAAGACATTCTTTTATGAGTCCTAAAACAAAGCTTCAGATCAGCCGACTAGTTAAATGTAACAAGCAATATAGAATCTGAGTCAACAGAGACCCTTCTCTTTTATTAAGACCCAGCTGTCAAAGGGTCATTAGGTCCTTCCTGTGGAAAACAACTTGCCCATTAATGTTTGGGGTGGTCCCTCGACAGGATTTCTGAGTAAGTGCCTGACATTTCGTTTTTTGAAAGAATCTAAAGTTGGTGGGAAACTTGGATGTTGAAATTTATCAGAAGTAACGTCCTCAACCTTAGCTTTGTTTAATATGCCATGACGTATATTTGGAATGCTGCCGCTAGCTATATGAGTTGACTTACAGTGCTACTATAAAAGGTTCAAAAGCATAAACTTCATGGAGATCAAATCCCTACAACTGGGAAGAGACTGCATACGTAAATTCTGGTGTGCCATTTTTACCTACTTGCTACTTCCGTTCTTTCCAAGTGGCCCCTGTTCCAATGTCTGAAAACACCACAATGAGGTCGACTTTGGCTTTTTCTGCCCTAGGCTATTTGCTTTCTAGAAGAGAAGGCCAGGCAGGGTCTCCTGAAAAGCCACTCTCTGATCTGGGCCGCCTCTCCTACCTGGCCTACTGGAAGAGCGTCATCTTAGAATATCTCTACCACCACCAGGAGAGGCACATCAGCATCAAAGCCATCAGCAGAGCTACGGGCATGTGCCCACATGACATTGCCACTACTCTGCAGCACCTCCATATGATTGACAAAAGGGATGGCAGGTGAGTACCAAGGCCTGGGCGTCGCTGGCTGCCTTGCAAGCATCTTACACCAGAAAGGGTCCCTGACGTGGGGGGGCAGGGGATACATTCTAGTTTAACATAAGAGGTTGATAAAAGACAGTATCAAAAGCTTTCTCCTAAATAGGAAACAGGAAATGATACTTTTTTGCTGGTCAGATTTCAATTTGCTATACCTTTTCATTGATGAGCTTTCTCATCAATTGTACCCTGGGTAATAGTGCTAGCATTTGTCAACGTATGAAGGTGAAATGAAATTTCAGCTTTTGATTGCACTTTGTTCTGCTTCGTCACATTACAGATTTGTCATCATTAGAAGGGAAAAGTTGATATTGGGCCACATGGAAAAGCTGAAAACCTGTTCCCGGACCAATGAACTTGATCCAGAAAGCCTAAGGTGGACCCCAATTTTAATTTCTAATGCTGCAGTTTCTGAAGAAGAGCGAGAAGCTGAGAAAGAGGTAATGATTGGCTTCATCTGCCTAAGTTGTGTGACTTCAATCTTGCAGCATTCTTAAGCTAAGCTAAGAAAGTCATTACCGTCGTTGTCAAAGGCTTGGTTATGTAGAGGGAGCTTGTGAAATGATATGGCACTAATTTATCCTAACTGAGGTTGCATGGTAAGACATGATAATTTTATTGAATTGAGTATGAAAAATGAAACATTTATCATTGATCACAAAGCAGCATTTTTCACTACTGACAGCATGTAATCAGATCACATTTGGTGCTGAGCTCCAAGGCTGCAATGTCAATCGATTCTTTGTGTTTATGAACTTGCTTAAAGTGCTCCATGCCAGTGAGCATGTAATGTAGTGATAAAGGACTCAAATCAATTCGCTGCATCATTAATACTGCTAAATATCCCATGAAACCCAATCTTCTTTGATTTGTTATCCTAACTGATGCAAAAGAGTCCTAAGATGATGCAGCTGGAATGTTGCTTGGCTGGCTGACTGTCCTGATCAGAAACGACTTAAGAGATCCTTTGCCTTTGATCCTTAGAGGCTCTGGCTTAACTGCCCTTTCACTGGCCCACCATTTTTACCCTCCCCCGCCTTAGGCTGAGCGCTTAATGGAACAAGCTAGCTGCTGGGAAAAGGAGGAGCAAGAAATCCTGTCCTCTAGAGCGAACAGTAGGCAATCACCTGCAAAAGTACAATCGAAAAATAAATATTTGCATTCCCCGGAGAGCCGGCCAGTGGCAGGGGAGCGAGGGCAGCTGATGGAGCTGTCTAAGGAGAGCAGTGAAGAAGAGGAGGAAGAGGAGGAGGAAGAGGAAGAAGAAGAGGAGGAGGAAGAGGAAGAAGAGGAAGAAGAAGAAGAAGAAGAAGAAGAAGAAGAAGAAGAAGAAGAAGAAGAAGAAGAAGAAGTAGAAGAAGAAGAAGAAGAAAATATTCAGAGTTCTCCTCCGAGATTGACTAAACCACAATCAGTTGCCATAAAGAGAAAGGTATGTGTCTGTTTAGAGTTTCAGTCTGAGTCCATTTCAATCAAATTTTGTCATTGCGAACTATTAGTATTTGTTTCACTCTCTATTCTTTAGATGTAGTTTATTTGTATTCAGTCCTCCCGATCATATATCATCATCATTTATCTTACAGTCATGATTGTGTTTACTTTTTGAGGTTTGTTAGTGGCCCTGACAGGAAAACAGGGACAGGCAGGCTTCCTAGTCTAGTAGTTACTGCCACCTGCTGGTTTGTGGGACTAGAGTAAGTCAGGGTGTAGAAGCAGAAAGGGGCCTTGGAGAGCACTTAAAACCACCTTCAGTGCATTTTGATGAAAACACCAAGGCCTAGGGGAGGCTAAGAGACTTGTCCAAGGTCTTACAACTCCTTAGATATGGAGCCAGAACCAGATGACTGCCCTGAGTCCAAGCCCAGTGCTCCTATTTTTCTTGTTCTTGCATAGAATTGTTAGAAGGTATTTCAGACTCTCTGTGTTGATGCTGATATTTTTAAATTTGTGGCCAAGTCACATTGCTGAAATTTCTTATAGCCTGGTGGTCTCTCTAGATATACCTTGTGCAGAAAGTTTAAAAAACTGATTTTGTCTTTAGGTAATTGTTTAACCCGGATCTGATATCTTTGTCTTCACTATCTGTGACTTAGTGAGGGACCAGATACTGTTAGTATACCCAAGACTTAAAGAAATAGCACCAGTTGAGGCTTTGCCCCAAGGTCATCCTGTGTACTGCCTGTCAAAGAACTTGCTGTTCTAACTCCCAATTTGGTAGCCTTTTAGTGGAAATGCAGCTGTGGCAAGGAGTAGAAAAGAGCATCCCATAAAGTGAACTTCAAGCTTCTGAGTAATCTTTTGATTTCTTACGAGGAAAATGTATTCAGGTATTATGTATATATTACAAAGAAATTTGTCTTAAAAATATCAAAAACCAGGATTATCCAAGGCATGCTACGGACTCCCATCATATAAGTGGATTCAATCTGAAGAAAACCAGTTCTTTTTTTTTTTTTTTTTAAGATTTTACTTATTTATTCATGAGAGGCACAGAGAGAGAGAGAGGCAGAGACACAGGCAGAGGGAGAAGTAGGCTCCATGCAGGGAGCCCGACGTGGGACTTGATCCTGGGTCTCCAGGATCACACCCTGGGCTGAAGGCAGCGCTAAACCGCTGGGCCATCCGGGCTGCCCGAAAACCAGTTCTTTATATTGGCTGTACTCATGTTTGGGAAAATTATAGTCGGTTAGGGAGGGCAGGCCAACCGGCGGTGTTGATAATCATAATTGTTAAGTTACAGAATGTGATTATCAGGTTTATATGTGAACATTCAGAGAGTTAATGTGAGTCAACAGTAATTCTTGGATACAGTTTATTTACAGTTTTAACCCAACGTATTGAACCTTCTTGCAGTGTATTTTAAATAATTTTTCAGGCCCATTATTGACAGATTACATTTTAGCAGCAATTCTGTTATTCCTGTATTTTAATTTTGTTTCATTAAATACTTTTTTGCTTGGGCAGAAGTATTTTATAATTGCTATTATGGAGAGTCATCTGTGCCAGCCTGTGGTGCAATTAGAAAAAAAAAAAATCCTATCTTATATAAATAAGACAGAATTGACATGTCTTTTAATTTTTTAAGATGCCTTCTATAATAAAAGATTTTGTAAAATTATCAGTTGCTGACATCCCTGCAGTCATCAATACATGATTCTCTTAACCTTTTAAACAGAATAATCCTTTCTTCTCCTACCCTGTCCTCTTCCCTTTTCACCGTTCTAAAGCCCTATGAAATGGGGAGCAAATAGGTTAGCCTTGTACACCATCAGATCTCCTCTGGTGCTTTGATGATAGCAGGTGCTCCTTGAACAATTATCAAGTATTAAATGAGTGACCCAGTGGCTAGTCGATTATTGCAACACTTATGGAAACATCTGTGTCTGTGATGATTGAATAGCTATGATATACAGGATATTGGAGTCTGCAAGTACCAATGTACTTGGAAAATGTATGCTAGAAAAGCAAACCTTAGCTTTTAAAATCTACAGTTAAGCTGAGGCGATGTTCCCTCTCAAAGCATCTTCTTGAGTAAACAACTGTTTTATTTGGAAAACACTTGCCTGTGTAGTTTGAGCCCGAGAGGGATGTTAAACATCAAATGGAAGGTTAAGTACAAAGGCATCACAGAAGTCTTTACGTGTAAGATTCTCAGGCCTTCCGTACATGTTTGCTGCATATCGACTCAACCATTTAATTTCTCATGAGCTCTTATGTATTATGTTTGGAATTAATTTCAGAGGCCTTTTGTGCTAAAGAAGAAAAGGGGCCGTAAACGCAGGAGGATCAACAGCAGTGTAACAACTGAGACCATTTCTGAGACGACAGAAGTACTGAATGAGCCCTTTGACAACTCAGATGAAGAGAGGCCAATGCCACACCTGGAGCCTACCTGTGAGATTGAAGTGGAGGAAGATGGCGGGAAGCCAGTCCTGAGAAAAACATTCCAACATCAGCCTGGGAAGAAAAAACAAACAGAGGAAGAGGAAGAAAAAGACAATCATTGTTTTAAGAATGCTGACCCTTGTAGAAGTAAGTGGAGGAATTATAAAAATCTTATCCTTGTGCATATCTCGTATATTAACCGCCAAAAGGCAAGTACCTGGAGTTATACCCAAAGGCAACTCTGAGGTTGTGTCGACTCATTCATAAAAGGATCTCTCCTTTCTTCCTGGAATTGGATTTTATTTTAAACAACCTCTAAGGCCAGAACATTCCTCCGGGTGGGTTCATCTTTCTTTCCAGAAATTGGCTTATCCTCAGAAACTCTGAAGTCTCTCAATAAGAAACACACAGCATCTCCTTGATTCTAATAGGTACTTTTTTCCCCCACATTTAATATTTCCAGAATCAGGGTTACTGTCTGCGTAAGCATTGAATGCAGTAGTTTCTTTCTTCCTGAAAAATAAATTTAGTAAATCAATCATGCAGCTTATAATTACTGGTGTCTTAGGATACATTATTATCAAGGATCATTTAAACTCACCCACACTATCAGTATTTAGCTTTGATAATATAGGATAGTGTGGAAATCAGGAAATTGTCCTTCCTTTTAAATTACTATTTTATAATTTGCCGTTGGCAGGGACATCCCACCCCATCCTCTACCAAAAAAAAAATACTAACACCAATGAGTAGTCTTTGATGCTCTGTTTAAAAGCAACCATTCCTTGCCTTTTGGCTTGGATACTTAAGTTTCTGGCTGAATCATAAGGATCTATGGACAGTCTCTGCTCTGTGGCTGAAATCACTCTACTTAAAAATTTATTCTAATATCTTTTCTAATCTAAAAACAGGCCATCTCATTTCCTTGAGAACTGCGGTGTCTCTCTTGCTTTTAAGAAGCCACAATTTGGGGTGCCTGGCTCAGTGGGTGGAGCATGCGACTCTTGATCTCGGGGTTGTAAGTTCAGGTCTCATGGTTGGTATAGAGATTACTTTAAAAAATCTTTTTTTTTTTTTCTTTTTACAAAGTGGGGGCCCTTGGATGTCTCAGTCAGTTAAGTGTCTGACTCTTGGTTTCAGCGCAAGTCATGATCTCAGGGTCCTGGGATTGAGCCCTGCATCAGGCTCCCTACTCAGTGGGGAGCCTGCTTCTCCTTCTCCCTCTCCCTCTGCCCGCTCATGCTTGCTCTCTCTCTATCAAATAAGAAAAAAGGAAGAAAAAAAGAAAAGCCATAATTTTAAGGGCACGAGCAAGCATCTTCTGACTTTCATAGTTAACAGGAATACTGTTGCTATATACAATAGTTTGCTGAGAGAATGACATCTTACCCTGGTGTAGAGTCCAAACCTTGTTCTTTAGTTTCTTTTTTCTTTCTTTCCTTTTTTTTTTTTTTTTTTTTTTAAGTTTATTTATTTATTTGAGGGGCAGGGAGAGGTAGCGGGAAAGAATCTTTCAAGCTGGGCAGCCCTGGTGGCTCAGTGGGTTTAGCGCCACCTTCAGCCCAGGGTGTGATCCCGGCGACTGGGATCAGGCTCCATGCGTGGAGCCTGTTTCTCCCTCTGCCTGTGTCTCTGCATCTCTCTCCCTCTGTGTCTCTATGAATAAATAAATAAAATGTTTAAAAAAAAAAAAAAAAGAATCTTTCAAGCTGATATCCCGCTGAATGCAGAGCCTGATTCGGAGCTCGATCTCATGACCCATGAGATCATGGCCTGAACCAGAACCAAGAGTCGGACACCCAACTGACTGAGCCACCCAGGCACCCCAGTTCTTTAGTTTCTTTAAACAAACAGCAAACTGCAGCAAGATACCATTTTTTTGTGTGGACATTGAGCCTTATTTCCACTTCTTAACTTTCTTCTCAGGACTGTGTAAACGAATCATCATTACCTTTATTGTCCACTCTGGGCCATTTGCCTTTAAAATTTTTAGTGGCCATATTCTACCTGATTCCTTTCAGGATCTTCTTAATTACCAGAAAACCCATCTTATTTAGAGAAGTGTTCCTATAAAAGCTGGTAGGTCCAGCAGCATGTGGAATCCAGAGGCACTGGCATGGCTATTTCCTGCCCATGTGAATAGCAATAAAACCATTTGAGTACCTCGAAGTGACTGTTAAGTGGGTATTGTACTTTGTACTTCTGAAGGAATCAGTGTACATCACTTATGTGTTCTTCTCAGCTAGCCAGTTTGAATGTAATCCTTGCAGGTAAGTTTATGTGTAATCCTTTTACTATGTAAATGAACTAGGAGCTTACCCTGCTCTGCACTGATTGGATTAGAAATCATTTCATTCTGGCAAAGAAGGATCTCTGTTCCACATTGAATGTGAAATCTTATGTTTGTTCTCCAAAGTAATGTTTGTAATAGAGGCTGTTTTTCTTTGTAAAGCTTTTCCTTTACATTGACCCCTTCAGGAGATCAGTGTGACCTTTAACTTTCTAAAGATCTCATGAAGGGCAGCCCCGGTGGCACAGTGGTTTAGCGCCACCTGTAGCCCGGGGTGTGATCCTGGAGACCCGAAATCGAGTCCCACATCGGGTTCCCTGCATGGAGCCTGCTTCTCCCTCCACCTGTGTCTCTGCCTCTCTCTCTCTCTGTGTGTCTCTATGAATAAATAAATAAAAATCTTTAAAAAAAAATAGAATAAAGATCTCATGAAGACTTAGGTGTTTTCTATTTGTATTTATTCATATGTTTGTTTGCTTGCTCATATTTAGATAAATATATTTAAAAATTTGTTTATAAAAAAAAATAAATAAAAATTTGTTTATATTCACATGTGCATAAAGGTACAGTAAAAATAAGATTAGCCAAGTTAAAATAAACATGACAATTATGGTTTGTTTCTTATTTACTTTAAAATGTTCAAACCTTACATTTGAGCAGCAAATTGATCCTAAATACTATGTGGACAGAATTGGTGATAAAAAAGAATACCTATCATTTAAGTATTCAATCATTTCATGGCAAAGACATTACAGTTTGTGTCATGCCAAAATGATGGTCTCTAGTAGATTACAGATGCATTTGTATCGGGGGTATCTAGGTATCTTTTCATTTGTTTCAGAGGTACCCGGTTTATTTTTATGCCAGAGAGAACATTCAAATCAAAGTAAATAATGTCATCTGAGATCATATAAATCCAGTAAATGTCTACAAACAGAAATTTGTATTCTCAGGATAGATATGAGAGTTAGGCTTTTATTCATTTCACCAGGACAGTGGTGCTTTGGATAAATGAGCTAGCAGGAGCCCCTTTCCCCTGTAGTTTCTAATGTGTACATGTTCAAATTGATTGATTATTTATTAACATTGTGGAATTCTGGACTTTTACACCAGAGAATGTCTTATTTGTTAAATTCAAAGCAGTTTATTATAATTGTCAGCATCCAAGTGCCTTTTTTTTTTTTTTTTTTTTTTTTATTCATGAGAGACACAGAGAAAGAGAGAGAGGCAGGCAGAGACACAGGCAGAGGGAGAAGCAGGCTCCATGCAGGGACCCTGACATGGGACTCGATCCCGGGACTCCAGGATCACGCCCTGGACGGAAGGTGGCGCTAAACCGCTGAGCCACCCAGGCTGCCTTCCATGTGCTTTCTATAAAAAGCACAGCTTTCTTTTGGGGGGAGAATAAGTGAGACATGTATTCTTTTCCCCGACCTAGGTGATTCACTAGGTTTATAGCACAATATGAATCTCTGTTAGTTTTGATGGTGTCTTTATCATCAACTCTTGACCTTGAAATCAGTGTATACTAGCTAATTTAGAAAAATGAATTCAGGTGTTCAAAGAGATGCTAAGACTTTGTTTTTCTTCCTCCCGTTTGTCTCCTCGCTAAGACAATATGGATGATGATACAGATACCTTGAAAGAAGGCAGCAGAGACAATCCTGAACCTCTAAAGTGCAAACAAGTATGGCCAAAAGGAACAAAACGTGGTCTATCTAAGTGGAGGCCGAACAAAGAAAGGAAGACCGGATTTAAACTGAACCTGTACACCCCGCCAGAAACACCCATGGAACCTGATGACCAGATAACAGTAGAAGAACAGAAGGAGACTCCAGAAGACAAAAGCAGCCCCACTCCCACCAGGATTGAGGAGGAGGTCAAGGAAGCTATGGAACCCCTGCTGCCTCGGGATGAAAACAGAAGGGACGAAACGTGTGCACCTATAAGTCCGAATAAATCGCCAGGTGAAAAAACAGAAGATGATGCAATCAAGCCTGAGGAGGAAGAAGAAGAGGAGGAGGAAGAAGATGACGAAGAGGAAGAGGAAGAAGAGGAAGAAGAAGAAGAAGAAGAAGAAAATGTTGCAAAGGACCCAGGTGGTGCTAAAAGTCAAGAAAAAGAAGAACCAGAAGTCTGCCTGGGCAAAGAAGACTCTGTTGCCCTGGACGATCATGAAGAGGAGGAGGAAGAGGATGAAGAGCCGTCTCACAATGAGGGTCATGATGCAGATGATGAAGATGATAGTCACATGGAGGGTGCGCAAGCAGAGAAGGAAGACCGGCCAAGAGAAGCCTTCAAAGAAGTACTGGAGAACCAGGAGGCTTTTTTAGACCTTAGTGTCCAGCCTAGCCATTCGAACTCAGAGGTCTTAATGGACTGTGGCGTTGACCTTGCAGCTGCTTGTAACGGTGAGCCCAAGGAGCTTGCTGGAGGCACTGACGCTGCGCCTGAATCGGACGAGGAATCACCGGAAGAACAGGCACCGAAGCAGGACCAAAAGAGCAGCGAAGGCGTGGATTCCGAGTTCAAAGAGAGAAATACCACAACCGTGGAAATAGACTCTGAGACCGTTCAGGCGGTTCAGTCTTTGACCCAGGAGAACAGTGAGCAGGACGACACGTTTCAGGATTGCACCGAGACCCAAGAGGCCTGTAGGAGCCTCCAGAACTACACCCATGCAGACCAAAGTCCACAGATCGCCACCACTCTGGACGACTGCCAGCAGTCAGACCACAGTAGCCCAGTTTCGTCCGTCCACTCCCATCCCAGCCAGTCAGTACGTTCTGTCAACAGCCCCAGCGTCCCTGCCCTGGAAAACAGCTATGCCCAAATCAGCCCAGATCAAAGTGCCATCTCCGTGCCATCTCTGCAGAACATGGAAACCAGTCCCATGATGGACGTCCCGTCGGTGTCCGATCATTCACAGCAAGTTGTGGACAGCGGATTCAGTGACCTGGGCAGCATCGAGAGCACAACTGAAAACTATGAAAACCCGAGTAGCTATGACTCTACCATGGGCGGCAGCATTTGTGGAAACGGTTCCTCCCAGAACAGCTGCTCCTATAGCAACCTCACCTCGAGCAATCTGACACAGAGCAGCTGTGCTGTCACCCAGCAGATGTCCAACATCAGTGGGAGCTGCAGCATGCTGCAGCAGACCAGCATCAGCTCTCCCCCGACCTGCAGCGTCAAGTCTCCCCAAGGCTGTGTGGTGGAGAGGCCTCCCAGCAGCAGCCAGCAGCTGGCCCAGTGCAGCATGGCTGCTAATTTCACCCCGCCCATGCAGCTGCCTGAGATCCCCGAGACTGGCAACGCCAACATCGGCCTGTATGAACGGATGGGCCAGAGTGATTTTGGGGCTGGGCACTACCCGCAGCCATCAGCCACCTTCAGCCTTGCCAAACTACAGCAGTTAACTAATACACTGATTGATCATTCATTGCCTTACAGCCATTCCGCTGCTGTAACTTCCTATGCAAACAGTGCCTCTTTGTCCACACCACTAAGTAACACAGGGCTTGTTCAGCTTTCCCAGTCTCCGCACTCCGTCCCTGGGGGACCCCAAGCACAAGCTACGATGACCCCGCCCCCCAACCTGACTCCTCCTCCGATGAATCTGCCACCGCCTCTTCTGCAACGGAACATGGCTGCGTCAAATATTGGCATCTCCCACAGCCAAAGACTGCAAACCCAGATTGCCAGCAAGGGCCACGTCTCCATGAGAACCAAATCGGCATCTCTGTCACCAGCCGCCGCCACCCATCAGTCGCAAATCTATGGGCGCTCCCAGACTGTAGCCATGCAGGGTCCTGCACGGACTTTAACGATGCAGAGAGGCATGAACATGAGTGTGAACCTGATGCCAGCCCCAGCCTACAACGTCAACTCTGTGAACATGAACATGAATACTCTCAATGCCATGAATGGGTACAGCATGTCCCAGCCGATGATGAACAGTGGCTACCACAGCAATCATGGCTACATGAATCAAACACCCCAATACCCTATGCAGATGCAGATGGGCATGATGGGAACCCAGCCATATGCCCAGCAGCCAATGCAGACCCCACCCCACGGTAACATGATGTACACGGCCCCTGGACATCACGGCTACATGAACACGGGCATGTCCAAACAGTCTCTCAATGGGTCCTACATGAGAAGGTAGGCAACAGGGGCAGTCACGAGATCCCCTGGGCATCACCATTGGATCGAATCTGCACAAATACCTTCGAAGAGTACGATTTCAAAACCAGCAATTGGTGTGAATGCAAAAACATTTGTTGGCACCATTTATTTAAAAAAAAAAAAAAAAAAAAGCTGTATGCAGCAGAAAGCCTTATACAAGTTGTTTTTTCTTTTTTTTTTTTTTTTCCTTTTTCTTTTTTGGTATCTTTGTTTCTGTTACTTTTATATGAAATTCTCTGCAAAGGAAGGCCTCTCTGGACTACAATTTGAAGGCAGCCACTTGTTGTGCCTGCTTCCATTAAATGATGTGGATATCAAGCCCCACCCCACCAAATTATCTGTTTTAATACTGAACCTGGAACTTTTTTTTTCCCCCTTCCCTGTCCACTCCATGTAAATGCCTTTAGCATTTCAGTTCTTGTATATTTTGGTTAAGGTGACACTTGAGCATGCCGCTAATGTCTTTGTTAGTGACAGTGCATTTTGTAGTACTGTACAAGTGTTGTGCTAACAGTAAGCCATTTCTTAAGTTTTTTGCCTTGAGTAGGGTGCCCTAATTTGAGGGTTTAAAAAAAAAAACTATATTTTTGTTAATTATAAAACTGTAAAGAGCTATAAAAGCTATTCCCATTTGGTTAGTCAAAAGGGTTTTATTGCTCAATGTTTGGTGTAAAGTTGAGACCCTTTTCCATTTTGGTGACAGATTTCTTTGGGGAAAAAAGGCAGCTTTCTGTTTTATAAATGCAGACTTCTGTTTATTGAATGAAGCATATCTCAGTGTTTATCTGTCAGGTTTTGAAACATTTCATATATGTCCAAATACTTGGCAGGATTTAAAAAAAAATAGTGAATTTGGTGTAAAGTTGCTATTTTATGGAAATGCCTCTAACTTTACATTTTCATTCCATCTGTAGATTTTTCTATCTTTATAAAATATTGGAGTTATTTTTTAAGGAAAAATAGAGAAGTAGCTTGTGAATAGCTCAAACTAAGCTTACAGAACCGCATGTAAAAAAGCAAAAAAAAGTTATTTGTGTCTGTTTATATTGCTTCCTTTTTTGTAGCCTTTGTACCTGTACAGGGTGACTGTAAGGGCCAAGCAGGAGAGGCGTAATCCTTGTATAAAATAGGAGCCAGCGACACTCTTGTATTTATCTGTTCTCTTTTTAGTCAGTCACTTCAAAAAAAAAAAGAAAAAAAAGAAAAAAAAACAAACAAAAAAAAGCTGTACATTTTAACATAAAATAAATTATGATGAGCCATTTTTAGCCTCTTGTGTCCTGTCATATTATGATTGATAGAGAATGACCAATGGAACTGTATCATGTGTCACATCTCAGAACACATACACATTTTGGGAAAATAAATTATTTAGTGTAAATTGGAGTTATGAGATTTTTCTGATTTGTTTTGACTTTGGGGGAGGGGGTTGGCAATAAATAAGAGTAATATCTAATAAAAACCATCACATATACCAAATACCTATTTAATAAATTAATTTATAATGGATTTTAATGCTTTTCATGAAAGTTTATTTTATGCTGGTGCATACCTTCTGTATGCCAATCATTGTCTTTAAAATAAAGTGAATTTGTTTTTTTCTTTTTGACTTGGATCTTCATTTGCAAAGGGATCCTGCACAAATGTCCATTTGCCTCATTTGTACAGTCTGTTATAAACACCCCTCAGCGCCTTAGCACAGTGATAGCCAACTTCATTTTTATAAAAGTTCATACCCAAAAAAGCACCCAATCGGGATTGTGTATTTGAGAAATCATTTTCTCAAAAAAAGGTGTGAAAGTTTTGCTCTGTTGTGAATGAGTTGATTGGATGTTTTCTTTAGAGTCTAAAGTTAATACCACCCCCCCCGGAAAAAAAATGTTTACAAACATTATTTTATGGCATTCGGGGAAGGTTCTGTCTGTTAAAACATTTTATTACTCAAACTCCAAGCCTAGAAATAAATGCTTGACTTGGTACCCATGTGAAACTGGCCCACTAAGCTCTCAGTGTGTCTAAATGTGGGTGCTTACAACTCTCCTGTCATTTCTTTCATACGTCTTGGAGGGAAAGCATTGCCTTTCCATAAGTGGTTTAACACAAGCAAAGCAAGTGTAGAGACTTCGGACACAAACTTTAAGGAGACTCAGAATAAAACTGAAAAGGCAGGCCGGGTGCACACACCCCGGGATCACAGGCTCCTGCAGACGGGGGATGCCCGCTGGTGTTTGGCCTGGTGCTCTCACCCTTCCTCCGGTTCTTTCGCGCTTACAGAGCATCCTGGCTGAGTGGCAAGACCATGGATAATAACAAAAGACCAAGTCTTTTGGTTCTTTCCTTCTACAAATGCAGCCAGTGGATGAACATCTGTAGTGGCTGAGGGAGAGCTTACAGGAAGAGCCTTCTGCAAGGGCTGTCGTCACGAAGGGAAGAAGAGAAACTTGGAGGCGCTGTGCTGGTTGCCAAGGGAATAGAATGACCACCTCCAGAGCCGGAGGTGACGGTGTGCCGCCTGTTTGAAACCACAGCTGCCTCAGTGCGGCAGCGTCTAGGGTCTTAGCAGCCCAGTGGGTGCGCCTGTCAGGCAAGAGGCTGCCCGAGCCGGGGGGCTGGGGCGGGGGCCTGCTAATCAGCTGATCTGGAAGCTTCCACAGGCTCCATCTTGAAACCTTCCCAGAGGTAGTCTCTTCCCTCCTCTGTTGAGGTTCTTTGGGAACGGAGATGTCCCTGTTTTCCCTTTCACAACGGCTTGTTAATCACACCCTATGGTCTGTGTGACACTGGGGTTCCGGCCCCTTGGTCCTCTGGGGAGCTCATGGGCAAGTTCTAGTCACTGCCCCAGACCTGCCAGACCAGCATCTCAATACAGTCCTGGGGACTTCCTGTGTCACAGGCTTCCAAATGACAGCAGGGGAGCCAGGGACAGGACCTCCTCTGCCAGCCCCCATCTCAGGCATTCATGGGTAGAACAGAAAGGCTCTGGGGAGAGAAACTGCTGATCTGAGGTGGCCTCAGAACACCCCGCACATTCTTTACTTACCCATCCTCACTAGAGAAAGCAATTCCAACCTAAACGTGATGCCAAGGATCCTGGAAAACAGGAACTTGGATTTGTTAGGACTGAAATGGGGTCATTGTTAGGTTGAGATTCATTAACAAGCCATGTTTTTTAAGCCCAGTAATGTGTTCTTCCCTTTACCTTCTAAGAGTCTCAAGTGGTCATCAGCTGTCGATCATAACTTTTGAATAGTTCGAGTGGTGCCTCCCCAGGTGTGAAGGCATTGGCCTTCCTTGCCGACATTCTATTTTAGAAATAATAATATTGTTACCAGGCTCTCATAAACAGCCCTTTCTCGGGATCCACACGCCCACCCTGTGCAGGAGATGGAGCAGTTGTCTCCAGCGTACAGAGGAGATTGGGCTCAAAGAAGCTAACTTGATTGCTCAAACTCGCTCGGCTAAAATTTGTGAGCTGGAACAAACTCTGTTCTCCAAATGGCAGCTCTTCCTACAACACTTGACTCTGAGAAGGCCCTAAGTTGTCATCGCTCTGATTCAAAGGCTTAGCTAGCAAATCCATGATGCTCTAGGAACTGGTAAGTACTATACGAGTACAGTTTACTTGGTTGGGGCAAGCCAGCATTGTCTCCAACGGTCTACAGTCAAAACTCAAGAGTACCAGTACTGTTAGGTGGGGAAGCAGTACCTTCAACCTCTCTGCGTCCAGGTGCCCATAGTTCCACACTCCTGGCTTTCCTTCTGCCTGTCTCTGCTCCTGGATTTCCCCCTGCCACCCAGGCCCAGCTCTAAACATTGATGTTGAAGTGCTCAGGCCTGGTGCTCCTTCTCCTCATCTCACCCAGTACTATGGGGAGCCAAACATCACTAATGTACACATAACACCTAGAATTATGTCTGCAGTTGTGAACACTCCTCTAAGCTCCCTCTAGATTCAAGGTCAAGTGACATGGGACACCTTTTGTATGTCTTACAGACCTGATAAAATGTCATCTCCAGCCCTCTCCCACATTTCTACCCTAGTCAACCCGGTCTCCATATCCAAGCAAGAAACTGAATCATCTAGATCAAACGAGAATGCTCCCTCCCCTTTGGAAAGTGTGATCCGTCAAGTTTCAGCTCACCCCATCTCCTCAGAGAGGTCTTGACGGCCCAGTCCGCAACTGTTGTCCACCTCAGTACCTGTTTCCCTCATTGCACTTGATTACAACCTGCCGTTTTGTTTTTGCTTTTTGGCATGTGGTAGGTTCTTGGTGAATACTTGACCAAACAATTTACCTCTGAAGACTTGAAATGTTTTTGCAAAAATTTCTGTTCCTACTTTCTTCTCCCTCTGGCTCCCAGGAGCCATCTTGAAGAGATCAGTACTCTGCTTCTGCCATCCTCAGTAGGACTCACAGCCGCACAAAGGGGTGGGAGCATATAGAAGGGCATAGAGAAGCTCAAGAGATTACCAGCATTACATCCTTCCTACATAATGGACTCATCTAAATGTAAGTATTTATTATTATGTAGTAAATATAATATGTGTAAAATATATTTCATTAACGTGGAAATATTAATTTCTCTCTGGATGTGGGAGATAAATGAGTTTTGAGTGGGTTATTGGGATCCTGTAAGCACTTCTGTGATCTTAGAGCCCCTTTTGGTCTGTATCTCTTTCCCAGGAGCCTGAGAATAGCTCTCCTCACACTCCAATCTGAGTCGTCACGAGGACCTGACTTCTCTTGGGCTAAGATGACTCAGAGCAGTCCCAGGAAGCCCGGTGCAGCCACAGGGGCCCAGGCCACAAGTCCTCCCCGCCCCCGGTACGAAATCAGGGCAGCCCACCTAAAGTCACAGAGTAGCTTTACAAAGCTGCTGAGCCCCTGGACACTATCTTCCCTCCATGAAGAACTTCATGTGGTTTCCTGCTGCAAACGACAACCAAATTGGACATTGGGCCCCTTTTCATATTTTTCCCACAGGCCTTTGCTTTCTCCAGGCAGTTTTGGTTCCTGGTCCTTAATCCCGGGCATCTCCATCAGCACCTCTCTTTGGGTCCTGTCTAGTTTAGGGCTCCTGGTTCCAGAAGCCATCTACCTGCTTGTTGCCACCTGCTTTTATCTTCTCCAGACTGAAAGTCACACAGGGGCGCCTGGGCGACTCAGTAGGTTCAGCGTCTGCCTTCAGATCCGGCCATGATCTCAGCAGTCTGGGATCGAGCTCCGCATTGGGCTCCCTGCTACTCCCTCCGCCCTCTGCCCCTCGCCCTGTTTGTACTATCTCCCTCTCTCTCTCTCTCTCTCAAATAAGTAAATAAAATCTTTTTTTTTAATAGCTTAAAAAAAAAAAGAATGAAAAATCACACCAAGCCTGGCTTAGCTCTCAGGGGACGGGGAGAGTCCACACCCCAGCTCACCTGCCCTGCTCTCCCATTAAACAGCAAACACTTTCCGGTGTGACTGAAAACAAGCCTGTGCTGCTTTGACTAGAATCCAAAGGAAAGGAGCTTCTTCAAGTAGTAGCCTCCTCCTTTTTTCCAAAATTCTAAAGTCAAGCACGCTTGTCTGCAATTCCCTGAACTTCTCCGGGTCGAGGCAACTCTGGAGAAGATCCTGAAGAGGCCTGGCTCCTGAGGAGGGTGGAAGCACACACGGCAGGGGCCTCTGCACAGGGACTCAGGACCCCCACCCCCAGCCCTAATAAAGGGCCTCGCAGGGAGCAGCGTCTGTGGCTGGTGACCCGTGCCTGGCGATTCCGTGGAAAGGAGGATGCGGGAGCTGCTAAGGAAGTACGGATGCTCCCGAGAGGGGACCCACTAATAAGCTGTGCAAACTCTCCTCTAAAACAGCTCCCCAGGGTGCTATTCTGCGAGGCTAGAAAAAAAAAAAAAAAAAAAAAAACTTGTATTTTAAAATTATTTTTTAAGAATATAACTTTCAGACAAAGCCAGCACATTTAATCACAGCACAATGCCTACACATTTTCCAATCCTTTTCTGCTTCCATCTTACCAGATTTAAAAAAAAAAAAAAAAAAGATAAAAAAATACAGGCGCCTTTGTGCAGAACTGTGTGCTCATCTGTAACCAATTCTGCTGAGTGACTGCTCCATTCTGCTGTGAAGCCAAGTGCTCATCCGGAAGGCAGCCTTGAATCCTCCCTGTTCATCAGCACACACCTGGAGGTTTAAGATGGGAGGAAGTCAAGCTTTGGTTTCACCCTCCCAAGCCACAGGGCAGGGCTCTTTGGGACTTCTTTCTCCGTTCCCGAGTGTCTCTGCGTGCCCTGCAAGAGGCCCTACGGCTCCTCATCAGCCTTCTCACTGTTGTCACTGTGCTCGGCCTGTCGCCTCTGTTGCACCAGCTGCTTGTCCAGTTCCCGGAGCTGCTTCAGAAAGCCCCGGTTGGGTAGGACACAGCGGTTCTTGGCCACTTGTTGAATGGCATCCACCAGGGTCATGTTCTTGTGAATCATCAGGTAGGCCAGGACCAAGGTCGCTGACCGGCTGCGGCCCATGACACAGTGAACCAGGATCTTACCTGAAATGCAGTAGGGAGAAGAGGCACCAAGCTATACTAGTCATCATTGCATTCTTCACCACCATGCACTCTTGGGGGTGGAGACGAATGGCAATTTCCCTTAAGATTATCCTTGATGAAGCAGTAAACATCATTTTTATCAAATTTCAGCCTTTGGTTGCACATCTACTTAATACTCTTTGTGTTGAAATAGTACATACATACATACAAAGCACTTTGGCCAACTACCAACGTAAGATGGTTATCTCAAGAAAAAAACACATGGGAGATTGAGTTGCAAGCTGAATTAGCCACTGTTTCATGGAAACACTGTTTTTAGCTAAAAGAACAAATGACAGAAAAACCATAATAATTCACACGTGGATACTTGACAGACTTTGTCTCAAAAATGAACAAAGTAAGCCTCTCATTTCAAAGAAAACAACCAATGGCATTCATTGCCAGTAATAAAATGCAAGCTTTTGAGCAAAAATTAGAATTTTTGAAAACTCATATCTATTACTTTGAGGTGGACAGTTTCCCCATACTTCTAGATTTTTTTTTCATACTTCTAGATTTTTAAGATTGGTGGTGATATTAACAAATGTGTCCTTTTGATAATGTACAGTGAAAAGTGTCAACATTTGGAAGATCTACATAACTTAGGAACAAATATTTTCCAAATGACCAATGTGGGATATTACAAAATCATGCATGGATTAAAAAAATCATTCAGGGATCCCTGGGTGGCGTAGCGGTTTGGCGCCTGCCTTTGGCCCAGGGCGCGATCCTGGAGACCCGGGATCGAATCCCACGTCGGGCTCCCGGTGCATGGAGTCTGCTTCTCCCTCTGCCTGTGTCTCTGCCTCTATCTCTCTCTCTGTGACTATCATGAATAAATAAATAAAATCTTTAAAAAAAAAAATCATTCAAAGTGCCAGGCACCCCAACAGAGTATGTCTGAAGTTTATTGATATGGTTTTAGATTCCAGATCGCAGCTCGCCTTTAAAAAACTATTACTTGTAAAGTTTTGGTGTAGTATTAAAGAAGAATATTCACAATTATCTGAAATGGCTGTTAAAATATCCCTCCCTAAAAAACAAAAATAAAAATATCCCTCCCTTCTCCAACTATATACCTGAATGAGGCTGGATTTTCTTCATATACGTCAACCAAAACAACATATCGCAACAGATCAAATGCAGAAGCTGATATGAGAATCCAGCTGAATTCTAATAAGCCTCACATTGAAGAGATTTGAGACAAAGAAAAAAAAAAAAGCAAAATAATGCCCCTCTTCTCCCTAGCTTTATTTTATAAAATAGAATTTTTCATCAAAGCATGCTATTATTTTAACATGTGATGGGTTTTTAAGTTTTAAATATCCTTAAGTTTTTCAGCTTTTATTTCTTGTAGGGTAAATATGGATAGATATAACCTACACAAACCAAAGCTCTTTGAAGACTTCAATACTTTTTAAGAGTGTCAAAGGGTTCTGAGACTAACAAATTTGAGAACCAGAGATCTTGAAAAATCTCTACAAACAAAAAACTCCCTTTGGACTCTACCATAGGTAGCGTCACCTGGGCCCAGCTGAGAAGCACGATGCGAAGCAGCTTGTGCATCCTTCATGTCTGCATTTGGTGACGCCCTGGAGCCCCACAGTACACCAATGTGCTTTATCTCATTTTATCCTTAACAGAACCTTCAAGCTTCATTATCATCATCCCTCCTTTATGGATGGGAAACGGGCTCCAAGTGGTGAAATGTCATACCAGAGGTCGTCCATAAAGCAAGTGCCATCAACAGAAATACTTTATTTAATTTTTTTTTTTTTAAGATTTTATTTATTCATAGAGGCGCAGAGAGAGAGAGGCAGAGACAGAAGCAGGCACCATGCAGAGAGCCTGACGTGGGACTCGATCCCGGGTCTCCAGGATCACGCCCTGGGCTGCAGGCGGCGCTAAACCGCTGTGCCACCGGGGCTGCCCCAGAAATACTTTAAAGCAACTTGTTGAGGCCCTCTGTGTACTGGCCACTGGCCTCTGTGCTCTGCAGACAGAGAAAGTGGTAAGATTAAGCTCTCGGCGTGTCCCCACCACTGCCATCCCAGTGGTTGTCCTCTCCTGTCGTCGTGGGATGGCTCAGCTGGGGACGAGATGGCTGGGGCCGCTTGCGCTGTGTGACTCGTGACCCCAGGGACGCCTCTATTCCTGCGTCTCGGGCCTGAGGCTGGAAGGATGACCACAAGGACTCACGGACATCAGAGGGCTCGGGGAACACCGGCAGGGTGCGAGAACAGCTTGCTAAAGAACGTTTCTGAGTGGATATGGCTCCCCCGTGTCCCTCCACCTCCAGCCCCTGCCCTGGGCCCGGGGATGGCGCCCCGGGCGGTGGTGACGGTCAGCAGCCCAGGCAGCGAGAGAAACCCAGGAGGCCCGAGCTCCGGGCACAGGGATCCCCTCTTGCCTGCCCCTGCCCCGGAGGCCTGCGCCCCTCGCGCAGCAGCAAGGATCCACTCCGGCCTCCCCACACGCACGGCTGGCTCAGAGCGGCGCTTCCCAAGGAGCTCTTCATCTTACCCCCATTGGGTTCCCGGAGCCTGACAGCGGACCGGGCTGCCCCCGGCCACCCGCCCCTGGCTGGGCCGCCTTCTCGGCGCGCCTCGGCCTCAAGGGAGGCGAGAAGCGGCCGCGGCCTGGGGGGGACGCGCTCTGGCCCCGAACGTGCCTCCGGCCTTCCCATCCCCGCAGACTGTTCCGGAGGCCGCCGGGCCCCTCGCCAGCTCTGCTGATAACTAAAGCGTTTCTTCCTCTCCTGGCCAAAAGGGTAATTCTTTCTGTCATGACTAAACGCTCGAAACAGACGAAAGCTGTAGTTCATTAAGTCTTCGGGGAGCCTGAAGTCTGTTAAGCGGGAGGAGGGGAGATGAAGGCCAGAGGGAGCCGGAGGGGCTCGGCCGCCAGCCCTTGAGCGTGGTGGGTGCCCCCGGACGGGCCCTGGCTCGGCCCACCCCAGGGACTCGGGGAGGCTCCCTGTGTGACCCCAGCCGGGCCGGGGCCTGAGCGCTGGCAGCCGCGTCCCCCTGCGTTGGCCCTTCTAGGCCGATGCCTTGGGCCCAAGCCAGACGCCCAACCGCTGAGCCACCCCGGGGGCCCCTCAGTTCTTTCCTAATCTGTTCATTTTCTTAAAAGGAATGCTGTTTGCAGCCACTCAATTGACTTGATGGCACACTGATAAGTCTCAGTCTATGTTTCAAAAATGGTGATTTCAGTGAGACCGTTGCCCTTAGCCTTTACCAAAAGGCGAACTCCCACAATCTCATAAAGAAGACCCGTATCCAGAATCTCTGCTGCTCCCCAGTTGCATATTGGGCTGCGTGCCCCCAGCAAGCACAACGTGCAGTTCGCAGCTGACGCGTCCAGAGCCTCACCTCACCCCCATAGCTTCCACGCGCATTTTCCATATTTCACCGCAGGCCGATCGGCACGTCGCGCTGATGAGGTCGATGGAATCATCATCCTTGCGGAGGGGAGGTGTGAAGAGGTGGGCTGTCCAAGTTGCCCAGCTGGCAAGTGACCGAACCGTGATGCCAGCCCGGGCCACCCGATGCCAGACTCAGAGCTCGGACATGCCGCGTGGCTCCCAGGTGTGTGGACAGCAGACAGAAGTTCCACCAGGTAACACGAACTTCTACTACATGCAGCACATGCTGATATTTTCAAGTCTTCTCTGTTTTCCTTTTTCTACGGTTTTATTTATTTCTTCATGAGACCCAGAGAGGGAGAGGCAGAGACACAGGCAGGGGAGCCCGATGAGGGACTCGATCCTGGGACCCAGGGTCACGACCTGAGCCGAAGCCAGACACCCAACTGCCGAGCCACCCAGGTGCCCCTCAATTCTTTTCTAATCTGTTCATTTTCTTAAAAGGAATGCTGTTTGCAGCCACTCAATTGATTTGATGGCACACTGATAAGTCTCAGTCTATGTTTCAAAAATGGTGATTTCAGTGAAACAGTTCCCCTTAGCCTTTACCAGAAGGTGAACTCCCACAATCTTATAAAGAAGACCCGTATCCAGAAGCTCTGCTGCTCCCCAATTGCATATTATCGCTGGTGACCAAAAGATAGGCCCCTGTCACTCAAATCAGATATACAGGCCAAGCCTGTTAACCCATCAACCCTACCACCACCCACCCTCAACTCAACCCCGCCCCTGCCAGGTGCATACTCTCACAAGCGACCTCCTTCCTTGGTTTTGGGGGTCACTCTTTGCCTGTCTCTCCCTCACCTAACCTTCATCAGCAGCGTGCAAAGGCAGAGTTCCTACTTCTCCCAAAACAGCTCTGGGTATGTTGGAAGTGGTGAGAAAAAGGGGTGCATGTTGTATTTTGAACTGCTAGGGGCAGGACTGTGTGTGCTGCAGTGAGGTGGGGGACCCCTTAAAATACCCTGAGAATCTGGTCTGGTGAAAGCTTAGAAGTACCAGAGAACCAAGCTCCTGCTCAAAAGCAGACTTCATTTATTTATTCATACCTGCTTTATCCATAATAGATTTTAAGGTGGCTTCAAAAGCAGGCTATGGACCGTTTAAGAAAAAGAAAGAAAGAACAAAAGGAGAGCGGTGATACTAAAAATCTGATCTTTAGAGCCTCACAGTATCTGCCCTGGGATTTCTTAAATTAAAACCACACTGCTTTCACCTCTGAGGATGCCATGCCAGGAGCACTTAAGGCCATCCAAATGGGGTTTCCGTGGCAGTATTTTGTCAGTACTTCTTTCTCTGCTGAAGAATGACACGTTCAGTTGCTTCAGATCTTATAACCAGCTGGAGTGCCTGACCTTTCCTGATTTTTGGTGACCTCTTATACAGTAAAGTCACCGGATGCTCAAAAAAAAGGGCAAAGGACTCTTCTGGGAGGCCTGAGTGACAGAAGGAATTCCTGCTGGCCTCTGATTAGCTCTGTGACCTGGGCACATCACTTGCCTTCTCTGGGCCTCTGTTTCCCCAGCTCTCAGGCTGGGACACTGGACTAGATTATTTCTGAGACTTTTCAAGAGTGACTAGAGTTGCCTGGGGAGTCCTTTCGGAAGAGATGGGTCAGGGTAGGATAGGGGTAGGAGTGGGTCCCTCGGGGCTCACTACAGGCCACAGGAACAGCTCTAACAGCACCACAAGGAAGGCTTTCCAGCAAGAGTAAACAAGACTGGATGTGAGGGGCAGCAGTGGGAAAGAGCGTACACTTGGCTGGAACTAGCCAAGGAAAGAACAGGAAAGACGAGAGGGGAGAGAGATGCCTTGCCTTAGGGCCAGACTGTCCATCAACACCTCTTACATCAAGAGTATAATAAGAAACATATGAGGGAGCCTGGCTCTAATATGCTGTAGTAGCGTCCCCTGGATTTCCAGTGAGTGACTAGACATCATGTGTCCACTGCGTGTGTGCATGTGGCATGAAGGCTGAGCACATGCCAACCCCACTGGATGGAGTCTGTGGCCATGCCATCGCTGGACCAATGAGTATTTTATTTTGTTACTCTGACTACTCAGCATAGGTGACAAACTGACAGCCATTGGGCTTCTTCTGTTTGGCCTTTGCAGCATTTTAAGACATGTTCAGTGTGTTGCCAGCACTTAAAAATTAGGCAATTTCACATTAAAATCCAGGATTGAAGACTTTTCCTGAAAAATCAGCTCTACATCTGCACTGATTCTCACAAGACACATGTTGGCTGAGACTGAGTAGCAGCTGCCCCCTTGGAGAGTATAGGGGGCTCTTGACTTGGCTATAGGCACTCCCCACCCACACCCCATGCCTTCCCCACAGCCCACTTCATTTGTTTACATTCCCCGCCAGGTTCTGCAGGGTTTGCATTTGATTTGAGCCCCAGACTTGTGGATATTCAAGTGCAAAGGGCATTGAGAAGGGACCCCAGCCTCCTCCCTGGCAATGGGGTCCTATCCTGCTCCCCTTCCCCCAGCCAACTGTCTGGTCCCACACCCCTGCCCACCGATTCTATCCCCTGCACGTTCTCTGGCCTGGGCATATACTTTTCTCCCTTCACCCTTTCTTCTTTTCTAGGTGCTTTTGAACACATGGTCTAATAGTCAGGACATCTCCATATCGCTGTTCTGTGATCTGGCCAGTCCTAAACATGACTGGAGAGCCCCCATTCTTTCCCATTTCAGCAGAGAGGGGAAAGACGCTAAAATGGTGTGCCAGGAACTGGAAACAAGCTGTCATGGGAGTCTATTGTGCGAGTTCAAAGTTGGAATGTCTTTTTTCCTTTTTTTTTTTTTTCCTCTTTTCGGATTGGAAACTTTATTATGATGATGCACACATGCTAGTGTGGTTATGTGTTTCATGGTGCATGACCTCTCTTTATCAAACACATCTGAGAACCCGCTGTGCACCAGGTTCTGTGCTAAGTGCTCCATGTGGGTTGCCGCTGATCCTCATTATAACCTTTCAAGGTAAATATTTTCATCACTAGATGGAGAAAGCAAGGCTTAGAGAAATCACATTGTTAGTAAGTTATATGGCGTGAATTTGAACCCCGCCCTGTCTTCTCCAAAGCCTGCCAGACCCCTTCCATTAAGAGAAAGTTTGAAGATACAGTAATGGCGAAAGAGTACATTAAACAGAAACTGAAGGACTGGGTTGTTGCAGCTTTGTGTTTTTTTCTTGTCAAATACGTTTTCAGTTAACTTCAAATAATCTGAGGAGAATTTTTCCTCATGTTGATGAGTCTGAGTCCCATTGCTTTTTGATACTGCTAAGAAACCCATAATGTGCATAAATGCAAGAGATGGTCCATAAATAACCTCATAAAAGCATGACTTTGAAATGAGGCATCCCCTAATATAAGCACTTTGGTTCTGTGAGGTTTTTTTTTTTTTTTTCTTTTCATTGTGACATTGCTTTCTGAACCAAAATAATGACAAATTGTTGGTGCCTAGCTGTGGGGCCAGCTGGCTCAGGGACTCAGGCCATGGAGGGATGGCCATCAAGGTCTGGGACTCGACTTATGCCCAGCTACAGCCCGCAAGTTCCTGAGGCAGGTGGGTCAGCCAATCACTGAGCCTCCTAATCCCAGCCTCTTGTGGCAAGAAAGGCTTTCAGTAACTGGACACACTGAATTGTGCAATGACCCCAGAAAGGGGTATGACACATGGGCCTAAAGTCAGAGCACAGATTAGGGAGTTGAAGTTCCTCTGGAAGTTTCCTCTATGAAATGCCCCTGAAACACCCCCTTGCAGCAATAACTGCACACTGTTTTACGCCAATGCAGACCTAAGCCATGCCCTTCTCTCCAAAAGAGCCTTGTAGCCTTTACCCAGATTAGACCAGCTAACACTGCATTTTGAGTGCAAGGACTAGCCCTGTGACTTTAAAAATGGATAATTAGCCTTGGGAAATTTGGACATCACAGATGCAAAACTCAGATTCTCAAATACAGTTCGCCGTTCAGAAGGCTAGGTTGTCAGCTTTCTCTAGGAGGCCTCACTAGACTGTGTGTATCTGGGGGCAGGGGTGGGTGCAGAGGCAGGGTTCGGGGAGGCCGCGGGCTCGGTTGGCTGGCGGGAGATTCCGAAGTCTCTCCATGGATTCCCAGTCAAGTCAGCTCCCTGAAGGTTTTCTGGCACTGAAGCCCCTAGCGGTTAGTCAGGTCTGGGCCCAGGCACAATTAGCGTCTGGGCTGCAGTCCCAGCTTTGAGGCCATCCAGACGGTCCTGCTGTTCGAGGATCGCTGATGAGCCTTAAGGAATTGGGATTCAGGCCAAAGGCCTTTCCCCTGAACCCTCCCGATCCCCACTCCCCACAGCGGCAGCCGGGGGCCCGGACCCCAGCAGCAGCGCGCTCTGTGTGGCTCCCAGCCTCCTGGGGCTCACGGTCCCAGCTCAGTCACACACACACCCAGCAGAACCAGCGGTGATGGTGCCCAGGTCCCGGCTCGCGCCAAGGTGAGGGGCGGGGCCAAGACGAGGGGCGGGGCCTCGCGGGCGGGGGCGGGGCCAAGACGAGGGGCGGGGCCTCGCGGGGCGGGGGCGGGGCCAGGGCGAGGGGCGGGGCCTCGCGGGGCGGGGGCGGGGCCTCGCGGGGCGGGGGCGGGGCCTCAGGCGGCTGCTTGGGGCTGAACTCCCAGGGGTGGCGGGTCTCTTACTGTGGTCGCGGCTGAGCGCGGCGTCGATGAAGGCGGCCGCCGGGTAGAAGAAGACGCTGAGGTCGAAGGTGGGCACGTCGTCGGCCTCCACGCCGTGGTATTCGATGGCCATGTCCCGGTAGTAGTCGGGCCCAGTGTCCACGTTCCAGCGGCCGTGGGCGGCGTTGAGCACGTGCGTGAAGCCCGCCTTCTGCAGCCCGTAGCGGTCCAGTGCGGTCGCCCTGGGCGGGGGAGGAGGTGGGGGGGGCGCTGGTTGGCCGGGCGCTGCCTTGGCCTGGATCTGGGGGGGACGCGGCGGCTGCCCTGCCCCGGGTTTGTTTCTTTCTCTCTTTCTTTCTTTCTTTCTTTCTTTCTTTCTTTCTTTCTTTCTTTCTTTCTTTCTTTCTTTCTTTCTTCTTTCTTTCTTTCTTTCTTTAGATTTTATTTATTTATTCATGAGAGACAGAAACACAGGACAGAGGGAGAAGACACAGGCAGAGGGAGGAGCAGGCTCCGTGCAGGGAGCCGGATGTGGGACTCGATCTTAGGTCTCCAGGATCACGCCCTGGGCTGCAGGCGGCCCTAAACCGCTGAGCCACCCGGGCTGCCCTCATCTCAGCTTTAAAGTAGGCCTCTCCTCTGAACTTTACAGATATTTATAGGGGTTGGGGGGTTGGGGCTCAAATGAATGCTTTAAGATGCCATTTCAGGGATCCCCAGGTGGCTCAGTGGTTTAGCACCTGCCTTTGGCCCAGAGCGGGATCCTGGAGTCCCGGGATCAAGTCCCGTGTCGGGCTCCCTGCACGGAGCCTGCTTCTCCCTCTGCCTGTGTCTCTGCCTCTCTCTCTCTCTCTCTCTCTCTCTCTCTCTCTATCATAAGTGAATAAATAAATAAATAAATAAGTAATCTTTAAGATGCCGTTTCAGTGCAAGGATTTGATGGAGATGGGCAAAATTCTTGACGTCGATGTTCACAGGGGTGGTGAACACCATGTAGAACCCCTTGCTTTGATGAGTGAATCCTTGCCTAGTTGGGCAAAGCATTTTTCTGAGGAGAGGTATTTGAGCTGTCTATTGTTTGAGTTGATGTCAGCAAGTGCCTGGAGCCAACAGTGAAGTTATTTTCCGATTTATAGCCTTATCTATCTAGGCAAGAATTTACAGGAACAAAGAATAAAGTCATGTTGAAGAAGGTGGCCTTGGAATATAGGGCAGAGGTAGGTTGTCAGAGGAAGCAGGAGTTATTTCTGTCCAGAGGGGCCAGGGGAGACTGGGGGAGGGCCCTTTGAGTTTGCCTTACTACAAATGTCAGCTCTTGGTGATGGAGGAGAAGAGGAAGGCAAGGGCAAGGAAATAGCACAACTCAAAGGGTGGAGGCTGGAGATAATGAGGGCCTTTCAGGAAACGTTTATTTCTTCCCATAATCAATCATTTATCACAAATAATGACTTAGAATCTAGTGTGTGCCAGGCACTGTCCTGGGTGCTGATGATGCCACAGTGAACAGGTCAGTCAAGGTCCCTTGGGAAGCATGGATTCTCACGGGGAGAGCAAATAAACACCAAACAAATAAACAAGATAATTTCAGATGGCAGTAAGAGCTGTGCTGAACAACTGTGGCCCTGCTTTAGGTAAGGTGGTCAGGGAAGGCCTTGCTGGGCGGTAGTATTTATGCTAAGACTGAGGGATGAGGAGCTAGCCAGAGGAAGAGTTGAAAGAAAAATGTTTCATCCAGGTCGAGGATACAGCAAGTGCTGAGAATGCAAACAAGTGTGGCTGTAGTGGCAAGGGGGGTAGTGGTACAAGGGCACATTGGAAAGGTAGGCAGGGGCCGGGTCATGGGAGGCCCTCTGGGCCCACAGGGGAGAGCTTGCATCTTACTGTAAGTGTGGTAGAAAGCCCAATGCTACAGAGGATTTTAAGGAAGGGATGAGCATTGTTTATTTTGTAAAATATCAGTCTGTAGATGTGTGGAGAGGGAGTGGAGCAGGGAAAAAATAGAAGCAGGGAGCTCTGTTGGAGGCTGTTGCAGTTGTACAGCCAAGAGAGGAAGCTGCTTGGAGCAGGTGGGGTCACAGCAGGGCTTGCTGATGGATTGCTCAGGGGGCAGGGAGGAGGAAGCTGGTTTGGGCCAGAGCATAGGGTGTGAGAGGAGAGGAAAGATCTGGAGAGGAAGTGTGGGGTTGGATCAGGAAAGTGCTTGGATCTGTATTTGGAGGGCTCAAGGACAGTTGTTTTGTTTTGTTTTTAAGATTTTATTTATTTATTCATGAGAGACACAGAGAGAGAGGCAGAGACACAGACAGAGGGAGAAGCAGGCTCCGTGCAGGGAGCCCGACGTGGGACTCGATCCCGGGTCTTCAGGATCATGCCCTGAGCCAAAGGCAGACGCTCAACCACTGAGCCACCCAGGCGTCCCTCAAGAACAGTTTTTGATAGTGTTTGAGGAGGGGTGATCCTAACTAGGTTTTAGGACACCATCACCCCTCAACAGCACAAAGACCAGTTCTACAGCTCAGGACAAAGATGACAAGGGTTCTGGAACCAGAATGATAAGAGGCCAGAAGTGGCATTGTGCTCCAGCTAAGGGCTCATCTCAAGGTCACTGGTAAAAGGATGTAGACAGAGGGACCATACTGAATGCCAACATTGATCAGTATCTTGGGCCAAAAGGAGCCTTGCAGTAGGAAACATATGCATGGCCCCTTGGCCAAGGGCCACATATCTGTCGCTGGTTTCCTGGTCATGAGAGGAGCCACGATGGAGTCCAGTGTTTGGGAAAGAGAGACCCAAACACAGGCATTGAGCTTTTAGAAACATTTGCAAACAGCGCATTGGAACTGAGCCATAGGATGGTGGAGAGTTCCACCAAGCCCCCCAGCTGGTCTTTGGTGCTGCCATCCTGACCATGGACTACATTCTGCTTTCAATATTTCTTCAGAAAGACCTGTTTTTCATTTCTCTTCTTGTCCCAAAGTATGTATACAACATTTTGCTTTTGGGACATAGATCTGCGCTCAATTAAAACCTCTGCTAATGCAGTCCATCTTGCTGAGTAGCAACCAACCTCACTTTGAGGTTGAGCTCAGTGGAAAAATTAAAATTAACTGCCCTTGACAGGAAGTTCTTACCCACCATAAAGACTGTTCTCTCTGAGTTCGGCCACTGGGTTTCAACATAATCAAATAGCAGTTTGAATACATAGCAATTTGCACTTTGCTGCTTTGGAGGTCACCAAGGATCAGGGATCTATGTGACAAGACTTGTTGCATGACACCTCCACATTCAGGCCACAGAGCTGGTTTTAACTATGTCTGAAGTAGAGAAAAGGGCTTCTGGAGAGGATCAGACCTGGTGGGTGTCTGAGGCCCATTGCAGGTTTTCGGGGTCTCTGTGGCTGCGTGAGCCAGGAAGGGGACGTGGTGTCCTTACACACCACTCTGGGGATTCCCCTAGCTTGATACTCAGACTCCAGCTGAGAGCTCAGAAGAGTGTCCATGGCAGCATGGGAATCTGCAAATAGAGCAAACTCTTCAAACTCTTGGTATACGGCTGCTGTGATGGAGGCAGTTCCCGACTGGCCCAAATGCCTGACTTAGCAGGTACTGGGAGTAGGGTAGGTTAGAGGGTGCTCCCTGACACTATATGGTTGTTCTCTTAAATGTCAGGGCCACCTGCTTAGGTGACGTGGGAAAGAGACTAAGAAATGTGCTTCTGCTGAGGAAAAAAGCTCAGGAGAAAAACAGACTTAGGAATTTACCCTCCAGAACCTAGATGATGCAGGAGCTTTAGTTTCTGGTTATTTAATTAAAAAAAAAATCCTGATGTAAACAAGTTGTTTATTTAAAGAATAATATGTCATCAAAATATGTCAGCTAATTATAAAAATAACACATGCTCAGTGCAGAATGTGAAAAACATATTCCCTCACGCACACGCACAAATCACCTGCATTTCTACCCCCTAGAGATAAAGTCTTTTTGCTTTTGGATATGAGATTCTCCAGTTGCTTTTCTATGCGTTGATTTATATATCTTATAGAGAGATTTGTTTTTGAGTACAATAGATGTTTGGGGCATGTGAGGGTTTTGAAGGCTTTGACATGGTGATATATTGTAAACACCTTCTTCTGTCAACCTACAGCCTTCAGCAGTGGTGTGCCTTTCCATTCTGTAGGGAAATCCTAATTTCATCTCGCCAAGCTTCTATTTTTGGACATTTGTCTTCTCTCTCCCCCTCTCGCTTTAACTCTAGCTCTATCTTTATCTCTCTCCAAAAGGGGGAGTGGTGGGTATTATAAGAAACACTATAAATGAACAACTTTGGGCAGCCCGGGTGGCTCAGCAGTTTACCGCCGCCTTTGGCCCAGGGCCTGATCCTGGAGACCCGGGATCAAGTCCCACGTCGTGCTCCTTGCATGGAGCCTGCTTCTCCCTCTGCCTGTGTCTCTGCCTCTCTCTGTGTGTCTCTCATGAATAAATAAAATCTTTAAAAAAAGAGAGAGAAAGATGTACAACGAAATGTTATCAGTGGCTATCCGTGGGTAAGGGGATTCTAGAGAAGTTTTCATTTGTAAATTTTGGTAACGAGCATGTCATATATTCATTTCATAAGCCAGTGAATGCCACGATTCTTACGGATGTTTCCTTAGTCCTCGGGAGACGCTGGCTACTCAAAGATGCAAGGTGGCCCCAGCATCTTTAACTCTTTAGAAACCTCTTTATCATCTGCCCCAGGGATGGAGGCTAAGAGGAGAAAGAGAGAACACCTGGAAGCCTGGAGCCCAGAAGTGATGTTGTGTTAATAACTAGACTAGGCCTTTTGTTCCCTGTGAAAGGAAGTGGTTGATGTTGCTGAAGCACCCCCCCACCCTTGAGAAGCTGCTGGAAGGGCCCAGCCTGGTCTCCCCGTGGACTCTGCCCACCACCAGGGCTCAGCTGTATCTAAGTCACCTCTGGTGCCTGGAGGTTCAGAATCCAGGTTTTCTAGTTTTTTCCATAAACATTCAGCATGTTAAACGGTGAACCGTGGCTGTGTTTTCACTGACTCCTGAAGCAGCCGTGGCCCACCCTGGAGAAGTGGGTCAAAGTGTTCACTCCGCTCGGTGCCTTAGGGCTGAATTAGTTCCTTCCTTTTGGAGGCGGGCAGAGGGGCAGCTGTCCAGGTGACAGGCCCTCCCACGGGCTGAGGGCCATCGCGGCTGGCTGATTTGCTTTCCCCTCACCTTCCAGCCTCCTTGACTACAGGCCAGCGTGGAGATGCCTCTGTTTTTGAGGCTCTTGGCCCAGTTGGGAAGAAAAAAGCAGAAAGGGCAAGAGAGCAAGACCCCTTGAAAGCGAGCTCAGGCGAGCAGGGCTGGCCACAGGGAGGAGTCAGGCTTCATGGGGAAGGGCAACTGGCTGTTGCTGGCCCCAAAAGCCAGATGGAGGTAACTGGAATCTTAAAAATGGAGAGCTGCTTAGTGGCCCTGCCACTCACGGGCCGAGCAGCCCAGCACCATGGGGTTGACTCACAGGGATGCTCCCCCTGGGAGGGAGAAGAGGGATTTCCCCATTTTCCTGCTTCAGCCAAGCCTACAGAAGGCCGTCCTGCCTGGGAATTTGCAATCACTTTGACAGTAGCCAGGATGTTTCCCCTCCTGCTGACTACAGGGGAAAAAAAAAAAAGAAAAAAGAAAAAAAAAAAAGATTTTGCTAAGCAAATGAAAGATGTGAATAAGATTAAAGGGAGAATATTTAAATTACAGAAACTTAGTGCTTTCAAGCATACTCGAGCACTTTTGAAGCACCCATTTAGGGGCTGCTGATTGATAAGAGGCGATGAATTATTCTTATCTCATCATTGACGCCAGCCCCTGGCTCTCTGGAGGGCAACACTTGGTTAACCTAATTTGAATCTAATTTGAATGACTTAAAAGTAATAAAACAAGTATGTGCTTGAACCTAATAAAGCCTAATTTATTTAATAGCACATTTCTTGAAGGATTTTATGTTAGAGCTGGAAGGGACCTTTGAAATCATCCCTTTGTTTTACAAATAAAGAAACTGAGTCCCAGAACAGTAAAATGTTTTGCCAAAGGCCACACATAATGCCCACTCAGCCCTGGGAGCTTGGACTCTGCCCTGAATCCCGTCTGAGGCCTTCTGTCTGCCCTGTGCTGACCCTGCAGTTCATGCTTGTGGGGATTGAGACCCCCTACCGAGCTATGGGAAGTGGCTGAGGGGAGGGTGGCTGTGCCTTGAGCCAGAATGATTTCCGGGTGAGAATGTCTGATACATGGCTGGTGGGCCTGGCCCAGGCCCTGCCAGTGACCCATCACACTCCATACCAACCAGATCTCCCTCCTGTCTGTGGCTTCTTCTCACCGGTGCCATCAACTCTGCCCTCCCCAGGCTGTAAGCAATGAGGACTTAGAGGCAGCTGGCACTACACCTGGTGAGTCCCCTTGGGATAAGCTGAGCTTGAGAAGATGCTTTAGCCGTTCTGAAATGCCCAGGCCCATAGGGTTTTGGTGTGGCACTGCCTCCCTAGGCTGTAGGCTGCCTGGGTTCTGGAAGGCCAGGACGGTATCTGTGGAAGCAATGGGTGTGTGAGCCCGAGAAAGCCCATGAGGAGGGACCTTCCTTCCCACCTGACCTTGGGTTCATGATAGAGTCTCATGGGAGAAATTCGACCAAGGGTGGATTCCGTCTCAAGGCTGCCCTTACTTTGGCACAGAAGGACCCTTAACGGCAAAGCACAATGACTGTTCCTTACTTATGGAGTAAGTAACTCTCACCCTGGGAGTTGAGTTTCGAGAACCTGTTTGATCCGTAGTAGTTCACACTTACCGGACGTGCCATGCACTGTGCTAAGTGGCATATGTATTAACTCACTGGGTCCACCTCTTGTAGGTAAAGCAATAGCATGAGTGACTTGCCCAAGGCCACATGGGGAGCAGTATTTGACGGGCACTGTGGCTTCGGAGCAGATGCTCAGCCTCTGCCTCTCTCCACAAAGAAGCCCTTGAGGGGAGAGGAGGGAGGAAAAGTGAGCTGCTTCTTTGGGCTACGTCTAGTCTCCAGGCTTCACCAGTCTAGGCCAGGGGTTCCCCAAGACATCCATCCTCACTCTTGGATCCCGACCACCCTAACTTCCAGAGCCTTGATACTTGCCTTTCGAAAATCCTAGGTGCTTTTAAGGAAAGGAAAAATTCAACCGAAATGCAACCATCAAATTAAAACTGAGGCTTTGTGCACGAGGAGCCAGCTGTGAGCTTTTTGCTGCTGCTTTGGGCAACACCTACAAAGAGACCAAGAAGCACAGACAGCCTCGCCTGCTCTCAGCAGGGTTATAACCTCCGTGTGGTTGCATTGGCAGTGGAATTAATTTCCCTTTCAATAAGCATTTGGGAATCTCATTACCCTTGTAAGTGGGTGTCTAGAAGGGACCCTGAGCAGAGATGAAGACAAGCACCATGCCAGGCCGGCTTTAGCCCCCTGTCCCTGCTGAGCACACAGGTCATACACTGACTGTGGAGCTTGCCTAGACTGTGCATGTGTGTGTTTGTTTTGGGGCTTGACCAGGGAGAGCTGGAATGAATTGAAAGGGCAGGGACATTTTCTTGATTGAAGGAAGCAAGATTGTGGTCGGATGTCAAGGAGGCAAGCGTACCTTACTGCATCACACCCTGTGGTCTGGCACTCTATTAACTAGGATTTGTCTGTCCTGTTCAGACACTTGGTGGCCTCCTGAAGAGAGTCCCTTGGCTAGCATTCGGTCTTCCACAAGCTGGCCCTGACCTACCTCCTCACGCTTCTTTCTAAGTAACAATAATGATAATATTTGTATTTGTCTATACGAAATGTTCTTACATTCCATATTTCTTTGAATCGTCTTAGGAATCGTTTTTAGGAATGAGGACACAGGCCCAAGAAGTAAAAGGGCCTGCCCAGAGCCACTACACCTGGAGTAGACTGTGGCTGTGGTAGATTGTATGTTACCATTTGGAATAGTTGGTGCCCCTCCCCAGGGACAGGTTACACTTTCCTGCCCTAATAACATGAAGGTTTGGCTTGGACTTGCAATGTCCATTGAAATGTGGGCATAAGTGGCATGTGTCACTTTTGAGTCCGCTTGTGATTCTCCATGTCCCTTCTCTCTGCCAGGAGACTAACAGAGTCCCAGATGGGGGCTGCTCTGTCAGCCTGGATCCTGAGTCCGAGAGGGACATTGATGTGGAGCAGAGATAGAACTGGCCCGCTACGGATGTTCACGTGAGTAAGAATAAGAACTAACCCACTGCTGTGGTAGGCCACTGAGGTGCTAGGGCCACCTGTGACTGCAGCACAGCTAAATCCGAGCTGACCGTGTGGTGGTCAAACGTGGATTAGTTCTAGATCCCCTGAGAGTGGACCTCAACCATATTTATCCCTTGCATTCCAAACAGACCATCCTGCTTATTCTCACCTCCATTCATGTCTTCATCCTGCTACCTCTGGCCAGAACTTTGTTCAAGTCCTACCCATCTTCCAGAGTCATGCTCAGAATTCACCTCTTCTGTGACACTTTCTCAGAATCATCACAGTACCAAATACTCAGTAGCATCGCACTCTCTTTGTTTTAATCCATCTCATCTTCACCCCATGAAATAAGCCCTATCTTTGTTGCCGAATAAGGTGAAGAAAGGTAAAATAAATTGTCTAAGATCATACAACTGGTGATTGGTAGAGCCAAGACTCAAACCCCACACTCCTTCCACTCTATTCCCCATTCTCCTTCCATTCCCTGTTACATTTCTACACATCTCTTCTCCTGAGCTGTAAAGGGCTTCTTTATCTGATTGATCACATTTTCTTGATCTGAGTTTAGGTATAAATTCTGCCTCTTACTGGTGGTATGACTTCGAGCTGGTCACTTAATTTCTCTGAGCCTCAATTTCCTCTTTGTATCCCCCACAGCACCTAGAAAGGTACCCAGTAAATACTGACTGACTGAGCAGTTGGATGAACTCTTGGAGCCCTCATTTGCCCATTTGTAAAATGAGAGTAATAATGGAACCTCCTTCATAGGGTTGCCTAGCACAGGGCATGGCACTGGGTAAGATGTATGCAATACAATGTAGTTGTTGTCATTATTATTATTATTATTATTATTATTATTATTATTATTATTTATTAGCTATAAGGAATGTAAACACAATATATACAGAGAAAGAAACCTTACTTCTCGCTATGGGGATTAAGGAAAGCTAGCTTCACGACAGAAGTGATTTGAGTGGTCTTTGTAGCACACATAGCCTCTGGACACAGAGCTGACTGAAGGGCAGGGCATTTTAGGCAAAGGGGACAGCATAGATAAAGACACAGAGACAGGGGATCCCTGGGTGGCTCAGCAGTTTGGCACCTGCCTTCAGCCCAGGGCATGATCCTGGAAACCCAGGATCGAGTCCCACCAGGCTCCCTGCATGCTCCCTGCATGCTCCTTCCCTCCCTCCCTCCCTCCCTCCTTCCCTCCCTCCCTGCTTCTCCCTCTGCCCCTGTCTCTGCCTCTCTCTCTCTCTGTCTCTCATGAATAAATAAATAAAATCTTTAAAAAATACAAGGCACAGAGACAGTGTAAGTCTTAAAATCTTAATTCCTCTTCCTCCAGTTTTACCATTGTTAGGGTCATATCTAAGGAAATAATCCTACATATGAAAAGATATGCATAAATATGTCCACTGCAGTATTTATAAAAGCTAGAACAGGGCAGGCCCGGTGGCTCAGCGGTTTAGTGCCGCCTTCAGCCTAGGGCATGATCCTGGAGACCTGGGATAAGAGTCCCGCGTCGGGCTCCTTGCATGGAGACTGTTTCTCCCTCTGCCTGTGTCTCTGCCTCTCTCTGTGTGTGTCTCTCATGAATAAATAAATAAATTTTAAAAAGCGAGAACATAGAAATAACTGATAAGTCTAACAATAGGGGAGTGGTTAAATAAATGACCTTATATCCACTTGGTATATTATTATCTGATAGGTAGTATTATAATTAAATGGATGAAAAGTAATAAGGGAAAAGTTTATGAACGATGCTATGTGGGAAATGATAAAATGAATAATCAATGTGGTTACAACTATATAAAAGCAAATCATAAACCAAAATATTATAAATAAATAAATACCGCAGAAAGTCTAGGAGGAAATATTAGTAGAAGTGGCTTCAGAGTAATGGGGTTTGGTGATTGCTCTCAGAGATTTAACTTTTCTTCCTTTTATTGATCTTATTACTAGAGCTAACCTTTATTGAGCACTCACCATATACTAGGCACTGCACTAATATATTACATACAGTATCTCACTTAATCCATATAACCCAATGAGTTAAAATTCTCTACTTGTAGAGAACCTAAGACTTCTATATTTATACAATAAGCATGTATTACTTGTATAATAGGAAAATCATATATTTACTGTATTTATGTAATATTTTATAATTATAAGAGATTCAGATTCCCCCCTTCCTTTTTTTTTTTTTTTTTTTTTGCTACTTCAGGGATAAAATACACATTGTTCTGTGTATTTCTCTATGTACCTCTTTATGTACTGATATTTTAATAAATTACATTTCTTAAAATGATAGTAGGGTCAAAGTATATGTGTACCTTTTTTAAATTTTGAACTCATTTTAGAATTACAGAAAAGTCACAAAAATAACATAGAGATTATTTGGCAATAAAAAAGAATAAAATACTAGTACATGGTACAACTTGGATGAACCTTGAAAACATTAGGATAAGTGAAAGAAGCCAGACACAAAAATCATATATTATGATTCCATTTATATGAAATGCCCAGAATAAGTAAATCTATATAAACAGAAAGCAGATGGGTGGTTGCATGGATACAAAGATGAGGACTGGAGAATTTTGAGGTGGTTTCCTTTTGAGGTGATATAAATCCTTTCAAATGAGTGGCGCTGGGGCGCTGGTTGCACAACTTTGTAAATGTAAGATGGCCACTGAATTGTGCACTTTAGAAAGGTGAATTTTATGGAATGTGAGCTATAGCTCAATAAAGCTTTTATTTTTAAAAAAGAAAACAGTACAGAGAGTCCCAGATACCCCTCACTGAGGTCCTCCTAGTGTTCACACTGGGAAATGATTGGATAAATTGCAGGACGGCACTACTGCGGAATAGTAAAAGTATAGAATAATATGATTTCTTCTCCCCCCTAAAATTGTTTAAAAGAAATGAAGACCTTTTATATGTGTGGATATGCTACATTTGCAATAACATACAAGTAATGCAAGTATGCAAGTGAGCATAATACTGGCTATTCGGTGACAGAATTAAGAGAGGACTGAGGGAGATTATGCAGTTTGCTTTTACAACTCTCTCTTTAGTTTACTTTAGTATATAAGGGCATGTAATTTTCAATTTAAAAGTATTAAGGAAAAAAACAAAAGGACAAGAGATGCTGTCCTTGGATTTCCCATGACTAGACAGTTATCTCTAGGTTTCTTAAAGTTTTTTTTTTTTAAGATTCTATTTATTTATTCATGAGAAACACAGGAGAGAGAGAGAGGCAGAGACACAGGCAGAGGGAGAAGCAGGCTCCATGCAGGGAGCCCGACATGGGACTCGATCCCGGGTCTCCAGGATCACGCCCTGGGCTGAAGGCAGCGCTAAAGCGCTGAGCCACCCAGGCTGCCCTATCTCTAGGTTTTAAGCAGCAAAATGTTTATTAATGTTACACATGCAGGGGTCCTGCACCACCATCAGCTCCAGGGAGAGATGGAACCTGAGTCGGAATCCTGGGGAATGGAAGGAGGAGTAGGAGTGCTGGTTAAGGTGAAAGCTTCTGGGTTAGACAGAACTGCGTTTGAATCCCAGCTCTCTGCCACCTACCACACTGTGGACCTTGGGCCAGTTGCTTAACTGCCCTGGGCCTTGTGGGAGTAATTAGATGCCCTCTTTCCCAGGGCTATGGTGAAAATAAAATGAGATAATTTGAGCAAGACACTTAGCATGGTGCCTGGAACACAGTATTCAATAATGATAGGCATTATTATTTTCAATATTATTTACAGATGTTTCCCAGTTGTTTAAGGAGTGAGAAGTGGTAGCTCTAAAAATCTAGAGGAGGGGAAAATGACCTCAACTTTGCTGGGCCTACCATGCTTCCTGTGCCACTAATCTTGAGAACTGACTTTGTTCTTGCTGGTATTATACCCAGCTAAACTAAAAGGCTCTGTTTCCCAGCTTCCTTTGCAGTGAGGCCCTCTGGAAAGATGCCCTTTTGCTCTTTCTTTATGTTTCTCTGGCCTGGATGCCATAGATGGTAGTTGGAGCCCCATCAGCACTCTTGGACCAGGCCACAACTTCCAGGAAGGAAGCCACACTCTCAGGATGGTGGGGCAGGAGCACAGGAGCCTGAGACCCTGATGACCCTGAAGTTGCCATGCCAGCCCCAGCTTACCTTCCTCTGGAATTCTTTTATATGGAAGAGAAATAGACCCTTAATGTTGCATTAGCCCCATCTCTGGGTCTTCTGTAATATGAAGATAAACCCAGCCCTGAGTTCTCACAATATAGCTAACCTAAAAAGCAACGACTCATGGCTAGGAGAGGGTGGAGGGTGTGAGGGCTGCTGCCTTCCTCCGGGTGAGGCCAGAGGTGGGGCTTGGCCTGGACACTTACTCATCACCGATGTAGAGCTGGGGCCACACCTCATTGACGTGGGTATACTGAGGACTGCCCTTCCAGAAGAGACGCTCCAGCTCGAAGGCTCCGGGGGTACAGTAGTCATCTGCTTCTACCTCCTCCTCCCCCCTTGGCAACAGCCTCTTGGCAGGTGGGTAGGCATTTGGGAGGCTTGTCTTCGGTTCTCTGGATGTCATTTTGGAGCCGAGGGGTTTTCTTTCCTTTCTGCAATTGGTCATGAGAGAGGGTCAGGATTTGGGTTAGTACAGGACAGAGGTAGGGAATGGTCTTTACAAAAAGAAATGGGAATAAGCTGATCTTAAGATTCTGCAGGCATTTCTCCTGCCTTCTGTGCTCCCCTTTCCTCTTCCTGGGCCACAGAGGTAACCAAGAAGGGCCATCATGGCAGTTAAACAACCTTCACCAACATTCCAGTCTCCTTTGGGGCAAGAGGGCTGGCAGCCCTTTGACTTGGGTCAAGGAGGGTTTGCAGCAGACCTACAACAGGCTTCAAGCCTCAAAAATCTCTGTTGGCTGCCAGGCCTTTGCCTCCTTCCTTTTAGCTTTTACCCCTCCTTTGGTGCCTAGTTTTTCCTTTTTCTGATTGGAATCTGCTGGCTCTGGCCATTGGTTCCTGCCATTCGAGGCCTGTGATACTCCACACCTGCAGGGAGCTGTGGAAAGGACACACCTGTAAATCCAGAGCCTGTTTGATCGGAGCAGCCATGCATATTCTGGGAGCTTCAAGAACCCTGGGGTGGAAGGAGGCTTGGCTCCCTGAGGGTTCCTCAACGTGTTAGAACAGTTGAAGGCAATGTTGGCCGCACGCTAGGGGGTTGGCAGTTGTGCTAACGTACCAGGGGTCAGAAGAGATGTTCTAAGCTGGAAAGCTGTGTTTGCAGATTGAAATGCATATTTGGAGAGCTTGTCAGGCTCTGCAAATGGAATGCGGGAGAAGAGTTTCCATTGTCCCCAAGGAAAGGAATTTGCTGTGGAATTGAGCAGTGTTTGTTCCCCCAGCTGAGTGACTGGGGCGTCTACACTCAGGCAGCCTGAGGGGAAGAAGAGACTGAGAAACATGGAGGTAAGTGATGAGGAGGGAGTGGTCTTTATTTAACGAATACTTATCTGGCACTTTGTGCTAGGCACTGTTCCAAGTGCTTGACAATTATTAACTCATTTAATCTTCTTAACCCTATGAGGTAGGCATTATTATTATTATTATTATTATTATTATTATTATTATCTCTATTTTACAGACAAGGAGAATTGTAAATTGAAGATGTCTGTAACACATGGTCTTAGTCTTCTGAGAAAGAAATAGCTGCTGGGAGGTGGGGACAGAGTGCAGTGTGATGGGGACAGGCCAGGAATTTGAAGAATATTAAAAAAATGTTTGCTAGCATGAGGTGCCTGGGTGGTTCAGTCGGTTAAGCCTTCAACTCTTGGTTTCTGCTCAGGTCAGAGATCTCAGGGTTGTATGATCAGGCCCTGGGTTGGGCTCCACATTTAGTGCAATAGTCTGCTTGGGACTCTCCCCCTTTCCTCTCTCTCTGCCCCCACTCTCATGCTCTCTTTCTCTTAAAAAAAAAAAAAAAAAAAAAGTTTGCTAGCTTCAAAGACCACTGGGATCATGTCAAAGGACTTAGAACACAACTCAGAGAGGCTTCCACTTGTCAAAAGGGGACAAGTTGAACATGAATAGTAAAAATAACTGCAGTGGATTGAAACACATCAAACATTTAAATCGTAATGATGCTTAAAACAATTACTCATGGTTGGAAGATGTAGGGGACCTGCTCATTATTTTGAAAATAGATAAGTAAAGGGAAAGAATGTAGCATTTATGGTTCCTCTCTGATACAAACTGTACTACTGGGTAGATGAGGGAATTTGCTCTTTTAGAGAAATATTCCAGGTAATAAAGAGGGAAGAAAGCATCATTTTGTGATACTTGATGGACTAATGGATATAGGCATTCCCCTCTGACTGTTCGCAACAGAAGAAGAGAGGATCAGACCTTATGGGCCTTCTGTGGGGAGAATTCACCATCGCCGTGAGAGTCTTGCCAGAGGAAAACCTGAGTCTTAAGAGAGTCCTCAGAGTCTAGATCTAACAACCAATTTGCAGGAGATTCCAAGGACAGCTAAATTCTAGCCTAGGTCCTTACCTTTTAGAAATACATATCAAAATATTCACAGATGAAATGATATAATCCCTGGGATTTGCTTCAAACATAATATACTTGGAAAAAAATGTGACAATATTTGATGTATGGGATGGGGAGTGGAGGTGGAGGTATGTAAGGGGTAGGATTGGCCATGGTTGTTGGTGGTTGGGGTTGGATGATGATTGCAAGATAGTTATTGTTTCTCTTTGCATATCTTTGATATTTTTCATTTAAAAATGTTAAGAAGAGGGGCGGCAGAGTGGCTCAGTCGTTTAAGCATCTGCTTTCAGCCCAGGTCATGATCCTCGGGTCCTGGGATGGAGCCCAGCTGGGTTTTGGGGGATCATGGGAAGCCAGAATTTATGACTTTCCCCCTGCAGTTAAGGTGAGTTAAGGGTGGTGGCAATGGAGACAACCCCTTTTTTTTTTTAATTGTCTTTGGATCTGGACTACTTCTCTCTGAATCATCTGGCTGTTGCAAGACATACAGATTCCCGAGTTACATCCGGACTGGGGCTGTGGGCCTAGGAATCTGTACTTGAACAAGCTCACACGTGCCTCTGGTGCTCACTGAAGGTTGATGATAATGACAGCCCAAGAGTGTGGCTAAGAGTCAAGGAGCTAGTGAGTCAAGGATAGAAAAGGGTGGAAGGCCTTCAGCATACTTCCTTCTCTTCTCTTTGAAGTAGAGGCCATATCTCTAGCTCAGAATAAGGTGCAGGCCTGGTGGTAGACAAGAGCTGGACGACCTTCGCCGGGGACTCTGTGACAATGGCTCCCTGGTGTTTAATTCTCGAGCCCCAGTGGCGGTCATGTAGTGAATGCGGGGGTCGGGGGGTGAATGGCTGAAGTGGGCGGTGAAGAAGACCTGTGCTGGGGCCTCAGCCAGAGCTGATGAGGCAGGACTCCCCTTTGGCTCCTGGAGGAGGGGCGGAGGTGAGTCCCAAGGCAGGAGGCAGGGTCTCCCGTGGCTGCCCAGGCCTGAAGCCTGCTGTGGCGCCTGCCTGCTGGTGTTTTCAGTCACAAGCGGGAAGAGGATGGCCAGGGATGGGCAGAAACTTCCACTGTGGGAACCAGCCCAAACAACACTGTCTGCCACCAAAGGAGGCTTCGGAAGAGGTGATTTTAGCGAGGCCTGGAGTAAACTGCATCCTGAACCCCCTGCCGGCCTCCTTTGATCACTGAAGCTGACCTCACCCTTGCGGGGCTGTTCCTCCTTCATTATAGTGGGGAAGGAGCCCCCCCCCCCCCCAGCCCCATCTCCGTGCTGAAAGCCTCGGCTGGATTTCCAGACAGAAGAGGAAGTGGTGCGGTCTACCCAGAGCGGCTTGGCACGCAGAGGGAGCTCTGGGATCTATTATCCTCCAGTGTGCAGATTTGATGGGGGGGGGGGGGGGAGAACAAAGCACAGAACAGTCCAGAAACCACAGACCTGTAATCTTTCCAAATCCTGAAGGCGGCTTGTGTGCATCCCTCTCTGCACGGCTCCCAAATTTCTGAATCTCAGAGAGGCTGAAAGCGTCTGCTTCCCAGACCACAGCCAAAATGGAAGGGGAAGACAAATCTGTTCTGTTTGGTTTCCATAGATCCGACCCAGAGATTAACTGCCAAGGTCTTGATGACACACACAATATCAATCACGGGCTAAATGTCATAATGAGAGCTGGGCAGGTTGTCAAGAGAGGCCTCCAGGTTTCTGTTACAGCTTCATATTTAAAGGTTTGGTCCCAGGAAACTAAATGCCATCCTGAAGGCTACTTGGCCTGTCTCTGCCCCAAAGGAGAGCAGGCTCCTTCCTGGAGGAGCCAGGCAGGTAAGATAGAGGAGGGAAGTGGGTTGGGTGTTAGAGAATAAAACCAACCAACCAACCAACCCTCACTGTTGGCCTCCGGCAGGAGACAACAGGGAGTGGTGGGGACTGTGGCAGGGAAGAGAGCCGATGCTCCCCGGAAGACCACAGCAGCTTGCCCTTCCCTGTGGGAACTCGAGCCCAGATTCTCTGATATTTTTATGAGAGGCCAGAAAGCCAGGGTTTTGTGAGAAATCTGCTGCTGTTTACATGTAGGCCGCCGAAGGAGATGCTAGCCATACCTTGTTCCGTTCCTCAGCTCAGATGGCTGCCATGTAAGCGGGCTCCCCTTACCCACAGAAGGCCTCCTCCCTAAGCCCCTGGTTCTCCCCTCGGGATATTTTCTGGTCTCTGGGCTGGTCAGGCCTACAGTATGAGGAGTTCCCCTCGAACGTCGTTGCTAATGAAGGGGGCCGTTGGAGAGGTACCCTGGCTCCCTCCGCCCTCTGTGGGACCTCCATGGGGAGTCTGTTCTACGCGGGGTAACCTGACGTGTCCTGTGGGGGCTCTCTTCCCTCCCAGACCCCCCTCCCTGCACCCTGGTCTCAGGGTGAGCTCTGGAGGGAACCTAATACTGCTAATTTTAAGACATTTAAAGACACTGTGGTAACAGAACGTGCAGAGGCCAAGTGCTACTTGACGGCTAAAGCCTAGAGCAGCCTTTCCCTCTGTGAAACAGTGGCCTTGACTTCAAGATGCTCTTTCCAGGCGGAATGAACACAGGGGCCCGTTGTTAATTCTGACTCCATTTCAGAATTTTCCATGGTACAGCTCACGTTTGGTGAAAGGTTTCCCCTTCCCAATGAGGGAAGGCTTTGGATGAATTCAAAACTGTAATTTCGGCACCATAGTTTGACTTCATGTAAAAACAAAACAAAACACCTTACACAGTTTTGTTTTGTTTGTTAGTTTTTAACTAGAAGAAAAATATCAAAATGTCAATGCTGTGAGCAAGTGGCAGGACTCCAGGAGATTTTTTTTTTTTTTCTGTTTTCTATTTTGGGATTCTTTGAATAAATAATCATATTTTATAGTAAATCACCATGTCTATATTTTTAAACTGTGCTGACCAAGCAGAACAGCTGGGCAGGAAGCTGCCTGTGACTTGTAATTCGTGATTCCTATTCTATCTTCCTTGCTCCTGGACCTGGCACTTTCCTGGGGGCCCCTCTGCCACCCTGTCCCTCTCTCCCTGCATTCGCTGGCTCCAGGCCCTGCCCTGATCTGCTCTCACAGCCCCAACAATCACTGAAGACTCTTGGATACATCGCATCCTCCCTGGGTGTCACTTTCTTCTTGATAAAATGGAGCTATAACAAGAAGGGTAAAGATGGTTTTGAAAATAAACAAAAAACCTCACCTGAGCTCTTTCTAAAGTGGCCGATGGGAGAAGCCAGGTAGCGAGATACATTATTTATTTCACTGGGAACATTAAATTGCTAAGTAGGCCATTGAGTCTGCAAAGACTGGCCAGGTAACCGTGGACTGAGAGCCACAGAACAGGCCTACAAAAGATACCATTTGAGGACCCCTTGGATGAGAAGAAACTAAGTCCTGAAGTATGAGTGAGAAGGTGGTGGTGCAAGGCAACAAGAGCTAAATTATTCTGTACGAGGAAGCAAGGGGAGTTCTGAGGCTCTTCGAACATCCCCCGAAGGGGGGATAGAGAGGGAGGGGGGACGTGGGCCGCAGATAGTCAGGTGTGGAATGTCCAGGGCACAGCATTCTGCGGAGAACAGGATTCCCAGTGCCCACCAGCGAGGGCAGCCCTCTCTTCTCAGCCTTGAAACCATTAGATGCGGGCAGCCCTGGTGGCTCAGCGGTTTAGTGCTGCCTGCAGCCCCAGGCATGATCTGGAGACCCTGGATCGAGTCCCACGTCAGGCTCTCTGCATGGAGCCTGCTTCTCCCTCTGCCTGTGTCTCTGCCTCTCTCTCTCTCTCTGCATCTCTATGAATAAATAAATAAAATCTTTAAAAAAAAAAAAAACCATTAGATGCAACAGGCAGCCACATCGGCGGTGGTTTTGAGAAATCAAAGTGAAAGAGACTTGAGCAGGTGGAGAGAAGAGACCACAGGTTTATGAAGCAGAACGTACAGTATCCACTGACCTAATCAACGCTGGCTATCTGCGTATTTTAGGATGGTGGAATTATTTGCGATTCTTCTTTTTGAGGAACAATCTATTCTGAACTTTCCATTTTGAACATATATATGAAGTATATGAATAGGGTGGGGGAAGCCTGTGAAAGTTCTATTTTAGAATTGTTCTGGACAGGGGCGCCTGGGTGGCTCAGTTGGTTAAGCGTCTGCCTTCAGGTCAGGTCACTCCCAGGGTCCTGAGATCCAGCCCAGTGTCGGGCTCCCTGCTCAGCGGGGAGCCCGCTTCTCCCTCTCCCTCTGCCCACCCATGCTTTCTCTCTATCTCTCTCTCTCACTCTCTGTCTCAAATGATAAAATCTTGGAAAAAAAAAAAAAAAAGAATTGTTCTGGACAAAGTAGATGCCCACCCTAAACCTTTGGGCTAAGGCACAGGGGGGTGACCGTCAGGACCAGGCCTGGCTAGGTGTTCCTTACATCTCACGAGGCACCGCGTGCCCTCCCCATAAGTGTGAGTTCCCCGAAGGGAGCCATGCCCTCCTTGAGGCCTCTGGGAGCAGAGTCAGGCTTAGGTCATGTTAGAAGGTCACTCTAATCCCTCAGTGCTTCGAGAAACCAGAGGAGAATCAAGTTTTGTGTGTCCTGAAGCTTATACAATTTCTTTAAGGAAAGGAAAACCAAACAGGTACAGGGCCTTGGAAGAGGCCCATGTAAGTGTGCGGGTCTTGAAGCTTTGGGGGCAAATCTACCTCTGAGGGAAGCCTCCTTCCCCTCTGACTGGAGACAGACCTTGGGTGAAGAGGGCAGCATCGTTCCCCTGCCCCATGGTGCCAGAGCCAGCATCCTTGATTCCCCTTCCCCGGTCTCGGTTTAGTCTCAATCAGCCAACATCAGAGGTGCTCCAGGAGGTTACGAATGAGTGTGACCCATTTTACCTTCTAAGTCAGGCCTGGCCCAGCCCTCCACACCCAGGCTTTCCTCACCCATTCCTCCATTAAGTACCAGATATGAGCTGGGCCAGAGAAGTCTCTGCCTTCTAGAAGTTTTTGGTCTAGTAGAGCAGTTTCTACAGTAGTCTTAAAACAGTCCCCTCTCCCTTCTGAAGTCCTTCTGTATCTGGGCGTATGTATACGTTGCGTATTTACCTTCCTACTGCATCAGGATCTTGGGGGAAAGTTAGTCTGTGTTGAAATGCATGCACACCACATTTCTTCCATGACACCACCCAAGTCGGGCTTGGAATGCGCCTTGAAAGAAGAGGGAAGGTAAAAATGTTACTGTGGTTGGATAAATTACTCTATTAGGAGAGTAATACCTTCTGCTCGGGTATGCAAAGGGGTGGAATTTGGCAGCAGTGTACATATATAAATAAGCATATTTTTAATTTACTGCAAGTCAGTGCTTGTCTTTACGCATCTTAAGCCTATAAAAATGATCCCAACTAGGAAATAAAAGTAGTGGATTAAAAAAAAAAATTAAAACCTGGATGTGAAAACCCGGGAATTTTTGTTGTTGCCCTATAATTTAATTCCTAACGTATCTGACACAATCCAAGTTTCACAGATTTTTTTTTTTCCCCTTTTCGATTCTGGCAAGCATGTTAACAGGAGGCAATTATGCGAATTAATATAAAATCCTTTTATTAAAAAAAAACAGAAAAGCCTTCATTTCAAGGGGTAATTTAATATTCCTTCTGTGATGGTGTTGATGTCATAACTTGTTTGATTAACTCTTCAAATGGTTTCAAAGCGCTTCAGGGTGGTAATTTATGAACTCCTAATTGATCTCCCCCCATCTTGGTTTGGCAGAGTGGGGCCTCCCAGAAACCGTGAGGAGGCTGGAGGCCCGAACCCGGCTTCCCTCTCAGACAGGGGAGCGGGCTGGGATGGACTTTGCCTCCGCGCCTGGGCCCCGTGGGGAAGGAGAGGCTCTGGCGCAGGGCACCGGGGACCATGACGTGTGACCAGGCCAGCTGTGGCTCCTGACTCCTGAGCAGCCGGGCTTTGGCCTCCTCCGAAGATGTGTGGAAATACTACAGGCAATTTTACAGCTCATGAATTCAGGAATAGAGGGCCTCGGGCCCACAACTTTCAGGAGCTGCTTCCCACTGTGCGTCACCTCAGAACACGAGGCCTCGGTGCGTGGGGCAAACGGGAGGTGGGGTAGACTGAGGGGCGCAGCCCTCACGGTGGGCCTGCCACCTCCCCTTCCCCACCCGGCCTCCTGTCTCGGGACTGTGCAGGGGTAGCTCTGGGCCTTGGGAAGGCGTTGAGCCAAACACTCGCTTCTTAAGCTGCCATGAAAGCTCACTTGAGTGGCCAAGGCCGGGCAGGACCCAGGGCAACGGTCATACAGTCGCTACCTCTGCTGTGCGCCCAGTGACCATCTACTCAAGCCTCCAAGACACGAAAGAGCTGCCCCTGCTTCACAGATGAGCAAAATGAGAGTCAGGGGTTAGTAACACAACACCAGGTGATGTGACTGGGCGTCACCCAGGCAGCCAGGCATGCCACCCAAGTCATGAGAGGGTCACTGTATTCTTGGTCACAAGGTTTACGCTCCCGAGGGCAGGCCTGGGCCCTTCGTTTTTGTGTCTCATTCCTAATGTGCATCCCAGCGCGGTGTGCAGTCGGGGAAAGAGCTCTCACTGGCCTTGGAGTCTAACAAACCTACCTGGGCTTCGGCTTCCTCATCTGTAGAATAGGGATCATATCCACCTCATGGATTGTAGGATCAAATGAGAGGATACAAGTCCTCGGCACATCGACAGGGGCTCAGAAAATGTTTTATGAAAGAGGACAAGCAAGGAAGCAGTGAGGAGGCTGGATGGAGAGCTCCCAGTTGTGTTGGGAGCTAAATTCTGAGCGCGGGGCCGAGGGTCTCTGTAGAGTAATTGTGGCAGATGGGATGGGGCGTGAGTAAGCCTGAGCATTCTCCTATGGGTATTAGGGCTCATTTGCTCATGTGCAAAGTATCTGCGAGGCTTTGGGGAGGAGGAGAAAGGACTCTCTCCAGCTTGTTTGACATCTGGTGCCCATGCCAGGCTGGGTAGGCCCAGACCATCAAGAGTCCCTGGAGGCCAAAATTCACACACTATCTGCTCTGGAGTCAGGCTGCAGAGGACAAAACGGAGCTGTGACCCCTGGCACCAGTACCTGGAGTGGCTGTTCCTGGGGCCTGGTCCAGGTTGAAGTCCAGGCATCAAGAGAAGCAGAGGAGTGAGATGTCAGCCCTGCCCCTGCCCCCACCCCCACGGAGGGGCACCAGGGCACATGCCATCAGACTCTAAGGTACACCTTCCTACTGTCTAGGCTTTGTGACATGGACAAACCACTCCACTACTCTGTGTCTCAGCTTCCTCATCTGAAAATGAAGGTGATGAGGTACCTCCTTCATAGGGCTGTTGCAGTGCTGAGGAGTAAATGAGTTCATACTTATAAGAAAAGCTTTTGGAACCACACCTGACACATCGTCAGCACCAGGAAACATACAGAGTCACAAGGGTTGTGCAAAGCCCAACCTCGTTGGGCCTCATTCCAGGACATGCTAACGGCCAAGCCTCCAGCCTCGCTGCTCCTGCTCTGCTCCTCATTGCTTGTGGGGCAGACAATAGCCACAGGGACCCCACCCTGAGACAGGACTCAGCGTCCCCTCCAACCCAGTGCCACCCCGGGACCGAAACGTTCCCAGTGAGGGCTTCCAGCTAATCAGATGGTGGAGAACCACGGCCTCCCTTGTCATCCTTAGCACAGATGTGCTTTTGCCCCCGAAGAGCCCCTAACTCCTCAGACTCTTTCCCACATCTGACCCCCTAAACCCAGGCCCAAGGTTCTTTCCTGGTACAGGTCTCAGCTCAGAGGCCCTGCAAGTGTCGTTTACAAATGCTATTTGGTGGAACCAAAGAAATTTTCTCGTGAATAGAACAAGCAGGGGCCACACATGAAAGGGCAGGCAACTGGACAAACACCAAGGACACTCGGGGGCTGGGGCTTAAGTGAGGAGGCCTCTCCGCACACGCACCTCACGTCCCCTCCCTTCTCACTTGGGAGCCTTTCCCTTTAGAATGTTTTCAACTTTCCTGAACAGTCAGAGTTCCCAGTCCCCATCGCTCTCAGGTTCCAGGCTCATGAGGAGCGACTGGGCCACAGGACAAGAGCACCAGGAGAGCCCCAGGCTGAGACGCAGGATGGCTTCCCACCTTCTTATCTACACACGCTGCTGTCTTGGCCAAGTGGCCCTGTCCCTTGGTGACCCAGTCTGCCCATCTCTACCAGGGCAGTCATCCCCACCCTTATCCTCCCACCAGGCCTGGGAAAAGCTTTAAAAATGATTGCTCTTTCCAAATGATGCTTCGCATTATCCAGGACACCGAAAGAGTTCTCCTTCCTGGGCTTTTGAGTGCTACACTTGTCATTTGTGCTGCCCTACACATGATGGGAATCACTATGGTGTTTCTCTCTCCCCTCCTGCTGAGATATTTTTCCCCTCTGCTGGCTAAATGGACCAATGAAGAACCTAGCTGGAAAATGATATGTAATACGGTGCATCCAATGCCTCAGGAGGGCCTGATGGGCTTTGACCCACCCTATTATCCTTTAGAAATGGTCACTGAACTGGAAGCTCAGATTTGGAGGGAGGGAAGTTGAGAAAACTCTGTGGAGCCTCTCGAGAAAGATGGGGCAGGCCTGTCATACTAAGAGGATGTCAGCTGTTCTCTGCCACGCTAGAAACAGAGTGGAAAGGAGCCTTCTCACCCCCACACCCAGGCCCTCAAAGAACTTGACTGGACCCAAGAGGCGTCGGCCTCCCCACCAAAGGGCCTTACCTGTGTGTGCTGGGGCCTGGCCGGGGCAGGAGGTGCTGGTCTGTGGGGCGTGTGGCAGCCACACACCCGGCCACCTCCACTGGCATCCAAGAGCCTATTTTTAGGGTCAGATCTGCTGACGCTGACCTTGTGGGCTGCCCAGTCTGGGAAGAGACCCGTGGCATCTGCTTGCAAAATGATGTGCCAGTGTGACCTGAAAGCCTTGACTTTGGGAGCCCTGCACCTGGAGCCCACACGCCCGTCTGGGGCCCGGCGTCGGAGGCAGGACACGTGGCCGCCCAGGGCGGGGACAGGCAGGGGGGTTTGCCAGCTTTGTTTTCTGGGGATTGACAAGGCCAGGTGTCTGTGGGGCCCTGCCCTGGGCTTTGTTCCAGAACAGCTGGAACAGGGCAGGTTTGCCAGCTGATGCAGAGCCTGTGTGAAGCCTGGGAGCACCCAGACTGCAGAAGGACTCTCCACTCCAGTCTTTTCCAGGAGTTTGGGCAGCCACCCCTGAGGGCGTGGGTGGAATGGGGGTGCAGCACGGCAAGGGGGCGGCGATCCGTGAAACAGCCGACAGAGACTCTGTAAGCTTGGGTTCATTTGCGTTGTGTCATCTCACGTGAGACCTCCAGCAAGCGTCCAGTGGGGAAAAGAATCATAATGCTGTCCTCTTGTGATTATGAGAGTTAAATGAGATGAAGTGTGGAAAAACACTTGGCAAACATTTAAAAAATGCCAGATGATACTAGGATGCCCCAAAATATTTCCAATTCAACAGTCACTTCCAGGTCTTTCTTCTTGGTGGGGCCTTCTCTCAACCTGCTGCCTCTTTAGCTCTAGGCTTCTTTGCTCCAGGAGCGCCCCCACCATGCCCCCTACTATGATCCTTCTTTTTAGTGCTGAGAGCCATAGTCCTGTCAAGTCTCCTCTAACATTCTACTAAAATCTTTCCAGGGCTTCCCACAGTTCCTTATAATTGAGTGAGGTGTTTTTCCACCCTTCCCCACCCTTATCACTCTCTTGGGGGCCTACTTTAATGTGTGAAGGATCAGGGGGAGGGACAGGGGTTACCAGTCTCCTCATCTGCTTCACTTAACAAAGTCTTCTTGTGGTGGGCTCATCACACTGTCTCCTGCAACCTTGTATTCAGCAAACCAAAGATCCGCCTCCCCATTTGCGTGTTTAGCTATGGCCAGTTTTATCAAGGGTGATTGTTTCTACCAGAATTTTTCATTGTGGAACTGCTGAAAGACTCAACTTTCATTGATTTCTTGGTGCAAAGAATATTCACAAGGCAGAGACTAAGGACCTGAGTGTATAATAAGGGTCCATCAGGTTCCAGATGTCCTCACTGTCAAGTGCTGGAGTCAGAGTAGCAGAGTCAAAGGCCCTTCTACAATTACCCCAAGAACTAAAGGAGTCAGAGATGCTGAAACCGACAAAGGTTGGAGGATGATTTCTGTCTGGCGAGGAGCCTTGAAGGGCCGGTCCCAGCCCATACCCGAACCCCAGCCAAGTCAAAGGTTAAGGAAGCAAAAGGGGCCTCTGAAGATGTAGGTTCACCAGGGGACAAAAATCAAATATCTAAAGACATCTGGGATAGATGATTGATAAGAATGGGAGGTAATATTTCACACTGTCTAGGAAGGATATTCAACTAAATAAAGCCAAGAAAAGAATTAGGTGGGGGCAGCCCGGGTGGTTCAGCGGTTGAGCGTCTGCCTTCGACCCTGGGCATGATCCCAGAGTCCCGGGATGGAGTCCCACATCGGGCTCCCTGCATGGAACCTGCTTCTCCCTCTGCCTGTGTCTCTGCCTCTCTCTCTCTCTCTCTCTGTGTCTCTCATGAATAAATAAATAAAATATTAAAAAAAAAAAGAATTAGGTGGGTTGCTGGAGTATCACCTGCATAGGGTAGACCCCACATGTAGTTAATCGAAGACTACTCCACACTGAACGGGGAGCCTGATGCAGAGCTCGATCCCAGGACACTGAGATCATGACCTGAGCTGAAATCAAGAGTCATTTAATTGACTGAGCCACCCAGTTTCCCCCCCTTTTTAAGATTTTCTTATTTATCTTATTTGAGAGAGAGAGAGATGAGGGAATGGGAGTGGGAGTAGGGGGAGGAGCAGAAGGGAAGGAAGGAGACAGAAAGAGAAGCATGGAGCCCGACTCAGGGTTTGATCTCACAACCCTGAGATCACAACTCTGAGATTACGACCTGAGCCAAAATCAAGAGTCAGAGGCTTAACCGACTGAGCCACCCAGGTGCCCCGACAATAGCACTTCCTGCAAAACTCTAAGGGCAGAACTCAGGCAATGGGTTCTCCCCCAGGTCGTCTTCTGTGGACTCAACAAACATCCATTCCGCCGGATTGGGAGTGGGCCAGGAACCATCGGCTGGACTTGGGGGTGTCTCCACCTGTTCCAAACTCCGGGGCTAGTCCGTCAGGGCTCTGTGCAATGGCAGGCCGCACTTGTGCAGGTGAAGTACGATCTGTAGAAACAGTTGTCATATTCCTTGTAGCTTCTTGGGAATTTCCACGTCAGCCTTTGACATGGGTTTCCCCCCACCACCACCACCACCACTTCTCTGACCCGTGTTACTTTCATTAGCACACTTCTTTTCCCCAGAATCTCCCAGACTTTCTCCACTTTCAGATGCAGGTAGGCACTGCTCTTGTCCCAGCTCCTCTGGATCGGAATCCCGCTTAGGGCCAGCGGCAAGGTGCGGTCGGCCCAATGCCATCCCCAGCCAAAGATGTCCATGCCCGAATCCCTGGGACCTGTGAATGTATCTTGTTACAAGGCAAAGGGGAATTAAAGTTGCAGATGAAATCAAGGCTGCTAATCACCTGACTTTAAAATAGGGAGAGTGCCCTGGACCATTCAGGTGGGTCCAGTGTAATCCCCAAAGTTCTTAAAAGTGGAAGAGAGAGGCAGCAGGGGAGGCTCATGTGATGCGGTATGGGAAGAATTCAAATCCCGGTTGCTGGTTTTGAAGATGGAAGGAGGGGCCACAGCCAAGTTGGAAAAGGCAAGGAATTGGATTCTCCCCTAGAACCTGCAGAAGGAAGGCTGTTCTGCTAACACCTTGATTTTAGCCCCGTGAGACCCATGTCGCCCTTCTGACCTACAGACTGTAAGATAATAAATGTGATGTTGTAAGCCACTGAGTTTGAGGGAATTTGTTACACCAGCAACAGGAAACCAGTACATGAGATTTGATTCATACATGACTTTCCTTTTTTTTTTTTTTTTTTCATACATGACTTTCCTGAGTCCAGAAGATCCAGAGGCTCCTAGTGCTTCCAGAGGCTCCTAGTGCTCTTTGGACACCTGAGTTTACATGGACACTGAATCCAGCTAGGGTCCGGGAAGAGGGCTCCCACCCAGAGAAGGTGGAGGGCGCACCTTCGTAACAGATGTGTGTAGTCTGATAACCACAATAAGTCCTGTGCCCTCCCAGAAGTCTCTCTCTTCTTTCCTGTTAAACAAAGCAAAACAGGGCGCCTAGGTGGCTTAGTCGGTTAAACTTTTGCCTTTGGCTCAGATCACGATCCCAGGGTCCTGGGATCCCAGGGTCCTGGGATCGAGTCCTACATCAGGGCCCCTGCTCTGCTGCTTCCCCTGCTTGTGCTCATTCTCTCTCTCTCTCTCTTTCTCTCTCTCTCAATAAATATAAAAATAAAATCTTAAAAAAAAAAAAAGCAAAGCAAATAACCTGCCCAATGCCATTGTGTGCAGCAGAAGAGACTGTGGCACAATGCAGGAGACAGCTCCAAATTCAGTATCCAGCCTTCTGCTCTTAGAAGGTGGTTGGCTGGACCCCTTCCCCAGGGAATTTCTCCCTCCACAGACTTCTGTCCCTGTCCCTGCCCTGTCCACAAGGCTCCTCCCTGTAGGTGTGACCCCAGATTTCCTTCTTTTCCATCCCTGGTCTCTCACCTTCCTCTCTCGAGCTAAGTCTTTCAAGGGGCTCCAGATTCCTCTTCCCTTCTGATTACGCAGAGCAGGTGCTCCCTCTCAGTCTCAACCTCCCAAGCTAAACCTGGGACCTCTGCAAGCCGTTCTCCTGGATACGTCATCAATCAAAAGGGGAATTTTTTGACTCCCCCAAATAATAGTGTCCATTTGACCCTGAAAACAGGAGGCCCTGCCCTGAGCTTGGTTTTTAGAGGTCCCTGCATATCACAAGCGTGTAATTGTTGACACACTACTACATACCTATTGGAAGGGCTAAGAACAAACAAAGGCCCAACAATACCAAACTTTGGTAAGATGCATTTGTCTGTAAAACCAAGAGGAGTGAGTTCTGTTATATGTAACTTTAGGAATAAAAAGGATACATGGGTGGGGCACCTGGGTGACTCTGTTGGGTGTCTGCCTTTGGCTCAGATCACGACCCCAAGGTCCTGCGATGGAACCCGGTGTCAGTTTCCCTGCTCAGTGGGGAGTCTGCTCCCTCTCCCTCTGACCCTCCCCACCCCCAGTTGTGTATGCTCTCTCTCTCTCAAATAAATAAATAAAATCTTAAAAAAAAAAAAAGGATATGTGGGCACCTCTTTCACTTGGCTTTGGCACTGGTCAAGTATATGACATGAAGCTCTAGCCGCTTTTGTGATTGACACCATTCTTGCTCTATGTTCTCAAAACAAAAGGTAACTGAGTCTGAATTCCATGCAGGTTAGTGGATTGTGTTGCTGCTAACCTTGGGGTATGGGGAGGATCTGAGCTGTGGAAGTGCTTAGGTGAGAGAAAAGATGGCTTATTTGGCTTACCGAGTCGTCCACCCAATACAAAAATCTAGTAGTGGTGAGTGCCTATGTTATCTCTATGCTCTGCTTCGGGGTTTTTGAAGGGATCCAGAATCAGTGTGATAGTCACAACTGTTACACAATAACTGAATAATATGTTGGTATCTTAAACAATTCATAGTATTCTTTTAGGTATAGGTAGGTACATCCAGATGTAATAAGTGTGAAGCATAATGTCGATTCTTTACATTGGCTACTAGAATTCTCAATGATTTTATTTTATTTTTTAAATAATTTTATTTTTATAACAATAGTTTAGGAGAACTTTCGAAGAAATCAGCTAAGGCTTTCAGGTACATTTAGATAATTTTTATTTAAAACTTTTGAGATTCGGGATCCCTGGGTGGCGCAGTGGTTTGGCGCCTGCCTTTGGCCCAGGGCGCGATCTTGGAGACCCGGGATCGAATCCCATGTCGGGCTCCCGGTGCATGGAGCCTGCTTCTCCCTCTGCCTGTGTCTCTGCCTCTCTCTCTCTCTCTCTCTGTGTGACTATCATAAATAAAATAAAATAAAATAAAATAAAATAAAATAAAATAATTTAAAAAATAAAATAAAACTTTGAGATTCAATAATTATGTATTCATCCTTTTATTTTTAATAGCAACTTTGGATGTTTTAGAAAAAGAACTATCTTGAAAATATACATGGAAGTAATTTTGTTTTTCTATTGTTTTCATTTAATTTGCATTTTGATAAAAATATTTACATTTGTTCGCTTTGAGTTCGATTGCATTTCATTTTTGGTCCTCCAGAGCAGCACTGTCCAACAGAAATATAATGCAAGCCATGTATACAATTGAAAATTTTCTGGTAGCCACATTAGAGAGTAAAAGTAAACAGGTGAAATTAATTTCAATAAAATATTTTATTTAACCTACTATACCCCAAATATTATCATCTCACCATGTAATCAATATGAAAACTCAATGAGATATTTGACATTCTTTCTTCCGTACAAAGTTTTTGAAATCTGTGTTTTACACACAGATTTTAAAACACTTGCAGCACACCTCAACTTGGACTGGCTATATTTCAAGTGCTCAATAGCCCCAGGGGGCTGATGGGTTGCATGCCAGACAGCCCAGGTCTAGATCTCTGAGGATGAGACGAGGTGGTGTGGGGATGGGAATATGGGATGGAACTTCCATTGCCCTTCTTCCCAGGCCTGACCTGCCTCCTTCCCATTGGATGATCACAGACCTCCCCTCCTCCCAGCATGACTTGTCCCCATTTCCTGAAGCCTATTGTACAGAGGCCTTAGAGGTTTCTGCGGCTCGCCCAGAGTTTGCAGGCAGCTGGCCGTCCATATCAGTTGTGAAGCTGTCACTCTTGACTCTGATAGCCAAGCAATGTGAGGACATTGTGTTTGGAGAGAAGGTCTAAGCACCAGGGATGTTTAACTGAAACCGATACCTCTGTTTATCTCCCTGGCTGTCAAAACACAGAGCATGCCTGCTGCCCGCCTCCTGCTGGGGGGCTCTGGAGCCCTTAGGACCCAGGGCCTGGGCAGTGGGCAGCGGTCCCCCAAACTCCTCCCTTTCCCAGGAGGCTGAATGCCATTTGAGCCCCGTGCAAGTCTGTCAGTGACCTCGGCAAACGGGGAACTTGTGTCTCTATTAGCACCTCTGTCTTCATGCCAGGACTTGTTGATTTTACAGAGAGATGGCACTTCCCTCTTCACGGCCCGTTAGTAGATCAAAGTGACATTGATGAGGCTTGACAGTGTGATTACTCGTGTGTGGGAAGCAGGAAAGCAAAAGAGGGAAGAGCATGTGCTTTCAAAGCATAAAGACTTAGGTTCAAATCCTACCCCTGCCACTGAGCCCTGAGCTGGTGCAAGTCCCTTAACTTCGCTGAGCCTGTACATTGGAAATAATAACAGGACCTTACCTATAGGTTATTGTGCAGGTTATAGAGGATAATGCATACAAAGCTCTTGGCTTAGAAGAAGCAACGAAAAAAAAAAAAAAGAAGAAGCAACGAATACATTCTAGTCATTGCTGTTCTTGTTCTCATTCTCTAACTGGTTAATTTTATGTTAATGCTCACCGGATGGATTAAAAAGTCCTTAAAAAGGATTAAATTAACAAAATGTTGGGAGCCAACATTTACTGAGGTGACACCCTACTCTGTGTCCAGACTGTTCTAGAAGCAGGTGGCAGAACAGGGAGGCTGGGAATCAGGACCTTCCTTGGGTGAATTCACTGTTCAGTAAGAAAGCAGAGATCCCAGTGAACACTGACAACTCAGTGAGTAAGGACTGTGATGGGGTGCACAAGGGCCAAGGGTTGCCCAGAAGAGCCAAGGAGCTGTAAAAATGCTCTGAGAAGACCCACTTTGGCACTGGGGGGAGAAGGCTGGATGGGAGCATCTCATGATAATATGCTTGTCAGTTATGGACCCAGTAGGCACTCAATAAATACTTGTTGCCTGAGAGTAATGTAACCTCATACCGTTATGAAGTTTTGTTCAGTGACAGGCATTAGCCAACCCACAACAGTTTAGTCAAGACAAGTCCTTTGAGCTAATCCTATCAGCTGGAGTGAGCTCAATTTTAGGAAGGGATTGACTTTGACACATTGTGTACCCTGATCAGTCAGGGTCCAACAAAGGGCAGAGTTCATCAGGGATGGTTTACATGAAACAATCCGGGGGGGAGGGGGGTTGTGTGTGTGTGTTTAAGATTTTATTTATTTATTTATTTATTTATTTATTCATGGGAGACACAGAGAGAGGCAGAGTCATAGGCAGAGGGAGAAACAGGCTCACTACGGGAGCCCGATGTGAGACTTGATCCCAGGACCCCAGGATCATGACCTGAGCCAAAGGCAGATGCTCAACCACTAAGCCACCCAGGTGCCCTACATGAAAAGATGCTAAGGAAGGGATTACATACAGAGAGTGAGCAGGATTAAGGGAACATATAAATAATGCTGAAGTACCTAGGAAGTAGCAACAGTGGAAAAACATAGAACATAGAGGTGTTCCACCCAGCAGACGAGAATAAGACTCTCAAGGATGGCAGAGCAATGAGGTGGAAGGAACCTGGGTCCCTATGTGACCTCTTGAAACCAAGTCCCCTTGCCAATCTGGACTGCCCACCGACCTCTGTACAATGATGTGAGAGAGAAAGAAACAGCCGTTCACTTAAGCCATCGTATTTGTGGGGGGGAGGGTGTTACAGCAACCTACCCTAATGCATTCAAAAGCCAGAGTGCTTGCATTACGGAGAGTGAGGGAGAGAGCGTTAGCAGATGAGAGAGCCTATAACCACAAGGCCTTGCAGCCAGGGTGAAAGAGTTTGGAATTTATTCTAGGGAGGGTGCTTACATGATCTATTTTTAAAGAACATTTTGACTGGTATATGGGGAATGGAATGTGGTAAAGAAAAGGTGAACCAGTGAGGGGGCTATTCTGGTTGTTCAGGCAAGAGGTGCTTGTGGCTTGGTCAAGGATGGTTGTGGCCATGTGTGAGAAGTGAGAGAGACTCTAGATTTGTTTTGTTTAAAGATTTTATTTATTTATTTGAGAGAGAGTGAGAGAAGACGAGCAGAGGGAGAGACAGAGGGAGAAGGAGAAGCAGACTCCCCACTGAGCAAGGGCTCGAGATCGCGGGATCCTGACCTGAACTGAAGGCAGACGCTTAACCAACTGAGCCACCCAGGCACCCCTCTAAGGACATTTTGATGGTGAATTATAAAGGATCACCTGAAAGCTTTGACTTTGAGGGGTTAGTGTGTTCAGGAATAAATGAATGATATAAAGTGTTTAACACAGACGCTAGCATAGGATGAGTATTGTTTCAACAACGGCTTTCTGACCCTGGTGATGTAACTTATCCTAGTATAAGGCGCTAATAGATTGAGTTAGGAAAGAAGTTCATGTTTTATTAAGCAACTTACTCCTTCGGTGCCTGTGTACATGGTCTCACACTGGGGACTCATCTTGGGGACAGAGTACAGCCCAGACCCAGGGAGACCCTCATCACTGTAGGGGCAGAGGGGGTTTGAGTTACAGTGGGTTGAAAATTCACTCACTCTGCCCATCCCCATATAGCACCTGCTATGTGCTAGATGGTGTTCTAGAAAGTGAAGGAAAAGTTACAACAAGATATGCTATGTCACTGCCCTCAGATTGCTGTCCTTCTTTTCACTGGGATGTACAAGGAAAGTGAGGGACCTTTATTGTCCATTCTCTTATCTAATCTCCCCCACAAGGCACACCCACCCTGCTGGGAATTCAGGACTCTTCATTTTGCTAAATAATAATATCTCAGTCTCTTCCCAGTTAAAAGCTCAAGCTCTCAGAATTCTCTCTTCCCCAACATGGATAATGGATGTACCTCAGGGCTTACTGCAAGAGGCAAGGTGGGGTGGGGGTCTTCATGCTGTGGGACCCCTTGAGCCTGGCTGCTCCTGATGTTGGATGAAATGATTTCCTTCTAGATGCCCAAGTGGGTAAAAGAGTTAAGTGCCCCCCTTTTCACTTTGTCCCTGGGACACTGTCTTACCCAGTGGAGGTCCCCATCTGTAGGCCTCACTGCCAGCTCCCCTTCCTCAGTCTTCTTCAACCATCCACTTGCTTTGCTTTTCTTACCAGAATATCTTCTGAGCCTCCTCCTAGAGGATTTGGCCTGCCTTTCCCATTTCCCTGGGGCCATACTGACAAAATGACTTCCAGGTAGGGTTTTTGGCATAAGTACGTTCTTTTCAATATTTAGGACATATATATATATATATACTAAAAAATTATTTGTTGCTTATCTGAAATTCAAATCTAACCGGTGTCCTATATTTCTCTGCTACTTCTACTTCTAGGGAACTTGGCAATGGCAGAGAGCAACGAAAAACACAGCTGTATAGTATTTTCAAAATATTAGGCCCCAAATAATATGCCCCTGCTGGCCTCTCGGCTGGACAGACTTAAAGAGGCTTCAGAAAGAAAGCTTCCAGGACGCCTGGGTGGCTCAGTGGTTGAGTATCTGCCTTTGGCTCAGGTCATGATCCTGGGGTCCTGGAATCAAGTCCTGCATCGGGCTCCCCACAGGGAATCTGCTTCTCCCTCTGCCCATGTCTCTGCCTCTTTCTTTGTGTCTCTCATGAATAAATAAATAAAATCTTAAAAGAGAAAAGAAAGGAAGCTTCCCTCTACCTCGTCCCTAGCATAGGCTGTTCCCCGTTCCTTAGAGGAATTCGTTGTGTGTATGGTACGTGTGTATGAGGATGAGGGGGTGGAGGGATGGTGAAGGAACCACCTTTGGCTCCCTGCCCTTCACCCCCAGTCTCACCAGGCAGGCCTCTCTGGGATGTGGGTAGCCCCATCCTGCTGGCAAAGCGACTGCTTACCTAGAATTTTTATGAGGACATTTTTATTGAGCTATAATTGAAAAGAAGCAAAATTCCAAGACATACCAGATTTTTCTCATAAGCCTCCTTCAGAAATGTGTGTGCACACACATGTGCATGTGTGTGTGTATGTGTGTGCATGAATACTCATAGCCTTTGGCCAGACCACATCAGAGTTTTTGTTGAAAAAATGAGGAAGTGAGTGCATGCATGTGTGTGTGTGTGTGTGTGTGAGAGAGAGAGAGAGAGAGAGAGAGAGATTTTTCTCTCTTCTTCTCTAAACTAAGGACCAGAATAAAGATGAGCTGGGAGTTTGGAGAGCCTGTAAAACTCTTTTCATTAAGCAAATATTCTACTGTTTGGAGAATTGGGGTTTTATGTAAGAGGGCTGCATTTGTCATTACAGCCTAATATCCTAATGTAAGTTTACAACCATACTTAAGAAACCTGTAATAGAATGCAGAGCCTGTTATGTATGTAAAACTGCTTGGCAAAAGTTTATAAATCATACACATTTATTTTAAAGAATGTGAAAGTAAATCCAGATGATGGCCTTTTAGAAACGGGCTGGCTGTGGCCGCCTCATTGTGCCCCACTGCTGTTCTAGAAGCTGCAGGAAAAGACTCCGTGTCTCCTGGGGTCTGTGCGACCAGCCCTCTCACCCTTCCCGTTCAGGAAGGATGAGGATCCAGATCTTCTTTCCCAACCCCCTGGAAGGAAAGACACGTAAGCTTTGGTGAAGCACCTCCATGTACTAGGCGCTAGGCTGCTTCCCTGTCCTCATCCTTGCGCGGATCTGTGCGACACTGTGTCCTCCTCAGGTTTACCCTTGAGACATGTGAGGTCCCGAGGCTCAGGCAGGTGGTGAGAGGGTGGCGTCCGAGTGAAAACCCAAGGCCACGTGTGTCCAAGGCTCCTTCCTGTTCGCCCGTCACTCCATTCCCACCCCAGGCAGCTCGGCTTGGTGGCACTAGTGGGATGTGTCATAGTCTCGCCATGGGTGGCTAGGTGCCCTGCTACTTCTCAGGAGGGACAAAGCTAGATTGAGAGTCAGGTCAGCCGGGCACCTCTGTGTGGTGGTCATTTCTGGACCTGTCCTGAACCCACTGACCCATTGTCCTGCCAAAAGGGCTCATTCTTGTCTGGCCATGGCTGTGGTCTGATTAACGTGCATGAGATAAATAGATGAGATTCCTTCAGGCCAAAAGGTAGACTGAGACTCAAGTGACCTCAGAGACTCATTGAAAGAACATACTTGAAAACTAGGATCTCTAGGAGAATGGGAATGATGCCCAAGATATACCATGACTTTGGTGACCAGGTTAACCTGGGGTCTCCTCAAGTGCCGGCTGCTCCTCATCCTGTGGCTCTGGTTTTCTGCAGATTTGGCTTTTCCCTGCTTGGCTTCTGATACTCTTTTTTTTTTTTTTTTTTTTTAAGATTTTATTTATTTATTCATGAGAGACAGAGTGAGAGAGAGAGAGAGAGAGAGAGAAAGAGGCAGAGACACAGGCAGAGGGAGAAGCAGGCCCCATGCAGGAAGTCCGATGTAGGACTTGATCCCGGGACCCCAGGATCATGCTCTGGGCCCAAGGCAGGCACTAAACCGCTGAGCCACCCCTAAACCGCTGAGCCACCCAGCTTCTGATATTCTTGTAACTACCAGCTGACTCCCTCTGCTTCTCTCCTTTGAGATTCTGCTGCCTTATGGCTCCTGTTTCCCGACTTCTCTCACACTACCTCCCCACTGATCCTGCTCCTGTCTCCCACTCAGCCCCTCCAAGAGAGGACCTCACTAGGTCAGCAGTCTTGTCTGGGATAGAGCACCCATCACTGGCGGCCTCTCACATTAGACCACCCCACAGGACTCTAGCTCGCTCTGAGTTAGGAGATTTAACACTTAAGACCACGTTAGGCTGCAAGGAACAAAGACTTAAAAAACAGGATAAGCATTTCTGGTTTTGGTAAAGGAAGTGTGGAGGCAGAGGCAGTCCAGGATGAGCCCATCCTCTTCACACTTCAAGCAGCACTGTGAAGAGGACAAATCAAAGGGCACTCCCCCTTTCCCCTGTAAAGATACTTATCAGAAGTTCCACACATGAATTCCACTTACATCTCATTGGCCAAAATGTAGTCACTTGGCCACGCTTACCAGCAAGGGAGGTTGGGAGACGTTCTATGTTAACTGGGTTCATTGCCAGCCAGCTAATAACTGAGGTTCTTTAACAAAAGGGGAGGATATTGGAATCAAGTAGAAGTCTGTGCCCAGGTGCCCATCCTGGTGCAACCAACTATGGCTAGGACAGCAGAGCCATATAGTAGAGAGCGTGTGACACCAGGAATACCTGAGAAAGGAAACCATGCCAATACCGGCATGATGGGGGCCTTGCGTGGATGGTACAGAGCGCGTATTTTTATCTGTGGTGTGTGGTCTAAAAGGAACTAGAAGCATCCCTTCATCCCTCCCCCTAAGCTTTCCCTTAGTAGTCCTGTCTGCTAGTTTGTCATTCCAGGAAAACCAGTGCCTTCCCCAGCACCCCCTTTTAAAGCATCCACATGATCCTGGGGAAATCAACCTGTACTCAATTACTTCTCAATTTTTCTCAAGTTGGCCTAAGTAGCAACCCCCATCCCCAGTCACTACCAAAGTCAGGATGGCCCTAGCGGTCAGCAGCACTGAGCCAGAGGCTTCCAAAGCTTGATAGCTAGTCTTTTGGGTCCCAGTTGTGGGTCCCAGGAGTCCCATTTTTAGGCCTAGAGGGTATAGAATGCAAAGCCTGAATATCTGTGAAAAGGGGAGGGCTTTGAGGGAGGGAGGGCACACAGATGGGCTGATGGAAGGCTCTGAAGGAGCAGCTGAGGTGTAGGAAATCACAGAGGAGGGGAAATTCTAACAGCTCCCCAGGACAGAGGACCAGGCTGACCAGACCTCAAATGGCTCAGGAAGCATGGATAAGGAAGCTAGTGCAGAAGTCTGGGGGAATAAACTGGGAAGAGCAGAGTGAGCTGAGGAAAATGAGAATACTGAGAACTGGTTTCTCCTACCTGCCAGGGGGGGCACTACCTGGCTAGGGACCGGGTGGGTATTTCCCTTTGAAATTTCCTCGAACCAGGTTTTCCCAAGGCCCCAGTGGCTGCAGAGTCCATACTGTGGCTGCCCTCCCACCTCACCCCCACCCTCCCATGGGAGAGGAAATGGAGGAGGCAGCTGTCAAGACCAGACTGGAAGCTAGAGGCCAGCAGACCCACAGGGGTCCCTCGGTAGCCAGGGAGTCTTGGGGCTTCTCAGTAGGCATCTGTTGGCCTGGATATTAGGCTAGTTGGAGCTTAGAACAGAGAGAGGTGAGGAGGGGGTGTTCCCTTTCTGGCAGCCTCTCCACCCTGCCCACCTTAAGGCCTTTGCCACCAGTATCCTCCTAGAGCCCCTAACTATCTTCCAATCTTGAGTGGGGGCTCTGAGCAGAGAGAAGCCAGGGCCCTGTTGCCCTCCGTATTCCTCTGAAATGTGGGAGCCCATCTTCTTGCGCTCTGTCAGCAGTGGAGTGGATGGATGTGGCTGCTCTGTCCTTCCCTCATTCCTCCATTCCTCCAGAGGCGAATCGGGTATTGAAAAGCCAGGGCTTTTGGTCAGAGCTGAACCTGCTGCTGTGCTGGGTGTGTATTCATACATAATGGACTACCCCAAAATGCAGTGACTTAAAACAAGAGACATTTTCTTCTAGCACAGGATTTTAGGATCCTTAATTCAGGCAGGCTCAGATGGACTATTCTTCTGTTCCATGTGGTATTGATGGAGGTCACTCCATGGTAGGGGTATTAGCTACCAGACATGTTGGTCTGGAGAGTCCAACATGGATTCATTTAAGTAGCACCTTGGAAAGAAGCTGGAAGGCTCAATTCAGCTGAGACTGAATTGATCAGTTTGTCTACACACAGCCTCTCTAGCATGGTGGTCTTAGAGCTGTGTGGCTTCTTGTATGGGGGCTCAGGGCTCCCAGAGTGTTCCCAGAGACCCAGGGAGAAGTTATAAGGCATCTTCAGACCCAGCTTCAGAAGTCACAGAATACCATGTCTGCTCCAAATTCTATTGCCAAGCAAGTCACCAAGGCCAACCCAGAATGAAGAAGGTTCAGGAAGTGTATTATGATTCTACCACTGCTGGCTAAGCCACCTTGAGAAAGCTTACTTAAACCCTTTCAGCCTCATTTTTCACAACTGTAAGATGAGAATAATGCAATAGCATCGACCTCTTATGGGCTATGAGACTTAAACGATGACATATGTCTCACCAATAACTGCTGTATTCGTGATCACCAGGATCTGCAGTATCCTCGGTTTCTTGGGCACTCTGGTGGACTACATTTCCCAGCCTCCCTCGTAGTTGCGTGTGGCCATGTGACTGAGTTCTGCCCATGTAACCAGAGGGGACATAATACTTCTGACCTCTCCATCCTCCATGCTTGCTCCTTCTACCCTCCATGCCCCCACCAACCTAGGGTTGCTTGTCAGAGCCATTAGCCTACCTTGACTAGTTCACTGGTACATAATAAGCTCTCAGTTAGGGTTTAGGGACTCTTTGGCCTAACCTCTCTACAGCTGTGTTCTCATCTCTAAAGTCGGGGTGATGTTAGGAACCTATCCCATAGGGTTGTGAGGATGGGATAAAATAATCTATAGTTTGACTTAATAGTGGCTTAGGGCCTCTTTGATCACAGTTATTTCATCTAAACACTATACACTATAAACTGGGTCATCATTACCTTTTTCTTTTCTTAAAACAAAATTATCCATAATAAAGCCTCTAGAAATTTTTAAAAGGATAATGTGTGAATTTGCTGTGTTTTAGGCCTGAAGCCAATAAAAATGGTATGATTTACATTCAGAATACTTCCTTAAATCCATTTGATACAGGTTTCAAAACCTAAATATATAGAATAGGACATTTCTAATTTTAAATGGTAATCAAATTAGTTTTGATTTTCAATTTATTTTTTTAAAGATTTTATTTTTTTATTTACTTACTTTTTTTTAATTTTTATGTATTTATTTATGATAGTCACACACACAGAGAGAGAGGCAGAGACACAGGCAGAGGGAGAAGCAGGCACGATGCAGAGAGCCTGACGTGGGACTCGATCCAGGGTCTCCAGGATCGCGCCCCGGGCCAAAGGCAGGCGCCAAACCGCTGTGCCACCCAGGGATCCCACTTACTTACTTACTTGAGAGAGAGAGAGAGAGCAAGAGCACAAGCAGTGGGAGGTAGAAGCGCAGAGGGAGAGGGAGAAGCAGACACCCCACCAAGCAGGGAGCCCAACATGTGGCTTTATCCCAGGCCCCTGAGATCAGGACCTGAGCCAAAGGCAGATGCTTAACTGGCTGAGTCAACCAGGTGCCCCTATTTTCGATTTTTTTAATTAGGAAATATGTTAGGAGCACCTTGGTGACTCAGTCGGTTGACTGTCTGCCTTTGGCTCAGGTCCCGATCCCAGGATCCTGGGATCAACCCCTGCATCAGGCTCCCTGCTCAGCGGGGAGTCTGCTTCTCCCTCTGCCCCTCCTAACCCTGCACACCCCTCCTAACCCTGCAAGACAGCTTGTGCTGTCTGTCTCAAATAAATAAATATACATTTTTTAAAAATTAGGAAACATTTTAAGAAGGGGCACCTGGGAGGCTCAGGCATTTGAGTGTCCAACTCTTGGTTTCTGCTCAGGTCATGATCTCAGAGTCGAAAGATAGAGTCCTGTGTCAGGCTTTTGCTCAGCAGGGAGTCTACTTGAAATTCTTTCTCTCCCTCTCTCTCTACCCCTCTGCCCTGTTCTCATGCACACTCTCTCTAAAAGAAATAAATACATCTTTTTTAAGAAAAAGAATATAAAAGAAAATATAGGCATAATAAGCACCTATATTCCCACAACTCATAACATTTTGCTATGTTTAATTTGTGTTTTTTTCTAAAGAAATAAAACTGGGGGGGAAATGGTGTGTCTAAAGCACTTAACATAGCCCTTGGCATATACAAAGCAGCCCTTAATTGTCAGCAAGTTTTTTTAACCCTTTATTTTGAAATAATTTTACATTTACAGAGTTATAAAGATAATAGAGACATTTCTTGTATACCCACCACCCTGCTTCCTCTAACATCAGTCTCTTACATAACCATGGTTTATTTATCAAAGAAATTAAAATTAGTGTCACATTATTGACTAACCCACAAACTTTTTTCAGATTGCGCCAGTTTTTCTACTTAACATCCTTCTTCTGTTGCAGAATCTAATCCAAAATGCTATGTTGCATTTAGGTCAGATAATTTTTAATCATTTGTTCAACACTCAGAGCACAGCCACCTTTTAGTCCAAGATGGGGCTCTGTGCGGCAGAGGATGTCAGGGGCCCACGTACTATGTCCTGTGATAATAATCACAGTCCTCATTTTGGGGAGCATTCCACATGTTGCACAAAGCCCCTCTTCTATTGCCCATGTAATCATTACATCAATCCTCTATGTTGAAAAAAAAAATCCTCTATGTTGGGCTACCATTACTCTCATGTTACAGATGAGGAAACTGAGTTACAGGGAAATTAACTGAGGTCACACACCTCAGGTAAAGGGCAGAGGTAAGATTTGAATCCAGGTAGTCTGGCTCCAAAGTCGTGCTCTTAACACCATCCCCACTTCTTTCGTGAGACCACTCTAGAGAAGAAGGGGAGCAGACACATCATCACAGACTTCCCAGGGCAAGCATGGCAGGCAGGAAGTCTTCCTGATGGGGATGCCAGTCTCAAGCTCAACCTCGGTTTCCTCAGATGCTCTGGGGGACCTTTGGCCAAAGCCTTCCTACCCTGTGCCTTCTCAGGGCTTTCCTCTCTCTTCTCCCTACAGCCCCAGATTCTGAGCCCGAACCTCAGAGCTCCGAGAAGGTGACCTACTGAAACTCAAGCCCCAGGGTGTGGCTCTGTCCTAGATTCTGGGCACTGTAGCCCAGCTAGTGGAGACAGGCTGCTCACACACATAGGCCTGGATGTTGATTTAGAGATTGACTTCTGGAACCACTATTTTGGGTCCTGCTGACGATGCATAAGCAAGAAATAGCAACAAGGGCTGAGTTGTCAGGCAGAGGGGGTATCCATAGGAATTGGGGTTGGGCAGGCTGGTCTGCTTAGCAGGGACTAGCTTTGTCTACACTGGGAAAAGGTGCCACTAACCTGAGGATGAATTGAGAACAGTTTTCCATCCCCAGATGAGAGAGGGGCCCTGCCTGGTTAGGTACCACAGCAGGAGCCCTTCTGCAATCCTCCAGCTAGGACATATGCTTACCCTTTGGAAGAGGCACAGAGAACACTGTAGGTAGCCAGCAACCAGCTGGGATTAGGACCAAGTGCTGGAGGGAGGAGACCAGGGAGCTGGCTAGGAAGCACCTGCCTTTTGAGGCCAGAGTCCAGAGATCCTACATCCCTGAGGTGACATTCCAGCCTCATTTTATCTTCTCTGAACCTTGAGTTGTTCAATTATAAAACAGGGATGTTAATCCCAACATATTAGACAAGAAGGCATATGTTTGTGTAGTTTATGAATTCCAGGAGGAAGAATGAGGCTAAAACACAGCCTGGGCTCAGCTCACTCAGATGGGCACCCCAATTGGAGCTACATCTGCTTGTGAGGAAGAGACATCTTTTCCTCAACCAAGCCCAGGAGTGATTAAGCCTGAAAGGCTGATTTGCTCCAATGGGGGTTCCTTTTTTTGATTCATGCAAAGGAAAAGCACTTGCCCTCTGAAAATAGACCAGATGGCAGAGAAGGGCAAGGACCCCTCTGCCCAGAAGGCAGAGCTGGCCCCAGAGAGCGTTGGTGGGGATTGAGGAGGAAGCATCAAAGGTGGCCAAAGAAGAACGAGATGTGCTGGGAAGAGGGTGTCAGGGTGCCCACATGGTGAGCATGCAGGTGGAGCTAGGGAAAGAGGAAGCACCCTCCAGAGGCAGGCCACTCTCAGGGCCAGCTAGGATCCACTCCCCCAGAGTCCTCTGTAGAGAAGGCCTAGTGGCAGTGGTGCCAACCTGTAGTTGTGGTCCGTACAACCACAGAGCTCCACCTGAGGGCACGATCATAGCTAGAGTGTGGGAGCCATGGGGACCTTGAAACCATGGGAGGCCTGATCAGAGACAGCCAGTTGAAAGAGAATGATGAGGCACCAGCAAATTATGATTCAGAGTGATAGGTGACATCACAAAAGGTGGATGGACATTTTGGTAGCCTGAGGAGGAACACCTCTCTCAGGTTTGGAGGGTCCAGGAGGGCTTCCCAGAAGTAACAGCTAAACTGAGATTTCAGAGACACAGAGACAGAGACAGAGAGAGACTCTGGTAAAAATGAGTGAGGGCAGCGCATTCAGTTGGTACAATCAGAAGCATGTGCAAAGTACCAGAGGTAAGAGAATGTGGTGCATTCTGGAAACTGCAAGAGCATTTAGCATTTCTTAATTACACAGCGTGTGTGGGAACAGAATTACAAGAGATAAGGCTAGAGATACAAGCAGATTTTCAGATAATGAAGCATCTTTATACTTTCTCAAGGTGTTTGTCCTTAGGGGGTTGTAAGCAGAGAGTGACATGATCGGATTTCCATTTTAGTAAGATGTGCGTGTGGAGACTGGATGGGCAAGTCTCCATGGAGACTCATGGGAGCCCAGAGACCAACAGTGGGCTGCTCTTGATGATCCAGGATCCAGGGGAGAAGTGAGGGTGCCTTGAAGTTGGGTACTCACAACAAAGATGAAGCTAAGTGAGCAAATCAAGGGACTAATTGAGAAGTGGAAGCCTAAGGTGACAGCCGTCACTGACGTGAGCCACAGTGGCTGTCAGAGCTCTTCACTAAAATGAAGAAGTAGGGAGAACTCAGCCGGTGGGGCAGGGCTGATGAAAAGTGCAGCTGAGTTGGAAATTCAAGTGCAAGAGTCAGATAGAGATGGGCAGTGGGATTACAGAGGGTCGAAAGCACAGGGGAGGGAACTGGCCGCCATGGGGTTCTAGGAGTCATCAGCCCGGAGATGTGAACTGAGGCTCCGGGGGCAAGGGGACCCCCCCCCCGCAGGGTGGGGACTCTGCAGGGGAGAAGAGGCAGTGGCCAGAACCCCAAGAAACGTTGAGGTGTAAGGGGCTGGAAGAGGTAAGCACTACATAGGAGCAGCTGAGAAGCCGAAGGAAGGCCAGCCCGTTTCTGTATGTATGTATATATGTGGGTTTTTTTTTTAAAGATTTTATCTGTCCATTTGACACAGAGAGAGAGAGAGAGAGCAAGCACAGTCAGCGGGGGGGACAGAGGGAAAGGAAGAAGCAGACTCCCCACTAAGCAGGGAGCCCAATGCAGGGCTCCATCCCAGGACCCTGGGATCATGACCTGAGCCGAAGGCAGACGCTCAGCACCCAGGTGCCCCACGGGCAGCCCATTTAGTTCTCATAATACTTTGTTCCAGGTGAGGGATCTAGGGGGCTTTTTGCAATTGCTTTCTTCGGGCACATATACGAAGAAATTCAGAACGAAATGTTTCATTCCATCATATAACCATCCTTTGCCTGGGATTTCTGGGCTGTCTCCTCCCCAGATCCCTATCCTCTTGGTTAATGCTTGTGTTTTCCAGCCGCCTCTCGTTTTAGTCAGTCCTTCTGGAAGAACAGCATAAATGAAAAGATTCAAGAGATGCTACTTGCACAGCAAGTTTTGACGATCGCTTTTTGCTAGGGTGGGCATGGAGAGGATGCTGATGCATTGAACATCGGTCTTGATTCAGATGACCTAGCTCTTGGGTGATGGTATGAGGGAGGACAAGGCGAGGAGAAGGCCAGCTGATTCTCAGCACTTGTCCCCTCTCTCCTCCCTTTTGTACCAGAGACCGATACCGCTAATTGATCCTCACTTGCCCTGTGTCTTCACAGAGACTTGACATGGACTCGGACTCTTTCTGCAGGCTGCTGTCATGCTGACTCAGAGCTGGCAAGCCTTCTGGCCCCTCACGACTATCATGGGAGTAAGACACCACTCCACAAACCACCAGAAGATCTCCTGTCTTCATCATGATGAACCTTTTATTATAGAGACAGACTGAACTCTCTTTTGTATAAAGAATCTCTGGATTGGGTCAGGGAAATCCACCTGCTAAAGGTCACCACTCAGTTCTCCCTGCTTCTGCCTCAGCTAAGCCCCCACCTGCTATTTATACCTCAAGGTCACTGGAAACAGCAGAGGCTGCTGTCCCCAGGGCCGGGCTGGTTGGGTTGGGCCATGCGGGCCAGAGGGGGTCAGGGCTCCCGGCTGCTCACCAAGTCAGAGCCGCCCCGTCTCCCGCCCCAGTCGGTTGTCCAGAACCTGGAGCTGCCGGAGGAAGCCCGAGTTGGGGCAGATATCACGGTGGGCCTGCACTGTCTGGATGGCCTCCACCAGTGTCATGTTCTCGCAGATCATGAGGAAAGCCAGGACAACTGTAGCGGAGCGGCTCACCCCCATAGCACAGTGTACCAGCACACGGCCTGTGGGAAGACCCAGTCTAGTGTCAGCTACCTGCCCTCGCCCTGACCACCCCACAGGGAATTGGGGCTCCTCCTGGCCATCCTTCAGCCCACCTATCACAGGCAAAACTTGATGCCCAGAGCCCATCTCAGGAATGAGGGGGCCCGGAACCATGAAATGGCATTTGTTAGCATCTCCATATGATTCCATTCATGTAACCCTGGAGTAACCCATATCATCTCCATATGATTCCATTCATGTAACCCTGGAGTACTGACACTGTTCTCATGGTCAGATGGGGCAGCTGAGACCCAGAGAGGCAAAGGGACTGGCTCAAGGCCACCCAGCAAATTAGTGGCCCAGCTAAGGTTAACAATTGGGATTCCTTTCTCTGGGTCCAAGATGCTTCCTCTGGCATCCTCTGCGACTCTGCCAGGGTGGGAGGGGTACAGTATTTCTGGAGTCCCCTGGGCTTGTGGCACAGTATAGGGGGCGTTCACCTGCCTCCTTTCCCCCCAGTCCTGCACCTTCCCCTGTCCCTGCAGCCCTCTGCCAAGGCCACATCTTAGAAGGTCCTTACCTTCTGCCCCACACCACTTACTGAGGGATATGGTTACACAGACCACCACACCAGACCTTAGCTACGTCTGTGATTGCTGGTCCTTTGAAGGGGACACTCACTAAATGGTAGTCGCTATTTGCTCTATGGGGTGGGAAGGTTGTTGAAGAGGATCGTAGCTCTGGACACCCGACCCACCAGTGCTACTGGAAAAAGTGTCCCAGATCCCACGTCCCCGCCCCAGTGCCTTCCCCAGCAGCTCACCTTGGGGAACACTGAGGGCAGTTCGGATGTATCGAGCAATGGGTAGAAAGTAGACACTGAGGTCAAAGAAGGGGTTGTCATCAGCCTCAATGCCATAGTACTCCAAGGGCATTCCACGGTAAAACTTGGCACCTGTGTCCACTTGAAATTTGCCTGCAGCCACATTCACAACATGGGTGATGCCCAGCTGGGTCAGCTTGCTCTTGTCCCGGGCTGTGTACCTGGAGGAAAGGCACGGGGAGCTGAGAGGTGGGGCAGGTCTCATGGGGTCACCTCTGGCTGGCCTGGAACTTATGGCTTTCCCTCCTTTGCCACTCCCCTCCAAGTGTGAGACTGGCAAGAATGAATAGGCCTCAGAGAAGAGGCTCCTCTAGTTGGAGTTCAAGACTCCTTTTCACTCAGACCACATGCATCAAAAGTCTTAAAAATATGCAAAACACATACATACTTTGCCTCAGCAAGTCTCCTTCTAGGAACTTAAAAAAAAATTCAAATGTGCCCACAGACATTTATAAACCGGATCTAATGATACTCAAGATAGAATTGAAGGAAATTGGGAAGAAATTGGGAAAAAAAATCACTAAATATCTTATAATAGGAGACTGAGTATGGTATAGCTAAATGAAATACTATGCAACCCCTAAAACGTTTGCAGTTGCAGGTAAACAAGGAAAGGTGTCTGTGCCGTATTGAGAACCTATGAAAAATGTAGGATACAATACCGAACACGGTTTACAAATTTTTTCAAAAGATGTTATGCTTCCATTTTAAAAACTTAAAAAAAAAAGCTTTCTACATAAAGTAGATTATGAAATGAGACTAGAAGATACTGTTTTTGTTTAAAAAAATGTGAAAAGACATTTATGTTTGTATGCAGTTTTTAAAAATCAACAAGGATTTTATTACTGGTTTTCTGATGGGGGATAGCAAATTTGCCATACTGTTAACAAGATATTGGACCCTATTTTCTAAATATTATATTAAGGAAAATTTCTAAAATTCACATAAAATTGATCCATATGTTTCAAATTTGAGGAAAACTTTTGGAAAAATGACTCACAATTCTACTTTTTTAATAATTGCACACCCTAGAGAAACTTGTGTGGCTGTTCCATAGACTAATTCCTAGGATCACTGTTCATCATAGCCAAAAAGTGAAAACAACTCAGATGTCCATAATCAATGGAATGGATAAACTATAGTATATTTATACAAATGAATAGTATACAGCAGTGAAAAATGAGTGAGCTGCAGCTGCATAGAACATGGATGAATCTGAGCAAATTATTGAGCACAATATTGACTAAATGATCTAGACACAAAATGCACACAATATGATTCCATTCATGTAACTTCAAAAGACAGGCAAAACTAACAACATTGTTAGGTACGCAGATGTTAAAACTATAAAGAAAAGCAAGGAGATGATTATTTCAACATTTAGTAGTTCTCTACAGGGAAAGGGGTTATGTTGAGAAGGATCCAGTTACTTCTGGGGCATAAGTAATGTCCTGTCTCTCGACCTGGATGGTGAAACTGCTCATATGTGCTGTGTCTGCTTGTCTCATGTGTGTTCTCTTTCCACAGTTAAAACTAATCATAATATACAAGGATAGGAATGTTTGGAAAGAGATGGAGGACTCCGGGAGAAGCTCCCCTTCTGTTCCCTCCACCTCTCAATGTCGGTGGTACTTACGCATCTCCTAGGAAGAGGTTGGGCCAGACTTCATTGACGTGGCTCAGCATGGGAGCCCGACGGACCCACAGCAAGCGCTGGAGGTAGGCCAGTGTGGGCGGCTGGTACTGGGGTACCCGGGCTGCCCCGTGGATCTTGGGCCTCCGGAGGTCCTGCTTCTGCAGCGAGTCCATCCTGAAACAGAGTGGACACTGTGGTGGTTGGGGGCAGGATCCCCGCGGGTGGGTCCAGCTGCTGGGGAGGCCCAGGCATGGTGCAGCGCCCAGGTGCCAGTGGGATGCTACAGGAAAGGCCGCAGCTATTTTGGATGAGGTTATTAACCAGCTCAGCTGGGGCTGAGGCCTAGATCCTTTTCCCGGGGGAACAAGGGAATCAATCCCTTGTCACTGCTGTGGAGCTGGGAAGTTCTCCCCTGCCCTTTCCAAGGGCCCCGATGTTGGGAGCTTTGGCTAAGGGGCCCTTGGAGTACTCTGTCTGTAGCAACTAGTCAGCACAGAGCCCCCCTCTTGTCACTGGGCTTGAGACTTTGTAGGGATGGGGACCTCAGATGGCTGTGGCCCTCAGAGTGCACTTAGGAAGGCCCCCACGACCTGGCAGTTCATCTCAAGCTCCCTCCCCTGCTACTTCCAGGGCTGGTCCCCAGGTCCCTGTGCCCTCCCAGTTTCAGATGCTTGATGCCCAGAGCCCATCTCAGGAATGAGGGGGCCCGGAACCATGAAATGGCATTTGTTAGCATCTCCATATGAAGTAAGCTGATGCCTCTTAAGGGCCTGAGGCCTCCCTCGGGGCAGGTCCCTATTTCAGAAAGGAAGAAGCTAAAGGTCAAGACAGATGTTTTAAGTGATGCCCAAAGCTGAATGGCTCATAGGGAGCAAGGCTGGGCTTTCAATCCAGCTGTGCTCCTTCGGTTCTCCCTCTAAGCCTTCCAGTTACCACCTCTGGGGACTCCAGAGAGTGGTCACTGGTCCATCTTGTCTCTACAGGGGAGCCTGGGATTGCTGACACACATCTACCTCTAGGCCCTGGGATTTGTCTCCTTACCCCCATGATTCAGGCCAGTGCTGCAGGTCAGACCTCACCCAGGTGGGGTGGGTTGTGTCAGGAGACAGCTGTCTGAGGGTATCCGGGACCCTGCAGAGCTGGGATGTCAGTGGCACCAGAATCTGCATCTGGTGCTGGGCTGGGAAGGAGTTCCTCTCTTGGCTCATTGTCCCTGGCCCCCTCAACCAGTAACTAGGGAAGGTACAAACTGGAAAGAACATCTTTTCTCTTTGGTAGGCAGCGGCAGGACCAGGAAGAGAAATGGGCACCCAGGAGGCCACCGGCTTGGCCAAGCTCACCCAGTGGGCAGCCGGCGGGCAGGGTGGAAGTGAAGACCCGGCTTTCCCCTTCATCCCCCACTGTGACCTGTCAAGGCAGGCTGAGTGGCCTGCCACCTACCTAGGGCATGACCTGAGGCTGGGAATGGGGGAGTGGGTACTGGGACAGGACTCAGCACATGAGCGGAACCTGCCCTGGCCAGGTTCCGCCCAGAACACAAACGCTGTGAAGTGGCTAGAATTCCAGGTCTTCTCCTTGGAGCTGGTGGGGGTGGGGTGTGAGAGCCACCCAGGCCGCTGTGGACTCAAGGGCAGTCCTTCCAAACCCCCAGGCCATCTTGGCTTGGCATCTCTTTGGGATGAAAGACTCTTGGCCCTGGAACTCCCCGTGGACACGGGAGGCTACTTGAAGTGGTGGAAAGAGAACTTCAGAGGGAGGGAGGGCGGGCAGACAGCGTGGCCCTAACTCATTCTGTGGCTTCCAGCAAGTCTTTGCTCCTGGTTGGGGGGGGGGGGGGGGGGGGGGGGCTGGGGGGATCTGACCTGAGAATGAGAGCAGTGGCTGGATTTGTGGTAACTACAGGGTAGGGAGCAGCGTAGTGTGTCGGGGTGAGGAAAGCCCCAGGCTTGTCCAACAGCCACACTGGTCTGGAGCCAAAAGCTGGAGCTGAGTTAATGCAGGTGGTGGAAATGGAGCCCCGGGAAGCCAGGCGGGCCCACCGGCCTCTGAGCTTGGCGTGGGGTACGGCCGCCACCCTGTGGCCCGTGGGCACATTGCAGCCAGCCGTGCCGGGGCTGGGGAGCCAGGGTCTGGCTGGGACAGAGCTGGTCCCAGCCAGCTCCTGGGAAGAGGAGGAAACCGCCTGGGGGGCAGGGGGCAGGGGGCAGGGCTGCTAGGCCACAGTTTCAACCTCGGAGGGACCTCAGGTCCACGTCTGGAGAATAGGGCGTTTTCCTTGGACTTAGGGGCACTGCTTGTCTGGTCCCACCTAGAGCCTCACACCTGATGCTCGCGGAGGTACCCCCACACCTGTCTGCTCTAGCCCATGAGGGGGAGCAGCCCCCTGCCCAAGGCCTCCTCCTTCAAGCTCCGGATGCACCCTGGTTTCTGCGGCCTGACTCCCCCCCCCCCCCCCCCAATCTCCTGGGCCACCGGAGTGAAGCGTGGGCCTGACATTTGTTGGGCCGGGCCTGGCTCCTCCTCAGTCGCTCTGGCCCTCATGCTGCTGCCTTCCTGTGTCTCCCGAAGCCCAACAGCTGCTTCCGTAGGCCGCAGCGGCTCCGCTGTCGTGCTACCGCTGTTTACAAGTTTGGGCACTTGTTCTGCGTCCCTCATCCTCTCCACGTGGCTCTCCGCAGCCTCTCCCAGGAGCTCAGGCTCCTCCGCGACCCTCCAACACCGCCCGCCCGCAGGCCTGCGGCCTCAGGCCAGGGCCCGGGCTCCTCCGGGCAGGGGGGCAGCTGCTGTCCTCTCCTGCGCTGAAGCTCCAGAGGTCCCCCCTGGCCTTCCCTCCTACCCAGTCTCTCTGCTTCCCCCTCCTCCTCCCCGAGCAGCCCTGAAGGGACAGTGGCCACAGGACCTTTGAGGCCAGAGACCTCGGGACAGGACGAGTGAGGGGCCTGGGGGACTCGGGGCGGGGGCAGGTGGGCAGCCCGACGAGCAGCCGGTGGGGCTCCGCTGCCCTCAGCATGCGGGCCTTGGAGGAGGACGGGCATGGGCAGAGTTCTCGGGGCTGGTATTTGTGTGGACTCCTCTGAGCCACTTTCTTCATGGCGCTGCTGTGAGAATTTCACAAGAAACTAAACATAAGGCCGTTCCACAGGGTCTGTCTTAGGGTAGATGCCCCCAAAATGGCACATCTTACTATTATTACCATTACTATTACTGTTACTCATATCCTTCCAAGCCTCAGCCATAATCCTGTGGAGGGGAACCGCCCCACAGGACAGTGACGCTTAGTCGCTATCTCTCTGTTTCTTGAGGGTTCTTTCTCTGTCCAGCAATAGTAATTATATTCTCCACTTACTAAGGACGTACTATGTACCAGACAGAGCCAAATGCCTACATTTTCTCCCTGGATCCTCACAGTACCCTTAATGAAGCAGATAATATATTATCATCCCCATTTCACAGATGAGGAAACTGAGGCCCAGAGGGATTAAACAATATGTTCAGGGTCACACAGCCAATAAGCCTGGGATCCAGGATTCAAGACCACATCTTTCTGACTCGACTGTCTCTAACCCAGTCTGTCGTCCAATCTAACCCAATCCCTCCACACCACACAGAGGCCCAGGCGCTCTGGCCCTCATGACCCAGCATGCTCTGTGGCCACCAACCCCCCCCCCCCCCCCGAAACAGGGGCATGCACCCACCTGTGGGGGTATATGGCCCAGGCTGTGGTCTTCTCTGACAGGCACTTTGTACTGCCGGCTTCCAGCTCCCGGTCTCTGCACACTTGATGCTGTTTCTATTTTTTGATTTGAGTTTAATTATAAAACATGATGTGCTGCTCCCCTCTTCTGGCCTCCCCCTGACACTCCCAACTCACCCACTGGTCCCTGGCATGGTCAGTGCCAAGCCCAGCCAGGCACCTGGCCTTGCTGGGAGGGGAGGCAGCCCGCAGGGGTCTGCTTGTGGTCTGTGCGGATGCATATGTTGATTGTGGGGCAGGGAGGAGGAGGAGGATCCCATAAGCCATTTTAAAAGCTCCCTTGGCCTTCAAGAGTGGTGCAAAGCATGGGCCGGAGGCTAGAGCTGGAAGGATCATCCATGGAGGAGGACAGAGAAGAGACTAGCCAAAGCCACACACAAACTGGCAGCAATGCCAACATTGGCGCCCAGGTCCAGGGGAGCTTAGTTGAGAGCTGAGAATTATAGGACTAGGATTCAGATCTAGAAGACTCGGGCTGAGGACAGTGTGGGATACGCTGACAAAGGTATAGGTAAGGTTCAGAGCAGGCCTTTAGACCTGCCCTGGCTCCAGTCAGAGCTGCGTGTCCAGAAGCTCTGGACAGGTGCCAGGCTCCTCCCTCCCCCAGAAGGCATTCCTAGCCCAGACATCCCTGTCCCTTGAGGCCAGCAAGACCGTCTTTTAGGCACCTCCCAAGGCCACTGTGGTCAGTTAGTGACCTTGGACTTGGGGCTGTTAAGAACCCCTCTTGCTCTCCAGAGACCCTCCTCATGCACTCATGTACTTTGGTGCTCTTCCCCACTCACACTCCCAGAGGACTGACACACACAGGCATATGCACACCTGCAGCCATACCTACACGGGGTCTGAAGACTGAGCTCCTGGGAGCCAAGGCTCAGCCCCTGTTGGGGCTCCCTGAGCCCTGGGGAGAGTGGGTGGAGGCAGCTGTGGCCAAGGTCTATCATGGACACTTAGAATCCCCTCCTGTGCTCCTCCCATCCTCACACCTCGGGGTCCTCGGAGTCCCTGGCTGAGGGGCTTTAGGGACTGGCTGAGAAGGCAGCCCGTTCCCACCTGTGGGAACCGAAGACAGTAGCCGGCAGGGAGTGCAGGCAGCAGGAGGAAGCAGACGGAGTAGCAAGCTCTAGGGCGAACCGCACGCTGGGTTCTTACCATCCTCTTGGTGTCCACCGGGGCCAGAGCTTCCAGCAGCACCAGCAGGGCCAGTGCCGTGGCGGGGAGGAAGGACCAGCTCTGGGGGAGAGATGAGCTCCCTCTTATGGGCTGGCAAACCAAGGCCCAGGTCAGCTGGGACTTGTCAGGGCAGGGGCAAGAACTGCCACCTGAACCTGCCTCTGCCTTGAACCCTCTGGGGAAGGTCAATTGGGTATTGGTGCTGAGAGGTAAGGCAGGTTTGGGGCCCAGGGCTTATGGAAAGAATTGGCCTCTGCCCACGGCCCCCTCATCCTTCAGAGTCCCCAGGGCTGCTGTGTATGGCCACATGGGCGGCACACTGCATAACTCCTGGGGGCTCCGGTCGCATAGGCTGCTTGGTGGATGGACACCTCCAGGAATTGTGCAATGCTGTAAGCCCGACCGATTTCTCCCAAGCCAGTTGCCTGATGGGAAAGATGCTGAGGCCGGAGGTCAGGGTATTTAAGCGCTCCAGGCCAAGGAAGTGGGGCAACTGGGCATCATCAGAGATCTGCTGTTCTACTTGGTTCCTAAAACCTGTTTAGAGGAGAGAGCAGGACGGGACCATGCCACTCCTGTCTCCCTCTCGGCTCCCCATACCCGCAGAGCTCCCCACAAGTTTTCCACCCAGCCCAGCCCTCGGCCTAATCCCCAACCCAGCTATAACCGTGATTTTCTTCCAGTGCACTCACCCCTGAACTCTAAACCCAGCTCTACTTCTTGCCCTAATCCCCATCCCCAAGGCGCTCACCCTCCAGAGAGCATCAAGAAGGGGTCTGAGTTACTAAAGTGCTTCCCCCTTGGTGGCCTGGCTGTGGGGGGTGGCCAGCCCCCACCAAAACCAGCTTTTGGTGGGGGCTGGGCAGTGGGGAATTCAATCCACACCCTGGGAGGCTCCTGGCGGGAGACAGCTGCCACTTTCCCAACTCTCCAGTGAGCCTAGGCCAGTCACCCACCCCTGGCTTTCAGACCCTGGGAGCCGGTGGGTGGTGGGCACACCCCCTAGTCTCTGAGGATAGGTGAGGGAAGGAGGAGCATGGGTGGGAGCCGGAGGTGGGCTAGGGGCCGTGGAAAGCAGCTCTGGGCTTATCCCCACACACCCCCACACCCCACATCCCCGAGCTAATGGTCCTCAAGGGGGAGGTGAATGTGAGGAAGGCAGGCTGGTGGAGACAGGCAGGAAGAGACCCAGCCTGGGCGCGGTAGGAGAAGAGCAGTGGACACTGCAGCTCCCTCACGATGCTGGTACCTGCACAGCCACTTGACCACAGGAAGCAACACCCTGTCTCCTCCCAGCTGAGCTGGAGGAAAACACAGGGCTGTTGCCAAAGAAACTGAAGTAGCACTTGGTGGCCATTTGTGGTCTGGAAGCCCGAGAAGCAGGGTTTTTGCTGGGGGAGCCCAACTCCTCCTAGTAGGCAGCTGGGGACACTGGGGCCTCCAGCAGGAATGGGGAGGCCTCGGGGGGAGGTATTAAGGATTTGTTCCTTAAGGGACAAATGTACACAGAGCAGCAGGGCAGGGGTACATGGGAGCAGAAAGGAGCTGGATTGACTTCAGGAAGACCTCTATGTCCTCCAGGGATCTCTAGACCTGGGGCGGGCGGGGGGGGGGGGCAGGTTAGGGTGGTGCGCCTTCTGCGCATCTCTGAGATGGGACCACTGACCCGAGGGAGGGGGCCGAGGAGGGGGAGGTAGGGAGTGGGGGGCAGGGTCCAAGGCAGAGAATGGAATGGCGTGATGACAGGAGAACCATGCATCGGGCTGAGCTCCTGTGAGGAGGCTGTGGCTGGTAGCAGGAGCCCCCCCAATCTCCTTCCACATCATGAGAAGGGTGAGGCAGGGCTGACCTGAAAACAACCTAGCCGAGAGTGACAGCTCAAGCCACACTTTCCCTGCAGAGCTGCAGTTGGGGGTCTGGACCTGAGGGGAGGGTGTGCAGAGGCCTGGGAAGGTCAGACAGCCCGCAGGTGTCAGGACTGGCTGTGCTACTGCTTGGCAGGGTTCGGGTGAGCCCGCACAGGTTTCTGGCCAAGGAAGCAGGGCAGGGCCGTGTCACGACCAGGTAAGAAGGTCTCACCTCTTCCATTTTCTGCTTTCTACCCTTTAACTCCCTGGCCTTTCCATCCTTTGGGGGGGGGGGGGGGCTGAAGAATACGGATGGGCCAGGGAGAGGGGGTCCTTCTGGAAGGTTGCCTCAACCAGGCCCTGATGAGGCCTTGAGTTGGCAAGTGAGCCCAGCAGCTTGAGGAGGGAGCCAGGCCCCCTTTTCAATCCTCACTCCTGGCCACACAAAACCCTGACAACCCACCTCCAGACTAGTCCCGTTCCACATCCCCTGCCAGCCCTCACTGGCCTTCCCCTCCCCATGCCCTGCCCAGCCCTCACCTGGCCCCTCAGCTCCGGCCTGCACCCCGCAGCTGCTGGTCCAGCTGGCAGAGCTGGTGGAGGAAGCCTCGGTTGGGGAAGACCCATCGGTGTTGCCTCACGGTGATCACTGCCTGGCGCAGGGACAGCTGCTGGTGCAGCATGAGATAGGCCAAGACCAGTGTGGCAGAGCGGCTCACCCCTACCACACAGTGCACCAGGACCTTGGCTGAGGAAGACATCCCGGTGAAAGACCCTTTCCCACCTGTTGGTACCCAGGGGTGGAGGTAGGGACCCAAGTGCCTTTCCCTATTCTGCCTTGGGTAGAACTCTGAATCCTGGGCAAGCTGTTCAGCCTTTACCGGTCTCAGTTTCCTGATCTGTCAAATGGGTATACCAACACCTCTTTAACCTACTCTTAAGGTAGGGTGCAAATTCCTCAATGTGGCTTACAAGACCCTCAATGGGCTGGCCCCTGCTGACCCTACAGCTTCATCTCAGGCTGCCTCACCCTGACCTTTAGCCCGAGGAACCCTGGGTCACTTTCAGTTCCTTAAAGCTTTCCTGGTCTCTGGCCTCCAGCCTTAGCACATGCTATTGCAACCACCTATAAAAAGTCTCCTGCTCTTGGTCTGACTAATGTCTATTACTCATCTGTCAGGTTTCAGCTAAGACATGGTTTCCTTGTACAGTCTTTCCTGACCACTCATGGTATCACTTGAATCACAGAGCAGCTAATCTTTTTTGCATATGGCCTAGTGAATACTGTTGTTAGAGGGTAGGCCCCTCATTTGCCAGGTCCTCTGGATTGAGCACCCTTGTCCTGCTCCCGTTCTCCTCTATCTTTTGAAATTTACCCATTCATATGAAGAGTACTCATAATTTTGACTGTCTTTCCACAAAACATATAGTGGCAAGCTCCATGAAAGCAGGGACCCTGCCTTGTCTGAGTGTGGATTCAGTATCTAGCCCAGTGCCTAGCACCGAAAAGGTAATAAACAGCTGGTAAATGAATGGATGATGAACAAATGAATGTCAAAGCACTCTGAATGTTAAAAAGTGCTGGGACCCATAGTCTTGTCTTTCCTGTCACATAGGTGAGAAACTAAAGTCCAGAGAGGGACACTGGCTAACCCAGGGTCAGGACACAAGGGGCACGGCTCTCACCCATGATGAACGCAAAGCAGGGACTCTAGCTCTGCCAGGCTGCTTCGTTATACCCTTAGTAGTAGAAGTTTTTTGGTTTTGTTTTCCATTTGAAAATGCTTTGTGGGAAACCAGACATCTAGTTACTAAATGGTAATTTCTCAAGGCTGAATGATGGAGAGAAAGAACTGTTTTTGCTGTTTGGGAGGCTTGGCTTCTTCCAGTCCCAGGACTGCTCCTAACTCATGACACGACCTTGTAGTCTAGGCCTCCACTTTCCTGTCTGTGAAGCAACAAGGTTGGATAAATCGCTGCTGAAGCACTGAATTTTTTAAAACCGGAAGGCTTTTTAAAAACTAGAGATGGGAGGGCACTGGTATTTGAGGGGAAACTGGGCATTGCCCCCCATGAGTGAGAAGGAGGGGATATGGGTTCAGACCCAAGTCCTACCCCCAGGTGTGCTGAGGGCACGGTGGATGAAGTCGGCTGCTGAGGAGAAGTAGGCACTGATGTCGAAATTGGGGAGGTCGTGGGCTGGTACCCCCAGGTAGCTCACGCTGCTGCCGTAGAAGTCAGGGCCGCCCTGACAGTAGAGTCCCCCATGGGCTGCGTTCAGCACGTGGGTAATGCCCAGCTTCCATAGCTCAAAGCGGTTATTTGCCGTGGCCCTAGGAAGGGGAGGAATAGGGCTGGGTGCTGGCTGAGCCGTGGGGTCCAGGAAGGAGGTTTTTGTCTCGTCCTCTGCTTCAGAGGGACAGAGCCATAAAGGTCCACAGGGAGCCACAGGAACCCAGTAGGCCCCACCCTCAGAGCTTTCCTGTAGAAGAGTTGGTGGTAAAGGGAGTTATCTTTAGACCCTCTTCGCTTCCTGAGGCTATCTGCTCCTGCCTTGGCCAAGACAGGAAGGAAAGAATTGCTTCAGCCCTGGAATCCAGCTGCCCCTCCTTTCCTGCCTCATGCCTTCCCACCCACATCTGGCCTCTACTGGCCATGACCACATACCTGCTTCTAGTTTGCGAATGTTTAATGGTGACACCTTCCCTGATTCACCTTTCTCACCCACTCTGTGCCCAGAGGAGGGAGGCTGGGACCAGGGAGGGGAGCTCCCTGTCCATCCCATGTCATACCTGAGAGTACCATATCCCAGACTCGCCCTTTGTCCTGGATAAAGCCCAAGACGCCACGATCCTCTGGGTGCACCACCCATCCAGGCTGGCAAAAGCCCTGCCTCCTGGTGATCACACCTGATCACTGCACTGTCCCCAGCACACCAGAGATCCTGCAGGAAGTCCCTGGCCCTGGGATGTGCAGAGCACAACTATTTCTCCCAGTCCCACCCTGTTCCCATCTCTGGAAAGAACCCAAGAACTGTCTCTCCTTGTCCCCTTCCCCACACCGCTTTGACCAGCTACCACTCACGCATCTCCTATGTAAAGGTTGGGCCAAACTTCGTCCACGTGGCTGCAAGAAACCTTCCCTGCCCTCAGGAGCTCCTCCAGTTCCAGAACGCTGGGGCAAGGTGTGGCTTTGGCATCTCCCCTCAGCTCTGGGACTGAGGCTTCAGCCATGGGCCAGCCCACCCACTCCTCTGATTCTGCGGGTCACTCCTTTCTGCGTCTCCAGTGTCATTTCTCCTTCCCAGAGATTGGCAGGGACAGGTGGGGTAGGAGCAAGTGACTCAGCAGGTCACAGAGGCCTCCAGAAAGAATAGGACATTTCTCTCCCCAAGTCACCCCCCAACCCCAAACTCCGTGACGACACAGAATTGGTCATATCTCTGCAAGTTACTTTACCTTTCTACCTCAGTTTCTTCATTTGTAAAGTAAGGATAATTACACTGACCTCAAAGAATTATGAGGATTAAGTGAAACAAAGGATGTTCTGGGTCTAACATGATGGATGCCTAAGAAACGTTTGTTCAACTAATAGGCTTAGGGCCCTGAGTTAGGCTATCTAGTTCTTTTTTTTTTTTTTAATATGTTATTTATTTATTCATGAGAGACAGAGAGAAAGAGGGAAAGAGACAGGCAGAGACAGAAGTAGAGGGAGAAGCAGGCTCCATGCAGGGAGCCCGACATGGGACTCAATCCCAGGTCTCCAGGATCACACCCTGAGGCAAAGGGAGATGTTCAACCATTGAGCCATTCAGACGTCCCTAGGCTATTGAGTTGTTAGGACTGAGCTACAATGGAGATCCAGGGTGGAGAGGGGGTGGATGATTCCAACAATGAATGATAAAAAGCTCTGCAGCTCTGGATGAGCCACAAACTGGGTGGGAGCCGTGCCTCTGGATTATGTGGCTGGGACGGAGGAGTTTCCTGCATTGTAGCGTCAGAGAAATGTAGAGAGGAGGCAAGGAAGACCTCATCTCAAGGGTGCCCACGGAGTTTGTGGGGGAAGGCTTGAATAGTGGTTCAATAATGAAAACAGCTGATTTCTCAAAAGAGAAGGCTGAAATGGGCCATTGTCTATCGAAGTGGGGAGAAGGGAAGTGAATGTTGCCCTACTTTCTGAAAAGCCAGAAAACTGTCGAGAGAAACATTTTTGGGGTGGGGAGGGAGATTGCTCTGCTTCTAAGGCCTTTTGTCCCCACAACAGACACCGAGAAAGGTCTTTATCTGACCTGTCAGAGCCAGTTACCGGCACAGGAGGGAAGATGACTTGCCTGCTCTCTGGTACTTTGCAAAGGCCCTGATGGGATGCAAGGTGTACGAGCTGCAGAGGGAAGGCTCCCAGCTGCTCCTGGTCCGGAGTCCAGCTTGAGGGTAAAGGATACACCAGGGAATCCCGTGGGGGAATGTATGGCCTCCTGTCTATCCTGGGACCCGTCTCCACCCCCATCAGAGCCAATGAAGCCTGCTCTGCACTTGATGGGGAAGCAGGTCAAGGAGGGCTTGGAGCCCAGGTCGCAGGTGGTTTTGGATTTGGTTTATGCCAATCCTAGGGCTGGTTGGGGACTTTCCAATAGTGGGAGTGAGAAAAGAGCACAGGTTCCGAAGTACGAATACGGACTCTGGGACGTGTTAACTGCGGTACGTCCGGCAGGTGTCTCGGCCCTCCTGTGTTAGAATACCCTGCAGATGTGGCACAAGGATTAAGTGAGAGAGATGTTCATACAGGATTTGAAGGAAGCACCGTCGGACAGTGGAGGAACAAGGAACGTAACAATGATCGTTGGATGCTGGCTCTTGCAGAGAGGCTGGCTCCCTCCAAAGGAACCGGGCACCGCCTCCCGCCCGCGAGCCTCCCTACCCAGTCCTACGCGCCGCCTCCGCCTGCACCCGCCCGTGTGCGCTCGCTCCCGGGCGGTGGGCCCGGCGCATGCGCTCTCGCGCCGCCTCGCTGCGGCTTTCCTCCGCTCGCGGGTCTCGAATGCGGCGACCCTTCCGGTTTGGGCCCCGCCCCGCCCCGTAGGGCTCCGCCCCTCGGCCGCGCGGCCCCGCCTCCCGAAGCAGTTCCGGTTCGGCTTCGGGCGGCCGCGGGCGCGGCGGAGACCGGCCGAGGCGATGCCCGCGCGCAGCCGCCACCGCCCCCGCCTGCACTCCGGCTCGCCTCCCCGGGCTCCGCCTCCGCCGCTCGAGGCGCTGCACTCCGGCGAGGCCCGGAGGGCCCGGGACTCCGACGGCGGCTCGGACGCCGACTCGGAGGTGGGTCGGGGGAGCCCGGCTGGGACCGCGGAGGTGAGCGGAAGCCGCGCCCGAGGCGAGGGGGAGTTGGGGAGGCGCCCGCCGCCGGGGACGTGTCGGGAGGCAGCGGCGGAGCCGGGCTGCGGAGGGCGGGGACGGCTGAGGCCGCCTGGAGGGTCGGCCCCAGAACGGAGCCTGCGGGAAGCGGGGGCTGTGGGGCCGAGGGCCCGAGGGGGGCGAGCGCGGAGGGACAGGTGGCTCCGAAGGGGCGAGGGCTCGGAGGGTCGGGGGAGCCGGGGAGGGGGCGAGGCCGACCCCGGGGTGCCGCGGGACTGCGGGGCGGGAGGAAGGGATGCTCGGGGATTTGGGGGGGAGGGGGCGGAGCAGCCGGGACCGCGGCCGGCTCGCGCGGTGGCTAGCCGACCGGGGGGGGGGGGGGGGCACGCCGGAGGAGGACTTAGGTGTGATTGGGGGTCGTCCGGCCTACAAAAGAGGGCCAGAAAAAGAGAAATCGGGTCAGAAAAAAGAAAAAGGAGCCCTTGGGGAATCTAACGTCGGGCTTTGGCGTTTTCACAGGTGTCTGCGAAACCACCAGCAGAGATCACGAGGGTAATAGGCTCGGAGTATGGGGTCCTCTCGTTTGTGGACGGTGGATCCTTTTAAGAACCTGGGGTTGGCGTCGAGCACTGATTTGCTGAAACGCCTGGCGGGGCGTGGGGGGGGGGGCGGGGGGGGGAGTAGTAAAAAGGAAGGGATGTTCGGGAAAGAGTGAAAGGACTGATTCTGACCATCAAGACGTGGTTTAGTTTTCTCACAGCCACAGAGCGTGGGTTTTTCTCTTTGTATTTTTTCCACCACCACCTCCCTCCCCAGGTTTCCTGGAAATCCCAGGCAAATTTAGATCTTTAACAAAAGATGAACGCGCTATCTTTAAATATGAAACCTTAAAACAAGACCTCGGGCTCTTAGGTTTTACAGGTACTGGGGTATGGACTGGTGCCGCCGCTTTGACAGCTTGACACATATATATTTACTGCAGGTTAAAAACGTGGTTCAGGGCAGGTGTCTGGGTTAAAAGGATTCATACAACTGCGGTTGACCCTTGAGCAACGGGGTTGGAAGCGTGCAGTCCTAATCCCCTATAACTGTTGACTCTCCAGAAACTTAGCTATCAGCCTGTTGACCAAGAGCCTTACCGATAACATAAACCGTTGATTAACGCATTTTTGTGTGTTAACAGTGTATCATATGTTGCATTCTCATAATAAAGTAAGCGAAAGCAAATAAAATGTCAAGGAAGTCATATGGAAGAGAAAATAAATTGACAGGACGGCACTGTAAATACAGTAAGGACTGAAAAAAATCTGCATATAAGTGGACCTGTTCCATTCAAACCCCGTTGCTCAAGGGTCTGCTGTACATGTGAAATCGCCACAGGCTAGGTGTACCACCTCTTTTTCTCACCCATAACTCCAGGACTGAAGCCTCTTGTGAATTGGGGGCGCTTTGGACGAGTTTGCAGGACCAATATGAATGCAATTTTGCATATATTGTGTGAATAATATTTTTAGTAGAGTGATGTAGAAAAATAAGAATAGGGAATGCTTATAGTTGGCAGTAAACAGACCTGGGATAGATGGGTACACAGATGCTTTTTATAGAAGACATAGTGCCGGAACAATAATTGTGCCAGAAAAATGATGACTGGAATACTTAAGTTCACTTTAGTAAAAATAAGTTAATTTCCTTTTGTATTATTGTTAAATAATAACGTGACTTCACGCAGTCTTTAGCTATGTTTGTTAAGATTACTTTTACAATTTTTTGTTTGTATGTTTTGCAAATTTGTTGGCTATTTCAAAACAAACTTTTACTTTTTAAAATATTTATTTATTCATGAGAGACACACAGAGAGAGGCAGAGACACAGGCAGAAGGAGAAGCAGGCTCCCTGCAGGGAGCCTGATGTGGGACTGGATCCCAGGATCCTGGGATCATGCCCTGAGCCAAAGGCAGACCCTCAACCACTGAGCCACCCAGGTGCCCCCAAAACAAACTTTTAATCGAGTGTTTCTTCTCTAAACAGATACCTACTGTTTAATCTTTATGCAGTGAAAATGTACTGACTGCAAAATTGTGTAAATTAGTTTATGTGTATAGACTCTCATATCTTCAGATGCTCGGTGGACTAGTAATTATTTCTTCAAAAGAGAGATGAGTTCTCTTTGCTTTAACTGTTGTCAGAAGATTAACTCTGCTTTCTTTAACTTAATACAAATGATCTTTAGTTGGAAGTTACATAGTATTACTATTGTTTCTGTTTCTGTTTCTGTTTACCCGCACCAGATTGAGATTCTCTAAAGACCTTGTCTTCATACTTAGCTCTGAATAGAAGTCTCAGCCTTTAAAAATTTATGGAATTGAACTGAAATAGAACTCGCTGTTCAGGTTACATCATAATATTACTATGAAATTAAATAAACCATTAAAAGGAGTTGTACGGTTAATGTATTAGCATGCCTAATAGTTAGTTTTGTTTCCCTTTGACAGTTCTCACAGTCACTTAGTTGTAAAGAAAATCAGTTTTATGGTAGAGCAGTTTCCCTGAGAAGAAATGCCAGCATGACCACAATGGCAGCACATGTAGATATACTTAGATAAATCAGTTTTGATTTCAGTAGTACTCTCTCCATTCTCTAAATACTCTAATTCACATTGCACAACTACTTGTAAACATTCTTATTGTTAAGCACTGAATCCTCACTGCTTTTTCAAAACTTTGCCATAACTGATTTAGAGACATTTTCATGGCTTTTCTGAGAATTGAAATTTTAACATTGTTTCTGAGAAATTGTATCACAGATGTTCTAATGAATAATATTGTTATTTTATCTTAATAAGAATGGCCATATTGGGCACCTGGGTGGTTCAGTCCGTTAAACATCTGCCTTCGGCTGAGGTCATGATCCCAGGTCCCAGGATTGAATCCCACCTCAGGCTCCCTGCTAAGCAAGGAATTGGCTTCTCCCTCTCCTTCTGCCCCTTCCCCCTGCTTGTTTTTTCTCTCTCTCACTCTATCAAATAAAATCTTTATTATTTTTTTAAGATTTTATTTATTTATTCATGAGAAACAGAGAGCGAGAGAGAGAGGCAGAGACACAGGCAGAGAGAGAAGCAGGCTCTGTGCATGGAGCCTGATTTGGGACTCAATCCTGGGTCTCCAGGATCACACCCTGGGCTGAAGGTGGTGCTAAACTGCTGAGCCACCCAGGCTTCCCTCAAATAAAATCTTAAAAAAAAAAAAAAATTACCATCTTAATTAGATATTCATTGAAAATTCATACATTCAGGCCTAATGTAATATATGGTGTTAATAGTGTGAATCTAACATGGCCATTAGTCATGACAGTGATTCTTTTTAGATCTTACTGTCTTCTTAGCTTTGAGAAATCATCAAAGCTTTGAGAAGTTATAAAAAAATTGGAGAGCACTGACCAGGCACGTTTGGAGAACAATTCGGTGTTTTTGTGCTGCCTCTTGTCACTGGTTGGTAATTTGTCATATGAGTATGGGATATGGATTTGTGACAGACTTGTGGTGTGAATATTCCTCCCCCATAGGCACAACACCATCGTCACTGGATCTTAAGCCTGACCTTCTAGCTAACTCTAGATTTCATGCCTTCATATTGAAATGTTTTTTATATCACTACACACTGGGTCCTCCCATTATTAGTAAAATCACTTTAATACAGAGTATAACATGAATCTATTTTGGCTCTTGCTTAGGATAGTAGAAAGTAGGAAAACTTGGTTGCAATAGTTTCATCACAGTGTTTCACCACAGAATAGTTTTTTGACATATGTACCTCAAAAGAGTGTTATGAAGTCAGTGACCTATGTTTATATTTGTCTGAAATTTTTATTGTGGGTATAGTTTTTTTTTTTTTTTTAAGACTTTATTTATTCATGAGAGAGAGAGAGAGGCAGAAGGAGAAGCAGGCTCCATGCAGGGAGCCCCATATGGGACTCGATCCTCAAGAGAGGCAGTAATGTATTATCTTGACCCTTTGTTCTCCTGACAGGTAAGAGATTCTAGGAGAAGATGAGAACCATGAATTCTAGTTTTGGGTCTTCTTGTAAATTAAACTGTATCACTGAGTTATTGAAAATGCTTTCAAATTGGTTTTAGTTTGGAACTTTGAGACTAAATTAAATCAATGTCAGTTTCATAAATATTGTCATGAAAGTCAAAAATTGCCAAAATCATAGATTAAATTTGGGGTCCAAGTCCAGCATATTTTTACAGTAATGTGATGTATTTTGAAATCTTGAGCCAGTTTCTCATTTTCCATTATGTTGATTTGATTTGGAGGTGTAGCATATTTAAAAATAAAAAGATTTTACTAATAAGTATGTCAAATCACTAACCTTTCTCAATATCATTTTAGTGGTTAGAATAAGAATTAATTTTATATGCTTTATTAATTTTATATGCTTCTTTGCTGGTGCCCTATTTTTTTTTATTATTATTATTGGCATGGAGCCAGAACAAGAATCCTTCATTAAACTTAACTGCTAAATTTTCATCATTTCACCATTTTCATCAAAAGGAAAAGCTTTTACTGTAACTGAGTTTTAAGTGGACAGTGTTATCTATTAGATGCTTACTCATTGAGCTCAGATGGTTCTCTTTTTTTTAATTTTTTTTAAATTTATTTATGATAGTCACAGAGAGAGAGAGAGAGGCAGAGACACAGGCAGAGGGAGAAGCAGGCTCCATGCACCGGGAGCCCGACGTGGGATTCGATCCCGGGTCTCCAGGATCGCGCCCTGGGCCAAAGGCAGGCGCCAAACCACTGTGCCACCCAGGGATCCCAGCTCAGATGGTTCTGAATGTGGTATAGAATTAGGTGCAACCTGCTAGTGGAAGTCTTAAAGGCAAATTTGGAGCAGCAAAAAATATCTAAGAACTGAAGTACAGCCTTTCTTCAAATGTGCTGCCCCAAACTCTTACTGTTTAGAAGTAGAACATAACTAAACAGTGGAGAATCACTATTGGAGTTTCAAAAATAGATGGTAGAAATTGGTTCAGGGTCTTTGTAACTGTAATTATAGATTTCATAGATTCTACAGAAGATTTCATTGTTTCTTGGAAACAATGCTCTAATTATTAAGAAAAGTAAAATAGTTTTTGATAAACATAAAGAGAAAATAATAGTGTAGTTTTGTGTTTGCTCCTTGGAAAGATTTTAATTTAGGATTAAAAAAAATAAAGGGCAGCCCCGGTGGCACAGCGGTTTAGCGCCACCTGCAGCCCAGGGCGTGATCCTGGAGACCCCGGATCGAGTCTCATGTCAGGCTCTCTGCATGGAGCCTGCTTCTCCCTCTGCCTGTGACTCTGCTTCTTTCTCTCTCTCTCTCTGCATCTCTATGAATAAGTAAATAAAATCTTTTAAAAATATATAAATAAATAAAAAAAATAAAAATGAGGGCAGCCTCGGTGGCACAGCGGTTTAGCGCCACCTGCAGCCCGGGGTTTGATCCTGGGGACCCTGGATCAAGTACCATGTCAGGATCCCTGCATGGAGCCTACTTCTCCCTGTGCCTCTGCCTCTCTCTCTCTTTCTCTCTCTGTGTCTCTATGAATAAATAAATAAAATCTTTTTAAAAATTAAAAAAAAAATGAGATTAGGAAAAACAGCTGCGTAGTCTTGAATACTACAGACTACAGAGCTAAAAGCCCAAAGTAAACTTTGTCCTCTGCATTATAGTTTAGGCTTTTTACTTTGATGAAAATTAAATTTTATGCCCTGGTTTATGGATCTACAAACGGGTATAATTTGTCTCTATTGTGTGCATGATAAGTAAGCTTTATTGGTGAAATTAGACTTAAGCTTATTTTAGTGTGAGCTCAACTATAATGTATGATTGCCTTAAGGGGAATTTATTAACATTAACTTTATATAATAATAAAAAATCTATTCCCTCTTTTTTTCCTCTTGGGATATGCATATTATATTTTAGGGGTTTTTTTTCTTCTTTTTCTTCTTTTTAAAGATTTATTTAGGGGCAGCCTGGGTGGCTCAGCAGTTTAGCGCCGCCTTCACCACACGGTGTGGCCCTGGAGACCCAGGATCAAGTCCCATGTCAGTCTCCCTGTATGGAGCCTGCTTCTCCCTCTGCCTGTGTCTCTGCCTCTCTCTCTGTCTCTCATGAATAAATATATAAATCTTTTTTTAAAAACGATCAGAGGGAGAATCTATGCAGGGAGCCTGATGTGGGACTCGAATCCCAGACTGTGGGATCACACCCTGAGCCTAAGGCAGATGCTCAATTGCTGAGCCACCCAGGTGTCCCATATTTTAAATTTTATACATCACTTGGAAATTATAATTTTTAAAAATTTTACTGTAGGGGTGCCTGGGTCGCTCAGTCGGTTGGGCTACTGACTTTAGCTCAGGTCATGATTTCAGGGTCCCGGAATAGGGCTCTGCATTGGGCTGCATGCTCACAGTGAGGAGTCTGCTTGTCCCTCTGCCCCTTTTCCTACTTGTGCTCTTTTCCCTCCCCCTCTCTCTCTCTCTCTCAAATAAATAAATAAAAATCTTTAATAAATAAATAAAAATTTTAACAGCATACCAAATCAGTAATAACTTTCAAAAATAGCACAAATGAATCAAGTTTCATCACTTGTTCTAAATTCCTTAAGAGACATTTTATTTTATTTTATTTTATTTTTTATTTTTTATTTTTTATTTTTTTATTTTTTTATTTATTCATGGTAGTCACACAGAGAGAGAAAGAGAGGCAGAGACAGGCAGAGGGAGAAGCAGGCTCCATGCACCGGGAGCCCGACGTGGGATTCGATCCCGGGTCTCCAGGATCGCGCCCTGGGCCAAAGGCAGGCGCCAAACCACTGCACCACCCAGGGATCCCAAGAGACATTTTAATGTATAGTTTTTAAAGAAGACAATTACTTCCGGCTATACTTGTATTTTAGAGTATACACAATCAAGTGAAACTGCCAGAAAAATCCAGCATATTTAAATCACTGTCACTATATGAACCTAGAACTGGTTCTATGAAATGTATGAAAGTAAAGTTTTCATTTTAGTGATATATCTTTTGTGAGTTTTTTAGGTTTTTTTTTTTTTAAGACTTTTTTGTTTATTTTAGAGAAAGCAGGTGCACATGCACACGGGGAGAGGGGCAAAAAGAGAGGGAGAGTATCTCAAGCTGACTCCCTACTGAGCACTGAGCCTGTGAGGGGCTTGATCCCACAACCCTGAGGTCACAATAGCAGCCAAAACCCAAGAGTTGGATGCTTGACTGACTGAGCCACCCAGGTGCCCCTGTTGATATATCTTTTGTATTCTAAAGATTGCATAAAGATAAATTAGAAACCATTTTGGTCTCTTATGTGTTTGCATAATTAAAACCAGCAAGATAATTTGTTACTAGTACCTGTCACTTTAGAATCCTGATTTCCCCAATTTCTTCCCAAATTGTTAGAGTCCATTTTTTTTTTTTAAGATTTTATTTTTAAGTAATCTCTACACCCAACATGGGGCTCAAGCCTCCAACCCTAAGATTAAGAGTCACATGCTCCACTGACCGAACCAGCCAGGCACCCCTAGAACTACTTGTAGAATCAACAATCATCAATTGTATCAACCTGTAATGTATTTTTTTTAATGTTGGTATGTTCCTTTTGAAGTATTTTTATTTAGTTAAGCTTGATATTAAATGAGTCTTTTTATGAGGAACTCCTTTTGACTTGAATTCTACTCTGATTTGGAATCACTTGTTATTTTGTTTTCTGGTTTATGTTATTTGATTACATTGTTGCTTTCCTGAAAGGTAATTCCACTTGAGCAAAACCTTTATAAGATTTTACAGTTGTTTTCAAATACTCATAATTCATATTAACAAAGATTTCAAGAGTTAAGAGTGGGTTTAACTATTAATTGATAGATGACTATCCTAATGATTTAATTTCAGGCCTAGGGCAACAGTAGCAGAAAGAGGAGTTGATGATGATAGCAATAGTAGCTTACATTTACTGAGCAGTTTGTAATTGCCAAGCATTATTACAAATGCATTACATGTATTATTCCACGTAATCTCCATAGACAATAAGCCTGTGGAGTAAGAACTAGTGTTCTCTTCATTTTGCAGATAAAAATAATGAGGCCCAGGAAGGTTAAGTAACTAATGCAAGGTCACATAGCTGTGAGTGCTAAGTCCACAATTTGAATCTAGGCAGTTTGATTCCAGAGCCAGCATTCTTAACTGCTATGCTTTCTGGGTTTATTTTTATTTTTATTATATTTTATTTTTTTTTAATTTTTATTTATTTATGATAGAGAGAGAGAGAGAGGCAGAGACACAGGCAGAGGGAGAAGCAGGCTCCAAGCACCGGGAGCCTGACGTGGGATTCTATCCCGGGTCACCAGGATCGCGCCCTGGGCCAAAGACAGGCGCCAAACCGCTGCGCCACCCAGGGATCCCGCTTTATGGGTTTAATATCAAATTCTGTTGCAGAATAACTGTCTGAAATTTATTTCTCTCTCAAGCCTTTGTTTCTTTAGCTGTCAGTTGAGGAATTCTGCTACAGCTTTCAGGTCACTCCCAATCCTACCATTTTAAGAATTCTGTCATCCTGATTTACAAAACATTATGTATTTAATATTTCTGATTAGTTTCTGTTTGTAATCTTTTGGTCTCTTACAGTATAAAGGTTAGGTCACACTGTTAATGGATGATAGGGCTGGATCTATAATCAGATGTTCTTTTGGACTTCTCGGTCTTGTTAGTTGCCTCACTATTATCTTTTATTTAGTGTGTATATGCATACAGGGTTAATAGTTGAATTTAGTTGATTTTCTTAATCTTCTATTCACATTTGTGTGATGTGCTTTAAGTAGTAAGAAATATTGTTTTCAGGGGGATCCCTGGGTGGCTCAGCGGTTGGGCGCCTGCCTTTGGCCCAGGGCGCGATCCTGGAGTCCTGGGATCAAGTCCCGCATCGGGCTCTCACTGTGGAGCCTGCTTCTCCCTCTGCCTGTGTGTCTCTGCCTGTGTCTCTGTCTCTCTCTGTGTCTATCATGAATAAATAAGTAAATCTTAAAAAAAGAGAAAAAAGAAAGAAAGAAATATTGAAGAAGTATTGTTTTCATTTTCTTAAAAGAATCTTTTCCCTTTGAATATCAAGTATTTCATACTTATTGTATAAAATTTAGAAATTTTAGAAATATTTAAGGTAGAGAGTGAAAGAGTTCACTGGAGTAGTAGCTATTAATAGTTTGATGTTTTACTTAAAGATGTATACATGGGCTACATATACTATTTTTTAGGACATTTTGCTCCTTTAAAGATTTTTTTAAACTTTAATTTTGAAATAATTAGATTCACAAGAAGTTGTATAGATTGTACAGAGAGATCCCATTTACCTTTCACTCAGGTTGCCTCACTAGTTATATTTTACATAGTTACAGTACAGTATCGAGACCAGGAATTGGTTCAAAACTGCATATATAGTTGTGTATCATTTTATTATGAGTAGGTTTATTTAAACATTGCACCAATCCAAATACAGAGGGGCACCTGGCTAGCTCAGTTGGAAGAGCATGTGACTCTTGATTTCAGGGCTGTGAGTTCAAGCCCCACATTGGATTTAGAGATTTTTTTTTTGCCTAAAAACATGTTTAAAACACATAGAATTATTCCATCACAATAAAGATCTCCCTTGGGGTAACCTCCACACCCCTGACACACTCTTTCTAACTTCTGGCAACCTCTAATCTGTTTTCTACCTGCATAATTTTATTATTTTGAGGATATTATAAAGGGGGTCATATTGTATGTGACCATTTGAAATGGACTTTTTTCACTTAGCACAATGCCCTTGAGACCCGTTGACTGTGTGTATATCCATAGTTTATTAATTTTTATTGCTGAGTAGTATTCCATGGTATGGATGTACCACAGTTTAACTGTTCACATGTTTTGAGATATTTTATTTTTATGCACGTTTTGGCTATGACAAGTAATGAAGCTAAGGGGAGGCCTGGGTGGCTCAGTTGGTTAAGCATCTGCCTTTGGCTCAGGTCATGACCTCTGGGTCCTGGGATCGAGACCCACATTAGGCTCCCTGCTCAGCGGAGAGTCTGCTTCTCCCTCTGCCCCTCCTGCTGCTCATCTCTCTCTTTCTCCTCTCTCTCAAATAAATAAATAGAATCTTTTCTTTTTTTTTTAAAGGTAATGAAAAGTAAAAAGTAATGAAGCTAGGGACATTTATATACAGGTTTTTGTGTGAACCTTAGCTTTCATTTCTTTGGGATAAATGCCCAGGAGTACAGTTGCTAAGTTGTATGATAAATGTATGCTCTGTCTTTAAAGAAATTGCCAAACTATCATCCAGCATGGCTGTACAACTTTACTTTTCCCGAGCAGTATGGGAGAGGTCTAGTTTCTCTGCATCCTTGACAACATTCCATATTGGCACAATTTATTTTAGCTGTTCAACAGGTGTTTATCAGTACTTCACCGTGGTCTTAATTTGCATTTCCCTAGCAGCTAGTGATGGTGAACATCTTTTCATGTGCTTCTCTGCCATTCATCTATCCTCTTTTTTTTTTTTTTTTTTAAGATTTTATTTATTTATTCATGAGAGACACAGGCAGAGAGAGAAGCAGCTCCACACAGAGGGCCCAATGTGGGAATAGATCCCGGGACTCCAGGACCACTTCCTGGGCCGAAGGCAGGCACCAAACCACTGAACCATCCAGGGATCCCCATCTATCCTCTTTGATGACAAACCATTCATGTCTTTTGCCCATTTTTTCACTGGATTTTTTTTTTTTAACTGTTGAATTTTGGCAATTTTTTATATGTTCTAGATATGAGGCCTTTCTCAGGTATGTGGTTCATCCAGGGAGTAATAGGAAAAAGTATTTCTACTCCATCTTTCCACAAACAGAAGTCCACATATACTGTTTTTAAAAATGTATTTGTCAGAAAGAGTGCAATCACTGCCATTTTTTCATCTGCTGTGGTATTTCCTTCATCTCTTATCTGTTTTTTAGAAGCCGTTTCCTTCCTTCATTCTGTTAAATAGTTTTATGCTAGCTTCAATCTTCACAGTGTGTTTTACATTTTTCTGACAGTTACTCTCTTTAAAGCACACTCATGATGTCATCTAGTTCAAAAATCTCTAGTGGCTCCCCATTGTAGAATGTCCTGAACTTGACAATTAAAGATTTTCATGATCTAGCCCCAATTTATATTTTCAGCTTAATATCTCAATACTCCCTTATGCCCTATTGACACTAATGGTTCTCCATTGTTTTCTGTCTTTGTACCTTCACTCATGCAGTTTTCCTCTACTAGTGTACTTTTATTTCTCCATCTCTCTCCACAGTTTCAGCTCTCCTTAAAGGCTCAGCTCAGATGTCACTTCCAAGAACTCTTCTGAGCTCACTAAATGGAAATAACTTCTCTTTTCCAACTCCTTTAACTTTTCTAATTTTTAAAACATGTTTCATAAGTAAACTATTTTGTTTGTATTGTTTTATGAATTAAATGAGCTAGTGTATATAAAGAACTACAGCTGTAATTCATTTCACCTTTTGAAAAAAAATGACTTTCTTTAATATCCCTTTTAGATTAAAATCAGCGAGGGCAGGATCTGTTTCAGATTCATCTAGGTAAGTGCCACTTGCCTAGTGCAATACCCTGCACATGGTATGTGCACAATAAATATTTAATAGGTGAACAAACACAACATGAGGGCATTTTAATACTGTCTGTATCCTCAGTGCCTTATTACCTGACATCTGTATATAGCAGACAGTAAATGTTTGAGACTGAACAGTAGTGTAAAATTTGTGATGCAAAAGCTTTCATCATTAGGCAGTCTCATTTATGTAATCTTTATGTAACTGAAGACCTTTGATAAATTCCTCTGCTGAAAACTAGAAAATGTTTAGTATTTATGAGATTCAATCCCTATAGAATTACAAGAGCCTTCAGCTTACATGAGATGGTTTGGTGTAGTAAGAACATGGACTTTGAAATGAGATTGCCTGGGTTGAAAACTTGTCTGTACTAATTACTGGTACACATTTATCTTGGTAAGTTATTTAATCCATCTGTCTCAGTTATCTCATCTGTAAAATGAGGAAGATACTAATTCCTACTTTATATGGTTGTGAGAATTTGAGCATACAAGTAAAACACTTAGAACACTTCCTGGCACTGCTTAAATGTCTTAAGATGTTAGCTAATCTAGCTATTGCCTCTTGTTACTTCCTGAAAATGCACTGAACACAGTTCAGAATTTAGAGTGTGTGAGTTGGGATATAAAGATTACTTAAAAATAAAATCTTAATAAAAGATGAAACAGGTTCAGCCAGGCAGAGTCCCTAAAGCAACTAGGCAAAGATCAAGCAGGAATTATTATTGCTATTATTATTAATGTTATTATTATTAAGTGAAATCACCCTGGATGGTGTCTGACATATAATAGATGTTCATAAATGTTAGTTTCCTTCTATTAACTCACTCTTTCCTACCTCATTTTACAGATAAGGTATCTAGATGCAAAAAAGTTTAGACTGTTTTAAGTCATCTACGGAGTTAATATTATTGAAACTAAGCTCCAAGAATTTTGACAACCAATTCACTGCTCTTCACCATATCATACTGTTTTTCCTTAAAGTTAAAGGATGGGTTAAAAATAAAGCTCTTAAATCCTGCCAGGGTTTAAATTTAAAAATGTTTATTATAGATTTTTTTTTTTACCATTCTTAATATATTTTGAAGACTTATTTCCTTATTCTAGTTATCAGAAACATAAATTGTGGATAAATTTGATCGGTTATTTAAAATAATAAAAATTCTCAGGGTGTCTGGGTGGTTCAGTGGTTAAGCATCTGATTCTTAATTTCCATTCAGGTCATGATCTAATGGGCTCTCTGCTCAGCTGGGAGTTTGCTTAAAGATTCTCTCCCTCTGCCCCTCTTCCACTTGTTCTTTTTCTCTCTTTCTCTCTCTCAAATAAATAAGTCTTTTAAAAAATAAAAATTCTCTGTTTTCTGGGTATTAGTTTTCAGTATTATAAACAGACTCTAAAGAAATATTTTTAATGTGAAATAACTGCAATTTTTCTTAATATTGTGAGCAGTCATCCCTAGAATGTGATACTTTACTGTTTTATGTATATGTTTCACTGTTTCATTCAGGTGTATCATGTAGATTATAAGAGAGACAGCTACTCAACACAAAATCAACACATAATGGATGAAATAAGATGTCTATGAAAGGACTTGAAAGATTAAATGTAAAAAAAAAAAAAGAAAAGAAAGAAAATAGATTAAATGTTAGCCAAACCAGAAATAGAAGAACAAGCAGAATTAGACTGGATGGTCTAACACCATGCTTCAGAATCAGTTGAGAGGCTTTTTAAAAATGCAGATGTCAAACTTCTATCCAGGCAGGGATTGTGATCCAGTTGTCTTGGAGTGGGCATGGGCAGTGAAACAGGCATGTTTTTAAACTTCATGTTATTCTAATATGTAGCCAAGTTGAAAAGCATTGTATATATAAATTCCTTGGAGCATAGGCAAAGGAGAAGTCAAAGGCTTTTTTTATATCCCTCTTTGTGCAGGAGATAGAGAAACTGGGAGATAGGAACAACTTTTTCTAGACAGATACTCTTTGAGGCACAGACATTTTACATTAAGTCTCAAAAGAATCTGGATTAAATTTTGCTTAAAATCATCTGCTTTTCTTTGCTTGATTGCTTATTCTATAAGTAACATTCTGATTATTAAATTAGCTTAATTAAATCAGCTCTCTCTCTCTCTCTCTCTCTCTGTGTCTCTCATGAATAAAAATAAATATCAGTCAATCAATCAGCTTCCTAAGACTTCAAAGTTTTGAAAGAGTCTGCCTGGAACAAGATTCTTGAGTATTCCTTCTAGACACTGAAGTAGCATTCTAGTTTATCTATCAGTACCTTCTAGATTGCTGTTAGTCTCCCTTGGTTTGATCAACTCTGGGGTAATGACAAGATCAAGTTTTGAATCTTTGAGGCTGGTTACCAGATCCTGATTCCTTATGAATTTATCAAATTAGTAACCAGGGGTTATCTCTTGGCATTTAGACATTCTGAATTTGTTGATGTAAAACTGTCTGAAGGCCTGAAGAATTAAGATCTTATTTTTAAGCAACCTCTACACCAAACATGGGGCTCAAATTCACAACTCCAAGATCAAGAGTCACATCCTCCACTGACTGAGCCAGCCAGGCACCCCAAGAGTATACTCTTAATGAAATAACTAGTGTAAAGGGAGAGGTTTTTGTTTTGTTTCTAATAATCCTGTTTAAAGGGCATTGGGGCATTAGGTTATTATTTTGATTGCTACTTCATTTTTTGCACATTTATTTATTAAAAATTTTATTTATTAAAGAGAGAGAAAGTATGAGCAGGGGGAGGGGTAAAGGGAGAGAGAGAGAGAGAGAGAGAGAGAAGCAGGCTCCCTGCTAGTGACAGAGAGCATGAGCTGTATCTCCCCTTTCTTTAATTTGTAGTGTGCCATTTGTCTACTTTATTCCACGCTCCCACCCCACCATGGGTAGTCTGGTGCAACTGGGCCCACACCCCCTTCATTTTCCCCATGCTCCTGGGAGACCTGAGGCTGGCCGGAAGCCATAGGACACTTGTCTACTTTCTTATTCTTTTTTTTTATTTTTTATTTTTTATTTTTATTTATTTATGATAGTCACAGAGAGAGAGAGAGAGAGAGAGAGGCAGAGACATGGGCAGATGGAGAAGCAGGCTCCATGCACCGGGAGCCCGACGTGGGATTCGATCCCGGGTCTCCAGGATCGTGCCCTGGGCCAAAGGCAGGCGCTAAACCGCTGCGCCACCCAGGGATCCTACTTTCTTATTCTTGATAGAGTTGAACCTACTTAATAGATGAAATGGCCAGATGAGAGCCTTTGTTGTGTTTATATTATTAACAGGACATTTTATTGTTTAGTCTTTTTCCACTGGCACAATGTGCTTGATTGAGAGATAAATCATACAGCTTACTGAAATAAAACGTGTCATTCATTCCAAAGATAATGCAAGATTATATGCATATAATGAAAAGAGCAGATGAAACCATATCCTGCTTAATTAGTTTCCCAGGACATTGAAGGAAATAGCATAAATTTACTTGCCTTACCTAGAATTGAACTAAAATGTGGAACTTATGAGAGAGGTTGAAACCTTGGGTACTTCACTTGCTTTGAAGGATGATAACTTGGAAGACTGAAGGGCCCATACTGGTATATTCAGTTAGGGTTCAGTTGCAAGAGATAGAAACTCCTAGGCTCTGGGCTGGGTTGCTAGGAATGACTTCTATAATAAGATTTGAAATGGTGTGCCAAAAGTGCTACCTTTGCCATAATCAGCAAAGGTTTAGAATTAGGAGGCCAGCTTGGAACTGTTAGTTTTAAGAACATACCACTTCACCAACAACAAAAACAGACAACTCAATTCAAAAATGGGCAAAGGACTTGGATAGACATTTCTCTAAAGAAGATTACAGATGTTTAGTAAGCACATAAAAAGATGCTCAACATCACTAATCATTATGGAAATCAAATAAAAACCGTAATGAGATATCACTTTATATCCATTAGGATGACTGTTGTTAGAAAAGAAACAAAATAGCAAGTGTTGGTGAGAATATAGAAAATTGGAATACTTGTACATTGCTGGTAGAAATGTAAAATGATACAGATTCTTTGAAAAATGGTATGGTGATTTCTGAAAAAAGTAAGCAGAATTACCAAATGACCCGGCAGTTATACTTCTGGGTATATACCTAAAAGAAGCAAAACAGGACTTGAGCAGGTATTTGTACTCTCATGTTTATAGAACCATTATTTGCAGTAGCCAAAAGTTGAAAGCAACCCATGTCTATTGAAGAATGCATGGATAAAGAACATGTGATCTATGCATACAATGAAATACTATTCAACCTCAAAAAGGAAGGAAATTCTGTCACATGCTACAACATGGGAATCTTGAAGACATTATGCTAAGGAAAAAAAGCAGACAAAAAGACAAATATGTATGATTCCACTTATATGAGGTACCTAGTATAATCAGATTTATAGAGACAGAAAGTAGGCTTGTGGTTGTTGCAGGGTGAGGAAAGAGGAGATAATGGGTTATTTAATGGATACAAAATTTTCATTTAGGATGATGAAAAAGTTCTGGAAGTGGATGGTGGTGATGGTTGTGCATCCATGTGAATGTACGTAGCAAACACAAAACAAAGAACATAGCATCATATCTGATGCAGGTGTTGGAAAGCCAGTATTGCTGCTCCACAACTAAAGCTGCTTCCTTACACCCAATAGTTAATGAAAACTGGAGAATTATGTGCACACACACACAAAACCAATATTTACACGGTCTGTCTTGTAAATAGCCAAAACTTTAAGGAAAATGACTCCTACTTTCTGCCTTCTGTATCTAATGTCAGAGCTTCTACTCACGTTTAGAACACTAGTTGCAAGGGATTCTGGGGAATAATTTTTAGCTTTTCAACCTCTGTAGTAGCAGAAAACAACGAGAAGGAAATTGGAAAAGATACTGAGCGGCAAATTCATCATATTTGTCACGGATATTGAGTCACTGGTGATTCACAGAAGGTAATGTTCCTTTTAGTTAAATTGTTCTCAGTGGTGGCCAGATTGTCCTGCAGCTGGTGATACAGAGGTAGGGTGGAGCACAACAAATAGCTTCAACAAGGAGGAGTCGGGGAAGAAGTTTATTGATATTCATTATCTCCTTTTGCTATTTTGGACTGGTTGTACTCAGTTTGTCAGAACTAACATACGTATTTTAATTTTAATATAGTAGAACATACCTGGTTTATTTATATTTTTGCGAAGAGACTTGGGTCACTCTAATGGAATGCATTAAAGGCATATTAATAAAAGAATAGCTACACTACTGTTAAGAAAAATACCAGATTTAAAGTTCTTATGATGAGCTTTTTTCATTTTTTTTAAAGATTTATTTATTCATTCATGAGAGACACAGAGAGAGAGGCAGAGACACAGACAGAGAGTGGAGCAGGCTCCATGCCGGGAGCCCGATACGAGACTCAATCCTGGATCCCAGGATCACAACCTAAGCCAAAGGCAAGCGCCCAACCACTGAGCTATCCAGGCGTCCCTCATTTTATTAAGTATGGCGATAAGGTCATTATAGAAAATGCACTAAGCCCTTTTGCTCTCAGGCTGGTGAAATTTCTAATTAGTACAAACTAAATTCAGAGAGAAAAGAAATAAACATGCTAATAAATAAAAGAGTTGGGCTGAAAATTACTTTTTTTTAATAGGTTTCAAAAATTTCTAACCAGAGCCACCCGTAAGATAGCTTTTGTTCCACTCTGTACAGAACAGTCAGCTCCTTTTGTTTATCTGTCATCTAGGACTTGGAACTGTTTGACTAATGCTTATTGATAGTGAGATTCTGCAGGAGTGGACTATTTATTCTCTCCGTGCCTTGATGATAAAGCACTTTGATAATTAATTTCTTAATAGCTCATGATTTCAGAATAAACTTTAAAGTTTTATCTCAAATTGAAATGTTTCCTTTATACATACTAATTACATTTTAGATAAGTACAAGCTTTGCACGCAGTGCTTTTTAATGTGAATCAAGCTTTAATGACATTAGTATGTGAACGCTTAGATTTTTTTTAACACTTCAGATTTTTTTTTTTTTTTTTTAATTTAAAATAGTCACAGAGAGAGAGAGAGAGAGAGGCAGAGACATAGGCAGAGGGAGAAGCAGGCTCCATGCACCGGGAGCCCGATGTGGGATTTGATCCCAGGTCTCCAGAATCGCGCCCTGGGCCAAAGGCAGGCGCCAAACCGCTGCGCCACCCAGGGATCCCAACACTTCAGATTTTTTGATAACAGTTATTCCAGTCCTAGAAATTTAATGTAAGACTCAGCAGTCCTGTTTGTAATAGTAATAAAATTGTGAACAATTGCCAACAATGGAGAGATGGACAAACTATTGTATAGCCATAGAATGAAATGTCCTTTTCAAAAGATAATTTAATAACATTAGATAGAATTTTTATAATAATGCTAAGTAAAATGAAGCAGAATTATTTGTGGTATGATTTCTCTTTATAGGAAATTCTGTGTGAAAGAGATCTATAACAAATCATAAATAATACTTCTCAAAGGTAATTTTAAAGTTTTATTTATTTATTTATTTATTTATTTATTTATTTATTTATTTATTTATTTGAGACGGAGAGAGAGAGAAACAGGCAGAGGAAGAAGCAGGCTCCATGCAGGGAGCCTGACGTGGGACTCGATCTGGCGTCTCCAGGATCATGCCCTGGGCTGAAGGCGGCGCTAAACCACTAAGCCACTGGGGCTGCCCTAAAGTTACATTTTAAATGTTCTTTAATGGGGATGCCTGGGTGGCTCAGCGGTTGAGTGTCTGCCTTTAGCTCAGAGCGTGATCCCAGTTCGGGGATCGAGTCCCACATTGGGCTCCCTGTGGGGAGCCTGGTTCTCCCTCTGCCTATGTCATTGCCTCTCTTTGTGTCTCTCATGAAAAAATAAATAAAATCTAAAAAAAAAAAAAAAAAAAAATTAAATAAATAAATAAAATCTTAAAAGAAATAAAAAAAAAAGTTTTTCAATGAATATATATTGCTTTTATGTATTTTCTTTTTGTATTATAGAACTACATTGCTATAAAAGATTCAAACAGTGCAGAAATTTGCAGACTAAAAACCATAAAAGGCCTTCAGTCTCCTGCCTAGACAAATGAAGTACAGTTTATCAACTTATTCTTTTATAGTATCATAGCTAAGAAATCTTGACCTAACCTAAGATCAGAAAGATTTTCTCTTATGTTTTCTTCTAGATGTTTTCTAATGTTGGATTTTTAGATTTGGTTTATAGATCCATTTAGGGTTACTTTTTATATGTGGTGAGAGATATGGATTGATTTTTCTTGCATATGGATATCCATTTTTTCCAATACTATTTGATGAAGACTACCCTTCATTGTCTTTGTACATTTGTAGGAAATTAGTTATCTTTTTATGTAAGTCTGTTTCCAAATTCCCCATTCTTTTCCATTTGTTTATCTTTTTGCCACTACCACTTTGTCTTGATTTAGGGTAGTATGATAGACAAAATTTTAAAATGACCTCCAATGACTGTTGTATAATAATGAACGGGACCTGTAAACTGATGGGCTATCAGTGCTGTAATTAGATTATGTTATATAACACAGTTGACTAAGAAACAGAGATTATTCTTGGTGGACCTGACTTCATCAGGCCAGCCCTTAAGAAGGAATATGTTTTTCCTGGAGAGATTCCAGGCACAAGGGGAATTCAACATAGGAGAAGCTACTGGTTATCAGAATAAGAAGAGGCCACGTACAAGAAATGTGGATGGCCACTAAGTTTAAGGTAATTTACTACATAGCAGTAGAAAATAATGTATGGTAATTCCTATTTACAGGTCCCTTATTTATTGTATGGTAATTCCTATTTACAGGTCCCTTCCCTTAGCAAATTACCCCAAGTTGAATGACTGCTGCTTTAGGATTAATTTTGCCCCACTACTGTAGCAAGATTTTCCTGTGCACTTTACGCCAATGCCCCATGAATTGTGAGATTTTTTTTTTTTTTTCAGTCTTTGGGGTAGAAACTTTTATTGGTCTTGTATATATACTGGGTGGTTCTTTTTTTCTGTCCTGTTTTGTTTCCTCATGTATATGTGATCAGTATTCAGCTGCATATTCAAGGGAGAGTCTCTGCAGATCTCTCGGGTTTTGTCTTAGTCCTTTTGGCTTATTATAACAAAAATACTGTAGACTGAGTGGCTTAAACAAAATACGCTTATTTCTCACAGTTCTGGAGGCTGTAGTGTCCAAGATCAAAGCCCAGTAGATTTGGTGTCTGGTGAGGACCTGCCTCCTTCTTCGTAGTCATATTCTAGCTATGTCTTTAGATGGTGGAAGGGTGATAAAACTCCCTAGGATATCTCTCATAAGGGAACTAAACCCCCATTTATGGGAGTTCTGCCCTCATGACTTGATCACCTCCTACTTGTAGCCTAGGATTTCAACATTCGAATTTTAAGGAGACACAAACATTCAGTCCATAACTAGTTCTGTGCATCTTTCTCCTCTCCAGTATTCTATTTCATGAACACTAGCCACCTGGATCTCCCCAGACTCTCAGCTCCATCTTCTCAACTCAGCACGTCTGCCAGGCCTCACCCATTTTGTGTCTTGTGCCACGCATGACTTGGAAACTCTCAAGGCAGTAAGCTGGGGCAATAGAGTTCACTTTGTTTCCCGTCTCTTAGCAATCTTTTTTGTCCAGTGCCCAATGTCTTTTTTTTTTTTTTTTTTTAAGATTTATTTATGATAAAGAGAGAGGCAGAGACACAGGAGGAGGGAGAAGCAGGCTCCATGCCAGGAGCCTGACGTGGGACTTGATCCCAGGACTCCAGGATCGCGCCCTGGGCCAAAGGCAGGTGCTAAACCGCTGAGCCACCCAGGGATCCCCCCAGTGCCGAATGTCTTGAAGCTGGTGTTTCTCCCACCATATATTTTGTTTATTATTTAGTTATTTGAGGTTGAAGGGTAATTTTGTCCCTCTTATATCTTGAACAGAAAGAGTCCCTTTAACTGATAATTGATTCATAATAATTATTGATTAAAGCTGAAAATGTTCTGGGGCACCTGGGTGGCTCAGTCCATTAAGCTCTGGCTCTTCATTTTTGGCTTGGGTCATGAGATAGGGTCCTTCATTGGGCTCTACACAGGATGTGGAGCTAGCTTGAAATTCTCTTTGCTCTCCTTCTGCCCGTCCCCTCCTCAAAAAACAATAACAAAAAACCTGAAAGCTGAAAGTATTCTTAAAAATTTAACTACTAACCTATTTCTTCATTTTTTGGATTTGTGTGAAACTTAAGCTGTCATAGGTTTGTTCAAAGTCTCCTGTTTCATGTAGTTTCTATGGCACAACATAAATATTAAATTGACGCTAAAGCCTTTTATCATCTTTTTAATATACCTCTTTAGTGCAGGTTTTCACAGGGTTAGCTAAATATAGTCTCTAACTATATGCAGTAGCATACAATTAAAGGACATGTCCTGACCTGATGAAGCACATCAGTTGAGTGTGTCATGTTCTTAGGGCATTACCACAGCAGCCTCAAAGACTTCCAGAAGGCTTCCTTGTGTAACTCATATTTTCTAGCAGCTAAAACACCAGCTTCAAAGCCTATTTGTTAGCCTGATTGAGGATATAGAGAACTGGTGATATAAGACAGCAGTGGCAGCGAGGCATGAAAGAGAAGATCATTTTCAGCAGTGTATGAGACATACTGGAGGATAATGCTACAAGGATGGGAGTGACTTGGAATCCGTTGGTGGTAAGCTATTTGAGAACAGAGAAAGGCAGCAGAAGAAATCTGGCCTTTTTGTGTGAGATGAGCTTCCCAAATTTACATATTGTAACTGCTGCAGAGTTTGTAGCATGTGCTTATTGGATATTCAAAGATAAAGTAATGTATTCAGAGCATATCTTGGGGAAAACACATGTATGTAGTGAGTGGGATGAAACATCTGAGTATATATGTATGAAATAAAACATAGCAAAATCATATTTTAATGGAATTTAGTATATATGTAAAATGATACGCATTAGTGTGTATAAAATTCAATGTTAAACTGCATAAAATGTGTAATTCCATGGCCTTGGGGATGGCAGTGTAGCTAAAAAGAGCTGAATAAAAGCTTTTTGTAGTTCTATAGCATATAAGAATTAGCCTTTTAAAACATACAGATCCTTATAGTTGGATGTGTTACTAATTTCCTAAGACTGAAAAGCTGTTGTGGATTGATAATATGAAAACTCTGTTTGGAAACAAAATATGATTTAAGGCTTCCAAGAACTAGGATTGCTCTTTAGTAATTAAGAAATATTTAGTCAGTGTTTCTTGCTGGCTGAATATTTCTGATGGTGTAAGTGGTACTCATGTAGTTAAGTATCTGCGTTTTTCAAGTGATTATGAATCTTCATGGAAAGAGTTTGTGTGGATATGGGAAGAATGTAGAAGAGTAGCTGTTTTTTTGTTTTGTTTTGTTTTTTTACTTTTCTCAGCATAAGTAAGCATAGATTTTTCATAGCCAAATATGCATGTTAAAGGAAATGATAAACACTAAAAATCAAGAATTATTTCATCTGGGAAGAGGAGGTGGGGACGATATCAGAGAGTGGTATTCACTTGTATTGATGTTTTGTTTTTGGCTTTTTAAAGCAAACTTTTAAAATATAGTTTAACTTATTTAGAGAAAAGTGTAGATTGTAAGTATATAGTTTCTTTAATTTTTACAAAGTGAACATACCTGTATGACTAATAACCAGATTAGGAAATAGTACATCTGTATTGGAATTATTTTATATTTTTTCAAGCTGGGTAGTGAGCACATGGGTATTTCTTGTATCATTCTTTATTGTTGTTGTTTTTATGCTTTAAAGTTTGCTTACTGTGTATTTAAAAAATCATCTCAGAAGGAAATATGATGTTTAGAAATCTGGAAAATGTCAGAAAACCCACATGCTTTAGTAATTGAGAAAAGTACTTTAGGGAAATAGGTTTTTTTGTTGTTGTTGTTTTTGTTTTTTTTAAATGTAGGCCTTTGTCTCCTGTGTATCTCATAAACTTGATAGAGGCCCAAGTTGCTAAAACTTTTAAAATGGAAAAAGAAACATAAACAGAACTATGTGGATCAAAGTAGTAAAAATTATTAGTACTTTTTTGAAACAGTACATTATTGGCCTTTTATAATCACAATACAAAGTTTGGGTCCTCAAATATATGAGTATGTCGAAATGACAGTTTTCTTTTGAAAATTTTACCACTGAATTCTCAGTGGTAGTTTAAGAAGAAATTGATTATTCAGTTCTATAATGGTATATTCAAAGTATAGAAAGAACTGAGCTATTAAGATATTTATAGATATGTATATCTAGTTTACAGGCTTTGTGTTGTAGAAATCATTTGTTTAGTGGATAGAAATATATTTAAGGGGTTTCCTAAAACTAGTTATCTATCTGCTTTTGTGACATTTTTTGTTTTTGTTTTTGTTTTCTCATTTTGGAGGAGTGGGAGATAATTTTTCCATCAAACATGAAGATTTCTGAAATTTGTATCGCATATCTGTAATATCTCATTTTATGAAAACATTAAAATGGGATTTTTCTCAATTCTCAACACTAGGCTTTTTCTTTTTTTTAAGATTTTATTTATTTATTCATGAGAGAGAGAGAGAGGCAGAGACACAGGCAGAGGGAGAAGCAGGCTCCATACAGGGAGCCTGACGTGGGACTCGATCCTGAGACTCCAGGATCACGCCTTGGGCTGAAGGCAGGCGCTAAACCACTGAGCCACCCAGGGATCCCCTCAACACTAGGCTTTTTCTAATTTGTGGTTGCTATGGTATGGAAAAGCCGTTTACAGAGTAATTTTTTATAAAAATGTTTAGTCATTAGCCTTCCTTCCGCTGTTGGGGTTATATGCTTACAATTATTAGAATATTAATTACTGAAAACCAATCATCATTGAGTAATTTTTGTTCTTTTTACTTTCTTCTAGAAGCCAATAGATCAATGTAGATAAATTATTTTTTCTGATATGTTTACATATATTTGTTCTTAAAGGAGTTCTTAGGACACACTGAAGTTTTTGTTTTGTTTTCCCTGGACAGGCAGTGGAGGAAGAAATGGCTGTTCCTAATCACCTCTGCATTCGTCGCTGGACTACCAAGCATGTAGCTGTTTGGCTGAAGGATGAAGGCTTTTTTGAATATGTGGACGTTTTATGTAATAAGCACCGACTTGATGGAATCACATTACTAACTTTGACTGAATATGATCTCCGGTCTCCTCCTCTGGAAATCAAAATCTTAGGGGACATTAAAAGGTTAATGCTCTCAGTCCGAAAATTGCAGAAAATACATATTGATGTTTTAGAAGAGATGGGATACAACAGTGACAGTCCCATGGGTTCCATGGCACCTTTCATCAGTGCTCTTCAGAGCACAGAGTGGCTCTGTAATGGGGAGCCTTCACATGACTGTGATGGACCCATCACTGATTTGAATTCTGATCAATACCAGTACATGAATGGTAAAAACAAACATTCTATTCGAAGATTGGACCCAGAGTACTGGAAGACCATATTGAGTTGTATATATGTTTTTATAGTATTTGGGTTTACATCTTTCATTATGGTAATAGTCCATGAGAGAGTGCCTGATATGCAGACCTACCCACCACTCCCAGATATCTTCTTAGACAGGTAAGTTTTGTTTCTAGTTGCCTGCCAAGTTTGTAGAAACTTGCTATAACAGCAACAATGATAATGTATTTATGACAATTATATTGTTTATTATTTTGGTTTACACATACTTTCCGTTTACTTTATCTGGTAATATATGAAGGAATGCTTTGAAGTTGCCTTTTTGTAATTTAACAAATTTAAAATTTGTAATTTAAACCTTAAGCCTAGATGAGTGGGAAAGGCTACTGCTTAGTTTATTTTTTTATAGCTGTATTATAGCTCCTTGAGCATTTCAGGTTATAAAAGGTTTTCCTGGAATGTTGTCTATAATAAACGGAATTTGGTTACCTTTTTTAATGAGGAACGGGGTTCAGCTTTTCCAAAAATGTGGGGAGGGCTCCTATATCACCAAATCAATTGGAATTATCAAAAATAGTACACACTGAATTATTGATTGTATCTTCTTGTTGTTATGAAATGCAGAATACATTAAAAAGAATATAGTATATGCATATGAAAAATAGGAATAGAATGAAATTCAAAACTCTTAGTTTTTATTTTGGTAATTTTTAAGCTTTTAAAGTTTGTAGAGATTTGTTTTTATAAAATATTTTACGCTTCTGAAAGTGTCCTATTGTATATGTTTTTTATTTTATTTTATTTTATTTTATTTTATTTTATTTGTATATGTTTTTTAAAATGAAATGGATTAAAGTATGTGTGTTAAGATGGCAGAATGACATATATATATAACATTTTGTTCCTCAAACCCTGACAAAAAGTATGGTAAAGAGATTTCTGTTTGTTTAAGTTGTAAGCCTATCCTCCAGGATGGAGCAGATCAGAGAGGAGAAAGCAGCCATACATTTCTGGAAGTTTAAAAGTAGATGAATGAGTGACAACTAACAGACCTAAAATAACTCAATTATAAAACAGCAGTTAGGGAAACTGAGCCCAGTCTATGTTGCAGATTTCTCAAAGCTCTGGATACTGCAGGTGAAAGGATGGTGCTAAAATAAGAAGAATCAAGTGAAAACTAATGTTTAAGAAACTATTAGATCCCTTTATCTCCTCCCCAACAGAAGAACTTAAGGAAGTAAGGAAGAAAGCATGTGGATATCTGAGGAAAAAATATTCTAGGCAGAGGAAACAGTAAGGTGGAAAAAATCCTGAATTGGTAGTATACTTACCATGTTCAAGAAACAGCAAGTGAGAGATGGGGAGACCAGTTGGAGATGAAGTCTGAGAGGAGACAGGAATTCAGATAGTATAGTGACTTGTAGACCATTCTATGGACTTTAGCTTTCATTCTGAACGAAAAGGGAAGCCTTTGCAAAGTATTTAGGAGAAGGGTAAAGTAATCTAACTTCATTTTAAAAGGTAACTCTAGTTGTGTTGAGAATAGCCTGGGTGTGGATGTGGTGTGGGGAAAGAAGGGATTGAATTATTGAAGTCATCTAGACAGAAATAAGGTGAATTATATGAAGAGTAGTGGGAGAGATGATGTGAAAGAGTCAAGTCCTTTTTTTTTTTTTTTTTTTTTTTTTAAATGATAGTCACACAGAGAGAGAGAGAGGCAGAGACACAGGCAGAGGGAGAAGCAGGCTCCATGCACCGGGAGCCCGACGTGGGATTCGATCCCGGGTCTCCAGGATCGCGCCCTGGGCCAAAGGCAGGCGCTAAACCGCTGCGCCACCCAGGGATCCCAAGAGTCAAGTTCTATGCATATATTCAGAAAGCACAGACAACAAGACTTGCTGATAGATTTGCATATAAGGTGTAAGAAAAAGAAAAGTCAAGTATTAGTCTAAGGTTTTTAACCTGAGCACCTGGAAAGATGGAGTTGCCCTTTATAGAGATGGGAAGACTGTGGAAGGAGCTGACTTGGAGAGGAAAATAAGGGTTTGGTTTTGGACATGTCAAATTTGAGATACCTTTTAACTAAATCAAATGTCACAAAAGAAATTGAAAGATAAGTTGGAGTTCAGAAAGATGTAAGCTGAAATTTGGAAGTTGCCAGAATAGGTAAAGCCACGATGTGAAATAAGGTCTTCTAGAGAATGAGTTTTGAAAGGGAAAAAGATTGAAGGTGGAGCCCAAGAACATGATCGTGTAAGTCCAGAAGTAAGGAGAAAGAAAGTAGTATCCTGCAAGCAAAAAAAAAAAAAAAAAGTATTATAAGAGGGTAGAAATAATTAATAATTAGCTGTGTCAAGTGCTGCTGAGGGATCAAGTAAAATGCGAATAATTGACCACTGGATTTAGCAACATGTGACCTTCACAAGAGTTAATAAGAGAAAAGCTAATTGTAATATGTTCAAAAGAGAATATGAGACTTAGTGGAATTTACCTAGATATATATCCACAAATATGAAATAACTTATGTATAAAATTATTCATTGTGACATTATTTGTAGTAACTATAAATATTGGAAATAATCTAAATGCTTATTCATGGAAAACTGGTTGAATATAGTACATCTATATAGCTGAGTACTATTTAATCATAAAGAAGAGTAAGCAAGATTTCTCAGGACTGATATGAACTGGTTTTAAGTGTGGGGCAAGGAAAGTATAAAATGAGTGAAACAACTCTTATTTCATAAAGCAGGGGAGTGCACAAAACCAATGAAAGCATGTCAAAAGAGCATATGAGTTGGTTTGAAGGGGCCTGCACTGGTCAAACTGGGACAATTAGAACATAAAAAGCATAATGATGGTAATGGATTATAATATATTGAATAAGAATCTGTGAATCCATAGTGATAAAAAATGGCGGGGTAAGAGGGGAAATTCCTCAATAATAATACGAATAAACATAGCTGGCCTAATTTGGAACATTCAACATAGTAATTGATTCAGGCAAGTTATCAGTGGGTGCTAAAAGCATTAGGTAGAAGGTCAAGGATATTCACATATTCTGAAAATATCCCACATATTAATTAATTACAGGGAGAATAATTAAGTATTCTTAATTGATGATCTGACATGCATCATTTTAGCCAAATGATCAAATGTTAGCATTACAGTGTGACAAACTGACATGTGCATTGGATGTGATGTTCACATTACCTAATAATCTTGCTCCCCAAAAATATAACCTAAATCTAATCATGAGGAAATTATCCGACAAATCTTTGGACTTTCCAAAAATGTCGATGTAATAGCAAACAAAAGCCAGACAGAGGGATATTGAAGAACTGTAACCAAGAGCATTGGATTCTATATCAAGAAAAAATGAAAGCCATTTTGGGGATAGTTAGGAAAATTTGAATATGGACTGCGTCTTAAATGATGTGTAACACTTAATCAGTGTTATAGTATCCTAGGTGTAATAGTGTATTGGGTTATGAAGAGGATATCCTTGTTCTTTTTTTTATTATTCAAGTTTGTTTGTTTATTTATTTATGAGAGAGACAGAGACATAGGCAGAGGGAGAAGCAGGCTCCCTGCAGGGACCCTGATGCAGGACTTGACCCCAGTACCCTGGGATCATGACCTGAGGCAAAGGCGGGCACCCAACCACTGAGCCACCTAGGTGCCTCAGGATATCCTTGTTCTTAGGAGATACACGTTGGAGTATTTAGGAGAGAAGTGTCATAATTTCTCTACCTTTTTTGCAGGGGGTGGGGCCTGTCTCTTCTAAAATTGTGTGTGTAAGTATGTATATAAGGAGTGAAATAAACAAATATGGAAAGGTACCTGGGTGGCTGAGTTGGTTAAGCATCTGCCTTCAGCTCAAGTTATGGCCTCAGGATCCTGGGATGAAGCCCCGCATCAGGCTCTCTACTCAGTGGGGGAGTCTACTTCTCCTTCTCTCTCCCCCTGTTCATGCTCACTTTCTTTCTCTCTCTCAAATAAATAAATTTTAATCTTAAAAAATTAACGTAGGGGCGCCTGGGTGGCTCAATTGGTTGAGTGTTGGCCTTCAGCTCAGGTCATGATCTTGAGGTCCTGGGATCAAGCCCCATGTCGGACTCCCTGCTTGCTGAGGAGTCTAAATAGTTGATGCATTTAGATGAAGGGCATAAAGTATTCTTTCATCTTTTCATACCCCCAGAAAAGTTTTAAAAAGTGGGCAAAGAACTGATGAGAGAGAACAAGAGTGGGAAAAGAGAAGTTGGAAATAATCAAGTCTTACAAGTTTTTCTGTAAAGGTAGCAGAGAAATGGAGCTGTAGCTTGGGAAGAGGAGGAAAGGATGTAGAGTCACCAGGGTTTTAGTTTTGGATGGGCTATGTTATATAGTATGTTTGTTCTATTGATGATAAGAATGAACCCAATTTGAGGGGGAGGGAAATAGTACTAGAGGAAAGAGAGGATATGGTTTTCATGTCCTTGAATAAGTGAGAAGAGATGGGATCTAGTGGGTGGGAGAGGCTGATTTTAGGCAATGGGCTGTTCATGACTGTTTATCCATGGCAAGGAGAAATATAGAAAATATAGAAGCAGAAGTAGAAGTTTGCTAGATGGTGGTGGTTGAGCATGAGGAAATGCTCTCCTGATTGTTTTTATATTCTCTGTGAACAGAGTTAGAAAATGGAGAGAAGGATGATGATTTGAGGAATAAGAATGAGGTATAAAATAGTCCTCTATAAGAGTGAATAGACTTGTATGATATAGTAGCAGCACTGACAGCCTCCTTGAAGTTAGTAATCATATTGGCATTGTGGGTTTTTCCTTCCTCACTCAACTGCACACATACAAGTATGGAGTAGGTAGATGATTGAATTTAAGCAAGACTGAAGTTTTGCTAGGCAGTATAATGAAGGAAAACCAGGCAAGGGAGTGATTATAATGACTGACCATGGACTCAGGTGGCTAAGAAGGAACGTGAGGATATGAGATAGGTGAAGGACAGTGAAAATGTTATAAGATCAGTGGGTTTTAGGGCTCAAAATTATCAGTGTTGGAGTACTAGAAGACTTAAACTGAAAAGAGAAAAGGCATTGGTTAGTATAGGATTCGTTGAGATATAATTGAGATTATGAAAGACTATCTTCGGATAAGATCCCCATTATAATCTTGGGCATGGGTCATTGAAGTAGAATAAAAGACAAAGTCACAGGAGGGGAAGGAAAAAGAAGTGAGTGAGAAGAATTCAAGTTAAAATAGAAGTTTTGGAGAGAGTGCTAGTGAACCGGAAGCTGAAATCTTGAAGAAATGAGAAAATAGATGCTCAGGTTCTATAGATGACTATAACTGTGGCGTAGTGGGAGAAAGGAGGAAAACTGGTCTGGAAGAGAAATGAGGATCTTATTTGTAAAGTGTCCAATTCAGTAGTTTTTAGTGTATTTACAGAGTTGTGCAGCCATCACCACTAATTCCAGAACCATTTCATCACCCCAAAAAGAAATTCCTATCCATTATCAGTCCCATTCCATTCCCTCCTCCCTCCGTTCCCTGGCAACCACTAATCTATATTCTGTCTCTGAATTTGTCTATTCTAGACATTTTGGAATCGTACAATATGTGGCCTTTTTTTGTGATTGACTTCTTTCATTTAGCATGTTTTCAAGATTCATCCATATAGTAGTATGTATCAGTAGTTCATTCATCCTTATTACAGAACAATATTCCATTGTATGATAATACTATACTTTGTTTATCTCTTCATGAGTTGATGAATGGTTAGTTGTATCCACTTTTTTTTTTTTAAGATTTTATTTATTTATTCATGAGAGACACAGAGAGAGAGAGAGAGAGGCAGAGACACAGGCAGAGGGAGAAGCAGGCTCCATGCAGGGAGCCTGATGTGGGACTTGATCCCGGGACTCCAGGATCAGGCCCTGGGCTGAAGCCAGGCACTAAACCGCTGAGCCACCCAGGGACCCCCTGTATCCACTTTTTGGCTACTACAAATAATGCTGCTTATGAACATTTGTGTACAAAGTTTTATATAGACCTATATGTGATTTTCAGCTTGCGATGAGGATTTGAAGCCAAATTTTGCATCTCTACAATGCTGCCCACTACAAATCTTCATGCTCTTAAGCATTTAAGCTTTATTCATAGGAGGATAGTAGCAGGTACTGTCAGTGTTCTCTCTATACACTCCCAGATCTCTTTTTCATTTTCTTGCACACGGATACCCCCAAAATCCAGCAGATGTGTCTGTTGGAGAGCTGCATCCGGGCTGTTGAACACATTTTGCCTGCTTGCAGATAGAGGCAAACATGCTTAGGAGTTTACATCCCTCCAGCAACAGCCCTTAACCATTGACTGATGAGTTGAGACAAAGATTTTATTTCTCTTCACACTAATTGGGACAACTTTTAGGTCAGACCTACACTGTCTCCCAAATTCCACACAGGATTGAGCCGTAGTTAACCTTTAACATAGCTTCTCCACTAGACTTTAATATCTCACCCTTGCCTTGCTTCCTTTGCCTTCCTGATCTCATTTCCTCAGTATACTAAGGTTTTCTCTTGGGAGCATTCCTACTCCCTTTCACACTGATCTTTGTTTCAGAGTCTGCTTCTGAAGCTATTGTCACACACTTCCAAGACCTTTAGCACATCATGATTAGAAAATTAGAAGGAGATAGGGATGTGTCTGTAGGCAGGCCCACTTAAAACAGCGACAAGAGAAGAACCAGAAGCACTTCAAAAAGCAAACATAAATAACGGAAAAACTAGTCTGGAGCTTAACCTTCATTTCTCAGTAGTCCCTGAAGTCATTACCATGTTCAGTGTAATAATCAGTGTTCACAATCATGATTGAATTACCAAAGAAAATTAAATTTTTATCCAGAAAAAAGAGGCATGTACATGTATAATGCATTTTAGAAAACTTTGCATCAAAATAAATCAGATCTTGAATAAAAATTTCCTCACAACACTTCACTGAAACAACAGTAAAAGGAGATGAAGGGGAACCCTATAATCCCATTAATTAAGAACAGTGATAATGAAAATTTGGAAAGTAGAGAGCTGTAAGTGCCTATTGTAAGATTAGGGATGGTGACCAGCAATGTCCAAGAGGTGAGTTTATTTATATTGCAGAGTTCTAGAAAAACTCCCAAAACAGGTGGCACCAAGCATTTTTCATGACCAGGTACAGATAAATATGGGAGAATTGATTGAAAAGCAATTTAAGAAACTTAGACCTTCTCTATTTTTTTTTTTTAAGATTTTATTTATTTGAGAGAGGAGTAAAAGAGCACGAGATGAGTGAGGAGCAGAGGGAGAAGTAGGCTGATCCCAGGACTCCAGGATCATGAACTGAGTTGAAGGCAGGCGCTTAACTGACTGAGCCACCCAGGCACTCCAGCCCTTCTTTATTCCAACAGAAGATAGGTGGTAGATTCTTAAGACTAGTTAAATGTGAGGGACTCTGGACTCTGGGACACCATGCCCAGATGAGAAAAAAGATGCCTGTTTTCAGTATATTTTCAATGTAAACTTACATACTGATCACTGAGATTTCTAGCTCCCTTAAGTAGCCAGACTTCCTATATGCACTCTCACCCAGTGCCAGTTCTCTAAGCAGGGTAAGAGTCCTCTCCTTGGAAAACCTGCACAAGTGAAAGGACTAGAGATACCATGATAGGGGAGATATTCCTATCTCATCAATCAGACTTCTGCTCTATTCTGCTCCATCATTCTACAGTGAAACCCACAATGTGACAAGCTCAGTCTATGCACACAGAACATCAAATTATTATTCTTTAGTACTTGACTGCCAAATATGAATGGTCAGTCAAGAATGACCAGACATTTAAGGAAAACAAACCAATGCAAACAGAAAAAAAGCAAAGCAGGAAACACAAAATAGAAAGCAGAAGAACACTTCAAAAAAAAAAAAAAAAAACCATATTCTGACAGTTAAGAGATGTTGCATTTTATAAGACAGGAACAGTAGGCTTTAAAAAAAGGAAAATTCAGAGAAAGAAATTTGGAAAATAAAAAATGAAAGTAGAAATTTAAAATCCAACAGAATAATTAGAACATAGATTTGACAAAATTGCCCAGTATATAGAACAGATGAAAAAGTAGAGGAGAGGGGCTCCTGGCTGTATTCAGTGGAACATGCAACTCTTGATCTCAGGGGTTGTGGGTTCAAGCCCCACACTTGGTATAGAGATTACTTTAAAAAAAAAAAATCTTTAAAAAAAAAAAGAGAAAAAGTAAAATCAGTCCAGTTGGCCCAACAGTGAACAAATATGGGTTCTAGAAAGAATATGTAGAGAAAAAAGGAAGATAATATTTAGGATATAATACAAAGAAATTTCCCAAATTCAAAGGATATGACTTTCCAGATTGAAAGGGCCCACTAAGCACCCAGTACAAGAAATGGAGAATTTCAGAACACTGATTTAGAGTGAAGATCCTAAAAGCTTCGTAAGTGACAGAACAAGTAACATTCAAAGATTAGAAATCCAAATAGCATCAAACTTCTTCTTTACAACAGTGGAAACTAGAAGACAAGAGCAATACCTTTAACTTTCCGAGAGAAAGCAAGGTCTAACCTAGAATTCTCTGTCCAGGCAAGCTACCAATTAGTTATAAGGCTCCACTTACCAAGGAAATGTTTTAAGTTTGCAAGTCTCAAAATATTTACTTCCCGACTCCACAGCCACTAGAATTGCTAAAATGAAAAAAACTGATAACACCTGACAAGGATCCAGAGCACCTGATACTCTCATACATTGCTGGTAGAGATACAAAATGATAGAACTGCTTTGAAAACAGTTTAACAGTTTCTTAAAAAGTTAAACATATTCTTAACATAGGGCACAATAGTTTAATTCCTAAGTGTTTACCTAAGAGGAATAAAAATATAATCCATGCAAAGACTTATAATGGTCTTTATTCAAAACCACCCAAAACTGGATATATCCAGATATCCATCAAATATCCAAAAATCTACCAACCAGTGAACGGATTAAGAATTATACATGGATTGGGGATCCCTGGGTGGCTCAGCGGGTTTAGCGCCTGCCTTCGTCCCAGGGCGTGATCCTGGAGTCCTGGGATCGAGTCCAGCATCGGGCTCCTTGCATGGAGCTCTGCCTGTGTCTCTGCCTCTGCCTCTGTCTCTCTCTCTCTCTCTCTCTCTGTGTCTCTCATGAATAAATAAATAAAATCTTTAATAAATTATAAAAATTATACATGGAATAACATGGCTGAATCTGAAATATATTATGTCAAGTGAAAATAGCCAGATACAAAAGGTACGTAGATTCCATTTGTATGCCATTCTGGGAAAGGCAAACCAATATACGACAGAAATCAGTTGAGTGGTTGCCCTTAGACTAGAAATGAAAGGGGATTGACTATAGAAGGGCACAGGGGAACTTCTTTGGAGTCATGAAAATATTCTGTATCTTTATTGTGGTAGTTGTTCCATGACTGAATGTTTGTCAAAACTCATTGAACTGTATAGTTAATGGGTGAATTTTTCTGGTTGTTAATTAAATCTCAATAAAACTAACATTATTTATTTATTTTGAGAGAGAGAGCATTAGCATGGAGAGAGGCAGAGGGAGGAGGAGAAGCAGACTCCCCGCTGAGCAGCGAGCCCGATGCAGGGCTCCATCCCAGGACCCTGGGATCATGACTTGAGCCAAAGGCAAACACTTAACTGACTGAGCCACCCAGGTGCCCCTTAAAACTAACATTAAAAACAAGTTTAAGGGTGCCTGGGTGGCTCAGTCAGTTGAGCATCCCAACTTTTAGTTTTTGCTTGGTCATGATCTCAGAGTTGTGAGATGGAGCACAGTGTGGGTCTTGGAGCTGAGTGTGGAGCCTGCTTAAGGTTCTCTCTCTGCCCTTCCCCTTAAAAAACAAACAAAACAACCAAGTTTATTCTTCATCCTGTCTTTCTCAGAAAATGGAGGATACACATCATCAAAACTAATGAGTAGGGGTGCCTAGGTGGCCTTCAGCTCAGGTTATGATCTCAGGGTCCAGGGATCAAGCCCAGCATTGGGCTCCCTGATCAGTGAGGAGTCTGCTTCCCCCTCTTCCTCTGCCCCTCCCCCTACCTGTGTGTGCTCCCCCCACCCCAGGTAAATAAAAAAAAATCTTAAAAAAACAAAACTTAAGGGGTAAACAGAAAAAGAGAACATGGGTTCAAGAAACAAAGAATCTAATACAGAAAGGAATTTCCAAGACGAAGGTCAAGTTTTATTTCAAAAAGCCATACAGGAAAACTAGAAAATGCAGCTATACAAAATTGGAAAAAAAAAGAACTCTAGGAGAAATTTATCTTAAAAGGAAAAATTGAAATTGGTAGACTAGTTTGAAGATGAATGGTGATAGGCACACACAAGAAACAACGAACTTAAAAAAATATATATTTTTTAGCTGTAGAGAATATAAGAATTTCTACTACAAGAAAGAGATTTGATCATTGTTCTCTCCTGACTCAGCTACAAATGATATATACAAACTTATGTTAAGTGAAAGCCAAAATTATTATTTTTTAATGGTGAAACAATATTGAGAATAGGGGAGAAAAAATGAAGTGGGGGGTAGGCAGCTGCCCAAATAAAACACATGAGTGAAAGTGATTGCCTCTGGGGAGCAATAATTAGGTAAGGAGTGGGTCAGAAAACTTATTTCCATACTAAACGTTGGGAAAATGTTTTGCATACATTTATATATATACACACATACACACATATATGAACATACATATATATATTCATATACATCTATTTTAATGTTCATTTTTTTATTTATTTAATAGTTTGTTTATTTATTCATGAGAGACACAGAGAGAGGCAGAGGGAGAAGCAGGTTCCTCACAAGGGAGCCTGATGCGGGACTCGATCCCCAGACCGGGATCACGCCGTGAGCCAAAGGCAGATGCTCAAGCTACCCACGTGTCCCTTAATGTTAATTTTTAAAGTTTATATGGCTAAAAGTCATTTAAAGGAATCTTTCTTTTAAAGATGTATTTATATGGGAACATGCAAAGGATGAATCTCAAGGAGGCTCCACCCTTAGCATAGAGCCTAACTTGAGACCCAATCTCAAGACCCCAAGACCTTAACCTGAGCTGAAACGAAGAGTCAGATGCTCAGCTGACTGAGCCACCCAGGTGCTTCAGGAATCTCTTTTATCTGAAAATTTCTGACATGTGAAATAACCCTTCCCCCAGTTATACCAGATATAAAAGGCAACAGTAGATTAAAAATACAGAAGAGGTGTCTTTTTTCCTGAGGTGTAATAGGTAAAAGAGAAGTCCCTGACTAAAAATGATTAGCTCTCTTCACTTACTCTGAGTAAGGTTTGGAGTAGACTGTTAATATCTTTCTTTCAGGTTTTATGTTTTCTTTTTAATAAATAACTTTCCTTAGTTATAAAATTACACATCGTATAAGAATTTTAAGTGGAAATGTACAAAGAATAAAAATAAGACAATAATCCTACCACCTGAAGATGACCTGTTTGTACTCCTTGCCACCTTTACCCTGTTCCATCCTCTGTCTTCTTTTTCTCCTTCTCCTTCTCTTTCTATGTATGTATTTAGTTTTTAAGATTTTATTTTTAAGTAATCTCTACATGCAACGTGGGGCTCAAACTTACAACCCTGAGATTAAGAGTCACATGCTCAACCAACTAAGCCTGCCAGATGCCCCCCCTCTTTTTTTTTTTTTTAATTAAGAAATGTGACATGTATTTTACTAGTGAATAACCACAGGAGCTGTGAAGAAAGATTTGGTGAAGAAAGAGGAATCAATGGAAAAAGAGAGAAGAAAATGGATATAAAACAAAGGAGGGCAGAAAGTAATGAAGGAATAAATCAAAACAAAAACTCTTATTTACTACCTCTAAAACAAAACCAAATTTATTATAAGAAAAAAAGAAAAGAGGAGTCAAGTTCAAGCCCTGATTCTTCAATTAGCAAGAGTGAAACTTTTCCCATCGATGTTGATGTTTGTGGGCAGTTCTGTATCCAGGGATACCATACTACAGGGAGGAAGAAAAGGGTTGTTAACTTCTTCACAGAGAATCATTATTTGGGAATCACAGCAAAGAGGTTTTGGTAAATGGAATACTTTATGAAACAATCTTTCCCCCCAGTTTCTTTAAATATCATCTCCTAAAAGAGATAAAAGTTATAGAAGGCAATTTAGAAGAGTATCTTACTGCAGAGTGTCGTTTACGTAATACGCTTCTTGTCAGTCCAAAATGTAATTTTTTTCTGTTCCAGTGTTCCTAGAATTCCATGGGCCTTTGCCATGACAGAAGTATGTGGCATGATTTTGTGCTATATTTGGCTCCTGGTTCTTCTTCTTCACAAACACAGGTACCTCAGTTATGCCATTAAAAGACAAAATATTTTGACTGTCTTGGATAAAGTTCATCACACCTTGTTTCCCCCTTTTGTAGTTTCCTTGTTAATTTCCTTCTTTCTTCATTGTGAAAAATGTTTTGGGTTTGATCAACAAGAAAGTCCCTGTGAAGTAATACCTGCGAATTTAGCAGTATTCTGCAGGCAAAGATCAGAGATGGTGATGTTCAGCCGTGAGCCAACAGCTGACAGTCTAGCCATAACTTTCTTTGGAAACAAATCGGAAATGTCACTTTCTGTTGAAGGATAGAAACTCCTCCAAGGACAGTCTTTGGTCAAGAACAGTATTTGGGTGGAAGAAATTCTCTGCTTGGAGGAGGTCCAGTAGAAAAGGGATTATTTGCACACCATGTACATCTATCTAGTCAGTGTGGTTTAAGATGATACAGGAAATTGTTGTGTGGAGAAAGTGCTTCTTTGGCACTTTCATTAAGAAATATAAAGGAAAGAGTTTTTTTTTATCATTAATAAGTAGTAAGGGGAGGCTTCTTTCCTGTGCTAATGAGGGGAAATTATTTAAGTAAAAAGACATAATGAAAAAATTTCAAGAACTATAAAGTTTGTGGATCTGCTATCTATTGTCTATGGACACTGATGAGGAATAGGTACACTTTCTTGATTTTTTATCCTTTCTCCTCAACAGGGAATGCTTTCAAGTAAACCAATGAGGGGTTTTAGGTCCTAAGTAGCAGGTATTCCATTGCTTTGAAGGTGAAAAGAAAGGTTGATGATTGCTATTGTTTTGTCAAACTTTTAGGCTGTATAATGCTTCATTCTTTCCCATTTTCCAGAAATATTTTAAACTCTGGATTACTTAAAACTAGAGATGGTTTAAAAACGTATAATATCACTGTTGCTTCCTGGTTTAACTTTGGCTCACAAGAGGCCATGAATTTGAATTTATCTACTCTTCAAGAATGAATTTACCATAGAGGAAACTTTGGTAGATTTAGCAAAGCATAGCAGTGGCCAGTTAAATGCGAGTTTTGGCATTTGATTAGTCAAAGAAAGGCTTCTTTAGGTGTGGCCTTTATACTGCTTTCATTAGAATCACCTGGTTTCTTGTTAAAATGTAGATTCCTAGGCTCCATTCCAGATGTACACACTAAAATTTAAGATCTTTTAACCTGTGTTTTAATACTTTTTTGAGGGATAGAAGAGGATTTTGAAAATGGGTAAAGCATAGTCCCGGTGTTTAAGAATATTATAGTCTGTTTTGGTTTGGAAGTTTTAAAAAATAGTATGACAGTACAAGTGATATCACAATGCAGTTCAAAATTTTTGCTAAAAAAATTTTGCTAGGTATACTTAATATAAAACTTGTATCTAAAAAAACTTAGTATTTTTATAGTTTAAGAGAGATTGGAGAATGTTTAAGATAGCTATTATCAGTAACCAATTTACAAAATTATTAATGAGCAAAAAATTCCCTAGAATCATGTTTAGTTTTACCTCTCATAAAGTAAATAATTTATGAGCAATGTATAAATAATAGCACTAATATTAAGCTGAGAGGCAGACTAGGTACTAGTCTTACTTCTTTCTTGCATAATTCCTTTACTTTCTCTTAGCTGTGTTTTCTTTTTTTTTTTTTTTTTTTAATTTTTATTTATTTATGATAGTCACAGAGAGAGAGAGAGAGGCAGAGACACAGGCAGAGGGAGAAGCAGGCTCCATGCACCGGGAGCCCGACGTGGGATTCGATCCCGGGTCTTCAGGATCGCGCCCTGGGCCAAAGGCAGGCGCCAAACCGCTGTGCCACCCAGGGATCCCTTAGCTGTGTTTTCTTATCAATGAAATGATGCCCTTAAGTCAGTAGTGTTTAACATGGCAGATCCTAACCACATATGTCTATTTAAATTAATGAAAATGAAATAAGTTAAAATTCAGTTCCTTGGATGTATCAGTCACATTTCAAGTGCTCAAGAGCCACATGTGGATACCTTATTGGACAGTGCAGTTACAAGATATTTCCAGCATTGCAAAGTTCTGTTGGACAGGGATGCTTCAGATCTAAGATTTCTCTAAGATTTGTGTCTTCTTCAAAGAGCCTAGTTCTAGTGGTTTTCCTACCTGCTCTCCTTTTAAGTAAACACTTGATGCTTGGAGTTTTGGGGTTTGCTTTCTTCTGATCTTTCTTTCTTTTTGGTCGCTCTGTTCACAGGTCAATACTTCTTCGAAGGCTCTGTAGTCTGATGGGCACTGTATTCTTGCTTCGCTGCTTTACCATGTTTGTGACCTCCCTCTCCGTGCCAGGACAGCACCTGCAGTGTACTGGAAAGGTAGCCTGCTACCTTCTTTATCATTCATTCTTATTCTTGGGGGGTTGATGGCACCATATATATATAGTAGGGCTAAGACTCTACTTTTAATGGTAAAATGTCTTTCAGGGGTGCCTAGGTGGTTCAGTTGGTTAAGTGTCCGACTCTTGATTTCAGCTCAAATCATGATCTCAGGGCTGTGAGACTGAAGCCCCTGCATCAGCCTCATGCGCTGAGCATGGAGCCTGCTTAAGGTTGTCTCTCTCCCTGTCCCTCTCCCTCTGCCTCTCTTTCTAAAGGATGGATGGATGGATGGATGGATGAATAGATAAATAAATAAAATGTTTAAAATGTGCTTTTCAGTATTTTTCATTATCTGTAATAACCTCTAGAAATAATTTGGTAGAAATCTTAAGCCAGAATCTACCTTCCTATTAACATCTGTCCACTGATACTGGTTCTGTGCTGTGGAGCTGTAGAAAACAAGTTTCTTTGAATTACCATTTTTCCCTTTCTCACCATCCTGAGCATCTTTAGTTCCTCATATTGATGTGGAAATGTTGGAATTTGGAGCAAGCAGTCATGAAAGAATTCTTGAGACATCTTCAGTGCAAAAAGATGGTTTTATTAAAGCATAGGGACAAGTCTCATGGGCAGAAAGTGCTATACTGGAGTTGTCACGGGTGACTGATTGATTATATATCTTCAAGTTGAGAGGGGGTTAGGGACTAGTATAATTCTTTAGAGAATTTTGGAAGCAAGGTTTCCAGGACCTTGAGCAGGCTAGCTATTGTCAGGAAAAGGTCATTTATTACTGTCTTGTTAAACCTTAGTCATGAGACCCTTTGGATATATATCAGGGGGCCATTATCTTGGAAGATAACTGCTAACATGTATCTTGGGGAATAGAGATAAAGTTTCCAAAGGAATTTGTATATGTTAAAGGAGAGTTACAGGATCTTGGAGATTAGGATAATGTTAAGCTAAAATTGCCATTGGCCCTTAGCAAAGTATTAATGTTGAGGCAGCTGAGTTCCTAGAGGAAGGTCACTCTGCCTGTCTCAGGGACTTGTCAATGGGCTGTAAGTTGTAAAAAAATTTAATTTTTTTCTTTTGCCATTGTTCTCCACATCAGTATAATATGACTGTGGTCCCTTCAATATCCTTACCGCTCCTTTTTAAACAGTTTTCCGTTTGACCATATTCCATTTAAAATAAAGTACCCACTATTCTAAACTTGCTGTTTTCTAGGATATACTAAATAATGGCTAATTTATTGTTTTTGTTTTAAACTTTGTAGCTTATTTTGCTATGTTATAGACAATATCTTCTCTTCTGATTATATTGAGAGGGGAGAAGTTATGCAGATGGGAACAAAAAAACAAACACTTTTAGAAACTTGAAAATCACCTGTACTTTATATACAGAATTGGCCTTTAACTCATTAAATTTGGACAAAAGAATTTTATTATTTTACTTTTCTAAGCCTCTGTGCTTTAGTTATGTGTTGCCAAATATTCAAATATATAGCACCTTTGTCGTTATTTTAATATTGTTTGTATAAGTGTTAAACAAAATTGTCAGTTCTATTGTAATAGAAATAGTTGAAATGCCAACAAGGGAAAATTAAGCAGCCAAGGGATCAAGAACTAAAATACAGCCCTGAGCTAAAGGGTGACAAAACTTTCTCCAGGTATTAGGAAACTAACCAGTAAGCAAGAGAGAAGGCTTAATATAACGCTTAGGATTATTTATTGTAAAGACAGTATTTTATATTTCTAAAAATATATAAATTGAAAAGTAAAAGCTCACATAATCCCCTCTTCTTTCGACCATCTCATAAATAATCCTGTTAATAGTTGAGTATATAGCCACATAGACTATTTTTAAGCATGCTTACACATTCACATAAATTTATATAGTACTTTCTTTTTAAAGACTTTATTTATTTATTTATTTATTTATTTATTTATTTATTTATTTATTTATTTATTAATGAGAGACACAGAGACAGAGACACACACACAGGCAGAGGGAGAAGCAGGCTCCATGCAGGGAGCCCGACGTGGGACTGGAACCTGATGTGGGACTCGATCTCGGCTCTCCAGGATCAGGCCCTGGGCTGAAGGCGGCGCTAAACCACTGAGCCACCCGGGCCGCCCTAGTAGATACTTTTAAAATAAAAGATAAGATTACCTTGTAGACATTGTTTTTTAGTTTATATTTTATTTAATAGTATGTTGTTTACTTAATTCTGAAGAAATACATATGGCTGTACCTCATCTTTTTAATAGCTGCAGTGTTCCATTGTATGATTTACCAGTTTCCAAATGATGTACATTTATGTTCTTTCCAAATCTTACTATTTATAAAACGTACCGACATGAATGTTCTTGTGTGTTTATGCATTTTCATTTATTTAATCGTCTACTTAACATAAATTCCTGGAAGTAGGATTATGAAATCAAAGAATATACACATTAAATACATTTTGTACAAACATCCAGTAGAAAAAAAACAAATTTTTCACTATGACCAACACTGTATGTGTGTCAGTTTCCCCAACCCCTTGCCAGCACTCCTTATCAATTTCTGGAGTCATTGCCATTCTGATTAATGAAAGATGATGAGAGACTTTTACACTGTTATGTTTTAAAGATTTAAAAAAAATAAATAAATAAAATAAAGATTTTTATTTATTTATTTGCATGAGCAGGGAGAGAGAGTAAAGGAGAAAGAGACCCCCGCTGGGCAGGAAGCCCAGTATGGGGCTCAATCCTAGAACCCTGAGATCATGACCGGAGCCAAAGGCAGATGCTTAACTGACTGAGCCACCCAGGTGCCCCTACCAGTCTTACGTTATATATTTAAATCTTTACTCTTTTGAATTTATTTCTGTATGTACTATGAAATAGGGGTAGAATAATTCCCCCAAAATTATGGTAATTGATTAGAAGAGATTTTTTTAAAGAAGAAAAATAGAAGCTTACTCCACTGAAAAGAGAATTTCGCGTAGCTGAGGGATTTAATTGTGGGTCAGCCACTAAGAGAATGATATATGTACATAGGGCTGTAATGTGTGCTACAAAAATAAATTAGATACCATTCCTCTACAGTATGGATAGCTCCTTTTCTGTCTCTAAGGACTGTTTTTCATTATCAGTTAGTTATATATGGACATTTCTATTCAAATCTGCCCTGAATACTGTTAATTGCTTTACATTATAATATAACCTACTTATTGACCTGTATTATTTGTAGCAGTTAAAAATAGAAAGTTAAGGTGATAGTAACTAGCGATCACATCCCTTATAGTAAACTCCATAGGGCATTTTCATTGAAATAAAATAATTGCTTGAAATGTCATTCTCAGAAAAAAAAAAAAAAAGAAAGAAATGTCATTTTCAGAAGTAGGAGTTTTAGGGACAGAACCAAGAACCTACCTGTTTTTAAAATGTAGAATGCCCACCTTAAGTAAAGAAGATACAGAATATTTGGGACATTTAAAATTGGAAGGGATAGAAAGACTTGAGTAACTCAACGATGATTGCTTTCTTTTGACTGGCATCACTGCCCTTGGCTGAGAATATTTTCCTAGCAGTCTCTGTTCTTCACTGCCTGATTTTTTACTTTCACAAGAGTTACCATCTCCATCCCTATTCTCATTAGAGGTCTTAGAAGAACAAACTATGTGTATTTTAGTAACTTATCTTTCCTTTTCTCCAATAATAAATTCATCTTCCTGTCCTGCCCTTCACTGAGGCAGAAAGGGAAAGCTCGGTGTATATAAGTAGCAGGTGAGATTTCTAATGAAATCATGATACCTAATAAGGTATGTCTGTTGTTAATTAGCCATAGTAGAATCTTTAAAACATAGGACTTTGTTTTTTTTTCTTTGTGAGTTTTTTTTTTTTTTGAAGATCTAATTGACATTATTAAATTACTTTATGAATTGGGCAGTACCCCATCTAGCAAGTAGAAAGGCCCCGTAAGACAGAACTTTGGGGGATGCCTGGGTGGGTGGCTCAGCGGTTGGGCATCTGCCTTCGGCTCAGGGTGTATTCCTGGAGTTCTAGGATCGAGTCCCACATCGGGCTTCCTGCGTGGAGCCTGCTTCTCCCTCTGCCTGTGTCTTTCTGCCTCTCTCTTTCAGTGTCTCTCATGAATGGATAAATTAAAAAAAAAAAAAAAAAAAGACACAGGACTTTGGAATTGGATTTCCTGGATTTGCATCCTGGTTAAGTTACTTATTAGCTGTTTGACCACTCTAAGCCAGTTTTCTCAGCTGCATAATTAAATCACTTCATAGGATTGTTTTAGAAATTAAATAGAGTAACACACAAGCACTTAGCAGCATGTCCTACACATAGTAAATGCACATAACATGTTAGGATTTTTTGTACTGTTATTGTATGTTAAATGCCATTTAAAAATTAAATGCCCCATGCTTTTTAAAAGAGTGACTGTTACTCAAATTCTTGAACTCTTCCTCAAAATAGATTACTTTCTTACACTTATGTACAGGAGTGGGGATTAGGTCTGACTGGTAATAATAGGAAATTCAAGATGGCATGGTTTTAATAAACAATGGTTCTGTCTCATAAGAGAAATCTGAAACTAGGTCATGTGTAACTATATGTACTTATCAAAAACCCGTGGTGCTTCTCTCTTTCTCCTCTCCTGTCCTAACACTTGTCTTGCATCCTCAAGGCCACTTAGTGGTCCAGGATGGCTACTGGAGCTTCAACTATCATGTCTGAGTTGTAGGCTTTCAGAAGGAAAGGCAAAAGAGACTTCATCTGGTTGTTGTCCCTTTGCTTTATAAGTCACCTTCCCAGAAATCTTTTACACTTACACTTATGTTTTATTATATAGAACTTAGTCACAAAACCATTCCAAGCTGCAATTAGGCTAGGGAGGCAGTGTTTTGGTTGAGTTCGTTATTTCAAATAAATCTGACATTCTGTTACCAGTGAAGAAGGGAAGAATAGAGATTGAATGGTAGCCATTGTCTCTGTTATAGCTTATTTCTTATTGGCAAGAACTGCCAGCAAATACTCCTGTATTATTGGATTAAAAACTTGAAAATATTTTGTGTAATAGTGACTTTTTTCACTGTAAACGAATCCTTAGTAGAGAAATTTGTATTCTACTGATTACATTTAATTACCAGAATATATCTGACCATCCTTTATTTAATATCTGGAATTAATTAAACTGGGAGTCTGGTTGCTTTTGTTTAGATCTTATTTCTAAGTCATTCAGTGTTGGAATTTCAATGTGAGTGGATGTTTGGAAGCCCCTACCTCTCCAAGCACTTGAAACACTAATTTGTAGCTTTCTTTATAGATATATGGCAGTGTATGGGAGAAACTGCACCGGGCCTTTGCCATTTGGAGTGGCTTTGGGATGACCCTAACTGGTGTTCACACTTGTGGAGATTACATGTTCAGTGGCCACACAGTCGTCCTAACTATGCTGAATTTCTTTGTCACTGAATGTAAGTATTTCTTTAGTGCTTCCATACATATTAGATGACTGGCTGCAGAGGAGGCTGTTGGAAGGGTGTCAAGTTCTGTGAAGAGTGACAGACTGACCTAAGAAACATGTGACTTAGAAGCATTGGAAAGAATGTGGTTTTAAAACGATCTTTGTCCTTTTCCCAGATACGCCAAGAAGCTGGAATTTCTTGCATACTTTGTCCTGGGTTCTCAACCTCTTTGGAATCTTCTTCATTTTGGCTGCCCACGAACATTATTCCATTGATGTGTTTATTGCCTTTTATATCACGACAAGACTCTTTTTGTACTACCATACTCTAGCCAATACTAGAGCATATCAGCAGAGTAGGAGAGCAAGAATTTGGTTTCCCATGTTTTCTTTTTTTGAATGCAATGTTAATGGTACAGTACCTAATGAATATTGTTGGCCATTTTCAAAACCAGCAATAATGAAAAGATTAATTGGATAAAGTCAATCTTTGTAATGGGTTCATGATTAAATATACAGTAGTTGAAAGTGAATAACTTTGCTTTCTCCTCCTAAGCTGTTCCTGGATGCCTTGCTTTTTGGCTTATATGTTGACAAAGTGAAGTTTCATGTTTTGAGCAAGGCTGTGATTATAGAAATCAAGAAAGAGCAGTCAAGAGTCCTTACATATTCGTTTGAATAGGAAGCTTAAGTAGATGTTTCTGACTCTTCTCTTTTGGCAAATTTAATGTTGTGATTGAAGTCAGGCTGTTACCCTCGCCTGTTGAGTACTTGTATTGAACTTAAGCAATTTGCTGGTTGAAAGTGTTTTTGTTTTGTTTTGCTTAACTTCATTAGGACTCTAGTCAAGAAATAATTTTTTTAAGCTCCTCATTATCTTCAAAGAAAAACCTCCATCAAATGAGCAGTACTTGTTCTTTGAACTAATCTTTTTAAAAATGCAACTGTAGAAAGTGATCTGTATTACTAACAAATAATTTTTGCCTTCTGAACCATCTTTAAGAAAAGTATACTGAACATACCAGGATGCCTGAAAGAAGAAGAGAATGGAAGAGGCCGTACATGAGGTGACAAAGTACAAATATAGTACTGGCATTTTTCTCCAAAGGTGCAACAGAAGATGCAGTTCTTATTTTGTTCTGAGGGTTTAGTGTGACCATCAGTAAGTGTTTATGAGGGAGAAATGGCTGCATCCATAATAATAAAATTGGCTTAATTTTAGGTAGGTACCTGGAACAACTTTGTGCTATAGTTGTTAGCTAGACATATGACAGCCCAATTTTATGCCTTTAAGTGATGTTATTTAATGAGCAAAATAGTGGAGTGTTTTACTAAATGTTAGATAAAGTTCTAATGTCCGTGAATAGGGAGGTATGCATGCAAAGAATATTTTTTCTGTGATCGAAAAGAACTTTATAACAGGTTGCAGGCATAATACAACTTTTTGGTTTTTGAAATTTGTCATTCTTGGCCATCAGAAGTGAACAGTGTCAGACATATTTGGATATGAAAAGGTTTTGTTATTTTTCATTTTTAAATACAATTGTGTACATACATTCTTTCTGTTTGGTCTTAATTTGGCAGTCAGAAAGTGATACAACATAGTTGCTGTTTACAACACTAGAAATTTAGTACCTTAAGTAATTTGACCATTGTGAAAACATTTGTCACTTTACTTTTTAATGATTTTGGTTAATAGTTATGACAGTAGAACGGTTATGGAATTGGATTTTGAGCCCCAACTGGTTGAGCTTAGCTACTTGGCATATTAATTGTATAGTTTTTACATTCCATTTTAAAACAAGGAGTTAGAAAAAGTGCTGGCATATGAGGTCTAAAATTAGGCCGCTTAGAAGCCCACTCTAATGTGGGTGAAATATTTTATTTTTGCACTTTGAGTCATATTCCCACCCCTGTATAAGTTACAGAGGATCCTGAATGGATTGGACAGGAAAAGAATATTATGCAAACAAGTTTCAACCAGTGCTGAATGACCCCAATTTGAGTCTACTCTTTTTTTTTGTTTTTGAGTCTACTCTTAACATTATTTTTTATTTCTCACTTGAGAAATGGTACAAGGCAATTCTAGTTTTATTATGCCTTTAAATCTAATACTTTAGAATCTTATAATATCTTAAATTGTTGATTCTAATATATGCAAGGGACAAAAATGTCAACGTTTCATCTAAGGAAACTGCATAAACATGAGGGATGTTTCCTGTGCTACCCTAGAGCACTTTGACCCTTGAGATAAAAAAAATGTGTAACTGCCATTCTTTCTAAGGGACAAGTAAGACTGTATTTAGCTAGGGAGGGACGAGTGTTGGCTTTTGGAAAAATGTTTGAAAAAAATCTGTGGCAACATTAATTCAAGAATGTCAGATAGTAACTTAATGGTAAATTTCCTAACATCAGTGTTCTTTCCTTCATATGGATTCTATTCTAGAACAAAATAGAAAAAAAAAATTGCAACTAACTTTGCAGAGCTAATGACATTGAGAGTGCCTAACAGTAGACTGCAATGAAGATTATAAAATAAGTTTTCAGCTTTGCATTTATCATATTTGATTTGAGGTAAAGTTAAGGTAAATTTACATTTTATTGTTATAACTAATACAAGGCAGTGTTTACATAAATTAATCATCTCCAAGTCTCTTTCTTGGAAAACTTTGACACAAAATTATTTTCCATTTCTTTTAATGTGAAACCTATATTTTAGTTGTTTTTTGTTTTGTCCACAAATTTCCAGATTTTGTCTTTGTATTTTTTTTTTCTTGTCAAAGTGTAAACCATTGGAAGAGTGGTATTTTTTTTTTTTTTTTTTTTTGGAAGAGTGGTATTTATATTCACATTTTGGTGTGAATGTGGCCAGGTAGAAAAGCTCCATGCCTTAGATCTATGTATTTTTTGACCCTCTCTACAGCTGCAGGCTTATGAGAGGCTTATATCCTTAAATACTGAGACCTCAGTATAGAAGGAACCAAGAAGACTTTTGGTTTGGGGATACAAACTGGAGGTTATATTGGAAGTCCTTGATTCATTTCTCTATACTCCTGGGGGCAATATAGTCTTTTTATTCTTTTCTTTTCTTTTCTTTTCTTTTTTCTTTTCTTTTCTTTTCTTTTCTTTTCTTTCTTTTGTCTATGCAGGACATTGTTACTGAAGGGTAATTGAAGTTCACAAGGAGTAGGAGGTTTTGAAGAAGGCAAGTGTGCTGTTATCACTGAATAATTTGGGAGAAATTATTTGGCTGTGCTGGAGAATTCTCAAATGGCTATCCTCTCCATAGTTCTCTATGGCCAGAATTGCTAGGGTAAAAATACAACTTCCATATGCTGGGTCTATTTAGTAGTTTGTTGTTTGTTGTTGTTTGTTTGTTTTTAATCAGAGAGCAATGAGAATACACTTAGAACCAATCAGCTAAAGAAATGTGGATTGTTCATGAGAAAAAAATCTGTTGACTGAGAGACCTTCTGGTTGTGTAAGTGGTATGTTTTCTTACTCTGTACCTGCGTAAGTGTTGTTACTTAGAATTCCAAAAATCTTATAATTTGTAAACAGAACAGTGAAGCCAAGTCCTCTTATAGCCAAAATGAAACAGTCTGTTGGAAAAGTGTTATTTATATATTCAAAGTCACATTCATAACAGTAACCTGCTTTGAGTGTATTCAGCAAAAGGCAATGCATTATGAGTTTTTTAGTAAACATTTTTTAAAGATTCTTATTCCAAAATGCTTGAGAACGTTAACCATATTCTTGTTTTAAGTTCTGTGATCTAATAAACTTAATTTTTTGGTAGTCTTTTTGTAGACTTAAGTTATCCCTTACTAAGATCTAATAAATTTAATTTTTTGGTAGTCTTTTTGTAGACTTAAGTTATCCCTTACTAATAGTAATTACTATTACTGTAATTACAGTAATAGTCCTGTGTCAGTTCTTTCAGGTATTCAGGCATTTGAGACAAGAATATTCTTTTATAATAGTCCAATAGCTTTCTTAAACAGTATTGGTTTCTTTTAGATAGTTTCAAAGCCAACAAAGCATGTCAGTTTTAATGCCATCTTCATTTGGCAGTTAAAGATGGTTTGCATTTGTAAAAAGTGTAGCCTGAATTATCCCCATACCTCTCTAGAGACTTGTTAGTAACATCAAGTCAGACTGCTTCAGGTGACCAGTGAGAAAAGAGAGAGGTTGAGGGTTTTTCCCTCTTTGTGTTTGAGTGGTTCTGAATGACTGAAATTACTGTGAAAGTAGGTTTTGGTCTTCCCTCTCACCTCTCACATCCAGTAAATGCTACCAATTTCAAGTAAAACGTGGCTTATTACTTTACATCAAGTTCAGTAAAAATACCTATGAAACCTATAAACCATAATTCAGCTACCAGTAAAGGTGTTTTTAGAATGTGTTCTACCCTAAATTAGCCAAAGACTTTTTATTCAGTATTCCATGTTAAGCATAAGGAAGGGGAGAGAGATGGAATACTATGATCATTTTATTATTTCAAATGTTTCAGTATGAATTACTGGGTTGTCTGAATGGCAGCCGAGCCATGTTAATAATGTCATCTTAAAAATGCTTAATTTTAATAATTTTTTATCTGGAGAATCTATGGATTGTTAGGACAATTGAAGTATTTCTGATATGGAACAAAAGAAGAACTGGTACTTAGTGGGGGAGGCAAAATTAGCTTGGACTAAAGTGGGCATGTTTTGTTTTAAGAACTCTACCTAAATGTAACTCTGTCCACAGAGAAACTAGTATTACTTGAAGATGTGAATGTTCCTGTGGTAGCCATGTCTTGAAGCACAGTGTTGTATATAAGTAAATATATTGATTCTAAATTAAATCCAGATTTAACTAATATATTATTTTATATCTTTGTTGTATTAAAATGTTTAAAAACACTAAAAATAAAACATTTGAAAGTTGAATTGCAGTCTCTTATTTGAAAGTCTTTGCATTACTAATGTAGCTCGTCTATTTTTTATACGGTAAATTTTTGTTTTTAAAGATTTTATTTATTCATGAGAGACACAGAGGGAGAAAGAGGCAGAGACACAGGCAGAGGAAGAAGCAGGCTCCATGCAGGGAGCCCGATGTGGGACTCCAGGATCACGCCCTGGGCTGAAGGCAGATGCAAAACTGCTGAGCCACCCAGGGATCCCCTACGGTAAATTTTTATTTTTGCCAATGATTGGGCCCAGCAACTTTAAATCTTAATATAGTATCTAGTTCCTGGCATTTACAAGTTCTTAGTTGTCTATTAGATAAGCCATTCGCCCTTTCTCCTTTCTATTGTGTACATTAGAAAAGAAAAGTAATCTTCGTGAGACCACTAGAAGAATAGTGGATTAAGTTGAGGGGGAGGGAAAAGAAGCAAAAAGCTAATTATTCCTGGACACATTAAAGTTTTTGTTTGTTTGGTTTTGATTTAATTGTAGATTATATAGGAAGATGCCACTATCCTGGCAGGTCAGCTTTGGAAATAATGATGAACGGGGAAAGAAGGGAAAATAGCTCTTAAGAGTAGGGTAGCTCCATAGACCAGAACCATGGAGTAATTGAAACACTAAGCATTGTCATGGGACCTTATGAACTTAATCGTGACTGAACTTATTTTCATGACCATTAGTAATTGTAGCCTCTCTGGTGGTGGCCCCAGCTAGTTTCTCTTGGGAACTCTGGGAAAGAATAATCCAGGATAGACCTAGAGGCTACTTGGTGGAATAGAAAATACACTAGATTTAGACTGGGAGGGCCTGGGTATGGGTTGCATCTCTGCCGTTGATTAAATTAGGCCTTTACTTCCAGCATCACTTAAATTTATGTGTAAAAAGGGGAGAAAAAAATGCCTATCACATAGGTTGTATTAAAGACCAGATATGAAATACTATACCCTTGCTGGCTACTATTAGTAGCAGTTATATAATGCTGAACTATTAGTTGAATTGAGGTCAATAAAACAGGGCCTATGCCTCCAGGAAATTAGTAATCTACCTGGGAATTTGACATGAAAAGGTAGCCAACATTCATTGGTAGAATAAACTCATAGTTTTAAAGCTGCCTGGTTGAACATCTTCAGGGATAGAGGAAAGGGAGTTGAGGAGTTTGTACCATTTTCACACAGAGCTGGTGCTGTACATACTTAGTTTTCCTTGTAGGTTTTCCCTTTGAAAAAAGAGCTGAGGATAGGGGAAGGAAATGTTTGGAAACAGCTGAGTCAATAGATAATTTTCTGTCTTCATTTAATGGTAGCTTGGGAGAGGAAGACTCAGTGGGGACTGAGGGTCCAAGCAGAATTTAGTGTGTAAAACTTGAACTGAGCCCTCTCTGAAGGAAGAATTCTTTTTTTTTTTTTTTTTTTTTTTTTTTTTAAATTTTTTTAATTTTTATTTATTTATGATAGTCACAGAGAGAGAGAGAGAGAGGCAGAGACACAGGCAGAGGGAGAAGCAGGCTCCATGCACCGGGAGCCTGACGTGGGATTCGATCCCAGGTCTCCAGGATCGCGCCCTGGGCCAAAGGCAGGCGCTAAACCACTGCGCCACCCAGGGATCCCTGAAGGAAGAATTCTTAAGGACATGATGAAAGGTTTAGAAGACTCCGATTGTCATGCAAAAAATTGGATTTGTGTATGTATTAGGGAACTGTTGACAGGGTATGTGTTTAAAAAAATAGTTTTAAAGATTTGTTATTGGGATCCCTGGGTGGCTCAGCGGTTTGGCACCTGCCTTTGGCCCAGGGCATGATCCTGGAGTCCCGGGATCGAGTCCCGCGTTGGGCTCCCGGCATGGAGCCTGCTTCTCCCTCTGCCTGTGTCTCTGCCTCTCTCTCTCTGTGTGACTATCATAAATAAATAAAAAAATTAAAAAAAATAAATAAATAAAGATTTGTTATTTTAGAGAGCATGAGGGTAGGGGGAGGAGCAGAGGGAGAGAGAATCTCAAGCAGATTTCCCCACTCAATGTGGAGCCCAACACAGGCTTGATTCACAAACCCTGAGATCATGACCTGAGCTGAAATCAAGAGTCAGACGCTTAGCTGATTGAACCACCAGGCGCCCCAACAGGGTATGTGTTTTTTTTTTTTTTTTAAAGATTTTATTTATTTATTCATGATGTATTTTATTATTTATTATTATTTATTTATTATTATTTATTTATTATTTTTATTATTATTTATTTATTATTATAAAGATTTTATTTATTTATTCATGATTTATTTATTTATTTATTCATGTCTTTTTTATGGTCAAGTAGCTCACCCACCCATCCAAGTGCTGGGCAGCCAGGCATAATGTGGAGTGGGAGCCAGCTCTGGTGGAGACTTGAGGAGTGCTGGGGCAAGAGAATGCCTCAGAAAAGCTCAGTTACCACCATCAGCTGTAACTTTGAAGAAGACTACTTGATAGCGGTAAGGCCTCTGCTAGAAGCAGTGTGATATTTAAATCCTGTATGTTCTCAGCATACTTCCTATGAGAGCCAGAAGTATAAAACCACCATGAACTGTTCATATTCCAGACTTAAGAGTCTTGGATCCCACTCTAAAGAAGACACGTGTACCGAATGGTTTTTTAATACAGACAAATCAGCAACCTTCATCAATAAGATGTAAAAGTACCTGAAATTTGATCCTGTTTTTCCGCAGAGACTGATTTGGGAGGTCTAGCTGGAGAGCAGTTAGCAGTAGTGATGTGATTTGAGGAACTACAACATGGTGGAAATCACTCCCTCTAGAAAATTGATAAGCCTAACTGTCCAGACAGGATTCTAATTTTTCTTCACTATGGATCACAGGGGTGATCCCTGTGATCTCATTATCTTGCTTTTTTTTTTTTCTTTTTTTAAGATTTATTTATTTTGAAGAGAGTGTGTGCAAGTGAGGGGGCGGGGTAGGGGGAGAGGGACCAAGGGAGAGAAGCAGACTCCCTGCTGAGCCCAGAGCCCAATATGGGCCCATGACCCTGAGCCCATGACCTGAGCCAAAACCAAGAGTCGATGCTCAACCATCTGAGCCACCCAGACACCCATGATTCTTAATATCTTTTTAAAAAGTCATTAATTGTGAGTAATTAATGAACATGGCAACAAACTATATATACTGAAAACTTTTCTTCCCACTCTGTGCCTCAGCCTTTACTTCTTCCAAGAGGCAATTATTTTTAACTAGTATGTTTTCCCAGAGACGTTCCATGCATATTCAAATATATTTTTTCTATTTATTTTTATATAAAATTATAGCATATACACATATATGCACATATATACATGATTTTGCACCCTATTTATTTCACTTAACATATGCCAATGCCTTCTCCAAGGACACACCTTGGTTGAATAAGTTAGGTTTATTACTCATTACAATGAGGGAGAATGCACACCATGGTGAATTACAGGGCATCTCAGCTGGAGGGTGTTGGGAAAGGATTTCTAGGATTTGGATTTGGATTAGATGGTTTGGGAAAAAAGTTTTAAGGAAGTGTGGATTTGCTCTGAATTGGATGCTTTTAGGATGCTGGGGCCATTCTGTGATTGGGTATCTTAATCTTAAGGCAGGAGGATAAATCAAGGCTAATGTCATAATTGGCAAAAAAAAAAAATTTACTCATATTAGGATAGAGGGATATTTGGTCATTTTTATAGTTCCAGTAATGTTCATGTTTTTATCTATGTTCATACATGATTATTGATAGCCTTGTTTTTACCTTAACATTATCATTGTCACAGGTCTCATCATATGAAATTTTTTATGTTCAAAAGGAAAATAATAAGGACTAACTGGGTGCCAGGCCAGCTTTTGGCAACATCCAAGTTCTAACTGATGTCAAGAGCTTCTTTTCTCTTTCCCACATGACATATTAGTATTCTTTCCATATAAGTTCATAAAGAATGCAATTTGCTTCATTCTTAGTTTTTTGGTTTTTTTTAAGATTTTATTTATTTATTCATGAGAGACAGAGAGAGAGGGGCATAGACACAGGCAGAGGGAGAAGCAGGCTCCATGCAGGGAGCCTGACATGGGACTCGATCCCGGGTCTCCAGGGTCACGCCGTGGGCCGCAGGCAGGCGCTAAACCGCTGAGCATCCCCCTGCTTCATTCTTGTTAATGGCAACATGATACTCCATTGTATAGATGTCATAATTTATTACTCATTCCCTGAAAGAGAGACATTTAGGTTGTTTACTATTCAAACAATGCTACAATAAATATTACTTGCATGTGTGCAAGTTCATCGGTAGAATAAATTGCTAAAAGTGAAGTTGTTGGGTCCAAGCATTTGTGCATTTTAATTTTTGTTAGATATTGTCAGATTGACCTTAATAGAAGTTTTACCAATTTATTCTTCCACTAGCAATTTATGAGTTTGCCAGTTAATCCACACCATTGCCAAAATAATCTACTACTGAACTTTATCATTTTTTCCAATGTGATAGGTTCAAAAATGATATCTTAATTCCCTTTCTACATAAGTAAGCTGCAGAAGTATTTTTAAATAGTAATATAGTAAGGGAAGGTGACAGCTTTATTGGGATGTGCATCTTTCAGGAGGACTAATTGCATTGCAGACTGTGTCATATATTTTGTTAAAAGCCCATATGACTATAAAATATTGAATGGGAAAAGGAAGATGATTTAACAGATTGAGAAGTCTTTCTCCCATTTTATTTATAGCATAGTCTTTACCCTGTCCATCTCTTGCCATTGCAGAGTAGTGGGGGTTTTTTGGTAGTTGTCTTCCTAAGCACCCAAAGGGAAGCTAAGTCCTGTCTAGTCTAAGGGAGAGTCTGGAGGACTTAGCTGCTTTCCATTTTTAAAGTTGTATAAAGGAGGGTGCACCTGGGAGGCTCAGTGGCTGAACGTCTGCCTTTGGCTCAGATCCTGATGATAGGGTCCTCACAAGGAAACCTGCTTCTCCCTCTGCCTATGTCTCTGTCTCTCTCTCTCTCTCTCTTTCTCTGTCTTTCATGAATAAATAAAATCTTAAAAAAAAATAAAGTTCTGTAAAGGGTAAATGTTAATACCTGCCTGCCCACCAGCAGCTATCATTTGCTCTGCCATGACCTATGAGACACACCAAGGATCTGAATTTACCCTGTCCCAGATATAGGGCTCCACTGTAGATATGTAGGACCTGAAGTGTGGAAGATGTTTTGAATGAATATTTCCCAAGCATTTATTGAGCATCTACTGTATGCCAGGTACTGTTTAAGCCCTGATATGTCAGTGGTAAATGAAACAAAGTCCTTGCCCTCAGGAAGCCTACTTTCTGGACAATAAACTAATATGAGAAAGAAAGAAGCATCCCTGACAGTTGTCACCTAGTAACTGGCAGTGGTGTTCCCTTATTGAAGATAAACAATGTTATAGAATATCACATCAGATGAGGGTTCTGCATGACTGTACTGTGATGAACCATCTTCACTCAAACAGGCCTGGACAGACATGCAACACAAAAATAACCAGATACCCACCCCCTATTAATATGAGTAAGATATTGAATTGCCCCAACTTTCTAAAAACACTAAATCAGGAATAGCACCCCACCTCCTTGTTTCCTTGAAGGCTTTACATCTCTTAACTCAAGCCAAAATCCTATACAAGCCCCTCCCAATACTCTCTTATTGAGTTTTCCTGTTCTTTTCAATAGTGTTTAGTCTTAATTGTTACATGAAGTTTAAAACACTTTGACTAATGTGTGCCCCCCACAGCCCCCCTGTGATCTTTGCTCAGTGGGAATTGACTCTTGGGAGCCAAAAATGGATACACACACATCTCCAGTAGAAAACAGATAAAAGGATAGAGTGATAGAGAGCACTTGCTATCTCATAGCACTGAGAGACCTTCTGCAGAGGTGACATTTGAGCAGAGGCCTGAATGAAATGGAGGAGGAACCATGTGGATATTTAGAGGTTGAGGGAAAAGGAAGTGCACTGACCTCTAAAATAGACTTGGCATGTTCTCCAAACAAGAGGCCAATTTAGCTTAAGAGTGAGCAAGGGAAGGAATGATTAGAAGTAAACTTAGAAGTAGCCAGAGCTCCAACCATGCAAGCCTCAAAGGTCCTGGTGAAGACTAGATAGATTTTGCTTCAAGTTACAGGAAGCCATTGAAAGATTCTGGGTTTGTTAGGAGAGTGACTCATCTCCATTGTGGCCAGAGTGACACTGCCCTTAGGCTAAGGCAGAGAAGGCCTGATCCACCCACCTCCTACTTGCCTGGCCTGGAGACCGTTGTCTCTGAAAATTTCGTCAAACTCTTCTGGGTCCTTTATTAGAAATCTGGAAGAAGGAAGGATAAAAGCCATAAGCAGAACCAAAGGAAAATGCACCAGGATCTCAGAAATTCTGTGGTAGAATGAGACATCAGTGGATATAATAGGAAACAGGATTTTTTTTTAAAGATTTATTTATTTATTTTTATAAATTAATTTTTTATTGGTGTTCAAAATACCAACATACAGAATAACACTCAGTGCTCATCCCGTCAAGTGCCCCCCTCAGTGCCCATCACCCATTCATCCCCACCCCCCGCCCTGCTCCCCTTCCACCACCCCTAGTTCGTTTCCCAGAGTTAGGAGTCTTTATGTTCTGTCTCCCTTTCTGATATTTCCCACACATTTAAGATTTATTTATTTATTCAGAGAGAGCGAGAGAGAGGCAGAGACACAGGCAGAGGGAGAAGCAGGCTCCATGCAGGAAGCCTGATGTGGGACTTGATCCCGGGTCTCCAGGATCACACCCCAGGCTGCAGGCGGCGCTAAACCGCTGCGCCACCAGGGCTACCCCAAAACAGGATTTTTCTTAACATTTCTTCATTTGAATAAAAAACTCAGGCTGGCAAATTAGTTGTTATGTGAGCCTGTTTTTGGTTCAGAGATCGGCCTTTGCTGATGGGCACCAGCAGAGGGTGCTATAAACCTCAGCAGCCTGGATGCCTTTGGTCTCAGGCACAGAATGAAGTAGGGACGTTTCTGTTTTGAACATAGTGTGTGCATCAGAATCACCTGCTTTCCCTCCCACCTTCCCCCATTTCTAGCAGGTTCCCAGGTTAGATGCAGATGCAGATGCAGATGTTCGATGCTGATGCTTCCAGGCAGATTGTTTCTCTTTCTGGAGGTGATAAGAATTCCCTGAAGAGCCTCTCAGCAGTCTGAGGCACCCTCCCCTAAGGGCATTTCAGAATGGGGTGGAGCGAGAATGCAGGTGTTCCTACATTCTTCCTCCCTCCTCTTGAGCAGTTGTAAAAGTATTGTGTCCACTGAAGCTCTACAAATAGCTACCATAAGCATCACACTTAGCTTTTTTATTCCCTCATTCCATCTTTTAATTTTGGCTTCCAGTCGTACATTACAAGTGTACAGAAATACAATTGACTGGGACACCTGGGTGGCTCAGTGGTTGAGCGTCTCCCTTAGGCTCGGGGCATGATCCCAGGTCCAGGGATCGGGCTCCCTGCAGGGAGCCAGCTTCTCTCTCTGCCTACGTCTCTCCCTCTCTCTCTCTGTGTCTCTCATGAATAAATAAATAAAATCTTTTTAAAAATTATTAAAAAAAAAAGAAATACAATTGACTGTTGGACATTGGCCTTTTATCCTGTGACACTGCCAAACTCAGGTACCGTATTAGTTCTAGAAGTTCTTTTGTAGGCTTCTTAGGGTTTTGCACATAGTCATAAACAATCTTGTCCATCAATGAATAGCGACTGTTTTATCCTTCCCCCACTCCGTCTTGAATTCTTGTTTCTCTGGTGGCCAGAACCGGTTTCTCTGCTGACCCCATTCCGTCATATTCAGGAGCAGTTAACACACTAAGTCACAAAGCAATTGACAGTATTCTGAATTCTAAGTGACCACTGAGGACACTTAGGGAAAAGACGTCTGAAATGATGACAAACAAGGGCCCTGAGATGAGAGAGACCTAGCCTTGAAATAGTTCTCGTAGGCCAGAGCTAGAGAGTAGAACCCCACCTTCCTAAGGTGGGGAGGTTAGGCTCCAGCTCCGAGTGGGAAGAGTCTAGCCTTTGGCACCCAGGAATTCCTGTGTGGGTCAGGTACCTGAATTGTAGCACCCAAGGGGACTCTTGGATTAAGCCTTAGGGTGGACCAAGGTTTGGCAGAGGTAAAGGGAGACCTCAGCCCATTTGATAGGTCATGAGAATTGGTAGTGGAATTCTCATGGAGGGCTCCAAAAGGAAAACAACAGATCGGGCTTCTAATCTAGGCAGCAGGCTAGAGGAAGTTTGCCCTTTCTTGGTTACTAGTTGAGTGGGGATAAATGGCATTTGGGAGCAACGTAATTCATTTGTGTTCTCTCTCCCTGCACACTGCCTGGTACCTTCATACATTGGCACTAGGGTCCTTTTACTAAGCAGCTCCCCTTCATAGCTTCATCTTCCCTTTGCTTCAAAACTTAAAGGTAGCCATTATTTTCTCAAGGAAAATGGCATGTCTAAAATGCATTGTGTTTTCATTTCCCTAGCTGTAGGTTAGCATGTGTTGGGACAGACTCAGAGTTGGTACTGCCTTTGGCTTCACACTCTTGGCTCCACCTCTCCATATAATCCCGCCTGTTAGGAAAACCATTTAAAATAGAAATAGTTGATAACTTCAGCTGTCACACTGTAATAGGGCTTGGCTTACAGGGGGAAAGCCTGGCCTCTGCCTCCTACACGTGATGTAGTGGTACTGTGCCTGAGCTTAGGCAAGTCACCAAATTGCTGCCTCAGTTTCCCTATTTGATGTGATGGGATGGTAATAGCTGGAAAGAGATATAGTATAATGGTTTAAGGGCATGGACTCTGAAGCCAGGTGCCTAGACTTAAATCCTGACTCCTCTCCTTACTAGCTCCATAACCTTGGCAAGTTATATATCCTCTTTGTCTCTCAGTTTTGAGTTGCTAATAGTACTTAAATGTATAGAGTTATTATGAGGATTAATGAGTTAGTTCCTGCAAAGGATATAAAATATTACCTGGAACATCATAAGTAGAAGATAGCATCATCTTCATCACATTATAAGGATCTGTTGAGTTCATGGTATGAAAGTATTTTGAAACTGAAAAGTGATATCCACCTTCTGACTATTACCTTACCAAAGCTATTTAATAGTGGAACTCATTGTGCTGAGCCTGCAGATTGAGGACGGCTGTTATTTTGGGAGGGGGGTGTTGTTTGTTTTGTTGAAGTAGAGTTGACACAAATTTCATAATATTACATAATTTTCAGGTGTACAACGTAGTGATTCCACAACTCTCCGTGTTATGCTGTACTCACCACACATCTCTATTACAATGTCACTGACTATATTCCCTACTCTGAAAGATGCCTTTCATCTCTGTGACTTACTCATTTCGAAACTGGAAGCCTCTACCTCCCACTCCCCTCACCCATTTCTCCCATCCCTCCACCCATTCCCCTCTGGTAACCAGCCATTAGTTTATTTTCTTTTTTGTTGGTTTGTTTGAAAACGTTATTTATTTCACAGAGAGAGCATGAGCAGGGGAAGGGACAGAGGGACAGAACGAGAAGCAGGGGAGAAGCAGGCCCCCTGCTGAGCAGGGAGCCCAACGTGGGGCTCAATCCCAGGACCCGGAGATCACGACCTGAGCTGAAGGCAGACGCTTAACTGGCTGAGCCACTCAGGTGCTCCCCTCACTTTGTTTTTTGTATTTATGGGTCTGTTTCTGGGGGTTTTTTTTGTTCATTTGGTTTTTTTTTTTTTTTTTAGATTTCACACATAACTGAAATCATATTTGTTTTTCTTTGTCTTCACTTAGATAATACTCTGTAGAATCAGCTATGTTGTCACAAATGGTAAGATTGCATCCTTTTTTATGGCTGATTGATATTCCATTACATACACACACCACATCTTTGTTCCTCTATTGATGGACATTTGAATTGCTTCTATAGCTTGGCTATTGTAAATAATGCTGCAGTAAACATAAAAGTGTATATGTCTTTTTGAATTAGTATTTTTGTTTTCTTTGCGTAAATACCCAGTAGTGGAGAAGAGGGCTGATTTTGTTTTTTGTTTTTCGTTGTTTTTTTTTTAAGATTTTATTTATTTATTCATGAGACACACACACACACACAGAGAGAGAGAGAGAGAGAGGCAGAGAGAGAAGTGGTCTCCTCACAGGGACTCGATCCCAGATTCTGGGATCACGCCCTGAGCTGAAGGCAGACGCTCAACCGCTGAACCATCCAGGCGTCCCGAGGGCTGATTTTGAATGTCACCTTCCCAAAGCCCCATTACACTGTCCTTATCTGGGCAATTCCTCTGCCCACAAACTGGCATACAGGACGTAGGTCCTCTTTATATAGAGCCTCCGATGCTGGTGAATTAAGAACTGAGGCTATCACACCCCCAGGGAATGACTTAACCACCCACACAGGAGGGACCTGGGGAGGGAGTTCTCAGTGGGCATCAGGGACAAGGACAGAAACTGAGAGGGAATTATGAGAAGCCTGACCCTTGTGCCCACCTTCTAGAAGACTGGAGAGACTTCCAGTCTTATCTCTAAAAGAAGAGTTCTGTTCTTTTTTTTTAAAAAAAGATTTATTTATTTATGTATTTATGATAGAGAGAGAGAGAGAGAGAGAGAGAGAGGCAGAGACACAGGAGGAGGGAGAAGCAGGCTGCATGCCGGGAGCCCAACGTGGGACTGGATCCCGGGACTCCAGGATGATGCCCCAGGCCAAAGGCAGGCGCTAAACCGCTGAGCCACCCAGGGATCCCCAAGAGTTCTGTTCTCACTTCACAAGGTGCTTGAAGAAGACAGTGAGGTAATAGTCCCAGATAAATAAAAAAGATATTATTGGAGTATAATAGGTGAATTACCGTATCTGAACCAAACCTCCCTAAAAGTCCTGTCAGACGGTCAGTGTGTGAGGATGAGCAGTATACCCTCTTTTGATATAGGACTCTCTTGCTAGCCTTCATGTTTGCCCTGATAAGCCTTTTCTGCTAGGTGGCCCTCTAAATTGTACTCATTGAGGGCTTTGGTTGAATTTTGGCCACTCAGCTTCCTAGTCTCTATGCTTTTCCGCACTTTGGGACTCCCCCTCCACACACATAATACAGGTGTTTTTGCAATAGGGATCGAGCCTTCTGTGGTAGACTCACACTCTGTAGTATGACTTTACCGCTCCCTGTCTCAAGAGACAAAGTCTATTTCCCCACTCCTTTACAGTAACTGTCTTTGTGACTAATAAAATGTGGTGGACATGCTGATATGTGACTCATGAGGCTACCACTTTCACCCTCTTGGGATGCTGGCCTGAAATGGCTGTGCCATAAAGGAACCTAAAATGAAAGATCATGTAAGATAGAGAGAGGCCCAGCTTACCAAACGATCCCGGGTGAGCCCAGCCTCTAGCTGACCTACCAGCTGAGACAGCTGCATGAGTAAGCCCAATAGAGATCAGGAGAACTGTCCAATCAATGTGCAGATTCATAGACATAATTTATCTTAAAACACTAAGCTTTAGTGCATTTGTTAGGTTGCATTAGATAACTGATATGCCGTGCATTTTATTTCTAACACCCCTTCCCACTGGTCTTCTATAGTTTGAAAGGCCTGGCTTTATTTAGGAGGTCAGAGGTGGTTTTCCAGCCTTCTTGGCCAATATCCAGTTCCATATTGTCCTGAAGTCTGTTTTCACAAGGCTGGTCTTGGCTCTGAGGCTATATATCTTAAATGCAATCTCATTGGTGACTCACCGATGCATTCTCATTTGGCTTTGCCTGGAATTAGATGGACCAACACATATGCTTTCAAAATTTTTCTGTTAAGAAATCACAAATTTAGACTTTTACCTGTGCGTAGCCAAGATGGAGTATAGGGACCAGATTTGCCCTCTCGCTTCATTGTTGCATCCTAGTTTGTCGCCATCATCCTAAATATACTCCTGATGTGATGTGGGCCCAGCATGGAGAACAGCCAGCCCTTGCTCCCCTTGATCTGGCCTCCACTGACCTCTCCAGCCTGCCCTTGTTAATTAAGTAACCCCTCTTCTGACTATTTCCTCCCCTGACATCCCATCTGTTGTACCATTCCTGCCATATTATTTGCAGTTTGTTGAACACACCATGCTCTATCATGCCTAGGCATCTTTCCTTATGTGCTGCCCATTCCCTCCTAGCTGGCCACATAAACATGTCCTCCATTTTTAAGAATCTGTTTAACTCTGGGGCCTTCCTGATGCTCTCAGGGTGAACTGACTCCTTCATAATCCATGGTTCTCTGTTCATATAGCGATCCTTGTGCCTACAGCACGTTACAGTCCTTGTTCATGGTTGTCTCCCTTTCTAGTTCATTGTTAATGAGTCAGAGACTCATCATTAAAAACGAGTCTCTGACTCATTAAAACTTTCATTTTAATGCAGTGTCTGACACACACTAATTGCTTAGTAAACATTTATAGAAGGAAGTGTGAGGGGGTGCCTGGGTGGCTCAGCAGTTGAGCCTCTGCCTTCTGCTCAGGGCGTGATCTCGGGGTCCTGGGACTGAGTCCCATATCAGGATCCCTGCGGGGAGCCTGCTTCTCCCTCTGCCTATGTCTCTGTCTCTCTCTCTCTCTCTCTCTCTCATGAATAAATAAATAAAATCTTAAAAAAAAAAAAAGTGTGAGAGGAAGGAACATGTGTGACAAAAATCTAAAAAGATAGGGATGTCCCCAGGGCTAGAAGAATAGCCCATGCAAAAGCAGAGTGTTCCTTCTGAGTGATGAATCCAGTAGCTTGATTTCATGCTAACAGAGCCATTGTGACATTAATTAGGACTTTGTTAATTTTGAAGGAATAACAAACTGGATCCTTTATGTTACACCATTTATCAACAGATTTGTTCAACTTAAATACTGGGACATAAACAAGAGCTAACAAGAGCAAACGTTTCAGGTAACCATCAAACACTTGACAAGTAGCCCTTTCCACATAAACAATTGATGGACTGAATTAGAAAATATTCTCATCTGTTCATTAAAACAGATTGCCCTTAAGATCCTTACTGAGGAGCAATTTATTAGCATAGTTCCACTAGATTCCTGAAGGCAATACAACTGAATTCCTTTTAATATGCTTTATGATTCAGTCAAGCCAACTCTTGTCAGAGGGACCTAGTTAATCTGAATTAACTATATTTGAAGTCTTGGCATTACAGACTGAGAGCAGAATGATTCATTCAAATGGTGTGTCTTTGTAGCTTGTCCCAGAAGATTGCTGGAAACACAGAAAATTGATGGTGTTTTGGAGAAGATGAAGGAGATGTCCCTGGGTACACCTTGGCCCCTAGATGTAAACCTTGTGAGCTTGGTGACTTTCTACTTGTAGGGGAGCTGTAGCAGAAGCCTTGACTTTTAACAGGCAACCCCTCCCAATTTCCCCCTCCTCCTCCTCAAAAAACAAAACAAAACAAAACAAAAAACCCAAAAAACAAAAACAAACCCAACAGGGTACCTGGGTGGCTCAAGTGGTTGAGCTTCTGCCTTTGGCTCAGGTCATGATCCCGGGTCTGGGGATCAAGTCCCACATATGGCTTCCTGCGAGGAGCCTGCTTCTCCCTCTGTCTATGTCTCTGCCTCTCTCTCTCTCTGTCTCTCATGAATAAATACTTTAAAACAAACAAACAAACAAACAAGCAAAAAAAAAAAAAAACCCAACTTCTATACACATATATTCATAGAGCTTTCCTGTGGCATAAAGGATTTTAAATGAAGAAAATATAGGCCAGTCATGGAACGTCATCCTGTTAGAATAGAAGGTATGTTACCTGGGGAGGGAATCTACACATGAACACACATCTATTGGGAAAGGAAAGAGGCCATCAATGCTAGGCTGTGCTTTACTAACAGGGCCTTAGGCATTTTTTTTTCAGCTATGATTTTTGTACTTTACTAAAAATTTCCTGGAGTTGGGGTTTCAAGGAATTAATAAGCTTTGGGAAAAGCTGAGATGAGTATGAAGGCCTTCCGTCCCATCAGAGAGCAATGTTGGACTCCTGAGACAGGTGATGTCTTTTCCTGAGCTCCCAGGGATGGAGCCATAGTTGGGCAGATAGACATGCACTCTAGAAAATCCAGTAGCTTCCTCCTGCAAAGACCCAGAGTAGATTATTCTGGGCGCCACCACTGCTGTGGTTTCCCCTTCCATGCTAGGCTAAAATCAAGGTGGCTTGATATCCTGAACTAAACAAGAAGACAGTACTCCAAACTTGGACGGAAACCTCTGGTTCTGTATATTCTGTGTCTCTTCATTGACATGTTGTTTCTCATCCATCTTTGCAATTTCCTTCCTTTGCAATTGCTGCCATTTTTTCCTAGTTGCACTGAGTTTAGGTATGAGGATTGTACTGCTGAAATTGCCCTTCCAGGTTGTGTTTACAGGGCTTAGAATGCAACCTTTGCAAAGGAGCACATCTTTAGTCTTCCTGGCCCTCTTCTAAGCAGTTATTTCTGAAATCATGGTTCTTATATATTTATATTATACTTATATATTTAAATATAAATACATATTAGAACATATATATAAAACATACATAACTTATAGATGTATATATATGCATATATAAACATAACATATAAGCATATGTATAAACATTTTCTATTTTATACATGTATTATATATTTTGGGTATTTACGTTCCTATACTATTAACTGACTCTCCTGATTGGCCCTTCTACCCCTCTTCTCTGAGATACTCCTCTCCTTCCGCATTTTTTTCCACTTCATTTAATAGCAATTTGTTGATCCACTATGAATAACACCTATATCTCAGGCCCTTCAGAGGAGTTAAAGATGAAAATCACACTGTCCACCCTCAGGTCCTTATAATCTGATAAAGGAAAGTAGAAAAAACACAATTGAGTGTGAATGGTCATTGTTCTATTTTTGAGCACCTGTTATATGTTTAGTGCTTTAAATATAATGTTTCACTTAATCAGACCTTGTAAAATAGTGGTATCACCCCCCATATGCAGCTTTTGAAGCATTTCCTCAAGGTTATACTGCTAGTAAGTGCAGAGTTGGGATTCAAACCTGGGTTGGTCTCCAAGAGTGTCTTCCAGGAGCTGCCCTACTGTATTAGGAGGCCTCAGTGCAGACCATAAAGGCAGGCGCCATAAAAGTGATATGAGGTTCCAAGGAGGAGCTGAATCTGGGAAGGCTTTGGAAATACACTTGAGATAGGTATGCTTGTTTACATCTTCTGAGCAGCAGATGCTGAGGTAGAATTAAATGTGCAAGAGATTTACTGAGGGATGTGCCTGTGACAGACAAAGGAGGAGAAGCTTCAGATTTCTACATAGGAAAGAAGATTGGGTAAGATAGCAACACAGTTCTAAGAACATTTCAGTCAGGCCAAAAAAAATCATCCTTAAGCCAAAGTCACCTATTAGAGGAGACTCAATGTTGGACAGGGATGGACGTGCATGAGGATCCCTGTTCATCATTATGCTCGGTTACAAGCTAGGAATAAGGGCAGCCCGGGTGGCTCAGCGGTTTAGCGCCACCTTCAGCCCAGCCCAGGGCCTGATCCTGGAGACCCGGAATCGAGTCCCACATCGGGCTCCCTGCATGGAGCCTGCATCTCCTTCTGCCTGTGTCTCTGCCTCTCTCTCTGTGTGTGTCTCATGAATAAATAAATAAAATCTTTTTTTTTTTTTTTTTTTTTTTTTTTTTTTTATTTATTTATTCATGATAGTCACACAGAGAGAGACAGAGAGGCAGAGACACAGGCAGAGGGAGAAGCAGGCTCCATGCGCCGGGAGCCCGACGTGGGATTCGATCCCGGGTCTCCAGGATCGCGCCCCGGGCCAAAGGCAGGCGCCAAACCGCTGCGCCACCCAGGGATCCCTAAATAAATAAAATCTTAAAAAAAAAAAAAAAAAAAAACAAGCTAGGAATAACCTCCTGGGTTTCACTGGATCCAGAAAGGCAGCAGCTGGAGCTGTGGTCTGCTGTGCTCTGCACGCAGCTGATCTGAACAGTGCATTTTCATGGCTGCCATGAGAAGCTTAGAAGAATTGGTTAAATTTGGGGATAGTTCTGTTGAGAGTGACATTTGAGACAGCACATTTTCTATGAAACACCAGGCTCTTGAGATCCTTCTTGAAAAAACTTAACTGGGAACATATTGCATTCTCCTTTCAGAGACTCATCATGCATATTAACTCAAGGCTCTGAGAAGTTCCACTTTAAAAATGGGTTAACTCATCCAACAGTTCCCAAATCTGCTTGATCACAGAGCTTTTTATACATGTGTAAATTCTATTAATACACTGTGTAAATAGTGGCTAAAAAAAACTCTAAAGACTGTGCTTGCTTAGAAAGTTAGGTTAGGCCATATTGTGGAGGGCTTTAGACTATTTAACCTGGTGGCATTGATAGCTTTATGGAAGGGTTCAGAAGAGGGGAGTCATGCACTTGGTTGTGTTACCTGGCAGTGGGTGTGTAGTGGGGATTGGAGCAAGAGTGTGGTCCTTAAAATTAAGCCCTGGTTACTTACAGCCATAATGAGCCTCGGGATTTCCCCCAGTCTCTAGACATAGCCCATGAATCACTTGAAATATAATTGCTTTATTTCCAACCAAAGTTCTAGGAGAACTCAAACTGGTGGGAGGGGTGGTGGGGTCACCCAGTAGCAAACTGACCAACCTCCTACAGCCAGAGATAATGGCCTATTGTGGCCCTGGCTTCCTCATCAGCTTCCCTCTGTACTGAGGGTCCAGGCGGCTGGCAGCCAAGCTGTCCTTGTGACTTTCCTCAGAACTCTCCCTCACCCTCCTTCCACTGCCTCCCACACCAGGCCAAGAGATACAGGGCAGCCACACAGTAGATGCAGGCAGCCGTGGAATCTGAGTCATGAAACATTCTCAGCAGTGACCCAGTGACCGGTCTATGGAGAAGCTAGCTTTCCTCTCCCTTCATTGGGGAGGTTCATGCCTCTACTATAAATTTACCAGGGGAAATTTTTATTTTTATTTTATTTTTTTTTTTTTCAGGGGAAATTTTTAAAGCCAACTATCTCTGTTAATGCACCATGACAAGGGTGGTCCAAAGCAGTGGAGCCTTTGAATGTTTCATAAATATAATTAATCTCCCCCAATGGGGAAGGCTTTGACAGTGAGGAGGCAATGTGAATTGTGGTTAAGAATGTATGTCCTGGGCTCAGACAGAGCTGGCTTTAAATTTTGTCTCTACCCACCAAAAGAACTAGCTTTACATCCTGGGCCAGTTACCTAACCTCTATAGGTTCATGTTTCTTATCTATGGCAGATCTCATACTATGTGTTTTGTGGAGTTGTTATAAGAATTTTAAAAAGCCTATGAAGTGTTTAGAACAGTGCCTGGCACAAAGAAAGTGACTGATACGTGTTAGCCATGATTATTTTGATTGTGTTTATCATTATTAGTGTCATTCTTAGATATTGGGTGGGTACGGATAGAGTTGAGTCAGAAATGGTTCTCACCATTAAAGAGGTTCACAGAGAAGGCAGAAGGCAGAGTATTAAAAAAGAAAACAAAAACATGAGATGCAGGGCCGGCCCCTGGGTGGCTCAGTCAGCTCAGCACCTGCCTTCGGCTCAGGTCATGATCTCAGCGTCCTGGGATTGGGCCCAACACTGGGCTCCTTGCTTCTCCCTCTTCCTCTGCCTGCCACTCTTCCTGCTTGTGCTCTTGTGCTCTCTGTCTCTGTCAAATAAACAGATAAAATCTTTAAAAAAAAATACCACCCATGATATATAAGTAAATTTTACTTAAAAAGAACCCCATAGATAGGGGTACCTGGGTGGCTTCATTGGTTAAGCATCTGACTCTTGGCTTTAGCTCAGGTCATGATCTCAGGATCATGAGACTGAGCCCTGAGTCGGGCTCCACACTCAGTAGGGATTCCACTTGAAATTTTCTCTTTCCCTCTCCGTCTGCCACTCCTCCACTCATTCTCTCTCTCTCTCAAATAAATAAATCTTTTTTTTTTTAATTTTTATTTATTTATGATAGTCACAGAGAGAGAAAGAGAGAGAGGCAGAGACACAGGCAGAGGGAGAAGCAGGCTCCATGCACCGGGAGCCCGACGTGGGATTCGATCCCGGGTCTCCAGGATCGCGCCCTCGGCCAAAGGCAGGCGCCAAACCGCTGCGCCACCCAGGGATCCCTCAAATAAATAAATCTTAAAAAAAAAAAAAACATAAATATTGGGATGCCTGGGTAGCTCAGTGATTGAGCGGCTGCCTTCTGCTCAAGGTGTGATCCTGGAGTCCCGGGATCAAGTCCCACATCAGGCTTCCTGCATGGAGTCTGCTTCTCCCTCTGCCTGTGTCTCTGCCTCTCTCTGTCTCCTTCTGTGTCTCTCATGAATAAATAAATAAAATCTTTTTTTAAAAACATAAATATTAAACTCTAGTTAATGATATGCATACTGAAGTATTTATAGGTAAAGTGTACTGATGTCTGCATCTAACTTTGAAATGCATCAAAATGGTAAGATGGATTGATGAATGGAATGATGGATAGATATGAGAGGAGAACAAACATAACAAAATGTAAACTGTAGAATCTAAATAGTAGATGTATGGCATCCATTATGCAATTCTTTCAACTTTTCTGTATGTTTGGAAATTTTCATAATAAAATATTAGGAAACCATGTAATAAATGCCATAAGGCAATAAGTGCCATAGAAGTTCAGAGAAAGTAAAAGCTGATAAATCAGAAAAACACTGTGGTGGGAGTACATTGGAGTTGGGCTTTAAAAGGAATCAGAGGGTTTAACTCAAAACGGTGGGGCTGGAGAAGCATTCTAGGTAGGATGAGCAGCATAGGCAAGGGAAGTGAAGCTGAAAACACTGATTTGGGAATCACCTGTGACCTGAGTTAGCACAGGTGGCAGGTAAGAAACATGACTGTGATGGAAGGCAGAGTAGAACTGTCATCCCTATTCCTTATGCCAGGGACCTTATGCTATGGGGAAAGGGGGGAGGCACTGAAATTTCTCTGTCTTCATTTCCCCTGTCACTTTGGGCTAAGCTTGTCCATAAGGAAGGTGTGAGTTTTTCCAAGGAACCAAAACATGTTTCGCCAGTGTTCTAATTGGAGCTCTGAGCAAGAGCGCAGGTTGCTGACTGCATGATAAATAGCAAAGTCCTTTTATGTCAGTCTCTGCATCAACCCAGAATCATTCCACCAGAATAGCAACTGGGAGGAACTGCATGAAACTTGCACTTACTCTGTATTCTATTAAGCTGTAATCCCACCATCTTCTTTTAATCATCACATTTTATATTAAATACTAAATCAAAATAGAGTCCACGCTGCATGAGCTCTGGAGAGCTGTCAAATGCTTCTCTTTCCCCCTTAGGAGTCACTGCTGGGCTTTGATAGGCAGCCTAGATCAGTGGTTTTCATGCTTCGGTGTACCTGAGAATGATAGCCCAAAGTCGTGTGCACAAAACCAGGCACACTGTCCTTTATGGACAATTTCAGGCATTTTTCACATACCGGCTTGACTTTTGAGCCCAGTTAATCCTAGGATGGCCCTCACCTCCAGCCACGGGTCTTAATTCCCCCAAATATTTTAAGTCTCTCTATTCACTTTCACCCTCCTTAGTTTTCACCCCAGTCCTACCTGTGCTTCCTTCTATCTGTATTGTCCTCTCACTGCTGCTCTCCTTGCCACCTTCTCCCTTGATGCCCTCTGGAACCTTGTTCTTCCTGTAAATAAACTACCCTAAGTCTTCAACTTCATGGCTGAATGCTCTTTCACACTTCTCACCTTAGCAAAAAAGGACCTTTACCCATAGGTGTTCCCTCTTCCCAGAGGGAGGCCTGCTCATTCTGCCCATGCCTTCATTTTTTTTTTTTTAAAGATTTATTTATTCATGAGAGACACAGAGAGGCAGAGACACAGGCAGAGGGAGAAGCAGGCTCCTCATGGGGAGCCCGATGTGGAACTCGATCCCAGATTCTGGGATCACGACCTGAGCCAAAGGTAGGCAGGCACCCAACTGCTGAGCCACAGCAGGGATGTGTCGCGTCGTGTCCCCCGTCCCCCCACCCGCACCTTCTTGGACTCAAGGGCTGGACCTGGGGGTGGGAAGCGTGGCTACTTTTTTTAACTACTCCACCCTCCTATAAAATCACCCTCCTATGAAATCACTTCCGTCATCAGTTCTATCATCCTTTACTTGGTATCCTTTATGACCAGCTTCCTGGTTACTCCCTTGTGTTCCCTGAGGACTTTAGCCCTGACTCCCAGTTTTCCTTTCCACCTCTTATCCGAACAACATCCTGGTGACTTCAGTATCCCTGCCAGCAGCTTGTGCCTATCCCACCATCGAGTATTGAATATGTGCGTGCAGGACAGTTAGCTCCAACCACCTAGTCTCACCTATCATCTTTGACCTTCTCAACTCCAATGAACTTGACTTCCTCTCCACCCTTCCATGGCTGGTCACCACCCAGAATGCTCAACTGCTAAACCTTACATCTCAGTGTCCCACATACTAACCATAACCACAGCTTATAGTTTAATCTCTCTCTCATCTCTATATGTGTTTGTTTGAATCACATGAAGATTCCCAGTTCTTAGCCCCAGAACTCTCCTTAGACCTGGGCAAGAGGGTCCTCCCACCCTGGGCCTCATACCTTAGAGGGCCCTACTCAAACCCTTCTCAAAATGTGCCTATTCCTATCGGGTGAGGAGTTTGCAAGGACAAAAACAAAAAACAAAACAAAACAAAAAAACAAGTCCACATGCTCACCCTCTCCATAACTGAACCAAACTCTGGATACAGAAGATCTGTCTTCCCCACTGAAACACTTAAGAACTTGCTTCTGGGGCCTGCATGGATTTCTTTCCCAGAGTCCGTCCTTTTAAGCATGGATTGAACTGCCAGTGACATACCCCTAAGCCCATGGAGTGGTCAAGGAGTGTGTGTCTATGTGAAGGGGGATGGAGTGGACACATGGATGGGTGTGTATCCCTCACATTGTGGGACAAAGCCTGAGGCAGGAAAAGAAGGAATGTGAATCTCGGGTCGTCTCTCCCTATGTTGACCTCATGTGGCACTAGGTCTGCGCAATAGGACTGAATCCTAACAAGGAAACCTTCAAAATTTGCCTGGCTGGATTTCAAAAGTGCATGGACTCCTGTGTATGTCCTATTTCCCCCTTTTTTGACCAGGCAGTTATCCTGTGCCTGTCCTACCCCATGTGTGTTGGATTGTATGTACGTGTTGGGGGGCAGACAGCTTGTCTCTTTAGTTCATAGGTCTTCAGATCAAGAGGACCTGTACTGGAGTTGCTGTACTTAAGGAAATATACCTGAGAAGCCTCTTGCTGATGCTATAAAAGCTGGAGGTTTAGGGGAGGGCGTGGGGAGAAGTTAATATATTTTCCATGTAAGAGAAATGTAAATAATATGACCAGATTGTGGTAATTTAAGTTATATCCACAAATTCTTTGACACTCCTTTCAAAACACGGAACTTAATTTCTTTCCCTTTGAGCACGGACTGGTCTTAATAACTTACTTCTGGGACGCCTGGGTGGCTCAGAGGTTGAGTGCCTGCCTTTGGCTCAGGATGTGATCCTGGATTCCTGGGATCGAGTCCCACATCGGGCTCCTTGCATGGAGCCTGCTTCTCCTCCCTCTGCCTGTGTCTCTGCCTCTCTTCCTGTGTCTCTCATGAATAAATAAATAAAATCTTTAAAAAATATATAACTTACTTCTAACAGAATAAAGCAGAAATGACAGTGTGACTTCCAAGGCTGGATCATATAAGAAATCGTGGCTTTGTGTCTCTCTCTTGGATCACCTGCTCTAGGGGAAGCCAGCTGCCATGTCATGAGGACCCTCAAGCAACCCTATGGAGAGATGACATAGTGACAAACTGAGTCCTCTTGCCAAGAGCCAAAGGGGAAGCAATTTTGGAAGGAGATTCTACAGCACAGTCAACCTTTCAGATGACTGTAGCCCCAGCTACTACATTGAGCAATCTCAGTGGGAGGCCCTGAGCTAGAATCACCCAGCTAAGCCAATTTTTAACTCACAGAAACTTTCAGATAATAAAATGTTGTTCTAAGATATTAAAACATTCCACTCACTGCTCTCCCCTTTTCACTTCCAGGAAAATACTCTCTCCTGAATGTTCTTTTTAGGCTTCTGGCCAGTCTGCTTGACCCTGGAATGCCAATAACTCCTAAGGTTTCTACTGTCTCTATTCCTAGCCCATCTCTTACTGACTTTAATCACACCCATGGATAGTCAATAATTAAAACTAAAATTTTCATGCCAGTGTCTCCTTTCTCCTAGGCTTCATAATTGTCAATTGGACAACTCCATTTAGATGTGGCCCCTGGGGGATCCCTGGGTGGCACAGCGGTTTAGCGCCTGCCTTTGGCCCAGGGCGTGATCCTGGAGACCCGGGATCGAGTCCCACGTTGGGCTTCTGGTGCATGGAGCCTGCTTCTCCCTCTGCCTGTGTCTCTGCCTCTCTCTCTCTCACTGTGTGCCTATCATAAATAAAATAAAAAATAAAAAAAAAATAGATGTGGCCCCTGGCTCATTCTTATCTGAAATGGAATCATCCTCTTTCCTCTGACTTTCTCATCCTCCATCCTCACACCCGTCCCTCTTCCTGTAGCCCTTGCAACACTGAGTGGAACCTTTGTCCTCCCAGTTGTTCAGGTCAGAAGTGTTGCTCCCAGCCATCCTAGATTCCTCTTCACTTGCTGCTTTGAGGACCTTCAGAATTTGACTCCACCCAACATCTTTAGACTAATCTCTCAACTTTTCCTACAGGTTTTCCCAGCTTTAACTACCTGTGGTTTCCAAATGATTCTTGTCACTTGAAGCATGTATGGCTGTGCACATGCCTCTTTCTAGAATTTTGCTTTTCCAATCCTTGACCTATTCATAAATTCTCCTTTCAGACTTTAGGGCAAGTGTCTTCTCAGTCTGATGGTGCCCACAAACCTCTCTGCTCACATTTAGCACTGTATTTGCAATTCCTGCATTCCCCAGCCTTTGTTGTGGGACAGTTTTCCATGGAGTTTCTACGAGTCTTGCAACTGCTTTTATCCCAAACTATTTTTTCAAGATGTCTGCATAGCAAACAATCTTGAAAGATAGAGGTAGTGTCTCTCTCTAAGGTAGAGGGCAGATTTTATTTCCTGAGACGTATGTCTCATACACATAAACATAGAGTGCACAGCTTCTACATAGGATATTCTGTATCACCCCTGGGGACAGAGAGGGCAAGGGGATCTAATTTAAACAGAACCTTATGTTGCCTGCCATGCCACAAATAATGGTCCTTAGTCTCTGACCTCCAAGTCTCATGTCTTCTGTTAGCATTTATGAACCTATGAAACTATGGCAGACTAACTTGTTAGACTAACTTGAAAGAAAGGTAAAATCTTGGACCCTTCATAGTTCTTGACACCTCTACACACACTGGACCATAAGTGCCTTGAGAGCAGGAAGTGCAGCTAAGTGTAGTTTGCTTCCCCTGTGGGTGATACAAGGTAGTCGTTCTATAAGGGGTGGCTGCTGCTAATGAATGCTGCTTTGGCCTTGGAGGGCTTTGATTTATTTTTTATTTTTTTATTTTTTTGGTGTTGTTGTTTTAGAGAGGGAGAGCTTGTGCACTCCAGCAGGGCAGGCGCAGACAGAAAGAGAGAGGGAGGGGGAGAGAGTATGAGGATGAGCCTGAGCAGGCTCCATGCCCAGCTTGGAATCCAAAGTCCGAAGCAGGGCTCAATCTTAGGACCCTGAGATCATGACTTTAACCGAAATCAACAGTCCCACGCTTGACTGAGTGACCACACCAGGTGCCCCAAAAGGGCTTTGAATGAAAGTACTGAAATATATTTACTGAATGCAACTTTGAAATAAATTACTATCATCCTTCTCCTGGTTATTAGGTATTGTGTACGTTCTTTGTGTTCCTAGAGGCTGTGTTCTGTGGCAAAGCAAAATTCTCTGGGGGGTTAAAAATGCTACAGAGAGGGGACGCCTGAGTGGCTCAGCAGTTTAGCGCCGCCTTCAGCCCAGGGCGTGATCCTGGAGACCGGGATCGAGTCCCGAATCAGGCTTCCTGCATGGAGCCTGCTTCTCCCTCTGTCTGTGTCTCTCCTGAATAAATAAAATCTTAAAAAAAAAAAAAAAATGCCACCGAGAGCTCACAGTGTGAATAAGCCCTACTGCAGGTTAATGGAGGTGACTAGGTTTTTCAGGAAGGTGGTGTGTTCTGCTCCATTTGGGACAAGACCTCATCAGTCTCTGCCATTAGCTTCACAAAAGCACCAAAAAGGTCAGAGCAAACAGGTTGCAGTGCAGCCGGGCTGATTTCAGCTCAACCTGCCTGAGTTTGAATGAAGTTTTGATCAGGGTTTTCTGGTGCCTGAGCAACGACTTCCTTTGCTGATCCCTTACAGTAGTTCCAACCAAGACCCGGCAAGGTTGCTGGCTGGGCTTGCACCAGGATGCACCTTTACTCCGGGTCTGCCTTGTGGAAGTCTATACCGTCGGGTTTGGGAGGAAGGTGGAAGCTGGGCAGCATTTGAGCAGAGGTGGCTTCCCCTAGGGGCCGGGGGAAAGCTTTGCTCATTGCGTGTGTCTGAAAGGCCACGAAAGACCCCTTGGTCTCATTTAAACTTGTCATTTTATCGAGGAGGAAACTGCGATACAGTAAGGATAAAATGCTCAGATTAGTGACTGATTCCAGAGCTTCCATTGACCCTATTTCTCTCATTAGCTCGTTTTTTTTTTTTTTTTTTTTTTCTTATTCCCTTAGCGTCCTCACTCTTCGTGCAGTCAGGGAGCTCGAGTGCACCGTTCTAAGGCCAGCTCAGCAAGATTCGTAAATTTTTCTAGCAGCCTTACTCCTCAAGACAGCTCCGGTCGGGCGAGGGTGCAAAGCAGTCGGATCCCCTAAACCGGGAGGCGGCTGCAGAAGAGGAACCCTAAGGCGTGAAGCAGGGGAAGGGGGCGGGGCACCCCAGGGCAGCCTCAAGTTTGCAGGGAGGCGGGGCAGCTCCGGAGAGCCTCTCCCGCGGAGCCCGGCGCGGCCGGGCAGTTACACCGCGCGGGGAGGTGGACGCGGGGGGCGAGCGAGCGTGGGGCGGGAGGTGGCGCCTTTGTGCCCCGTTTGCCCTCGGGGGCTTGGAGAGAGTCCTGCAGAAGCGCACGCTGCACCTGCCCAGGGCAGACCCAGCTAACGCCCAGCGGACTCCTTCCAGACGCCGCGCGCGGGGAGCGTCTCCGCAGAGCCCGGACTCGCGGCGGGCGGGGGGCCCTCCCCGGAGAGTCGTACGTGACCCCCGTGCTGCGCAGCCGCGCCCAGCGGCGCCGGGGCCCGCGCGCGCACGCGCCTGACGCCCCACCCCGCCCGCGAGGAGCGCGCGGGGCCTCCGCCCCACCCCCCGCACGCGCAGTCCCTCCCGCGCCGCCGCCGCCGTTCCCCGCCCCCTCGCCCCTGGGGCTGCCCTCGTCGCTGCCTGACCCGAAGTCGGGCAGTTTCTGCCTTTCCGGCCCCCGCCGACGGCGACCAGCAGCCCACCCCGGGGGCAGACGGCGGCCTCCGGTCCTCGCGGGCATCCTGGAGCAGGTCGGGGTGGGCGGCGGGAGGCGTTGCGGGGGCCGGCGCGGCGGACAGCCGCGGGGGCCTCGGCGGGGTCCTGGCGGGGGGGGGGACAGGGTTGCGGCGGGCGGAACGGTGTCTCCTTCACTTCGCCCTCCAGCCGGGGTAGCTGCAGCCCGACCCTGAGCGAGCCCCGCAGCCCGAGCTGCGAGCGGAGCGGCGGTAGCGGCCCCTCTCCGGAGACCACCAGGTACGCCGCGCCCGCGTCCCTGGGGCCCCTCGGCCCCGGCGGCCCACAGGACGCCTGAGCCCGACTCGGGGTCGGCCCTGGCTCCCCAAGATGGCCGCGCTGCCCGGCGGCTGCTCGCCTCTGTGTCGGGGACCCCCCCGCCCCCCGCCTTCTGGCCCCTTGACCCGCGCTGACCGCACTTCTTGTCCCTCCCGTAGATCACCCCTTCCTGTGGCCTCGCCATGGCGACCTACGGGCAGAGCTGCGCGCGGCGTGAGTAGAGCCGAGGTCGCTACGGGATGGGGCGGGGTTGGCTGGGGGCGTCGAAGCCGGTCGACCGGAAAACCGCGACTCCTTTCCCCGAATCTCTCCCAAGGACGGGAACGTTCGCCCCTTGCAGTAGCTGCTCTACTCTGTGACCCCCTCCCACCCCACCCCTCGCAACTGGCCCTGCGGCGGAGGGGCTGCGCGGCGGGATTCCGGATGGAGGGCCGAGGCCGGGGGGACTTGGTCTCGGGCGCGTTCACCTTTAGTGTCTCGGACGTGCCTTTGAGAACCCAGAAGCAGACAGTTCTTCAGTGTGGGAGTCGGCTTTTGGGAGGATTGGGTCGCTTTTCTAGAGGAAGTAGTAACCCCCTTGTGAGAGCGCAAGGTCATTCTGTGTGCTCCCGTGGGCGTGGACGCGCGCTGTAGAATGAATGGGCCGGCGTGACCCGGCCAGGCTGCTTGCCCTGAGGCCGCGCAGCATTGGCGGAGGTCTTGAGAGTCCTATTAATATGCCTCAAGTGCCACCTGATATTGAGTTGATGTAGACGCTTGAGCGAAACCTACATGATCGTGTCCCCCCCCCCCCCCCCCGGGACTCCCCCGGGAGTCCCAACATTGTAAATCACCAACGCGTTCTTTAGCTTTCTCTTCCCGCCCCAGAATGTTGGCTTAAGAAGAACTCCTTGAGGATACCAAGAGATTCTTTTAGGGGGGAGAAGGCTTTGTCTTAGGTTTCGGGTTTTATGTCGTCTGGTTACATCAGACCATTCCAGTGAATTCTGCAGATCTGTCCGTGTGTGTAGATGTACTTACGTGCATATGTGTCTGATCCTTTGTACTGGTTGGGTCCTAAGAGGTGAGGCTGCCGGTACTGTTTAAACCTAGGAATAGGAAGTCTGCTGCTTGGGCTTTGGAAGGAATCTCCGGGATTTGTATAGCCACTGGGGGGGGTGGTGGTGGGGGGGGTTGACCATTTTGGCAGTGTGTCTTTATTGGTGATAATCTCACAGATCATTAAAGTATAGTTTTTCTGGAGCTCCTGGTAGTATCAAAAACGCCTCCCACAAGTTGGACTGCCTGAATTTAAAGGTGGTAGTGGGTCATAATCTAGTTCCTGGACTAGAAAGTGGGAGAACAGGAACGTTAACCCTGGAATGTTTCTTCCCACCAGCAATGTGTGTTCCTCCATCCTATGCTGACCTTGGCAAAGCTGCCAGAGATATTTTCAACAAAGGATTTGGTAAGAACTTTTTTTTTTTTCCCAGATCAGAAGTGAAAGTGTGTTTGGACTGCTTAGGGAAATTAATAGTTTTTTTCACGTTGTAAATATATATATATATATATATATATTTAAAGATTTTATTTATTTATTCATGAGAGACACAGAGACAGAGACACACACAGAGGGAGAAGCAGGCTCCACACAGGGAGCCCCATGTGGGACTCGATCCCAGGACCATGCCCTGGGCAGAAGGCAGGCGCTAAACCTCTGAGCCACCCAGGATCCCCACATTGTAAATATCGTGCTGTATTAGTTTACATTTATGAGATAACATTTTATTTTATTTATTTTCATGAGATAACATTTTAGATGAGGTTTTTGTTAAGACAGTACAGGAATAATCCACATCTCCCTCTACTCCAGTTTCCTCTCCAGGTTTTTCAAACTGTACCTTAAGGATTTTACCTGTAAGAAAAAAACTGTGCTTTTATTTCCTTCAGATATAATTGGTTGACTGCAATTATATTACTGTTTTGCTTTTGTGGTGATTCCCAGTGGGTTATGAGTTTTTCCAAATGAATTTGGGTTTTCTTCTTAAAGATTTTATTCCACATACCACCCCTTCTACTTTAGATTATTTTTCTTGTTATTTAGACTATTAATCCCAAAGGAAGATAACCTTTTTGGGATAATTATTTTAAAAGCCTTTATTAAAGGGACACCTGGGTGGCTCAGTCAGTTAAGTGTCTGCACTGGGCTTAGGTCATGATCCCAGGTTCCTGGAATCAAACCCCACAACGGGCTCCCTGCTTGGGGAGGAGCCTGCTTCTCCCTCTCTGCCATACCCCTCCTGCCTGTGCTCTCTTGCTGTTGCTTTTAAATATAAGGGAAGGGAGAAGAAATGTGTGGGAAATATCAGAAAGGGAGACAGAACATAAAGACTCCTAACTCTGGGAAACGAACTAGGGGTGGTGGAAGGGGAGGAGGGCGGGTGGGTGGGGGTGAATGGGTGACGGGCACTGAGGGGGGCACTTGATGGGATGAACACTGGGTGTTATTCTGTATGTTGGTAAATTGAACACCAATAAAAAATAAATTTATTATAAAAATTTTTTAAAGCTGCAAAAAATACATAAAATCTTAAAAAAAATTAAATGTCTGTGATAAAATAAACTATTGAATATTCTGAGATTTAAGGTGAGTTGATTTTCTGATCTGGCAAATTTTTTGTGCCACATACTCCAAAATAGGCAGAGCTGTGTAGAGTTGTTCGGTGCTGTGTATGTTAGTTTACATAGAATAATTAAAATTTTTTTGTATTTAAATATGTTGTATCAACCCACATTTTTATGCCCCTCTGAATATATGAAGTCTTTTTTTTTAATGTGTAGTCAGCTATTGGTATGCATCTTTTATACGAAAGAATAATTTTGTTACCTTTTGCTCTCTACTTGAAGGTTTTGGGCTGGTGAAACTGGATGTGAAAACAAAGTCATGCAGTGGTGTGGTGAGTGTTAGCTATCTAATAAATCCTGATGAGTCTTTATATAATTTTTAACCCATAAAATAGTCACCACTGAAAGATGTCTGCCCATTTTACCTTGAAGAAGAGGCAGAAGTTAATTTTGTCTTAAGAGATTTGCATGAAATTTGATTTACTAGGACTTTTCATTATGATTTTGATTTTTAGGTGTTTTTTTTTTTTTTTTTTGCCATATTACCGTAAATGAAGAAGAAGAAGAGGCAGAAGTTAATTTTGTCTTAAGAGATTTGCATGAAATTTGATTTACTAGGACTTTTCATTATGATTTTGATTTTTAGGTGTTTTTTTTTTTTTTTTTTTTTTTCCATATTACCGTAAATGCTCAAGGAACAAGACTGGTTATTTGGGACTGTTTACTTAGTAAGATTACAGGCTTGGAGTCCGGGATCCTGTTATATTTTTTTGTAATCCTTTTTTGTTTTGTTTTGTTTTTTTTAGTGAATCCTTACTTTTTATGCCTGTTAAAAGCATAATGAATCTGGGCATAAAAATAACTCTTTAATTTGAGTGTACTAATTATCATAAAGGGCATAATCTAGCAGCCTTCTCTGAAAGTTCTGTGTGAATTTTGTGAATTTAAGAGTCCTGATTTGAATATTTTTAAAGATGTTAATATTTTAGTTTTTGAATGTCTTGATTCTGCCTTAACTCTCGAAGAAGGTAAGATAAATTTAATTTTGTGGCATTTTTTTTTTTCCTTCCTCAAAAATTTTTTGTATTGATTCTGTTTTGGGTATGAGAATAGTGTGTGAATATTGAATATTGCAGGTTATTTTGATTAATTCATGCTGTAATTGTTAGCTCCCTCAATGCATGTAACTGATATTTATTAAAATTATTAATGTTTCTTAATACCCGAAGTTGGATTTCTGGGGTTTTATATTGATCGTATCTGTCATTTGGCTTCTTTGGTCTGGAAGGAAGCCTGTATTCACCGTGGTTGAGTGACTTAATTGCTCAAGGTACAGAGCAATGACTTTGTTTTTTGTGTTACCACTCTTAACCTCTTGAGGTCTCTTATAAACACTTGGTGTGCACTAGTTGAGACACAAAGGCCTTCCCAAAAAAAGGGAACACTCAGGCCTTAAGTTTAGAAAGCTTATTACTTGCTGGTTGGGGAGACAAAATTTTAAACTAGGGAACACAGAAAAGTATATCTGGTATGAAATTGGTTAATCAAAATCTTTGTTGGAGAGAAAAGGCTTTTTGTGGACAGGGTTAAGAAGGGTTTATGGAATTAAGTTTGAGATCATGGGGCACCTGGGTGGCTCCGTGGTTGAACATCTGCCTTTGGCTCAGGTCATGATCCCAGGGACCCTGAGATGAAGTCCCGCGCCAGACTCCCCACAGGGAGCCTGCTTCCCCCTCTGCCTGTGTCTCTGCCTCTCTCTCTGTCTCTCATGAATAAATAAATAAAAATCTTTAAAAAGTAAGAAGATTAAAAAAAAAAGTTTGAGATCATGGAGGATATATATGAGCTGGATTCCATATGTTTCTATTTAATGTATATCAACATGGTACAGATCTTGTAGGATGTATCTGGCCCACAGTCCCATTAAGAGCCAGTTCTGTTTTCTCACCTAAACTGCAAAGATGTCCAGTTCATTCCAGAATGTAGAAGCCTAAGTATTTGGTGATGGAGTGAAGGATGTGATATTGGCCAGTGGTGTCATTGGCCCAAGTCTGGTCCCACTGTGTGATCTTGATTTTGTGTCTTGAGGATTCCTTGGGTGTATATAGACTGGCTCATAATCTATACGCTGACGGATGGCAGGGAGTGATGTTTCAAGAGTCATTAATCATTGTCACTCAGGATTAAAAGGAGCTACTTCTATACAGTCCCCATTCCACATATCTGCTAGAAGAACATGCTCCATATATATATTAATAATGCTTTTCTTTGTATAGAGCACAGGAAAACGTACAAAGTTTTTACAGTGCCAGACCAGTTTAATCTTCCAGGGGTAGATTTTGTTATTACAATTGAGGAAACAGACCCAGAAAAGTTAAGCATCTTTCCTCAGTGTTATTCATTTAGTAAATGGCTGCCAGAACTGGATGCCAGGACTCCTCTAATTTTATATCTAGCGGTTTTTTTTTCTAACATAATCCAGTGTTTTTTAATATGGGCATTGAATGCCAAGCTTTGACTTGAAATTCCTATCAAAGTGTTTTATTTCAGGAGATTGAATCTGTCTCACTGCAGAGCCATAGTTATACGAATGTTCTGTTTTCTTTTCTTTTCTTTTCTTTTTTTTTTCCGAATGTTCTGTTTTCTAAGTGAAGGATTATTGGCCTTTTCTCATATTGATGTGGTTTTTGATATTCTCTCCCTGTTGGCAGGCATCACAATTTCAGGTTGAGTTCTCTTCTTCATTAGTTTGGATCACCTGTCTTTAGATTTGGCTTTTCATAGGCCAAAGTATGTAAGACAAACTGTGAATCAGAATGCTCAGAGGGTATTTTATTATTTTATCTTGGAAGTTTGCCTGTCTACTGAGCTCTGAAAGATTATTAGATTTCTGGGTGTCTGTAGCAGATTTTAAATTTCAATAAGCCCTCCATAGTGTGCCTTCCTTTTCACATGGTGTGCAATTAGGGATTTGCAAGTTACTTGTATTTGCTACAAACATAAGATTATATAATGCACTTCAAATTGATATCTGTGTTAGATTTTTTCTACTGATGTTATCTGTTGTACTTAATATAGTTTATATTTTATGCATAATAAAAACCAGTTGTAGATTAAATCTCCTATTATTCCCTTTCCCTCCTTTCTTTTTAAATAAAATCTGGTGAGGACTCTTTAAGAAAAACAGAATATTGGGGTTACCGAAGATTTTAAATATTATGGCATAAATTCCAATGGTGGGGTGCTTTCCCTTTTAAGAAATTTCAGGAAACATTTCCTAATAGTGTTGTCAGTTATTATGAATACTTATTTTGGTATGGGGTCTGTGATTAACCATACTGATGACCTTTATAGTGTTTCATTTACTATTAGGCAGATTGGATACAGTGCCCAAACATTCATCCTTCCCACCTTCCACCTCCCACCACCAATTTTTGAATTCCAAATAAAATTACCTTAGCAGAAGTTTCCTTAAAAGCTGTAAGGTTTTTTCACCTGAGAATTAGATACAGTTTAACTTGTCATTCATTGGTTGGAAATGTAAGTAAGTGTACAGTAAGGCAGCAGTTAGTAACTGACAGGTTAATTTGTTGTTCTTGTATATACAGTAGCAGAGTTAGAGGTATTTGGGAAACTAGAAAAAAGGATTAGTGAAATTACTGTGAATCAGTGTTTTTTTTGTTTAAGTTGGCAGTGATTCTTCTCGGCTTACAAGAAAGTTCATGAAATCATTTATTGTCTTATTAGGAATTCTCAACGTCTGGTTCATCTAATACAGACACTGGTAAAGTTACTGGAACCTTGGAGACCAAATATAAATGGTGTGAGTATGGTCTGACTTTCACAGAAAAGTGGAACACCGATAACACTCTGGGAACAGAAATCGCAATTGAAGACCAGGTAACGTTTTGAACATGGGTTTTGTATTATTTTATTTTTTATTTCAAAAAGGAGATATAGCTGAAAGATTATTTTTCTTTCAAAATAGATCTGTCAAGGTTTGAAACTGACATTTGATACCACCTTTTCACCAAACACGGGGTAAGCATGGACAGATGTTTTTATTTGCTTTAAATTTCATTTTTAAGTAATCTCTACACCCAATATGGGGCTCAAACTCCCGTCCCTGATATCAAGAGTCGCATGCTCTACCAACTGAGCCAGCCACGTGCTCCTTTATCTGCTTTAAATTTAAAAGCATTTCTCTCCTCTTTCTTTAGGGAAAAGATGCATGCACATTTAATGTTTGATAGGTTTCTTAACTGTCCTGTGTGGTGGTGAATTTCTGTTTCTGCCTTTGGAGTATGATGACTACTATGATTGCTATTGTTGGCTTCCCTTCAAATATTTGCCTCTTTTCATTGTCTCACTAATTTGGATAATTAACATGTTTCTAATAGTCTTACAGAAGCAATCTTTTCATGGTGATAGAAGCCCAGTAACTCCAAGTGCCCTTGTTTTTCAGCTCATTGAGCTATATTTCCTTTACCTCTTACTATTATCCTGCTACTACTTTTATTCCCCAGTTAACACTGCAGTTCATAAATGTGCCCTTTGTGCAGAAGTTATGTATGTAAGTCTTTCTCACCGGCATCAATTTTAAGTTAGTTTGTTCTTTTTCCAGAAAGAAAAGTGGTAAAATCAAGTCTTCTTACAAGAGGGAGTGTATAAACCTTGGTTGTGATGTTGACTTTGATTTTGCTGGACCTGCAATCCATGGTTCAGCCGTCTTTGGTTATGAGGGCTGGCTTGCTGGCTACCAGATGACTTTTGATAGTGCCAAATCAAAGCTGACAAGAAATAACTTTGCAGTGGGCTACAGGACTGGGGACTTCCAACTACACACTAATGTGTGAGTATTTCTTCTGTGGGATATTGTGATGCAGCACTTGGGGATGTTTCTGATATCACCTGTTATCTCTTACGAATCTAGGTACAATCTAAAGGATTTCTCTTAACACAAAACATCACCATCCTTGGGCATTTCTGGGCACACCTAAAAGTGTACAGTAAAAAATGTTAGTCTGACTTTTGGTGCTGAGAGAGTAAATGTTTATTTTATATGAGGCTTGATGTGCTCCGGATTTTTAGAAAACATTATGATGTTGCCAAATTACCAGTGTGTTCATTTTACTTAATTGTGATATGTAAAGTGCCGAGTTGGTGGAATTGCCTAAAATGTATGGTGTTTTTACCTAACCCAGATTAAATGTATATATGAAAAGGACTTAAGAATTTTTTTCCTTTGTAAAATAAAGGATTGGTAAATAACAGTATAAAGAAGAAAACCAAAATTTCTCATAATCCCACCACCTAGATATATATATAATCTTTTGTTGTTAATGTTTGGGAGTTTCATCTTTGTATATGTATGTATGTGTAAATACATATCAGAAAGACTGGTTTACAATCTTTTCCTTCCTATCTTAATACATTTTAATAATTTTACTACAGTATTATGTATTCTGCAACATGAATGTAGTGGCTATGTGGTAATTCTGCTGGATGGATCACGATTTACGTGACCTCTTGTTTTTGGGCATAGGTTGGGGATTAAGACTTTCTGGTTTTCAGTGGAGTCCTACAGACCGGTGTGAGCAGTGCCTTTTATTTAACTATAATGTTATAATATCAATCTAGTGCCATAGATGTTACCTTGTCTATTCTAGATTCACTAATTTAAAGTATCTTACAGCAATGACGGGACAGAATTTGGAGGATCAATTTATCAGAAAGTATGTGAAGATCTTGACACTTCAGTAAACCTTGCTTGGACATCAGGTACCAACTGCACTCGCTTTGGCATTGCAGCCAAATATCAGTTGGATCCCACTGCTTCCATTTCTGTGAGTACTACTGTGGGCTTAGATTGGGGTCTTTGGTTGTGGGAATTCATCTTTGGGTATATTGAATTGTGTTGAAAATTTGAATTGTGGTTCATACGACCTCTAGTTTACTCATAGACTGGGATTAGAATTTGTAATGATGCATGCATTTTATGTAGAAGTTTGATACCAGGTCGTAGGAGCTTGCTTAACCTCAGAAACTGCTCAATTAGTGTACATAATAACCCTGAGCTCCAAGCCTATCTAAGCCCAGGGAAGCCACTGTTTTGGGCCCCAGGTCAGGAGTAATAGTATTTTAGTTGTTACTTTGTCTTTCTACATGGAATAATAGTACATTGTTACTTTGACTTTGCCTTTAGGGTTTACAAAATATCTTTTAGATTTGGTTTTCGCAGTCCATGGTACAAATGTCATTTTGCAGGTAGAGATACCGAAGCTTGGAAGAAAAAGGACTTATTTAGATCATTGCTAGGGAAAGAGAGTGGAAAGAAGGGGTAGAGCCAGGATTGGACTTGTTGCATGTCTTTTTGATTTCCCGCCTGTCTAGGGTGACCAGCTAGCGCATCCTGCTTTGCCTGGGACTATTCCAGCCTTAGCATTAAAAGTCCTGCACCTAAAGGACCACCTCCTGCCTATCTTGGGTTCATTGGGGTGGATGGCCACCCAAGTCCTGTATTTAGGCTTTTTGCTATTTCTTTCTTTAGTCATAGTGAGTTTGGGGCGGGGGTAGGAGGGAGTGCAGTGTACTGAGAGTATAGAGGTGCTGGCTCTAGTTTCAGGCAGGTCAGCAGCTGTTCCTCTGTGTCAGTTGCTTACAGGTCAAGCACTGCCTGTACTGTATGTACTGGGAATGAAAGAAAGCTAAACCTTCCATGAGTTATTTCTGTTACATAAAGTGATCTTCACTCCTGAGAATCATGTTTTGATAATTTGGGCGGTGAAGCTTTAGCTCCATTTTTATTTTATGTTAGCAGTTGTAATCAGAGCATGAGAAACACCCAGAATGCTTTTCCCATTGGCAAGGCAATGATTCATTTATTTTTCCCTTCTCTTAATTGCACTGTAACAGTGAAAGCCTTAGGATTCATACAGTATACCGTTCTCTGCTAGCTACATTGCCTTTCTCTTCAAATATATGTCTAAGGCAGCATTACACATTTAATGCCAGGCAATGTAGTATTCTCATGGTCTAAAAAGGGAAGGCAACTTTGGATCTGTGTGTCATTGAGTGACTTCTGGGGATTAGTTTGGAAAAAACATACCTAGCATTTCCCACCTAAGTGGTGCTGCTGTGCCCCAATCAAGCATCAATACTTGGTGAAGTATTTCTTAGTGTCCCACCACAATTTCATGGTTTACTTCTGTTCTAAAATGGGAGAAACTTGTATCCAATTGTCCGAGGCTCTTAATTTGTTGGGCACAAAGTGGTCACTAGTGAGTGAAGACATCAAATAATTTCCAAATTGTGTTTCCATCCCAGAGGCTGTTTGTCACCTTTTTACTTCTATACTACTGTATTGTGTTCTGCTGACAGTTTGACTTGGAGAAGTTTAATGGATAGGAATTAAGTGGCACCTGGCTTTTGTTTAGCTTAATGGTAGTGTTAAATTTTATTTCACATGAATAAAAACGGAACACTGCATAATTCCATGATGATAGGGAAACCTGCAGGAGCTTTCTCTCTCCAGTCAAAAGATTTTTTTTACAGCTAATTTTGCATTTTATTTTAGGCAAAAGTCAACAACTCTAGTTTAATTGGAGTGGGCTACACTCAGACTCTGAGGCCTGGTAAGTATTCTTGATAAATGGGATTGGGGTTTTAAAAAATATTTTTCACTTCTCAGCTTCTTACTTTGTAAACTCGTCAAAGAACACGCTTACCTTTTGCCACAATTTTTTTTTTAATTCCTTTTTTTCTTTTCTTTTACTGGGCTGTTTGAAAGGTGTGGCTATCCTGATACTTCCCTAAATGCTTCAGCATGCGTCTACTCAATTAAAAATGTTCTGATCTCCTGCATATCCATAATACCTAAGTTAATAGTGACTCCATATTATTTACTATTCATTCTGTAGTCTCTTTCCTCACTTGTACCTGAAATTCCTTGTAGTAATCTTTATTTCTGTAATCAAGGTTCACACATTGCTTTCATTGTTTGGTTTCTATAGTCTTATTTACTTTAAAGTAGTATTTTGAACCTAGCTGTATTTTTTAGAGTAGAACTTATCAGACTTCAGCATGCATGAATTACCTGGGGACTCTTGATAAAATGCACATTGATCCCATAGATCTGGGTGAAGAGTTCTAACAAGCTCTTAGGTGATGCCAACATCATAGGTTCTTTTTTTTTTTTTTTAAGATTTTATTTATTCATTCATGAGAGTCACAGAGAGAAGAGGCAGAGAGAGGGAGAAGCAGCAGGCTCCATTGCAGGGAGCCTGATGTGTGGGACTCCATCCCCAGTCTCCAGGATCACACCTTGGGCTGAAGGCGGTGTTAAACTGCTAAGCCACCCGGGCTGCCCCTAAGTAGGAAGTTCTAAAGCCCTTGCAACTTTTCTCCCCTTCAAATAGGGATTTTCCCCCAGACTTATATTTTGACCTTTTGAAACTTAAACAAAAGATTGGTATGAACATTCGCTAATTAACATCTACCACATTTGTTTTCCCTCTTCGTTTCTGCGTATATAATCCCTTTTTTCTGCATTCCTTTAATTATTTAAATACATGTTTTTGCAGACATACAGACACCTTAGCCCTAACATGCATATCCTGAGAGGAAGACATTTTTTTAGTGGTATTGGAAGACAGTACCACTGTTGCAAGTTAAGGAGATTACCATTAGTTGAGCAATACATTATATGCAATCTATATCCTACTTGTCTCTTTATTGTAGATCCTGGTCCAATTATGATCATCCATTAGGGTCTGATAGTCTGGATAGTGTATTGAATGTTACTGTATTTTCTAGAGTACTTTGGGCTTTATTAATAACATTTTTAATGCTCTGTTACTTGATCCCTTAACCTAGGATGAGGCCACCTGAATTCTCTCTGGTATCTCTGGTACTCCCAAGTGCCCTCTGGTGGCTGGCACTAGTAGGTCATCTAATGGGTTGAGAAGGGACAGGCAGGCTCTGAGGTGATTATTGAAGACCACAGACTCTTGAAGTGTTTCAAGCAAATCATGGTTGCCTGCTTTTGTTTACAGGTGTCAAGCTTACACTGTCTGCCCTGGTAGATGGGAAGAGCATTAATGCTGGAGGCCACAAACTTGGGCTTGCCCTGGAGTTGGAGGCTTAATCCAGCTGAAAGAAACCTCTGGGAATGGTTATCAGAAGATTTGGCCTTAATATATTTCCAGTGTGACCAGCAGGCTTCCCCTCCTCCCTCCCCCAAGAAGGTGATCAAAACAAAGGATGATCTGAACAAGAGCTGTATTTTAAATATTTAGACAGTTACTTGTTAGCTGGTTTCTAGTTAAATTGGTTATCTATCTAGTTACCAATACTGCAGTCGTGCAGTCACCTATACATTATTTAAATGTATTTAACTGTTAAATGCGCTACCCACCAATAATGAAATAGACCTTTATGAAAACTGTGCAATTGTGTGCATGTTTGTTTTTATGTTCCTATTAACATTGAAGATTGCCATTGAACCAGAAGGATCAGTGGAAGTTTTAAGATGAGGTTAAAAAATTTCTGTTAAATTCGGCCATCACTAGAATTACTTTTGGTATCCCCAGACATTACAGATTATGAATAAAAACAAGTATACATAATTAATGACTCCAAGTATTTGCAGAGTTTAAACATTTGCCAGGGTCAAATCTCCCTTGTATCTAGCTAGTACATTATTTTTCTGGTGAGCATTTTGCTTTTTACCTAAATCTGTGCCATAAAGACCTCTGTCCCTAAAGTAACTCCATGAGCTTTTTGGACTACAGTAAAAATAAGAGGATATATGCCTTTATATCTTCAGTTTGTAAGTTTGTCCAGAATTTCCATTGGACCATTGTTGACCCCCCCAGGAGGGGTTGGAGAGGAAGTGATGAAGAAAGGAATATGAAGGGATGGTGCTGAAGGATGTATACACACACCATATCCCTGTGAGCTATTGCTGAAGGAAGCGAACTAGGCCATAGGTGGGATGGGACCAGGTGTAGGCAAGTGGAGTGAGGTGTCAGTGAGAGATAATTAGGCAGACACTGAAAGGGTTGGGTCTAAGTGTGTGACCAGAAGCAGTGCCTTCAGGCTTTGTGGCGACTGGCCTTCATCCGCACTTGGGCTGAATGATAGATGATTCTAGTTTGAAAAGTAGGAGAGCAAATGTTTTTGATGGGAGAAGATAGTTTGAAAAACATGATCAGAGGTTAGGAAAGGGAGAGATTTTGTTCAACACATTTATACTCTTAGGCCTGAGGTATCATTCGAAGCCTGAGAGAAACAGGAAAGTGTAGTACTTTGATACTTTGAGACTCACTACCCCCCAAAAATGATACATACTGAAAATTTCCAGGTCAGAAAGAATCTGATGAGAGGTTAGAAACCCAAGCAAGCTTTCCACACTGGAGATCTATTGCTAGGTCAAACAGGTGTGAAAGCATATCTGCTTCTGGCATACACGAGAGGTGTGAAATAGACTTGGCGGACAACTCTGAAACTGCTTGGTGGGGAGGAACTGGTCAGAGGCCTGGTGACTCCTGAAGCCCACTGGATGACCTGCTGCCCCAGAGCCAACAGGTGGCCTTCCCTCAACTGTGGCTGGAGTTTCCCTGGTCCAGTACTCGGGACTGGGATGGGACATGAGTTACCAGTTTGTCAAAGGCATATTTACAGTAAACTGGACGGATTTACCCAGGTGCATCCTAATCTGTTTGAATGTGCAGGAGAGAGGGTTGGTTCACACACCAGGTCCCCGAGGGTTGCATGAAATGCAAGGTACCTCCCAGGAGGTGTAGGACCATGGAAGTTGCCAACTGTGGGCCCCCGTGGCTCCTGTTTCCTTGTTTCTAATAGTCTCCTATAGAACCAAACCTGTCCTATTGTATTCTGGGCTGATGCCGTTTCTGCCTGAGGCAGTTAGCGGAAAGAACACGGAATATTTGCATTTGGTCTTTAGATCTTCCTGTGGGATTGGGATTAGGGAGGTCTAAGAGATGTGAAGCACCTGGCTCCTCCTCCTCTGCTCCTATGTGTTGGTGTGGGAGAGCCTACCTTTATATTCACCTTTCTCTGGGGGAACTTCTTAAGAACTACATACTGATGGCCTCCTTCCCAAAGGGCTGTCTGCTTCACACTTTTCTGGCCAGTGATCCCTCCCAGTCCCTCACCTTCCTCCAGGACTTCAGGGGGAGGATGGAATAATAGGCTCCAACCTTGAGCTCCTCAGGTCTAAGTCAAGTGGCCTGGTTCTCAGAGGTGATGTGTACTGAGCAGAGAGCGCCTCCAGTGCAGAGGTGAGGTCGAGCTGACAGTTCTGTGAAACACGGGCAAACAGAACTGGCATGACCTGTGCCTACGCTGTGGCAAGCCTGGTTTGCCGCAAGGCCTGTTTCCTGTTTTCAGACCTCAGATACGGTCCCCCAGCCAGTCCCAGCTGTACCAAACAGGAGCTTCCTTGCCCCTCCTGGGAAGCAAAGCAGGAAGGAGACCAAGGGGGGTGGCGGGCTCCACCCAGCTCCCACCGAGTGGAGGCCAACCTGAGGAGCTGGGGCCCTGTATGTGGCCGCTCAGCTGGAGGCTCCTACTCAGGCCATAGACCTGGTGCCAGGTGGCCCTCAGGACTGTGCCAGGGAGGGGATGACGTCTGTGACTTCAGGCCCCCTTCTGCTGGAGAGGCTGTCAGTGCTGGGCCTTCCCTCCCTACCGCACTCTAGCGCCACATAAGGAGGCTCAGAAGCTCGTGTCCCAGGCCCCCACTTTATTGTCAAATTTAAAACTCAGTTGAGGTCTGGGGTTCCCGGGTCCCCTTGAGGCCACTCTCTAGATCTTGAAGGCTAAGGTGAGGCCGTCGCCCAGAGGCAGGAGGCTGATGTGAACCCTGGCGTCCCGCAGGATGCGCTCGTTCAGGTTTTGCACACACCGGGCTTGGACGTCCCGCGGTTGAGGCTGTAACACCTCCCCGCGCCACAGGACCTGCGGAGGGGCGGGGGCGTCAAGGCCGAGGGAGCAGGTGGCTAAGCCAGAGGCGGGGCTAGAGCTGAGACCGCGGGCCCCCGCGGGGAAGCCGGGGGTGGGGGGTGCGGGGGAGCGGCCTCGGCGCGTGCCCTGGGCGGGGCTCCGCAGCCGGGGGCGGGGGCGGGGGCGGGGCCGCCCTTACGCTGAGCACGGCCAGGACGCCTCCGGAGCGCAGCAGCTGCAGGCAGCGCTCGTAGTAGGCGGCGCAGTTCTCCTTGTCGGCGTCCACCACGGCCACGTCGAAGGTGCCGGCCTCGCCCGCGGCCAGGAGCTCGTCTGGCGGGGGGCGGGGGCGCAGGTGCGGCTGAGTCCGCCGCCCGGGCCCGCAGGCAGGCCCGCCGCTGCCCCACGCCCGCCCGGCGGCCCCACGGAGCAGAGGTGCCCAGGCCCCGGGCGCCGCGATGCTCACCCAGGGTCTCCAGGGCAGGCTTCAGCCGCAGCTCGATCTTGTGCTCCTCCTCGGCCTGCGGAAGGGGCGGGGTCAGCCCGGCGGCCCTTCCCCGGGGGCGGGAGTGGCCGGGCGCCGCGGGCCGAGGGCGCCTCACCTGCCTCCACAGCGGCCGCCCCAGCTCCGGGGGCCCCGGGTTCACCTCGCAGGTCACCACGCGCCCGGCCGGGGGCAGCGCCAAGGCCAGCGCAAGGGCGGAGTAGCCTGTGAACGTGCCTGGCGGGGCCGCGGAGGGCTCAGGCCCGGGGCGGGGACCCCCCGGCCACCTGCCCCCGCCCGGGTGTCCGGCCGTGCGCCCTACCCAGGTCCAGCGCCTTCTTGGCCTTGATGAGCCGCGCCAGGTTGGCCAGCAGCTGCGCCTGCTCACAGGTCATCATGGAGTCTCCCTGCGGCTGCTCCAGGGTCAGCTGTGTCGCGGTGGTCGGGGACAGGGTCGCGCCGGCGCCGCCCGCCACCCGGCTCCTCCCCGGGCTCGCCACCCCTCCAGGTGCGCGCCGGGGGCGGGGCCTCGGGGCGGGACCTCGGGGACGCCCAGCCCGCCCGGCCCCGCGGCCCCGCCAAGGTCACCCGACCGCGTGCGACCCGCCCCAGCCCCGCTGACCAGCCGCAGGCTCCGCAGCGCCGGGTGCTCCCGCATGGAGCGGCTCAGCAGGTACCGCCACAGGGGGCTGTCTTCGGGGGGCAGCAGGCGCCGCTCCCGCCGGGATCGCCAGGGCGGGCCCCGCCTCCCTGCCGCGGGGGGGGGCTGGGTCAGCGCCTGGGTCCCGAGCTCCAGCCTGGAGCCGCGGGGGGGGGGGGGGCTCGGCTCCCGCACCTGCCCGGCCTGGGGGGGTCCTGCGGGGGCCCCGCGGGGGGCACGGGCCCCGCCCTACTCACCCAGGAGGAGGCCGGCGGCGAAGGCGGCGCCCAGCGCGGCCGAGCCCAGGGCCAGCGCGGCCGGCACGGAGAGCCGGGGCGCGGGCGGGCTCATGGTGCGGCCGCGAGGCAGCGACGCGCGGGCCACCGGGCGGGGGCTCCCGGGCGCGCTCCGGGACCCGCCTGCCCTCCAGGCCCCGCCCCGTCCGGGCGCTGCCGCCGAGCTGCGGTCTCGGGCGCCCCCTGGCGACCGCACAGCCTCCCCGCAGGCCGCGCTCGCGCAGCCCGGGCGCCATCCGGTGGCCGCGCTCGGGACCCGCCGGGGAGCGGCGCCAGCCCGGGCCTGGTGTCGGGCCTTGCCCCGCCCGGCCCGCGGTCGGCCTTCCCGGGCCAGCCCGTGATGGAGGTGACGGGGGCTCGGAGAAGTAGGGGAGGCTTCTTGGGGGACGGGAGCAAAGGCCGTCCGGTTGAAGGAGTGAAGGACCCGGTTTGGGGACAAAACCCGAGGTGGGGCTTGGGAGGTCTTGGGGGTGGGGCTCGGGACGAGGGCCCTAGAACCCTGCCCTGGGAGCTGCTGGGGCCATCATTCTCAGCCTCAGTTTCCTTTGTGTAAAGTGGGAACCGCAGTCTCACCGTAAGTGGCGCCAGACCCCACCGCTGGGCACACAGTAGGTGCTCAGTAAATGGCAGCTGTTGGAGTAGAGACATTTGGGGGAGGAAAGTGGTGGAAGGGGAGGTGAGGTCCGCTGGCGGGGCTGTTGTGCGGGGGAGCGCGGACGGAGCGCCCTCTGTACCGGCCTGGGGTCCCGGGGTCCCCGGGAAGCTGCATCCGGAGGCCACGGCCCAGGCCGGTTGGTGGAGGTTCGGGGAGGCGGAGGCTGAGCCGCGGCGCGGAGCGGAGGAGCCCTGCGGGAGCGGAGGCTGCCGGGAGGAGGCCCGGGCCGGTGGGGTCCCTGGGAGCCCGGGGGGGGGGGGTGTTCTGAGTCAGACCCACGGAGCCCCGGTGGCCTCCCTCTCACCTGGTGGCCCAGTCTGCGTTTCTCTGACCTCTGAGTCTCATTCCCCAGGGTAAGGGCTGAGGCCGCGAGCCTCTCCCAGCGCCGAGCATACAGCAGGTGCTAAATAATTGCTCGCAATAGCGTGTTGGAGCCGCTGAGCCGCCCTCGCAGCAGCCGCAGGTGCCTTCTGGGCAGCGCCCGCTGCATGCAGCGCACCTGCGAGGCTGGGAGAGCATTCCCATCGCCCAGAGGAGGCCACCCGAGCCCAGGGGCGCCCCCTCTCCTGCTGACTCCAGGCTCCAGGGCCCAGCAGGGACCAGATTCCAAGCAGTGCTCTCCTGGCCGCTCGGGGGGCTCCCTCCACCAGCCCCCCCACCCTCAGCTTGGGCTGCAGACCAGCACTTTCTCCCCCAGTGTGGGGGTCTGGATTTGGGCAGGCCCCCAGGTCACACCCGGGCCTCCCTCCCCCAGCCTGGCTTCAGGCGCTGAGCCCTGGAGTGGGGGGGGGGGGCAGGGAGGGGAAGCATGTCACCATATATCCTCGTCAGATTAAAAAACTAATTTGAAAAGATTAATGTATTCCATTCTTGTTACGCTGGCTCTGATACCTCTGGGCCCGCGGCCGCTCAGCCTCCTGATTATTGAATTTTTATGGCCTGGTAATTAATTGCAGATTCCCTGTTTTGTTCTATTTCTTTTTCTCTGACATTTTAATTTCAACAAAAAGCAGTGGTCTCCATGCAGGTTCTCTCTGGAGATCCTAATGGTCTATAAAACAGAATGACTTATAGACGTGGCACCCACTTCAGTTGGCGAGCGATTGTTTGAAACCTTGCTGATCACGCAAAATTTAATTTTTCCACCTCCCTCCCCCGGTTGCTACTCATTTCTTGTCTCTCGCACTGCAGCTCGGCGGTCTCAGCCCACGAGAAGGGAGAAAGCATCGCCTCGGAGCCCTGCAGCGCCTTTTCCAGGGGCCTGAAACCACAGTGGGTTTGGCTTTTCTTCCGAGGGGCCCCTGTGGTGGTGGCCGGGGGGCAGCTGGACCTCCGCTCAGGGCCGCGTGGACGTGGGCAGCTGCCCCCAGGGGCACGAGGGGCTGGGGGGGGAACGTCTCTACCTCGGGCTCTCAGTTGACCTTTTGGTCACGTGTAGGTCAAATGCCCCACTAGGCACCGAGGAACCCTCAGGCTCAGGACCAGAGTGGGTGCCCCTTGGAGCCTCTAGGTCCACACCTGGGAGGGGGAGTGTGTGACCCCTGACCACTAAGTCGCCGAACCAGGCCGCTGGAAACAGCCACCCAGGAAAAACAGGTCTAGAAGAGGCCCCTGAATTTCTTTTCCCTTTTTATTTTTTGAAGTTTTTATTTATTTATTCATGAGACAGACAGAGAGAGAGAGAGAGAGAGAGAGAGGCAGAGACAGGCAGAGGGAGAAGCAGGCTCCATGCAGGGAGCCTGACGTGGGACTCGATCCCAGGACCCCAGGATCACGCCCTGGGCTGAAGGCAGACGCTCAACCGCTGAGCCCCCTAGGCCCCTGAATTTCTATCCCGGGACCCCAACTTCTGCTTCTCCCTCCCGCTAACACCATGCAGGCTGGGCTTCCCCCCCAGCGGCCCCCAGGACTGTGCGGGGTGGGGGCAGAGGAGAAGGGTCACGCAGTCAGGTCAGGCCTAGGGGATTGGTGACAGTCAGCCCGGGTAGCTGACGGGAGGCGGGAGGGGGTAGTGGGGACTGTGGCCCCCCAAAGCTCATGGCCCTGCGGAAGGCACGGCAGCCGCTGGGCTGTACCTGTGCTGCCAGATGGGAAGATGGGTGCGGTGTGGCCAGAGCCTCTGATGGTTCAAGAAAGGTTGAAATCTGGCCCGTAATGTGAAACCTCACGATTTTAAACATTTGGGTTAGACTTTTTTCTCTCTTAGGACCGCGTCAGCCAGACTGAGTACGTCTTGGATCTCTGTGCGATCTGGCCCCAGGGACAGCTGTTTCCTCTGACTGGGAGCCTGGAGCAGGGAGGTTAAGGCACAGAAGTGGCGTCGGTTGGGGCCCGCTGACGTGTCGCCCTGCCCCCCTAGGGATCCTCTTCCTGCCTTTGGGCCCTCCGTCCCCTCCCTCCCACGGTGGGCCCGGCCCCCCAGATGCCGCTGCCTGAGGCACCTTTGACCCCAAATCCAGGTCCTGCCTTCTGTAGGCCTCTCCGTGCGGAAACTCGCGGCCTGCAGTCGGGCGCATCTGGGGGAGGTTCGCCAAGCCCCCCGGAGGGAGGATGGCACCTGCTGACCTACGCCTTCGGGGTGGGGGGCACTGGCCTTGCTCCTCAGGCTCTGGGGGGTGTTTCAGGCCGCCCGATGGACACAGTAGACTGTGAGTTCGGGGCTCCGGGCTCCTCGGATGAGCCGGGGAGGCCGGAGAGCCGCCGCCTGCCTCCTCTGTGCTGAGAGGCTACAGAGCTGCCATTGCCCTGATGACCCAGGTGTGGCTCTCATGGGGTCACCTGTTTCTGACTGGGGGTGGCAGGCAGCCGCTGTCATGGTGACCCCTGGGCGCCGTGGCTTCTGTGGGACACCTGGGCTGATCCTCAGGAGCCTTCGAATGGTGAGGCCTGCACGTGGCCTTCTGTGAAGCCCCTGGGCGCTCTTACCTCTCCGCAGCGGGACGCTGGCCTTCACAGGGGGATCTTCCCTGAAAGAGGACAAACGCGCACACCTCCCAGATGCCCTTGCAAGCAGGGGACCTCACTTCCCACTCGGCCGTGCTGCATGGGGGCGGGGGCAGGGCGAGCAGGCTGCGGGAAGGAGACTGGTGGCCTGGCCAGCAGGTGCTCCCTGGGCGGCTGGGGGGAGGCCCTGCCCAGAGATGGGCCAAGGTGGTGGCTGTGGTTTCACGACCGCAGCCCCACCCGGTTCTCTGGCCCTGGGGGTGTGTGGCTGGCAAGGGCCCACAACTGGGCATCTGCAACAAAGTGGATTCTGTTGTTTGCAACAAAGTGAAACCCGCTGGCGTCACAGAGCAGCTTAGCAGGTCGCGGTGGAGAGTCCTGGTGATGGTCCGCCCGAGCGTGTCTGCCTCCCTCAGCCTTGCCACCGGGAGCCCGACGTTGCTCAGGCGATGTGCCCAACTTTCGAGATGAGCTGTGGTTAGTCTCAGACTGTCAAGACCAGCACAGTCCTTTTTTGAAGACACCCACTTTCTCACCATGGCCTGCGGCGCATTTCTGGCCCAGATGAAGGGATGCCCCTCAGGACTTTTCCCTCCCTTTTCTTGTTTAGCTGCTTCTTACTTTGAACAACAGGGTTGTGTAAAGATGAAATGCTTGGAACCACCGCAGCCCTTTTGTGGTCATGAGGCAAAAATGTTAAGGATTAGAAAACAAAGAGTAAAGAGGGCAAGGGGAAAGATGGGATGTTGGCCCTTGAAGATGTTATCTGGCTGCTGTTTCCTTCGAGACTCCTTGTTACAAGAGAAAATGGAACCCTTTGTATTTAAGCCATGATCAGTTGTATCTTCTTTTATTTAAAACTCAAAAGCAGGGGATCCCCAGGTGGCTCAGCAGTTCAGCGCCTGCCCTTGGCCCAGGGCATCATCCTAGAGTCCCGGGATCAAGTCCCACGTTGGGCTTCTGGCATGGAGCCTACTTCTCCCTCTGCCTGTGTCTCTGCCTCTCTCTCTATGTCTATCATGAATAAATAAATAACATCTTTTTTAAAAAAATAATAAAGTTCAAAAGCATTCCTGACACAGGTGTCCAAATAGCATGGGCTGTACTCCCAGGAGGGCTTTAGAGTTGGTACTGAGATGACCCTGTTGGCTTTTTTATTTTTCAGCCTGGAGCGTCTGACTCCCTGCTGTACTCAAAATTACGCCCTCCAAAAGTGAGGCCTGATTTTCCTCAGGGGTGAGCTTTCTTGCAGGAGGTGCCCCGTCCCATGTGGCAGGCCCAGCCCCTCCCCTCCCAATGGTGAGTACAAATACCAGCCTTGCCCCCTCCAAGCGCCCCCCAGACCTGTGGCATCTCCTCGAGACCTCCCAGTCCCTGGTGAAGTGGGCACGATCACCCACACCCCACAGGTGACTCTTAGGGGAAGTGACTCATCCAAGGTCTCACTGCCTACAACCTGGGGGGCTGCCCACTTCAGGGGGAGTCTCTATGTTGGCCTCAGGGGCAGGGGCACAGTAGCCTCTGGGACAGTGGATGATGATCAGACAGGCTGGGGGGGTTTGTGCAATGACCTGGGGCTGGGGTTGGGGCTGGGGAGGCCCGTGTCTTCCGGGCATAATAGTCAGGTTTCTGCCGCGGGAGTGCTGTGTAACCGTCCCAAGTGTCAGCGGCTTCCAAGAAAACCATCCGCTTTTCTCTCCTGGGTCAGCAGGTCGGCTGCCGTGCTTCTGCTTCAGGTTGTGGGTTGCGAGGCCATCGGCTGCCTGGGGGTGCTGTCGTCAGGTGGACGGCACAGGTGCAAGAGGCCGACCCCACAGGAAGTTTTAGAGCCTCCGGCTGGGTCAGGTCTGCCGATGTCCTAGTGTCCACAGCAAAGTGCTCGGCCAGGCCAGAGCCCGGGGCAGGTGCAGGCCATCTACACCTGTGTGGAGCGGCTCGGTGAGCTCACGTGGCCAAGGGCGTGGGCAGACCCAAGATCAGGATCAGCAGTCCCGGCTGCACACAGGCCCCAAGGGCCCCAGGGTGTCCCCAGGGTCTGTGGGCCAAGGTCGCTGCCTCAGGCCGAGGCTGGATCCCCCACTCTGTTTCTTTGAGGAAGAACATGAGGCTCTGGGGGGGGTGGTCAGAGTGTTTCTTGAGGCAGTAGGCCACCCTCTGCCTCTGCCCACCCTCACTGCTGCTCTGAACCCGGGAAGGACAGACTCCCAGGCCCCGCCTCTCCGTGCTGCCCTGTGCTCGGCAGAAGCCCGTCCTCCGACCCCGGGAAATGCCGCCTGGGGCCCGAGGGTACCTCTCCGTGCTCCTTCACCTCTGGCCCCTGTAGGGGCCCCGGCACATAGTTTGTCCGCCTTTATCAGTGTTTCATTTGTTTGGATGGAGCCAACACTAACCAGTCAGGAAACTTAACAAAGAATTCAGATCTGATTTCTATTTCTTTCGAAGAGGAGGAGGATGTGACAACAGCAGGTGCATTTTGGGGTTGCGGCGGGCTCCTGCGCTCCTGCCCCCGAGGGTTGCGTGCCCTGGCCCTGGTCCCCACCGCTCCCTGCTGCCTCAGACCCAACGCATTTCGCTCGCATTTCGTGCTGGGTCCCGTCCTGCTGGCCCGGGAGCAGGGACCCCTGATTGAATGCCCTCCCCAGAGGCCCAGCGAGAAGGCCCATCTGCGCAGGCTGCGGAGCCAGTAAGCGTGGCTTTAGTTCTCTGTCTCTCTTCCTACGGACTTCATCTGCATCCTGGCCAGCAGTCCCTCTTCCGAGGGCCACACCAGGGCCCAGTCTCTGCCACCCGCTTCTGTTGGCTCAGATGGGGATCCTCTCCCTTGAGGCAAAGCTTTCCCCGTCATGGCTGATGCTCAGAACACTGTTAGCTTTGCTGCCCTGAGAGCACAGTCACCTTGGGGGGGAAAAATCAAACGGAGATGAAGTTTTGGGAGATGTTTAGGGAGCCCAGGTCCCTGAGCTACTTAGGGAATCCCCCTAGATGTGTAAAAGGAATACTGACTGCTGATTCTTACACAGCACTTAACTGCGTGCCAGCTACTTCTCACAACTTCATGTTTGCTTAGTTCGCAGATGAACCCTGTGGGGGGTGAGGTATAATTTTTATCTCCATCTTACAGATGAGAAAACTGAAGCACAGAGATGTTGGGCAAGTAACGTGTGTGTGTGTGTGTGTGTGTGTGTGTGTCAGGGGCCACCCGACGCTGCAAGGGGGGGCTAACTGATGCGGTTCAGGGCCAGGCTGCAGCTGGACTTTGGCCCTTCCCAGGGGTCCCCCCACCCCCAGGGAAACCGGGATCCCTGATTCTGGCTCAGCTTCTGGGGAGCCAACCTAAGACACCCTGCATTTCCTGGTCCAAGCCCTCCCTGCTGAGGACCCCTCCCCCCCCCAGTGCTGAGAGGGGCTCAGAGCCAGGAATTCTGGGTGCTGACCCTGGCTCTGCTGTGCCACGATGACGAGGAAATCACTCCTCCAGCCCGAGCCTCAGTTTCCTCATCTGTATGTTTGTTCTCTCTGGTCCCTTCCAGCCTGAGGTCTGCGATATAAGCCAAGATGCCGAGAAGCCATCCCCTGCCCCTACCTCTCCCCACATGTGCATGGAGCCCTACCATTGGGGCATCGCCTTTTCTCTGGATTTTAAAAAATATTTTATTTAAATTCCACTTGCCAACATAGAGTATAACATCCAGTGATCATCCCATCAAGTGCCCCCAGCAGTGCCCGTCACCCAGTCACCCCAACCCCCCACCCTCCTCCTCTTCCGCAACCCTTTGTTTCCCAGAGTTAGGAGTCTCTCATGGTTTGTCTTCTTATCTAATTTTTCTCCACTCAGTTTCCCTTGTTTCCCTTATTCTCTGAACTTTTAAGATGCAAAAGCATCTTGAGATGAGCAGGAGTTTCACATTAGGAGATCATGCTGCAGGTCAGAGGTTCTCAAGGTGGGCTCCTTAGGTCATCTGCAATAGAGTCCAGTGCCTGAAGGGGTGTTTGTTATTCGTAGCCTCTCCTCCCCCCCCACCCTGCCTTTTATTTTATTTTATATATATATATTTTTTCAGCCCTGCCTTTTAAATGTGGTACATGATGTCTGGAGCTGCAGCAGCTGTCTTTGAACCATGGGGAAACAGTATGAGATGTAAACAGCAAGGTAGTAGGGATGGGGAACAGAAATATAGAAACTCCTTTTCAATGGCATTCTGAATTATTGCACAAATCCTGAAAACACCTACCTCTAGAATCTCAGTGTGTGAAAGAATTAAGTATCTTTATTGCTCAAGGAAATCTTGGTTGACTTTTGTGTTATTTGCAGCCCAAAGCATTCCAAGCAAATCAACCGTAAATCATAACAATCTTTTAAATTAGGGATTGTTATTAGCTCAGCGAGGTCAAGGGACATAATGAAGGTCACATGGCTGGCAAGTGGCAGCATTCTTTTGGGTTGGAACTTTCAGGTTTGGAGGAATTTTGACTATTGATAAGGGTTTAGTTCCTGTCTCCTCTGCCATATGTGTCCTATCCTAGTGTGATTGCTGGGAATAATCCCCCTCCCTTGTCATTCCAGTTTTTGGTCATTCCCTCCCCCATCCATCCCACTCTGGGTCTAGCTTAGAGACCTGGGAAAGGTCCCTTGTGGGGTGGAGAGAAGGAGGCAGCAGGTAGCCGCTGGTCATTCCTTCGTGGAGTTTCCCTAATGACCGTGGCCAGATTCTGGTACCAACTAAAGAGAAGGTCGAACCCATTTTGGAGATAATCTGGCTTCTAAATAGTCCTAGACCCTTGTGGGGGGTTACAGCAACAGAGAGAAGGAGCCTAGAGACACAAAGATAGGTGGAGAGGGCGAGGGAGAGTAGGGGGAGGGTAGGAGGAAGGGAGAAGACAAGGATCTAGGTTTTAGAGACAAAGGTTCAGACAAACATGACAGCGAATCTCAGCCCAGGCACAGACTTGTGTGTTCCTTGCTCCTCCAGCGTTTTCTTCACCCTAGGACAGAGTAGACCAGAACACCTCCCCTGTAAGGAGGCTGGCAGGGACAGAGGGTGCAGTACCGAACTGCAGCAGAGGCTTAGCAAATGGGTATGCCGGTCTGATGGTCTTGGTTGCTGCTCTGAAGGTGGAGGCAGGACTGGAGAGGAGGGTGACAGGAGCTTGGACAGACCTTTGGTCAGCCTCTGCTGGAGATCAGAGGCCTGGTGGAGAAAAGGGAGTGCACTGTGCTTGGACCCATCTGCCCCAAGGCTGCCAGGGGAGAGAAGTGCCCGAGGGGGCTCAACACGTCCAGCGCCAGCTGTTTGAGACTTCCCAGCCCAGATGCCAGACATGTGGGTAAGAAGCCTTTGAGATGACCACAACCCTGGCCACCAACACATGACAGACCCACAGTGGGAACTGCCGGGAGTCCAGGCAACCTCCAGATTCATAAGCAGAAAAAATGATCACGTATGAGTTTCCTAGGGCTACCTAGATGACAAATGACCACAAGCTAGGTAACAAACCAGAAACGTATTCATATTTGATTAGGGGCCCACCTGCCCTCAGCACAACCTCACCCTAACTAATTGCATGAGCAGTGATTCTCTTTTTCAAGTAAGAGAAAGTACTTTGCGTTTTAAAGTACTGAGGGTTAGGACTTCAACATATCTTTGTTGGGGACATAATTCAACACACAACACATGGCTGTTTTAAGCTACTGTTTGGAGTGCCGTAATACAGCTGTAGTTACTCCACACACCAGAACTAAGGGATGGCTGGGGAAGCAACAGACACATCAGTAGAAATGTAAGGAGAGGGGCACCTGGGTGGCTCAGTCGGTCAAACGTCTGCCTTCAGCTCAGGTCATTATTCCGGGGTCCTGGGATGGAGCCCCACATTGGGGTTCAGCAGGGAGTCTGCTTCTCCCTCTGCCTCTGTCCCTACTCGTGCTCTCTCTGTCAAATAAATTAGAAAAAAAAAAAAAAAAAGAAATGGAAGGAAATGGAAGAATTTACCAGACCGTCCTTCCAAGATGTATGTGGTTGGAGTAATTGATTTTCTAAGTAGGTTGGAGTTGGGGTAGAGCTAGATCCTCTCCCCAAAAAATGCATGTTCCCATAACGTGTGTCTGTAATAATAGGCAGCTTGCCTAGTGCCTTCTAATGGAGGAAAAGAGCTTGAGTTTTGCTTTGTAAGGTATTACTAGTCCCTTAAATAAATGTTGAGTATTTACCTAAAAAGAATCAACTTGATTATTAGAGTATTTCTGGCTCCTGTGTATCTCAGCATGGTCCTCTTGCCTAATGCCTCCCCCATCAGAGCATGTTGATTAACAGTGGGTGCAGATGTCTGATTAGGTGTTTGGCTTCTCTATAGACCATAAGCAACTCTGAGGGCCGGGACAGTCTCTGTCTTGTTCTGCCCTGAATCCCCAGCACAGTTCTTGGCACACAGTAGGTGCTTATTTTCTGAAAACATGGTGTTGGAAAAGGAACGAAAGGATTTAAAATCTATACGAGGATTAAAGGCTTTTGCAAATATGTCAGCTATGAAACATCTAATGATGCTGGGAAATATGTTTTTGAAATTCTCTTCAGTTAATAAAAGAGCCTATAAGGAAATAAAGGAGTTTTGAGAGGCCAGGAACAAATTGGAAATGTGAGACCAGGGGAAAAAGTGGTTGCTGTGGCTGCTGTGCCCCCTATGACCTACCTCACTGGCCAGCTCACAGCTTCCACACTCTGGGCTTCTGTGGCATAAGAAAGAAGCAAGGGATTCTAAAAACGACCAGATAGGTTTGAAAAGCAGAGGTTCTAGAAGTTCACGTGTATCACATTTGAAATGAAAAACTCAATGGATCAGTTAAAGAGAATAGACACAGCTGGAGAGGGAATTAGCACACTGGAGGACAGATCTGAAAACACTATGCATCATCATTCAGCACAGAAAGAAAAATGGAAAATATGGAAAAGAGGTTAAGAGATATGGAAGACAGAATGAAAAGCTCTAAGATATGTCTGGTCAGCTTTTTTGGAAAGCAATTCTAGAAATCATGGAGTGAAGCAATGTTCAAAGAGGTAGTAGCTGAGAATTTTCCATGATAATTAAAAAACCATGAGGGATCCCTGGGTGGCGCAGCAGTTTGGCGCCTGCCTTTGGCCCAGGGCGCGATCCTGGAGACCTGGGATCGAATCCCACGTCGGGCTCCCGGTGCATGGAGCCTGCTTCTCCCTCTGCCTGTGTCTCTGCCTCTCTCTCCCTCTCTCTCTGTGACTATCATAAAAAAAAAAAAAAAACAAAAAAAAAAACCATGAATCCTTGGGAAGTGAGGCGGCATGAAAATCCCTTGAGCCACGTGGTGCACTGCGGGGAGGAGAGGCATCTATAAACCACCGACGAAGATTCTGCCGACCTGAGCCTGCTGCCATGTGGAGACCCTGCGTGAAGCCACTGTCACCTTGTCTGACCAGGAGGCAAAACCTTCCACAGAGGACCTGCGGGACAAGAACTCAAAGTCATTGGACAGGATAGCAGTGAGATTTACTTCCAGGTGAAATGACAACACAACCCCAGAAACTTGAAGAATTGTACTGTCAAAGACAGGGAGTTCTAGAGAATTCATGCAGGTTTCTCTTTGAAGGTCAGAGAATTGCTGACAATCATGCTGTCAAAGAACTGGGAATGGAGAGAAAATATGATTGAAGCTTATCAGGAACAAATGGGATCTTTCAACGATTTAGATATTCCTTTTCCTACCCTTTACTCTCAATTCTTTTTTATTTCTAAAAACAGTTCTTTTGTAATGTGGTATTCAATATGGAATTGAAAACTGGTGCCCCATGTCTTTAAACATCTGGTGATTTGAATTCCTGTGCCCATTATTCATTATCATTTGTTTTCAGTTTGCTGATTTTTGGTGATCAAACCTCAGCCCCCTTCATATTGCCCTCTCCTTTTTATTTTTATTTTATTTTATTTCAAAATGTTTTATTTATTTATTCATGAGAGACACAGAGAAAAAGGCAGAGATATAGGCAGAGGGAGAAGCAGTTTCCCTGTGGGGAGCCCGATGTGGGACTCGATCCCGAGACCCTGGGATCATGACCTGAACCAAAGGCAGATGCTCAGACACTGAGCCACCCAGATGCCCCTCCCTCTCCTTTTAAAAAATTACATGTGTGCACAGAGAGGCCACCTTTTTCAGGATTGCATTTTCAGGCTTGTGATAAATAAGATTGACAATGCGAGTGTTCATAATGAGTCTCCCATCGGCCTTGAAGTTCTGGCACATGGTTGCTTCATTCCTGGACTATGACTTTCAGTGGGAGATGGAAGTTTTTCAGAGAACTGAATTGTGGAAAAATGACTTTTCCTTAATTTGAAGCTACTTTTTTTTTTTTTAATTTATTCATGAAAGACACACAGAGAGAGAGAGGCAGAGACACAGGCAGAGGGAGAAGCAGACTCCATGCAGGGAGCCTGATGTGGGACTTGATCCCGGGATTCCAGGATCACGCCCTGGGCCAAAGGCAGGCGCTAAACCGCTGAGCCACCCAGGGATTCTCTGAAGCTACTTTTAAAATTTGAGGATCTGGACCAAAAGAAGAAAAATATCAGGCTGGAGTCAAAATGACACAGATGGTGAGAATAATGACTAACTCCAAAGATGGTTTCACTGAAGAGAAAGCATTTTAAGGTAAAAGAAAAGTCTTGTCAGAAGATCCAGAAAAGTTCTAATTTTCATTAGCATTTAATGAAGTTATTAGCATTTAATGAAGTTATTCATGTAGAAGTGTATTCAACAGAACACTGCTCTCTTATTTGTACTTTTGGGGATATGGGTTTTTAAATGGTCATGTCTGTACCAGCTTCATTGAAATAAGAAAATATTTGTAAAAACATTAAAAAAAAAACAAACATGAGTCCTCAAATACAAGAATTCTGATAAATCCCAAATAGGATAAATAAAAATAAATCCATACACAGATACATCATAGTTGAATTGAGGAATGCCAAAGACAAGGGGAAGATCTTTAAAGTACCATCAAGAAAAATTTTTGTTGTTCATAACTTCCATGATTAGAAGAAATTAAACTAATGGCTGATTAGTCACAATAGTATCAATAGTAACAATGAAAGATAGAAGAGGAGTGGATTTTTTTTAATTTTTATTTTTTTTAAGAGGAGTGGATTTAAAGGGCTTTAAAAAAATCATACCAAGGAAAGATGATATACCTCAATTTCTGATAAGACTGAAATAATTAAAAAAAAAAAGACAAATAATTTTTCTCTCTTTTTTAAAAAAGATTTTATTTATTTGACCGAGAGGGAGCGAGAGACGACAAGCAGGGGGAGCGGCAGAAGGAGAGGAAGAAGCAGGCTTCCCACTGAGCAGGGAGCTTGATATGGGGCTCAATCCCAGGACCTCAGGATCATGACCTGAACTGAAGGCAGATTTTTATCCAACTGAGCCACCCAGGCGGGTAACCAACCAAATTTCTTTTAAGAAATTAAGGGTGCCTGGGTGACTCAGTTAAGCATCTGACTCTTGATTTTGGCTCAGGTCATGAGATTGAGCCCCAAGTCAGGCTCCACACTGGACATGGAGCCTGCTTAAGTTTCTACCTCTCCTGCCCCTCCCCCTGCCTGCATACTCTCCCTCTCAAAAAAAAAAAAAAAAAAAAAAAGGGAAAAAATAAGTATAGATCTTGGGTATATACTCAAGAGAATTGAAAATATATGTCCACACTAAAGCTTATACATGAATTTTTGTAGCAGTATTATTCATAATCGTGGAAAAGTGGAAATAATCCAAATGTCCACTGGCTTAGAAATGGATAAACAAATTTAGTATATCCATATAGTAAGAGTGTCATAAAAAGGAATGAAGTTCTGATGCAGGTGACAAGCAGGATGAACCGTGGAGACACTGGGCTAAGCAAAAGAAGCCAGCCACAAAGGGCCACAAATTCTATGATTTCACTGATATGAAACATGCAGAATAAGCAAATCCATAGAACAAGACAGATACGTGGCTGCCAGACATTGGGGTGAAGGAGGGGAAGGTGGTGACAGCTAATGGGTATGGGGTTTCTGTTTTGGGTGATGAAATGTTCTGGAATTAGATCACGGGATATTCATAAAACTAAGTATACTAAAACCACTGAATTGTACACTTTCAAAGGGCAAGTGTTATGGTACATGAATCATCTCAGTAAAAATACGAAACACAGGAATAAGGGCAGAAATAAAGACGTTTCATCCATACTAAAACGGAGAGAATTTATAAACCACAGACCCCCCCCCCCCCCCATCAAAGGACAAACTTGAGAAGAAAAATGGTCTCAGGAAGTAGGTCTGATATACAAGAAGAGATTTGAATTGAGAAAATAATAAAAATGTGGGTAAATCTAAACAAACACACGGATTGTCCAAAAAACAATGTCTATTCTGTGGGGTTAAACAGGAGATGGAACTAAAAGCCTGGACCTTAAGTAAATGGGATTAAAGCTTTTAAGGTACTTTGCATTGTTCAGGAGAAGGGTAAGATACTGATTCACTTTAGACTATATTAAGTTAGGTAATCATTTCAAAATGCCAAGTCACCAATAAAGAAATAAGTAGTGGGGCAGTTGGCTGGCTCAGTTGGTGGAGAATAGCGACTCTTGATCTCTGGGTTGTAAGTTCAAGTCCCACACTAGGGGGAGAGATTACTTAAAAAAAAATCTTGAAAGTAGAATGCCTCTCTTCCACACTAGTAGCTAGGGGGAAAAAATGGAGTAAAAAACTTTAATTCAAAACAATGCAACAAAGAGGATGAAAAGAAGCCCTTAGGAAGCAGGACAAATCATAAAAACCCCAACAACCCAAGGTCGCCTGGGTGGCTCAAGTTGGTTAAGTGTCTGCCTTTGGCTCAGGTCGAGATCCTGGGGGTCCTGGGATTGAGCCCCACCATCAGGTTTCTCTGCGGCTCCCCCTGCTTGTGCTCTCTCTTTCTCTCTCTGTCAAATAAATAAATAAATAAAATCTAAAAAAAAAAAAAAAAACACAAACCCACAACCACAAGCACCAAATAAGATCATGGAAATAAAGCCAAATATACTTGTAATCTTCATAAATATAAATAGACTGAACTCTTCAGTTAAAATGCATGGACTGTGAGATTGGATTTTTTTTTTAAATCTATTTATTTTAATCTACGATAGTCACACAGAGAGAGAGAGAGGCAGAGACACAGGCAGAGGGAGAAGCAGGCTCCATGCACCAGGAGCCCGACGTGGGATATGATCCCGGGTCTCCAGGATCGCGCCCTGGGCCAAAGGCAGGCGCCAAACCGCTGCGCCACCCAGGGATCCCGAGATTGGATTTTAAAAAGAATAGCCAAATGCTGCTTACATGAGATACATCTAAAACACGAGGACAGATTTTTAAAAAATTATAAGTAGAATGGTGAAAGAAGATGAGAAAAATACTAACCAGAAGAAAATTGGTATAGTTATATTACTATCAGACAAAATAGATCTAAGGCAAAAAGGCTATAGAAGGTATGGTGATAATAAAAGGTCAGTATGGGGGTGCATGGGTAGTTCAGTCAGTGAGGTGTCCGACTCTTGGTTTTGGCTCAGCTTGTGATCTCAGGTCATGATCTGGGGGTGTGGGATGGAGCCCCACCCCAAGCTCTGAGCTCAGCATGGAGTCGGCTTGGGTTTCTCTCTCCCTCTCCTTCTGCCCTTCCCCCTCAACTCTCTCTCTCTCTCAAATAATAAATAAATAAAATCTTTCAAGAAAAATAATATGTAAGATTAAAATTCACCAGGAGAAAATAGTAGTTCTAAATTCATAGATAACCTGATAATACAAATTCCTTGTCAGATACATGGTTTGCAAATATTTTCTCCTACTCCCTCGGTTGTCTTTTCACTTTATTGATGGTGTCCCTAGAAGCACAAATATTTCAATTTTGATGAAGTCCAGTTTAACTATTGTTTCTTTTATTATTCAAACTTTTGGGGTCATATCTAAAAATACTTTCCCAAATGCAAGATCATGGAGATTTACTCCTATGTTTTCTCCTAAGAGTTTTATAGTTTTAGCCCTTACATTTAAGTCTTTGATCCATCTTTTATTTTTTTAAAGATTTTAGGGATCCCTGGGTGGCGCAGCGGTTTGGCGCCTGCCTTTGGCCCAGGGCATGATCCTGGAGACCCGGGATCGAATCCCACATCGGGCTCCCGGTGTATGGAGCCTGCTTCTCCCTCTACCTGTGTCTCTGCCTCTCTCTCTCTCTCTCTGTGACTATCATAAGTAAATAAAATAAATAAATAAAAATAAAAAAAAATTTTATTTATTTATTCATGAGAAACACACAGAAAGAGAGAGAGAGAAAGGCAGAGACACAGGCAGAGGGAGAAGCAGGCTCCATGCAGGGAGCCCGACGTGGGACTCGATCCTGGGTCTCCAGGATCACGCCCTGGGCTGAAGCCGGCGCTAAACTGGTGGACCACCCAGGCTGCCTTGATCCATCTTTTAAAAATATAGGTTATTTAAATTCAATTTGCCTGGGACACCTGGGTGGTTCAGCAGTTGAGCATCTGCCTTTGGTTCAGGGCGTGATGCCGGGATCCTGAGATCAAGTCCCACATCAAGCTCCTCTGCCTATGTCTCTGCCTCTCTCTGTGTGTGTCTCTCATGAATAAATAAATAAAATCTTTTAAAAATTCAATTTGCCAACATATAACACCCAGTGCTCATCCCATCATGTGCCCTCCTTAATGCCTGTCACCGAGTTACCCCATCCTCCCAGCTGCCTCCCCTTCTGCAACCCTTTGTTTATCTCCCCGAGTCAGGAGTCTCTCATGGTTTGTCTCCCTCTCTAATTTTTCCCTACTCACTTTCCCTCCTTTTCCTTATAGTCAATTTCACTATTTCTTATCTTCCACATATGAGTGAAACCATAAGATGATTGTCTTTCTCCGATTGACTTATTTCACTCAGCATAACACCCTCCAGTTCCATCCATGTTGAAGTAAATGGTAGGTATTCATCTTTTCTGATGGCTGAAGGTCTTTGATCCATCTTAATATTTGTATATGCCATGAGGTAAGGAGTCAACTTCATTCTTTTGCAAGTGGATATCCAGCCGTCCTGTTGAAGACTCTCCATTGAATGGTCTTGACACCCTTATTGACAGTCAGTGGAGGGGTGCTTGGGTGGCTCAGTCAGTTAAATGTCCAACTCTTGATCTCACTCAGGTCTTGAACTCAAAGTTGTGAGTTCAAGCCCTGCATTGGACTCCACACAGGGCATACAGGCTACATTAAGAAAAAAAAGTTAGTTGACCACAGTATATGGGTGTTTATATGCTCTCAATCCTACTTTATCCATCTGTGTATCTATCTTTGCATCAATACTCTACCATCTTGATTACTGTTGCTTTGTGGCAAGTTTTGAAATCAGGAAGTATGAATCTTTCTACTCTTTCCTTTTTCAATATTGTTTTGGCTAGTTCTGGTCACTTGTAATTCCATATGAATTTTAGAATCAGTTCATCCACTTTTTAAAAAAAAAAAAATTTATTTAAGCTGGGGAGGGATCCCTGGGTGGCGCAGCAGTTTGGCGCCTGCCTTTGGCCCAGGGCACAATCCTGGAGACCCGGGATCGAATCCCACGTCGGGCTCCCGGTGCATGGAGCCTGCTTCTCCCTCAGCCTATGTCTCTGCCTCTCTCTCTCTCTCTCTCTGTGTGACTATCATAAAAAAAAAAAAAAAAAAAAAAAAAAAAGCTGGGGAGGGGAAAAGGGAGAGGGAGAGAGAGAAAATCTGAAGCAGACTCCCCACTGAGTGCAGACCTGAGCTGAAATCAAGAGTCTGGCGCCTAACCAAGTGAGCCACCCAGATGCCCCTCATCCATTTCTATAAAAAAGTCAGCTGAGATTCTGGTAGGTGATTATATTGAATTGGTACTCAAGTCTAATGTCACTTTTCGGGGTTAACACAGCTCCAATCAGCTGGTCCACTGGAATAGGACCAAAAGGCCTCCTGGCCAGGATGATCTGGTGTGCCCTCATACGTGTATCCTTAGGTGACCACATCAGTGTGTCACTGGAACTGAATATATATGGTAAGAGTATAGATGGCTGAAATGGAACCCAGATCTTTGAGAATCTTCCAAGGTTGTTGCTATGACTGTAGTAATGGATAATCTTAGGTTGGGTCCCCAAGAAGCAGACCTTGAGATGAAGATTTGAGTGAAAGTGGTTATGTGAGAGGTGGTTCTGGGAAGTGCTGATAGGACAGCGGGGGAAGTGGGCCAAGGAGGAGAAAGAAGCCGGGAGAATGGGCCTAAGTGAGCAGGTTATTGATGTGAGCATCTGAGGCTTAGTTCCATTGGGAACCTCTGGGAGAGGATATAGACTAGGGTTTCTCAACCTCCACACTACCGATATTTTGGGCTGGATAATTATTGGTTGGAGGTTGGGGGGGGTGGCGCTGTCCCATGCATTGTAGGATGTTTAGCAGCCTCCTGGCCTCTACCAACTAGACGCAGGTAGCAACCATTCAACAAGATATCTCCAGACATTGCCAGTGTCCCCCAGGGGCAAGATCATACCTGGTTGAGAACCACAGGTATAGAACACATCTCAGAATTGTCACCTTCAAGAGGGGACGGAACTGGGATACTTGCACACCAACTCCCATTCATCATCACTTTAGGGATATTCTTGGGGGTGTCTGGTTCCTGGCACCTGTGGGCTGTCTTGAGAGTCTACTGAACATGATTCCAGGCCAGAGCAAGCTCTCAGGCAGTGTTGCCCATACCCGTAGTAGGCAGTCACAAACACGCATGGATTGAATGTGGGGTGATGGGGTGTGGGCACCCACAGTGCAGCTACATAGATCCTCCAATGTGCATCTTTGGAGACACCGATTCCTCGCCAGATCTGCAGCTTGGCCTGGAAATCCATGTTCCTGGGCTCTGCAGTTCCCATGTGCACACAGGGTTGAGACCAACCCATCCAAGGCCAAAGCCTTGCTCTTGGCCCCTCACCCCACTTCCTGCAGGCCTGGCCCAACTCCTGCAGGATGAGGAAAGATGGAATAGAAAAGTTTTAGACTGAAAAGGCCCACAGTGATCTTGTTTTCCTGGGTGGAAGGCCCAGGGTGGGAGGGTGTAGGTGTGCTCCCAGAATCCTCCTCCCGTCGGTATCTCAGCTCCACGAAATGAGTCTCAGCTCACTTGCAGGGTCTGCGGAATATTAGGGTCAGCCTAAAGGGATGTTGTCCTTTTTCAGGATTCTGTGTGGTTTGGTGCCTCTCTTCTCTGGACCTCAGTGTCCCTTATGTAAAAAACAGGAGGGCGGGGGGAGCGAGCCAGCTGACCTTGAAATGTCCTATCTTGAGTGGCTGCTGAGGTCCCGGGGAGGCCACGAGGAGTGGCTGGAGGGCCAGAGCCCACGGGCAGCCAGGAAAGGTGACTCTGTGACAGCTCGGGCCCCCAGTGACGTTTCTGGCCTCTGATCTCGGAGCATTTCCACTGTGTGCCCGACACTCGGGGCCTGGTCACAGCCCAGCGCGGCCCCTCGCTCACTCAGGAACATCTGCTACAGCATTTACCACGTTAATAGATTAGCTTTGAGAATCGGGCAGGTGTTTTCCACCCAAGCCAAAAAACATCAAAATCAGATTGCTCTCCAAACCTTTCCACACAGGCAATCGAGTTAGAATGACTCATACGGTCTAACAGATAATAAAACACACATAACATTTGCTTTAAGGTACAGGCGGGGGTATTTTGTCCCGCGCTTAGGAGAAACAAAAACTCACTCTATTTGGGAATAGGGTAATTGAATACAGATGGGAGGAGGTAAATGAAAGAATTTAGCAAATATCTCAGTGGAATAGCTAATGGGAATGAGACAGAATAGGAAATTAAAAATTATTCGAAGCAGATGGACCATTCTTTGAGTTTTTAAAAATTTATTAGGGCCGCGAAAAAATGTGTCTGTTTATTTTCTACGGCCATGAAATTAATGACTTGGTGAGTTTTGCTTGTGCAATTTTATGACTGCCATGTCATCTGTCATAATTTGGGGACTGTTTGATATGGATTTATGAATGTCCCCACCCCCCCCTCCCCCTCCCTGATTTATTGGTGTGGGTCACACGTGAATTAGGTTGTCCCCTATAGAAGGCGCGAGACCAATGGCAGCATAAGCCCGCAGGCCCTGGGCGGGGGACCTTGGGAGATTCTCAGCCCCGAGGTGAGGGGCAAAGCTGAGGAGGGTCATTTCGGGGCTGTGGGAAAGGGGCAGGCCTGACCTAGCTGAACTTCCTCTGTGCGGGGGTGGGGTGGAGGGGTGAGCCCAGCCTGATTCCTGGGGAGACGAGGTGTTGGGGAAGGAGCTCCTTGCAACCTGCTGGAAGCTCAAAGCCAGCCCAGGCTGCTAGTGCTTGGCGGGACCAGGGTGGGGGCTGTTGCTGCAGCCTCAACCTGGCCAGGTAAGGGCCATCTGGCTCCCTTTCCCTTCAGCCCCTGTAGTGGGGCTCATCTGCCCCCAGACCTGAAGCTCAGGGAAGCAGAAAGTTCACCTTGACTGGGAATTTGTTTGTGCCTGGCCAGGTGCTCAAGTGCCTTCTGTGGGTGGTGGTGAACGCAGGGCTTTACAACCAGCACACTTGAACCAGCTCTGCCCTGATTCATCCTAGCTGTGTGGTTTGGGGCTGGCCAGTACCCTCTCTGAACCTCAGTTTCTTCCTCTGTAAAGTAGGAATACAGATGTCTAACATTAGGGATGTTTTGAGGATCAAAGGAGATAATGTGACACCGCTGGCACAGAGCAAAGTAAGTGTTAGCTAATATTATTCTTAACAATCCTTCTATCAGCATCTTAAGATGGATATTATTATTTCTACCTGACAGATGGGGGGAGACTGAGGCTCAGAGAGGTTAAGTGATTTGCCTGAAGTCACACAGTTAAAGTGATGGACCTGGGCCTTCTGCACAGATTTGTTCTTTCCTCTAGAACTCTGAGCCCATCCTCCGATCTCAGGGTGATAGATTCATGACCATGTTCTCTGGTTCCTCTAACTGGGCCTGGCCTGATTCCCTACTTGGCCAGTGCTGGTGGTGGTGAGGGGTCAATCACAAATGCGGTCCTGGTGACCAGTCCCTTCTGATGCTTGGGTTCCCTGTGGGGACGAAGAGCCTCTTATTGACCCCATTGCTGGGCACCCATCCAGGTGTGGGTGACAGGTGTCCTGCCTCAGGACATTCCAAATCCCCTACCTGCCCGGGACCAAGTGCCTGAGGACACTGGGGAAAGGGCTGGCTGTGGGTGGAGCCCAAGGTCCTCCTCAGGCCAGGGAGTTCTCTGGGTTCTTCTCTGTAGCCCCACCCATTCTGAGAAATCCAGCCCCTGTGGGCCACTCTCAGTGCCTCCAAATTAGTAACAATAACTCCTATTTACTGAGTCCCTATGGTGGTCCCACTCCTGTGCAATGTGTTCATGCAACCCACCATTTATCCTTCCATTGGTTAAGTTTTGTTGAGGGAACAGACATACATGGTCTTTGTCTTCACTGAACTTATATTCTCGTGAGGAGGATAGGTAGTCAATAAACACTTTACTAAAAAAAAAATAAATAAATAAATAAAATAAACACTTTACTCTTTAAAGCCTTAATTAGTGGGGGAAGGGGTCTTTAACTGGGCGATGGGCATTAAGGAGGCCACGTGATGTGATAAGCACTGGGTTTTATACTATATGTTGGGAAATTGAATTTAAATTAAAAAAATAAACACTTCACTCTCTAATGCCTTAAGTAGTATTATGGGCTTTGAAGAAAATTAAAGCAGGATAAAGGATAGAGAGGGAGGGAGGTGTTGGGTGGGAGGACTGTCCCTTTTAGATAGTCTGGTCAAGGAAGTCCTCTCTGGCAAGGCAACATTGCGAGCTGAGACCTATAGGCAGTGGGCCACGCATATGGCTCTCTGGAGAAAGAGCTTTCAAATATAGGGAACAACAAGTGCAAAGGCCGTGGGGTGGGAGGATGGTTGGCAAATCCAAGGAATAGCAAGCAGGCTCAAGCAGAATTAATGAGGAGGAGAATAAATTTAAAGGACATTATCTGACTTGATTTTTACCATTACTGGTGAGGACACTGAGGCTTGGAGAGGTCAGGTTGCTTTGCCAAGGTCATGCAGCAGAGAAAGCTTACAGCCCTGGGTCCATTTGGATTTTTCCCACTCTACCACACTCCTTCTCTGAATATTATAATTGGGAGACATAGAGTGAGACCAAGGGTCTAGCAGTAGGGCAAGGGCTGGAGAAGACTCCAAGGCTCCCCCAGTGCAGGAGGCCCAGGGTGGCCCCAGCTGTAGGGATTCTTTAAGGCCAGGATGCTGGGCTCTGACAGGGCAAGATGGATGAGAGCTCTAGGCTTAGTACCCAGCCGAGTTTCCTGAATGGTTTCATCCAGATGGTCTCTGGGAGGATAAAGTTTAAGAAGATTGATTCCTTGGGAAGGAAGGACAGGAAGGAGAAAGGGCTCCTGGCTGGCCTGCCCACAGTGGAAACGTCTCTTGCCCTCAAATAAAGGAAACGACTGCTTTGAAAGGTGTGACTGCCCAGGCTTAGTGCCCTGTGTGATTTGCAGGCCTCAGGAGTGAGATGGGAGGACAGGAAAGGGGTGCTGAGGGCGCAGGACATTCCCGCCTGGGAGGAAGGTAGAGGGGAGCAGCCTCCAGCCCCGTGGGCAGGGGCACCTGCAGCCCCTCCTGGCGAGGAGCCCACTCTCGTCTCCTCCGCCCAGCCAGGATTTCTCCATCTCCTGCTTCTTCATCTCTGGATGACCTACTGGTTCCTGTCGAGCCCTCTGCTCATACTGAGTGGTTCCTCGATGGGTGGAGGACCATCGTTCTGTGGTGGGGTGGCCAGCGAGGCGGCACTCTGTGTGCATGTGTGTCTGTGCGTGTGTGTAATGTAAATGATACGTGGGACTTGTATCATTGCAGGAAAACTGGCAGAAAGGCAGATGCCTCCTGGGAGAGAAAGGACAAGACTCCACTTCTTCCTGTGTAGGATTTGAAGGTATTAAGAACTTTTGGAAGGTGAGCATGATAAGGACCCAGTGGCAATGTGCTGACATTGACTGTGGTGATGGTCGCACAGTTCTGTGACTACACCAAAACCCACCGAGCTGTACATTTTAAATGGGTGAATTGTATGATGTGTGAACTGTATTTCGATGAAGCAGTTCCTTACACTACAACAAAGGGACCCAGTGGCAGGGAAGGTTATTGGGGTCCCTGAGATAAAATTGCTTGGGATTGTGGGCTTGGGACCAGTGGGTGGGCTGGTGGAAAGGGAGGTGGCTGTGGGTGGGGTGGAGAAGGCAGCCAAAACCAAATTCTTCCTTAGGCCCATCATCTTAGTTTGTGCCTTGGGATTGTATGTGTGGTGAATTATTGAAGAATATTTCTATTTTTAGAAAATCTCAAACAGATAAAGATACCAAAGGGGTCTTTATGAAGATGTCAAACAGGAATTTTCATATCCAACAGAAAGAGAAGAGTACAAGGAACCCCAACAATTATCAGTGCATGGCCATTTCCTTCCATCCACCTTCCCGCATACTTCTGTCCTTTGCAGATTATATTGAAGGAAATCCCGCACATCACATCATTCCTCTGATAATACCATTATTACACCTAGAAGAATAGTAACTCCTTAAGATCATCAAATATCTGGTCATTATCTGAATTTCCAAACATCTCATTAATGTCATACTTAAAAAAAAAAAATCTAGGTTGTCAGAGTCAGGATCTAAATAAGGTCTGCACAATTGTGGTTAGTTGATTAAGTCTTTTTCAATCCAAAAGGGCCTTGTCTGTTTTTAAATTTTTTCCCTGAAGTTGATTTGTTGAGGAAACTAGAATGTTGTTCAGAAGAGTTTCTCATACTCTGAATTTTCTAAGTGTGTATTGCAAACCTCCTCTGGACTCTAAATGTCCTATAAATTGGAAGTTGGATCTAGAGGTTTGATCAGATTTAGGGGTTTTGTTTGTTTTGTTTTAGTTTTTTTTTTTTCCTTCTGTTTTTGGCAAGGCTACTCTGTGGTGGCATATTCGTCCAACAGGAGACACATAATGTCTGGTCGTCTCTTTATGATACTCAATACCTAGATCCATAAATTCACAAGGGGCTGCAAAAACTATCATTCCTTCTTCCTTTGCTAGCAAAGAGAAAGTTCTCTTCACCTACCATTTGGTTACTGAGTATAGTTGATAGAAGAAAAAGAGCATAAAGTCTGGGTTTGTCCTTTTATTTATGAGTCTTCAAAAGAACAAGTTAGTTTCCTATTATCTTCCTGGGTTTGTTTGCTTTTAGTATCATTATGAACTTATAGATGTAAACATATTGATGCATTTCAAGCCCATTGCAGTTAGGTTTATTATTAATGCCTTACTTGTCCCATCTTTGTTCAAGGGGGGCACTTCAGGTGGCTCCGGAGTCCTTTTGACACTACCCTTGTGGTCTTTGGAGTGTCCTTGCTAACGGGTATAACATGGCTCATCTTACACATTTTCTGCCTCAGAACTGGGATCTGCCATTTTCTGTGGCTGAATAAATCTAGGTCCATCTGGGGGGAGGGCCATTCTCTCTCACACTTTGGCCTGGGCACTGTATGACCCAAAAAGCTAGACCCAGTTTCATTGCTGTGGACAGAGCAAGTAGCAGTGGACTTGGCATAAACAGCATTTCCCCTGAGAAAGCCCTCCCTGCTCCCCCAGACCACAACAGCAACTCCCCTTTCTTCCTTTCTTGTTTTACTTGTTTTTCTAACAGTCAACATTATTAGTTGCAAACAATAAAAGCTGTCTCTGGTAACTTAAATGATTAAAAAAAAAAGATTTATTCAGGGGTGCCTGGGTGGCTCAGTCGTTTGAGTGTCTGCCTTTAGCTGGGGTCAGGATCCCACAGACCTGGGATCCGCCCGAAGTCAGACTCCCTGCTCAGTGGGGAATCTGCTTCTCCCTCTGCCCCTCCTCCTCGCTTGTGCTCTCTCTCCATTTCTCTCCCACTCTCTCAAATAAATACATTTAAAAAAACAGATTTATTTATTTACTTGTCTGAGAGAGAAAGGGAGAGCACAAGTGGTGGGGTGGGGGGTGGGGATGGGAGAGAGAATCTCAGGCAGACTCTCAACTGAGCATGGAACCCAACTCAGGACTTAATGCCACAAGCCTGAGATCATGACCTGAGCCGAAATCAAGAGTTGGAGGCTTAGCCCACTGAGCCACCCAAGTGCCCCTAAATGATTTTTTTAAAAAAGTATTTATTAGGATATTTGTTTGGCCACATTGGCAAACAAAGATGGTTTATTTCTTGTAAAAATACAAGGTGATGGGCAGTTGGGGAAGGGAGGCTGCAGGGTGGCTCTGCTCCTCAAAGTGGTCCAAGGACCCGGGTTCCTTCTGTCTTGTGGCTCCGCATCCTCCAGGGCAGTGCTGCCCAGCGGAGCTTCTGGTGATGACGAGAGCTTGCTCAGTGTAGCCCCCGGCCACGTGTGTCGGCTGAGCACGTGAAGGTGGCCAGAGTGAGTGAGGAACCCAGTTTTTAATCTTATTTGATTTTAGTTAACGTAAATAGGCCCACGTGGCTAAAGGCTCCAGCGTCCAACAGCGCACCCCCAGGCTGCTGTCCTCACCCGCCCGGCGGAAGGAGACTCCGGGTCCTCCTGGGAGATTCCCGGAAGGGGCGGGGAAACGGGAGGGCGAGCCGCTCCCTTCTCAGGACACACATCACTTCCTCTCACATCCCATTGGTTGGGGCTTAGAGGACCACGCCCAGCTGCAAGGGAGTCTGGGAAATGAAGTCTCTAGTTGGAGAGCCGCATCTTCAGCTGATGCTCGGTAGTGGCTGCTACTAAAAGGAAGAAGGGAGAGACTAGATATTGGGGGACAGTGAGAGATATGGAAACTGGGTAGCTCTAGACTATTGCTCGGAGTCAGGAGGTGAGGAAGGCAGAGGACCAGGCTTTGGGGCCTCCAAAGCAGACAAGAAACAAAATTCGGGCAGCCCCGGTAGCACAGCGGTTTAGCGCCGCCTGCAGCCTGGGGTGTGATACTGGAGACCCAGGATGGAGTCCCACGTCGGGCTTCCTGCATGGAGCCTGCTTCTCCCTCTGCCTGTGTCTCTGCCCCTCTCTCTCTCTGTCTCTCTCATGAATAAATAAATAAAATCTTTAAGAAAAGAAAGAAAGAAACTCAAAATTCTCCCTACAACACTGATCCCGAGTCTTACTCACCATGCGTCCCTGGCAATGAGTGTTTGGGACACAACTGTTCATGTTGTCAGCCAAATATTTTTTTTTTTTAAGATCTTAAAATTTTATTTATGATAGGTAGAGAGTGAGAAGCAGAGACACAGGCAGAGGGACAAGCAGGCTCCAGGCCAGGAGCCCAACGCGGGACTCAATCCCAGGACTCCAGGATCACGCCCTGGGCCAAAGGCAGGCGCTAAACGGCAGAGCCATCCAGGGATCCCCTGTCAGCCCAAATCTTAAAGCAGGATCCTGAGTTCTACAACTAACTGCATGCTCTTTTCATTACTTAATCCTCAAAAAAGTCTAGGAGGAAAAAAAAAAAAAAGTCTAGGAGGAAGGAACTCTTACTGTTCTCCTGACAATCTTGGTCTTCGTCTTTGCCTCACGGCTGTGTCCGTGTCTTCTCTCTTGTCTCTCTCAGATCTCCCTCTGCCTCTCTGAGGACACTTGTCATCGAATTTAGGATCCACCTAGATAATACAGGACAAGCTCCTCCGGAGATCCTCTGCTTACTCACACCTTTTGCCATAGAAGGTAACTTACTTGCAGGTCGGGATAGGACATAGGCATATCCTTTTGAGGGTGACCCTATATCCCACTACAGCCCAATTCCCATAGCTGGAAAGTGAGTCCCTGGATTGTACAATTCCAGGGACACAATGTTTAACATAGTGGGCCCTGCTGGTAACAGGCCAGGCTGATTCCAAAGCCCCCTATTGGGGTTTAGCCTCTGAAGGGTTGAGAGTTCTAGCAGTTCAGGAACAGAGGGCAGTGGTTAGCCAGCATGAACACAGGAGGCTGGACTTGAGAGGTTCACATTCTGGGTGAACTGCTCAGCTCCAAACCATAGGTTTCTTTTTGGTCTTTCTCTTCCCCCTTCCTAGGCCCTCCCCTGCCTAGGGGGTGTGCTGTGCCTCTCAGAAGACTTCCTCACATCTGTAAAGTGCTTTATCCTTTATAAAGCAATTTCACATAGTATGAAATTGAGGACTTTTTTTTTTTTTCTAGAATTGGCGCCACTTACTGTTCTTGATTTAAAAAGCAGAGGGGTTGAGTTCCTTTGTCTTCAAGGAAAAACAGTTCCCAGATTAAGTTGATTTTTTTATATGACCCTTGCTTGATTTCTTTTTGGGGTCAGTGGCCTTTGATAGAAGAAAGTACCCGTGATCCTCCAGCCTGAGGAAATGGCAAGAGAAGAGGAGGCTTGAGCAGCCCAAGGCAGGAAGCGGCCGCCTTGAGTAGGGCCTCTCGGCAAAGCCAGGGCTGCGGAGAAGGAAGCTGCCCGAAGGCCTTGCTTGCCGCCCCCCCCCCCCCCCCCCCCCCCCCCCCCGCGGAGGCTGGGCCCAGGTTCCTAGGGGCTGGGTGCCAGGCTGGGGAAGCGCCGGGGGCGGGCACCTGGCTGCTCATGGCTGCTCTTCCCCCCTTGAGTGCATTGATGCTCATCGACTGCAAAGCTGCTCACCTTTCCACCCTCGGAACCCACGCAGACACACACTTGTGCGCGCGCGCACACACACACACACACACACACACACACACACACAGGTGCCCTTATGAATAATCACTGCTAGCACTTGTCAGGCGCTTACTCTGTACCAGCACCGTTTCATCAAGTGCTTTCTGTCCACCAGTTCATCTGAGTCCTTCCACAACCTATGGGATGGGTAATGTTATTTTTCCATTTAACTGGTATAAAAACCGAGGCTTGGAGAAGCTAAGTAACTTGCCTGAGTTTGGATTTGAACCCAGTCCCTCTGGGGCTGGGTCTGTACTGCCTCATCCAGGCCCCCACTGCTCACCTACACACATGCATGTGAGCACACACACACACATACACACACTGACATGTATCAGCCTTCACATGTATACACAGATCCACTCATGCACATGCGTGCAAACACACGCGCACACACATCTTTTGCTATTCACAATGCTTCCAGACCCGCTTGTGTGCAAATAGACTCTGACACGCACACTTACCCGCCAACCCCGTGTGTGCCGCCCCTCTGGCCTGCCTGCCTTCCCCTCCCGGGGGCCAGTTATCTTCTGAAGCCAATGACTGAGGCCAGGCCGGGCCAGGTGTCAGGGTCAGGATTGGGGCAGGGTGGCTGCTGACAGGGTGATGGAAAGCAGGAAAGTCACAAATAAGCAAACAGCCCCGCCTGGACACAGCCTTGCCGAGCGTTTCCTGAATGTCCAGGGACATGTTTATTTTTCCACGACTGTCCAGAGCCGATCCCAAGTCTTTCCCTTCCCGAATGGCTGTCTTGATGGAGCCATGGCACCGTGGGTCTGGCTCCCTCACGGCTGATGTTTATAAATGTCTCTTCTCTGACAGAGGCCCAGAGGCCCCTGTGGGGTGGGTGCAGTCTACTTTTCAGCCTCGTCTCCCCCCACCCCAGCTCCAGATGCCCTGCTGCCGCCTCTCTGACCCCACACCCTGCAGCCCGTCCTGGCCTCCCTGCTTTTGCTCAAGCTGTCCCCTGCCTGGGATGCCCAAGTCCTGTTCTCCAGGTAAATCCTACTCTCCTTCTTGGATCACACTCAAATGATACCTCCTCCAGGAAGCTGTCTAGGATACTTTCAAGGAATCTTTCTTTCCCTGGCATTAAAAAAAAAAAAAAAGTTTAAACATTTTAAATTGTGATTAGATACACATAACATAAAATTGACCATCTTAGCCATTTTTTAAGTGTACACAGTTCAATGGTGTGAAGTACATTCACATCATTGAGTGGCTGTCACCACCGCCCATCCACAGAAGTCTTGGCATCTTGCAAAGTAAAATTTTGTACCCATTAAACAATAACCCCTTATGCCCTCTGCCCCTACTCCTGACAGCCACCCTTCTACCATCTGTCTCTATGAATTTGATCACAATAAGAGGAATTGTGCAATATTTGTCTTTTTTATGTCTGGCTTATTTCACTGTCGTCAGTGTTCATCCTTGTGGTAGCAAATGTCAGAATTTCCTTTCTTTTAAAGACTGAATAATATTCCATTGCACGTTTAGACCACATTTTGTTTATCCATTCATCCATTCATCCATTGGTGGAGGCTTGGACTGCTTCCACCTTTTGGCTATTGTGCATAATGCTGCTGTGGATATGGGGGTACACGTATCTCCTTAGCATTTTGTTCTTTTAACACAGCACTTGTTTGTCTATTCATCTGTGGATGGATATTTGGGTTGTTTCCAGTTTGGGGCTTTTACAAATAAAGCTGCTAAAACATTTTTCTACAGGTCTTCACACGGATCTATGCTTTCATTTCTTCTGGGCACATATCTGGCAACAAGGTGGATGATAAGCCAGGGGTATGTTAACTTTCTGAAGAGGCTGTCAAACTGTTTCCCAAAGTGATCGAACCCTGTTACACTCCTAGCAGCCGTGCATGAAATTTCCAGTTCTCCCCCATCCTTACCAACACTTGGTATGGTCAGTCTTTTAGATTTCAACGGTTTATTCTAGTAGGTGTGCAGCAGTATCCTAATGTGGCTCTAATTTGCATTTCCCTATTGACTATTGTTTGCCATATATATTCTTTGGGAAAGTGGCTGCTCAAATATTGTGCTCAATATTGTGCTCAAATATTTTTATATTGAGTTGTTTGTTTTCTCATTTTTGAATTTTGAGAGTTCTTCATGTTTTCGAGACGTAAGTCCTCTCCCAGTTGTGTGATTTGTACAAATTCCTCCGAATGTATGACTTGTCTTTTCATTCTTTTAGCATTGTCTTTTGAAGCATAGAAAACTTTAATTTTGATCAAGTCCAATTTACTATTTTTTCCCTGTATGTATCCTGTGTTTGATGTCATACCTAAGAAATTTTTGCTTGACTCAAGGTACAAAGATTTCTAGAAATTTCCAGTTTTAGGTTTTACATGATAAGTCTATGATCCATTTTGATCTAACACTTTGTATATAGTATGAGGTATAGCTTGAATTACTTTTTCTGTTTTTACATGCACATGTCCAATTGTTTCAGCACCATTTGTTGAAAAGACTAGCTTTCTTCACTGAATTGGCTTTGCATCTTTGTTGAAAATTTATTGTCCACATATGTGTGGGTCTCTTTCTGTTCCATTATCTGTTTGTCTGTCTTGATGCCAGTTCCATACTATCTTGCTAACTGCAGTTTTCTAACAGGTCCTGAGATCAAGTAGTGCTAGACTTCTTCCTTTGTTCCTTTTCAAAGTTGTTTTGGCTATTATACATTTTTTTTGTATTTCCATATGAATTTTAGAATCAGCTGAAAATTTGTCAGTTTCTGCCAAGAGCTCGCTGAGATTTTGATTAGGATTGCTTTGATACTGTACATGAATTTGGGGAGAAGTGACCTCCTGTCTCCTGACCTCTGAACCTGGTATATCTCTCCACTTATTTAGGTCTTCTTTATTTTCTTTCAGTAACAGTTTGTAGTTTTCAGTACATAAGTCTTACACATCTTTTGTCAGATTTATCCCTAAAAAGTTCATAGTTTTGATGGTATTATATGATTTTTAGAAACATTTAAGGCTTTATTGAGGTATAATTTTTTTTTTAATTCTTCCTTCCAGGGATCCTGCCACTTTTTCAGTCAGTGAATTTTTCTTTTTCTTTTTTTTTTAATTTTTTATTTATTTATTTATGATAGTCACACAGAGAGAGAGAGAGGCAGAGACATAGGCAGAGGGAGAAGCAGGCTCCATGCACCGGGAGCCCGACGTGGGATTCGATCCCGGGTTTCCAGGACTGCGCCCTGGGCCAAAGGCAGGCGCTAAACCGCTGCGCCACCCAGGGATCCCCTTTATTGAGGTATAATTGACAAAATTGTAAGATATTGATTTATTTATTTAAAAGATTATTTATTTATTTATTTATTTATTTATTTATTTATTTATTTATTTTAGAGAGTGTGTGTATATGTGAGAGAGGAGGAGAGAGAGAGAGAGAGAGTGTTTGTGTGTGTGTGTGTGTGTATGAAAGAGAGTGTGAGCTTGGGGGTGGGGAGCAGAGGGAGAGAGATAAGCAGACTCCGCACTGAGCAAGGAGCCCTATGCAGGCTCAATCCCACAACCTGGAAATCATAACAAGAGCTGAAACCAAGAGTCTGATGCTTTAACCAACTGAGCCACCCAGGTGCCCCCCAAATTGTAAAATATTTAAAGTGGACATCACAGCAATCTGATACACATATACACTGTGGAAGGAGTACCCACCCCTCCATGTAGTTAATTGACATCCATCACTTCATGCATTCTTTTTTTTTTTTTTGGGTAAGGGTTCAATCTCTAAGCTGTTAGCAAATGTCAGTTATGCAATACAGTGTTATCAACCATAGTCACCATGTTTTACATTAGATCCTCAGACATTGTTCATCTTATAACTTTCTGTAGTGCCCTTTATCAGGTCAAGGATATTTCCTTCTATTTCTAGTTTCTGAGAATTTCCATCATGCATGGGTGCTGGATTTTGTCAAGTTCCTGTTCTTGTATTGAGTGAGATAATCAATTGGCTTTTATCACCTTCATTCTATTAATATGGTATATCATATTTTTTAAAACATTTTATTTATTTATGATAGTCACATACACAGAGAGAGAGAGAGGCAGAGACACAGGCAGAGGGAGAAACAGGCTCCATGCACCGGGAGCCCGACTTGGGATTAGATCCCGGGTCTCCAGGATCGCGCCCTGGGCCAAAGGCAGGCGCCAAACCGCTGCGCCACCCAGGGATCCCTGGTATATCGGATTAATGGAGTTTTGGATATTATTATTATTATTTTAAAGATTTTATTTACTTACTCATGAGAGATGGAGAGAGAGAGAGAGAGAAAGAGAGAGAGAGAGAGAGGAGAGAGGCAGAGACACAGGCAGAGGGAGGAGCAGGCTCCATGCAGGGAGCCCGACGTGGGACTCGATCCCGGGTCTCCAGGATGACGCCCTGGGCGGAAGGCGGCGCGAAACCACTGAGCCACCCGGGCTGCCTGAGTTTTGGATATTAAATCCATCTTGGATCCCTGGGATAAACTCACCTGGTCAAAATGTATTTTTTTACATATTGTTAGGGTCAATTTACTAAAATGTTGTTCAGAATTTTTTTTTTCAGAATTTTTATATCAAAGGATATGGGTTAACAGTTTTTTAGTAGCATGTCTAGTTTTGGTAAAGTAATGTGAGCCTCATAGAATGAGTTCAGGAGTATTCTATCCTCTTCAACTTTCTGGAAGAGTGTGTAGCGTTGATGTTATTTCTAACTTAAATGTTTGACAGAATTTACCAGTAAAATCATCTGAGACGAGGAAGGTTTATGACTGTCAATTTGATTTCTATAAGAGATATAGGAATTTTCAGGATATCTATTTCTTCTTGAGTGAGCTTTAGTAGTAGTTTGCTAAAAAATTGTGGCCATTATTTCCTCTTTGTTTCTCTTTTCCTTTGGGGATTCACACTGTGCATGTGTGTGTGCTAATATAATATAATATAATATAATATAATACAATATAATTGTATAATTATATATGAGGTTGCTTGAGGTATCCTACAGTTATCTGATGAGGTGGTGAATTTTACTTTTCTAGAAGTTGATATGGGTCTTTTTTGTATCTTCCATTTCTCTACTTAACATGTTTGCTGTCTCCTCCAGCTTTTGGAAATATGGATACGGTTACAATGACTGCTTTAATGTTCTTGTCCACTAATTGTAATGTCTGTGTCAGTTCTGGGTTTTTATTGATTGATTTTTCTCCCCTTTATGAGTTGCATTTTCTTACTTCTTTACATGGGTGGTAATTTTTGATGAATGCCAGACATTTCGGATTTTACTTTGTCGAGTACTTTATATTTTTATAAATCTTTCTGAGCTTTGTTCTGGTTGCCATTAAGTTACTTGAAACAGTTTGATACTTTTGGGTTTTGCCTTTAAAATGTGTTAGTGGAACCAGAGTAGTGTTTTCCTAGGGCTAATTTTGCAAGACCTTTCTAAAGTACTCTACCCAATGCCCAGTGAAAAATGAGGGTTTCCAGTTTGGCTGGAAACAGGAAATATTCTTGGCCCTCTAATCTTTCCTGACCATTCTTCCAGTGGGCTTGGGTAGCATCCTCATACACCGTGTCCTGGCCAGTACTTTGCTGAGTATTTAAGGGAGAACTGCACATCTCTGAGGTTGTCTGTGCAGCTCTTTCCTCTCCAGGAATCTATCCTGCAAATGCCAGATAACCTTGGTTTCCTCAGAGATCATCTTAGCTCCATCTCCTTAATTCATCTCCTTGACTAAGCTCTGCCTGGGATTCTTCTTCCCTTTGCTGCATCCTAGAAACATTCAAAGCAATACATTGGGAGAAGTCTATGACTTTTGGTTTCCCATCTTTTTTGCTTCATTTTCAGTGTCTCAAAGGTGGTCTCATATATTTTGTACCATGTTTTAGTTATTTCAGGTGGGAGAATAAATCCCATCCCTGTTACTCCATCTTGGCTGGAAGTGAAAAGTGCTCAGTGCTCTTTTGCTTTCAGAATAGTGCCATTAAACTGGGAGACTATTCTGGAAGACACTGAGGTGGGTTATGGGATTGGCTGGAAGAGAAGTGAGTTTATATGACAGGATATGTATCTCTGCACCCATAGCTGTATATCTATCATCCCTGATTACACATTTGTCTATATGTCTGTCCACAAGGCTGAATTCATTCTACTGGAGTTGGGAAGCTGTCTGTGGCTGCCCCCCAGGACAGGGTTCTTCCTTCTGCTGCTCAGGTGAAATTCCAGGCTGCTCATTTCATCATTCTGCCAAATTTCTGGATGTCTCATGCCAGAGTTCATTGGGTCTGGGCTGGCCTGTGTACAGGCTGCAGATGAGCCAAGCAGGCATTTGCCTTATGTAGTTCTGATTGGGAGGAGAGGGTGGGAGCAGAATGGCTTTTCTGTTTTGAGTTGGCAGGGGCTGATCTGAGGGCCCTCCCTCTCCTTTCCCTTCCCACAGGCCCCAGGCTGACCATTCTGTGATTCCTAGCTTGCATGCTCATCTCTCCGGGCCTAGCAGGGCTCTGGTTGTTGCCATCAGCCCAACCTAGGTCTCAGAGAAAAACACCTAGTGTTCTGTACAATGGATTTTTCCATTGGTTTCCAGGAGAATGAATGACATCATACTTTCAGGAGGGCCAGCCTTTATCAGAGCTTTTTCTTTTTTGCTCTTGCTCCCCACCTATCCCAGGAGCTGGGCAAAGGTTCACATTGCCCAGGCCACCTCCTTAGCATCTAGCTCATTCTGATGCCTTTTGCCCAAGGGTGGACAATAGCACACAAACCTATATCTAGAAGAGATAGCAAACTTTCCATGATACTCAGAAGAATGGTGTGTATTTTTTATCAAATTAAATTTGTTTCAAGGCCCTAGTTGTCAAGATAGATAATCAGCCCAAGAATCCTAGAACTTATGAAGACCAAAAAAAGGGAGGTTAAACCAATTAAGTATATTAAGTATGTATATCTCTGGTAATCTATTGATTGAGCTACCTGGGAAATCTAGATTCCGGGTAAATGTTCTCACAGGTTCATAAAGGGATGTGTATATGTTCACTATGACATTGTATATGGTGATGTGGTTTTGGAGGCAAATTGGCTGATGTCCTTCCTGGAGTAAGATGAGAACCAGGTGCAGGGAAGGCCTTATGGGGCAGTGTCTCTCATTCTATAACAGCCTTTGTTTGACCTACTGTGATGGGCTGCTCAGAAAGATGTGATATGTTGCTGGGAAGCTCAAATTGTGCTAGAATCACATCTCCTTGCAGATGACTATAGTGACTTTGTTATCTTGGGAGTGTATATATGCATTTGGGAGAAACATCATGTATTCATCATTCACTCATTCGACTGTTATGGGGCAACAGCCTCTGCTAGGTTTTGGAGCTACAGGGGTGACTGCTTATGATACAATGGAGGAAACGTATTAAATGAATTGATGATTTATTTAATCATCAAATTGATGATTCTGGCGATAAAGGAGAATAACACCATTTGTATGATAGAACTAAGGTTCATAGGGAATAGATAAAGGAAACCTCTTTGAAAAAGAAACATTGAAATGAGACTTGAGAGCTGAGGTGGGGTAATGAGGGTACAAGGGTCCTGAGGCAGCCAAGAGCTAGGTCCCTTCAAAGAATGGTTTTGTCTGGGGCACCTAGGTGGCTCAGCTGGTTAAGTGTCCTACTCTTGATCTCAGCTCAGATCTTGATCTCAGGGTCTTGAGTTCAAGCCCCAAACTGAGGTCCATGCTGGGCATGGAGCCTACTTAAAAAAAAAAAAAAAAAAAAAAGAAAAGAAAAGAAGAAAAAGAATGGCTCTGCCTGGCTAGAGTGAGGCATGTGAGCTGGAGCGAGCAGAGAAGAGGAGCCTGGGGGCAGAGGCAGGGCTGGGAACATGCAGAGCCTACTGCTTGATAAGGTGGCCACATAATTCATCATCCAGACTAGTACACATTTGGGACTGAAAAGGGTGCTACTAATAATAATGTCGGGGATAATAGGTCACCCTACTTGTGGGTCAAGGTAAAGAGTTTGAGTTTCATTCTCAAGGATATGAGAAGCCATTGGGATCTTGAGGAAAGAGAGATGTGACCTCGTTTGCACCTGGAGCCTGAAATGGGGCCATAGCACTCAGAAACCTCCCCTCATCCTTCCTATCTGCACGGAGGAGCCTCTTGAGAAAGTTTTGGGCCATATAAGAAATATGGGAGTGAGAGAGGCAGACTGGAGCCCAGAAAAGGCCTGTGGAGTCCTGTAGGCTGGGCAGTGAGCTGGTTAACTGTTGCTGTGTAGCCCCACCCGATCCCCCAGCCCAACGGCTCCTTTCAAGTGTGCCACCTGTCTCCACTCTGCTTCTGGACGGATGCCTCCCCAACAAGTGAATCTGCCCCCAGGTGGAGACAGTGATGAGAACTTTCCCATGGGTGCTATAGACTTGGTGGGGAGGGAATGCTCAGTCCTTACCCCAGCTCCAGGTGGAGGGGGGACAAGAACACTCCTTTCATAATAGCTTGACTATTTCAAAATCAACTTGACTGTCAATGATTTTACAAAGCAGGAGTGTTAACTTCATCAGTAAGACGACAGGGTCTCCGGCATGCGGATCTTAACCTTCCTGGGGGAGCAACCCCTCACTTGACTCAGTCATTAAAGTGCCCTAAGCCGACTCCGCAGCTGGCTCTGGGGCTCACGCACAGGAAAGTGGCCATGGTGTCACCCCTCCCCATGCACACATATAGATCACAGACCTAGGTCCAAAGGCCAAAACACAAACTCTTACCACTAGGGAGCTTGGGTGGACAAAACCGAGGGGAAGATGGTAGGGAATCAAATTTCCAAAACTCCCCAAAGCTGTCTGTGCACATTTCCAGAAAATCAGTCTTTCTCTAGCTGGGCCCTAGGTTTCTTCCATGAGAACAAGAGGTGGCCAAGGGTAAGGACTAGGTGTGACATGCTGTCCATTGGATACTCAACAGCCATCCCCCTCCTTCCCTGTTAACAGTGGGATTTTTGTAACTAGCAGCTGGATGGTCTTGATCTTTGGGCAGCTGGGACCCTGGGACCTCACCAGCCCCAGGAGATGAATCATGATTGGTTTAAATGAACGATGGCAACTCATTCCCCTGGCTTATGATTTTTTTTTAATTTTTATTTATTTATGATAGTCACACACAGAGAGAGAGAGAGAGGCAGAGACACAGGCAGAGGGAGAAGCAGGCTCCATGCACCGGGAGCCCGACGTGGGATTCGATCCCGGGTCTCCAGGATCGCGCCCTGGGCCAAAGGCAGGCGCCAAACCGCTGCACCACCCAGGGATCCCCCCTGGCTTATGATTGGTCTAGATGGGGGAACTGGTATGGGATCCAGTTCCAGTAAATGAGAGGCAAAGGGAGGTCTGCTGGGGAAGGCTCCTCTTCCCAAATAACAAGACAAAGGCTTGGCTGGAGAATTCCTTCTCACCCTTCTCCCTGACCTCTTTTCCCTCCCTGGACTGAGATATGATGCTTGGTAGGACAGCAGCCACTTGGTCACCAGAATGCAAGAAGCTAGAAGGCAAGGATGATGGAGTAGACCAAAGACCAAAGACCGGGTTTGGATTCTCGAAGTCATTGTTGGCCGCACCAGTCCTGGGTGACCTGACTCTGGCCTTCTGTTATGTGAGACAAATAACCTCTACTGGTTTAAGCTGCCGTAGCCAGGCATTCTGCAATCCGCAGCTGAAGTGCGGCCCTTACTCTCACCCTCCTCGTAAAGCAGGCAGGGCTTCTAGTTTGGGGAACCCCTGCCTCCATCCTTAAAGGAGGAACTGAACAACACAAAGAAGCAGGAGGCTCCTAAGATCGTGAACACCAGCTTGGTTTCTTCCCTAACAGTATGACCTTGGGTGAATTAACCTCACTGGGTCTCCATCTCCTCATCTGCACAAAGGAGGCAAGAGCTAGCACTTGCCTCATGGGCTTGTTGGGAAGGAAGTGAGAAAATAACGGGATAATGAGCAAGAAAGCAAGAAATCCAGGAAATCCGTGGATGTAAAGTAGCTGTTCAATAAAAGTCAGCTCCTTCCCTCTTTGGGAGTTATGGACCGCCCCTCCAACCCTGGCTGTCACGTCACACACACACTCATTGTGCATGTCACCCTTATTACCAGGAGACGACTTTGCATTATGGAACCTTGAGTTTTAAATTAAGTGTCAAATATAATTTGGCCACACTAAGAATTAATTATTATGACTGCCCTTAGAAAAGCCAGGAAGCTCAGCTCTGAGGGTGAGATTGGTGTCTGCCCACGAGGGAGGGAACTTTGCTCCCAGCCGGGAAGAGTGAGTGGAAGGGGACAGGGATGGGGCTCTGGCTCTGCGTGGTCAGGGCATTTCCCACCTGGGACCCTCAGAAAGCTGGGCTCCTTGAGGAGTGGCCGGGGGCAGGGCTGAGGGGCAGGGCTGAAAATGTTCTTAGGAGGTGTCCCCCCTCTCCCCCCGCTGTCACAGCCCGTCCATCACAGTGAGCCCCGCCCTCCATGGCTTGTGCACATCTGTCAGCTGCAGACACACATGTGGCTGGTGTCAGTCCTTCCCCTTTAAGGGAAGGGGAACGTTTCCTGAAAGGGTGGTGAGGGGAGAAGGAGACATGTGGCCAGAAGAGAGGCCACATTTGTCTGGATGACAAACCAAGGACAAAAGCTGAGTCTGGAGCATTCCAGGAGGGGCCTGCCTCCCCCTGAGGATGGAGAGAGCCCTCCTCCCCCAGCCTGGAGGTGGGGTGGGGGCCCAGGGCGTGTTTGGAGGAGGGAGAGGCAGTGTGCAGGGCGTGAGCAGCTGGGCATGGGCATCCAGAACCCAACCGAGTCAACAGCTGCCACCCCCACGCGGCCTCCCCTCTCTGAGGAGTCTGGGTTTAATTTTCTGGTCAGTGCCAAAAGGAGGAGGAAGAGGACGAGGAGGAGGAGAAGAAAGGAGCGAGCTGCAGCTCTCATGCAGTCGGCTGGGACCTGTCACTCAGCACACAGCCCGCTGACGACTCAGGGCAGCCCCAGCTGTAAGCAGCCCATGATTTATGAACACCGAGTGAACTCCTGCGGCAGAAACCAGCCTTGAGATCAGAGCGGCAATAGGGCCCTTTTTTTGGCAGGAGACAGGGCCTGCATTTTTCTCATTCATGCCAAACTGCTTTGCACGGCAATTAGCTCTGTCCTCATTTAGTCTCCAGTCCCAGAGGGTAATGAAAGTCATATATCATCTTCAGGACTGCTAATTATTGAGCTCGCTTACAGGTAGGCTTTGTAACTGTGAGAAGGGCCTGTCGGCCCAATATTTATTACTCCTCCAATAAGTAAGCAGAGTGGGGTGGGGGCGCTGGAGGGAGAGGGGGAAGAAGGGCTGGGTGAGGATGGCCCGCTGGGGTGGTGGTGGGGGGACAACTTTCTCGAGAGACCGCCCAACCCCAGCCCAGGGAATCTCGGACACACCTTCTGCAAATGTGCTCATCTGAGGGGAAACATCTTCATTTTCAGGCCCTAACAAACCAGTCTGGGAGTGCAGAGTGGTGGGGAGAGGCCTGAGGACAGACAGACGGACAGCTAGATGGGCCGGGATCTGCTCCGGAGAGAGGGTGGGGAAGGGGACAGAGGGGATCAGGGAGGAGAGCACAGAAGGGACACAGAATCCCCCAGCGCCCCACTCCGGCCTCAGGTTCGGAGCATTCCCCGGCCCTTTGCAGGCTGGATGGGACGCTCCTGAGTCAGGACCCAGGGCTAGGATTAGCGTCCCGTCCAGGCACGGGGCGCGTAAGGCTAATGCCCCAAAGGTTGTCCTGCCACCAAGCTCTCCGGCTTCTGACTTACACCAGCACATTTCCATGGGTGTGGTTAACTAAGGGGAAGGTAGCCTCTTGTTTCCATGTAAACGGACTTAAAAAAAAATATAATGACTTTTTAGAAAACCTGGGCATAAATATTAGCCGGGATTACCGATTTTTAAACAGAGGACGCAATTAAAGCAAGAGCTAAAGAAATGTGACTAAGTACCGTGAGATGCCACACTCAACAGGCCACCAATACTTCTTGAGGGTTTTTTATTTTATTTTATTTTATTTTATTTTATTTTATTTTATTTTATTTTATTTTATTTTATTTTATTTTATTCTTGAGGGTTTAGTATGTGCCAGGCACTGCGTGGAGAGCTTTGGGGTCACATTCCTCACCGGAGTCCTCGTACTCCGCATAACTCCCTTGGCCCTGGTGACATCCCCATTTTACACATAGGTTATGTGACAAGGTCACATAGGACGGGACTCAATACCATCTGGCTTCAGAGTCCGATCTCTAAACCATGACACCAAATTTTCCATAATTCATTCTGAACCATTTAAACTTCTAGTTAATGACACTGGTGGATCCTGGTCTCTTGGCATCAAGAGCATCACGGACAGACTCTTCTGCTGGCGGCAGTCCTCCCACTCGGAGCCTCTTGGAGTCCCTGATAAACTGCTGGAGGGCTGTTAGCTGATTTGCAAGTCCTTGCACTTAGCACCAATTTAGCTCTGGAATCTTCCCTTGTCTGGGGGGCGGGGCCAGTGGTAGGCTGGGACCCTCCCCCCAGTTCCATTCAGGGACAGCATGTTGGCAGCTTGGAATTGAATTGGTAGGAGTAGCGGCAAATGCTACAGGCTAGGCCTTGTGCTGGTTGGTTGGTTGGTTGGTTGGTTGGTTGGTTTCCCGAAGAGCTGGTTATGACACTTTGACCTGCACTCCCCTGGGAGGACCCGAGGGCAAAGGGAAAACATCACACTCGTTCAGGGCAGCCTCTCTCCATCAGAGGGAAATGCAGAGCGCACCGGAGAGGCGGCCTAGAGAACGGACGCTGGGCCAGGAAGGGATCCCCACGAGCTCTTTGTCCTCATTTGCATCGGCTGTTCTTTTAGGTGCCACCAGAGCCACAGGATTAGGAATAAAACTATTTTCAAAAAGAGCCTGGAGCCACAAAATAAGCTTAAATTTCCGGTTTTTTGGAGCCAGAGAGACTAGGGTAGAAAGCCACCTCTTCCCACCTCTGTAACCTGAGACGGGTTGCTTAGCTTCTCTGTTTCCATTTTCTTTACTGGGAAGCGAGCATGATCAATAGTGTCCATCGGCAGGGAGCTGTGAGGACTGGGAGACAGTGAGGACGGGAGACCGTGAGGACGGGAGACCGTGAGGACGGGAGACCGTGAGGACGGGAGACGGTGAGGACGGAGAGACAGTGAGGACGGGAGGCAGTGAGGACGGGAGACCGTGAGGACGGGAGACCGTGAGGACGGAGAGACAGTGAGGACGGAGAGACAGTGAGGACGGGAGACAGTGAGGACGGGAGACAGTGAGGACGGGAGACAGTGAGGACAGGAGACAGTGCACGCCCAATGGGGGGACTAAAGCGCGCCCTCTGCCCGAGTGGCTCAGAAATGCCCTTCTGCGGGGGGCTTCTGGTCCTTGCAGGAGGGGGCCTGGTCCTCTCCTCGCACAGCTGGGGGTGAGCCCGGTGGGGCGGCCTCTGGCCTTGGCTCTGGGAGGCCGGGGTGCTCTGCCCTGGTGCCGCTGCCCGCTCCGGGTGACCCGGCCATAGTGTCTGAACCCCGGCACCTGGTGATCTCTTTTTCCATCTCTCAGCGGTCCCAGTCCCCTGAGCTGGGGGACAGATGGATCTCCCCACTTGGTGTATGCCGCACCCCCCCCCCGACCCCCCGGCTCCAGCACCTTGCAATCCACCTTTCGGTCCCCCCATCCTGGGCTTGTCTCTGTTCACTTTACTGGCCTCCCGTCCCCTTACCTACCGTCCTGTCCCCCGCGCCAGGGTCCGGCCTGCCCGCAACCCAGGGTTTCCTGAGGGGAGGCTGGACGCATGAGGCTTGAGCAGGGCGGTGACGAGTGGACCCAGGGCCTGCAACCAGTCAGGACCCAAGGCGCCCTCCCTAGGTCCTGCTGCTCTCTGGTCCCATCCTTCTCTCCCCAGCTGCTCTTTACCGTGGGGTCACATCAGTGCCCACAGAGGACGAGATATCTATCCCTGGTCTAGTTTAAAAGCCCTGGAAGGGCAGCCTGGGTGGCCCAGCGGTTGAGTGCCTGCCTTCAGCCCAGGGCCTGATCCTGGAGTCCTGGGATCGAGTCCCACATCGGGCTCCCTGCATGGAGCCTGCTTCTCCCTCTGCCTGTGTCTCTGCCTCTTTCTCTCTCTGTGTCTTTCATGAATAAATAAATAAAATCTTAAAAAAAAAAATAAATAAAAGCCCCGGGAAGAACCCGACTGTCCAAGCTCGGGACATGTGCTCCACTCTGTGCTGACCAGAGGGGGTGAGAGGATGGGTGGGGCGTGGGCCACCCGCCCGCTCATGTGCGCGGTCAGATGAAGTGTTGGCCAGAAGGAGGCCGACGCCCTGCTGAGCGAGGAGGCATGACATCTCCACAGCAGGTGACGGCAGCCTGGCCCCACACTGCGATGCTAGCAGCAGCACCCGCAAGCAAGGTTGTGTGGGGGCACTGGGTTCAGACGCACATGATGCTGCCCCGTGAAGGACTTGTCTCAGGAGAGCCACAGTCATGTTTGGACAATCTTTTCTATTTATTTATTTATTTATTTATTTATTTATTTATTTATTTATTTATTTATTTATTTATTTTTAAGAACCAGAAGTGGTTATTGCAGAAATTTGGCCATGATTCTAGTTGGGTGGCTCCGGCTGTGGTTGGGCCAGGGCTCAGGGCTCCCTGGCAGTGCTGGGCAGGTGGGGCACAAAGACAGCAGAGGGAGCGTGTCTGGGTCTGGAGCCTCGGGGCTGCAGGCTGATGCTCGGCGCTGCGCTGCGACACAGGCCTGTGCCACTGGGCTCCACGCTTGGGGCCTTACCCGCTATCCTCCAGCACCAGCAAGAGCCTGTTGAATCATTAATTTCCAAGCAGAGATGCCAGCGAATCATCTATGAACAGTCTGTCTTCTTCCCAAGGAGCTGAACCTTGCCTTCCGAGTGGGCTCTCCCCGCCTCACCAGTCACAGCCGGCACCACGGACACTCGGACATGCTGCCACCAGTGCCCCAGCCTGCTTCCTGCACCCTGGCAGGGGGGCCCTGGGACAGCCCAGGGTATGGGAGGGATTCGAGGCCTGTGATAATGTAGAGTGCCTGCCCGGAAGAAACGGGGGTCCGGATAGGGAGGGGATAGTCACTCGAATTTTGAATTCATGGGTGGAATTCTAAGTGGGAGTCACAGAACAGAAAGCACTTTCTCCTAAACTTTGCTGTCCCAGGGCTATGACAAGAGGGCACGGGGAGGGGGCCTGGTGGAGGTGGTCACGACTCCTGTACCCCTAACACTTCTTGCTGCCCGGTGGGCCTGCGCGGATGTCTGAGGCTGGGAGGGGTGGAGACAAGGCCTGTTTGTGTGAGGGACAAGGCCTAGCTTTTGAATTGGGAAAAAACCTGGCTGGAGAGAGGGCCAGTTTGGGGAGAGGGCTGAGGCACAATAGAGGGTAAGAACCGAGCCACCAGTGGGTCCCAGCCCTAGGCGTGCCTCATGCCCACAGGCCCCTGAGAGCCTCCCTCCCGTTTGGGTACAATTGCTACATAACAAACCACCCCAAATCCGTTTTATAGTGTCACAGTTTCTGTGGGCCAGGAACGTGGATAGGGCACAGTGAGAATGGTTTGTCTCCAGGGGCCTCAGCTGAGTGGACTCAAAGGCTGGGGGAATCATCTGGAAAAGCCTTCATTCACATGTTTGGTGGTTGAGGCTTGCTGTGAGCTGGAATGTGGCTTGGCCATGGCTCTGAAGCTCCACAAGCCTCTCCATACGAACTCTCTGCAGGGCTACTTTGGGCTTCCTCACAGCATGGCGGCTGGATTCCAGGACAAGTGCCTCAGAGAGCCACCAGAAGCTGCATGGCCTTTTCTAGTCTAGTGCAGAAGTCATGCAGTGTCGCTTCTGCTACATTCTATTCATGGAATCAGTCACAAGCCAGCACAGTGAATGGGAAAGAAATTAGCTTCTTCACGGGGAGAGGCAAGGTGATACTGCAAAAGGAGTTTATGGGATAGGAGATGTTGTTGAGGCCATTGCTGAAAGTATAACCAGCCACATTTTTGGAAAATCCAACTGTCCCACCCATACATTTAGGAAGATGAGGAGGTCCCATGGCAAACAGAGCCTCATGCCCACTTGGCAGAGGGAACAAATGAGGTACAGAAGTCATTGAATTGAAAAAAAGGCCTAAAAGCCCAGCTTACACTCCATTTAGAGATTCTTTTTACGGCATCCCATGGAATGATCTAGTCTCTTCTTGCATCCCTGTAATAATGTGGAGATCATCACCTTACAACAGGGGCCCCTTCCAATTGCTGCACAGTTTGAATTGTCAGAAAATTCTTAGATGGTGATCAAAGCTGCTTCCTTGCAAAGCTCATTGGCACTGGTCCTTCCCCTGGGGAATGAGGACCAGACAAGAAAGAAGGAAACCCATACTTTTTTTTTTTGAAGGATTTTATTTAGTAATTCATGAAAGACACAGAGGGAGAGAGAGAGAGGCAGACACAGGCAGAGGGAGAAGCAGGCTCCATGCAGGAAACCCGATGTGGGACTCGATCCTGGGACTCCGGGATCATGTCCTGACTCCTGAGCCACTAGGCATCCCAAGGAAACTTATACTCTTGAGTCCTAACTGCATCCGGCCCGTGCCTGCCTGGGGCCTTCACAGCCATTTCCTGGAGAACAAGCATGTGCCAACCCACTCACTGTTGATGGAGTTGTCACGTTTCCATCCTGAGGACTTTTCCCTGTTCCTCAATGACCAGGTCCCCTGACTGCTCATCACCTTCACTTATGTCAGTTTTTCCTGGCTCAATTTTTTTAAGTGGCCGCAGCACACAAGATTGGCTTCCCTTAAGCTTGCTATCAACTGAACAGCTCTAATCACTTTTCACTTCAAATCAAAGTGAAAACTCTCCCATGCTACCTCTCGTCCAGGAGTCTTCTCCTCAGAGCAGGATTAGAATGACGATGAATATCCAGGGGCCCATGGTTGGTCCCAAAGCACTACTGAGGGCAAAGTGTGTCTGAAGCGTGAGCCCTGTGACCTGTCTCAGGTGGACCAGGGTTCAGCCCAAGCTCTGGCTTCTTGTGAGTCTGGCAGGGAGGACAGCCAAACAAGTTTAGGCCCGTTTGGGTGGAAGGCCCACCACTCCACTGATTGCTCACCATGCCTGTCCTCTTCTTGCTTGGGGGTGGGGACAAACCACAGGGCCAGAGAATTACCATTCCTGATAGGCTTAGAAGTACATCACTTGGGCCTGTCTTGGCAGGATGGGTGAGATCACGGGGAAGACTTGGAGAGGAAGAGAGGAGGAGAAAAGGCTCACTGCAGCCTTCATATGGGCCTCAGCAGAGTATTAGTCGTGTGTGTGTGTGTGTGTGTGTGTGTGTATGAAGAAGAAGGAAGAAAAAAAGAAAAAGAAAAAGAGTAAAAGGATTTATTGATTTTAGGTGAATCCTCCTAAATTGACATGTCCCCTGAATGCCAGTATGAGGACTCTCTGGATTGCAAGTGGCAAAAACAAAACTAAAATTAGTTTAAGCAAGAAAGGGAATGATTGGCTCACTTGCTGTGAAGGCCCAGGGTAGAGTGGGCTTCAGGCTTGACTGGATCCAGGGGCCTGAAGAAGTCATCAGACTCGTCCTTAGTAGACTCCACTGCTCTGGTTGGCATAATTTGCTTCTAGGGTAAGTTGTTTCTTCAGATCGCAGTAGCCAAAGCAGTACGAGCTCCGGGGTCCTAGCCTTAGAAGTCTCAATCTAAAAGGAATGGGTAGGGGTGCCTGGGTGGCTCAGATGGTTAAGCATCTGGCTTCTGCTCAGGTCATGATCCTGGGGTCCTGGGATAGAGTCCCTGCATCGGGCTCCCTGCTCAGCGGGGAGTCTGCTTCTCCCTCTCCCTTTGCCCCTGCCCCTCCCCTCACATGTTCTCTCTCTCTCTCTCTCAGATAAATAAAATCTTCAGAAAAATAAATAAAAGGAACAGACACTATCTCTCTTTCAGAATCAGTATATAAAATCCCAAGGAAGGACTCTGACTGGCCTGGCATAGGTCACATGCCTATCCTGGGCCAATCTTCGCAGGCAGAAAGATAGAAGGATTGGCCAGGTCCGGGTCATAGAGCTTTTCTAGTGGTCAGCCGCCTGGCGGGCATCCCAGGGCAGGAAGCAGTAGAATAAGGCCTTAGAGGACAGGAATGAGCAAGTCAGGAATTGAAGTCCTGCTGTCTTCTGGATTTATCTGGTATTTCATATCTTTTCTGCCCACTTCCTCATTCTCTGTTTTCCTTTGAAGATTGGCTTTTCTTTCTTTTTCTTTTTTTTTCTTTTCCTTTCTCCTCAGCATCTACCACGGCTCAAAATGACTGCCTCCACCCCAAACGCTAGTGACTTTTAGGAGCCTAACACCACCTGTGCTTGAGTTCAAATTTTCAAGGAAGAGAGAATCTGCTTGGTTGCAGGGACAGGTGTTCTTTACTGGGCCATCCAGCTGTGGTAAACATGCAGTAGGAACATGGCCTCTGAGGTCTTTCCCTTGAGCGGGTCTGATAGGAGCAGTTCCTTAGAGAAGGGGGCTGTAGGTAGCAGCCAATTTATTTTTATTTATTTATTTATTTATTTATTTGTTTTTTTTAACTAATAAATTTATTTTTTATTGGTGTTCAATTTGCCAACATACAGAATAACACCCAGTGCTCATCCTGTCAAATGCCCCCCTCAGTGCAGTGGCCAATTTAGAACAAGATGCTGTGCCAGTCCCAGGTAACCCAGCGAAGGGCAGAGCATGGCACCATCCCTGTCCCAAGCAGCTTTGAGTACAGCTGGGCAGGCCAGATGCTCATTTGGGCCAGGGTCACAGGACCTCAGAGAAGGGCAAGGTCATTGCGGGCCAGGACAAGCAGAACAAACTTGTCCTAGAGGTGGTGACAACAGGGCTGGGCTTTCCAGGTGGGCGAAAGGAAAGGACAAGATAGTCTAGAGCCTGGAGCAGATGTCTCTTCCTCACAGCTGAGCTGGCTCCCGTAAACCAGCACGCAGACACACCTGAGGTGTCCCCATCCAGCCTCTTCTCAAAGCCTGGGCTCTCCAGGGTAGGTTTCCACTTGCCTCTCCATCTCCTCCCCCAGGTTCCCGCCAGATTCCTTCTAACACCCTTGGTCCCTGGGTGCCCAGGGGCACGGCGCACCCCGTCTGCCACTCACCATCTCTGGACACATTTGTGGAGGCTGCGGCGCATTTTTCATGACTTTCTGAAAAGTCAGGGAATGTCTTTCCCCCAAAGCCAGGGAAGGATGGAAGGAAGGAAGAAAGGAAGGAGGGAGGGAGGGAGGGAGGGAAGGAAGGAAGAAAGGAAGAAAGGAAGCTCCAAGAACAAAAGGAGTAAAATAACCGTTTGCATCTGGAGAGACCTGGGCCCTGAGGTTGGGGCTTCCACTCTCCTGTGGATGAAGAAATAGAGGTACAGGGAAACTCTGGCGTGCTCAAGTTCCCGTGGTAGGACTAGAACCCTGGCTTCTCACTGCCCCTGGCCCAGGGCTCTGCCCTGAGCTCTTGGCTCGTGCGTGGGCTGTGGGCCTGGCAGGGATAATCCGGGGCGTGGGGCTGGGCGTCGGGAGAAATGCCTCGCCTCGTCCTGGAGGTGGGAGTAGAGGCCGGGCCGGGAAAATGTGGCTAAAACCCAGTTCTCCTGGGAGCCCTGCGGGGGGGCGGGGGGGGGGGGGCGTCCAGAAAGGGGCTGAGAGGTCAGCAGCGGCTCCTGCCCAACAGGGCCAAGGTCCCTCCAAAGGCTTTATCTGGGCAGATTCCATTTCCTGCTGCAGGAAAAGGAAGAGACCTTTGTGTGTCTCCGCTGTTTGCCCCTTTAGGCCGCTCCGAAGCCAGATCGCGTCGGATCAACCCACTTGGGGAGGCCGGTCCCCGCGGGGGCGGGCCGTGGGGGCTCCCGCCGGGGTCCCTTGGGGCCGCCCGCCTTCCTTCCAGGAGGGTTCTCCGAGCCTCCGTCGTCATTTGCCTCCGGTTAAGGGCGACAGAGCGTCAGCGCGGACACCAAGGCTTCGCACTCGGGCCCTGCTTCGGCGGCGGCGGCCAGCCCAGGGCCAGGGGCCTCGGCCTCCGCCGACCTCCGCGGGCGAGGCTCCTCCGAGGCAGCCCGGGCGGCCGGGACGGGCCGGAGGAGGCGGCGGGGAGGAGCAGCGGGGAGGAGCGGGGAGGGCTGCGGGGAGGAGCACTGGGGAGGAGCGGCGGGGAGGAGCGGGAGGGCTGCGGGGAGGAGCACTGGGGAGGAGCGGCGGGGAGGAGCGGGAGGGCTGCGGGGAGGAGCACTGGGGAGGAGCGGCGGCGAGGAGCGGGAGGGCTGCGGGGAGGAGCACTGGGGAGGAGCGGGAAGGAATGGCGGGAAGCAGCGGGAGGGCGGCGGGGAGGGCTGTGGGGAGGAGTGGGGAGGAGTACTGGAGAGGAGCGGCGGGGAGGAGCGGCAGGAGCAGGGAAGAGTGGGGAGGAGTGGCGGGAGAGGGGAGGAGCGGGGAGGAGCGGGGAGGAATGGCGGGAAGCAGCGGGAGGGCTGCGGGGTGGAGCGGCGGGGAGGGGTGGCGGGGAGGAGTGGGGAGGAGCGGGGAGGAGCACTGGAGAGGAGCGGCAGGAGCAGGGAAGAGTGGGGAGGAGCGGCGGGAGCAGGGAGGAGCGGGGAGGAGCACTGCGGAGGAGCGGCGGGGGTAGGGCGGCGAGGAGGAGCGGGGAGGAGCGGCGGGAGCAGGGCAGAGTGGGGAGGAGTGGCGGGAGAGAGGAGGAGCGGGGAGGAGGAGCGGGGAGCAGTGGGGAGGGCTGCGGGGAGGAGCGGCGGGGAGGATGGGGGCGGCGCGGGGAGTGGCGGGGAGGGGGGCGGCGCGGGGGCGCGCCTTGGAGCGGGCGGGCGCGCGCGGGGCGGGGGCGGGGGCGGGGGCGGGGGCGAGGGCAAGGTGACCGCGGGCGCGCGGGGGGCGGGTGTCAGGGCTCTATCTGCGCGGTGATTGATGGGAGCCGGGTTTGCTGTCAGCCTGTCAGGGCGCAGGAATGTTTAATGTTCTCATTATTGGTTACGCTGTTGTGTATATTTCTCTGTCAGCGCCGCGGACCCAGCTGAACTGGCGGAGCACTTCAAAGGCCTGCGGGTCATTCATCATCCCCCTGACGCTCCGGCAAATGCTCAGCTTCAGCTCCGCGCCAGGGATTTGTTATGACTTGCGCGCCGGCTGACAGACAGGACGGTGGCGGCCGCGGGCGGGGGGCGCGGGCGGGAGGCTCGCGGCCCTTCCGTCTCCCGGGGGCGAGCGGCCGCGCCCCCACCGCGCACCCCACTGCGGGTGCGGCGCGGCCCGGGCGGTGACCCGGGGCGCGGGGTCCCGGCCCCCCCCTGCCCCGCACCCGCTGCCCCGCAGGCCCGGCCGGCGCCCTCCCCCCCTCCCGCTCCTCCCCCTCCTCCTCCTCTCGGCTGGCGGTGGCGTCTCGAAAGTTGTGCTGAAAACCCAGAGGTTGGGGAAAAAAGCAAAACTTGCAACCGTCCGGGGCCGGGGCCGGGGAGGGGCGGGCCGCGGGGGGCGGCGGGGGGGGGGGGGGAGAGGGAGGGGGAGGGAGGGGGGGAGAGCTGCAGAATATCGGAGCTTTGTTTCCTTTCCCAGGCCGTGACATGATTAATCGTTTTCTTCTGATCTAATTTTGGAACATGAAAAACAGCACATTTGTCTTGAAGAAAAATGATGTGCCGAACTGCGCAGATGGAAATTTCGAGCAATGAGAAAGATTAAAGTGAAACCCCACTCCTTAGACCTAATCATGAGTTGTAGATTATTCTGTCGGCCCAGCCAGATGGTAGCTCTGATTCCACAGCCCCTTCTTATATTAATGAATACTAGACTGTTATATTTGACTTAGGTAAGTGAAATGTCTATCAGAGCTAATGGACTGCCAGCCAGCATAACACATGTTGTACCGCTAAGGGTCCTTGCTGCATTTTTCATGTTTTATACTAATGTAGAACATTTTGTTTCCTACTGTTTTTCATCATTGTCACTGTTTGCTAAATATTTTCACATGGAAGGGGGGGGAGGGAGACAAAGTCATGAGGAAAAAGAACCGCCCCCCCCTCCAAACTTGTGTCCAAAGCTAATTTCCTCCCGTTGGGCTTGGCTATAACTCTACAAGTAAAACAGTCACCCCAAGCAACGCGTACAGGAACTCAATAGTAACGTGATTAAGTTCCTAGTCAACAAGACTACACTGGACTGTATGTTAACAAACCTAATTATAGCCCCGTGGTGATAAATTGGGCCAGGGCCCTTGCTGCACATCTCTGAGGTCATGTCTAGAAGAGCAGCTTGACCTTCTTGTCCCAGGGGAGAGAACGGTCCTGGAGAGGAGTCGCAGGATGGGCTTGGAGGAGGTGCTATACTGGTCCAGTGGTCCTGTGCCTGGGGAGGGTGGGCACAAGCCAGGAGTCACTGCAGAGCCGAAGGTGGGAGGTGATGAGAGCAAGCAGGCCGTAGGCTCTCCTGGATGAGGCTGGAAGGCCGGAGGCTTCAGAGCTGTTGGCACCAACTATGTTGTGAGCAGCATCAGGCTGCTGGAGAGGACAGTGTGCTGTCCCCCAGTTCACTGGTTCCATGTAGGCCTCAGGACCTGGTGGCTCACTTTCTCTGGGCCCAGTAGAGGGTGGCTCCTTCTTCCAGATGTCTTGTCTGTGCGCTGGAGAGGCCCCAAAGATCTTGTTGTTCAAGAGGAAATCCTGAGCTACTTGTTTGGGAAGGACCCAACCAAGCCCGGGTAGGACTAGGGTCCTGGCGAAAATGAGTCCTGGAGATGGAATCGGAAAGTTGTTTGGGACAGATGAGATGGAGACGGTGGAGGGATGTCTTCAAAGGATAGTGTCTTGAGGAAAAAATGGGAAGAAGCACATAAAGAGGAGAGACCTGTACAAGAAAACACATGAGAGAGAGACAGAGAGAGAGGGAGGGAGGAAGGCAGAGAGAGAGAGAGAGAGAGAAGGAAGAGAATGCTGAGAAGGAGAGACAGACACAGAGGCAAGGAAGTATAAATACCAACAGGGTGGATGGTCCATAAATTCAAACTCCTCTTGCTCCGGCCAAAATGAGCTCCCTAAAAAGTGAATCTCACCTTTCTTGGCTGTGATTCCTGCAGGAATAAGTTTAAGTGTCCTGCCTGGGAATAGATGGCCCTTCCCACGTACTCCTGGCTCACTCCGCCTCATCTCTCACCTTTCCTTCTCACCCTGCATTTCTGCCCCGTGACCCTTCTCAGGGTTCCGAAGACCACTAGGCTCCGTTGCAACAACGTACTTCTGTCTGTCTGTCCTACTCCCTTCCCTTCATTCCCTGGCAGATGCCTACCCATCCTTCCAGACCCAGCTCTCACGTGCCCTCGCCTGCCCCACGCTCTTCACATTCCCAGGGCATTATTTCATACTCTGGGCCCCCATCATTTCTGTCCCCATCCCTGTGGAAATGTGGGCTGGGCTGCAGGGAGCAATGTATGAGTTTTTGAAGATCTGTCCTTCTACACTTTCCTTTCCAACTGTTCCTCTGTTCATCCATCTGTTTGCTTGTTCACGTGGCCCTACTGTATTGCCAGGGCTTGTTCTGGGCGGTAGAGGTCCAGCTTTGTACCCTCTTAGAGCTGCCATTTTTGGTACTCTCGGCGTGGGTCTCTTAGTGGGGCTTTTTCATAGTAAGAAATTCGTGTCGGCCACCTCTAATAGTGGGGGTTATTGTAAAATAGTGGCAATAGAGAGGCAAAAATCTCATGGGGACCCAAGAACAGCTGTATAGCTTCTGAATAACCTTTCAGCTTCTGTAGCTGATCATTGGGTCACTCCTGGCCCCTCCCAGGCCCTTAATGCCATTTTTAAGACTTTGTATTGTGGCATAATATACGTGTAGAAAACTGCACCCAAGAACACAGCTCAATGAATTTTCACAAACTGTAACCCACAGTGAGATCAAGAAACAACATTCAGCGCTCCGGTGTCCCCTCTTGTCTTTGTTTCATTTTTAAGTTAAATTCCCACCCCAACTTCCTTCCATCATTTACTGTGACATTTTGATTTCTGTTTTCAGTGGGTTTGTTTTTCTGAACAGCTTTATTGAGGTAAAATTTACATTCCATAAAATCACCCAATGTATAGAATATTACTCAGCCATAAAAAAGAATGAAATCTTGCCGTTTGCAACAACATGGGTGGACCTAGAGGGTATTATGCTAAGCGAAGTAAGTCAGACAGAGGAAGACAAATACCATATAATTTCACTTATATGTGGAATCTAAAAGACAAAATAAACAAGCAGACAGACTCATAAATACAGAAAACGAACTGGTGGTTGCCAAAGGGGAAGGGGTGGGGGGAGGTGAAATAGGTGAAGGGGATTAAGAAGTACAAACTTCCAGTTATAAAATAAGTCATGGAGAGAAAAGTGCAGCATAGGGAATAGAGTCAATAATATTATAATAACATTGATGGTGACTGATAGTGATTACACTTACTGTGGTGAGTACTGAGTAATGTCTAGAATTGTCAAATCAATATGCAGTACACTTGAAACTAATATAACATTGTATATCAATTATATATATAAAAATAATATTTTATTTCTTTATTCATGAAAGACACACACAGAGAGGCAGAGACATAGGCAGAGAGAGAAGCAGCCTCCTTGTGAGGAGCCTGACATGGGACTTGATCCCAGGACCCTGGGATCATGACTTGAGCCAAAGGCAGACACTCAACCACTGAGCCACCCATGCGTCCTATATCGATTATATTTTAATAAAACATCACCATTGTAAGTGAACAATCCAATGATTTTTAGTAAACTTACAGAGTTGTGCAATCATGACTATAATCTGGTTTTAGAACACTGCCAGCTTCCCCCCAATCCTATGGGCCTATTTTCAGTCAATACTGAGTTCCAGCCCCAGCCCTAGGTAAACAGCTTTTACATTTAGGTCTGTGATCTATTTGAAAAAAATACAACTTTTTTGAGATATAATTCACATGCTATAAATTCCATCCTTTAAAAAGGTAAAATTTAGTGGCTTTGATATATTACAATACATTGTGTAAATATCACCGCTATCTAATTCCGGAATATTTCATCACCCAAAAAGGAAACCCCACACCCATGAGCAGTCACTGCCTATTCCTCACTCCCCCAATCCCTAGCAATCATGAATCTACTTTCTCTCTCTGTCGATTTGCCTATGCTAAACATTCCATACAAATGGGATCATACAATACGAGGCCTTTTGTGTCTGGCATGTTTCACTCAGCATAATGTTTTCAAGATTAATCCATGTTGTAGCATCTATGAGAAACCCATTTCTTTTTTATGGCCAAATAATATTCCTATATTACTGCATGGATTTACAACATTTTGTTCCTATTGATGGAGATTTGGGTTGTTTCTACTTTTTGACAATTATGGATAATGCTGTTGTAAACATTTGTATACACATTTTTCTGTGCACACATGTTTTCAATTCTCTTGGATATATATCTAGGAGTAAATAGGATTGCTAGGTCATATGCTAACTCTATGTTTAACTTTTTGACTGTGATCCATTTGAAGTTAATTTTTGTATATGGTGTGAGTTAAGTGTCTAAGTTCATTTTTGTTTTCATATGGGTATCCGGTTTGTCCCAGCATAACTTTTTAAAATCATGAATTAGCACTGGATGTGTCAAAAGCTTTTTCTGCAACTACTGAGTGAGGTATTAAAATCTCTAGTTACTATTGTTTGTTTATTTCTGTTTGAAATTATGTGAATTTTGTCTTTTATTCTTTTAATATGGTAGACTATATTAATTTATCATCAAATATTAAGCCAACCCTACATTCTTGGTATAAACACACTTAGTCACAGTGTGTGTGACCTTTTTTTTATGTTGCTGACTTTAGTTTGCTACTATTTTGTTAAGGATTCTTGCATCTATTTTCATGAGGAATATTGGTTTTCTTTTTTTGTGGCATCTTTGTTTGGCTTTGATTTCTGGCTAAATCTAGCATCATAGAATAATTTGTAATTATTCCTTCCTTCCACTATTTCTTGAGTTTGTGAAGGATTGAAGGATTGGTTTGTAAAGGATATTTGTTTTTCTTAAAATATTTAGTATTTGATTCACTAGTAAATCCATCTGGGCTTAGTCTTTTCTTTGTGGGAAGATTTTTAAATACTCATTTAGTTTCATCTTTCATCATAAGTTTATTAAGATTTTCAATTCTTTTTGAGTAAATTTTTGTAATTTGTGTACTTCTAGGAATTTTTCCATTAATCTTAGTTGTCTAATTTGATGGCAAAGTTATTCATGCATTCTCTTATAATCCTCTTACTTTCTGTAGTGTCGGTAATGATGTATCTTCTTTATTCTTGATTTTGGAAATTTCTATTTTCTCTTTCACTTTCTAGATAGTTTGGCTAAGAATTTTCTGATTTAGTTGACTTTTTCAAATAACCAACTTTTGGCCTTATTGATTCTCTCTACTTTCTATTTCATTGATTTATGTTGTAAGAATGTTATTTAATTTACACATTTTTGGCAATTTTCCTTAGTTATAGATCTCTAATTTAGCCTTGTTGTGGTCAGGGAACATACTTTGTGTGATTTCAATTTTTTCAAAGTTATACAGACATGCTTTGATTTATCCTGGAGAATGTTCCATGTGCTCTTGAAAAGAATGTTATTCTGCAGTCTTGGGTAGAGTATTGTGTATACATGTCAATTAGGTCAAGTTGGTTGATGGTGTTATTCACATCTTATATGTCTTTTCTGACTTTCTAACTGGTTGTTTGATTAATTATTGAAAGTAAGATGTTGAAATCTCCAAATATTATTGTTGGATTGTCTATTTCTCCTTTCAGTTCCATCAGTTTTTGCTTGATGCATTTTGAGGCTTAACAAGAGGTTAAGTGCACACTTGTTACTTCCTAATATATTAATATATTATATTCCTGATATATAATAATCCCTTTATTATTATAAAAATTTCCCTCTTTATCTCTACTAATATTTGTCTTAAAGTCTATTTTGTCTGCTATTAATGTAGATTCCTACTTAGTAAATTTGATTATTAGTGAAAATTATCATGATCTCCAAATACATAGAAGCTCTGCTAATTGACATCCATTTAAAAATATTTCTCTATTATCTCTATAAAACATATGAACTGATGCTCTCAGTACAATAAATACTTGTAACTGGTGTGCTACTCTCCAACACCAATTGATTGTTTGCTTACTAAAAATCAGTTGTGTATGTTCCTAAGCCTGTTTAAGTCAGTTTTACTTGTAATTTTAATTACCTACTTGATTTTTTTTATTATTTTTTTACCTGCTTGATTTAAATATAATACAAATATACAAATTATAAAATCTGGGTATAACAAGAAATAGATTTGTTTTTATATATTAACTAAATTGAATGTTTAGAAAGATTCAATAAAAACAAGTAGCAAAAAATCTGAATTGAGTGTGTACACGACAGCCTAAAATATTAAAGAAAAACATCACAAATATTCGGGAAGAATTTCTATATGTGAGGAATTCTTAAATTCTCACTGCATTCACAATGTAGAAGAGGCAGAGATGCTAATGTTATCTGACAAATTTTAAAGTAATCATGATAAAAATGCTTCAACACGCCATTACAAATATGTTTGAAACAAAAAAATAACAAATTGTAGCAGGGAATAGGAGAAATGAAGAGGAATCAAATGGAAATATCAGAAGTAAAGAATACAATAACCAAAATATAAAGCTCAGAGAGTGGGATCATCAGTGGAATGGAGACAGAGCAAGGAATCAGTGAACCAGAAGCCAAAACTATGGAAATTATCCATTCTGAAAGAGAAGATGGTGGAAGAGAGACACACTGAGAAAAGAGCTTTAGATATCTTCAGTTTTGTAGAACTATAACAAAAGATCTAACATTTGGGACATCAGAGTCCAGAAAGGAGAAAAGAAAGAGGGTATGACTGAAAAAGTATGAGAAGTAAAGGTGGAAACTTTTCCAATTTTTTCAAAAACCATAAACCTATAGTTCAAGAAGCTGGATGATTCCCAAATAAGATAAACTCAAAGATAACTATACTAAGATGCATCATAACTAAACTACTGAAAACTAAAGGTAAAGAAAATTCTTGAAAGCAGGCAGATAAAAATGACACCTTACCTGGAGGGAAAAACAATTTGAATTGTGGTATATTTCTCATCAGAAAATATAAAGGCCAATAAGTGGCACAATATTTTCAAGTGCTGGAATTAAATAGCTGTCAATTCAGAGTCCTATCATGAGCAGAACTATCTTTCAGAAATAAAGAAAAAATGAAGACATTCTTGAGGGGAAAGTATGAGTATTTGTCACCAGCAGAACTATCCTGAAAGAATGACAAAAGTAAATTCTCTAAACAAAAAGAAAGCCATAAAATGAGGAACATTAGAGCAGCAGGAAGAAATGATATAGTAAAGAAAAATATGGGTAAATATAATAAGCTTTCTCTTCTTAATTTTTCTAAAATAATGTGTAGTGATTCAAGCAATATTATAATACTATCTTAGTTGTTCTAAATGAATATAGGGGAAATATTTAAAACAATTATAAATGGGGCAGCCCTGGTGGCGCAGCGGTTTAGCGCCGCCTGCAGCCTGGGGTGTGATCCTGGAGACCTAGGATCGAGTCCCACGCTGGGCTTCCTGCATGGAGCCTGCTTCTCCCTCTGCCTGTGTCTCTGCCTCTCTCTCGCTCTCTCTGAATGAATAAATAAATAAATCTTAAAAAAAAAACAATTATAAATGGGAGAGAATAAAGGAACATAAAAGGAGATAAAGTCTCTATTCTTCACTTGAGCTGGTAAAATGACATGGATTGTGATGATTTATGTATATATATTATAATACCTAGAGCAACCATAGAAAAAGCTCTGCAAAGAGATACATTGGAAAACACTATAGGTAAATTAAAATGGAATTTTTAAAAGGGTAAGTAATTCACAGGAAGGTATAAGAGAGGAAGAGAAATGAAAAATAGGATGAGAAAACAGAAAACAAAAAATAAAATGGTAGATTTAAACCCTAATGGATCAATAATTACATTAAATATAAATGATTTAAATACAATAATTAAAAGACAGAGATTGGCAGCATGGATTTAAAAACATAACCAGGGCAGCCCGGGTGGCTCAGCGGTTTAGCGCCGCCTTCAGCCCAGGGCCTGATCCTGGAGACCTGGGATCGAGTCCCACATCGGGCTCCCTGCATGGAGCCTGCTTCTCCCTCTGCCTCTCTCTCTCTCTCTCTCTGTCTGTCTATGAATAAATAAATAAAATCTTTAAAAAAGAAAAACATAACCAAAGTATATGGAGCCTACACCCACACCCACCCCCACCCACACACACACACAATTCCACTGAACTGTAGTGATAAAGCCAGATTGAAAATAATAGGCTGGAAAATGTTGCATTATGTAAATATGATCAAGAGAAAGCAAGAATAACTTACATGAAACAGACCAACACCCATTACAGCACCAATTACCACAATTTACTCAATATGAAACAGATATTTTTAATAGTCCTATAATTATTAAGGATATTGAATTTGCAATTTAAAAATTCTCAAATAAGAAATCTCCAGGCCCAGTTGGTTTTACTGGAGAATTCTATAAAATGTTCAAGGACGAATTAACACTACTTTTATATACTCATTTCTAGAAAATAGATGAGAAGGGCACACTACACAATTCATTTCATGGAGCTAATATTACCCTATCACTCAAACTCAATTGACTCCATACAAAAAAAGAACACTACAGATCAGCATCCCTTATAAATATAGATTTAAAAACAATCCTTGAAAGGGATCCCTGGGTGGTGCAGCGGTTTAGCGCCTGCCTTTGGCCCAGGGCGCGATCCTGGAGACCCGGGGATCGAATCCCACATCGGGCTCCTGGTACATGGAGCCTGCTTCTCCCTTTGCCTATGTCTCTGCCTCTCTCTCTCTGTGTGACTATCATAAATAAATAAAAATTTAAAAAAAATCCTTGAAAAAATTAGCATATAGAATCCAGCAATATAAAAAAAAAAGAATCCAGCAATATATTAAATATTAAATATATTAAAAGAATTATGCACCATAACTAAGTGGGGATAATTGCAGAATAAGTTGATTCAATATTCAAAAATCTATCAATGTAATCTACCATATTAACAGACTAAGGAAAAAAACTCCATGATCATATCAATTGATGCAGCAAAAGCACTGACAAAATTCAACACCCATTCATGACTTTAAAAAAACAGGAATAGCAGGAATAGAGGACTTCCTTAACTTGATAAAGAACAGCTACAAAAAAATATCTACAACTAACCTTATAGTTAAGACTTAATCCTTTCCCATTTAAATTAACAGGGCAAAGATGTTTGCTTTATTTATTCAACATAGTCCTGGAAGTTCTAGCCAGTGCAAGAAGGCAAGAAAAGGAAACAAAAGGCTTGCAGATAGGAAAATAGTTTGGTACTACTGAGAAATGAAAACTATATTCATGCAAAAACCTTAATGTGAATGTTTTAGCACTTTATTCATAATAACCAAACAAGGGGAAACAACTCAGAGGTACTCGAGTGAGTGAATAGTTAAACAAACTGATCCATCCATACCCTGGGATACTACTTGTTGATAAAAAGGAATAAGCTAGGGGCCCCTGGGTGGCTCAGTTAAGTGTCCAATTCTTGATTTCAGCTCAGGTCATGATCTCAGAATCATGAGATGGAGCCCTGTGTGGGACTCCGTGCACAGTGGGGAGTATGCTGGAGATTCTCTTTCCCTCTCCCTTTGCCTCTCCTCCTACTTCTGCATGCTTGTGCTCTCTCTCTAAAATAAATAAATAAATCAAATAAAAAAAATAAAAAAGAACGGCCTATTGATATATACAACAAACAATCTAGATGAATCTCTAGAGAATTCTGCTAAGTGAAAAAATCCATCTCCTAAAGGTTATATACTGTATGAATCCATATTCATAGTATTCTTGAAATAGGAAAATTACAGAGATGGAGAACATATTAGTAGTTACCACGGACTAAGTAGTTACCAGGGACTAATGAAGAAAGTTGGTGTGGCTATAAAAGGATAACATAGGGGATAGAAATGCTCTGTATCTTGACTGTATCAATGCTGATATCCTGGTTATGGTACTGTGGTATAGTTTTGCAACCTGTTACTATTCAGAAAACCTAACTAGAGTTTGCAGGATCATGCCATATTATCTAAAGTAGAGTTTAATCTTAAAAACTGGATTCTCTTGATCATCTCTATGTGTATTAACTGTGATACATTAAGGGAATTTTTAAAAAAATATTTTATTTATTTACTCATGAAAGACACAGAGAGGCAGAGACATAGGCAGAGGGAGAAGCAGGCTCCCCGCCGGGAGCCCAATGCAGGACTCAATCCCAGGACCCTGGGATCACGCCCTGAGCCAAAAGCAGATGCTCAACCACTGAGCCACCCAGGCGTCCTCTTAAAGGAATTAACAAAACATTTATTCTCTACTTAAAAATTTTTATCATTAAAGACATTTGGGGTGCTTCCAGTTTAGGATGATTATGACTAGAGCACCTATAAATTAAATTATTAATTCTATGGGAGATGTGTTAAAAATAATTCATTACAATTGAGAAACATCTGTGTTTCCCTTTGGTCTTTCTTTGGCTCAGGTCATGATCCTAGGGTCCTGGATCAAGCCCCACATGGGGCTCCTTGCTCAGCTGGAAGCCTGCTCCTCCCTCTCCCTCTGCCCCTTCCCCCTACTCATGCTCTCTCTTTCTCTCAAATAAATGGATAAAATATTTTTAAAAAACCAATGTCTTTTGCAAAGCAAGAGTTTTAAATTTTAATAAAGTTCACATTAACGTTATCTTCTTCATGGATCATGCTTTTGTGTATTGTGCTTTTAGTGTCTAGAACTTCTCTGCATGTAGGGTCATGCAGATTTTCTTCTGTATTTCTACTGAAGTTTGGTAGTTTCACATTCTACATTTAGGTTTATTGTCTATTTTGAGTTAATTTTGAAAAAATTTTGTTTTGAGATATCACTCACATACCATAAAATTAACTTTTTGAAAGTGTACAACTAGGGGTGCCTCGGTGGCTCAGTTGGTTAAGTGTCTGCCTTTGGCTTGGGTCATGATCCCAGGGTCCTGGGATTGAGCCCTACATTTGGCTCCCTGCTCAGCTGGGAGCCTGCTTCTCTTTCTCCTTGCTTGTGCATGCTCGCTCTCTCTGTCAAATAAATGAATGAATAAATAAATAAATAAATAAATAAATAAATCTTAAAAAAATTAAAAGAAAGTGTACAATTAAATAGTTTTTAGGATATTCACAAGATTATGCAGCCATCTCACTAATTCCACTATCTAATTCCACAGCATTTCACCATTTGAAAAGGAAACCCTGGGGCCCATTAGCAGTCACTGCCCATTGCCCCTCCTCCAGCTGTAGGCAACTACTACTCTACTTTTGTCTCTACTGATTCTTTGACTTAGTGTACTGTTTTCAAGTTTTACCCATTTTGTAGCAGGTATTAGTACTTCATTCCTTTTTATGGCTGAAGAATGTTTTATTGTATGGATCTATGCATTTTATTTATCCTTTCATCATTCTTTGGACATTTGGGGTTTTTCTCATTTTTTGGCTACTATGAGTAAGGCTACTATGAACATTCATGTATGAGTGTAAATATATACTTTCAGTTATCTTGGGTATATACCTAGGAGTAGTTAATTTTTATATAAGGGGGCAGACGTGGGTTGAGGGTTTTTTGTTTTGTTTTATTTGTTGTTGTTTTACATTTGGACATCTAATGAATCTAGCACCATTTATTGAAATAACTATCCTTTCTCCTTGGAATTATCTTTGACCTTTTATCAAAAATATGTTGAATTTATTTTAGATTCTGTTTTGTTCCATTCATCTCTGTGCCTTTTTGTTACTACCACATTGTCTTTTTTACCATAGTAAGTCTTGAAGTCAGGTAGGTCACGTCTTCCAACATTGTTTTTTCCAAAATTGTTTTTGCTGTTCTAGATCTTTTGCCTTTCTCATATACATTTAATTTACTTATTTATTTTAGAGGATTTTATTTTTATTTATTTATTTGAGAGAGAGAGAGAGAGAGAGAGAGTACAAGGAGGGAGAGCTGTAGAGGGAGAGGGAGAGGGAGAAGCAAGTTCCCTGAGCAGGGAGCCTGGGATGGGGTTTGATCCCAGGACTTTGGGATCATGATCTGAGCTGAAGGCAGACACTTAACTGACTGAGCCACCCAGGTGCCCTCTCATATACATTTTAGAATCAGCTTGTTGGTACTGATTTTTTAAAAGTATACAGACATTTTGATTGGGGTTGCATCAGATCTATAGATCATCTGGGGGGAAAGGTAGAACTGCATTTTATCAATTTTTCCATTTCATAAGCATGGAATAGCTCCCCATTTATTTAGATCTTCTCTAATTTCTTTCACCAATATTTTGTAGTTTTCAACTCACAGATCCTGCCTGTATTTGTTAGATTTATAACTAAGTCTTTCATTTTTTGGGTGCTATTGTAAATGGCTTTGCTTTTAAAATTTTGGATTCATCATTTACTGCTGGTACTTAAAAATACAATAAATTTTTATTTATTGACCTTATATTCTCTGACCTTGCTAAGCTCATTTATTAATTCTAGGAGGTTTTTTTTTGCTAGATTCTTTGGAGTTTTCTCTCAAGATAGTATATTCACTTTAGTTTTACACACATTTTGAGTCTTCCTATTATTATTCATTCATTCATATCTTTGATTTAATCTGAGATCACCTTCCTTCTGCCTTGTGGCACCTTTGTTAGGTCTTTTTTTTTTTTAATGTGGGTCTGTTGATTAAATATTTTAATTTTCATCTTTCTGAAAATATTATTTCCATTTATTTTGAAAACAAATATTTTTACAAGATATCTCATTCTAAGTTGGCAATTGTTTTCTTTTAGGACTTGAATGATATCCTTCCTTGTTCTGGCCTCCATTGTGTCTAGAGAGAACTCAGTTATTGTTATTACTACTTTGAGGGTAACATTTCTTTTTGTCTCTATTTTTAAGGTTTTGCTTTGCCTTTGTCTTTCAGCAGTTTTGTTCTGACATGCCAAAGGTGTGGATGTGGTTTTCTTTGTATTTATCCTGCCTGGGTTTCTTAGCATTTCTTGGATGCATAGCATGGTGTTTTTAATTTTTTTAAAAAAATTCTTAAGAGGTGCCTGGGTGGCCCAGTCAATTAAGTGTTGGAATCTTGGTTTCGGCTCAGGTCATGATCTCAGGGTGGTGAGATTGACTCTCACATTGGGCTTTGTGCTCAGCAGGGAGTCTGCTTCTGATTCTTTCTCTCCCTCTCCCTCTGACCACACTCCCCCCACAAAAACAAACAAATAAATAAATACATCTTTAAAAAAAATTCTTAGTCAACAATCTTCAAGTATTATTTTTATTTTCTCTCTCTTCCTTCCCCTCTAGTTATATATATTTTATGCTTTTAGATTTTTTTTTAAGATTTCATTTATTTATTCATGAGAGAGAGAGAGAGAGAGAGAGGCAGAGACACGGGCAGAGGGAGCAGCAGGCTCCATGCAGGAAGCCAGATGTGGGACTTGATCCTGGGACTCCAGGATCACGCCCTAAGCCAAAGGCAGATGCTCAACTACTGAGCCACCCAGGTATCTCTATGTTATGCTTTTTAAATTGTGTTCCATATCTTTAACTTCCTTTCTGTATTTTGCACTTTTTTCCTCCCTTTGTTCCAGTCTGTATGAGTTTACTGACCTATCAGTAGAGAGGTTTCTAGTCCTCTCTTCAGTTGTGTCTACTTTGCTTTTAAACTCATCTATCCAGTTCTTAATTTCAGTTATTGCATTTTTCAGTTTTAAAATTTCTATTTGATTTTTTTCTACTTGATTTTTTGGATAGTTTTCCACTGAAATTTTCTACTTGTTATTTTTTTCTGAAATGTAGTGATGACAGTTATTTTTATTTTTTAGATTTTAAAAAAGATTCTATTTAAATTCATTAAATTAACATATAGTATATTATTAGTTTCAGAGATAGAGTTCAGTGATTCATCATCTTATATAACACCCAGAGTTCATTACATCACATGATCTCCTTAATGTCCATCACCCAGTTACCCCATCCCTCTCCTCCCTTCCAGCAACCCTCAGCTTATTTCCTATGATTAAGGGTCTCTCATGGTTTGTCTCCTTCTCTGATTTCTTACAGTTTTGTTTTTTTCCTCTCTTCCTCTATGATCCTCTGTTTTGTTTCTTAAATTCCACATCTGAGTGAAATCATATAATTGTCTTTCTTTTGATTGACTTATTTTGCTTAGTATAATACCCTTTAGTTCCATCCATGTTATTGCATGGTAAGATTCCAATTTTTTTTATGGCTGAGTAGTATCACATTTTATATATATATATATACAATATATATGTATATATCTCATATCTTCCTTATCCATTCATCTGATGACAGTTATTTTATTTTATTATTTTAATTTTTTAAAAGCATCATGGGTTTTCTTTTTTTTTTTAAGATTTTATTTATTTGTTAGAGAGAGAGAAGAAAAGCATGAGTAGGGGGAGCGGCAGAGGGAGAAGCAGGGTCCCTGCTGAGCAGGAAGCCCGATGTGGGGCTCAATCTCATGACCTTGGGATCATGACCTGAGCTAACAGCAGACTTTTAACCAACTGAGCCACCTGGGTGCCCATCTGATGACAGTTATTTTAAAATTGTATATGAAAATTCCCATGAGTCACCTGTAAATCATTTTTATTATCTGGTCTTTTTCTGGTTTTCGTTCACTTGAGCTTGTCTTCTAGTAAGTCTGGTAGCATTTGATTGAATGATTAACACTGCAGATAAAAAATTACAGTGGGAGTTTGATCTTGAATGTTATCTTCCTCCAAAGAAGGTTTCCTTTTTCTTAGGTCAGGGTCAGACCATCTTAATCTGATTTTAGATTGAACTAGTTTGAATCTGGGTTTCAGCTCTAGTGATGGTTCTATTTACATATCCTAGAAGTACAGTTAGTCCTTACCTTTAGGCTCTAATTTGCCAGGTGTTGTGGCTGAAAGCTGGGGGTTTGCTAAGGTTCCTGGACTTATGCCAGCCCAATATTCTTTTTTTTTTTTTAAAAAAAAAAAAAAAAACCTCCTCAGTCCCAGGAGACTCTTGAATGTCTATTCAGCTTCTGGGCCCCTCAGATGTTTGCTTACAAATGCCAACTGCAAAAGAAAAATGTGGCCAGCTGTCACGTTCACATGAATGTACTTTTTTTTGTCTTGATATTCTTGGCCTCTCAAGTCTTCATTGTCCTGGTAACTTTTCTTTTGCTTTTCTAGTTGTTTTTGGCAAAGAGGTTGGTATGATACAGTATGACACCATATCCAGAAGCAAATTGGGGAGCATGGACCTGGAGCCAAACCTGGAGTAGTCAAATCTCAACTCCATCCTTTACATGCCCTGTGATCATGAACAAATATTAACTCCTTTGAGCCTCATTTTTCTTTAAAACATATATATATATATATATATATATATATATAGAGAGAGAGAGAGAGAGAGAGAGAGAGGAGAGGGAGAGGGGAGAGGGGGAGTGAGAGAGAGAGAGAGCCTAAGCAGAGTGGGGAGGGACAAAGGGAGAGAGATAATCTTAAGCAGGCTCTATGCTCAGCACGGAGCCTGACACCAGGGCTGGATCCCATGACCCTGAAATCATACCCTGAACCTAAACCAAGAGTCTGGACACTTAATCGACTGAGCCACAAGTGCCCCAAATCTCACTTTTCTTATCTTTAACAGTGATGATAACAGTAGCTATCTTATAGGAGTATTGTGATGATTAACAAGTACATATAATATACTTTTAAAATAAATAATGCAATATAATGTATATCTTAGAAAAGTGTTTGGAATCCAAAAAATGCTGCATTGTTGTTTTTACTTGGTCTTCTTTCCAACTAGTATTGTTTTCCACCACATTATGTTATTCACACATCCTTCATAGGCTGGCTAGTAGCTGAAGTCCAAACTCTAGATCTGTGGTTCTCAGCTTTGGTGGAATATTAGAATAATCTGTGATACTTTTTAAACTCTTAAGCCTTGAGTTGAACCAGGATGATTACATTGAAATTTTTGAGGTATCAATCAGTAGTTTTAAAAGAGCCCCAGGTTATTCTAAAGTTTAGTCAAGATTGAAAACCTATTTTACTTCCTAGCTTTCAAGGTTCCTTATAGTCCAGCCTCCACCCATTTTTCTAATGACCCTTTCCATGCTTCCCAACTTGGGCAATCCCCAGTAGCAAGCCAACTTACTCAAAGTCCAGGCTTCTACCTGTGTAATTTCCTATATAAGGCACAAGGCTCAAAGGCTGATGGTTTAGCTCTTCCCTTCCCTCTCACAGTAGAGGAGGTGGAGACTCAAGCATGTGCTTTTGTCCTTCTGTCCTCCCTCTTGGCCTCTATCTCTTTACCATAACTTGAATCTGTTTCATGGCAAGTTTTGATCTTTTTTTGTGTGTATGGGGTGTCTACTTCTCCTTCCCAGACTTTCCTTTCAACTTTTTTTTTTTTTTTAAGATTTTATTTATTTATTCATGAGAGACACAGGGAGAGAGGCAGAGACTTAGGCAAAGGGAGAATCAGGCTCCCTGGGGGGAGCCTGATGCTGGACTTGATCCCAGGATCCCGGGATCATTCCCTGGGCTGAAGGCAGATGCTCAACCACTGAGCCACCCAGGCGTTCCTCAGACTTTCCTTTCACCTTTCTTTTTCCAAGACTAATCCAGTCTCCACTCCTGCCTGGAAACACACTGTTTGTTTACCTGGCCTTGTTAACTGATAACCTGGCACTGTAGCTAATTTCCAGTAGTAGGGCTTGAGAAACCTGCCCTGCCCTCAGGAACCAACATGGAACAACATCGACATTATGCTCCTTCTTACCTCCACTCCTTTGCTTGTGCTTTGCCCTCTACCCAGAATATCTCTACCCCTCCCCCTCTCTGCCAATTTTAAATCTATCCAGTATTCATGTTTTAGTTATTCCATGAAGCCTACTCAACATCTCCCGTACACACCATTTGGCCACCTCTGTCACACTCCTGCTCACCGTGTGTATTCCACACAATCTTACCCCAAAATTACATACTGGCCTCTAAGAGAGGACCCCGGAGACAAAGCAGGAATTCAATATTTAATATTTGCTTGTTAGACTCACATGAAATTGACAGAAACCTTAGCTCAAAATCCCCCAAATTGATTTCTCCCTTCCCCAAAATAATAACACCACCAGCACCACCACCACCAACAGCATGGGTTGGTAGGAACAAGGTAGGAAATTGCATTTTCTGTTGCTGCATAACAAATCACCACAGTTGCGGCAGCTTAAAACAACACTGATTTATTATCTCACAGTTCCAGAGGTCATTAAGTCCAGGTGGCTTGGCTAGGCTCTCTGCTGCAGGATCTCACAAGGTCAAAATCAAGATATTGGCCAGGTTGAGATCTTATTGGAGGCTCTGGGGAAGAATCCACTTCCAAGCTCATTCAGATTGTTGGTTATTTCAGGTCCTGGTAGCTGTGGGACCAAGGTCCCCTTCCTGTTGCTGGCTGTTGGTGGGGGCTAGGTGGAATGGGGTGTCACTCTCAGGTCCTTCCGTGTGGCCCCTTCCATCTCCGCAGCTGAAACCTCCTCTAGACTGACTTCCTCTCACACTTTGAATCTCTGACTTCTTGCTCTGTTACTGGTGGGAGAAAACTCATTGCTTTTAAAAGACTTACCTTATTGGGTTAAGCCTACAAGATTACCTCTATATCTTAAGGTCAACTGATTTGGTCTTTAACTACATTTGCAAAAGCCCTTCACAGCAGTACATGGATTGATGTTTGAATAACCAAGGGATGGAAATCTTAGCTATCTTTAGAGTTCTGCTTGGGGGGTGATAGAGAGCCAGACCAGTAAGAAAGCAACCAGTGAGATCCAAAGGGTCAATGCCTTGCGGAGTGAAAAGCACCTTAAGTATCAGCTAGTCCAGCCCTCTTTTTTGCTTGACGGGGACACTAAGACCCAGAAAGGGGAAGGGAATTCATAATTCATCTTCCACAAATCCACCCTTGGCCAGACACTGTATTAAATGTTTATGGAGAAGATGGAGATAAATAAGACCCAGCATCTGCTTTCAGGATTTTATTACCCACATGCCCAAGGCCCATGGAATCTAGTTTTCCTTTAGAAAATAGCCTATTTAATCCTTCAAGACTCTAGAATTGTGTGCTAGAAAGAGAGAAAATATTCCAATGTTTCTCAAAAGTAGAACGGATGACTTTGGTGACATGTGGACCAACATTTTAATTGTGTTTAACATTACCTTCTACGTCTTGCTCAAATGAGACTATTTCCCCTGCATTACAGTGATGCAAAGTTTCCTTCCTTCCTCCTTCTCTCCCTTTCTTTTTCACATCTTCATCTTGCCCTTGTGGATTACCTACCGTTTGGAGACAATAGAATATGATACTTAAGAATACGTTGGTCTCTGGAAATTAGAGAAAGCTGGATTCTGAGCCTGGCTTCTCCCACTTAGCAGCTCTTCACTTAAACTCTGAGTCTCACTTTCTCATTAGTTAAGTAAAAAGAAATATATCGTTGAAGTGATATAATGTGTATAAAGTGCTTAACAAAAGGCCTGTCACATTGTAAGGATTCAATAGATGTTAGCTCCTCTTAAAATGAGCTCTATTCTAGTTTATGGGGAAGAGGGGGTTTCTGCTCAGGGCGGCCAGGCCTGGTTTTCCTTGGCCTGTCTGGGGAGTAGGGAGCAATGCTGGGGGTTCTTTGCACCTTTTCCTCTCCTCTTTTGAGGGCATAGAGAGGTGCCTGAGATGTGATACTTTTTAGAGGAGACAGGAAATGGATACAGAGAATAAAGGAAAATAATGCAGGGCGCCTGGAGGGAATTATCCATTCTTTTGAGAAACGACTAGCGACTAGACTAGCGGATGCATCCCCAGCCCTGCTTTGTGGCTTCTCTCTGGGAGGGCACAGCTTTAGTTCACCCTCCATTGTGTCTCCCCACCAAACCTCTCAAGTCACTCTTTCTCTTCCATGAATTTGCCTCCCTCTCTTTAGTCAGAGACTTGTTGAAATATCTCCTCTAGGTAGTCTTTTTGGTTTGTTTGTAGGAGGATGCTTCTCACATGTGCTAAAAAAATTATTCAAGGTAGCTCTGTGGAGGAAGGGGGGCTAAGGATGGGCACCATGGATGGCCAAAGGCACCAGGTGACTTGGCAGTGGGCGAGGGTGGAGCGTAGGAGAGGGGATGGGAGAGACTCAGACCCAGGCCAAACTGTGAACGTGTCGTTAACTGCTTAGTGTTTGCCACTAGTGGAAGAAGTTTGAGGCACTGCAATGCGGGCGGGGGAGACAAAGAGCTAAAGAGAGAGCTCACAGATAGGTGCCTATTCTGCTAGTACATGGGGTGGGCGTCTGCCAGCAGTGAGCCCAGCTCCCTTCAGGGACACAGAGTTCCTAGCTGGAAAGAAGGAGCGGGGGTGGGAGGGTGGGGAAGGGGATGGTGGTGGTAGGGAATGGTTTTGAACATTTGGGTGCTACTTAAGTTATGAAGACTTAGCATGTAAGTCTTTAGGAGCCCATCAACTGTGTTTCTCTGGAGCCAGTGTGGAGGTGGTTTGTGAGGCTCTGTGATTCAGAATGCCTCCTGGGCCACTTCCCCACTTAGGGAGCAAGAACAAATAACATGAGATTTAAAATAATAATACTTGCGTGGAGTGCAGGCGAACAGGTCTTTCGTCTCTGCTGGTGGGAGTACAAATTTGTCCAGTCTTTTTGGAGGCATTTGGGCAGTATGAATCAAAAGTCTTAAAATTGTTCATACACTTTGACCCAGAAATTCTACTTCTAGGAATATATTCTTTTTTGTTTTTTAAAGATTCTGTTTATTTATTCATGAGAGACACACAGAGAGAGGCAGAGACACAGGCGGAGGAAGAAGCATGGGGAGCCCAATGCAGGACTCAATCCCAGGACCCCAAGATCATGACCTGAGCCGAAGGTCAGGCTCAACCACTGAGCCACCCACGTGCCCCTAGGAATATATTCTAAGGAAAAGTTGGACAAGTGTACAAAGCTCTATGTATAATGACATTCATTATGCTTTTGTTCATAATAGTGGACAGCCAAAATAACCCAAATGTTCAGCAATCGTGGATTAGATATTAAATGAAGATATCTTTGTGGAATACTATGCAGCTATGAAAAGAAACACTTGCTCCACCCCATTTATTGATATGGGAAGATGTTTATAATATTTCAAGTGAGAAAAGCAGGTCCCAGAACAACATTCACTATGATCCTGTTTAAAAAAAATTTTTTTTAATGATTTTATTTATTCATTCATGAGAGACAGAGAGAGCGAGGCAGAGACACAGGCAGAGGGAGAAGCAGGCTCCATGCAGGGAGCCTGACGTGGGACTCGAACCTGGGACCCCAGATCATGCCCTGAGCCAAAGACAGACGCTCCACCGCTGAGCCATGCTGGCGTCCCTATGACCCTGTTTTTATAGATAAAAGTAGATACGATCATTTATTTCCGTAATTTTTTTTTCTCTCAGACCATTATTTTATTGAGGATGACTTTATGCTGAGACTACACCATAAGGAGACCCAGTTTTATGCAACACCACTGCCACACAGTAGTTTATTACTATGGTGTTGAAACAGAGGCAGAGTACAAAAATTACTTTGCATAGTAGGTGCAGAAAGGTAGAAAGTCTCTTAAACAGTTCAAGAAAATATCCCTCTAGGATTGTTTGACATTTTTTAATAAAGACCTTATTTATTTATTTGAGAGAGAGAGAGAGAGGGCACGAGGAATGGGGAGATTTGGGGCTTGATCCTAGGACCCTGAGATCATGACTTGAGCCGAAGACAGACATTTACTGACTTAACCACCAAGCTGCTTCTGGTTTGACATTTTAATAGAATAAAAAGTATGATATAAAAATTGGCAAAGTTCTGTGGCCAGAAAGCATATGGTTATGATCTCAATTTTGAAAAAGAAATGGTACATGCACCCATACAAAAAATCTGTTAAGATATAAACAAAAATGGTAAGAGAGTTTGATACTGTTGGATTAAGGGGGTCATGTTTATGTCTCTGTTTTTGCTTTAATATACCCAACCCTATGAGATAGAACAGACTGTCTTTATTACTGTCTTTCTCTTCACTCAAAGTTTAAAAAAAAAAAGACTTTAATTACTGATATAAAGTAAAACAATTACTTGTTGGTTGGCTGAGAATTGCTAGAAATTAATAAATAGTTTGGAAATTATTTAGTAAATTCTAATTACTTAGCAAAAGTAATTAAAATATTTATAAGTGAACACCCATAAAACACCACCAAGCAAATACATTACTCAATAAATGGTTTAATTAGTATTTCATTACTAGAAATTAATCTCGGTAACCAAATATTACTACAAATTACATGTAGGATGGACAACTTATTTTACTGCTATTAATGATTTCAATTACGAAGTTTGTGCTAGTCTAATTTCCCCCTGCTTCTCCCACCCTCCTCCTGCACCCACCCAGGCGAGTTTTCACTTCCCACACACTGGGCCTGGGTTAGGATGTTCAGGGCTGGAGTGACACCCTCCACATTGTTGGGATTGCCTAGATTAACAATTTCCCTCCATTTATTTCCTGATTGTCTTGCTGAAATACTGGCCCTGGGTACTTCTTAATCAGCTTGAATCAGACTCCAGGGGCTGGTGGGCTTCCTCCCACAGACACACTCTCTTCTAGAGTTTTCTAAATCAGCCATGCTGCAAGGCTGGATTCTTTCCCCATGACCACGCCAAGGCCCCCCTGGCACTGGCTCGCAATCAGGCTGGTCGGTGGGAGTTGGGTCAGGCTACTGCTAAGTCATAAAAGGACAGCTTCATGCAGCTTAGGAAAAGGAGTCCTTTCTTCCAGACAGTTGTAGTCACACACCGGGGTGGGTTTCAGCCCCATGTGCTCCTTGCTTAGGTTCCCAAGAACCAAACTCTGAGACTTGAGATTTGTGTGCAGTAGTCTTACTGGGGAGTGCTCTCAGGAACAGCCCCTCGAGGGAGTCAGGGAAGTTGGACTGGGCGGAGAGAGAAGTTGAATCACAGCCCCATGGGAAGCTCTGAAGCTGGGGTGATTCTTCAAAAATGTCCTGCATTGAGGCAAGGAGTGGGGGAAGGCCTTTGTCATTTCAAATGACTAGACATCAGGTCAGATGCCACTCTGGGGAATGACATGCTTCTCTTTGGCTGAGGTCAAGTCCTGGCAAGGGACTCAGTGGCCAGCTCTTACTAGCCAACACTCCCAGCCACTGGAAGGAGGAGTAGGGGCAGCCTGTGTCCCCTACAACCACCCCTGGAGACCCTTCTGGAAGTGACCTGAGGCCAGGAGTTGAATGGGCCTGCATTGTCCCATTGTCCTCCTCCGGCTGGGAGGGGTCTGACCTCTGGAGTTAGGGTGGACCTCTGCTCAGCTACCAGCCGATACCTATGCCTTTAAGAGAAGCTTCATGAGGGCAAGTTCCTGTCTCATGATATTCTCTGAGTTTAACACAGTCTGGGGCTCAATTACTATTTGCTGATTGAATCTGTAGTAGTAAAGACAACCTGCCACTCAAATGCATTAATAGAAACTGTGATACACTTGACCAAGGGAAATAGAATCTGATCTAGGAGGGGTCGCGGAAGCTTCCCCAAAGAAGTCACACTCGAGCTGAGACCCAAGAAATGGGTAAGAGTGAGCCAGGCGACGTGGGACGGGGTGAGGGGCTTCCCAAGCCCTCCCGTGGACAGGCATCCCCTCCCGCCTGTTACCTGTGGCCGAGATAGATCCTTTGTCCTTCTCACAGCCTTATCCTGTGGAAGATTCTTGTGTCAGAGATTTTTCACCAGACCCCAGCCCAACCGCAGAGGGAGGAGTTTGCCCCTACCCGGCAGGTGCTCCCTGGGGTGCGAGACGCAGGCGGGGGGCCACAGCTGGGGGCGGCCGTCACCCCGGCTGGCCCACAGGGTGTCACGGCGGGGAACCAAGACTGGTAGCAACCGGCCATACCACCTCTAGGCCGCTGTGGCCTACCTGTCCCTCCCCCTGTGCCTGGGGGCTGACCTCCACGGGCCTCCCTGTCTCACCGGGCTCCCCGGGGTGCATTTCCGCAGTCCTCAGCTGCAGGTTCTTCGGGGGGACTGGCGGGCACCGGGCCCGGTAGCAGGCCTGCCCCCCCGGCAGCGAGGAGGTTGCCAAGAGGCTGGAGGAGACGTCAGGCCCTGCTCAGGTCGGTGGGCCGCAGACCCCCGCCGGGCAGGTGCGCTGGGGGTGCCCGGGCCTGCTTCTGCCGGCGGGCGGAGCGCTCAGGCAGGGTGGGAGGAGAGGGAAGGGTCATGTCTATCGGGCCTGGAGCTTTGCCTGCCTTGTCCCCCTAATCAGGCCACAGCTAACAGCCCCCCACCTCCACCCCCAGCTCGGGGTACACCGTTAAACACGGCGGGAGGGAGCCCAGTGAGCTCGGCCTGCTGCTCAGGGGACTCCCGGGGCCTTGGGGGGCCCTCCTTGCCTGGGGGAACTAAGGGGCTGCACGGCTGCAGGGGCTCCTCTGGAGGCTTCCTGGCGTTAGAGGGCAGGGACCCGGGGCCCTGGGTGCCGCCTGGGAAGACTGCAGGAGGAAGGGGGCCCGGCTGCCTCCTCCTCTTGGCTTCCTTATTCCAATTTTGTTCGAGAGACGGTGCTTTAGCTCCAGGCCAGGGCCTCACTTCCCTAGACCCCCTTGCGGGGAGGGAAGGCACACGACCCAGTTCAGACCCACAGGGCCCGAGCTGAGGTCAGAGATGCCCAGTACCCAGCGTGATGCAGGCGTTCCGGCCTCACCGGCCGGGGGACCTGGGGGGTCACAGGGCCCGATGCCCCTAGCCCCGCCCCTCCTCTGGTCCTTCGCCCTTTATTTTTATTTTTTTATTTATTTTTAAAAAAGATTTTATTTATTTATTCATGAGCGACACACACACAGAGAGAGAGAGGCAGAGACACAGGCAGTGGGAGAAGCAGGCTCCATGTAGGGAGCCCGATGTGGGACTCGATCCCAGGACTCCAGGATCACGCCCTGGGCCAAAGGTGGTGCTAAACTGCTGAGCCACCCAGGATCCCCTCCTTCGCCCTTAAAGCCTCATTCTCTAGCCCCTTTAGCCACCTGCGTTAAGAAAGTCTCTGGGTGTGACATGATGTATCAGTCATGTTAACTCTGTGTAATGGAGTCCCCAGTAAGACAAAATTAGATTTTTCTGGCAAATAAGTAATTTGCCTCTTTTCTTAGTTATGAAACTCCGGAGGCAAATAGGTAAACACATTGCTTTGGGGGGGCTCCTGGCTGGCTTAGTCATAAGACCTCCTGGCTCTTAATCTCAGGGAGGTGAGTTCGAGCCCAGGTTGGGTGCAGACATTACTTAAACAAGTGAGCTTTAAAAACTCGCCATGGAAAAAGGGTGCACCAAGGAATTCTGTGATTCTAGGAAGGGTTTGGTGTGCAAAGGTGGGGTATTTTTATATGGGTCAGATAGCCTCCTGAGAGGACTAGGGTAAAGAATCTGGCCCTTCCCATTTTGGGGTTTCAGATTATAAGACCAGTTTCTGATAACCTGAGGTAGGTCCCTCTGAGGTCCTTTGGCAAGAAAAGATAGATAGGACCCCAGAGGCAACTCACCATCATCCCAGAGGAAATGGGGTGTGTGAAGAGGTGAACCAAGCTAGTATCAGACATTAGACATTTGTTGGGGTGGGGGCTGGTGTTCACCCAATAGGTCCAGTCTCACAGGAGCCTGCCTTAGACTAGTCTCACATGTGACTTCATGCTTGGTGTCTTGAAAGTCTTAATGATTTTGAGTAAACCCCCACCCCTCACCCCCAGCATACCATTTTCACTTTGCACTGGGTCCTGCAAATATGTAGCCAGACCTGCCTGAGCAAATTATTTTACTTCCCTATGCCTCAGTTCCCTCATCTGTAAAATGGATAAAAAAATAATATGCCTCAGAGAGCTGTTGCGAGCCTTAAGTGAGTTAGGTACCTAAAGTACTTAGAACAGAATCTGGCTTTGCAGTAAGCTCTGTGTGTTAGCCATTGCTTTTATTCCCATTAATTTAGGCAGATGCAGACTCTAGCAATTAATCTGCAAAATGCAGGGATGTGAACACACTTGTGTGTCCAGCTAGTGAAGCATGCCAGAGTGAGCACACGGGGAAAAGATGCAGGGAGAGAAAATGTGACCTCTGGATTTACTTCTCACTTGAGATGAGATGCCTCAAGAAGCATCTCCATCTGGGAGATGCCACATCCATCTGGGTCCTTGGGGCTAACAGGAGAGGAGGAGGCTGAGGCCTGAGAAGTATGGAGTCAAGGCCAAGCTCCTACTGCCGGGGCCGGCAGCAGAGGTTGGGCACGGCTCGGAGGGGCAGGCTGGGGCACCTTCTGGGAGGAGCCTGCCCTCGCCCCACGGGGTCAGGCTGCAGGGCAGGCTGTCATCAGCTCAGGCCCCATTTCCCATCTTCTCAGATGTGACACACTGTCAGTGGAGGGTGGCCTGGCTCCAGCCTTCCCTCCAGCCCGGGCCCATCCTTGCATTTACAGGACCAGTTGAGTGGATACGAGGTTGTGGGGGGGTGCTTTATTAGGATGGTCATTCTATATATGGGTATCTACTGGTATGTAACATATACACGAAAAGAAGAGAAATCCTAAGTGCCCAGCTCAGTGCATCCTCTCAAAGTGAACATACCCAGTTCAAGAAACGGGAGATCCCTGGAAATCGAGAAACCCCTTCCTAGTCACTCCCTCCTTCCCTAGTCAACTAGGCAGCTACTGTGTAGGTAGCTAAAACCATTACGTTTCACTTTTTGAAAATATTTTTGTTATTTTGAGAAATTCCCAATCTACGAAATAAATTGGAAAAATAGAACAAGAACACACATATGCTCACCTAGATACACCAACTGTTAACATTTTTGCTTCATCTGTCTTTTTTGTCTCTCCTCTTTTCTGTCTTTTGTCTCCAAAGTTTACACATGCAATTTTCAGAAACATTTGAGAGTTATTTGCAGACATCTTGACACTTTATCCCTAAATATTTCAGCACCTATCTCTTAAGAACTAGGACATTTCTACTGTGTAATTATCACACTGAAGAAATTTAAATTGCTATGCTATTGTATAATATATAGTTGATGTCCATATCTCCCCAATTATCCTAATAACATTCTTTATAGACATATATTTTTAAATCTGTAATCTTAACCTGGGACACATTTTGCATTTAGCCATAGTTCTCTTTAGTCTTCTTTATTTATTTTTAAAGACTTTATTTATTTATTCATGACAGACACACAGAGAGAAAGGGAGAGAGAGAGGCAGAGACACAGGCAGAGGGAAAAGCAGGCTCCATGCAGGGAGCCCAACGCGGGACTCGATCCTGGGTCTCCAGGATCACATCCCGGGTTGAAGGCAGCGCTAAACCACTGAGCCGGCCAAGCTGCCCAATCTTTAGTCTTCTTTAATCTAGAACAGTTTCTTATTTATTTATTTATTTATTTATTTATTTATTTATTTATTTATCTTCATCATTCATTCATCCGTTCTTTTGGTTTTTCATGACATTGACATTTTTGAAGAGTACAGGCAGGTTTCCTGAATTTAGATTTGTCTGATGGTTTCCTCATGACTGAATGTAGTTTAAACATTCTTGGCAAGAATGCCACATGAGTTTTATTATTAATTACGTATTTATTTTTTATAATTAATTTATTAATCATAGTGGCTGCAATTTACTGAGTGCCCATCATGTAATGTGGGAATTACTGTGTCCATCTTACAGATCAGGTAACTGAGGCACAGAGTGACCAAGTACTTTTCTGAAGGTCACATAGTCAGAGGAAGTGCCGGGACGTGATCTGTCTCCGGTGCCCATGCTCAGAGTCAGTTCTTTTTTGTGTGTTTGTTTAACAACTGATAATCAATTTATTCAAAAGATTGATTCAAGCATCAGCCCTGGTGACTCCAACCTCGACTCTTGGCTCAATACTGTTGCAAGTAATCTGCTTACCAATCTCAGAAGGGCTGTGTAAATCAATGACTTACTTGTGGAGCCTCATCTGAAAACGATCTCAAGTCTTAGAACCTGTACCACGAGGAGTTTTTCCTGTAGTGATTCTCAGAGTCTCCGTGGGCATCAGAGCTGGTCCTCTCACTTTGAGATTCTTTTCCTTAGCGCCTCTGATCAAGTCAGCACGTAGCACCTCCAAAGATTTTACATTGTGCTGGTTGGAATAATTCTAATTCGGTGACTTGCCACCCCTGATTCCGTGGGTGTCTTTAAAAGCCATGCTGCAGTGTGGCCCCCTCACAGACTTGTTCCTTTGTGAGGGCAAACAATGAAGAGTCAGGAGCAGGGGCAGGAGCAGGGGCAGGAGCAGGGTGCCCAGAGCTCTGCTGCCACTGCAACCACCTGTCCCTCAAGGGTGCTCAGAATCAATTCTACCCACTTTCAGTAATGACTGGTCGCCTTAGAAGGAGACCTGAAGCTGTTCCCTGGAGGGCAGGGGCTGTGTTGTGTTCTCTGCTGAATTCCAAGCATAGTCAGGGCCAAACCCAGGGCAAGAGGCCATCATTGTTTACTAAATAAATGAATGACGTTTGCTCTACTGACATAAGTTAGCATGTGGTCCGTGGGCCAGTGGCATTAGAATCACCCAGAAAGCTCATCAGAAATATACATCTGTGCACCCCAGTGCCAACTCACAGAAGCTGCATCTCTGTTGGTGGGACCTGAGGTTGTATGCGTTAGTTTTTCCTGATGATACCGATATAGATAAAATTAAGTAAAAAAAGCAATTTTCAGAACAGTGTGTGCTGCACAATTCCATACGTCTCTTTCTCCATGTTTTTGAGGTTATGCAGTTATACGTGGATTTAGAGTTTCAGGGAGGATGCTGGAACTGTTGGCCATAGTTGCCCCTGAGGAGTGCGGCTGGGGGCCTGGAGGAGGGGAGGAGGACTTTACCTTAAACCTAATGCACTTTTATTTATGTAAAAAGATTTTATTTATTCATGAGAGACACAGAGAAAGAGTCAGTGACACAGGCAGAGGGAGAAGCAGGCTGCCTGTGGGGAGCCCAATGTGGGACTTGATCCCAGGACGCTGGGATCACGACCTGAGCCAAAGGCAGACGCTCAACCGCTGAGCCACCCAGGTGTCCCCTAATGCACTTTTAGAGGAGATGACACAAATGATCAATTAATACATTCTGTAAAAAGATAAATACTGCAGATAAGTAAGGTAATTACAGACTTTATCACCCAAACTGAACACTTTTGAGAGTGAAAGTCAATGCTGTTAATAGTCACACTAGCAACAGAGAGAACTGGTGGTCACCCTGTCAAGGCCGAAGTCCCCTTTGATCATTTCCCATCCTGGGTACGGCCACCCCGAGTCGACGGTATAACCACTGTTATCAGTTTCATGGGTGTTTTACAGATTCTACGAGGACAGTATGTAGCTATTGAAAGCACTTTGCTTGGGAGCTTCTCTTTTTACACGACTGATATCACACTAAATGTAACAACATACCAGCTGCGCTTTTTTTTCACTCGACGCTATATGTATTGGAGGTTTAGCTACATCAGGCCCACCTGGGTCTGCTTTATTCCTTTTAACTGTCATAGAACATTCCACAAATGACCATATCTTATTTTTCCATTTTCTTGTAAGTGGATATCTGGGTTGTTTCCAGTTCTTTGAAATTACTAGTAAAGCTAATGATCGTGGTGATGGTGGTAATGTCTTAACGATGAAACAAGTGTTCATCAGAAGTCAGTAAAAAGTTAAAATATTTTCAGGAGATGGCATTTTTTAAAGTTTTTAAAAAATTTTTATTTATTTATGATAGTCACACAGAGAGAGAGAGGCAGAGACATAGGCAGAGGGAGAAGCAGGCTCCATGTACCGGGACCCCGACGTGGGATTTGATCCCAGGTCTCCAGGATCACGCCCTGGGCCAAAGGCAGGCGCTAAACCGCTGTGCCACCCAGGGATCCCGATGGCATTTTTTAAAAAAGATTTCATTTATTTGAAAGAGAGTGAGCCAGAGAGAGAGAGAGAGAGAGAGAGAGAGAGAGAGAACACAAGCCAGGAGGGGGAGAGGGAGAGGGAGAGGAGAAACAGACTCCCCACTGAGCAGGGAGCCTGATATGGGGCTCGATCCTGGGACTCCAGGACCATGACCCAAGCTAAAGGCAGACTCTTAACTGACTGAGCCACCCAGGTGCCCCAGGAGATGGCATTTAAAAATATATATTGTATTTATTTATTCATAAGAGACAGAGAGGCAGAGGCATAGGCAGAGGGAGAAGCAGGCTCCCTGTGGGGAGCCCGATGCAGGACTCCATCTGGGACTCCAGGATCACGCCCTGAGCCAAAGGCAGATGCTCAACCACTGAGCCACCCAGGTGCCCTTAGGAGATAGCATTTTTGATGAATAACTGAATTTACAAGCACATTCCCTCCCAGGCCTGAGGATTCCCCACTTTCCTTAACTGGGGGAGGTACAGTAAGGTCCACAAAAGGGGCTTCCCCAGTCTCACCATCAGGGGACTCCAATGCCCTTGGCCTTCCTAGATCTTTCTAACAAAAGCTCCTCTCCCCAGGTCTGACTCCTCAAGCTTTGCTATTTTCTCTTCCTTTCACTGTTCAAGAGGCTCTTTCACTCACCTGAGGATCCCCTGAAGTGCTTAGCCCGATGAGGGAGATGACAGCTGGATGCCAGGGAAACAGCCTGTTCTCTACAGCTGGACAGACTGCGCTCAGTTCCCGGTTCCACCACGGACTGACTGTGTGATCTTGAGCGAATTGCTCTACTTCTCTGGGTCTCCAGCTTTTTGTTGGTAGAATGGGAAAATATTATCTACTTCCTGGGATTGTGGGCCTCAGTGGGAAAATAGAACAGGTAAGTGCATACCCTTTGTTGCCACAAAGCGGGTGCTCAGGAAGTGTTTGCTTCAATGCCCTTTCCCCCGTCTCCCGTTGCTGTGTATGGATTAGTGCCACAGCAATGTCGAAAAGCCTGTGGGTGCTCCCAAGGACTGGGATCATGTTGCCTCCTCTCTTGGTAAAATCCCTGCCCCTCTCAAGTTCAGCACAGGTTTGGGGCACACGTAGAGTCCCAGGAGGGAGGTAGGAAGGAATGTAAGGAGGCTGAGAGAGGGTCGTGGGAGACTACCTGGAGAAAGACCCGGAGACAAGGCCCCGCCCTGGGACGGGTACCTCACTCATGGGGATTTTTCAATGATAAAAGCAATAGTTTCTAATTCTGGAGGTGTCTAGTCTGACAGAAAAGCCTTGGTCTTTGCCTCCAAAGGAGCTCCCAGTCTTATGGGAGGGGCATGGAGAGGATCCCCTGAAGTACTTAGCCCAATGAGGGAGACATGATACCATTCCCGGGGAATGTTCTAGACTGATGGAGGAGACATACTCTCTGAAAGCCTTGCTAACTTCCATGGAAGACTTCCATTTGGCATGAACCTCTTAGAGCTTCTCTTCCTTCCATATGTATACGTACTGCTCTCGCTCCTGGACTGTGAGTTTCCTGAGGGCAGAATTGATATGTCCCCTTTGGGATCTCTAGGCTCAGCTTGTTTCTCAGAGACTGGCAGACTGGCCACGTTTTCAGGGGCTCCCAGCAGTCAGGCTCCTGAAACCACTCAAGGGCGCAGGCAAAGCAGTTTGGGGACTGGGCGTGGGTCATCCGAGACCGTTGAGGGGATGGTGAGAGGTGGCCTGGGCCTGGGGCCTGCCCCCTCCCTCCCTTGGCTCCCTTTTGGAAGCCACCACCGCCCTGTCCTGGCATCTCAGAGGAGCTCCGCGTGGCCTGTCCCCCCAGGGGGGCTGCGGGCTGCGGTGGGCACCTCTGTCTGTGCCAGAGAGGAGAAAACATGTCAGACCCAGAGCTGACGGGCCAGTCAAAACTGCTGGTTAAATGGCTTTAAAGTAGTGGCCATTTATAAGTTAATGAAAGAGAAAATAGGCGCATTATACATACAGATTTGTCCTTAATGAGGGGAAAAGGCATTGTTTACTGATGTTCGGTTCTAATTAGCCATGCACAAGGCTAGCTTTTCTCCCACAGTTCTCCTGTCTTCCACCATGTTCCTTTAACCCCTTGGGTGCCTAGCTCAGCCCTGCCTTCTCCCTCAGGGCGCCAGGCCCCAGTGCTGGCTGAGTGGCCCACTTCCCAAGGAGGCTGCAGGGACCTTTGACCCGGAGACAGGCCCGGCAGCTGCTTCTGTCCCTTTGGAGGGAGGCAGAGCTCAGGGATGGCTGCCTTCCTGGGGAGGAGGCCGCAGGGGAGCAGGGAGGGGCCAACTGAGGAGGCAGGCGGAGGGAGGGTGGGGGCTGTAAGCAGGGGACTCCCCGGAAGGCAAAGGCTTAGGAGCATCACCCACCAATACCGTCCTTTACAGTTCCTCTGGAAGTGTCAAGAAGGAAGAGGATCCCTTGGGAAGGTGGACGGTGGGGTCCATCCTGGACACATGCCTCACTGAAGCCCTTGCTGAGGTCTTACCTGTCCATTGCTCACTTAGCATAAGCTCACTGGAGGTCAGGTGAATAAACAGATAACTCTCCCAGAGACAGCTGGTCAACCCCAATCACAGCCCTCCAGCGGAGCACTTGCGCTGTCTTTAGGAGCCTAGGCCGGGAAGGACTTTGGTTTTCTCTTGAACTTTCTGGGTGAGTTATACGCAGCAGGTGTAGCTTGCTAATGCTCCAAGTGCCTTCCCCACTCTGCACTGGGAGGCCCAGGAAAATGTGCCTGAGGGCTCCCCACAGGTTGTTGCGTGGGGTGGTGGCAGAAAAGTTACCTCCGTGCCCACCAGACAAGTGTACGTGGAATGACCCCATAGCAGCATTTTGAGGGATTGGTGGTGGTGGGGGGGGACTTCATGATTCCTTAAGAAGTCGGTTGAACTTCATACCGACAAATGTGAAAGTTTAGCTAAAATGGACAAAGTCCTAGAAAAACACAAAAGATCAAAACTGAGAAAAGAATATAGAAAGCCTAAATAATCTTAAAACTATTAAAAAAAATCTGGCTGCTTCATTAAAGATCTCCCCACAGAGAAAACACCAGGCTCCAGCTGCAGTTCTTCCTTTGGCAGTTATTGGGCATTTGCTGGTATTACAGCCAAAAATTTGATCTATATTCACTTTCTTAGGCCTGTGTCCCACACACTCCTGAGATAAGGAGAGCTATGTTGGAATCCTCTTTCCCACCCTTACCCCAGAAGGGAGGTCACGCAGCATCCTTTTCATAAATCCCTCCTATTTCTTCAATGGTTTGAGTGGGTAACCCAAAGAAGTTTTATGAGAATATTAAGAGTCTATGTGTTCAGCAAGTCACCTATATTGATTTTATTCAATGTACACAAGCGTGCAAGACACACATTATTATTCCCGTCTGAGGTTCAGAGGAGTGGACTAATTTGTCCACATCACAGAGTTAGTGAGAAGGGATAAGGGAAAGATGGAACCCAGGAGCATCTGCCTCCAAAGCCTGTTCCTTTCCTGCTGTACCCCACTGCTGTCCACAACAAGCCTGTTTCTTCCTCGAGGAAAGAACATCATGATGGAATCCTCTCCTCCCCCAGCCCCTCTTTCCAGGTTGCAGCATCTAGGTCAGAATTCCATGTCCCTCCCACCCTGGTTACAACGCTCAGGGATTTCTTCAGTTGGTCAATGACCCTCTTTGCATAGCAGCCCCCAGAACTGAGGCTGGCATTCAAGGCATGGTTGGCTATTGTGTTTACCTATTGCTGGGTTAAAAATGACCCAAACTTAGTGGCAAACCATATATTATACCCACTTGACTGTGGGTCAGCAATTGGAGTAGGGTACAGCAGCAATGCCTTGTTTCTGCTCCATGGTTTCATCTGGAAGACCTGAAGGCTGAAGGTGACTCAGTTGCTGGAGGCTCCTTGGCTCAGGTATGTGATCGCTGGTGCTGGCTGTTGGCTGTGACCTTAGCTGGGACCGTTGGCCAGAATATCTCTGTGCAGCCTTTCCATATGGCTTTGGCTTCCTCCCAGTTTCGTGGCTAGACTCCTGCGTGGGAGAGCCGGGAGAAAGCCTGTGTTGCCTCTTCTGACTTAGGTGTACACTATCACATGGGTGACATACGGTTCGCTGAGGCAGCCACAAAGTCCTACCCAATTTCAAAAGAGGAGAGATAGACTCTACTTCTGGATGGGCAAGTGTCGAGGTTCTAAAAGAGCAGGTGGGACTGGAAATAACTGCTGTGGCCATTTCTGGAAAATACAGCGTGCCTCATGGGGCCTCGCTCAGAGGAAGCTTTCCATACAAGAGGACTTGAGAGTATCACAATGTCATTCATTCAGTCAACACACAGCGATCGAAGTGTCTTCCACGTGCCGGGTCCTCAGTGTACTCCCCCCCACCCCTCCCAACCACTCCCCAAGAGGCCCTGAGAGATTTGATCAAGATGAGGGAACTTTGGGCTTAATTCTCTCCAACCTTCTGGGAAACATTGCTCTGGGTCGCTGTGGCTACAGTTCAGAGAATAATTTCTCTCTCTGGGGGCTGCTGTTAAATTGAAGTTTTATACTCCTATTCCTGAGAAAGCAGGTATATTGAACAACTAAACAGTTTCTGCTTTTTGAAGAAAAAAATTTTTGTTTTTTACTTCTATACAGCTCTTATTTTTGTTGGCCCACAAAAGTCTTGGGTCCCTCAACAGGAGGGAGATTCCTGCCCTTTTGATGAGACTCAGAAGCACGGTAATCCATTTGTGAATTAGCTCTCTGCAGCGTCGAGGGGGAAGCTGGGAGAGCTCCTCTACCCCCTTTTCTTTAGCGCATGAGCTAAACGGGTTCACTTGCTAGCACCCTGAAAAATGTGATGATCTGGTCACGACAAGCTGAGGTGTAGTGAGCATAATAATCACAATACTAACCAGGACGTATCATACTCCAGGCTCCGGCCTGAGCATTTTACGCACTGTCCCATTTAAACCTCCTAACGGTGCTATGAGGAAGGTACTAAAATTGTTTTTACGGATGAGGACACTACCTACTAAGGTTCAGAGAAGCTAGACAATTTACCCAGGGGTACACAGCTAGGAATTGGTGGAATTGGGACTTGAATCCAGAGATTCAAATGGACTCCAGAGACTGTTCTCTTAACATCTATCTGGCTATGCTGTACAGAAACAGGCTGGTCAGCTTAAAGGGAGGGGTAAGAATCAGAGTACAACAGGCTCTGGGTTTTGGGTCTCTCTTGGTTGGGTGACTCATTCTGCTGCCTCAGTCTTCTCATTCATAAATGGGGATGATACTTACCTGAGCGAGTTGTGTAAAACACCAGTATAGTCCTCCAGACCCAGTGGATGCCCAGTGGATGCTCAGGGGACTAGGGGAGTCCCCTTCCCTTTCTCCTTCCTTCGTAATGTGCCTTGGTCTCCCTTCCCAGAAGTAGGGGGATGGACAGGAGTATTTTCTTACCCATAGCTGCTCTAAAATCCCTGGTTCCCTAAGCTCCTGCTGGATTTCAGGACTCCAATCCCTCTCCATCGTGCTTTTCATTGGGAGAACTTTAAATGATTTTATAAAAACTGCAAATGTACAAGGTAATTGAGTCTTCTGTTTTATTACCCTGAGCTGCCTGGACCTTGCCTGGCCTCCTCCTCACTCACCGAGCTGCCGGAATAAAGTTGGAAGTGTTTGTGCTGGTAATATATAGGACTTAATTAACCTGGCCTTTTATAGCATTTCCAATGGAGGGTTGGAATGAACTTCGAGGCAGCTTGAGAAAAGGGAAGGGGGGGCACCTGGGGTGGGAGTGTATATGTATGTACAACATTCGATGTTGGGTTTTTTTTGCTCCTGTTCTTTTCTCTAGTACTTTAATCAGCATTTAATGACCCAGCCGAACATCCATCATTCAGAGCCAGGCACTGGTGGGAAGGGCTAGAGGGGAAGCCTGCCTTCTTTCATTGTCTACGGCAGGCCATGGAGTGGTCAGCGAGTCCAGCCACACCAACTTCATTCCCAGAGACTTCAGCAGAGGCTAATCCTGCTCATCTCAGGTGGGAGACAGTGAATGGACATTAAAGATAGAGTCTCTGTGTTGGCTAATCCCATTCCCTACTCAAATGGAGCCTAAGAAGGCTCCAGTGGGGTCATGTCCCCATTCCTGGAAGCCAAGCTGGGTTAATCTATTCCATCTATCCCTTTCTCCCTCTCCTCCTGAACATTCCTACTCCTTTCCCCTCCCAGCATGAAACCTTGCCTGAACTGGACACCCTTCTAAACCAGCCCAGGAAAAAGTGACTCAACTCAGATTCACCCTGGTTACAGGGGGAGGGGTTTATAACTGCCAAAGTACCTTCATGTCTTGCAACCATTATTTTAGGGAGACTTCCAAGAGAGGGCAGTCGGGGTAAATGCCTCTCACCAGCTGCCTGTTCAAACCATTGCTCCACATACCATGGCTCATAAATCCTACCCCGACACTGCCGAGTGGTTACATCATCTCCAAACCTCATGCAACAATTCGATTTGGAAATAAAAAAGCAGGTGTTAATTGACTCACTCCCTCTGCCCCTTTGTGGTGCCCCTGACCCTCGATAGCTTTTAACCTCACAGTTAATAAAAGTTTGGGGCCCAGTCCCAGAACAGTTCCTCATTCATTCTTCATAACGTCAGCAAATTCTTACTGAGAAACTATAATGTAAGTCATTGGCCAGTCCCTTAGGGGAGAGTGTTAGGTGGCCAAAGATGAGCAAGAAGCATTTCATGCCTGAGCAAAGCTTCCAGAGGATGATCACAAATCATGCAGATTTGGGCAGCAGGTGCTATGTGTCCCCACAGAAGACCTGGGTGCAGCCAGTTATAGAAGAGTCTCTAGCTCTTGAATTGAGTTCTTCTGAATTTGCTTGCCCAGGATCCATCCCTCCTCCCAGAGCACCCAGATTCTTCTTGGGGGAATTTGTATCCCCCTAAGCTGACATAGTCACAAATGGGGTTCGAATGTCTGGGGCTCCTAGGGATCAGCCCATGACCAGAGCTAGCCAGTCAGAGCAGGTCAGCCCCCTGGCCACAATGGTTAGTTCAGTGATGGGCATGCAACCGAAGCTAGGCTAATAAACACGACTGCATCAACTACTGGGGAGGAAGAGCTCTTTTTCCAATTGGGGTTGGCCGGAAGTAAGTCTGGGGCTGTTCACAGTCTCTTGCCCTCACTCTGGAGATGCTTCCTGAGCCCTGGAGTGAAGCCATCACTTCACTCCCTCCTTGGTCTCTTGTACCACTGTGAACAGCTCTTGTGTGTGTATTATCCCGGGTCCAAGGGAGCCTCCATCTACCTTCAATTAGTCTGCATCTAGGAAGAATTTTGAGGAAAGCAGAGCTGAGAGACCGAAAGAAAAAGATTGTTGAGTTGGGACGCGTGGGTGGCTCAGCGGTTGAGTGTCTGCCTCCGGCTCAGGTCTTGATCCTGGAGTCCTGGGATCGAGTCCCACATCAGGCTCCCCGCAGGGAGCCTGCTTCTTCCTCTGCCTGTGTCTCTGCCTCTCTCTCTCTCTGTGTCTCTCATGAATAAGTAATAAATAAATAATCCTTAAAAAAAGAAAAGAAAAATATTGTTGAGGATGTTGGGTAACTGGATCCAGCCCTGCCCAAGTCCTGAGCTCCTGAATTTTCACTTAAGTGGACTAATGAACAGCTTGAGTTTTCCCTGTTTCCATTTACAAAAGTCAGTTTCCTTAGAATTTCTGTTGCTGATCCTAGTCCCTGAGTCCCAACTTTCTAGTTACAGGGACCAATTGGAAATCACCCTTTCCCTCCCCATCTCAACAGTAAGCCAAGGAGACAGGGGCTCATTCTACTTGTTCATTTATGATAGGGTCAGGGCAGTTCAGCGTCAGGCCCCAGCAAGAGAGTGCCTAGAGCACATAATTTCAGGGGTACTCGTTTTTAAGGTCTGCACTAGTGTGATTCTGAGACTGAGTGCCTTCTTGGTGTGTTCTTTAGGCTCCTCTTGTCTCACCCTGGTCCTGGCCCTATTCAGGTTGCTGGGACATCCATGCCTATCTCCAGACCCAGCCTGAAGAATTCATAGTAGATTGCTACTGCTTCCCGCACTCCCCCTCCAAACGGGCTTGGCCGGGTCTTGGAGGATAATGGTCTCTAAAGGCCTGTTATGGGGTTTTAGCAGGTCAAACCAGAGCAGAACCAAATGCAACTCATTCTAGTCCAAGTATCCTTCAAAAGGGCAATCACCCTACAGCCTCTGTGTTTGGCACGGATAATTCGATGGAGAATCTTCAAATCAGGGTGAGTTCAGGATTATCAGGGACACCAGATTTACTTTTATCTTTATTTTATTTGTGTTCATCCATGATTTGACTTATCTTAGGATGAGACAATATTCTTTCTTGGCACAGACTAGTTGAATATAGACGGAAGGTCAGCCACTTGGACCTGGGGAGTCTTGCCTGAGATAATATACACATGTGCAAACCGAGAGCTGCTCACTGCGGTGTAGGAGTTAGCATGGTTTGCAGCCAGAGGCCCTCCCTTGATCCCTTGATCGCACCAGCTGGCTGTGGGTCCTTCAACGCAGCTCTTTATTCCTCTGACCTCTGTTACCTCAATTTGGAGGGGCAGACCATAGAGGATGAGCTCTGGAGGCAGAGAGATCTGCTACAGTCCTGGCTCTCCCTCACTTGGGCATGCCCAACTCTGAGACTTGTTTCCTCATTATTATTCCTCAGTGGGAATCATAAAGGTACTTCCCTCTTAGGGTCGTTTTAAGATTCAATGAGATAATGAAGTGCTGAGCATAGCACCTGGTATAATTTCTCAATTAATTATTATTGGTGTTAATATTATTCTATAAAACAAGAAGGCATTTTAGAAGATCAAAAGGCCTGCCAAGCATCGAAGTGCTCACACTAGACATGGTCCTAGCCCTCTGAGAAGCATCATTGTTTTCAAGGCATTCCAAAGCCAGCGTGACCTGAGCACCTACTATGAGCTCTCTGGGGAAAGAGCCAAGTCTTGCCTTTTCAATCTTAAGAGGCTTCACCACCTCCAACCACAACGATATCACCATCAGGATTCCTCTCGGACAGAGGTATTCACTCCCCTTCTCTTTTTCTCAATGGATGCCTTTTCTTTTTTCTTAGAAGTCTTGTAAGGAAACCCGCACTCCTCAGACATGCTGCTGAGGCAACCCTTAAACCTTATACCTTCTGACTGGTGATTTCTTTTCAGATGTGTGTCCTTTTCCCTAGTTAGATCATCAGTACTTTAAAGGCAGGAACAGTTCCTGAATTTCTTGGTGCCCCTAAAAATCTAGGTCCAGAGTAGGTCCTGAGACGTCGGTATTAGGCTCATGAGGCCTTGTCCAGCTGAGTACCGTACGCCTAAGTCTGGGCTGGATGAGAGAGGACACTATGGAAGTTCTTGGGAATGAAGAGGGCCTCTGACTGCAGAAGGCATCTCATACTCTTTTGGGGACCACTGGAATAATCAGAGAGTTCTTTCTGGAGCAGCAGCAATCTGGCAAGACCTGGGGGACCCGGTTACCAGAAGCCCTTCCCAAGGCCGCAGCCACCCAGGGTAGCCTGCCTGGTTTCCCCACCAGCCCCAGGGCTGTGACTGAACAGTGTTGGCCTCTTAATAAAAACAGCACCAACGCCAAGTCCTAACTCCACGGGAGAAATAGCCCTGTGCCCCTCGATCCCATTAACATTTCACACCTTAATGTGGCCATATTTTTGGAAAGCCAATATGAGCTGAATAGCTTATTGGTATGCAGCTCCAGGTGGGGGTGGTGGCTCCAGGGAGGGGGGGGCACTCTGCAAAGGGGATGTAATTAAGCCTCAGAATGTTCGATATATGCCCCAAAAGGAGGGCATTTGGGGGTACGAGAGCAAGAGCGATGGGCTTGTTCAGGTTTGTGTGTACGAAAGCTTGACTGTTGCTGGGAAGTCCCAACGCGTCTCCCACCCTCACTCACCCCAAGCCCCCACCCTAGCAGGGCCACCCACTCACCCTTTGGGTCCCTAACTTTGCATTTCCCAAGCAGACCCTATCGGCAGCTCTTCTCAGATAAAATACATCATCATTTGCTCCATTAGAAAATAAATGTATGGCTATATTATGGGATTTGCATTCCATTACCTTGGTTTGCATGCCATAAAACATTTATTACACCCTTGGGCTAAAGTCTTAATAATGACTGGGTGCGAGGCACTAATGTGGCGCTGGTCTTGCTCGGGAACCAGAGATTAATGCCTTTTGATGTCACCCAGCTAATAGTCGTGCTCACCAATTTGTCCCATCAGAAGACATTAGAGTCAGGCCCTGTGTGGGGGTGGGGGACCACGGCTCAGCTTCAGCGGGGAGACGGGGCTCCCACTCCCTGCCCCCTACCCGGTCTTGTTCAAAATGCCCAGAATGAAATCTCCAAGTCCTCCCTCTTCTATCCCCCATTCCACTTCCATCCCTACCCCTACTCCCACCCCTCAACCTTGGGCAAGTCCCCACCCCTGTGTGTGATGGAGCTACAACAGGGGGTTAGCTGGCTGCCTTCCTCCCAGACCAGCAGCGATAGGCAGTAGGGGCAGCAAGGTGCATGGGAACGGGCAGGCGCGCACACGCACACACTCTTCCCTTCTCTGTCAAGGAATTGGCCAGGCCTGCCCCACTCAGCCTCTCACGGCAGCCCACAGGAGGCCCAGGTCCACCTTCTCTCCCCAGTGAGGCCCAATCACAGCCCCTGGCAGGCCGACAGGCCCAGTGTGGGAGACGAACAGGCCCTTTGGAGATGGTATTGTGGGTCCTTGGCCTCCTCTGCTGGCTCAGTTGGAGCAGGGTGAGGGCCAGGCCTTGGTGATGTGCTGGTTTGTGGGTTTCGTGATTCTCTGTGGGGTATCCCTCTCAAGAGACCAAGCCAGAAGGCCAGAGATGCCCCTCCCCTCTCTTGCTCACAGCTTTGCCCAAGAGGTGACAGTCTTGTCTGCTCAGTAGCCAAGGCTTTCTCTGGATTCTGTGTAGAGTCACCTAAGAGATGGAAAAAGAAACAAGGAAAGGTCCAAGCTCCAGCCATGTTTGCCAGATCAGATTCTCCAGATGGGGGCTGGGCGTCTGTATTTTAAAAATCTGATTCCTAGGTGATGCTGCTATGTATCGGTTGGACCTTGGTCGGGGCACCAGAGAAAGTATGCCTTGCGATCTACACAGTGGCGGCTTCTGTATCACAGGGAGGGCCAGACAAGGGTCAGAGACCACTGGCTACAGAGCTTCTCAGGCAGTGAGGAAGCTGCTAGAAAGCCCAGGATTCGGAGGCTGAATCCTCCTGGGCAGCCCACTCCTCGCTGCCTCCCTCAGGGGTCCCGGACTACGAGAGCCATCAGGACAAACTCCAAAGGGGAGCTGCCATTTCTCTTTCAGGTCACCAGTGCACCTGCTCACTCTTCTCTGGGTCAAGCTGCTCTAGAAGCAGCCTTGCTCGTGGCCACATCCTTGGCACAGCTGGAAACTCGGAGGGCCTAGGAGGTGTGGGGGCCCCTGGAATGAACAGGGACCTGAGCACCCAGTGCAGGATGAAGAGAGAGGCACCTTCTCTACCCTGTAATAAGGTACCTTACTCCAGTATCAAGATGCAGGGTGAGCTATATTGCTAAGCCGTATCTAGGTTAGGAGGGAGCACAGGAGATGTTTAATGAGATGAATGACTTAAATATGAGACCAAATGGTGATCATGTGGATTTAATTTTTCAAGATTATATTAACATTTTTATTTGACCCCCAGTGTGAGTGCTCTATTAGTTTCAGGTACACAACACAGTGACTCAACACAGTGACTCAACAATTCTATGCATTACTCAGTGCTCATCGTGATGAGTGTCCTCTTAATCCCCTTCACCTATTTGCCCCATCCCCCACCCACCGCCCCTCTGGTCACCATCAATTTGTTCTCTATATTTAAGAGCCTGTTTCTTGGTTTGTCTCTCTCTCTCTTTTTTTCCTTTTATTCATTTGCTTTGTTTTTTAAATTCCACGTATCAGTGAAATCATATGGTATTTGTCTTTCTCTGATGGACTTATTTTGCCTAGATTTATACTCTCTAGCTCCATCCATGTTGTTGCAAATGGGAAGATTTCATTCTTTATAGCTGAATAACATTCCGTTGTGTGCATATATATCTATACCCCCCACATCTTCTTTATCCATTCATCCATCAATGGGCAGTTGGGCTGCTTCCATAATTTGGCTATTGTAAACAATGCTTCAGTAAACATGGATTTTGTTTAAGCAAGGACAGGTTAGTGAGATTCCTTCTCACTGGCATCTCCTGGCCCCCTGGGCACCATGTTACTCTAAGTGGGGTAGCAAGGCTAGCTGACTCAAACCCAGGCCTATAGACCCCTAGGTCAGTGCTCTCTGCACAACTTGTCACCACTCTCTTTCTTCACCCTAGACAGAGTGGATTCAGGACTTCTTCTGATTTCTTCTTTCACCTGAGAGACCAAGCTGTAGGATGGCAGCAGCCTTCACCCTTTGCCCCAACACTCTGTGCCCCACCTCACTAGAGCAATCTACCAAAGTTACCACTTTAAGTTGGTTCCTACTCAGGAAGCCACATGGCTCCCAGCAGCTCACTGATTAAATCCATGCTCCTTCTAGGCTGGCCCTACTTTATACCCAATCTCATGTGCTGGGCCAACGTTGGGGATCTCCAGTGCTGGGGCCCTGAGACCAAAAAGTCCTGGTCCTTGCTCTGGAGGAGATTTGAATTTATACAGAAGGGAAGAGCACTCTACAAAGGTGTTACAAGAGGCACAGATGAAACACTGGGAGCACACTGCTTCCATACATCCGGGAAGGCGGGTGGCTGAGGGGGCACCTAAGGGCAGAGATGGGGGGCTGTGGGGTGGGGGATAGAGTTGGCCTAGAAGGCAAATGGTGGGAGCAAATGTATGGAGGTGGGAAGGCTTCGAGAATGGGAGGGAGTGGGAGGAAAGGAAAGTGGGAGGAAAGGAAAGGAAAAGATGGCTCTGTCATCCTGGGACTGGATTCTGGGGGAGAGAAAGGTCTTTGTACAACAGTGCTGGGCAGGTTCTCTGGCTGAGCCTGAGGCCAGAAGCAGAGAGCCCAGGTGGACTCTCTACTGGCCCAGGAATGAGCCCATCAGGGCTGGACTGAGGCAGGAGTGGGAAGGAAAAGATGAAGGAGGCAATAGAGAGGAGTCGAGTAGAAGCTGAGGACCGCCTGCAGTGGGGGAGGCTGGGGCCACACAAGGGCTCCGAGAGAGCCACTCTCTCCATGGAGCAGTGCTGCCCAGGGGCAGATGTGGACGTTGGTGGGGGTATTTTGTTGCGACCAGGCTGGCGTTTGGTGTGTGTGTTGGGGGTGGGGACCAGGAGTGCTCTCTGCGTACTGCAGTGTGCGGGACAGTCCCGTGCAATGATGAGCTCTCTCATGTCCCATGCAAGCAAGTTGGTGTGTGCTCTACAACCCAAGGGGACACCATTCACTTAGGTGATAAAGTAAATGGCTGCGCAGTGCATGTTCTGCACAACCCGGGAGAGGCCCTAGGCTTGCCCGCGATCCTGGTGCAAAAAGCTCTTTACAATGACCTGCGTCTAAACCCAGTTCAGTTTTACATAGAAGCACAGAGTACTTTTGCGTGGATTTAGTATATACTGAATTTTCTAGGAGTCAGCTCCTGTGATGTTGAGGGAAAAGTCATCCTCTGTTTTGTACAGAACTTTACCAAGAGTTGTTCACCATTTGGGAAACCACCCTCCATGTGGGCACATCAGTCAGCCCCCCACCCCCCTCACCTGCGGCAGGAGGCACTGCTGCTGTCCCATCATGTGGTTTTATGTTAGCGACTATTTGACTTCTTCATTGTCGCTGACCATTTACATATTGAAATACATATTATTTCATTATGACTTACTTTCCTTTGATTTCTCCTCTATGTAACAGTTGGGTCAATCTATTGATTTTTTTTTTTAATTATGTGGATAGGTTGGTTATATTATTATCTTTGCTTTCCATCCTAGGATAGTCAATGAGGCATGACAAACCTGGTAATAAAAGGCAGCTCTGTGTCTTATGGGCCAAGAACTATGGTTTTGAGAACCCCAGGCTCAACAGCTTCTCCTGGAAACCTCATCTAGCCACATTAACCCCATAGCCTCACCCAAAGACTTCTTTTCTTCCTCCCTAAATGAAGCCCTTTGTCATAACTCTTTTCCACTTTTTTTCATGATAATCTCACAGATGGTTTTTTGTCAATTGTGTCCCAGTAAACACATAAGTTCCCAAAGACAGCCGTGAAATGATGGTCTTATATGGCCCTGAGCAGGCCCAGGAGAAAAGGGCATGAACTTGGCTCATGGACCTACAATGCACAAGTCAGGTGGTGAGGAGGCTCCTGTGGGTAAACACCAGAGATGGGCGTCCATGGCAAAGTCATACAAGGTCTAGAAAATCCCATCCCTCAGCCTGACAGAGCTGGGGCAAAATGGAGAGATTCTAGACTCTAGAACTGAAATTTCATAATAAGTTCCATCGAAGTAAAGACTAATTCAGGGGGGAAAAAAACCAGTGGGAAATTGCTGAAAAATCAAATCAGCCACACAAATCTTGGACCATTGAAAAACAACTTATTGCAAGTCCAAACATGTTGAGGGCTGAATAAAAGTTTCAAAGTGACTTCTGTGAAAATAAAACAAGACGAAATCAGAGATGGAGACAAACCATAGGAGACTCGTAATCATAGGAAACAAACTGAGGAGCGCTGGAGGGGAGGAGGGTGGGGGTAACAACTGGGTGATGGGCATTAAGGAGAGCATGTGATGGAATGAGCACTGGGTGTTTTATGGAACTGACGAATCACTGAACTCTGCCTCTGAAACCAATAATACAGGATATATTAATTAATTAAATTTAAATAAAATAAAATAAAATAAAATAAAATAAAATAAAATAAAATAAAATAAAAATAAACCAAAGCGACTTCTGTGGGCAGAGAGGCATCCTTTGTAAATAGGAAGCTTGGCCGAGCTGGAGGCAGGGTTTCAAGAGGTTAACGGATGATAGTGCCATCAAGGGTGATTCAGGGGAACTTAGGTCCTCTGGAGGTAAGTGCCATACTAGCCATATCTGGAGGACAACCACACATGCCTGCTGTGGGTCCTTGTGTCCTTACCCACAGCAGATTGTGGGCTTGGGCACAGAAGGAAGGAGGCAATCCTGGGGTCCTCCAGTTATTTCTTAGAGGCCCCCCACATGGATGCAATAGCCCACTTCTTTAAAAAAAAATTAAAAAGAGCCAAAAAGAGAAGTGGTTAGGTCAGATATACTTAGTGTTTTTGGAAAGAAGGCTTTTTAGTATTGTGTGTATTTCAGTCCAGGGGAAGCATGAAACAAAACTCGATGGGTGTATAGTAGGTGTCACAGTTTCTCAGGTGGTGGACATCATCACTGGGGTTCCAGGTCTCAGATGCCTGAGTTCACATCCTAGCTCCATCACTGAGTAGCTGGGTGACCCTGGGCAAGTTACTTAGACTCTCTGTTCTTCAGTTTTCTCCCCTCTAAAATGGGCACGTTGATATTACTTCACTGGATTGTGAAAATCAGAGTAGTTATATGGCATTAGGAGGTTCTTAGAACAATGTGTGGCATAGGTAATTGCCCCATATATGTGTGTAATAGTTGTTATTCTTACTCTTGAGAAAAGGGCCAAGTGTAATATTAGCTCCCATCCCCTCCCTACTGATGAACCAATGAAGCAAGGCTCTGGGAACATAAAGGAGGAAGGGTGTATATGTGCCCACCCCCCACCTTTCCAGAGAAGCCAGGGGATGGAGGCCAAATGCCATGGACCTGGATCTAAATCCACTGCTCAGAGGAGTAAGTGCATTAGAAGTGTAGAGTAGTGCCTTGGTCCCAGCTGGGTCGGGGACAAGGAGTGACTGTGTCACTGTGAGATCAGTGCCCCCCAAAACCTTTTGATTGGAGAGCATGGTGCTTGGGAGGGATACTTTATCTAGTTTTCTAGGGTTGCTCAGTAGCAGGTCTACCGAGAAGGACTCTGACCCTGGGGGTGGGGTAAGGGCGCCAGAGGGCCGCAGGAAATGAAACCCTGTCAGTTCACAAAAGCCTGGCCTGAGAGAGCCTGGGTTCCCCAGGAGTGTCACCCTGCTTGCCCTCTCTGCCTGTTTCTCCCCATGTAAATGCCTTAGAGGGATATCCGAGGGGTACAGGTTGTAGGGCGGGAGGAGGGTGGTTGGAGGACTTTAGAACTGCCAGGGATCCTGGAGGTTATGGCAGATGCTGTCGGTGTCACCTGTCCCCTTGCCCTTGCCACGCCAGTGCTCCCAGCCTGACTGCCAGCGCCTGGCCCGAGAGCTTTCTCTAGTTACTCGTGTGTGTTTTACACAACTGGGGAGCAGTCCCCCACTAATGACCAGTGGGACATGGTATAAATAGCCTAGGTCCTTGGTCCGATGACTGGGATAGCTCTGAGATAGTGTCCTGGGTCCTTCAGGGCTCCCCGGGGGGAGTGAGCTCCAGGCGCACCGCTTGCTTGCTCCACTTCCCCACTCCTGGGGTCACTTCCCAGATAAACCACCTGCCCATAGTCTCATCTCGGGGACTGCATCAGCCACACCAGCGAGGGGGTTATTGGGCCCACCACGTGGTGTCACCGAGGCAAGAAAACTGTCAGAACACACTCGGCCACATGTCCAGGCTGTAATAAGTGCCCTTCTTGCAGACCCCCCGCCCGCCCCACACGCCCCAGAAAGAATCAGAACATTTGCATCATTAGGAAGAAGCTCCTGCACCAGCTCAGGGGAAATGGGAAATGATGGTCTCTCCATCCCCCACCCCGGGGGATCCTGTCGGAGGTAAAAGCCCTGTGATGAGACCCCCCTCTGGCTTCTCTCTCACCAGCCGGCTGTTCCTAATAACCCCACCCACGCACCCGGGCCTCTCTGACTTGATAGTGCAGGACGCTGTCACTTGAAATTAATTGCAACTAATTAAAAATGATCCGGTTAGGACAATTGCACAATGGCGCTCCGGAGACCGCTTCATTCCCAAAGGTTTGGTGGCGTTTGTGGCTGCTGCGGCCCCCGTCGGCCGGACAGGGCCATACATCATCATGTCATTTTACATTGTTATTTCTCTGAAAGCAGCAATTTAAAAGAGTCTCAGATGAACCTTGAGCAACTTTGCGCTAAAAAGAAAAATGTTACTGTCCAAGATCTGTAAAATATAACATATAGGCTCAAAGAAGCCACTTGACATGAAAAGCAGCCTTAAGTTTGCGCTGTGATTTGCATATAATATATAATGTTGTAGTAGAAGGACCTGCAAAGCAGGCCATGGCTGTGGAGCATCGATCCTCAGCTTCTTTGTTCAAACTGGGTCACCTACTGTTGCCGGTTATTATTTTATCACAGTCATTCCTCATGTAAGGTGACAGGACAGCATCTAACCCCCTGGGTTCTAGGGACTGCCACCCCCACCCTTCCGCCCCTCCTCGTTTAAGTGGAAGATCTAGGGTCCTTCCCGACTCTGGCTCTGGAGGCACTGCAAATCCCAAGTCGGCCCTGCCGGTTTCTAAGTGGCTCCCAGGAGTGGCAGTCCTCCTAGGACGAGAGGCACTTCTCAGGCTTGGGAAAGGCCTGATAAACAGGGAGTTGAGGTCACAAGCCTTGCAAAGCAGCCTAGCAGCCCCCATATATCTCATGTCAAGGGTGCCCAGGCAGCCGACTGAATTTGGGCCCTGTGTCCTGAAGCTACAAGTCTCTCTTGTCAGGCCACCTGCTGCCCTGCTCACTTCTGTGGGCTCCATGTCACCCTTGAAATCTCTCCGCATCAACAAGGCAGGGGAGAAGCAAGCATTTGAGCAGAAAGGGGTGTGTCAGAAAAGCATCTTCCTTTATTTTTCTAATGCTCTGGCTTATTTCTGCAAATAGAACCAAGAGGCGACTTGAAAGGGTCCCAACAAAAATAAAATACCTCTGCCAAACAGAAAAGGGAGAAGTTCAAAATTTAGAAATCAAGGTCTTCAAAGGTCCAGGAGAAATATAAAAGACTACACAGAGAAGATGAAAGGGGAAGAGCTAGTAAGCAGGTATGCACAAAAATTGCACGTGATTACTAAAATTTGGTTCTGGGCTTCCTGGAGGCCAAAGCAAGAAAGGAAGATAAGAAAAGTGATTAATGACAAATATCACAAAGTTCTTAAAGAACAAGCAGACCAGCTCCTTAGAAAAAATAATACTTGTTTTTGCTTGGACCTCATGTGGGTCATGCAGTGGTCAACATCCCCCATAGCATCCTCACTGTGAAGGCAGGGGCAAGCCTTGTGAAGACCCCTGCATTGGAAATTGGGGCCTTGACCTGATGAAAGCACCTCTATGGGAGATCCAGAAGGTGCGGATGAAATGTGCAATCCATCAACGAATGGCTTCGTTCAGGAATGACACCCAGATCCTGGAAGAGGATCTTCCAGGAACCTCGTCTCCAGATTTTTCTTCACGCAGAGCGTGAGGAAATGGTTTCCAGCAAAGACTCCAAATATGCAGTTTTGTCTGTGCCTGAGAAGTAGATCTAGATACATGAATCACAGCACATCTGTATAGTGGAACACTGTGCTGCCATCAACAGGACCAGGACATGACACATGCTGTTGGGAAACGTTGTGGAAGATATGTGATTAGGTGAAAAAAAAAAGCAGGCTGCACAACAGAAGGTATTGCGGTATTATGTGATGCTGCTCGTATTAAAAGTTAAATAATAAAACAACATATGGGCATGGAAAATTTCTGGAAGGATGCATAAGAAATTGGTGACAGTCGGTAACCTTAGGGGAGAGGGAATTTTATATGTTAGCTAAACCCTCCTTACTATAATTACGTATTCTTATTGGCTTTCAAAAGTAATTTTGAAAAGGTGAATCAAGAAAACAGGGCAGTTTAGTTTAAGAAGAGTGATGCAGATCAGTTTTACTGGAAAAATAAGATGGGAAGGGAAAGTCTGGATAAATATAGATCAAATGTCCAAAAGGGGCTGCCTTGGGAAGGGAAGATTACACAGACTTTCATTTTCAAGGTAATCATTCTTGCAACATTTTTTTTTTCTGCATCATTTTTATCATATGCAGCTATTTCTTTTAGAATAATAATTTAAAAAAACAAACAACATTTTAAGTCAATCTAGGGGACCGTCAGGTCGACCGCCTTTTATGAAAATTAAGAGGCCTAATCAAGACTTATCCAAATGAATGGCCACCCTACCTCTGTCGGGCAGTGGGCCAGGAAAGAATCTGCAAGCAAGACAAGCATTTTTCTTAAGGAAGCAGTTGGCTGTCTATTTCGGCGCACAAATGAATGAATGATCTTGACATTAACATTCCGGCCTCACGGAGCACTGATGCCTGCCTGGGAAGGTGCTCGTAGCACAATCCAGAGGCTGCTGTGCTTTTGGAAAAAAAGCGCATTTAAAAATTGCTGTTGTTTCGTGGTAGGATAAGATGTTTGAGCCATTAATTTTTAACAATTCTGGCTGTTTCCTTCCCTTTGTCTCTCCCCATCCCCCTCTGCCCTTGGAGCCAGCCTGGTCTATGCTGGGTGCCTCAGGGAAGAGCTGGGACAGCAGAAAGAAACAAAGGCTCATCTTGGGCTTTTGACTTTGAAAAGCTTAGGAAAAAGGACCCAGGGTAAGAAAAAAAATAACGATCTCACTCCCCAAGATTAGAAAATGGGCAGGCAGGGGATCCGAGCTGGGTCTGGTGTGAGGTGGGGGGCAGCCTTGGAGGAGCAGAGGCAGCATCCGGAGAACTCTGAGCTTCCACTCGGAGAAGCTGAGTCAGCAGCCCTGGTCCACAGTGTCCACCTACAAGGGCTGGGATGCGGATCAAGAAAGGCCTGGAACTCTGTAGGGCTTCAGGTGGGGGCCACCGCCCTCTACTTTCTCTCTCTGCACCTGCTTCGATCTTTTACCCTGTCGCCAGACATTTTTTCCAGCTCCTGTCTGGATGGCTGAACACGACTGCTTCTGGATTAATTGTCCTTGATTCGACACCCAGGGCCAGACTGAACTTCTTTCTCAGGTCTCTCTACCCCTTGTTTCTGTGATTGGCCCAGCTTGGCTCACGTGTCCATCTGGTACCCCCCCATCCCACCCCCCAACATCTCTGCATCAATCTGCTGTTTTTTGGGGGGGCTGATGTCTCCTTTGCAACCACATTTGGGGCCGGTTTTCCCCTCCTCTCACTCCTGTTTTCCTAGTCTCCTTACAGGTGTATATCCTTACAGGTGTATATCCTTACAGGTGTAGTGCTCCCCAGTGAACCTTCCGCACGTAGCTTTTCCATGACTTCAGTGTCTATTTCCAATCTGACACACTCACCTTGCACACTCTGGGCACCTACAGAAAATCTGGAGTCAGCGCTAAGGGCCGTGGTCGCTCACCTGTCTGGAAAGTGCAGCCCTGGAGACCAGTGGAGCTCCAGACACCATTTCCAACTCGAGCCAGTGTGAGGCTGAGGCTTTCCTGGAAAGAAACTTGGCGTCGGAACTTAGCACTGGAAAGGAACTTGGGAAGCCCTGTTCTGCCACTGGTGAGCTGTGTGACTTGGCACGCCTCTTAACTGCTCTGACTCACGAGGATCTCAAAGGAGGATCAAGGAATTTCCCACCCCACAGGGTTAATTCAAAGTTGTGCAAAAAGGATCTGAGTAAATGGGCCTCAGACAGTGCTTGGCACAGAGTAAAAATATTGTGCACATGTGAAACAGGTTGGCTTTCAGAGCTTCCTGCCCCTGGTCATCCACCTGCCTCCCTCTATCCTCACACCCTTTCTATCCTTTCATGCCAGGCTGGGTGAGGCCATGAGCCGAAGGGCCGCCCAACCTCCCACCAGGAAACCAGCTGCATGAGCTGATATTACCTCCACAGGGATTTTGTATATGCTGAAATGTATGTCACGTAAAGTTCTATTAAATGATAAGTCATGTTATATTTTGTTTTCTGCTCAAAAGGTTTCCCATCCCACCCGGTGTCTAACACTATGGCCACTATTAACTTTCTGGACCTTTCCTGCTGCTCCTCGTCTCTCGTTTGCTTCAGCCATGTTGGTCTTCTAGCTGTGTGTCAGACACACTAGGCATACTCTTACCCCAGGGCCTTTGCACTTGCCACTCCCTCTTCCTAGACATTCTTCCACCTGACTCACTCTCTCATGTCTTGAGGTTCCTACACGAAGGTCAATGAGACATCCCCAACCCCATTTAAAATAGCAAAACTTCTCGACACTGCCTATCCCCTCTCCACTGTAGCACTTGTTACTGACATGTCATGTATTTCATTAATTCACTGCTTACCTTACTCTATTGAAATATAGACTCCACAAGGATAGGGATTTTTGCCTGTTCTCAAATATATCCCACAACAGTATCCAGCATGAAACATATGCTTGATATATTTTTGTTAAATGAAGAGTTTAAAAAACAACAACAACAACAACAACAAAAATGAAGAGTTTACAGGCAAGTGAGACCAGTGACAAATTGATGCCAGCCATAGAAAAGGAGGGACCAAAGGTCCCATGGCTGGAATCTCTGATGTTCCTTGTCAGGCCAAAGAAATGCCTAGGCTTGTCCGGGCCTCCCCAGCCAGGCAGCTCCTTGAGGACAGGAGCTATTAGCCAAGTGTCCAGCTCAGTCCCTGGCATGTGTCAATGTTTCCTGAAGGTACCAAGGTGCTGGGAGCCAGGGGGAAGTGGCCTGCACCTTCGGGCACCTAGAGGGAAAAGGCATCCCAGATGCTGACATATTCATTTGCCTTTTACTTCAGACTTGGGCATTGGCCAATGTTCCCCAAAGTGGGTTCTCTAGAACGTTGGTGCTAATAGGTGTTAAGGATGCTAGTAGGTGTTCGATGGAAGAGGGAATCTGTTGTCAAATATGTTTGGGAAATCCTGGATTAAATAAAGTTAAACAGGTTTCCTGACTTCCTGAAAAGCCTTTAAAATCCAAATATAAATTATAAATCCCAGAGGGGGCTTATTCTTTTTAAAGATTTTATTTATTTATTTATTCACGAGAAACGCAGAAGGAGGGAGCCTGATTTGGGACTCGATCTCGGGATCCCAAGATCACGCCCTGCAGACACTCAGCTGCTGAGCCACCCGGGTGCCCCAGGGGGCTTCTGTCTTGAAAGCTTTTCCGAACTTATCTGATCATGGAACTCATTTTTTCTTTTTTTAAAAGATTTTATTTATTTATTCATGAGACACAGAGAGAGAAGCAGAGAGAGAAGCAGGCTCCATGCAGGGAGCCCGATGTGGGACTCGATCCTGAGTCTCCAGGATCACACCCTGGGCTGAAGGAGGCGCTAAACCGTTGAGCCACCCGGGCTGCCTTATTTGTTATTTATTTGACACAGAGAGAGCACAAGCAGGGGGAGTGACAGGAAGAGGGAGAGGGGCAAGCAGACTCCCTGCTGAGCAGAGAGCCCGACGTGGGGCTCGGGGCTCGATCCCAGGACCCTGAGATCATGACCCGAGACAAAGGCAGACACCCAACTGACCAAGCCACCCAGGTGCCCCAAGAACAAGGATTTAACAGACTAACACTGTTGAGGAAACACTGGCATAACCTCACACCTACCAGAAACTGAAAAGCTTTGGGAGGAAATCCAGGGGAACATTTTCTCTTCACAAGAGAGGCAAGAGAGGAGAAGAACAGAGGGGAAGGGGTTGACTGTGGGAAACACAGTCAGAGTTGGGGCTTGGGCCAGAATCCAGTCATCTCTGGCCTCTGCGACACTTGCTGCTTTCAGTTTTGACCTCTGGGGTTCTGAACTCTTACCTGCCTGGCCCGCTTCGCTCACTTGTATTTTCAGAAACACAGAAACTTAGAACAGGAAAGCCCTCAGAGATGTGGAAGTTCCGCTCCTGACCTCGCCTCTTGTTGCTGGGCCCAGCTGCCTGCCGTGACCCAACTCTGGGGTTTTAACCTGCACCTGGGAGCCCGATCCTCCCCACCTACCCCTCCCCGTCTCCCACCTTTACCCCTGCCCCGCCTGCCCCTCCCGAGCATAGTATACCTCCCCCCCTCCAAGCTCTAGGTTTCAAAATGTGGCCCCAGGACCAGCAACATCAGTACTACTGAGAAATGGCTAGAAATGCAAATTCTCTGGCTCTACCTCAGGCCAACTGAGTAAGAAACACTCGGGGGCGGGGGCTGATCTGTGTGAACAAGCCCTCAGGTGCTTCTGACTCATGCTAAAGTCTACGAGCCACTGCCCTAACCATGCTAACTCAGACCAGGCTGCTGGAGGGAAAGGCCTCTCCTGGGCCTCCCCGACCCCCAGAGAACAGAGCCCAACCTCCAGGGACCTCAGTAAGGATCCTGGAAAACTCCAGATCCAGAATCTTTAGAGATCCTTAGAGCCCAGCAGGTTCCAATCACTTGAACTTGGTGCCACCTAAACCCTGAAGTTAATTTACACTGTATCATTTCATTAGTTGACCTAATCCATAGGCACAATTTTATAAAACAGACTTGGGCTGGGCAATTTTTCAGGCTCCTGTTATATCTATCAAATACCCCCTCCTCCAAAATAAACCCCAGCAGGACTAGGTCTATACAGTACATGCTTTGAGGGAATCTGGAAACATCTGGGTCTTACCTAGGTCCACTAACGTTGAGGTGGGATCTTTGCAGAGCATCAAAAGAAATGCTTTAGTTGAGTTTAGTAGCTTGATTCTAGTACATTTTCTTCCAAAAAAAAAATTTTTTTTTTTTTTATTTCTTACCGAGGGTAATGTGGGCATGACTCAGTGGTGGCCTCATAGCTGCTGCTCTGAATAATGCCCAGGAATGCCCTTGAACAATGCAAGGTCTCCAAGACCAAAGCGGTGGTCCTAGGAGCTCCCTACCCTGGTCACCCCCTCTCCTGCCTGTCCCTCCCTGCTATCCCTACAGGTGGACAGGAAGCTCCTCAAATATGCCCCTAGGAGGGCTGGCTGGGCTGCTCTCTGCCTGTCCCTGAGAAGTGGAGCCCAACACGTCTCCACGTTGCACCCCCTGTCACAGTCCTGGCTCCCACTGCTTCTGTGCTCCTCAGTGAGGGTGTAGATGATTTGGGCATTCACTCACTCACTCACTCACTCACCCACTCACCCACTCAGCCCGGGCGGCGGTGTCAGCTCCTGTGGCAGCCCTCCATCCATCCTCGTCATTCAGAGGCCTCTGAAAGTATGCCTGTCAATATAATGCACGGCCTGTTGAGGGGAAGTGACATTTTGAATAGTGGACACTTTTCCAGGAGCATTCATCCTAGGTCAGCCTCATGATAAATAAATACATTTGGCGTCTGAAGTCAGCAGGCAGGATACAATGACTGAAACGCCAGGCACAGATGCACATACCATAAGGCTGGGTTGACGGGGTGGAGGTAGGATGTGAGGGAAAGCAGGAGAGGGAAGGCTCTGGGAGCAGATTTGGGGGAGATTTTATGCCCCCTCTTCCTGGCACCTCTAGGGAGAACAGGAAGCAAATGATGCTGCAATTTCCATTTGTCCCTGAACCACAAGAGGGTCCTTTCTTTCTATCACCCCTTCTGCTCACCTGTCCCTCCTCCCTGCAAAAAAAAAAAAAAAAAGGCAAAACAACAACAAAAAACCCCACACAAAACCCAGTCCCCATCTTAATTACCCCTAACAGTGCCCTAAACAAAGTATTTATAAGGCTTACTGCGTTTGTCTTCCCGTTCCTATTAATAAAGTCTGGGAATGTAGGGAAGAAATATGGGTGGGTGACAGGGTTTTTAATGGTGCCTCACCTTAAATGCATTTTAAAATATGTAAATCAATAAAAAAATTATTTGTAATAGCAGCCTAAGAGTGCTGGTTAGCCTGGCACGGAGTGAAATGCACGCTACAAGCCCTATTACCATACATCCTGGGAGCTGTAGTTAGGATTAATCTGTCAAAGGGGATGGTTTAGTGTTGATGAATATGACATGTGACCATTAACGATGTTGATTTTATCTCCCGAGATTAGCATGATTTACTTCGGATGGATAATAATGTCATTTGCTTGATGCAGTAGATCTGTTTACGAGCTGATTAAATTGTAAGGCCTTGCCTCATTTCATGCTATTTGGTTTACAGCTTCATTACCACAATCACAAAAGCTGGGGAAATGTCCCACATTCCATGTCACAATAAATCACTGCTTCACATTGCTGGGATGGATTTTAGCAAGCAGTTCTGCCCAGCAAGGACCGTTCTTGGCTCCCCACTAATCTGTGATCCAGAATACATTAGGGGGATCTTCAGGAACACTGGGATGAGAGGGGCAGGAATCCTCTCGGATCTTTTAATTGAGATTAAGGAAGTCCTTGAGTAATTAGCTGTAACAAATTGCCTTATTATTTAGACAGTGAAGTCACTGTTTTTGTTGCAAGGATGATTACCATAAATATGCAGAAAAGTGACACTCAAGGAACCAGAGGGATGCTTGGAAGCAATTTTCATTTTCAGCCCCTTATCCTTTGCTCTGGGAGAGGGGTGATCTGAATGCAAGGTGTGAGGGTGGCCTGTGGTAGGTCCTTCTTCAAAGTGAAGAGGGAGGAGGTGTGTACCACACGACCACAGCATAGCACAGGCCACCTCAGCACCTCTGGGTGGGATGTGGCTGCAGAGGAGGGAAGAGAGGAGAACGTCTGGCACCTGGTCAGAGGAGAAGAGTGTAAACCACAGACCTGTTCACACCATGCCAACTCCATGTTGGACTGAGCTGGCGGTAGGATTCTCTACTCTGTGCCTGGAGGGGAGAGAGAAGAGGCACATAAGATAGAAAAGACTGGGCTGTTTACCCCTCAAAAAGCTGGGGAGGCAGAAAACACGGGCCTGAAAGGATTGTCTACATTCTAATAACACCTAAGAGATTTTGAAGTCTTAACTCCTGCTCGATCCCATCCTCACCACTGAAACAATTCCCAGGGTTGTCCCTGGGAGATTGGCAGTATTCTTCTCATCCCATGTTACAGATGAGGAAACCAAGGCTTGGGTGGGGGTGGGGGTGGGGTGGGGTTAGCAATGTGCCCAAGGTCACAGAGCCAGCCAGTGACAGAGCTAGAATTTGAACCCGGGCAACAGGGCCTGGAATTTGGCACAGTACCTACGCATTGACTTTGCCATTTGGCTCAGGGTGAGACCATTTCCGCAAAGAGTCAAGGAGGGAGAATTTTCAGGCTGTGACTGTGAATAGGTGCTTCCTGCAAAGAACTTAGGATGAATGGTAACCAGGAGCACTGGGGCCAGGTCTCAGATGAGAAATTTAGTAAGATTTTGTGATGAGCACAATCAAATAAGATATGACTACATATACTTCAAGGGCAGGCCTTTGGAAGTAGAAAGCAATAATTTCAAAGGGCAAAGGTAGCCTCTCTCTGCTTCCCAGCTCAGCATCTCCCTAGGCCACCAAAGAATAAAGGGGAGGAACTATGGCCTTCTAAAAGCTCTGCGGAAGAGGTGACTCCAGAATTCAAAAACTCCATGCATGGCAGCCTGGGTGGCTCAGTGGTTTAGTGCTGCTTTCAGCCCAGGGTCTGATCCTGGAGACCCAGTTTTGAGTCCCACATCGGGTTTCCTGCATGGAGCCTGCTTCTCCCTCTGCCTGTGTCTCTGCCTCTCTCTCTGTGTGTCTCTCATGAATAAATAAATAAAATCTTAAACCCAAAAACTCCATGCAGTTTCACTTCTGTACTGGAAATGTGTCCCTAAAGTGTCTGCAGCCCTTAACCAGACTCATTCTTGTGACTTTATAGCAGAGATCACTAGTGGCCCTCCAATCTCCATTCCTCTGTTTTTCCTGTATTAGAATCCTGATTTAGAATTGATTCTAATAAAATAAGACTACATTTCCCAGCATCACTTGATGCTAGGTGAACCATATGACTAATAGGGCAGCCATTTATTGAGCTTCAGGCCCTGGGTTAAGTGTCATTTGGGATAAAGATATATTAGATGCAAACTCTGTCCTTAGCCAGCCAAGCTGCTGTTTTGTCCTTCAATCACCGATCTGGCCATCTGTCAGGTGTTAATTGATCTATCAGTCAATCAGCACACTGGCTGGCTATTTGATCAATGGCCAGACATCTGCCCTGTAGGCATTGGTCCTAGTACAGAAGTCTCAGGATACAGAGATGGGGGTACTTTGGCCACAGTCCCAAGCAGGTAGAATTTGATGCCAGGCATAGGGATAACCTCCCAAGAAAGGTACATACCCTTACCCTGCACTGGACACAAAAATTAACTAAAGACTTAAACATAAGGTCTGACACCATAAAACTCCTAGAAGAAAACATAAGGGAAAAATCTTGACATTGGTATTGGCAATGATTTTTTGGGATATGACACCAAAAGCAACAAAAGAGAAGAAATGCAAAACATAGACAAGTGGGATTACGTCAAACAAGAAAGCTTCTGTACATCAAAGGAAACAATCAGCAAATGAAAAGGCCACTTATAGAATGAGAGAAAATATTTGCACACCATGTGTCTGATAAGAGGTTGATATGCAAAATATATAAGGAACTCATACAACTAAATAGCAAAAAAAAAAAAAAAAAAAAAACAACAAATAACCTATTTAAAAATGGGCAAAGGACCTGAACAGACATTTTTCCAAAGAAGATATACGAATGACCAATGGGTACATGAAAAGTGCTCAACATCACTAATCATCAGGGAAATGCAAATCAAAACCACCATGAGATATCACCTCCCATCTGTTAGAATGGCTATCATCAAAAAGATGAGATAACAAGTGTTGATGAGGCTGTGGGGACAGGAGAACCCTTGTGTACTCTAGCTGGGAATGTAAATTGGTGCTGTCACTAGGGAGAACAGTGTGGAGGTTTCTCAAAAAATTAAAAATAGAACCACCATATGATCCAGCAATCTTACTTCTGGCTTGAAGAAAATGAAATCAATATCTCTAAAGGATCTCTATACTCTCACGTTCATTACAGCATTATTCACAATAGCCAAGGTATGGAAACAGTCCACATGGATCCATGTGTCCATGGATGGATGAAGGGCTAAATACACACACACACACACACACACACACACATACACACACACAGAGGAATATCATTCAGCCATAAAGAAGGAAATCCTGCCATCTTGCCATTTGCAACGATATGGATGAGCCTGGAGAACATTATGCTAAGTGAAGTAAGTCAGACACAGAAAAACAAATACTGTGCTATACGACATATATAATGAATTTAAAATAGTCAAACTTGGGATCCCTGGGTGGCGCAGCGGTTTAGCGCCTGCCTTTGGCCCAGGGCGCGATCCTGAAGACCCGGGATCGAATCCCACATCGGGCTCCCGGTGCATGGAGCCTGCTTTTCCCTCTGCCTGTGTCTCTGCCTCTCTTTCTCTCTGTGTGACTATCATAAATAAATAAAAATTAAAAAATAAAATAAAATAGTCAAACTCATAGAAGTGAAGAATAGAATGGTGGTTATGCAGTTGCCTGGGGCAGGGGGAGTAGGGCAAATGGGGGAGATGTTGGTGGCAAAGGGTATAAGGCTATAGGATGAGTAAGTTCTGGGGTTCTAATGTACAGCATAATGATTCCGGTTAATAATACTGCACTGTATACCTGAAATGTGCCATAAGGATAGAGCTTCTATGTTTCCCCCCCACACACATACAGGGTGTGTGATGAAGGATGCATTAATTAACTTGATTATAGTGAGCATTTCACATCATATCCCAATAATGCTCTGGGTGTGGAGCCATGCCCATCCCCTACCAAAGACCATCCTCTGCTGCCTTCTGGGGGGCTCCTGGCACTGGAACCATGTCCCCTCTGAAGTCTCTTGTCCACCCAAGATGTGGTGTCTCTGACCACCTCCCCATCCTTCATCTCTTATGTCTACCTCTTGGTCATAGAGGCTTCCTCTGTGACCATCATCTCTTTGTTTTTCCAGGTTTGGCATTTATTCCGTGTGCAGATATAATTAGGGGGAAATAAATATTTGTGGGTTTTTTAAAAAGATTTTATTTATTATTCATGAGAGACACAGAGAAAGAGGCAGAGACACAGGCAGAAGGAGAAGCAGGCTCCTTGAGGGGAGCCCAATGAGGAACTCGATCCCGGGACTCCGGGATAACACCCTGAGCTGAAGGCAGGTGCTCAACTGCTGAGCCACGCAGGCGTCGCGGAAATGAATATTTGAAAGGGAACGCAGACTTTTCTATCCCTTATGTTTGGAGACTCCTTCCTTTCCTCTGCTTCTCTGGCACCACACTGCCCTCTTGGCCCTTTGGGGACAGAGACAGAGAAGGTATGCAGCCTGGGAATGTCCTTTGTGGGGTGGACTATGAGGCCAAGCCAAGGGCCTCCCTAAGGGGGTCAGAGAGGTGACCATCCTGGGGTGTCCAAAGCCTGGTCACAGCTGTGAGCAAGGAACACAGATAAAGGATCATGTTCTGGAGGGTTTGGGCCATTTTCCTGACATGGTGAAAGGGACTCTGGCCTGTATTAGTCACCTATTGTTATGAAGAAAAGGACTCTAAAATTTAGTGGCTTGAAAAAAAAAATAAAATTTAGTGACTTAAAACAATAATGACATTTATTTTGTTCAAGTATCAGCAATTTGGGCGGGGCTTTGTGAGAAGGGCTTGTCTCTGTCCCACTCACGGAGGGGACAGTCCAAGGCAGTCCGAAGGCTGGAGGCTGAGTTCCTCTCAGTCTTGTCACTCCATGCTTCAGGCGGCCACTCTTCGCTCAGACTTCAGCTGCGGCTGTTGCTGGAACACCTACACGTGGCCTGTCCATGTGACCACTTGGCTTCCTCAGAGCATGGAGTTTCAAGGGTGAGCATTCCTGGGGGGCCAGTATTGCTCATCCTGACAGTCTTGGAAGTCACATGGCATCACTTCTGCTCTGATCACAGGCCTGGCCAGATTCAAGGGGTGGGAGTGTGGACTCTACCTGCTGAGGAACAGTGTCAACTTCATACTATAAGAGGAGTACATGGGATGGGATATATTGATGCCACCATCTTTAGGAAGTACCATCGGCGCAATGACTCTTCCTCCTAAGCCTTCCTCAAGAGTTTCAGGCTCCACACTAATCCAGTTTTGTTCTTTGGTTTTCTCTCCCTAGGTACATATCTCTCCTACCCCAAGTTTTGAGTCTCTTTTCTGTGCTTACAACTCAGAAATTCATATCCCCAGCCCTGATCTGTTGCAGGCATTGGAAACTCAACCCATACAAAACCCACACCCTGTATTCTTCTGCCAAAGCCTGCTGTCCCTCAGAATTCCTCCCAGGTACCCAAATATGGCAGACTCCTCCTTAGCCTTCCATCCCCAAATCTCTTCTCCCTCCTTCCTCGCACATGGCCACTCGGGCAGAAACGTCATGCCATTGCTGAGTGTGGTTAGGTGACTGTGAGTGATTTCTTCTTTACTTGTTTAGAAGGACATCACTCGTCCTGGACATTGTCCTTTTCCCCAAATATGGGAATAGTGCCATATCTGATCATACTGTTGGTTACAATATCCTAGAGGATGAAGGAGCACCAAGAGGGAAGGAACTTGGGGCCCTGAATGCCATCACATAGCAAAGCAGCCCCACCAGCATTGACAACAGAAACCTGAGAGAAACTTCTGTTTGATTAAAGTCACTGTATTTGAGGGTCTCTGCTCCAGCAGTGTAGCTCAATAACATAGGCTAAAGACCTCAGGACTATACTTGCCTTCCTTCTCTCCTTTCTAGTCCTTGCCCATCGCTGAATCCAGGCCGTTATACCTTCTCACTGTCCTTGGAATCATCCTCGCTTTGCCTGTCCTGCAGCCTCTCCTCTGCTTCCAGCTCTCACCTTCTCCTGTCTGAACTATCCGACCTCTGACCAGTCCTTTCCCCAGTCCCTCATTATTCCACCCCGTAATGGTTTTCTATTGCTCTAAGACCTCTGATGGTTCCCCACTGCTTATCAAAGAACAAGACACCATCTATTCCCACCATATTCCCACCCACTCCCTCTGCTACAGCCAGGTCCCTACCAAGCACCCTCATGGGCTGTCCCTGATCCCTGCTTTAGATCCTGCTGGTCCCTCCTCCTAATTTCCAAGTTGTCGTCGATGTTTCATCCACCAAATGCCTATTCGTTGCCACGCCCAGATCAAGCGCTCCCCCCTCCTCAGTGATCTCCACGTCCTCCTATGGGAATTAATCCTGTGCCTCCACTGGGATAGCACATATCACAACCACCTTAAAGCAACAGTTGTTTCTCGGACCCACTAGACTGGACAGCAAGTGGTTTGAAGGCAGACACCATTTCCTGGTCATCTATTTACTGCCTTCATGCTGCGTGTGCAGCAAGAGCTCATATGCTTGCCAGTGAAAACACTCACTTTCCCTGTCCGGAGGGTCACAACTTTGACTAGGCAGTGAGGACCAAGGTTGTCTTCATTCTTGCCTGGGGCCCCCCTCAGGGAACACTAAGAGAGGCAAGGGGGCCTGTCTTTCTCACACTTCCCTGGGGACTGGGAAAGGAGCAGCTCTGAGGGTAGTACCTTGAATTGAAGTACATAGGTTTTGTAGGCATGGGCTCTGGAGTGAAACAGCTCTGGCCTTGCATTTCAGCCCACCGCTTACTAGCTGTGTGACTTCACATATGATATTAACGTGTCTGAATCTCAGTTTTTCTTTTATTAACACTAGATTAACATAGTACTCATGTCCTAGAGACCTTACAAGGATGAAGAAAGATAATATAAAGCAAGAGAAAGTTCTTTGGCATAAGGAAAATGCTCACAAAATGGTAATCATCATCATAATCTCCATCATCCGATTTCTTTCCTATGGCCTGAGACTCTGGCTGGTGAGAGAGCACCAGGGTAGCCTCCACTCTAGGCCTGGCCCACTGGAATCCTTGCTGTCAGATAGGGTTTCCCCATGAGCAGAAGTTAGAGAATGTGCATCGTCATAACTGGCTTGGCCCCAGCTGGGCAGTTTGCTGGGTACTTGTAGGAGGTGGTGTCTGGTGGGGTTGGGGGGGGGGAAGGGGCCAGCTGCCTGTGGCTAACCTCAAAGGGGCAGGGTTAAATGAGATTTGGCTGGCCAGCATCAATAGCCGAAGATCCAGAGTCAGGAGTATAGAACTGAGCAGGCTGTAGAAGCTGCTAGGCAGCCAAGGCTCCCCACATCAGGTGGGCTGCCAACATCATTCCATAGTTGTGGATCAGCTTTGGTGTGAAGGATATGGACCTGCCCAGCAGAAGGGATCCAACCCCCCAGATGACTGGGCTTTGGTTCTAGCAGATGGAAGGTACTGAGGGCAGTTGAAAGATGGCTTGTATATAGTGGTATCAGAGAGGGGGCTATCCTCTCCTTAAATACCCCACACACTTAAGTTTGGGGGCAGCAGACCCTATCCACATCCTCCTTTCTGGTGCTATCAGGGAGGAGGCTCCCCGCTTCCCACTGATTCAGAGCCTGAGCTGCTGGATCTGAGGATTGAGCCATCTAAGTGGGATGAGATTAGGTGGGTCCAGTGGTTTGCTGGTGAACAGTTAGCAAACAGCTCTCTGGGGGGAGGAAGCCTTCATTTGTAGTGTTTGCCGATTGCTTTTGTGTAAATGCTGCCAACCATGGCTGATGTCAAGCCATCACCAGAATGCCATAGAATGAGAAACTGGGAAGAGGTGTGGCCAATTTTGTGAGCCAACATGAACTGATTCCAGCACACCACTGGGTGGGCTCTGACACCTTTGTTAGGGGAGGAAGGCAGATGTGTGTGTCTTCAGTGTACAGAGAGGCTGAGGTCACTATGCAGTGGTGAAAAGCACAAAAATTATGGCTCTGGAGTCGAAGGGCCTATACCAGAATCCCAGCTCTGCCACTTGCTGGCCGTGTGACCTTGGGCAAGTCACTTTACCTCTCTGTGCCTCAGTTTCCTCATCTATAAAGTGGGGTTCATCATAGTGCCCACTTCACAGGGTTCTGCTGCACGCTGCATGCTGGCTTGTGGTAGGTTGACATAAATGTTATTTATTACAGTTAATCACACAGAGTCGTTGGAATGTTGCCTTGGTCAGAATAGTTTAGAGCTGAAAACCCAGAATCCCCCATGGCATTTCCCAGAGGCATAGTCTTTTTATATTTAATCTTGGATTTCCTTCAAGACTGAGGATTTTAAATCCACAGGTCCATGAACTACCTGAAATTACGTTTCCAGTGTTGAGTATGTGCGCTTATTTCTATTAAGAGGGGCTGTGGCTTTCATCTGCTTCTCAAAAAAAAAAAAAGGCCTGTGGTTTCTGCATCCTTCCCTCAACCCACAAAAGGCTTAAGAACTGGTGATGTGGACGGTGTAGAATTCCCACAGCACAGGAACTGCCCCCGGAGGATGTGGGGGAGAGGAGATGCTCGTGGAGTGTGTGGAAGGAAGACTGCAGAGTGGCAGAGACACCCGCAGAGGTTGGTGAGACCTCTGAAACGTCTCTCCTCCGTGGAGACCTAAGGCTGAGGAAGCTTCCAGCAACACAGCACTGAAAAAGCTCACACTAGTGCATCTGTTCCTGATTTCTCCTACCCCTCCAGTTCCCAGAGCGTCCTCGGGCCTTCTGCTGCCCCGGCCCTCCTGGATCCACCAGGAGGGGCCTGCCCTGGCAGGGGGGAGGCTGCTTTGCGGGAGGCATGATTCAAATTCTGATTCACTGGTGCTGTTTGTGTTCTTTCAGGTTTCTGGAGTTACACCAGAATTATTTAAGGTAAGGTCAGCACAAAGTGGATTTAGCATCGGCCTGCCTCTGTTTTGAGTTGGAGACTGTATTCGGTTTTTTCTTAGTAACATGGAAAGGGGTGGCGGGTAAGGTTACAGTGCTTCTCCCTTTCCACCCACTTGTTTTGTGTTTTTGTTTTAAATTTAAAAGACCACCTCTTCCTCTTGCTGGCTTCTTGTTGTGTGTGGCATTCGGGGCCAAAATGAAGAGGTCTCTAAGCAAAGGGGGAAAAATGTACTCTTGACAAATTTCACCCTAAATCATTGCAGCATGCAACTCCAGGCACCTGAAAGGAAGAAAACCCCCCAACCTTGGACTATAACTTCTGGGGGCTTATGAAGTACCACCCGTGCCCACTCTAACAATAAGAATCTGTGGTTTAGAGGTAGAAGTCACTATCCAGGGACCCCCTGAAAGGCCACCCACCAAAAAGCTCTATTAGGACCCTGGTTCTGGTTGACCCCATCCGTGGATTGCAGGGGAGTCTGCTAATGTCGTGTCCCCGCTCCCGCCCCTCCAGCTCCCCTTGGTAACAGAACCGTGAATTTATCTGAGGCAGCAGTGTGCCCAGCTAAACATTGCAGTTCCCAGCCTCCCTTGCAGCTAAGCATGCCATGAGACTAAGTTCTACTCAATGAGGTATAAGCTGAAGTATTGCCTGTGGATTCCAGAGAGACTCATTAAAAAGGAGGAGGCCCTTTTACCTTCCTTGTTTCACTCTTCCTTCCTGCTCCTTGGGATGAGGGAATGGGAGCTGAGCCCCAGCAGCCATCTTGGACTCAGAGATGCTGTGAGGATAGAAGCTTCCAGGTTGGGGTGGCCCAACAGCCCAAGACAGAATGCTCTGGGTCCCTGATGACTGAGGGCCATTCTTCGCCTGGACTGCCCACCTCCAGACTGCGAGAACATTTTTCTTCTTCAAGCACTATTTAAGGATCTAACTGATGCACAGAAGCTTACTCAGGCCTGAGTTTTGCTGCCTCGGACAAAGACATTCTGGGGTCCTCTAAGGTCACTGTGACTTTTCCTCCTACTCTTTTTGAAAGAATCACCTCACTCAAGATGGCCCAGTACTGTGGCATCTTCCCCCTTCCATCTTTTGTGTTTGTTTTCCTCTGTCTTTCCCTCTCTCCCTCCTCTTCTGTCCTTCCCTCTACCACTTATTGAACATCTACTATGTTCTAGGTACCATGCTAGCTGCCAGGACGAGAAATAGGTATAGAAGACAGTCTTCTGCCCCAGTGCCTCAGAGTCCAGGCTGTCAGGAAAATGTAAGGTGATATGATGGTAGGATGGACAGGAGCTACAGGAGCAAAGAGAAGGACAGAGATTCCAATGGGAAGGATCTATGGGCTTCCAGGAGGACATGACACAGGCCTGAGATTTAAAGCAGGAGTTTTGAGTTGCTGGAAATTAGGGGGAAAAATACAGAGGACAATGATTCCAGGCACAGGGACTAGCAGAGTAAAGTGCTGTCATTAAGGATTTGAGCTCTGGAGCACAGAGGGACTTCTCAGCTCTCTCTCACTTGTAAAACGAGACTAGTAATGTAACTAGGACTGGACGAGTTCCTGGAAGGTAAGTGTGCCATATATGTTCCTTGTTAACATTATTGTTGGTAAGTGTGGGGCTCACCCAAGGTGTGCACCGTCCAATATTGGTTTTGGAGACAAGTGTCACAGAGGCCAGAAGAGACTTGTCCATGGTCATGCAGCTCTGAAGAGGCACCATTCAAACCCAAGTGTCCTCAACCCTAGTCCAGTGGCCTTCATGCTTCTACCTTCTGCCTTTGCAGTAAGTGTGCAGGGAATGCGACCAAGGAAAGATCAATGAGTGGTGGTGGTGGGGGAGGAAACCTGGAGGGCTTCCTGGAAGAGATGAGTCTTGAGGGAAGGGGAGTTTGGAAGGCATTTCAGGGAAGGAGTGTATGATGAGCACAACAGACCAAGGTGTTGGGGACTAGCTGGCTGGCAGAGGGTCTGGATTGTGAGGACCGGTAAGACACAAATTGAGACAGGCAAAGAGGGGCCAGATTAGAAGATGACCCACCTCCTGATGGCACTCTGATGGCCAGGTGGTGGAGTGAGCGTTTGAGCTGGTGGGCCACAGGGAGCCCCAGTTATGCTTGAGCAAGAGGCCTGGTCAGAATAAAACAAAACTTTGAGAAGGGAAGAAAGCTGTCTTTACTAAGAATCAGTGTGGGCCAGAAAGTAGGTTAGGCATTTTCACATCATTTTATTTGAGCCTCACAACAACTCCACCGGGGGTTAGTATGAATGCCCCTACTTTACAGATGAGGAAACCGAGGCCCAGAGAAACTGAGCTATCGACTTGAGCCAAGGGTGGAGCTCCAAGTTCGATTTAGATCAGCCTGACCCCAAATCTGTGCTCTTTCCACTGCACCATGTGGTTTTCCGTTGTCTTTACTCAGAACGTCCCGTGTGCTGTGGGTTTCCCCGTGAGGTGTGGCTGCCTTGCCAGAGGCTCGAGAGTCTTTTTTGCAAAACCCCAGGGGTCACACACAGGGCAGAAAGGGCTCAGTATCCCTGGGACTTTGGGGAACCCCCAGCACAGGGTAGGGTGAAGTACTCGGGTTCTGGCCTTCGTAGAAATGGGTTCAGATCCTAGCTTTGCCTGAACTTGAGCAACGTCCTTCAATCTCACTGAGCCTCAGCTGAGGCAGGGCAGCAGGATGAGCCCTGGATTCGGAGCCAGCCTTGGCATAGCTTCGAACCCCAGCTGGAAGTGACAAATACCTGAGGGGGTGAAATGATAAGATACCCGTGTTCACCTCAGAATAACGGGTTGGGGGGTGGGGATGGGGGAGGGAAACAAGATTGGCCACGAGTTCCTAACTGAGGCTGGGTGATGGGTTTCCGGGGTCTTTCATACCATTCTTTCTACCTCTGTATATGTTTGCAAATCCATAATAAAAAGTAAAATAATAATAACAATAACCATAGTAAAAACACTGAGAACTTAAAAAAAAAAACAAAAAAACCCCCAGACAACAACTATGTCCACCACACTGTTCTCCTGTCTCAGAATCTCTGGTTCCCAGCAACGGTCATGCTTTAACACCCCTAATGAGAGCAGGTCAGCCCCAGCTCTGTAGTCTCTCTGAGCAGGGCCGGGCCTCGAGCCTTGGTGGGGGAGGAACCCTAAGCCAGTATGTGCAGAAGGGGCCCTCGGATGGTCCCCCAGGGACAAGTCTCCCCTTCTGGGCAACTTTTACATGTTTTCCAAAGCACAGGGAGTTCATCAACCAGAGGGGCTTTCTCATCCGCCTTTCGGGACTGCTTACAGACCACCGGGCACAAAGACCCCAGGGTCACCGTGTCACCCCCCAAGGCATAGACGGGGTCAGGAGTTGAATGGAGGGAGTCTGGCGCTGTCTCTGCAGGTCTTGCCACAGTCTTCCGGGACTCAGTTTCCCCATCTGTCAGGGCGGAGAAAGGGATGGACAGCCCATGGCAAGGGCTAGGCCCTAGGGGACCCCTTCCGCTCGACAGACAGGTGCCCCGTCAGAGCCTCGAGGGTGGCGGTGGGAGCCTGTGGTTGGGGAGCAGCCCCTGACATCTGGGCCAACCCCTGCGGGAGAGAGCGCCAGAGCGAGAGGAGCCCAGCGGCAGCCGCCAGAGCAGGTGGGGAGGCGCAGGGGACACGGTTCCCAGCCGGAGGGGGGCGAGGAGCGGCAGAGACGCGACCCCAGACGCCGCCCCGCCTGCGATCGCCGGGGCGCGGGGCGGCGGGATGGGCCCCCAGGCGGCGGCCGGCGCCGGGCCCGGTTCGCGTTCTCCTCCGCGGCCTGCTGGGCTCCGCAGCGCCGCCTGGCGGACACGCCGCTCTTAGCTGCGGCCTGCGCGGCGGCCGGCGGGGCTCGGGGACCCCGCGGCGGACCCGGAGAGCGCGGGAGGGAGCCGCGAGCGCGCCGCGGGCCTGGGCGTGCGTTCCCCGGGGCGCACTCGCACCCGGGCCGGCGTGCGCAGCTCAGGCGGGCACCCCCTGCGCCGGCCCGGCGCCCGCGCCCGCGCGCCTCAGGTCCCTCCGCCACGTCGGGGGGCGCTCCTCCCTGCGGCCCCGCGCGCCCCAGCCCCGGCGTTGCGCTGCCTCTGCGCAGCTTCTCCGGGACCGAGGTCCCGTTAAAATCGCTGGGAGTTTTGGGTTGGATTTTTTTTGTTAATAACATACCCAGGGTGGGCGTGAAGGCACGACCTTGTCCAGTTGCTCTCCCTGCGGGTCTCAGACCTGAAATCCCAGGGCGGGGTAACTTCTCGGTCCTTCTCCGCCCATGCGGGTCCCGGCGGGCGAGGCGTGGTGGCGCAAGGACCCCTGTCCCGAGGCGCGAGGCTCACGGGGAGCAGCGTGTGGCCCCGAGGGGCCAGGGGCGCGGGGCTAGCGCTGGGGAGAGGAGCAGGGGCCTGGCTCTCACGTCCGCGCCGCGGGCCCCGCAGCAGCGGGGACTGGGGGCGCACCCCCTCCTGGCACGCGCGCCCCTCCCGCTCGCCGGGGTGCCCGGGGCCGGGGGTCTGTCCCGGAGCCCCGGGATGACTTGGGCTCCCCCCGCCCCGACACCCCCTCCCCCCGCCATCGGCCCGGGTTTTCGAGGCGCCAGGCCCAGCCCAGCCCCGCTTCCCTGGGCCGCAGCGGAGGGACACGGCCCGCGGGTCCCCCTCCGGCGCCAGCTCGGGTCCCCGCAGTCGGGGCGCGCGGGCGGGCGCGTGGGGGGCGACGGGGCCGGGGTCTCCACCAAGTTGTCTCCCGGGGGTGGGGGCCGGAGAGCGCCCGCGGCGTCCCGTGGGTCACCGGGGTGGCTGTGCGTGCCACCCGGGAAGAGGCCCGCGGCCGTGAGGCTGACGCAGGGAGGAGAGCGGGAAAGTCTCCGGGTCGCCAGCCCCCGAGCCCCGGGCGGCGGGAACGGCGCGGTGGGCCGACCGAGGCCCGGGGCTGGGGGCGGCCTGTGCGCGGCGGAGAGCCTCCCGAGGCGGCAGGGGGAGCCTGGCGCCGAGGGAACCCAGAGCGGCCTGACCCCAGGGAGAGGGGATCCGGGTGCGCGCACCCGCCGCGCCTCCGGGGTCCCGGGGTCCCAGCAAAGGGGCGCACCGGGCCCAGAGCTCCCGCGGCCCGGGAGGGCGAGCGCCCCAACAGCCGGGAGACCCGAGCTCGCGCGCAGGGCTGAGCAGCAGCGTCTGCGGGGCGGGGGGCGGGGAGCCGGGGGCGGGTGCACCGGGCCTCGGCCCCTTCCTACACCCTCAAAAAAATATAGATTAGGGCTCTTCTCTGCGCGGTTGCCTCGGAGCTACGTGCAGCTCGGTCCCGCCGCTCCAGCTGGGGAGGAGGGTCCCGCCGCGCCTTCTCCGGTCCCAGCCGGCAGCCCCGGGACAGGCCCTCGGCGCCCCCCTGGATGCCCCGGCGAGACCGAGGATGGGCTCGGGGCCCCTCGGGGCCGAGTGTGAAGGGGCTTCCAGGTCTCAGGCCCGGCGCGCTCTGCTGCGGCGCACCCTGGGGTGCAGCCGGGGCTGCAGGGCCATCTGGACGCGGAAAAGCAGCCCCGGCGCCGGCGGGCGCGGGGTGTCGAGGGGTGGGCCCCGGCGGCCAGAGGGAGAAAACGAGAGCGAACTCCCTCTCCCCACCCCGGGGGGCTAGAAGGTTCCGGCGACTCTTCCCAGGCCTGGGAAACAGGCTCCCGAGGGCTCACGGTGCCCCGACCTCTCCCGGCTGCGCGCCTGGGACGGGGGCTGTTCGGAAAGACGCGGCCCAGGGGCAGTGGCACCTCCGGGGGGCTGAGGCCTCGGGGACAGTCTGGGACTGCGCCGCTCTGTACAAAGCAAAAGCCAAATTCTCAAAAATCTCAAGAGGGAAAGAATGATTTTTTAAGAATCATTTTTTTTCCTTTCACTTTTAACAAACCGTGTGCCGGGAGAAAAATTAAAGACTAAATGAGTGATGGCTCAGGACACTATCCACAAATCTGTGAAATCCCCTGTTTAAAAATATTTTCCCCAAGGCCAGCCCCACGACTGGCCAGTCCTTTGCCTCCTCCCGAAAATCACAACAAAAACAATAGGAAATGCAGCCACGGTCCTGGGAAGTAGGAGTAGCCGTGAGGCCCAGGGAACCCACTGCGGCCGAAACTGCCACGCTCTTCCTTTCTCTTTAACCAAAAAAAAAAAAATAAAATAAATAAATAAAAATAAAAAAGATAATAATAAGAAGTAAAACCTTTTAATACATCAAATATACGGAATTTTAATCTTTAAAGCGATACATTGTCTATTATTTTAGTACATGACGTAAACCTTACTTGTCCCCTTCTCAGCGGGTGGACTTAAAAATTAAAAATAGTTGTGTTCCTTTTAAAGAACAAAATAAGGCAAATGAGGTTTTGGAATAGAATTGTTTTTCCTTTTTTTTTTTTTGTTTTCTTCCAGAATACATACAAAAAAATACCCATTCTCTTTCGATGGTATACACCTTAAAAATAATTGCAATTTGAAATCAGAGCTGACAAATTGTGACTTGTTTTGTTTTGTTTTTTCTTTTTTTGTAACAAACATGCATGTAAATTTGTGTTTCAATCAGACATTAAATAAGAACGTACAATACAATAATAGCAATTTTAAAGTAACATTAAAGAGAAGACCTCTAGTTCTGTGGCGGTTTTGTATTTATTTATAATCTACAAGGGACGGGAGGGTTTGTTTTCCACACTTTTACCCTCGAGATTTAAATTTTTTTTTTTTTACCCCTCCTCCTTTTTTTTTTTTTTTCTTTTTTCTTTTTTTTTTAACCTACGGAGCTCAACCTAAATAATGCACTTTTGAACCACGGGTCCGCTTGGAGCTAACATAAATAAATACCAGTGTCCACCGATGCAGTCCTCAGATGAACACTTTCTCAATTAATTTTTTCCTTCTTTTTCTATAAAAAGTCAAATGATATTTTTTTTCCAACTTTTATAAAGTTTGGGTGGGTGGGGAGGTGAGAGGGTGGGGGTGGAAAGAGGAGTTTCCCACCGGGTCTCGGTCGCTGTTTCGGGTAGATAGATACGGCATATATATATTTTTTCCCCTCTCCTGGCCCGGGGCATCCCCACGCGCGGGTGACAGTAGCCTCTGCCCTGTTCCCACCCCCCTCGGCTCCTCCCTCCCCCCTGCCCCTTCCTCTCCCTCGCTGACCCTCCCCACCGCCCTCACTGATACCCCAGTGCCGAGGCCGTGGTCAGTCTCTGTCCGTAGAGGGCGTAGGGGGAGTAGTAGGGTCCGGTGGCGGCGGGCACGGGCACGGGCGCGCCGGGCGTGGGGAGCGGGCTCTTGGAGTAGGGGTGGTAGCGGCTGCTGAGTCCCAGCGCGTGGTGGGGGCTGCGCAGCGCCAGCGTCCCGGGGCTGCCCGGAGCGCCCGACGTGGGGATGTGCATGTGGCACGCCATGGCAGCCGCGGCGGCGCTGGCCAGGGACGAAGAGCTGGGGTAGCCCGACAGCAGTTTGTCTGTCCCGGGGAAGGCCGTATGGGTCCGCAAGTGGCTCAGCAGCTCTTCGGACGTGGCGAAGCGCTTGTCGCAGGGCCCGTTGGCCGACACCCAGTTGCAGATGTGCGGGAGCGGGTCGTTCGGGAGCATGAAGCCGTAGGGGTAGAGGGGGTGGCCGGCCAGGGAGGGCGGCGTGGCGCCGGCGGCGGCGGCGGCCGTCAGCGACGAGTGCACGCCGTGCAGCGGGTGCGTGGGGTACACCAGCGGGTATCCGGACTTGAGCGCCGCGGCCGCCGCGGCCGGATCGTGAGCGCACGACGCGCTGGCCGCCGCCGCCCCGGCCAGGTGGCTGGCGCAGTGGTAGCTGAGGCAGTACGGGTCCCGGCACAAACTAGCTGTCATCACGGAGGGCGGCGACGCCCCGGCCAGGGGGCTGGAGCCGGCCGGCTTGCTGCAGCCCAGGGAGCCCGCCGCGGCCGCCGCCAGCTGCGCCCCCACCAGGCTGCCGGGCTTGGTGGGGTCGAGAGCCACGCCGTGCGGCAGGAACTGCGGCGGGTAGCCCGCGTAGGCCCCGGCCAGGCTGCCCGGGTAGGTCATGCCCGCGGGGGGCAGAGGGAACACTGTCTGGCCCGGCTTGTAGGGCGACACGGGGGCCACCAGCCCGGAGCCCAGCACCGAGGAGGAGGCGGGCGCGCTGGGGCCGGAGCCGGAGCTGGAGCCCGAGGAGCCGCCGCAGTCCGAGCCTAGGGCCTTGCCCCCGGGCCCCCCATCTGGGTGCTGGTTCACGTCCACATTAATCCCTCCGCCGCAGCTGATCCGGCCGTGCGCCAGCCCCGCGGGTCCCCCTTCGGCCGAGGCGCCCCCGGAGCCCTTGCTGGCGCCGCCGCCGCCGCCCACGTCGGGGTCCTTCTTGTCGTCCTTGCCCTCCGGGCCGCCCCCGGCCGAAGGCAGCATGCCTCCTGGCGAGCAGGCCGACGCGCTGGAGCTGGGGCTGCCTGTCCTGGGCGTGAATGGCTGGCAGGTGGCGCTCGGTACCCGGAATCCGGACTTCTCGGCCGAAACCCCCCCGCCGCCGCCCCCGCCGCCGCCGCCGCCGCCGCCGCCGCCGCCGCCTCCCGGCTCCTTCTTATCCGAGCCGGGCTTGGAGTACGGCTTGAAACTCGACTTGTCCTCCACGCCGATGTCGCTCAGCTTGAGGGGGCCCGACTTTGCGTCCTTGTCGCCCCCGGTGCCGCTGCCCGCACCGCCCGCGCCGCCCCCGTTGGAGGCGACAGAGGAGAGTTTGGAAGAGGGCGAGGGGTCGGGCTTCCCGATCTGTGAGCATGTTTGCGCCAACAGCGCCAGCGGGCTCTTCTTGGCATCAAGCTGCGGGTCAGACGTGGGGTTGGGGGGGTGGCACAAAGAGAAAGAAGGGGAAACCCTTTAGAATCCTGGCTTCTGGGGTTCAAACGCCCTTCCGCAACCGCCAGTGTGGATCCTCCCAGCTCTCGGCGCAATCCTAGGCAGCACCACTTCACCCTCCTCGCCAAACGGACAGACAGACCGACACGGACAGACATTCGCCCTTGAGAAAGGCGGCAGTCCGCCCCCCCCCCCCTTGCCCCGCGCCCCGGCCAAATCAGGATCTTTCCTGACCTTTCTAAGAGCTAACCGTATTTTTTTTTTTTAAATACTCAGTAAATGTTTTGGTTTCCGACTCCTAGACCCAGGACTATACCTTTGCGCCCCCCCGCCCCCCCCACATACACACACGCACATCCCCAATTATCCAGAGTAAGGGCTTGGGCAGTTGGCGCCTTAGAGGCTGTGTGCAAATACCAGCTTCTGGGGAACCTTAAGATTGCGACTTTGGAACCGCATTTCGACTTCCGCCCGTCTTCCGGGGCCCAAAGTGAGGGGGCCTGGGTCCGGGTTGGGGCTTTAATACCAGAGAGAGAAATAAGTTTTGGCCGCTTTGTCCCCTAGCAATCACACCCCATCTACCTCCTCCCCCTCTTTCCGCCCTAGTTTTACGGGTTCGGGAGCACTGTGCTCTCCCCCCATCCCAGAGCTGAATCACTCTGACCTCCCGCCCCCCCAGCCCCCATCCCCCACACACACTCCCACCCCCAGATCCCGAGAGCAAGAAATCCCACGGAGCGGCAGCCGGGGGGGGGGGTCCCCGCGCGAGCCGGGGACAGTCCTTACCTCGATGGGGCTGACGGGAGTGGAAGGCAGGGGCTGCAGGTACTCGGGGTGCAGAATGTGGCCAGTCCGTGCCGTCAGCATCTTCAGCACCTTGATGGGCAGGCGGTTAGCCTGGCGGAGAGGGTCAGAGGGGGGCACAGCGTGCACAAAAGGCTTGGTGCTGCCGGCCGGGGACGAGCCTTGGCCGGGGCCGGAGCTATTTCCAGAGAGCGCGCTGGTCCAGGCAGGGTCCGCGCCGCCGCCGCCGCCGCCGCCGCCGCCGCCGCCGCCGCCGCTGTGCTTACTGCTTCTTAGGGCAGAAAGCGAGGGCGCTGTGCTCATGACCCACCCGCACGCATGGGAGCAGCGGGGGGAGGGCTCCGGGAGGCGCGGGGCGGGCTCCGGGCTGCGCGCTCGCCCGGGGAGCAGAAGCAGGAGGAGGAGGAGCTGGTGCGGCGGCCACGGGCACCCGGCGCGCCCTCTCGGCGCCTGGAGCCAGAAGCGGATAATCCTGGGTGGCCCGCGGCGGGGCCGTGGCCGCGCGGGAGGAGCCGGCCGGGCTGTGCGCGCGCCGCGGGGCTCGCCGTGTCCGCCTCGGGCTGCGCCCCTGCGCTGCGCGCTGGCGACCCGGCGCTGGCGCTGCGCTGGGCGATGTGAGCCGCTGCCTGTCCAGCCGGGGCTCTGGCGAGGAAACTCACTTCAAAAGCAGCTGCACCGAGGGGGAGATTAAAGCCTTTGCCGCCTTCCAATCAAATGGGAGCCCGAGGTGATTGGAGGGTCAAGGGGATGTGACGCGTCCCGCGCCGCCGCCGCCGCCGCCGCCGCCGCCAGGACTCTCAGCGCTGGTTTTAATGGGCAGCTCCTTCTTCACCGCCCCCCTCCCGCGTGTCCCCTCCCTCGATTTCGCTCCGAGGACGAGCTGGACATTTATTCTGCGTTTGCTCTCGGCCGCCTCCCTCTTTTTTTCTTCTGCGTCGTCCTGCCTTTCCCGGGCTCGAAAATAAACCGAAACCTATTTTTTTTGCAGGAGGGTGCGTATGAGGAACAGGATTGAGGGAGTGACTAGAAGGCGCAGCGGCGGGAGTCCGGACAACGGCCCGACTTTCGGCTCCAGGGGTGCACAGGGGACCCACACACCAAATACTCTGTCTCGCTCAGTAATTGAAATCTCTCGCGGCGCGGCCGCCTGGGTAAGGAAAGGTGCGGAGCGGGTGACGGAGGAAGTCCGCCCGCCCGCTTTGATTTCCCGAGGTTCGGCAGCGGAGAAACCAGAAGCTAGGTGGGCAGTGGAGGCGGCGGCGGCGGCGGCGGCGGCGGCGGCGGCTCCTCTCCGGGCTGCGCGCGGGGCTCCCAGCCCTTCCCAGCCACGTGACGCCCGGGGACGCGCAGATTGGGGCTGGAGCGGGGGTCACATGTTTCCTCTGTTTCACACTCAGTCCCCCCCCCCGTTCTTACTCTCCCCTGCTACCCTCTCTTCTCCTCTCTCCCCCTCTCTCCCCAGTTCTTTGGGCATCTCCACCCCTCCATCAATTGTCAATGTTCCTCGACCGCAATCAATCAGTTATTTGTCAGCTCTTGTCAATCCGCCCGTGATTTATGTCAGCTTTTGTTGCTGATTACAAGGCGGGTGCGACTTGAAGGGAAAAAGAGAGAGGGAGAGAGAAAGAGAGAGATGGAGAGTAAGGAAGAGACCAAGGGGGAACCAGCAGAGGGGGGGGGAGGAGCAGCCTCCCGGGATGGGGTGGGGGCGGCTCTAAGGGAAAGAATGGAAGAGGGGGAAAGAGGCTGTGTGTGTCAGGAAAATGAATAGTGAGAGTAAAGTGCGCAGGTGTGCCCAGGGCGCCGGGAGGGTGGCACAGGCCCGAGGTGCGCGCCTCGCCCCTCTCGGGGTGGAAGGACAGACCCCTTCCTACCTCTGGGACTTGGGTCTCTTGGGGCCGCGGAGGGAGAAGCTGCCCCGGGTACTCGAGGCGGGCGGCGGCGACGTCTAAGATGGGAGAGCTTTCTGTCCCCCGGAGAGTCAGTCCCTCGGGAGCGTGAGGAGGTCGGGCTGCTAGCCTGCGGCGGACCCCATCCTTCGTCCTGCCCCGACCCCAAACTCAGGCTTCCAAGAGCCCCGCACCACAACGTAGTGTCGAGTCCCGGTGGTCCGTGGTGGGGTCGCTCCCCCCCCCCCCCCCGCCTTGATTCTCGAGCCCTGGCAAGGGCTGAGAGGCCGCGAGGAGGCCCGGCCTCGGGCGCACGGTGGAGAGGCGACTCGGGCGGACCCCGGCCCCCTCCCCAACCCGCTCCCACCCTGCGGTGTCCCCGCGGGCTGGGTGGCCGGGCTTACTCTGGGCTGCTCGCTCGAATTCCTAGGAACGCCGAGCGGGGACTGAGCTGCGGAGGGGAAGCCGAGGGAAAGGGCGAGAGCGGGAGGGGGCGGCTGCCTGTAGGAACTTGGGTCTTCCAGGGAAGCGGAGCGGGACTGCCGTGTTCCCCTCGATTTGCACCGTCACTCGGGCGGTTTGGAAGGAAGAGGGGAGGCGCTGTGCGTGCCTCCGTGTACCTGGAGCTGGGTGCACAAGTGTGTGTGTGTACCTCCGTGCCGCTGTGTGCGTTCTCAGGGCTTTCTTGGGGAGCGTCCGGAGCGAGTTCGGAGGTCGCCTCCAGAAACTCGCAGAAACTGGAAAAGGGGGCAGGAGGAGGACACTACCCCTTCCTCGGAAGGACTTGGACGACTTTGAATCTCCCCTCCCCCACTTTTCCGCCTCGGCTCTTCTTTTGTTGTCAAGTCCTTTGATAAATGGTAGGGCAGGGAGCGCGGGGAGCCAGGAGCCGGTCTGTACCCGCGCGGGGGGCAGGGGCCGGGGCTGGCCACCCGGTTTCCTTCGGCGCTGCGCCCCGGACGGCGGGGGTCGGGGCTAGGACCTGCCCTCCGCAGGCTCGCCCTCTCCTCTCTCACCACTCCATCCACCACCACCACCACCACCCCCGCCTTTTTGTCTCTCTCCCACTCCACGCAGGTACCGAGAACTTTCTGGGGTGAGTTTTAGAATTTTCTCGTAGGCATTCTCTTCCTGCGTTTTCGTCTTATCCCTTGATCCTTTGGGTTGGTAAACTTGATGAGACCGTAACTTGACTACAGATGATCTGGATGGAGAAGAGGAAAGTGAGGCGGTGTGTGTTTGGGGCTGCTGTTGGTCGGGGTGTGTGCGTGCGTGTGTGTAGGTGTAAGCACACACCTGCGTTCAAGGGGATTTGAACGGTGCGGCACCCGAGGAAGGTGAGTCCGTGAGACGGCGGTGAGGCCACACGCGAGGTTGTGAAGGTGGTCTGAATAATCTTTGGGGAGTTTCGGAGGGCAGGACAGTCCTCAGCTGTCTCTGCGGGGCAGCGGGTGCGGGAGGCCGCCGGCGTCCTGCGGGCGTGATGGTGTCTGCGTCGCGGAGCGCGCGGCTGTCGAGGTGTCGGCCGGCATCCCCCGTAGAGCTCCCAGCTCCGCGAGCCCGGCCGTGGGCCGCGCGTCGCCGCAGCCTCCTCGACACGCCGCCGCCGGGACCCCGAAGGCTGGGGGCGGTGGCCAGAGCTGGCGGTGACAGCGGGCGTCTCCTCCCGCCCCGTCCCCGCCTCCCCCCGAGATCCCCCCCCCCCCCCCCCGCCTCGCCCCAGACTCAGTTCTTTGCCTCTCCTGGAATCCCAGCAGCTTTCTCTTTACATCGGGCGGTTCTCGGGCATCAACCCCGGCACCGAAAGCCTTGCGGGCACCAGAGAGTGGGCCCCGCGTGCCCCAGGAGGGGCGTGCCTCGGTGCGGCCGCACACGCTCGCAGGCCTGCGCCGGGCGGCGCGCGCGGGGGGACCGTGGTCCGCGTGCATCCGCTCTTCGCAAACCCCGACTCGGAAGGTCCGAGCGCACGGGGGCGCCTGGGGGCCTGCGCGCCCCGGGCTTTCGGGAGGCGCCGGCATCGGAGCCTGCGCACCTCGCCGGGGAGGCCAAATCCCTGAAGGCCTTGGAGGCCTTGGGGGTGGGGGAGTTATTAATTACTCCGCACTAGGCCTAAAGCCTGCAGCCCCAGCGGCGGTTGGCGTGGATGTCCTGCGGATTTTATTTGCACACAGTGTAAATGATTTGTTTTCTCTAAAAAAGGAGTGGGCATGGCAGATATTTGAGGAGGGGGTGGGAGGAGAAGGAAGGCGAGAGAGCTGAGGAAAAAAGTTTGAAAATGCCTTGAACTATTCACTGTCGAGATGGCTAATCAGTATTGAGGCCGGAGGGCAGGCGGGCCGCCTTTCACCGCCGCTTCCCTTTCATCTCGGGCTCGGCGGAGGCGCTCAATTAAAAGCCTATCAGTTTGTAAGTAAATCAACGCCTATCAGAGTTGTCACATCAAACAAAACGATTATTATTGCAGCCCGCCTCCCCTATTAATCTCCCTCGAAGATAATCCGCCTGACAGGTCAGGCCCGGCGAGCTGGAAAGCCTGGCCCAGAGCGCCCCAACAGTCCGGGACTGGCGCGCGCCCCTGGGGGCCTCCCCACCACGGTCCCGCCCCGCCTTGTGGTCCCCCGGGAGGGGGGAGAGCAGGAGCAGGCGGCGGCCGCTGGACCCGGGCCCGCCCCTCCGGACTGGGAGCAGGGCCCAGATTCGCAGGGCTAGTGGGGGACCGGCTCGGGCGGCCCTCACCTCTTCTCCGGCCTGCGGTGCCACCGGGCCTGCCGGAGCCACGGTCTGGTCCCAGGGCCTCGCCATCGCCTGTACACTTTTCAGATCGCCCCTCTTGACTTTTTCCTCTTTCCTCTCTTCTCTTTTTTTTTGTTTCCCACCCACTTCTTTCTAGATTCCCTAACCATTTTATTATTTTTTTTTCCTCCTCTTCCTTTCCCCCCTTTCCTACTTGACACGGAATATTTCCTATTCTCTCTCCCTCCTCTCGGTACACAGTATAGACCACTTTGGCACAGTCACACTTTCTGAAGCAGGGCATTCTTAGGGTCCGGGTTATTTCTCTGCGGCAGGGCTGCCTCGGGAGTGTGTGCAATTCCCAGGAACTCCTGACAAAGTCCTGCCTAATTTCTCCCCAAGCAGGGGCTCTCAGAAGCTCTGCGCCTGTGCCAGGGTTGGGTGCGCTTGGAGGGATGAGAAAAAAGGACCAGGGCAGTGTGATGGTTGGACTGTTGCAAGAGCCCTATTCTGGAATAAGTATCTGGCCTTGGAGTTTCACAGCTACAACCTCGCGGACCTCGCTCTTGGTGTTGCTTGAGCTTTGCAAGTGTGTGGAGGACACCCTCCGGGCATCTGGGCTTCAGCACTGAGTCTGTGAGGGGGTGCCTAACACGTAATAAGTAAATGCAGTCAGATAATCACTTCTATGGCTTCAAACCGGAGCTCCCCGGCTGGGTGGGGCCCAGACTCCGCATGGAAGCGAAATCCTGGCCTTCTCCGGTGTCCTCCAGCTTTGCGCTTTGAGACACCTCGGGATCAAGCACGACCTGTCTTTTTTCTGAGCTCTTGCTCCAAATCCATAGGCCCAAATGGCCACTGCCTAGCCCGCTGGAGCCAGGATTGTGGGGTCACTGAAGTGGCTAAGGGGGAAAGGTCCGCCGGCATGACCCCAGGTCCTATGACCCCAAATGCCAGGTTCAGCGCCTGTTGAAGTCTCCCTCCCGGAGCATGAATCGTGGAGAACCCCGGAGGCAAGGCAGTGTTGGCTGTCCCGGCAGTGCCTCGCCCAGCAGTCACCGCGTTGTCCGAGGTCGAGGATATGGAATAGAGCCCACCTCAGCGTGCTCGGTGTCCAGAGCTGCAGCACCCGTGGCTCCCACCCCGGGTTCCCGAAAGCCCCCCTATTTGTGCACACCTTCCGCAGGCCACCTGGTAGTAATATTTATTTCCATGCCCAGAAATATTGTAGCGATGCAGTTCAATTATCTGTGTGCTTGCTCTCCTTAAATGTATTTATTTCACCTCTGCTCCTCCGCAGATATTTAAAGAGGCACACATAATGCATGCACCCTTCAACCTAGCAGAACTCACTCTGGTTATAGGAAATATTCGCTGGGTGGTTATTGGGACATGAAGGCTATCATCTCGAGCGGGAATTGCATTCAAGCAGGAACTGTTTTAAAAAAAACAACAACAAACTTGCTCTAGAATTTTTCTAACTAAACTGTATGTGTACACACCCAAGAATTTAATAATATTTTATATCCCTCTATAGATCTAAACATTCAAATGGTTATATTACATGCCCTTGAAACCGGAAGCGATCTTCCGTTCACACTAGACGTGGAGCTGTTTGTATAATGTTCATCTCCCTGCACTTACACATAAATCTTGCTCTAATAAATTCAACCTTGTCGTTTTTAGAATCGACGGGATTTCTCTGCGGTTTGCGCCTCCAGGATCCGAATAAATGCAGCTCGCAGGCATCCGGCAGGAAACGGCTCCCGGTTCGAGTGTATGCAGACGCATCGGCCCAGCGCGGGACGCGAGGTGGCTCCTGGTGATCTTGCGGCTGCAGGTCCGGCCTCCAAAGGAGACTGGGCTGTGAGCGCCCTCAGGCCGGGGGCGGCCCCTTGCTGCCCCGCAGTGCCCGGCAGCCCCCATCCCTGGGGGGGGGGGGGTGTGCTTCGGGAACCCGCCGGGCGGAGTCCGCCCTCGGCAAAAACTGAAAGCAAATGCCGAGGCAAAAGAAGCCCGAACTTTCTTCGACGCAACTTTGCCACAACGATCCGGTGGCGACTTAGGCAGGACCGCGCGCTGGTGCGTGCGCGCGCGCAAGGTGGGGGCGCCGGCTGAAGGAGGCTTGGGGCGGCCGAGCCTGGCCCGAGGCGAAACCCTAGGGAAGGCGCCTCCCCTTCCTTATTTCTCGCCAACCCCTCGGCCTCCGTCGGTAAAAAAATAGTTTCCAGTGGGCAGCGGACGCCCAGTATGTGTTGGTGGGGATCGCACCAGGGAGAAGGAAGCTTTGTAAAAGTTGCAGAAAGAGCTCTGCCCAGAAGCGTCCGCCCAGCAGGGCTCGCAGGGAAGGTCGGGGGACCAGCTCGCCTTCTCCGGGGCGGGATGCCTAGCAATCGGCTTGGGGAACCCCTGGCCCAGTCCTCTCCGCTCACCTCGAACCCCCGCGTAAATAACCCCCGGCGGGCTGCGCTGGAAACTTAGAGGCGCGGCGCCGCGGTTGGCGGGCGAGGCCCGGACGTTGAGCCGGCCCGCAAGGCCGCTTCTGGGCGCGCTCGGGCCCGGCCCTAAGACAGGCTTGCACGGGGGTGAGAGGACGAAGGTGGTTTCAGCTCCCGCCCGGCTGCCTAGACCGTCACCGCCGACCTCCCAGCTCCCTGGAGCGGGCGCTTCCCCCCTGGGAGCCGCGGCCTTGGGGGGGCCGGCGAGGGCGCAAAGTGCGCGCGCGGGCCGGCGCGGGGGTGGGGGGCGGCTGCCGGTCTCTCCGCGGGGCCTGTCGCCGGGCTGGCCGCGGCGGGTGAGTGATGAGGGCAGAGAAGGGCGCCCATAAATCGCGGGTGTCAGGGCGAAAAACTCTCTTTATTGTCTGCGTGATGGATGGGCCCGGGGACGAGACACCAAATACTTCGTATCGCCTTTAAATGGGAACACATTTTCCGCGGCCATAATTCATGTTTTTTAAATAGAAAGTTTGAAATGTTGCCTATATTTCACCGGCCCTGACATATTTATGAATCGCTCCCTGCATGCAAATATCATTATTTAAAGCGCCGGGGAGAGCTGGGGGGGGGGGGGTGGAGGGGAGGAGGCACGGCCCCCGTGGCGTGGAGGTGGTGAACCGGGGAAATGCGAGTGGAGAGGGGGGTGCATCTCCTTAAAGTGCGGACAATGAGGCGCAGGGGAAAGCCTTATCCGGAAGCCGAGCGCACCGGGGGCTCCCCTCCCGCGGCTGGATCCAGCGGGGCGGCTCCGGGAAGTTTGAGCGGCTCGGGACCGAGGACCCGCCCCTGCCCCCTGCGGGAAGACCCCGGGGGGGGGGGGCTTTTGCGTCCCTCTCCGAGGCCCTGATCCGAGCCAAAGCCACCTTTTCCAAGGAGAAAATGTTTTTTGTTTTTTTTTTAATAAAAGAATTTAACAAACGCAAATAATAACAACAATCCAACACGTTTCGTGTTCTTTGCATTTGCATTGATTTTATTGATTTTCATTCTGCAAACCTCGGATTGCGCGCGCCCGGGAGGAGCGACCGTCAGACCCCAGGCGTCGCGGGGAGCGGGTGGGGGGATGACCCGCCCGAGCTGCGGCCCCGGCCCCGGCCCAACCAGCTCACAACCTCGCAGGCACCACGGAGCCTGCGCAAGACGCGGGGACACCAATGATCCGGCTCCCAGGCTCTGGGGGTTCAGTCCCGCCCCCTCGACCTCCCCAGCGCTCCCGGGGGCCGCGTCCCGCCCACCCCCAGCCCCACCGTCGACCGTCGCTTTAGAAAAAAGCTGGGCACGTGCCGTCAGCCTCCCCCTTGCCCGTCCAGCCGGGGAGGCGCCCACACCTGCGTCCTCAGGAGCAGAGTCTTTACCTGTGCGGTTCCCCGCGGCGCCCGCGGCCGCGCCCGTAACAGAGGAATGGAAAGGAGGACGGGGGAGTGGGAGGGACAGGGCGCCGCCCGAGACGGCCGCGCACGCCGACCCAGGTCCTCCTCTTCGGACCAGGCGCTGGGGCCCCGACCGAACTCCCTCTAATAGCCGAATCGCGTGGGGCAGAGCCGACCCGGGGACCCCGCACCGCGAGGGAGGGGCGGGCCCGGCGGCACTTCCGCTGGGGGCGGGGCCTCAGGCTGCGGCGCGAGCCCCGCCCCCGCGGCACAAGCCCCGCCCCCCACGGCGCCGGCCCCGCCCCGGCCTCTTAGGCCCCGCCTCCGCTGGCTGGGCTGCAGCATCTCCGGGACGCGGGGGTGGGGGTGGGGGTGGGGGGCCCTCCCCCCGGCGCTCCTCTCCCCCACCTGGGCGTGCTGTCCTAGGGTTCTTAAATCTCAGGACCACATGCGCCTGCACACTGACAACCTGGGCCCAAACTCGCATGTAAGACTTTGTCTAAGTTTGGTCTCTTGGTAGCCCCGAGACCAGCCTGGCCCAGGGGCTCTCGAACATCTCCTGAAATCAGGCCAGTCGTCCCCCTCCCCCTCGGATAGTAGGGAATACATATCCGTGATCATGGGGTCCCACCTGTCTTTCAGGAAGATCAAAAGTTAACACTTTTTGACTGTTCACTTTATGCCAGATACTAAGAACTGTGTGTGAATTATGTCCTCACAGCATAAGGTAAGTCCCATGAAGGTCCTGTTTTACATATAATGAGATTGAGGTACTGAATGTGCTGAATGGGTGAATAATGACTTTTGGGGTTCATTTTGCACTTTGGGGGGCCACCAGTAAGTATTCTTTAGGGTCTTCTATCCTGAGATGTTTTCAATTTAATAAGGGGGATAAAAAAAAACTCACGAAAATATTATTGTGAACCTATATGTTGTAAATATCAAATAAGGGAATCCTCAAGGAGGTTGGAGAAGAGAAGTATCTATGGTTTTCCAGACATTTATTCAGATTTTCAAAGTGTAAGATTTGTTAGTTGACACAGGTGATGGACCCCCCCATGACCACCCCTCCCACCATTCTGCCTTGTATGTCTCAAGCCTGTAGCTTTTATCTTTCTCACTTCATATATTAGTGCTATCATAGTTGAGTACCTTATTAGCTCTTGACTGAGATGCTGCCATAAGAACCTTCTAACTGTTCGTTTTCTAGCCTCTCTTGCCTCTAATGCATTAGGCATACTCATGCGAATTTTCTTGATCACATCATTCCCTTGTCCCCAAATCTTCAGTGGCTCCCCCTCGTCCACATGAAACATTCAACTCTTCCTAATTTAGCTCTAAACTACTTCTAAAAAGTTTTAAGTTGCATTTCAAAATTATGAAATACACATGTTGACTTCAACCAGCAAAGCCCTCAAACATACAAAAAGACAAACTTTATGATCTCACCCATCTCCTCCTTATTTCCCACTCAGTCTTCTGAGATATCCAGTGTTAACAGCTGGGATGTAACTTCTGTCCCTTTCTCCACACTCACCTGGCTCATATGAACTGTGCTCACATATATGGGACTATTATGTTATTGCTTGTGTATACAATGAAAATATTAGAGCTATCTGTTCCTCATTCTTTCTTGAAAACAAATGGGTTTATAGATATAGAGGTAATTTATTTATTTTTAGTCACATAGTATTCCTTAGAATGAAGATACCCCATATTCAACCATCCCCCATTGATAGTCATAATGGTTGCTATCAGGGTTTTTTTCTCACTAACAAAATTTCCTGAGTCTATATCCTTGCAGTCAGTGATTTTATTTCCATGGGGTAGATTACAAAAGTGCAGCTGCCTATACCCCAGCCAAATCTAATTTCTTTGTTCTTACCACATGCCCTGTGTTTTCCCATTTTGTGTCAGTTCTTCCTAGAAGTTCCTTGTCCTCCATGCTCTTGTATCCAATTTCTAATCCTGCAATGCCCAAGTCTGATACCTGAATTTAGATATATGGTTCAATATCCACCTTCCTCCTTTTTCCTAAGCTTACCATTGTAGCAAAGTGCCAGGCCCAGTGTCTACACCAATCACGACAATCCTATTTTTGTCTTTCCCAATCCTTACAGCTAGGGATGGTCAAGTGACCCAGTTTTGCATTTGAGACACAAATACAAGTATGGAGGTGGCAAAGCTAGAGGGGAAACTTTGGGAAACACTCTTGTTTTCCTGATCAAAGGAGATGATGCAGATGTTTTGACACTTCCCCTTCCTCTCTATCTCTTTTATTCCTTCTATGATCTTGGATATAATATCTACAGCTGTAGCAGCGAAAAGTCCAGGTGAATGGCAGAGAGACACTTAATTCTGGCATCACTGGGACACTGGGCCATCTCCAGTAATCACCCACCCCCAGAATTTTTGTGGTAGTAGAAATAGCAAATTCCTCTTTGTTCAAGTCAGTGACATTGGGGATTTCTATATTTGCAGTCAAGCATATCCTTTACCTGTCCCCTTTGGCAAATCTTATTTCTACTGGCGTTATCATCACTGGGATACTAACACAGGAGTCCAAAAAAAATATAGAACCCTATCACAGACTCGCCTTCAAACATCCTTTTTTTTTTTTTTTTTAAGATTTTATTTATTTATTAATGAGAGACACACAGAGAGAGGCAGAGACATAGGCAGAGGGAGAAGCAGGCTCCGCATGGGGAGCCTGATGTAGGACTCAATCCCGGTGCTCCGGGATCACACCCTGAGCTTGAAGGCAGATGCTCAATCACTGAACCACCCAGGCATCTCTTGCCTTCAAACATTCTTGAAGGATAGTATTTTAGAATAGCCAAGTAGCCAAGAGTCTCTTGGAGTAAATAAAGTCTGGTCATTCCCTTAACCCTCAGTATCACCATAAGCTATTGTCTAGACGGCATGTGGTGCTTTTGTTTGTTTGTTTTGCTTTGTTTTGACCTTTTTTGCCTGCTTATCATCTGAAGCTCCTTCCTGTTTGTTGTAATGCGGGGCCTGCTTCCAACCACAAAAGTTGAAGGGGACACATCCTCCCTCTTCTACCATCTAGCTCAGGGCTCAGCTTCCCCTCCCTTACCTCCATTTGAGTAGATCATAGTGCTTCAGCACGTGGTGGGCTCTGGGGTCCAGCTGCTTGGTTCCAAAGAACAGTACTGCCACAATTCCTAGATGTGTGACTTGGGGGCAAGGTTCTTAGTCCCTCTGAAGTCTCAGTTTCCTCTTGTGCAAAATTAATGTAATAATGGTACCTACCTCTCAGGCCAATGGGTATATTAAATGAGGCAATGCATGTGCCCAGCACATAGAAAGTGCTCAAAGTGATGATGATGATGATGATGATGATGATGATGATGATGATGATCCCCCTGCGTTCTTTCTTACTGCTGACCCCCTGGGGTGCAGTCAGTACCACTCATCTGACACTTAGCTATCTACTAATTGATGATATCTTTTATTAGCTATTTAAATTCATATTGTTTACTTTGTGTGTGTGTGTGTGTGTGTGTGTGTGTGCGTGTTCCAGTTCCCAGTTAGATTTTAAGATCCTCCAGGCCCAACCAGATGCCTTCTTTGTATTCCTAACTCACACTAGCAGAGGGCTAAGTTAAATTAGGCATAAATGAACCCTTATTAAAATGAATAATAAAACATCCAATGACTGTGTAGTCCTTTCCATGGTTTCTTTTAATCCTCACAACAGTCCTAGAAGACATGTACTGTTATTCCCATTTTACAGATGAGGAAACTGAGGTTCGTAGAGAGGAAGTCATTTGCCCCCATTCCAAAGTCACTGCTCTTTCCTGCCTCACAGTGGCCTCCTTCAGCTTAAGAAGTTCTGGAAATGCCTCCCTCTCAAGCTCTAAGGTCCAAACTCACCTTCTCTGGAAGCTCAGTTCAGCATCCCTGTGAGCTCTACCATCCTTTCCATGTATCCAAGGGCAGAGATGTTAGAGATCTATCGTTAAATGAATAAAGCTGGTTATGAAAGAATAGGGACGTGCACACACACCCACAGTTAATGCGTGTCACCTAGAGTGCAGGCTGCCAGGGTGTCTATGTAACCAACCACTGGTCACTTAGGGAATGGGCTCGTGGGTGATTTTAACTTTCTTCTTGCTCACCTGTAGTTTCTACTGCAAACATTTGTTGCCTTTATAAATAGGGAAAAGACAATACTTCTGTTTGTTTGCTTGTTGAATGGAGACAATGATGCAGTGCCTTCAGAAGTTTCCTTGCTTCCATGCTCTTCCCAGTTTCCTTTTACTGAAAAATGCTCCCAATCAAAGCAACTTCTTTTTTTCTCCTTCCTCCTCTGAGTCAGGTGGGCAGAGGCCCATCCCTGGCACTTATTAGTCACAGGTTTGAAATGCAGGGGAGGGTATGGGAGGGAGAAATGATTGGTGTGGGGTGGGAATTTGGGGATTCTTTTATCCCCTGCATCTCAAAGGCTGACAGGCTCTTGAGGGGTGGAAATGACTGGTAATTAGTGAACCTTCTCTGCTGCACACACTAAAGACACACTTCACAGTCTCTGTGACCTCTGCAGCCCGGTGAGGCTTTGTTATGTAGATGCTCTTAATTGGGTGAGTCACTTACTGCAAACAGCTTCAGGAGAGAGCACTGTAGGCTGTTTCAGGGAGGCTTCTTACCAGAGGTTCTAACTCGGGAATTGGGGGGCTTGAAAGCAATGGCCTCCGAGTAACTCCACTCCAACCTATAGAAGTGAAAAGTGTGATCCCAGGGCTTGGGGTCAGCATGGTGAGCTTTTAGGGGAAGTGTTAGGCTATGGCCTTCATTTTCTCCCTCCCTCTCTCCCTGTCTTCTTCAGTTTATAGATCACCTATTCTGGGCAAAGTTGAGAATACCTTGCCATATAAACTGGGTTCTCTATACTCAAGGAGTTGTCCACCTAGTTAGGACAGATACGAATGTATATAACAACACCAGATAGCAGGAGTCAATGCCAGGCACGTGTAAGAGTCTTTACAATGATGTTTCAGACCCTGGAGCAGTCACTGAGGGCTGGATCATTGGAGAAAGCTTGTCAACAAGGGTGAGCAAGACATAGAAGGGATTATGGGGAGAGGGATTCCCAGGGTGAGACTTCATGAACAAAGACATCACCAGGTCACTGTCACACCCAACACACTGAACTTGGCTCACACTGTCAGATACACTGAGCGCAGTGAGAGAATGATTCAGCAGGTCCTCAAGTTCGCTGCATTTACATTGTCACATGTGGCTGTTGGTTCTAGAGTGTCCTATCTGCTGCTTCCTCTCTGTAGGATGGTACAGCACATATGGCTTTTTAATTGCATGGAGTCCCCCACCCCCCAATGTGTACATTGCTAAATGGTACCATCTTGGCTCCTCCATCCTTGCCTGGCAAATAGACATCAAGTCCTGGCAATTGGGCTGCAGTCTCTCCCTTCAGGCCCTCTCTACCCTTCATGGGGGTCAGGTGTACTTTCAGAGCCTGTGAGGACAGGTTCCTGACCCTGTTCTCCTCTTCCAGTCAGCTTTCCTACTATTGTCAGGCCTGTTGCCCTAGAAAACAAATGTATCCACTTTACTCCCATTGTGCTCAAAGTGAGGCTTATGTAGGTCTTTCTGGTCTGGCCCCTGCCTGCCTCTTTTGCTCCCTTCCTGTCTTCAAGTTGCTGATGACGTCCCTGCTGTTAAATTCAATGGTTAATTACTTGTCCTCAACTTACTTGACCTTGAGTAGCACTCTATTTTCCCTCTTATTCCTTAATATTTTATTTATAAAATTTTTCAAACTTATAAAAAAAATGTAAAGAACTGGATAATGAATGCCCATTTCCCTTCACCTAGACTGATCAGCTGCTCACATGTTACCATGTTCTCTCTCTTAGAAACGCACACACACACACATTCTTTTTTCTTTTTTTTTAGCATTATTTTTTTCTGAACCATTTGGAAGCTGTAGGCAACTTGATTTCTTCAGCTTGCATCTCCTAAGAAAAAAAACATTCTCTTATGAAATTGCAATACAATTAGTGCACCTAAGAAAAGCTATATTAATTTAATATCACCAGTAACATCATGAAATGGCTCAAAGGTAAACGTTCATGATTGTCACTAAAAGGTCTTTTTAGTGGTTTTTCTTTCCCCTAGTTTCAGTATCCAAGAAAAGATCACGCATTGCTCTTGGTTGTCATGTTTTAGTCCATTTTTATCTAAAACATTCTTCCCTGCGCCCCCTCCCCCCCATGGTATTGACATTTTGGACAGTGTAGCTCAGTTATCTTGAAGAATGTTTCACTTCTAGATTTGTCTCTTTCCTCATGAGTAGATTCTGGGTAGACATTTTGGCAAGAATAGCATGTGAGTAGTGTGTACTTCCCATTGCATCACACTAGAGGCCCATATTATCAGGCTTCACCCTGGGAGATGTGAAGTTTGGGTTCTTGGGTAGGGTTGTGACCACCAGATCCCTCCACTGTAAAGGTACATTTCCCGTTTGTAATTTATAGGTACTCTGTGAATTTCCTGTTCACCCAGTGCTTTCAGCATTCCCTGGTGGGCCTTGGCTGAATTTGTCCTTATGTTAGAACCTCATCTTTTTTTTTTTCTAATCATTTTTTTCTTGGCTTCTAGAGTCTGACTTGTTTTGGTTCTTCCTTACCTCTGTAGCTGCTCATTCTCAGTTTCTGTGGTTTCTCTCCTTCTCCTTGACCTCTCACTGTCAATGCTCTAGGACCTAATCTCCAGATCATTTTCATCCTGTCTCGTGGCGTTAGATGCCATCTAGAAGCTGAGGACTCTAGTTCATATCTGCTTCCTTAAGTCTACATTTGTGTACGGACTGGCTCTTTGGCCTTTCTGCTTGTATGTCTCAGAAGCATCCCAAACTTCTTCTTCATCTTTTTTTTTTTTTTATATTTTACTTATTTATTCATGAGAGATAGAGAGGCAGAGACACAGGCCGAGGGAGAAGCAGGCTCCATGCAGGGAGCCCGATGCGGGACTCAATCCTGGGACTCCAGGATCATGCCCTGGGCCAAAGGCAGACACTCAACCACTGAGCCACCCAGGCATCCCACATCTCAAACTTCTTAGGTCCAAAAGTGATCCCCTGGTTCTTCCATCTGCTAACTTGCTCATCCATTTCAGTATGACAACTTCATCTTTCCAGTTGCTCAGGTCAAACCTTGGAGTTACTCTTGTCTCCTGTGTTTCTCATGCTCTCCATGTCCAATTCATCAGAAAATTCTGTTGATGTCGTCTTGAAAATATATGTAGGCACTCTTCACTGTCTTCAGGAATCCTACCATACATAGTCTGCTCTCTCTGTTTCTAATCTTCATTCTCCATGGTCTATTCTCAATACAACAGCCAGAGCAGTTTTTACAAAATATGGGTCCTTTATTCAAGGCTCCCCATCTTACTTGGAGAACAAGCCCCAAATCCTAGTCTTAGTCTATCAGGCCCTAGATGATCTGCTTCCCCTCCTCACACCATACCCTGCCTTCTGATTTCACTTGCATTATTCTTCCTCTTGTTTGTTCCACTCTAGCCACCCTGACATCCTTGCTGTTTCCAAACCTACCAGGCACTCTTTTGCCTCCGGGCCTTTGCACTTGCTGTTCTAGCTGCCTGGAACATTTTCCTCCTAGATGTGCACCTGGTTCTCCCTCGTTTCCTACAGGTCTTGGCTTAAATATCACTTTCTTAACCGGGCCTTCCCCGATCACCCCATCTACTCCCTGGGACTTCTTATCCACTTTCTGTGCTCTATTGTTCACCACAGACTTTATCATCACCTGACATATTTGGTATTTACTTGCTTATTATCTCTCCTTACACTGGAATTAAGAGCCACAAGGATAGAAACGTTCTCTACTGCTCTGTCCCCAGAATTTAGATTAGTGTCAAGCACAGAGCAGGCACTTAGTAAATATTTTTTGAATGAATGAATCGAATGAATGAATTTCTAGTACCTCAGCATAAGCTATAAACACTCCAGGTTCTAATCTAAGTACTGATTATTTAAAATTTCTGTATTCTCTACTGGCCACTGGTAGCTACTGCAGTAGATGGGAGACCAGAGTGTCCCAGATTGGGGTTCAGAGTTCAGACTGTAGTGATGAGATGGAACCCATGAATCCAACATTGGCCTGTGTGCCTATCCACTTACTCATAGGTTTATGTGCTTTTGTGTGTCTGTGAGAGTCTGTGCCAGTGAGGTCATGTATAAAAGTCAGTGATCCTTCCATGTTTTCTTCTCCAAGAAAACCATACTTATTAGGACTGTAGAGCCTCTGTGAATGCCCCATGAGTGCCTCTGCTTGCAGCTGCAGCATCTTGAGGCTTCCGCCCACCTGTGCTTTGGAGCTGAGCAGCAATCCAAAGGCTGGTGTGGCTACACCTGGGATATTCCTCTTTCTGGCTGGAGTGACACTGTGCCCTGGGAAGCACCTGAGCTCAAGTTCACTACTCAGGCATAAGCAAAATGGCAACACAATAACATGAGACTAGGAGAACACTAATAACTTTTGCATTTGCTGTTCTATCTGCTTGGAGGATCTTTCTCCCGAGTCTTCTTGTGGTTGGCTCCATGTTATTACTCAGATTTCCTCCCAAATGTTGCTCCTCTTAGAGAAGCCTTCCCAGAACACTCCCTTACCCATCTGAGGCTATGCAGTTTGTGCATCAGAAAGCTTTGTGAGAGGGGCTAAAGTCTGGCTCATGTGGTAAAATCTGGCTCATGTGGGTAAAGTCTGCCCATCAAGGATTTCACAGGTGAAATGCTCTGAACAGCTATCAGAGACCTTGGACATTGTATCCAAATCAGCCCCCCTGCCCTCCATCACTACTTCACATTATCTGCTTTTATCTTCATGGCATATCACAGTGCTACCTGAAATTATGCATTTCACAGACTTGAAATTATATTATTTATTTACTTGTTACCTGTGTCCTCCTGCCAGAATATAAGCCTTAGGGGAATAAATTTGTATCTGTCTTGTTCCTTATTGTCTGTACCTGACACCTAGTAGGTATCAAGAAATATTTATCAATGAGCACATTCCCTCTCCTTATTTTGGGGAGATGCACATACTTACTTGTGTTTTTATTTTAGTAGCAAATTGCTCCTTAGGTCAGTTAGTTTACATTTAAGAAAACTGAGGACCTCAGAAATGGAAGGATTCAGCAAAGGGCACCCAGTTAATAATAGCAAAACTAGGTCTCAAACCCAGGACTTGTAGGCCAGGCTACTGGCCACTACAAGACTTGCCCAGCACTTCATCTGACCCTCAGCTTTCCGATACTGGTGATACAAGTCCAACTGAGACTTGCTTTGCCCCTGGCTTAGAGCTATGGAGAGAGAGCTGGGGGTCCTTTCGGAGAAGTGGGAAGAGACTCTGAATTAATATTGGTAAATCATGGCAAAACCCTCTTGTGTGCATTATTATTATTGCCCCCCATATATTCTAAAATAATCCCTGTAAATAATTATAAAAATAAATCTCAGTGACAAATTTTGTATTTTACTTTATTTCCAGGAACACATTTATTCATCATAATCTCTTCAGGGGTAGGACAAATTGGAGCACTGGGTAGTGAATACAATTTGCAAATAGGCAATATAAGTAGAGAGAAAATTAATATGTATTCCTCAGTGCTCTAAAAGGAGAAGAAGAACATTAATAGCCATTTCCTTGAAGATATAACTTTGAAAATGTTATTTCTGATCTATCAGTATGGGGCTTGGTATGAGGAAGATGGTTACGACGTGACAAGAAGTGATTAGATGTGAAATGGCACCTTTCTGGTGCTCTTCCCCAGTCTCTTCACCCTCTTCTTACTGGGATGTAGTAGAAGTCCCATTTTATTTCCTTCAGAAGATGAGAATTCTGGCCCAGGGTCAGCTGCTCCTGTGCTGGGCAACCTGAGACAAGCCCCTTCCGTGCCTTTGGCCTCAGTTTCCTCAATCAGTAGTTGCAGTAAATGATTTCTAAAGCAGCGAGTCTGGTGGCCACAGTCCAAATTACCTGGGGGTACTTGAGAAAATATACATGTGAGGGCTGCATCTGTGGAATCAGAATCTCATCTGCTGAGTCCTACACATTTTTTCAATTTTTAATTTTTAAAAAAAGATTTTATTTTCTTATTCATGAGAGACAGAGAGAGAAAGAGGCAGAGACACAGGCAGAGAGGGAGAAGCAGGCTCCCTGCGGGAAGCCCGATGCGGGACTTGATCCTAGGACCCCGGGATCATGCCCTGAGCTGAAGGCAGCCGCTCAACTGCTGAGCCACCCAGGTGCCCCAGTCCTGTACATTTTAATTGGGGGGTGGGGAGGCTTATCAACCTCTAAATGATAGAACCTCTCCAAGCCAAGTTGGGAATCTGGCACTTGGACATGCTTCTCTCTCCCCCACAGGACAGTATGAAGTTGAACAGGTTCTTCTGGTCCATGTTCTTTTTCCTTCTCGAAAGTCCACTATGAGCCTCTGTCCTCAAACCAGAGATAACCTCCCTTCTCCCCCCCCCCCCCCCCCAAGGACTGGGAGCATCCAGCAAGTTCCTGGCAAATTGCTGTTTTCAGGATTTGTGAAAATAATGCTAAGAGATTACCAGGTAGCAGTTCCAACTATGACTTCTCTTTTCCTGACCCTTCCATCCAATCTCCTCCATTATTTTTTAATTACAAAGGCAGGGTAATGCATGTTGCAAAAATCACAGAACATATGCAGTGAAAAGCAGAAACCCCTCTCCCACCCACCTTTCTCAAACCTACTCCCTTCCCCACTCCCTGCTAATGTTTGCATTTTAATAGAAACAATAGTCACAGTATCTTTTAAGATCCAAAGAGCAGGGAACTCAGGCACTGAGAATTAATGGCAATGATAATTATAATAGTATACAGTAATAATAAACTAACATTTATGCCATGAATAATCATGCCAAACATTATGATTGCATTTAATGTATATATTTTAAAATGTAATTTGTTCTGGTTGGGAGATCAGGGAGGTGTTTTGGAATCTAGATCATCCTTAATCTCTCACAAACATGCAAATATTGCAGCAAGGGCCCTGGAAACCTCTCCTCTTTCCTAAACTCCCTCTTTTAGACTGAAAGGAGGCTGCTTCAGCAACAAAGACCATTTTGTATGCAGACCTCCAGATTTTTTTTTTTTTTTAATTGAAATCTGAATGTGGTGAGTCTGAACTAGGGGCTGGGGCATGATTAATTACAGCAATCATCTTAACCTGCCCAGGGGTTGGGCCTGAAAGAAATGAGGCCAGGCTGAATAGAAATTCGACTAAGGATAGGTAGGAATGCTAATAAAACTTTGTTAACTGGCCCTGTCCTCTCCACTGGTGATGCACAGAGTTGGAGATTTTAAGAAATCAGTTCCTGTTTCACTGGTTCTGGACGACCCCAGAATCAACTCCCTTGATTGCAAATAAACAGGATTTTCCTTTTTGTCCGCAGGAATGCGATGGAGGAAGAACTCTAGGGGGAAGGGCCTTTTCTGCCAAAGGATAATAATAACAAAGATGACAGTAGGAATAAAATATTGCCCTCTTCATCAAGGGTGATAAAGAAATGTCTAGTGGTGTCGAACCTTCTCACTCTCCATTTGCAAGTGTTAGAGCTCCAGAATTCATAGGCTCAGGATTAGTTGCCCAGATCTGATTTGAACTTTCTGTTCTGTAGTCCCCATGAATATACTATACACGTTGGGGTACCTGTCTCAATTTTGGGTACAGGAAATAGGATCACAATTACAGGGCTTCTTGTTGACATAGTACTGCAGATGTCTGAGCACACATCTTTCCTGAAGTGTATGTCTTCATTATGTACACCCTGAGTGCCCAGTCTTTGGAAGCTGGGGCAGAAGAGCTGTGGGAGAAAATGGGTTGAGGCAGGGGTCTACTGCAGCTCACTCTCAGTTGCCCACTGGAATGGCAGGAGGGAACTGAAAAAGAACCTGGATGACCTCTTGAGCCGTCTCTTCCCCTCCATGCTTCTGGGGCCAAAGTGGAAAGAGATGTGTTCAAGATGAAGCCCCAAGCAAGATGTGTCTCCGCTGTTCACTTTTGTAAACTTCCTGTGTTGGGAAGGAATCATTTATTCACCTCCTGGGCCAACCTTATCTCAGCATTCCTTTGCTCTCTCCCCCTTCCAAAGGGAGGGCCATATTACCTGAAGAACTTTACCTTTGTTATTTAATTGTCCTTTTTGCTCAAGAAAATGATGAGGAAGTAGCAGGATGTCCTCAACCCGCCTCTTCCGATTTTCTTTGACCCAGAGATACAGATCCTTCTTCTTCTCCCTCCTTTCCTGTTCTTCTCCCTCCTACTTGTTCTTCTCTTCTGAAGATAACTTCCTAAGCTGAAGGCAGTAAGGGGAGGTGAATCCAGTCTGGTTTTAGAGGAGCCCTTCCCCGCCAAATTCAACAAATTTCTCCTCTGCTCAAGAGCTTTCAGTAGTTCTATGTTACCAGCTTACATTTCAAAGCCCACGTCAATCTGAGCTAGCCTCATTTTTTTGTGATTTCCCCAATTGTCTGTCCCTTACCTAGTCACCTGGCCCCCTCGGTGTGATCACCTATCGGAGACAAGAGGGGTGGGGGCGCAAAACAGCTAAAAGCCAGGCAGAGGATGGGAGAAGTGGGAGGGGTAGGGGATGAAAGGATTCTAAAAGACCTTGAGTGACATTGGAAATTTTGGGCTGTGTTATTAGCTGATTGGGAGCATTGAAAGATTTCAGGTGGGTGGGTCCAATCAGGCTTTTAGGATGATCACTCCAGCACTGTGCAGAGGAAGGAAAAAATAGTGAGGAAGGCCTGGAAAGGTAGAAAAGATCCCTGCCTACTTTGGCGTCATTGGCAGAGTGTCCACAAAACAGTCTGTGCTCAGAAGACACAGCTGTGTATGGATGCGGGGGCACGGATGAGATGACCTCAAGCACCCTCCTGCTGGGGTGAGAGTGTGTATGTTCCCATTTCATCTGTGAGTAGGTTTAAGCCTGTTTCCACATGCCCTCTCCTGCCAGTCCTCTCCCCTTCCTTCTAGGAAGGCCAAGGTGGAAGGTGGAGAGGGCAGTGTATCAGGACTGTCAGGGCCTGGGTCCACTTCCTCCTTTTGGGCAGGAAAGGCAGACAAAAGTGGACAATGGACCAGAGAGGCTGCATCCAGCAGAGGAGAGAGGAGCATGAGGAGCTGGTCTGTGGGGCAGAAGGCCTTGGAAGATTCCCTTTGATCCCCCTTATCTCTGGAGGGCAAGCCGCCTTTTTTGGCCTGTAGGACCTTTTGTTGCAGCATTTCCTGAATCCCCTCAAAGTAAACACAGCCAAGTCTCTGTTCTTAGAGTTCCCTTCTGCTATGTCTGCTCCTCCCAGCAGAGAGAGGGGCAGGCAGGTCAGCCCTCAGAGGTCAACACCGCTCATCAGGATGCTGACAAGAAGGGCCCACATTACAATGTGTTGGCACCAGGCCCGAGAGACAATGATGATAGCCACAATATGCTTAACCACGATCGTAATTATCATCAGCTGCACAAACAGGGGTTTCTAAGTGCTGTTTAGACACACGGAGCAATGAAAACAAAAGCCCTGGGAACACCCTCCTCAACAGCAGTGGGAGCTACAATCATCAGTGGGGTCTACTGAATTGAGGTAACTGCAATGCAGGGCGTCAGACCTGGAGCCTGGCACTCAGGACTTAGTTTCCCCTTCTGTTTGGATGGGGCCGGTACTCACAGGTGGGAGGGAAGGAGGGAGCGGGGGAGCGGCCAGTCAAGGCTAGGCCGACTCTGGTGATAATGTGACAATGAAGTGGTATGTGGTAATAGCTTCCTGCATCCTGGGGATGGAGGCACGAAGGCAAAAATTCACAGGGAGAAAATGTGGTTCCTTTCAGTTGAGGACAGACAGGAGCTGCCCACCCAACCTGGTGCAGGAGGCAGTAAAGGCCACCTTTCGCTTGCAGCCGAGTGGGTGTGCGTGGGGGCGGGGGTGTGGATGCGGAATCTGACCGCATGGGTGACTTGGAGCTTCACAAATAAGAGGGAGAGAATCCGAGAAACCTGAAATTTTGGGGACACCACTGACTCCCCTTCTCGAGGGCTTATCCCTGTCAGCTGGGGGGCTGTTAGCTATTCGTAGGGAAATCCGATCGCCCCTTCCTCCCGCCCCCCCACCAGGTGTCCTTTCCACCTCCCCGTGTGCCGCTGCCCCTCCAAGGCGGGAGGGGACTTGGGTCCACGCCCCCGCCCCGCGGTCGCGGCAGTTATGTAACCTGGATTGCGAAACAGAGGAGCGGCCGCGCCCCGGGCTAGCTAACGGCTCGACCCGGCGCCCCTGGCGCGGAGCCCCCTCCCCGGGCCGCCCCCACTAACGAGTGGGGCTGCGCGCGTGGAGCTTGGGGTGAGGGGTGCTCCTGTTCCCCTGGCCCCGCCCGCGGCGACGGGGTCCGGGGCGCCCGGGGGCGGTCGGGGGTCCAGGGCGATCGCGTCGGGGCGCGGGGCGCCGGGGGCCACCTGGGGGCGAGCCTCGGTTCACCTGCGCGGGGGCCGCGGCGCAGGGCGCGCAGCAGACCCGGGTCCCAGCACCCGGCCGGCGCCTCGGGCTTCCGCCGGGTCAGCTGACTGCTTAGTGCGGAACTGCGCGCCCCGCCGGGCCGCCCGCCGCCGCCGCGCTGGGTGCTCCGCGCTCGGTGCTCCGCGCTCCGTGCTGGGTGCTCCGCGCTCGGTGCTCCGCGCCCCCACTCGGTGCTCCGCGCCGCGCGTCCGTCCGGTCGTCATGGCCGGGCTCGTGGTCAGTGGAACTCAAGTAAGTCCGCCAGGACGAGCCCCGCCCCCGCTGGGGGCAGTCGGTTTGGGGAGAGGGAGTGCTGGGGGCAAGGGGCCGCCCCGAGGTTAGGAAGGGCTCCTCGCCCAGGCTCAGGGGGCTGCTGTGTCCGGTGCTGGCGACTCTTTCAGGTGCCCAGGCCCGCCCCCTCAGCCCCCCTTCGGGCCGGCACACCCCCTGGGCGTGGGGGAAGAGGGGAAGGCCCCCTAGGTCGACCAGGCCCCCTAGGCCAACTAGGCCCCCTCGGTGCACCAGGCCCCCTACGCCTCCTCTGTCCCTAGCGCTCAACGCTTAGGCCAGCAGGGCCAGTCCTCCCTCAGGTAGAGTCATCCATGCCCACAGCTAATGGTAGTTTTGGGGGCGCATTAAAAGTGTGTAACCTCATAGGAGAAAGTAACTTTGGTCAAAGAAAACCTCTTAATATATTCCCCTTTACATGAATGAAGTTGAAACATTTATTTATTTTTAAAGATTTATTTATTTATTTATGATAGAGAGAGAGAGAGAGAGAGAGAGAGAGAGAGAGAGGCAGAGACACAGGAGGAGGGAGAAGCAGGCTCCATGCTGGGAGCCCGACTCAGGACACGATCCCAGGACTGCAAGATCACGCCCTGGGCCAAAGGCAGGCACTAAACCGCTGAGCCACCCAGGGATCCCCCAAAGTTGAAAAATTTAAAGTTTAGGGGCCTGTGTGTGGTTTATTTTTTTAAGGAGTCCAGGATGGCAGAAATACCTAGGTCCAAAGACTGCATTCCTGGGAGGCTCTAAGTTTGGGGGCCACACTGCAGACTGCCTCTGGATCCTAAGCAGAGGGCCCTTATTCAAGGCAGGTAGAAGGCTAAAGTCCTCCGGTTTTATTTCAGCACCTGATTTCTTTTTTTTTTTAGTGTATTATATGATTGATAGACAATGTTTTATTAGTTTCAGGTGTACAACAGTGCTTCGACAATCCCGTACATTATACTTTGCTCACCACAAGTGTAGTTACCAGCTGTTACCATACAACGTTATTACAATATTATTGACTATATTCCCTAAGCTGTACTTTCTCATCCTCATGACTTATTTTATAACTGGCACTTTGTACCCCTTAACCCCCTTCACCTATTTTGCCTATCCTCCTCTCCTCGTCCCCTCTGGCAAGCACCAATTTGTTCTCTTGTATTTGAGTCCATTTTTGTTTTTTGTTCATTTTTTAGATTCCACATGCAAGTGAAATCCTATGGTGTTTCTTTCTGTGACTTATGTCACCTAGCATAATATCCTCTAGGTCCATCCATGTTGTCACAAATGGCAAGAGCTCATTCGGCACCTGACTTTTTGAACAGGTGTCTGTGAGGAATGGCAACATTCCAGTTTCAACTCTGGGTGACAGACACCTAGCCTCACTTGCTTTCAGCCCTGTAGTGAAGCCTCAGGTGTTCTTAGTCATTGCTGGAGGGATGCTGGGCCCAGGTGGCTTTTACCTTCTGGAAAAGCCAGGTTTCTCTTTCTAACCTCTGATTAAGCCAACCCTCTTCTCACCTTTCCTTGCATGCCCTAGAGAAATAGCTCTGAGGTTTTGAAGCTCTCCCCTTGGATTGCCTAAGGGAGGTAGCGTCAGGCACGGTTAGATTTTTGAGGTTACTTTGGGCAAATGTTTCCACCTTCTCAGAGTTCAGAAGTGAGCAGGCCAGGGACAGACCAGCCTGTGGGAAAGGTTAAAAATGATGGGTACAGGGGATCCCTGGGTGGCTCGGGGGTTTGGCGCCTGCCTTCGGCCCAGGGCATGATCCTGGGGTCCTGGGATCAAGTCCCACATCAGGCTCCCTGCATGGAGCCTGCTTCTCCCTCTGTCTGTGTCTCTGCCTCCCCCCCTCGAATAAATAAATAAAATCTTAAAAAAAAAATGATGGGTTCATTTCGATGGCAGGGAAAAGGATTTTGGGGATTTAACCTGCCTGCCTTCAGAGGGAGGAGCTGGAGGAGGGGACCTCTGCCCAAGAATGGCCCCTTCCCCGCACCAGTCCCTAGGTCTCTGCATTTCAGACCCAGCATTCTTTGGGTGTAGCTTCTTCCAACTTCATGAAGCACTCCACAGTAGGGCTAAGAACTTTCTTGTGCCGCCTCTCTTCCCCCATGTCCCTAACTTGGTTTTCCTGTACCTCTTGCTTTTAGCCCACTCCAAATGGCTCAAAGGCAATCCCTAATGAGAGGACAGACTACGAAAGTACTCCTGGGGTGTTCATCCCCCATGTCCTAAACCTCCTAGGCCAGGAGCTCTGTGTGGCAACCCTGGAGTTTAGGGCCTTTGTAGCATCCTGCCCCTCTTCAGTTTCTAAAGACAGCCGTAACAAGAAGTAGTTCCCGGAATGTGAGTCACATGGTACTTCTCTAAGTTTGGTGAAGCCTACTTTAAAAAAAAAAAAAACTTCCCATGAGCCCATAATGTTGATCCTGTTTTTACTGCAATGCTGCTTATATATACAAACACATAACCAGATAGAATTTTTCCTAAGTTCAGAGAGACCTATCTCCCAAATAAAGAGATGGTTTAAGTGCATAGAAGAAAAAACCCCCACCCTGACACCACTGAAACAATTGAATGAGATGGATGATGTTTTGTTGAAATTAGGTCACTGCTTTCAACACCATGGTGGGCTGACTGCTGTTGCCTTGGGTTTTAGGAGTTCACGGGCCTACATCAGCCCTCTTTCCACTCTTCTCTGTAAAAATCTTTTTATTTAACATGAATCTGACTTCATTTGGCCTTCTCTTGGCTTGAAGGCGTCATTTATATCACCAGTAAGTCCCCAGTCATCTTTTTCCACTAGTTTTTGACAAAGTAGCAACATTGATCTAATTGTAGATACAAATGCAAACTTGGAATTCAGGCACTGAAATTTTGTGCCCAAGAGACATGGGACTAACAAATCGCTTTTTTAGGGATATTAGTCTCATTCAACTGTTTACTGAGTGGCCACTAGGTGCCATGGACAGTGCTGTGTACTCTTCTCCTTGCTATAGGTAAGTTAAGGATCTAGGACTCACTGGGCTATTTCACCAGGATTGACTAGGTAACAGCCAGGTGCTAGGCATTTAGAAATGTTAGTTCCCTTATTCTTTACGTCTTTTGGATGCAGTTTGTGTTAGACTAGTTTACAAAAGAGGAAACAAACTCTCTGAGACTGTGACCCAGCCAGGATATCAGCTAGTAAATAGTAGCATAGGGATGGTTTCTACTCTGACAGAACTTACAGTGCTGCAGATTTAAAATCGAGGAGCTTCTACCCCTGGCTGGGGTGAGGCCTCAGAAAATAACCGTCATCTCTATAAACAGTCACTAACCTATCATCCTCCGAAATGCCTAGGGGGCCAGACTGTTCCAACTGTAAAGAGAAATCTGTAGTCTTCCTCAGTTTGGTAATTCCCTGTGGCTTCTGCTCAGAGGGGCTGGGGATGTGTGTATGTGGCAATTTTGCACAGACATTCCTGACTTACTATCCAGTTTCCCTATGTAGGGATCTTCCTATGTTTTCATTTCCCTGATAATGGTGTCCCTTTCTGTTATTATTCCACACAGGGTAGAAGTCTTGGGATACTGGTGATAAAGGGTAGGCAAATGAAAAGTCAAAGTTTGGGTTTTTCATTCTAAAAGTGATTGACTAAATGCAGTGATTCTTGTTCTGGATGTGCGCTTGCTTCTGTGGCATTTAGGGTTTTTAAAAATTTTATTTACTTATTCATGAGAGACACACAGAGGCAAGACCTAGCCAGAGGAAGAAGCAGGCTCCTTGTGGGGACCCTGTTGCAGCACTCAATCCCAGGACCCCAGGATCACGACCTGAGCCAAAGGCAGACACTCAACCACTGAGCCACCCAGGGTTCCTACATTTAGGGTCTATTAATTTCAATTTCCCTTCTCTTATTTGCTCAAGAAGCAAACTCTTTTTGGCCTGGCTCTTCTGCCCTTGTTACATTAGGTAATCCTCTGCTCCTAGAAGCTTCCTGACATCCTGAGAGGTAATGCCTTCCACTCAGGAGCACGTCCTAAACATGACTTTCTTCTCATCTTGAGCGTTGATTGCAGCACCTGGCACTGGCCGCTTGCTGCTCTTAAGCCTTGTCACACTGACTTGGACCCTTAAATGTGGTTGGCTTAACTCCTATCTCTGAATGCTCCCAGTTTACCATGAAGACTGGCAGGGGTCTGGTGTCCAAGCATACAGATGGCTTATCAAGTTGGTTTTCATACTAAATTTTAGAGACTTGTTCTTCACCATGCAACAAGTAGTGCTTTATTTAGTTTTCCTGGGATCTTGTGTTAAGCTATTGCAAGAAAACAAGCTGATGAAAGTCTTGTTAGGCATGTAAATAAATGAGCTGCAGCTGCATGGTGATAGCTGTCCTTGGTGCTCCTTTTGCCTCTGAAAGGGGATCCTACAGAAGAAAAAGGGGAGCAAATATCCCTCTCTTTCCCTAGGTTCTGACGTTCTTCTGGGGCTTTCAACATCCTATCATGAGGTAGTTCACGACCATTCAACTAGGAAGACACATTTTTGAGGCCAAAACACGATGATAGGTGCATCACTGGTGTTTATTGATCAAGAAAATCCACATCCACATGTGGATTTGTAAGAACTCTTTGTAGACCAAGTTGGAAGTTCCTATGCCTGGTGCAGGACTTTGGGCTTTATCAGACAAAGCTGTCTTACACTGGGCATGCTGCCAAAGTCCTAGTTACTTTGTAAGAACATGGGGGGATTTTGAGAAATTGGATCCCTATAATATTTTAAAATTTTATTTATGAGAGACAGAGATCTAGGAAGAGGGAGAAGCAGGCTCCCTGCAGGGAGCCTGATATGACTTGATCCCAGAACCCCAGGATCACAACCTGAGCCAAAGGCAGATGCTCAACCACTGAGCCACCCAGGCGCCCCCTATAAGGTTTAGTCTTTGGTGAGTCTATAAGGACAGAGCTCAGCTTCTACATCTAAACCTCAGCCTCTATGTTGTATATACCCTAGAGATCGTGAATAATGGTGCATATAAGGTGGGGGTGCATGCTGGGGTGAAAGGGATGGGTTTTCTGGTGATTTCCATGGGCCTGCAGATATTATAATCCAGAAACTGCTGCTGATCAAATGGGTATCCTGAGGGAAACTGAAGTCCCTTATATCCCCAGTGTCTTCTTGCTGTAGGATTTCCATCTCTACTTGGAAGCAGAACTTTATTATACAAGGAGTTCTGAGGAAAGACAGGTCCCATGTAGAAAAGGGAGGTTGCTAGATTGTTAGAGACCTTTATTTTTTAGCTTGTGTCTTCTGGAGTCCAAATCATTATGTTGGCCTCAGCCTGTTTTGTTTTGTTCCTTCTCGTCTACTCCTACTCTCTCTCCTCCAAAAGTGAAGTTATTGAGGGAGTGAATGCAAGATACCTACTGTCAGCAGTCTGTTCCCATTGGCTAGGACAGGGTTGGGAACAGACTGGGAACAGCATATTAGGGTACAGTGTGATTTTTTTTTTTTTAAATTAGAGTCCTGTGAAAGTGCTGTTTCTGTAGTTCTAAGATTGAATATTAGTAAGTCATAATGTTCAGCCTAATATCTGGTGTTCTCTATGGCCACCATATTCTTGTTCTCCATTAGGAAGCATAACCCCCAGGGGAATCTCTTTTTTTATTCTCATACCTGAGAAAGGGTCAGGACTATAGCCATATGATAGGCCTTAGTTTTTACCTGGTGGTGGTGGGGTGGTTAGGGAGTCATTTAGGGAAGTATCATATATTTTGATCCACTGGCCAACTCTCACCCATGGGTTTGTTTTATGGATTTTGGAGTTAGTGGTCGAATTGGCAACTATCTGTAAAAGATGTATTTCAAAGATTGAACAGTTGGAGCCTTGAGAAAGCCCTCTGACCTTCCCACTATCAGAAATTCTGCATCAAATTTCAGTTCAGCTCTTAATATTTGGACACACACTAGGTTGTTAATAGTGATGATAAAATAAGTAAAAGAAGACCTAAGGGAACAACCTGCAACACAAGTGGGATAGGTTGCAAAAGGCTCCCTGGAGAAAAGAGACTTGGAAGCTGTGGCCACCCTTCATTTCCCCGTCGCCTTCAAATCTGCTTTGTCTAGAGTGTGGGGGACATTTTATACACAGTGGTAATAGGATGCGATTGGCGGTCTGGGAAGGTTTTCTTGTCCAACCCTATTTGTTCCAGCACCCTGCAGGTTGAATGCTGGTAAGTGCATCTGCTGTATCTTTTATGAGGTAATGTGCATAACAGGGTATTTGGGGGAGGGGGGAAGAGAGGAGGAGAGGGAGGAGGAGAGCCAGAGGGGCAGCTGTTGGAAAGGCCCCTGAGCGAGAGGCTGATTGCTGTGATTATATCAGTGTGCTCTGACATGGGGGCTTTTTTGGACACCTGAATCTGGCCAATTTTAGTCCAATTTCCATTGTGCTAGGATTAGTCTCCATCATGCTAAATGTACCGGGAAAGGGGAACTGTTGGCAGAGTCCTTGAAGCCCCCAAAGCTGATTTGATCAGGAAAACAGTCACAATTGTGGCCTTTCTGTGTGTGTGTGGGGTGGGGTGGGGGGGGGGTGGGGAGCGTGCGTTGCAAGTTGCGGAAGCAATCTTCGGATCAATGACTCAGGGTTGGGAGCAGCTGGGCGATTTCCGTTTGCCACATTGTTTCTGTTCCATTTAATTTCCAGGTGTCCTACATAGGCCAGGACTGCAGAGAAATTCCAGAGCACCTTGGCAGGGACTGTGGACATTTCGCAAAGAGGCTTGATCTGAGCTTTAACCTTCTGAGGTATGTACCGTTCACAAGATGCAGACCAGGCCAGGCAGGCCCAGTCCCCATGGTAACGGCCTGCAGGTGAAAGTCACCATCCAGTTCTGCAGGGGGTGTGGGGTCTGAGACGTGCAATCACACCCCTAAAGTGGGACTTTGCTTCCGATGAGTCTTCGGCTAGCCTCTCTGTGCCACTGAAAAGGCTGTGAGCGTGGATACCTCCATCTCCCCTGAGGTCCTACAAGAGGACCATTGTGGCGGTACTTTGTTCTTTTCCTTTCTCACTGATACCCATGCAGACAAGTTATACTCTTGGGGAAGGAATAAGCTGGAAAATGGTCTTGCATTTTGGGATATTTAGGAATGCTTTTCTGGATAACCCCGTCTCCCAAAGATTTGCCAAATCACAGGTAGGGTGTGTGTGTTTGTGTGTGTGTGTGTGTGTGTGTATATGTATATATATATTATCATTCTTTGTTTTTTCCTTTTTAAATGAGTTGAAACCTTAAATATTTGCTATGATTTCTCCCAGATGGTATTTCAGAGTAATTCAGACACTGTTGGCATGGGGCAGGTGGGAGGGGAACTCTAACAACTGTTCTAATCTTGGCAAAAGTTAACTGTGATCTTCTATATTATTCCATTGGAGATTACAGACAGTTACATCATTTCTTCATAAGAGGTTACCATTTGTGACTGGTTTGGGGGCTTGGAAGAGGAAGTAGAAGGTACTTGGAAAGCCGATATTGGGGGATAAATGAGCGGGGGTCAGGGTGGTGGCTTTTCCTAATAATCTGGTTCCATGTGGAGCTTTTCTCCTAAATGCTCCCTTGAGCTGTGCTGTCCTCCCAATGGAACAGACTCTTGGGATGGAAGGAGAGATGAAGAGCTCAAATGCCACCCCAGGACTCACACACTTTCGTATTTCCACGCCTTGGAGTCTTTTCTCTCCCAGCCTATGAGTCAGGACACTTGGGAATTAAGCATTTGAGAGAAGATGGACAAAACTCAGGGTATTAAGGCACCAGCAGGCAGAGGGAGTAACTTTAAGCCAAGAGAGCCTTTTGGGCTGGTACTTACTGAGATGCATGGTCTTCAGGGAAGGACTGTCCAGAAGAGTATGTAGAAGAGAGTTGACACTGAGGGCATTTTCTCCCTGACTCCCAAAGGAGTCCCCGCTGCTTCTGGGGAGATACGGGAACTGAAAAGTCACAAAATAGTGAGTAGTGATGAGCAGATGCCAAAAAAAGAAATGCTGACTCTAAGGATGATTTTTGGTCCCGATACCCAAGAGCAGGACAAAAGTACACAGCCTGACCTGGACGGTGCCTGAGACATGTGTGCCCCTTAAAGAAAGCTCCCCAGTGCAGACTCAGGGGAAGGTTTCTTTGCTTGAGCATTGGAAGAAGTTCTTTCTGTGTGACTGGCTTCCAGAAGCTTGGGGCATTGTGGCTCAGGCTGTGGCTGCCTTGCTGGTGGGAGCCCGGATGTGGGTTGGGGGGAGGCTGGGCCCCATGAGGGAGTGTGTCAGTGGGGACAGGTCATGGGACTGAGCTGTCAGGTCTGAGGAAACAGAGCTGTCTTTGTCAAACTCAGAGGCCCTGCCTCCCTTTGGCAGAGAAGGGGCTGGACCCTGGGAGACGTACGTGTGTGTGTGTGTGTGTGTGTGTGTGTGTGTGTGAGAGAGAGCGAGAGAGAGAGCGAGAGAGAGAGCGAGAGAGAGAGAGAGAGAGAGAGAGAGAGAGAGATCTGGGGGCAGTGGTGGGAAGGGGCTGTGGTCTCTGAGGGGCTGGATTTATAAGGATTTATCATAGGAAATGACAGGTTCTAGAGGCAGGGCAATCCAGTGAGAGGAAGGTCAGTAAAACAAATTTGGAGGAAGGGGGGTTGTGAATCTGATTCTCCTTTGTTGAGAGGAGAGCATTTCTGTAGTGTTGAGTTTGAGATGCTATCCCCTCTTTTGGTGCGTGATCACCATGCTCGGTTACATAGCTGGATTGGGGCGGGGATGGGTGCTAGAGGGGTGAGGTCTAAGGTTCAGGAAGAGTTTACATGAGGACTTGGTTAAGCTGGAGGGACTTACAGATCAGAATGGAGAAAAGCAGCCCTGATTTAACGTGGGTGTATTGGGGCTGGATCCTCTTTTGACTGTCTTATAGTCCTAACTGGGGGGATGAGGGGAGGTGATGCTTTCTCTTGGGAGTCAGGGGGAGATGTGAGCTTATTTAGGCACTGGTCTCTATCTCTGCCTTCAGCTGGATCAAAATCCAAGCTGTTTTAGCTAATTCTAAAAAAAAAAAAAAAAAAAAAAAAAAAAAAAAAAAAAGTGGCTGAAAGGAGAGAATAAATGAAATTATGTGAATCCCCAGCCCACATTCTGTAGAAAGTTTCTCCCTGGCTCTGTCTCACTGTTTCCATGGGGTTGGGAGAGCATATCACATGGTCCTTTTGCCCTGCCCCTGGAGTCCCTGCAGTTCCTCCCTCTAACATCTCTCTGCTCTGTTTGCTGTGTTACCTCTTGGCAGCCTGTCTGGCCCCAGTCAACATAGTCCTTTCCTTTCTCCAAAGCCCAACACAGTATTACTGTGTACTCTAAAACTTCTGACAATTTGAGGTACACTGGGGGGTGGTGGGTAGTATTGTAGTGCAGAGTAGGAGACCAGTTGGAATGACAGTTGGAATAACATTGTTCCTGGAAATCTTTTGGGCGCTCCCTTGTAATAGAGAATTTCTCCCTGGCCGTGGTTCTCATTAGGGTTCGCCTTCCTGCATATGATGGGGCGCCTGTCTCTCCCAGCCCGTTTCTCACCTTTCCATCTCACTTGCCCTCTTCCCAGGCAGCCCTCAGAAACACACAATTCGGATCCCTGGGTGGCGCAGCGGTTTGGCGCCTGCCCTTGGCCCAGGGCGCGATCCTGGAGACCCGGGATCGAATCCCACGTCGGGCTCCTGGTGCATGGAGCCTGCTTCTCCCTCTGCCTGTGTCTCTGCCTCTCTCTCTCTCTCTCTCTCTCTCTCACTGTGTGCCTATCATAAATAAATAAAAAACTTAAAAAAATTAAAATTAAAAAAAAAAAAAGAAACACACAATTCAGGACGCCTGAGTGGCTCAGCAGTTGAGTGTCTCTGCCTTTGGCTCAGGGCGTGATCCTGGGATCTGGGTTTGAGTCCCACATTGGGCTCCTTGCAGGAAGTCTGCTTCTCCCTCTGCCTGTGTCTCTGCCTCTCTCTCATTTTCTCTCATAAACAAATAAATAAATAAATAAAATCTTTAAAAAAAACACACACACAATTCTTCTTACTTTGTCATATGTAGAAAAATTATTCCCCTCCTTTTTTTTTTTGTTTTTTTAAAAGAACATCTCTGTGGGCCTCCCCGACTCCCCCTATCCAGAGAGTCCTATTAGGGTATTGACTTAAACAGAGCAATAACCCCTAATACAAATTTTGCTACACCCCTAGGTCACAATATCAGCTGAAGTCCATTTGTATTTTAGGCTACAGTTTGTTTTTAGGCAAGGAGTTCTATTCATTTTTTTGAATAGTTAATACATGCATCGGGCATAGGTTTTAGGAGGAACAAACATGCAAAAAGTAGGAGAAAAATTCTTCTCATGTAGATCCCTTAGCCTCCCAGTTCTCCTCTGCCCTGCTGTTACTCCTCTTTTTGTAGTCCTCCAGAGCTATTTTGTGCATATCCTAAACTGTGAATTTCTTTTTGGCCATATTGTATTTCTTCTTGCCAAGATGTTAGTTAAAAGGGAGGCACCAGGCTTCAGTTAACCACTCACATTAAGAACATCCTTTTCTATTGTCTTACCGCTAATTCATAACCGTACACCATCAATTTTGTTAATCTCATTCATAGAAGTGATAGTTCTGCTGATTCTTCCTATGGCCTCTTCTTATTCATTCTAGAGGGAAGGATAGTTATGGATTTAGAAGTTCAGAACCTTTTTTTTAAGTCACAATATATATTGACTATATGTATGAACTTTTATCCTATTACACTTCTTTCTTCTCTCTTGCATTGATTATTGTGAATCCTCTGCTGCTTTTGTATCTTCGAATAGTAAACTAGTTACCTGTCCATGCAGAAGGTTGTGGAAATTCAGGCTGTACTGTATCTATGACTCTGTCCTGGGGGAATGAAAGTTGCTGGAGTTAGTGTGTGCCCTGTCAGGTTGGAAGTTGGGAAGCAAAACACTACAAAAGGTCCAAATGAAATTTCTGGCTGCTTTAAAAGGCTCAAACATTGTCTCCCCTGCCCTTTCAGCCTAGATCTCTTTCTTCCTGGACATGATTCCCAGGGACAGGATCTTGTCATCCACCCTGGAATGGGGGTAGAGGTTTAGGGAGCTTATCCAGGAATGCCTGAGGGGAGGAGTGTTGTTCCTTGAATTTGAATGTATTAATGATCATGAGTCCAATGGGTGCATCTGCATAAAATCATACTTTAGGTCTTATTTTTTGAAGACAGTTTTTTAAAAAATGAAAACATGATCAATATAGAAATGTTAAACTCAAAGGTATAAGGAAACCCTCTTTCTTTCAAATCACTGATAATCTTACCACCGGAAATCACCACTGCTGACATTTTATTGTCTTCCAATATTTTATAATGCCAAATATTTAAAAATGATGCTGTTGCTCACATTGTGTTGGAAGCGTTTTCTTATCAATAAATACTGCATTACAGTGTTTAATGGTTTCTTATTTCTTAGTGTTGGACATTTAGTTTGTTTCCAGATTTTTACTGTTAAAAATATTTCTATTATAAATATTCTTGTAATACTCACAAATAGGTCTCTGATTAGTTTCCTGGGACAAATTCCCAGAGACAGAATTGTCAGAGGGCTCTGATAAAGATGTCAGCTTGCCCTCAAGAGAAATTATACCGATCTCTGCTACTAAGAATATTTGAATACCCGTCATCCCAAACTCTTCCTTGAACTTGTTTTTGAGGTTTTCATATTTTATTTTTACTTTGATCAATAAAAAGATCCAATTCTTTAGCCAGTGCTCGTTCCTTAATCTGCTCAAGGCTAAGAGAGCTTGTTAATGAGCTACCCCAGCTTCAGTTTTCCTTTTTCCCTGATTGGGAAAGGAGAGCGTTCTCTGTGGTGCCCATCCCATGCCCCCGAGGGCCCTTAGTCCTGAGTGGTTTGAGTGGGTTGCTTGCTGAGCTTGTTGAGCACAGCAGGCAGAGCAGGGCTCCCATGGCAAACAGTGATAAATATGCCTGTGTCAATCTGGCACTAACACCGAGAGGGTTTAATTGATCTATGGCAACAGGAAGCTTATGTTTTAAAAATTAAATTATTTGCACTCGCATCTTATTTAGCATCACTCTGATAAATGCACTCGATGGGGGAATTGCCTAGGAGAAAATTTCTTAGATGGGAACTTGCTTGTTGCTTCCTTGGCTTTGGCCAGGATGAAAGTGAAAGACTGGAGAGGCTCGGAAGCTCCAGCAAAGAAATAAATGGTGGCTCTGTGCCTACCACCCCCATGAAGGCAAGGAGGTGGACACTTGATGGTGCATGGTAAGGGCTTTGAGGACGGGCACACCACCATACTTGGTCTGTTATGAGCTGCTATATGGAATTGGGCCTGGTAACTTGCTTCTAAATTGGGAAAATGGGCAGTGGAATTAAAAGGAACCAAGGCTTTGTGGTTAGACCACCCTGGCATGAAATCCTTCTGTCACTCACCAGTTGTTTAACTGGCCTTAGGCTATTGCAGAAATTCTGAGCGTGTGACTATGTCAAGTGCCTAACAAATTATCTGGCATGTAATAGGCTTTCAATGAGCATAGCTCTAGTTAGAGCTAGAACATGTTGTGGGGGAGGCTGAAAGCTCAGACTTAACCCTCCACAGTGGCCATTTTATAATTATTGGGGTTCCTTATGGACATTGAGGATTTCTTCTCCTTCAGCACGTGGTATATTTGCACATCTCTTTCCTTGGGTGAAACCACTCTGCAGAAACTTGAAAGGCCAGTGCACAGTTTGATTATAGCAGGTAGAGGAGTAATTGGCAGTCTGGGGTTCTGACTGTAAATAAGCAAAACCCTTTGCTGATCCAGGTTGGGCATGAATTTTAAATGAGAATTAAATCCGCGAGAGTTTAGGGTATCTGTTAATGCAGCATAACCTACCCTATGCTCACCAGTATACTTCAGTTCTCCAACTGTCTTTGACGTTCCATAGGCTCAACCCAGTCATCTCCTGCATATTTTTCATCTTTGTCAGTTAGGAGTGTACTTTCGTTCATAGTACAGTGGGAATGGGTGAGAGAGAATTCCCACCCAGACTTGCAGGAGAACAGCTCAAAGGGCATGTTCTGTTCTGAAGACATGGATCTTCATCAAACACCATTTCTTTGCAGTCAGGGGCCTTGTTCATACTCGTTTCGAAAAACCCAAATAAATGTAGTTGTCTTGCTTGGAGGCCATGTTGAGAGTGGAGTTGGGGAAGAGGTGATGGTAGGAAAGACAGACTTTAGAAAGATAAACTGTTAGTGAATTTGCAAAAATAGTTTTAGGACACTGATAAATTTGAAGGAGGCAAGGTTCTTCGTGTGTTGGAACGAATGTTCTCTGGAAGCTGGGCAATGTTGTGAAAAGCAACCTTTTTTTTGTACCAAGAATATCACTGGCCATGTCTCCAGCTACCAACAGAACTTACCACTGAAAGGTTAAGTGGAAAACGACTTAGCAGATAATATCTAATGTCTCCGTAGCAAGGCTGTGATTTCCCATACTTACACTTTCTCAGGTAACCTCCGTGACTGTAGCACCACCAAACACCGCTTGAACAGGAACAGCAGGGATGGAGGGAAGATCATTGAGGGAGCAGGTTATCAGGCCATTGTGCGTGAGGTTCCAATGGCACCACCCTCTTCCTCCTCCAAGTGTCCTGACTTCCTGGATTTTTAACCCTCTGGCAAGGGGAAGTGGGTATTGAGACACTAGGGGTAAGACTGGGGCTGGGGAAGTGGTGGGAGACTGGAGAGAGTTGTCCAAGGGGCCATAATGAAGTTCAGCTTTCTCATTGACCATGATGAGCGCTGTAACCTGCAGTGTGATTTAGGAAATTCTGTCATTTAGAAATCTCCAGATTTCCTACCATGCTTGTCTCTAGGGTAAGTAATTCCTAGACTTTCTAGTAATGCCTCTTATTTCCCTTCTCATCCATTTTACTCATAATCTTGGGTTTAATTTCCCTTTCTTTATAAAGTTTATCTCTGAGTTTTTTGAACTTGGGCTTCACTGCTCTGTCTTCTCCCTCTGTCCTGCTCTCTGTCCTGAGGACCTCACTGAGCAGGTGGACGAAGCTGGTCTCCATGTTGTCAGTAGTCGGAAACAGTGGTGATTTGGGGACAAGGGGGTAGAGATTTGGCAAGAGTAACCCTTTCAGACTCTGTACTCACTGGCCCTTGAAGTTCTCATCCACAAAGTTCTGTCACAATGATGCAGGTGGGCTTCTACTAGCATTTGGCAGGTGAGGCCAGAGATGCTTTGCAGGGCATGGGACAGCTATGGACAAAAAGAAATCTTCCTCACGTGAACTGTGCTTTGTTGAGGAAGACCTCTGAATCCCGTCCCAGATAGATTGCAGAATGGCTCTCTTGAGCTTCACAATAAAGCAGCCTCGTGAATAAGCACTGAAAGGTGACTGGCTTCACTCTCCAACGGAGTCTAGGGACAAGGTATCAAACAAGTGACACCAGCCATGTTTATGGTCCTAATAACCAATGTTCTGGAGCTCTTTTGCGTGCCAGAGTTGAGCAGAACACTTCAAGTGCTATTCAGTCTTCCCAATAGCATTTTACAGTGTGATTATTAATTATCCACATTTTATAGAGGAAGCAACTGAGACCCCGATGGGGGAAGGAGTCTGCCCCAGACTACCCCAGTAGTTAAATGGGAGAGCGGGGATTAAATGACCCCTGAGGGTTTGACTCCAGCCTACTTCTTAAGATATAACTTGTTGCTTTTTGGTGTGTGAGAGGATGGGTAGCCATTTCCAAGCTTGTATTTCCTTGTGCAGGGAAAAGGTGTTTTTGCTTTGTTTTTAAATTCTGAGCAGCCTGTGGAAGCCACCGTTGTGGGGTCACAGTGGATTCTGCAGCTTCAAGTTAGAGACCCTGTTGGCTTCAGAGGTCTATCTGTTGCATTTTCTCTTCTGTTTCTCCAAAACCCTGATTGAGAAACTTTGGGTTCATAGGACTTCTACTGAGACCACGGTCTGGGGGTTGGAGGTGGGCTGTTCCCAGGGAACTCACTCTCTTCTTTTATTGCCTCCTGGGCTGTGAGGTATGGCTCAGATGAAGGCCACTGTCATGGGAAGAAGAGGCTTAGCAATTGCTGTGGCTCAGACTGTTCTCTGTCCCAGCCTTGGGTTGGGGACCTCGAGACCCATTACTGCATGGATGAGTTTTGAGTCTAGAGAGAAAAGAAGAGGGATGTGTATGTGTGTGTGTTTGTCTATACTTGCACATGTATTCACTTGCATGCACACACCCACCATCTGAGAAACCTCTTTCCTCTTGTCTCCTCAGGGACTGCAGTGTTGGTGATTTCATCTGTTCCCTACTCCTTTATGATGAAAGGGAAACGATTATGCTTTTTGCTGGGTGTCTGTGTTTAATTGCAGGGATATAATAACTACAAATTCTCCCCGGCCAAGACTTTTCTAATAAAAGGTCTCTTCTCTCCCAGCTGCTTTCCTTTTTCCCTTCACCCCCCACCCCCATCACTGCCACAGCACAAGGTCACTTAGGGTTTTAAATGAGGGAGAGAGACCCATATGTTCAGGTTTCTAGAGTCTCTCTCTATAGCTATATATCCCTCTGTCTATATAAAGACCCCTCCTCCTCCAGACCCATCATTACAGAGATCAGCTATGTGGCCCCCCCCACCTTTGCACCACCTCCCCTCAGCTCCTCTCTGAGTTTATACAGAACTCGATTTTCAGTCTCCTGGGTGTCTGTTTTTTCTCTGGTTCTGAAGAAATAAGAGACGGGTAGAGCAGGGAAGACCAACAAAAGAGTTTTTTTTTTTTTTTTTTTTTTTAAAACCCAAACCATTCTTGAGATAAAGCAAGACTTATTAAAAACAATTGGAGGGGAAAGCCAGAGAGGGGGTGTTAACCCCCCACATGCCCCGTTTTCTGCAGCTGGAGACGTGTTTTAAGAAAATGCACCATTGTTGAAACTTTTTTTTTTTCCTTGATGGATTTATTTATAAGGTAGAGAAATATTTTCCCCATAATTGGGTAACTCTTAATAGTAGCAATTGCATATTTATCAGTGTGAGGGGCTGTTATTAATGTAACTGTCAGGCCCAAACACATTTCTGCATTAAATCCATTTAGTATGTGCATTATTCGGGCTCGAATGTCACCAGGACATCAAAGCCCCGTAGGCATGGAGAGCTCAGTGCCCTGCTGTGGCTGCCGAACAGGCCCTTGATCAATAAATGTAACATGTTAATGCAGAGCAAATAGAATAAAAGATTTCTTTGACAAGACATGAAAAATCACCTTGTGGCAGCTGGCATGTGATGCCGTTTCTGGGGAGACACTAGCAAAGTTGATCTGACAAGTAAAGAGGAGAGATGATGGTTGTAAGGTGCTTTTGTTTCAAACTTCTTTCTTGACCTGTCAGGTTTTGAAGGCGCCTCAATGGCTCTTTTTTGTCATGTGAAAATTGTAGTCTTAGGTAGTTATGAAGCAGTTATCTCTTCTCAAATTGTGAATGCTGCTGTTTAATTGATTCACTTAGCATTTGAAACTGTCACGCATTAATAATTGCGAAATCCTGTAGATACTGCTCTAGTGTGTCATGCTTAAATGTGTAGTTATCAGAAAATTAATATCCTTAATGAACCGGTGCTTTCAAACTAACATTGCATGAAATCTCTTTTGCCCTTTGATTTGCTGAAGCCACATCCGCCGGTTTGCAGAGAATCACCTCTCGACAGTTTGCTTTCTTGATGCCCGACAAATGCCAGCTTTGCTGTGGGTACATCGCATGCTCAATGACAATAAATATAGTAATTATACTGGAGTTAGTAATTAACATAATTGTAGTCAATTACGACAAATACAGTGCAGAGCTAAATAAATGAGAGGGGAGAAATTAGCAAGCTAATTGATTTATCTTTACTTGGCTTTCTATTACAACTGGCAGGGCTCTTTTTCTTGGGGTGTGTGTGTGTGTAGGGGGGGGAGCAGGGGAAAAAGTCCCCACAAGGATTGTTTACAAGTAACTGATTTTGTTTTGAAGTTGCTTTGTCTTTTGACTTGTTATGCGTCACCCCCCACTCTGCTTACAAGGAGGAAAAAGGAAAGAAAAAGAGAACTTAAATGCCAAGGGAACATTTTTGTTAATTTAGCTACATCAAACCAAATGCAGCAGCTAAAGGGAGACAGGATTTCGCTTTCACTAAGGCTTGAGGAGTTAGAATTTTTTTTCTACCCAGCCATTGCTCTGGTAAATGAAAGTTTCATTGTGTGTGTGTTCTGAGTCTCCATCAATGAGGTGGTGCTTCGCTGAATAGTACATTGGGGGGTTATATATGCATGTTAATTTGCTCAATTTTGTGCTGCTGGCTTGGCACAAGAATTGGGCTATTTTACTTGTTTCAGCCCTCACTTGGTCTTGTTACACCTCCTCCCCTTGGTGTGGATGGAAAAGATGGGAAGGAGTAGACCGTGTTGGAGAGGGCAGGGGAGGGGCTCCAGTGAGGACCCCCCCCCCCTTGCTCACTTTTCTTTCTTAGCCACCCCACCAGCATTCTCTAGGGTCCTAGGTTATCCCACTCCGGCGGCTGCCTGGAAAGTTGTTGTTGGGGCCTCGGTGCCCATTTGCTTTGAGTTGGTTTATTCTGTGCGGCCTGGAGCCCTGGTTAATGGTGTTAATGGTGCTTCGCTCTTCTTTGTTCACCTCTTTCAATATGACTGCTGTTCACTCAGGGAGAGCATGTGCATGTTTGGCGGCTTGTGGTTGTAGCACAGTCTGTTTTTTCTCACAACTTTCAGAAATGAGACTTTTTTTTTTTTTTTCCTTTGCCTCTTGTCACAGGAGGGGCCAAGTGACCTGAACTTTTTTAGGGTTGGAGTGCTTAAAATCTCACTCTGGTTACTACCTGATGTTTAAAAGTCAGTGCTTTCAGGACATGGCAGTTCAAGTATCTGGCATCATTTCTCAAACTTTTCAATCCTCCCAGGTTATTCTGAAGATGAAGCAGTTGAGTGAACAAAAAATTCAAACTCTTATTCAGCTCTTCCTCATGAAAACTCCACTGGCTCTGTTTTTAGTGTGATGTGAAGGGAGTTAGGGGCGGCAGTTTTACCTCTACATGGGTGGTGCAGAGAACCCTGCAGGACCTCATGTGGAATTCAGTTTTTCCAAGGCCTGAAAACGCTGTCCATATTTTGGAACAACAGGATGCACTTGGACACGGCTTCATGTGGTCATTCTTCATGTGTACTTCATTTGGAAATCAATTTCTGATATGAAATATTTATATACAAGGAATCACTTAAATTATTTAAAGTTTGCAGGCATAATGGCCTTTCTGGTGAAGTCTCAAATTATTGTCGTGAAAATGTATGGATCTGAGGAGAAGAGACTTTCATCATTGGGGGGAGGGAAGGTGAGATCTGGAACTCTAGCCTGAGTTTGATCTGGGTCAGAGAACAATTGGAGGATTCATAGGTATAGATTTGTTTACCAAAGAAAAGATGCATTCTCTGTGTTGTATACCTTCAGTGAGGGCAGTCTGCTGTGAGCTCCCCGGGAGGCAGCCAGGGCGAGACAACGTGTGAAGAAAAGCACTTCTGCTGTTGACCACTGCCAGCCAGAAGGTGACATCTGTAGTAGTTTCGTCACTGTAGACTCCACTCAGCTGCTGGTTTTTATGCTGTTTATTCTTCTCAATGGCGCTCAGATGTGGAGCAGATGTGAGTGCGGAAGAACTAGGATGATGGCAAAGGAAGCCTCTTTTCATTTTTAATATTGTAAAATTAAAGTTGCTCTAATCAGGGCTAGTTTTATTTTGTTTCCATACTGCTAAAGAACTAACAGGACGTGGGATAATTTAGGGGTGTTCTTTGTAAACAAAATGCTGTTGGCAAAGGCACCATTTCCCCAAGACTCTTCCCTGTTTCACTGAGGCCTACACCTGTTTAGATGTTTCAATAGGTACGTGTTGAAGTGCTTTATTTCTTAGAAATTCTAGTGATTTTTCTTAAATTTGGCAGCAGCTCTGTTGATTGAACCTATGAAATGCACTGTGGGCTTGGTAGAACAGGGAGCAAGAGGGGATGGAGTGTTAAGAGCTTGTGCTGTCTGTTGAGTGGGCATTCATTCACTTGCATGTCAGTCTTGGAGGGGGGTATTGGAATTGCCTGGTGGGGTGTTCATCTCAGGGACTCATTTTTCAGGGTGTATTCCCCGTCCCCCTGAGTGTATCAGTGTGTTAGCCTGATTCCTCAGGGTTTACACCTCCTCAGAACAGTGAGAGACTAGGACCCTGAGGATGAACCTAAGAGGGTAGGATGTCTTCATCTGTGCTGACAGTTGAATTGTGGGGCCGCCTTGGTTGGCTCTTGTGAATTCTTCCCAGATGCCTGAGCCAGACTAACATCACAGAAAGTTAATTATCCTTCCAGTTCTAATTAGATAGAACAAACCAGTATCTTGAATTCTGGTCTTGGAGGCTGGGCTCTGGTAAGAAAACAGCCTGACCTGTGGTACGAGAAATGGAGCCTGACAATGACTCCCGAAGGTCATTTTGTCAAGTGCTCTGACTCTGGGGAGTACTGCATTTGTTCCAGACCATGACATGAAGCCATGGAAGAATGACTGCAGGGATAAATTTAACCATATAGTTGAAGGGATTTCTTTCCCCCTCTTCCATTTTAGCTGGTGAGTAGAAGTCAGGTCTGGGATACCCTAAGTCTTGGAGGATGCCAGCGCAGGGTTACAGTGGTCTTTCTGGTTGCCGTGTATAATGGGTCCCTCTAGGGATGCACCTCTTATTCAAGTGGTCTTCATGGTCTTTCAATGACCCATATAGACATGACCATAGATTGCCATTCAGCTAAGTGGAGGTGGGGAGTGCTCAGAATAGCATGATTCCCCCAAGGTTGTCTAGAGTTGTCCTTAAGGGCTAGAGAGCTTGGATCATTGTTCTTTGTAGGTCTCTTCTGTTTGTTATAGTTACTGTTGTTATAGTTACTGATAGGTAACTATTCAGTGCATGCTGAGTTGCCTAATCTCATGGAGTTTTTAGATGCGATGTGTCCCCTTAAAAGCTCACATGCTCAATGTGGAGATAAAGTGAATTCAGGTTAAATGATTAGAACTATATAGGGTGACTGTCCAATCTAACCTGAAGATTTTGAGAACATACTAGTTCTCTATTGGGGGGTATAGTCACTGTGTTTACTGTCTGGGAAGCTTGTTCTCTTTGAGTTAGCAGCTATGGGGAGCCACACAGAGGGAGGAAGGGTCAAACAGTGACTTGACCCACGTGAGCCCTAGGGTGGCTCCCAGAAGGGTCATCTAAATAGCCACAGGACAATGCATTTCAATTTAATGCCAGGGGTATATTGATTCTCATGCTCAAGTAGGTTTCAGGAGGGAGGACTTTGTCAGAGGAAATTTGAAGAAGAGATTGGGACTTGGGCCACACCTTGAAGAGAGAGCAGAGTTTGCCATGCTGGGTCGATTTCTGGGTAGGGTAAATAGCTTGCAAGATGTCAGCCCTTTGGAACCAGGCTTGTCCTGAGTGGAGACTGTGAGACCCTGGTCTCTGTGCCCTCAGGAGTTTGTGGGAGTCCAGGAGGAGAGAAATCGAAGAAGATAGCAAGCTCCCTCCCATACACACAGACACGAATCCCTTATTCTGTGCAGAATGGGGGTGGTTCTGAGACATGGAAGTTCAATGGGGAGGGAAACTGGTCAGGCCAGAGGCTTTGGTGGAGGCCAATCAAGCATGGACTTGTTGGGGGGAGCAGGGAGGTATGGATTCATCTCCCTCAAACCTTCACCCTGGAGTGACAGGCATGTAGCGAAGATAAGCCAGCTCCAGCTGGTGGAGGGCAGCCTGTTCCCAGGCTAGGCAGGGCCTGAGTGTCGGCCCTGACACACATACGTGGCAATTATGCTGTTTGAAGGGTCACAGTTAATGCAGTTCTTCCATGACTCCTGCTATAAGCATGCTGTGCCACTTAGCACCCAGCTAGGCCCTGTAGGCTGGCCTTGGGCTCATTCAGAAGGGGAGGAACCAAAACTTGAAATCTCATCTTTGAGAAATGACACTTTTTATCGTTGTTCTATGCCATGGTGTTTCTGCAAGGCTGGCACCTAGAGATGGATCCCCTCCCCAACTTGCACATTATTGGTTCTGTGAATGCCTTGGGGCCTTTGCAGTAGCTTTGCCTCCCACTGGAATGTCAGCTTTTCCAGTTTGGGATAACAGCTGCTTTCAGGAGTGCCCAGGGCAGACTTACGCATGTGGTAGGTGCCCCTCTATTGGAAGATGCTATCTAATTTGGGGGCTTCTCACTTGCCAAAGTGGATGTTTAAAAACATGCTAACGTTACTTTAAAGGAGGTTGCAGTAATGCTAACTACAGTTCATCTGTTCACTTTCCCTGGTTATCTTCTTAAGCTAGGTGTTCTTTTTTTATGAGAGAGAGAGCGAGAATGCATAAGCAAGGAGGACAGAAAGAAGGAGAGGAGAAGTAGGCTCAGGATATGGGGCTCCATCCCAGGACCCTGGGATCAAGACCTGAATGGTAGGCAGATGCTTAAGTGACTTGAGCCACCCGGACACCCTATAAGCTGGGTGTTCTTCACAGTTTGAAGATAGGCATGAAAGTGTGAGGGAAGGGAACTCTCCCAAGGGCACACAGCTAGCTGGTCAGTGAGGAGCCAAGACCCCAACCTCAAAACCTACACTTAGCTCTTACATCTTTATTGAATTCTGTTGCGTTTCCCCCAATCCTAATTCACTGTTGTCCTCTTTATCTGGTAAACTAGTGTAGGTTGATAACTAAATAGAGAAGAAGACATTGTCTTTTCAGGCCCATGGAAAGGGAATACTCACTGCCCTCCCACCCCTATAAGGCTGGGGCTATTTTGCTTTCTTCCCAAACTTACATTTGCCCTCATCATTTTTCAGGGGAGATAAAAACCGTAGCCAGTGAGTCCTTATACCAAGTATTAGTGTTCTGGAAGTTTGTAGAAAATTAGGTTGCATTAACTTTTATTTTCCTGTTCCTTTAGGAAGATGAACAACAAAAACACAAGAAACCCCCTCACATCCAAATAAGAGGCCTCTTGGGCGGGGTGGGGTCTCCACTACAGTTTTTGGATCCACCTGAGGTGTGGGTGAGTCCCATTGCTGCTGTTCTCTGGACAACCCTTTAAGAGGCACAAGTCTGTTTTCCCATCAGTTACAGGCAAAGAGTATTGTCCACTTTTGAGGATGTCTCTGGGTTGCACAGGAGGTAGGTTATCTGAACACAAATGCTTTGTCCATTGCTAGGCACCATATAACTCTAATTTATTAATTTTTTCATTTGTATTGAGATGTAATTGACAGAACACTAGTCCAAGGTGTACAACATAACTTGATATATACAAAATGATTACCCCAATAGGTGTTTAGTTAGCGTCACGTTATGCTTTATTATCATTATATATATATTGTCTTGTAAATGAGTAACCGAACTTGCGTTATTTTGAAGCTCAGTCATTGTTGAAGACCAAAACGTCAGAGGGGTTCTGGCTGAGGTCTGGTCTAGTTGGAAAAGCAATGAGCTCATGAGACAGGATACCTGATGGTTAGTCTTCAGTCCATCACAAATTATTTCTGAGATAGTGACAAGTCACTTAATCTGTGTTATTAATTTCCAAATGGGGATAGTGGACTCATCTATTAGGATTATGCAGCTTAAATGAAATACTACATGTAAAAGAGTTTTGTTCCTGTAGGTGATGTACCAAAAGAGCAGCTATTCCAGAAAATATTTACTTCATTTTTGATTCTTTTGTTTTTGAGCAGAATTAGCTTCAGGATTATTTAGCTTGGGGTCATGTGGCATTCGTTGCCTATGACTTGTGTCCAAATCAAAAGGGAGATCATGGTCCTACAGAGTGTGTTTCCTTGCAAGGAGCATGTGATGTTTTTCTACAACTGTAAGTTTCTTCCCTTCACATCAAGTTGCCTTTTATGTAATTTCCGATCTACATTGAATTAAATGGTTCTATTATAACTCACAGGGTCTGTGTTAGCTTTTTTAGAAAAAGGGCTTGTTAGAGCCTCTTCCCAGAAGATAATTATAAAAATCACATTTAAGCAGTGTACGGAGAGGTAGAATGTGGAGATTTGCAATCGATTTACTACTAAAGGAAAAATGTACTTGTGGAGTATACACTGGTCAGATGATCGAGAAGGTGAGTAAATAAACATGGGCTAGGTAATCTAGAGCAAGACTGACTGCTCTAGATCTTGTTAGTGAAGAAATTTCTACTATGGACTGTCTGAAAGCACTTTCATCTGCTGCTTCTGCAGTTACCCTGCTATCCCCCAAAATCTTCCAATTCTGAGATTTTATACCCTTCTTATAGATGAGAAAGCTGAGGCTTAGATTGAGACATACCATGCTCAGTGCCACATGGTATGTGTGAAAGCCGGGACTCACTCAGACCCCACTTATCATGTAACGCCTCTCCTCCCACAATACCCCACACTGTGCTCCATAGAACCACACTCGATCACAAGGGAAGGTAGAAGCAGGGTGGTTTAGTCGAGTGGTTTTCAAAGTTATTTTTCTAGTGTCAGAATCCTCCTCAAACAATTTTATATAGAAAAACCATTGTGAGGTAAGTGTGTTAATACTTTCTGAAGTGAGTCAGCAAGAACATTGAAGCTCTTGAGATGATCATGGGGTTTGCTAGTGAGGTTAGAGATGAATGCAGTTTTCTACTGGTCCCAGTGTTGAGATTATTCTGGTATTTGGCTTTGTGCAACACCTAAACCCTACCTCAAATAGTGGCAAATGGTAATGCCCCTCACCCCCCACTCCACAAAGTTCATCTTATAAATATCAAGATGTTCTTTAGACAATTTTAAGAAGAAATGTCAAGATCTGCACAAAAGGGGGTTAATTTGGCAGCACAAGATAATAGGCCATTGCCCTCTGGTGTGTTGGAATTTAGTAACATGTTTGAGAGTGCATACTGTGCTTAAATTAGTTTTTAAAAATGGCTAAAGTAAAAAAAATAATAAATAAAAATGGCTAAAGTAATTGTTAAATTCAAATTTAGTCACTTGAAGAATCTCAGAAGCCTCGGGTTCTGTGGAATAGTTTGAAAAACACTGGTTTAATACTTTAACAAAGGAAATTGAGACCTAGACAGTACAAATGTACAGTGGTGCCAGGGAACGGGAAATTGGACCAAAGAAATGTTTACTTTTTAAAATTAGTTTTTCAAGTGTTGCTTCTTTTTTCTGGTTATAATGTAATACATTCTGGTTTTATACAAATTTCTAAAAACATGAATAATACACAGAAAGAAAAAAAAACCCCATGATCTTATTGCTGAACAGTAAACCACTATTCTACTTCTAACATTAGACTGTAACTTGTTACAAATTGAGTTCAGGCTGTATTCACTTTTTTTCCTCTTAATGTTATATCATGTGATTCAATTTTCTTGGGTAATATGGTCTTTCAGTTACATAATATTTGTTCCACGGATGCACCATAATTGAGTCCTTCTCTTATTGACATATTGACATATTTAAATACTGGTTTCCACTTTTAGGTGTTAATAAGAAATGCTGTCATGAACATCTTTTGCCTATAAATTGTGGCTTCACTGTTCTCACTGTTTCCTTAAGATAATTTCCCAAAGAGTGACATTTACTGAATTGAAAGTCACCTGAAACAGTGTCTTACCCTGAGGTCCCCATCTGACCCTTCTTCCATCTCCCACAGGAGGTCTAGGGTGTGCAGCTTTCTCCTTCCCTGTAGGCCGTCAGATGGGGTTTTGGATTGGGTCTCAAAGGGGGAAGACTCTTGACCTAAACCTGACTCTGCTGCTGCTTCTCCGGAGGCTGAATGCTGGTTCTAATACTGATACATTTAAAATCCTCTCCACATCTTTGGGGAGGGGAAAGGTGCACTTCACTCAGGCCTGGCTACCCTGAGTTGGCACATTGTCCCTGGTCACTGCTGACCCACCCAACTCCAGAGGCTCCTTTGCTGCAGGTCAGGCCTTTGCTCTAGGGGGTGTCGGGTGGGGCCCCAGAGGTTGCCCTGCTTGTGAAAGAGGTAAGGAGAGGAACCCAAACCATTTTCAGCTTTTCCTTTGCAGATCCAACCTTTTAAGCATACCTACATTTACCTGCAACGGCAGTCGTTTTGCATTTTAATGACAAATCAAGTACGCTAACTTGCATTTGAAACGAAAGTGCCTTAAATGTCTCTGGCTGTCAGAATGAGATGTTAGGAGCTTGATGAAAAGCGAACAAAGAAGACAAAGTATGAAGCCTGGATACAGTGCAAAATGAAATAAAACCTTGTATGGCCTGTCAGGGGTGTCAGTTGATATTCATATCTAAAGCACATTATAGCATTACTTTGCAGCTCATAGCTTACTCATCTGTCTTTTTTAATTCATCACATTCGAGCCCACATCTTTTAAGTCTCGTGTGTCAACAATGGAAGAAATCTGTTAATTGACAAATGAGTGTCACAAATGTGAATTGGTGCCTTTACATCAGCGGCAGGTGTAGTCTCTTTTGTTTTTTGCTGGATCTATTATTGGCATAAGCCAGTGTAAGACATCTGTCTTTGTCGGAATGAGAAATGACAGGCCTTCTTGGCTGTCATTGTCTTAGTGCGTGCTCATTCTGTGAGATACTGTATAAAGATAAAATGTCAGTTAAAGGAATATGAAAAACTATCTGGAGGAAGTCCTTAAATTACTCAGAGAGGGGATCCGGGAATTGGGGCTGGAATTGAAATCCGAGTGTTTCAGTTTGTATCTATCACACCTATTTAAAAATAATATTTCCTGAGTAACAGGATGAGGTTACCAGGCATTTAGGAAAATGTTATGTTGCGCTGGTATAATTAGCTTTATAAGGTGGGGAGAGAAATCTACCTTTGCAAGATATGAATTTATTTATTATAAGGTCATCTCTCAGACAAGCACAGAATTGTCTCAATAAAAACACTCCAGGTAGGATTCTGGGTGTTGATTTGCATGTGTTTTGAAATATTGAAATTGTCCCCCTCCAATTTCTTTTTCGGTTATATTCCTGTCTGAGACTGATGAGGAGCATAATGAAATAAAAAGCAGCAGTTGTGGAGTGATGAGACAATTAGTGGGGAGGAAACTGTTAGTATCACTGAGCTCCTGGTGGGTTTAGAGATGCAGGCGTGTCTGGACACCTGAGGCTGTGCTGTTAACTCCAGTTCCCGCTGGTAAGAGAGAAGGGGAGTCTAGGGTGAGGAGGAAGAGGGTCTGATGGTGGAGGAATGCCCCTGCTCTCCTGTTTTTGCTTCGGCATGAGCTGGAGAGCCTGGACATTGAGGGCCCATATGGACTGGGTGATCTCAGCAGGGAATGTCCTGGGTATGGGAGGAAGGACTCTTAAAGCATGCTCCCAAAACCCGAGTGTCTCCACAGATCCTCTGGGGGTCTTGTTTGAAATGCAGTGTCTGTTTTAGTAGGTCTGGGTTTGGCCCTGAGCCCTCTACATTTCTCACAAATTCCCAGGTAATGCTGACTTGCTGCTGTGCAGGCCCAGCTTGGGTATCAGGGGATGCAAGTCCTCTTCCCACAGACCCTCTGATGGGCTCCTGTAAGACAGTGTGAGGTTATGAGAAGAGGGAAGTCTTTGGGGATGCTGGGGTAGATGGATTTCAACATCAAAATTATTTTTTTTCCTGTACAAATGTTTCTAGCCCCTTCAGAGGAGACTAGGGCTCATTGATTCCCCCCCCCCCCCCCCCCAGCTAGGCTGTGAGACTTGTCTCCTAGTCCAAGGTACCCTGTCTCCCTTGAAGGAGTTGGCATTGGGTGATGTATATGCATGAATGTGCATATGTGCTCATAGTGTAGTTGAGGAAGGGCATGTAGTGAATCTTAGATGTGTGTTGGCAGAAATTGTGTTTTTGTGTAACTAAGGTGTATTTGGGGATAGGCACATAGCAAGCCCAGTGTACGCTATTTGTGTGATATGTAAACACTCATTAGCTGTATGTTTAGGGATAGGCATGTACCAAACTCTGGGAGAAGGTGTGTGTGTGTGTGTGTGTGTGTGTGTGTGTGTGTGTGAGAGAGAGAGAGAGAGAGAGAGAGGAGTGTCTGGGGAGGGGAAGAGAGTGCTAAGTGCAGTACTAGGGCCTCTTAGCTGATACTTGAATAATCAGATCAATAGCATATATGTGGGGTTGGGGGTAACTGCATGAGGATCTACTGCTAAGCCAAAACCTAGTCCTTTGGTGTCATTAGTCTTTGGTAAACATATTTGCCTCCAAGGTTCCTCCTGGCTCACTGCTGTGGAAGCTGACCGTAGTCTTTATTTTCCGTTGGAATAGACCTCCGGCAAAGTTATAATACAACTGGGATCTGGGGAAGTCCTGAAATTATCATCGGAGGATCAAGGGAGGACAAAATAGTGTGGAGCCTCCAGGCCAGACACTCACCTTTCTCTTTCTTATCTCAGCTAGAATCATGACTCAGAACACAAAGCCACCTCTTCTCTTTTCACTTAAGCTAATAATGAACTAATGAGTGATTATGATGATGAAAGTGGCATTTTTCTGAGGGAACTCCAGGAAGCTGATGGTTCTCCTTCCAGACTTTTCTCTCCTTCCCCTAGGCCCCTTCCTCCTTCCTTTCAGATTCTACATGTTGCAGACCTTTTCCTGGCTGACCCTTAGATGCTCTGTTCTGGAGGAAATTTTAATTTTGTTTTTTAAATTGAAACAAGGCTTACCTGAAGGGAGTGAGGCAAGCCAGAGAGAAAAGAAGGGAAACAGCCCATCTGAAAGAGGCACATAAGTTGCACCATAAACCCCTTTCACTATAAACCAGAATGTTTTTGTCACATCGAGAGAGGCCCGTTTTTGCTTTCTATTGGAGGTGCGTTGGTAAAAAGGGAGCTGCCAGATATGAAGAGGATATGCGTGTGTCCTTGCACATGTCTTCCTTGTTTGCCTTCTAAAAATGGGCAAGGCATGCACGTCTATCTTGTGTTTATCCATACACATGTCTGTGTGTGCAGACATAGGCCAGATCCACACACAGACATCCTTTTGTGCACATACTAGGGCACTACATATATAAGAAGACCATTTTACGTGTCTGCTCATGAGTTTTCACTGCCGGCTGTCAGAGAGAATCTGAAACAGACAAAAATTTACTGGGTAGTATTTAGAAACATGTCGGTGGTAACGACCGTAGCTCTGATTCCAATTAACACCCACTAAATTTAGGCTAATGCGGTGCATTTGTAGACCTGTTGAATGTGCTCGGCATCACGTTGCAAAAATCTAAAGTGGCCGTGGTTTAAAAAAAAAAAAAAAAAAAAAAAGAAGGGCGTTTTATGCTGACCACTGCTTTTGTGTCTCCTCCCTTCCCCTGTCAATCTGGCACATGGTGGTGAGCTCCCCTGTGAACCGTAGAGAGTCTTCACAAGTCTCTAAGTTTTGAATTTTTTTTTTTTTAAATAAAATGACCTTTCAATTGCAGAGAGCACAGTTAAAGTTTTAGCGTCCAATCTTGCTTAATGAAATACTACTTTGGAGTTCATAATTCATTTTTCACACCCTGCTCAGCCCCTTTTCTGGCTATTTGGGTGAAAACAGCTGGGGAAGTGCTGTATTTTATGATTAAGGCACTAAAAGATTAGCCGTAGGCACTGCCCATCTATGGGGCTACAGAATTCAGGCTGCTGACAGCAGATCTGTTTTGAATCGGAGTCAGATTAAAGTGAGTGAAAATCATTTGGGGGCTGAGGGCTCGAAAGGTCACACGTGTAATGAATTGTGGGTGCTTGCCTGGCTTCCCAGGCGAGAACCGTAAGCAATTATTAAATGCCATTGTGCATTGGAAAGGGTTGGTTGGTGGTGACTTTGAAACTTTCCAGAAGCAAGGCTGCAAGATTGCAAAAGGTAGTAATAAGGCATTCGACAGGAGAGGATTTGGAGGCTGTTGCCTTGTATATTTGGCTTTATATGGGGAGAGATTTTTAATCCCCTCCCACCTCCAGTTTGCTCTGAGTCTGGGGTGAAGGCACCAGCAGTTCCAGGGCGGTGGGTTGGTTTGGGTCTGTGGGTGAAGCCTCCATGGGACCTTTCTCTTTGAGTGGTAAGATCAATTGCTCTCTGCAATTGAAGGGTCATAGTATAAAGATCAAAACTTAGAAAAATTTAAAGACTGCAGTTCACAAGGGAGCACACCACCATGTGCCAGATGGACAGTGGAGGGAGGGGAGGAGACACAGAATCTCCCTGCTTTTTCATGGTGCTGTGGGAGCCGGTGGTTTTGCTTCAACCCTCAGCTGTTCTGTAGCTGTTAATATGTCTTTATGGACAATATCCTTTTCATCCATTGAAGCTACCCCAGACTACTCTGGCTAGCTGTGTAGGCGTCAGGGACTGATAGAAGTTCCTTCTCTCCTGAAGATGAGGAGGCTTGGACTGCCTTGGCTAACTGATGCACTGCCCTACCCCCTTTTCAGTATTTTCCATCTCAGATGGTGTGGCCTAGCCTTGTAGACAGATTCCAGAAAGTTCCCTTATCACAGAATCCCCCTGAATTAATAAACCTCATTTTTTTTTTTTAACCTTCTCATTTTTGACATAGATCTCTCCATTTTAAACCATCCCCTCTCCCTGGGTTCCTTTTTTTTTTTTTTTTTTTTAAGCATTTGGGAAACCTAGCATAGATCTCTCTGGAATAACCTGTTCTGAAATGGAAAGCAAACAAACAAAAAAGCAAAATTAAACCCCACAACCAAAAGTTAAACAATGAGGTTTAGTTGGTGGTTGTCTTTTCTTTCAGTAGCTCAGTTTATTCAACAGTTACTGAATGCCTGCTGTGCGTGGGTAAATACCAAGAGGACTAACCTCCCCATAGAGACGACCAACATAGAGACTAGTGACTACAACCCAATGAAGTGCTGAAATCCTGAGAAAGGCACAGGGTGCTGATGATGGGGAGGAGTGGCAGCTGACTCATCTAGGGATGGTGAGGAAGGTTTCCCCGAATGGTAGCAGGTCTGAGCTGAATCTGAAAAAGGGAGCAGGATGAGCCATTTGGGAGGATGAGGAGAGACCCTCTTGATCTTTAGGACAGCGTGAGCCATGGCAGTGAAGGGCAAAACAGTTGGAGACTTGGCTCTACTCACCTGGTGGGTGACTTCCCCACTTGCCATTTCTTTCTCTCTTTCTTTTTTTTTAAGATTATATTTATTCATGAGAGAGACACAGAGGCAGAGACCTAGGAGAGAGGGAGGAGTAGGCTCCCTGTGGGGAGCCTCATGTGGGACTGGATACCAGGATCACGCCCTGAGCCAGAGGCAGATGCTCAACCACTGAGCCACCCAAGTGCCCCTCACTTGCCATTTCTTGACCAGGACAGCATTTGGCATCCTGGTAGTTTCTGACTTACTCAGCAAACCTATTGAGTGTTCATGTTCAGACCTCTCTTAGTGCTTGAGCTACACCAGGGAAAGAGGTAAAGACCTCAGCCCTTGTGCATCTTGTTTTTCTTTCCCCTTCCCTCCTAAATTCCCCCTGCCTTTTGCCTTATTCATGATAAGGACTGGTATCAAAGAGAAGAGAGGGAAATGAAGGGTGTGGCCAACCTATCACATGTATAATGTGATGGGTTCCTAGAAGACCTTACACTTGTATACGGATAAGTTGTGGGGACCAGTGGCCCTATGCCACCTATCAAGGTAGCAAGCTCTTTACCTGCTATGATGCCTCACTGCTGTATGGTACTTTTTACTAAGGCATGGACAGTGACTCTTACTTAAGTACAAATAGCTGAGCAGTAAGGATCCCCAGTGAGTTATCTGGATGTTTCCAGTGATTAATTCTAACTAAACAAGCACTAATGGTGGAATATCAGGCATTTTAGACCAGGCATGAGGATTTGCCTTTAGGGAGGGGTAGAAGGGTGCTTTAGGGACATTCATAACCGCTCCAAAGGACTTCACATAGATGTTTGTCCCTTTCCTTGCTCCATGAGTTTCATTGCTCTGGTTGCCTGCAGTTGTTTGTATTCTTATGTGGGCAGGGGAGTAAGACGGACCCTTGGTTATGGCCCAAAGCTGTAAAAGAAGGACCTTTAGGAATCCAGCACCATCTTCATTACCGTATGACCATTGCATGTAGGTGACAGGGCAGCCATAGTCTATCTACAGAGCTCTTTCTGGAGGAAGTCTTCCAGAAGGTAGATATGCTCAAGAGACACCCAGTGTGATGGCACATACAACTCAGACAGTAATAGACTCCCCTCTACCATGGCCCTGGAAGTTCTGTGGCTCAGAGTTGGTTTGGATGTTCTTTTTGCTTTTGAGGTTCTGCAGTTAAAGTGATGATGATTATTTCTCTTTGGTCCAATGAACTTGGAACGAAAGGAAACTTTTTCTCCCATGGAAGGTTTTTGCAGAAGGTCGTTGGGGGACTGTTGGGCATGAGGTTTGGGAGGGGGTAGGGTAAGGAAGGATGAATGCCAAGCCCCAACACAGGGTGGGGTGGGTAGGTAGGGGCCTGTCTCCATTATTGGTCCATGGCGCCCATCCAGCCCGTGGCCTCTCTCACACAAAGCCTTCGTTCTGATTAATGGCATCCGTGTCTGGGAGGCATGGATTGTATTAGACCTTGTTTAAAAGTGCTCGCTATACATTCACTTCCTCTGGAAGTGCACCAAAATAGGACGAGAGGAAAAAGGGAACGAGAGAAAGAGCCTGCATTTGGAAAGGGTAGAAAGGAAGGCTTTTTTCATAAATGATTTCTGTGACTTTCTGTACTCTGCAAGGCTTTATCTCTGCAGGGCTCCTATGGGAGAGCAAGGGGAAAAAGTGAAGACAGACATCTTGGGAAAGAAAATGGGTTTCTCTGCCAAAACTGGGAGATGGTGCTGGCTCTCTTGGCTTTTTAGAAACTCCAAGAAATCTGCTGACATTTTAAAGGAAAAAAAAAAAGATGATTTATGATGACATCACATGTTGCCCAAGCAGATCCTGTGAGAGGAAAACTGCTTTTATAGAGAGCATGTTGCAATAAAGAAACAGCAAGTCACTGGGGGAGCACCATCAATTGAAATGCCTTCAGTTATTTGCCTTAACTGCTCCCCACCCCCAACCCAACCACAGGCCTTGGCAGCTTCTAGGGCCACGCTGTAAAGGGGCACAGAGGGCCCGGGCCCAGAGCATGCTGTTTTCCCTGTCTCCCTCCCCTTCAGCCTCTTTCTGATGGCTGATTGCATCTGGCCTTGCTTTTAGGTTCCTGTTGGTTAAGGGTGTGTGTGCTGCTTGTGTGTGTGTACTGGGGTTGTGCCCCTCCTGTGTGTTCAAGTGGTAGGTGGTGGAGGAAATGGTGGGATGAGGGGAGGCAGTGAGTTTTTTGCTTTTCTTGAGTGGCAGAGCAATGCTGCACTGTTGTGGAGGGGTGTGGGTTGTTACCAGCCTGTTCAGAGGAAGCGCCCAGAGGTAGGTGTTGGGGTTTACCTTTTCATGAGGCACGTTGGGCCTCAAAGAAGGTCCAGAGCCTGGTGTTGGTCTCCAGGGAGGTCTCTCATCTTGGTTGCATGTTGGGTGCTGTGGCTCATCACCTAGATCTCAGGCTACCAACCCTGGATCTCAGCAGCATGATGGAGTCCAAAAGCTTATCTTCACTGGCCCCATACTTCTGGTTCTTTTCCCCTTTAATGACATGTTCTCTGTTTTTTTCCCCCTCAAGACCCCCATACCTTCCTGCTTCCTCTCTGCCACCATCAAGAACAGTCTATCAGATCAGGGACCCTTTCATATCCCGTTGACTTGACAGTATGGCTTCTATCTGTGTATTTGCATTTCAGGGAAGATCAAAACCTGAAGCAGGGCAGAAATGCTTTTGAAGGAGTTTCAGGCACTAGAAAGTGAGATTTCAGGGTGTTTGCAGATGTCAGTGCAGTGTGTGTGTGTGTAGCAGGCAGTTGGTTAGGCCAGCTGTAGTGTGGATGGTGCTCTTCCTTCCCTGTGCTGGAATGGCTTTTGTGGCTCAGAGGTAGCCTTTCGTGGGGTGGGTCTTTCTTTGCAGGGCCCTCAGTCTGAGCAGCCCTACTGATTATCCATTTGAACAGTCATGTGCTCAGAGTGCATGATGTCGGGAACTCTTTCCCCAGAGGAAGGGCTAGGCACTGCCTGGTGATGGTTAGGAGGGCTCAGGCCTTACTGCTGGCCTTGTAGGACCAGGCCCTGCCTTGATTTTCCATACTCAGAAGGGTTCAGTCTAGTCCTGGGAAATCTTTAAAGCTGTGAGCCTTCTCTCTTCAATCACCAGCCCTGACCCAACACATGTCCATGGTGCAAAGATGCTGTTGATCTCTGACATAGGCGGGTTGGTTTGTGAGCCAGCAGGTGCGTGCTTCTGGGCTTTTTGCCTTGAGCAGTAAAGTTCACTTCATAGAGAAGAAATGGCCTGAATCATGGTCAAGTTCTTGGTATTTGCTAGAGATAGGCGTTTCCTAACTGCTTTGTTAACTTCTGTATATGGTGGTAGTAATAAACCACCCATCATCCTATCACCTTCATCCTGCCTTGCTTTTATTAAGGTCTGGGAACACAGCAATGAGTAAGACCTAGCCTCTGCCTTCAAGAAGCTCACCATTTTTTTTTTTTTTCTATTGAGAAACCTAATTTCAAAGAGCTGTAGCTCACTTTGTATCTACTGTGGGACCAAGGGAGTTGGGCTTTGCACTGTGCCAGGCATTTGGAAACCCTTAGCAACCCCGTAGGGTCCTTATCTTTAAGGCAATGGAGATAAAACCTGCCTATGGCCTCATAGCGCCTAAGTTGCAGTCAGCACTAGAACTTGGTTCTTTCTGTGCTGTGCTCCCTCTATGGCACCGCGCTCTTGGCAATGGTGCACATAATGTTTTGGATTCTGCTGTTTTCCACTTAACATGTCAGAAGCATTTTTCTGTGTTTCTATAGTATTCATGATAATCTTTTTAAATGACTACATGATTTTTCTCCCCATGCTGATTTAACTCTAATGTAAACCAGTCGCTGAAATATTGAATGTTTATTTCTAATTTCTTTGATGTTGGAAATTGAGTGGAGAGTACTGAGACTGCCTCCCTCCCCTCACTGTTCCCCAAAAGGAGCCATTGGGCCAGCACAGATGGAACCTTGTGGGGGTCTCCACGTCGTTTGGGGAGCCTGTCGCTCTCTGTCAGTGAAGATTCATGGAAGCAGAGTTTGTCTTGTCCTTGACCCTTTGGCTTCTGAGTGAAGCCAGATTTCCTTGCTGGGCCTTTATGGAGATCCATGACCTCCCCCCTCTTTCTCAGCGGGGAGCCAAAACCGTCTTGTCAGGCTGGTCGCTTCTCTCCCATCATCTTGGCCGCCTTATTTCCTAATCCAGGATCCATTCTCTTTACCAAGAATGCTCTTGGCCTCATCCTCCCTCGAATCTTCTGCACACAGCTCTGGCCAGCCTTGAGACCTCAGCTTGACAATATAGAGCCTCCAGGCAGTCCCTCTACCAAAGTTGATTTCTCCTTGCCCCAGACCCCCCTGAAACCCTACCCTTTTCAACTTGACCCTAAATTATATGCCATCACATGAACTCCTCTGTTCTTCAAAACTGGGTGAGAGGCAAGGGGGTCTCGTGCTCCTATTCCCAGCACTCTTTTACTCTTGTCCTATTTAATCTTCATAACGACTGTTTGAGGTGGGATTTATTATCCCCACTTCACAGTGAGGAGGGGTTAAAGTTATCCCTGGCAGGGCAAGAGAAAATGAGTACCATGTAAGTGGCTGAACTCTCAAATGGCAGGGACCATTTAACTTCCCCTTAGCGATCAGTGTGCAGTGCACGACACATGGTAGGTGCTCACTAAATGCTTGTTGAGTTGAATTGTTGGACAGTTTCCTTTGTGGGGGTGAAAATTCCTCCTGTGCACTGCTGAATCAGGAGGGAAAAATTTAGTCAGCTGTGCATGTGGCGTGCGCTTCTAATTTCAAACAGTGATCTCTGCAGTTTGGCAAGGGTTGGGAATTGACAAGAGGTGGAGAGGAGGGAAAAACATCTTGAAGCTGCTTTCTGCCCTGAGCAAGAGCAAAGCCCCACATCTGTTCCTTGTCTCTGTCCCAGTTCCCCCTCTCTTGCTGAGATCCTAACAGCGGCGGCGGTGGGAGCATGGGTGTGGCCAGATCTGAGAGCTGCGGGGGTCTGAGCTTGGGAGTTCAGGGCTCAGGGGGCATGTTGGTCCCCCTTAGCTTTGTGTGTCAGGTCAGGGTTACCCAGCATGGGGGTTGGTCTATGCAGCAGTTCTAGGGTTTGTACCCTGTCTTCCCTCAGTGATGGACCCAAGAGAGAGATTTGATCATTCCCAACAGACTGTGAGAAGCTTAGGAAGCTATGGAGGTCTTTGTTCTTGTTGCTGCTTCGTTCTTGGCTAGAGATAGGAGACTGGATGTAAGCCAAAGTAGGGGCCCAATGAGAGATGTATACTCACAAGGCCCAATGAGAGGTGTATACCACAATATTGGCTTAACTATGGGTGACCATTGAAGTGGGAGTGAGCCCAGGGATGGAGAGCAAGGTGGCGGAAACCAGGGAGTGTGCCTCAAAGGGAGGTGCAACCTGGAGCTTTTCTGCTGGGGCCAGCATAGCAATCTGTGATAGGGAGTCAGGCTGCAGGGGCTGCGTGATGGGAGGAGGAAGTGCAGGAGAGCTGAAGGAATCCTAGAGATGGGCTTTCTACAAGAGATGATCCTAAGTGTTCCTCAAACTGTTCGGTAATGCTGGGTTTCAAAGGTAAATGCTTTCCTGGTGTCAGGCTCTCTCAGAGCCCTTCATGCCAGTCGCGTGGTGGAGCCCCCAGGCAGCAGTTCAGGCTGCATTGGGAGGTAAACTTGTTAGGCTCCTGCAGAGAGGTTGGGTTCAAATCTCAGCCTTACTGTTTAACGTTTTGTGGCTCAGATTCCTCATCTGTGGAATGCTGGTTGGGAGGATTAAATGAGATGCTTCTAAGTTGTTGGGTACAGTTTCTGGCTTCTGGTAAGTTCTTGGTCAGGGTTAGCAGATGCTGTTGTGATCATGTCATTATGATCCGCCCCCCTCCCCCAAGTGACCAAGGACAATTTCCCTTGGAACAGTTGTTCTCAACTTGTGCTCCAAGACCATCAGCATCATTTTGGAGTTTGTTAGAAATGCAAATTATTGGACTCTACCCTCACTGAGTTTCAGATTCAGTAGATTGGGGCACCATGTTGGAGGATGTCTCTTTGCACTTGGGTTCCACGTAACAGAATTTAGAATTTGCCATTGCGTATGCTGTACTCCCACTGTCCTGCCATTCCTTCTGGATGATTAGAAGATTCATTCATTAGCTGAGGATTCCCATGGTCAAAGCAGGAAAACCTGGGGGCAGGAGGAGGCCTCATAAAGAGGCACAGAGTGCTTTTGCTGTTTAAGCCAGCTTTGCTTGGGTAGGGACAGACTTGGTATTCCGGCCCCTCTAGTAAGTGACTGAGGCGCAAGGGCAGTTTGTCTTAGAACTTTCTGGAGGGTACTCAGGGTAGGACATTACCCAAACCCCCTCATGGTGATACTCCTTCATTTTGTGTGGTGTCCCATTTCTTGAGAGGTAGTCCAATCAATTGGATTGTATGACTTTTGTATGTGTATATGGGTGTGTGTGACGCAGTACTCGGTTCATTGGACAGACTTGTCTTGAGGCACAACCCTTAGGATCTGGAGCAGCGTCACCTCCTATGGGAAATTGTTCCTGGTCATCTGTCCTGCCTTAACACCTGGTGGTGTGTATGACATTGCAGGGCAAATATTCCGTCATGGAACTATCTGCCCACCAGACTTGTGCTCATTCAGGTTGGAAATTAGTTCTTTTGTCTCTAGCACAGCACCTGGCATGTAGTCCTAGTAAAAAATGTCTTTTGAGGGACTATAAATATTGTTTAGGGACATCAGGAGGGGTCCCATATTGTCAGTGGAGTCCTTAGACCGGGACCTCGTGGGAAGGTAATGTGGGCAGCTCTTGGTTGGATATATGAGAATGTCCAACCGTCTAGGAGATTGTAGCTCTTGGATTTTCTCCCTCTGGTCCTAATTGCTTCCTTCCTGTGTTTCCTGGGGAGATTATCATCCTGTGAACCTCAAGACCTCTTGGGGATCTCGCTTTAGAAATTAACAAGGGTGTTGGGTAATCAGTTTGGCCAAGGCCTTGGGGGAAGGGGGAGGACCCTGGAGCCTGGGTGAGGATGTTATGATGAAGGAATTAGGGGCCATGAGAGGTAAGCTAGGTCCCTGCCCTTCTCTGGTGTTCCTAACCAATGTTAATTTTGAGAGCCTGGGACTGTTTCTGAGAGATAATTGGATCACTGAGTCCTGGTCTTCAGGCAAGTAGTCTTTTTCCTAAAGAAAGGGGGACGAGCTGATCATTGAAGCCCATTGTTTCAGGTAATTCATGGTTTGGTATCTGGGCTCCTTTGAAGGAAAAAGACTCCAAAATATAAACCTTTCTTCTCATAATAGAATCCGCTTGTGTTATTTAAATCCCAGGGTTTTACATTACAATAGTCGCCCATCAGGCTTGGAGAGAAATGGAACTTTCTCTGACAATAGGGTATGTGGTGTGCTTGCTGGCTTAAAATTAAACCTAATCAGGAGGTGTCACTGAAGCCTGTGCTGAGTAAATGATGGAGCACGAAATAAAATGATTTATACAACCTTCTTTTCCAATAGGCAGTGCTTTTTAATGTTTTTGTCCTTCTGAAAGAAGGCGTGGGTGTTGAAAGTGATTTTTGATTATGTTTTTCTTAAGTGGTCCTAGATCACAACATTCTAAGAGCTGCCCTCAGTACCCAATCCCTTCTGCCCCTCCTTTCCACATGGTTGACTCTAGCTTGAACTTTCACAATTTGCAAACATTAGAATGTTCTGACAGCTTCACTGGAGAGTCTTGAATCTGGCCCATCAGAACTGAAGTGGGATGCTGAGCCTTTTCGGAGTAACCAGGAATCTGAATGTAAAGTGGAGTCATTCAAGTCTTGTTCCTACCTATTGGGCTTCTGTTTCAAGACCGTGGCATTAAGGTTAAGTTGGTTGGTTCTGGTGCGTCAAGTGATAGGATAATTTAAAAAGAAATCCCTGCTTGTGAACATGAGGCCCCAAATGGGACTAGATGTGTTTGCACATGTGTGGCCCCAGGCTCAGCTAGGGGCGTGGCATCATCTGCTCCTGCATGGTAAGGGGGGAGGGGGTTGGATTCTGCTCTGCTTTCCTATCCTAAATATGTGCAAACTCAGCCCATCCAAAGCGGATTTCATCGCTTCCCACATTTGTTCTCATCTCCTTTATCTCAGTTACTGGTATTGCCATCCTCCTGATAACCCAGGTTCAAGTGTAAGTTCATGTTCTCATACCCTTAAGAATTGCTGAAGTATCTTAGCTGCTTTGCCTGCCCACATCTCTTCTCTTTTCCAAATCCTTCTAATAGAGCAGGAATTGTCGGATCCAAGTTGCTCCCCTGCTTGAAATCCAGGCCATGCTCCTAGCCTACAGGAGGCTTTTCTGGTTTAATATCTCTTTTCCTAAGCTCCGGCCAAAAGACCTGACTCAGTGTGTCTTGTGTTTTTCCGTCTCTTGGTCTTTATTTTTGTTGTCCCCTTGTATTAGTTTGCTAGGACTACTATAACAAAACACCATAGACTGAGTAGCTTAACAGAAATCGTCCCACAGTTCTAAAGGCTGGAGGTCCAAGATCAGGGTGTCAGCAGGGTTGGTTTCTCCTGAGGCTTCTCTCTGGCTTGTAGAAGACCTCCATCTCTTTGGGTCTTCACATGGTCTTCCTTCTGTGCATGTCTGTATCCCAGTCTCTTTTTTCTAGGGGTACCAATCATGGAAGGTCAGGACCTCTGCTAGTGACTTCATTTTAACTTAATTATCTCCTGGAAGACCCTGTCTCCAAATACTGTCCATTCTGAGGTATTGGTGATTAAGGTTTCAACATACGGTTTTTGAAGGATGCAGTTTAGACCCTAATACTCCTCCCCTAGGAGAGTGCTTACTCCTGTCAAGCATTTACATGTTCCAGGCTCATAATCTAAGTGTCCTGTTCCCACAAAGGTTCTCCCTAACTCTGTATGGTTGCCCAGTTGTCTTGTGTTCCTGGGGACCTCGTACCTCAACCAGGTCCCCACATGTAGTTGGTGGCATGCAGGCTGGGTTTCTGCTTCTACTTCTTAGGGACACAAGGCCTATAAGACTCCTGGGGACTTGCTATCCTCCCTATGAGTGGTCTCTTCTGATTAAGCAGCGCCCACATGTACTATGCATGGCCACCTGTATAATTCATGAGGGAGTACTCGTGTCATCCAGGGTCTGCTGCTCATTTGCAAGAATTATGGGCTTTGACAGGATTCCCTGTCGTGCAGGCCTCTTTGTCATATCTGTGGTAATTACTATTCCTTTTCTAATTGCTTATCCACGATGGCCCTTTCAGCTGCTGCAGAGGAGACACCCCTATCCTCTTATGCAGAGACAAGCTGGACTGGTGCCACTACTATGGTGTCCTTTGAGGAATGGCCTAACCTAGGTCTTCCTTTCCCCTTTCTCTGTGTATCCCCCTTCCCCCCATTCTCTGGTTTTTGAGCCATGCTCCATTTAAGAAATGGATTGATTGGATGGTCACCCTTTTGATTTTTAGACCATTGCTCTGAAGAACTGAAGGCCAGGAGAGTAGATCTTTAAGCCTCCATGCAGCCTGTCACCCCTTCAGTGCCGCCTGCCTTCACCCTGGGAGAGGCAGCTCCTTCCCAAGATGACAACCTGCTGTGAGTCAGGTGGAGAAAAATAGCCAAGGAAACATCATATTTAAGAATCTGAATGTGCTGAGTGGATGCTTTAGAAACCTAACCTCAGGCAAAAGGTCCTTGGGTCAGGCTTGGTGACTGATGTGGCATTGTCTGCTGTTAATAACCAAGAGATTGAAGATCCAGTGAAGCCGTATTTTTGCCTGTCAACAGAGAATCTCTAATCCTTTAACTTCTTCAGTTTTAATATTTGAATTTGCTTGGGTTTGCCTCTAGAGCTGATTTCCTCTGTCCCCTTAGCACCTTACTGTATTTAATTGACTGAATTAAGGAGGGTTTCTGTTTTAACTGAAGTACTTAGCATTTTGCATTTAAAAGGCTGTTCTTTAATAACTTTGGAAGGAGTTGACTGATTTTGATGAAATCCTATCCATTATGAAAGGCATTAACATACCCCTTAGGTTTTATTTAAATGTAGTCTGGCCCCTTAAAGCAAAGTGGCAAGGAGGAAAAATGTCCAGAAGACTATTTCTTCATTAATGTAGAAGGGATTTCAGTAGGAATTGGTGTATTTTTACAAGATATGGAGATACTGTCTCACCTGTGCGAATTGCTGCATGAAAGGTGGGTATCTCTGCATAAGCAGGCATGGGTGAGTTAGACATGGGGCTGTCTGGCCTCAGTGACTGACTTAAGTCTCATTCACGTGTTTTCATCCCCCCTTCACTGACCTCACTACCCCACCTCCCTCCCCCCCATACGTCCTCTGCGTACCCCTGAAACTCATACATGGTTTACTTTATTTGGACATTCGCCCTCAACTTCTTTCCTGGCTTCATTTGCCTTTAGGGATCTCCTTCAGGGCAGTGCTTTTTCTGGTTTACTGTAGCTCTCGAGGCTTCTTCCTGTAACAGAGAGTTCTTCATGGAGCTTACATTTTAACTGGGGCAAGAGATAGAGGGTATGGCCGGATGAACAGTGATGTGTTGCCACCGTGGGGAAAGCTTAGGCTGCTCTGAAGGTACACCCAATCTGAGGAGGATGGAAAGTTTCCAGGAAAGGCAGCTTGGAGAAGGGGTTATCTAGATGATCCTGAAGGATCCACTCATTCACTTTCCAGAACCGTTCTGTGTTAAGGGAGTAGTCCCTGTGCTGGTTGCTGGCAGTTAGCAGTAAACAAAAGGTGGGGGCTTTGCCCTCATGAAATTTATATTTTAGTTTAGAAAAGTAGTCAGGTAAGGTGCTGTTTGGGGGTGAAGAGTATTTCAGGAAGAGGGAATGGAAGAGACAATGTCCGGATACCAGAGAGCATGAGTATATTCAAGGCACATAAGGAAGGTAGGGGCTGGATGACCAAGGGGTCTGTAAGCCCTATTGAGCTTTATTCCGAGGGTAAGGGGTCACCACTGAATGATTTTAGGCAGGGGAGCAGCAAGGTCATAATTGCATTTAGATCCCTTCTCTTGTCATGGAGAGAGTAGGCTGGGTGTGCTGTTTAGGGAATTAGTTATGAGGCTGTGGAGTTCTCCAGATCAGGCATGGGGGCTCGCATTGGAGCAGTGGGAACATAAAAGGTAGTAGATGAATCTGAGCAATATTTCGGGAGGCAGTTGTGCCAGTGTTTGTGTTGAGTGGATGCGGAATGGTGAGGTATGGGAGGAATTGTAACTGGCTCTGGGACTTAATATTGGAATAACTGGATGGATGGTGGTGGCTTTCCATGAGATGGGGAAGCTGAGGTGGAAGAGATGAGGGGGGGATTGAATCGAGGACATACTGGGTATGAGATGCCTTTGGGAACATCCAAGTGGAAATGTCCAGGAGGCAGCTGGATACACGGGTCTCAGGTTGAGAATGAAGTCTGCACTGGAGGCCCACAGTGGGAAGCATCAACATAATGAGGTATTTAGGACGTGGGAGTGAATGAATTTGCTTGGAGTTGGGGGAGGGAAGTTTTGGGTAATGAAAGATTGTAGGACAGATTTCAGGACTTACGGAATGATCTAAGGGTGAGCAAAGACAGTGGAGGAAATTGAGGAGGTAGGTAGTTTGTCAGAAACTAAAGAGGGAGGGGGAGTGTCAGTGGGATAAACTACAGGGAGGAAAAATAGGATGAGGTCTTAGAATAGCCATCAGGTTTTGCATAGAGAGGTAGTGACTTTGAGAGGAATGATTTGATAGAATGGTGGGCTTTTCTGTCCACATGATGTCTCTTGAATACTTTCCACTCTCTCCATCAAAAACTGTTCAGTTCAGAGCATGATCATCTCTCACTTGGACTTTTGCTGTAGCCTCCTGAGTGGTCCACCAACATATTCTCTCTTCCGCAGAGAGTGATCTTGCAAAGAGGCAAATCTAATTACTCTATTTTACTTAGCATCATTCAGTGGCTTTCTGCTGCTGTGATAAAGACCCATTCCTTGACATGGAGCATGAGTCTCCTGACATCCTCTCTGTCCTTATCATGTGCCATGTTCTCTCTCTGCCTAGCCATAGGTCTTCCTTAAATGTTCTTAGCTGGTTGTGTGTCTCCTTTGGCCATCTGGACTTTGTACATGCTGTTCTATTTGCTTGGAAGTCATTTACTTCTCCTTTCACTGACTTGATTTCCCTTTGTCTTTTAGATTTTAGTTTGAGCTTCACTCTTTGGGAAGTCTTGCCAGAACTCCCTCACATGATCAGCTCGGTCTGTTTGGGTGTTCTCACAGCATCACTCACCTTTCTCTCATGGCTGTTGCAGATTGCATTATGTTCCCATTTGTTCCCTTCCCTATATCCACCACCTTTGTTGTATGGTTTTGCAATTCCTCCCCCAGAGTGTATTCCCCTGACCTATTGATGTTGAGTCTGGCCACACAACTTGCTCAGGCCAGAAACACAGGTGGAAATGAGAGTGAGCCAGTTCTGTGCCTACACTTTAGGAGGCATTACACATTCTGTGTGCTCCTCTAGAGCTCCTGCTGTCGTCCATTCTGAGACTGGCCTCAAAATGAACTTGAGTGGACCTGAGGCCTCTCTGCAGTCTGGAGTCCAGCCCAGCCAAGTTGCAGCTGATTTGCAGATGTGTGAGAATAAATAAGTTTTAGTTTGTTGGATAGAATTATCTTGGTGATTGATGGCTGATAAAATGGCATTCACAGCTGTGATTGTGTGTGCGTGTGTGTGTGTGTGTGTGTGTGTTGCTGTTTCTGTCTGTCTTCTAACTAAATACTAAGTTCCGTGAGGGCAAGTTTCAGACCTGTTACTGTGCACAGATTTCCCTGCACAGTGTCTGACACATGGTGGGTGTGCAACACATTTGTTAAGTGATTCAATAAAGTATGTGTTTCATAATTTAACTCAATTAGATGGTGTGTCTTTATCTTCCATGATAACTTTAGGAGCTTACTGCTTCTGGCCAAATTGGCGTGGTGCCAAAGGTATCAGGATACATTTTGCATTTAATTATAATACTTTGCCAACTTGAAACAAAATGACAGCTTTTAGAAATGTGTTTCCTGTAATTTAAAAAGAAATTTTGATAAAACATTGGTTTGTGTTAAGAGGTTAAAGTGTGAATTGTGGGGGGAAATGCTCCATTGGCAGTCTTAAAGCGAAAATGAGCATGTTGATTATCTATTTCACCTAGTTAAAAATTATTTATCTAGATTGCTATGTGTAACATTAATCACTCTATCTCAGTAACAAATAGGTTCATTTTCATTGATAATTTCTACTTCAGAAACAGATCTAGGCTTTTAAGATCTGTTGACTTAAGAGTTAATTTTGGTGGAGTTGAGAAAAACACCTACAGAATTTAATATCTCTGTCTTATGGGTGGCGGTTGTGGGGATGGGGGGGGAGCATCTTATTATGGGGAATGAATGCAGGGCTTGGAGTCAGAGGACAGATACTGCTGTTTACCAGCTCTGTGACCATGAAAAGTGATTTAACCTTCCTGAGCTTTATTTTCTGCACCTGTAAAACAGGGTTGATTAATATCTACTTCATAGGCTTGTGAGAAATGCTTTGCAAAAGTAAAAGGGCTTGTAAGTTGTAGTTAATTGAATGAAATGGAATGAAAAATGAAATAGCAAAGAGTAAAACTATTGGTTTTTAAATGTTAATTTCATAATAAGCCACCTTATTAATATCTCTTTTCTAAAAGTTATTCAGTTAATTCTGTTGGGTTTTGGCATACAACTGTATCATATGGGAAAAAAAATTTTGCTGCTTTCTTATTAATGCTGTGTTTCCTCCCCTAATTGCATTGGCTAGAGAGGGTTTTTTAGAAGAATATATTTTTTAAGCAGTGTAATTTTAGAGCTTTTTAAACTATTGAAGTATGAATGGACCTGCAAAAACCTGTACATATTTAATGCAATACGATGAGTTTGGAGGTAAGTGTACACCATGAAACGATCACCACAATCTATGCCATAAACATAGCACTTTGAAAAGTTTCCTCCTACACTTTTTTTTTTATCATTGGTATATGTGTGGTTGTGTGATAAGAACACTTAACAATACTGTACCATATACTTAAGATTTACCCTCTTAGCAAAATCTTGTGTTAACTATAAGCACTTCGCTGTACCTCAGACATTGTTAAAATAGCTATTATCAATAAAAGAAGATAACAAGTGTTGGCCTGGATGTGGAGAAGAAACAATCCTTGTGCACTGTTGGTGGGAACGTAAATTGGTGCAAGCTACTGTGGAAAACAGCATGGAGGTTCCTCAAAAGATTAAAAATAGAGCTATCATATGATCCAATAATTACAGATGGCCAGAGGAATTGAAATCAGCATCTTGGAGGGCTCTTGGTACTTTATTGCCTTTTAATTTTATTTTGTATTATTTTTAAAAGATTTTATTTATTTACTTGAGAGGGAGAGAGAGTGACTACAAGCAGGGGAGCAGGAGCGGCAGAGGGAGAAGCAGACAATGAGGGCTCGATCCCCAGACCAGAGCTGAAGGCAGATGTTTGAGCCACCCAGGCACCCTTCCTTATTGCTTTTGTTTTTGTTTTTAAGATTTTATTTATTTATTCATGAGAGACAGAGAGAGGCCGAGGCAGAGGGAGAAGCAGGCTCCATGCAGGGAGCCTGACATGGGACTCGATCCTGGGACTCCAGGATCGCCCTGGGCTGAAGGCAGGGGCTAAACCTCTGAGCCACCCAGACATCCTTCTTTATTGCTTCTCTTCAACATGAGTAACTGATGCTGGATTTTAGGATCTGTGGAGATGAGCATGTTGTTCCCTCCTCCCTTTTTATTGGCTAACAGGACAGACTATTCTAGATTTCTTAGAAATCCTGAGGCACCTACTAATCCCATTAGTTATAGGCTTAATTGTGTACCTCAGATTTGCGTATTGAAGCCCTGAACTGTGGTGTAGCCATATTTCGCATAAGGTCTTTAGAGAGTTAATAAAAGTTAAATGAGGTCTTAAGGGTGGGGCCCCAATCCAAAACCACTAGTGTCCTTAAGAGAAAGAAACACCAGGGAGAGGTTTGCACCCCTGCATGAGGACATAGCAAAAAGGCAGCTGTCTACAAGCCGGGAAGAGTGCTGTCATCAGAAATGAACCTTGATGGTACTTTGATCACAGACTTCCAGCCTCCAGAGCTGTGAGAAAGTAAATTTGTTTTATAAGACACCCAGTCTATGGTATCTTGTTATGGTAGTCTGAGCAGACTAATACAGTGTTACATTTATTTATAAAAATAGTTTAGGACATTTTTCTATGTTCTGCAGCAAATAGTTTGAATAGTATTATAGTTATCTGTTTCTTAAAGGAATAGAGGAATTTTATCTGTAAAACATTTGGGGACTCATAGTTCTCTCTGATAACTTTATCCATATCTTTTATAGTACTCGGTCTATCTAGATTTTCAGTATTTTCTGGATTTAGTTTCGATGACTTATTTTTAAAAGATGTTCACTTATTTTTTAGAGAAAGAGAATGCTGGAGCGCATGTGGGGAGAGGGGCAGAGGGAGAGAGAGATAATCCTAAACTGACTCTGCGTTAAGCTCAGAGCCTAATGAAGGCCTCAGTCCTACAACCCTAAGATCATGACCTGTGCTGAAATCAAGAGTCAGCCGCTTAACCCACTGAGCGATCTGGATGCCCCAATTTTGATGATTTATATTATTCTAGAGAATACCCCATTTATCCATGATTTCAAATGTATTAAAGTTGAGCAAAATTATTGCTTCTGTCTTATTTAGTATCTGGTTATACATATGTTTATGTTCTTTTTTGGTATTTTTTTTTCCTCAGGTATGTCACATTATTAGTTTCTGGAGTACAATATAAAGATTTGATATTTGTATACCCTGTAAGGGGATCCCTGGGTGGCACAGCGGTTTAGCGCCTGCCTTTGGCCCAGGGCGCGATCCTGGAGACCTGGGATCGAGTCCCACATCGGGCTCCCGGTGCATGGAGCCTGCTCCTCCCTCTGCCTGTGTCTCTGCCCCTCTCTCTCTCTGTGTGTGACTATCATAAATAAATAAAAAATTTAAAAAAAAGTATGTATACACTGTAAAATGATCACCCCAATTAGTCTGGTTTCCCCTTGTCACCATATAAACTTACAAAATATGCAATAAAATATTATTGACTGTAGTCACCATGTTGTACATTACATTTCCATGGCTTATCTTAGGATTAGAAGTTTTTTTTATCTCTTGACTCCTTACTCCCATTTTGCCCACTTCCTAACTCCCTTCTCCTGTGGCAACTGCAACTTGTCCCCAGCATCTGAGTTTTGTTTTAGTTTGCTTTTAGGATTCCATATATTAATGAAAAGTAGTATTTGCTGTTTTCTGTTTGATTTATTTAATTTAGCAAAATATCCTTAGGGTTCACCTATGTTGCAATGATAAGATTTCATTCTTTTTTATGTCTGAGTAGTAGTCCATTGTATAGAAGTACCATGTCTTTATTCATTCATCCACTGACTAATACTATGGTTGTTTCCATATCTTGGCTATTGTAAATAATGCTGCAATGAACGGAGAGGTGCATGTATCTTTTTGATTTACTGTATTTGTTTTCTTTGGATAAATACCCACAAGTGGAATTGTTGGATTGTACAGTAGTTGTATCTTTGGGTTTTTGAGGAATCTCCATACTGTTTTCCATAGTGGCTGTTCCAGTTTACATTTCCACCAACAGTGCATGAAGGTTTTTTTTTTTTTTTCTTCTTTTTTTACATCCTTGCCAACACTTGTGATTTCTTGTCTTTTTGGTAATACCCATCCTGACAGGTATGAAGTGATATCTCATTGTGCTCATTGTGGTTTTGGTTTGCATTTACCTGATAATTAGTGATGTTGAGCACTATTTATGTCTCTGGTGGCCATCTGTTTGACTTTGGAAAGACTGTATTCAGATATCATGCTCATTTTTTTAATTGGATTTTTTTGGTTTTGTGCGTTTTTTTTGTTTTTTGGTCAATGAGTTGTATGAGTTCTTTATATAGTTTAGATATTAGTATCGTATTGAATATCTCATTTGCAAATGTCTTCTCCCATTTAGTAGGTTGCCTTCTTATTTTGTGGATAGTTTTATTAGCTTTGCAGAAGCTTTTGAGGTCACTGTAGTCCCATTTGTTTCATTTTGCTTTTGTTGCCATTCCCATTGGCGTTACAGCCAAAATAAAAAAATTGGCAAGGGCAATATCAGGGAGCTTACCACCTATGTTTTCCTCAAGGAGTTTTATGGTTTCTGGTCTTAACATTAGAGGATTTAATCAATTTTGAGTTAATTTTTGTGTATGGTATAAAGTAGTGATTGAGGGTTTTTGTTTGTTTTTTGTTTTTTTTGTACGTGGGTACCCAGTTTCCTAGCACCACTTATTGAAGAGACTGTCCTTTTCTCATTGAATATTCTTGGCTCCTTTGTTATAAATTTATTGACAATTATGTGCATGGGTTTTTTTCTAGCCTCTCTATTCTGTTCCATTGATCAACATGTCTGTATTTATGCCATTGCCATATTGTTGTGATAATCATAGCTTCATAGTATAGTTAGAAACTGTAGGGTGTGATGCCTCTGGCTTTCTTTCTTGATTGTTTTTGTTATTTGGGGTCTTTGTGGTTCCATATAATTTTTAGAATTATTTGTTGCATTTGGGTGAAAAGTGCCACTGACATTTTGGTAGGGATTGCTTTGATTTTATGATTTTTCTGGATAGTATGGATAATTCAACATTAACCTAATCTATGAATGTGGAATATCATTCCATTTATTGTGTTCTTTAGTTAATTCATCCATGCCATGTGGTGTATAGTCTTCCACATTCTTGGTTTAATATATTCCTAGGATATTTTTTGTTTTGTTTTGTATGCAATTTTAAATGGGAATGTTAATTTCTGATAGTTTGTTAGTGTATAAAACAAAAATTTTTGCATGCCAATTTTACATCCAACTTTAGGAGACTGGCTTATTCTAACATTTTTGTGGACTTTTTAAGAGTTTTCTGTAAATATATAAAATATCCAAAAATACTGACTTTTTAAATAAACATTATAATCGGGATGCCTTTTATTTCTTACTTGATTTCTCTGGCTAGGACAGTGGGAGTGAGCCTTCTTGTCGGATTCCTCATCTTAGAGGAATCCTTTTACCGCTGAGTGTGATGTTAACTGTGGACTTCTCATATATGGTCTTAACTATGTTGAGGTATATTCCTCTTGTACCTGCCTTGTTGAGTTTTTAATCATGAATAGATGTTGAATTTTGTCAAATGCTTTACTGCATCTATTGGGGTACTTATGATTTTTTTCCTTTCGCTAATGTGGTATATATATATCACATTAGCAAATCAACAATTTGCAAATCAACAATCTTTGCATACCTGGAATAAATCCCACTTGATCATGGTGTATGATCTTGTCAATGTATTATTGAATTCAGTTTGCTAATATTTTGTTGATGATTTTTCAATCTATGTTCATTCATCAGGGATATTGGCCTGTAATTTTCTTTTCTGTGGTATCCTTTTCTGGTTTTGGTATGAGGCTAATGCTGGCCTCATAAAATGAATTTGGAAGCATTCCATCCTCCTCATTTTATTTTTATTTTTTGGAAGAGTTTGAGAAGGGTAAGTATTAATCTCCTTGGAATGTTTGGTAGCATTCACCTGAGAAGCTTTATGGTCCTGGACTTTGTTTCTTTAGGAGGGTTTGGATTACTGATTCAGTCTCCTTGCTAATAATCAGTTTATTGATTTTCTGTTTCTTCTTGATTCGGTCTTGGAACAACCTGTGTTTCTAGGAATTTATCCATTTCTTCTAGGCTGTCCAATTTCTTGGTATATTATTCATAGTAGTTGCTTATGATTCTTTGGTAACAGCTGTAACATTTCCTCTTTCATTCTGATTTCTGAACCTTCTCTTTTTCTTAGTCTAGGCAAAGGTCTGTCAATTTTGTTTCTTTTCAAAGAACCAGCTCTTAGTTCGTTGATTTAATTTGTTTTCTATTTTTAGTGTTTCATTTTTGCTCTGTATTATTTCCTTCCTTCTACTAATTTTGGGCTTACTTCATTCCTCTTTTTCTAGTTCCTTTAGATATAAAGTAGATGTTTGAGATTTTGCTTGTTTATTGAGATAGTTATGTATCGTGAACTTCCCTCTGAGAACTGTTTTTGCGGCATCCCATAGATTTTGGTATGCGATATTTTCTTTTGTCTCAGGGTTTTTTCATTGCTCCTTTGATTTCTTCGACTCATTGGTTATTGAGTAATAGTTTGTTTACTCTCCACATATTTGTGATTTTTTTTTTCATTTTTTGGTATGTGATTTCTAGTGTCATACTATTGTGGTGTGAAAAGCTGCTTGATGTGATTTCAATCTTCAATTTATTGAGATTTATTTTGCTGTTTAACATAGGTTCTGTTCTATGTGCACTTGAAAAGAATGTGTATTCTTTTGAATGGAACGTTATGTATATGTATCTATTAAATCCATCTGATCTAATGTGTTTAAAGTTGATGTTTCCTTGTTGATTGTATGATTTATCTTTTATGTAAGTGGGATATTATCTCCTATTGCTGTTGATTTCATCCCATAGATCTGTTAATATTTATTTTATATATTTAGGTGCTCCTATGTTGGGTGCATAAATGTTTACAAATGCTATGTGTCCTTGCTGGATTGACCCCTTTATCATTATGTAATGCCTGTCTTTGTGTATTATTAGTTGTTTTAAATTCCATTTTGTCTAATATAAGTACTCCAGCTTTCTTTTAGTTTCCATTTGCAATAAGCGTCTTTTCCATCCTTTTACTTTCATTCTGTGTGTGTCTTTATATCTGAGGTGAGTCTCTTGTAGGCAGCATATAGATAGGTCTTATTATTTTTTAATCCATTCAACTATTCTGTATCTTTTGATTGGAGAATTTAGTCCATTTACATTTAAAGTAATTAATAGGTATGTGTTCATTGCCCTTTTGTAAATTATTGTCTGGCTGTTAATGTCATTCTTCTCTGTTCCTTTCTTTTTTCTTTTTTTTTTAAGATTTTATTTATTCATGAGAGAGAGAGAGAGAGAGAGAGAGAGAGTGGCAGATACACAGACAGAGGGAAGCAGGCCCCATGCAGGGAGCCCAACGTGGGACTCAATCCCAGGTCTCCAGGATCACACCCTGGGCTGAAGGTGGTGCTAAACCGTTGAGCCACGCAGGCTGCCCATCTTCTCTGTTCCTTTCTTTTCCTGTTTTCTTCCCCTTTGGTTTGGTGCTTTTTTTGTAATGTCATGTTTAAGATCCATTCTCATCCTTTGTATATCTACTGTAGGTTTTTGCCTGTGAGGCTTATATATAGAGGCCTCTGTCTATTTATCTATGTCCATTTTAAGTCAAGAGCAAATTAAAATGGAATGTATTCTAAAACTACATTTTTATTCTTCCTCCCCCCCCCATGTTTGTTTTGATGCCACATTTTACATCTTTTTATTTTCTGTATCCTTTGTTAGTCTTTTAATCTAACTGAAGGTTTTTTTTTTCTTTTTCTTTTTTTTTATGATAGTCACAGAGAGAGAGAGAGGCAGAGACACAGGCAGAGGGAGAAGCAGACTCCATGCACTGGGAGCCCGATATGGGATTCGATCCCAGGTCTCCAGGATCGCGCCCTGGGCCAAAGGCAGGCGCCAAACTGCTGCGCCACCCAGGGATCCCTGAAGTTTTTCTTTTAATCTTCCTGCTAGCTTTTTTGGTCTACTACTTTTATTATATATTTGCCTTTCACAGTGAAATTTTTACTTTTATATGTTTTATTAGTAACTACCACCCTTGCATTTCAGCTTAGAGAAGTGTCTTTAACATTTCTTGTTTGAGGCCAGTTTAGTGTGGTGAATTTCTTGGAAAACTCTTTATCTCTCTAATTCTGAATGATAACCTTGCTAGGTAGAGTATTCTTGGTTGGAAGTTTTTCCTTTCAGCCACTTTCTTCTGGCCTGCAAAGTTTCTTCTGAAAAATCTGATGGTTTATAGGGGTTCCCTTGTACAGAACAAGTTGGTTTTATTTTGCTGCTTTTAAGATTTTCTTTAACTTTTGACGTTTTAATATAATATGTCTTGGTGTGGATCTCTTGGGATTCTTCTTACTTGTAACTTTATGGGCTTCCTGGATCTGAATGTCTATTTTTTTTCCCTCAGGTTATAGAAAGTTTTGTCCTTCTATTTCTTGTAATTAGTTTTCTACCTCTTTCTCTGTTCATCCTCCTTCCCTATTATGCAAATATTGTTCCTCTTGATGTTATCTCATAGGTCTTTTAAGCTATTTTCACTATTTATTGATGTATTTATTTATATTTATATATTTTTATTTTTATTAGTTTCAGGGGTAGAATTTAGTGATTCATTAGTTGCATATAACACCCAGTACTCATTATATCAAGTGCCCTCCTTAATGACCATCACCCAATTACTCCAACCCTCCATCCACCTCCCTTCCAGCCACTCTTTATTTCCTATAGTTAAGAGTGTCTTATGGTTTGCCTCCCTCTCTGTTGTCATTTTATTTCTCTTTCCCTTTTTAAAATTCTTTTTTCCTTTTGGTCTGTTTAGGTGAGTTCTACTGCCCTTTCTTCCAGGTCACTGATTCTTTCTTCTGATTCACCGAGTCTGATGTTGAACCCCTCTAGTGAATTTTTCAGTTCAGTTGTTATATTATTAAGCATTATGACTTCTGTTTGATACTTAGAGTTTCTCTTCATTGATGTCTCTCTGTGTTCATGCTTCTTCTGAGATTGGTGAGCATCTTCATGACCATTATTTTGAATCCTTTATCAGGTGAATTACCTTTGGTTAATTACCTCCACCCCCAACCTAGGTTCTGTCTTGTTCTTTTGTTTTGAACATTCTCCTTTGTTTGCTCATTGAGCTTGACGCTCTGTGTTTGTGTCTGTGTATTAGGTGAAACAGCTACCTCTCCTAGTCTTGAAAGACTGGTCATAGTTAGGGATGGGGATATATATCTGTCTCATGTCTGTGCAGTGCTTTGAGGGAGGTAACCTGCCAAGAACTGTTTGATAGTTTTGCCCTGTGGGGCACAGAATCTTAAGTCCCCCTGGCTTCCAGAGCCAGGCCTTCAAGGAGTGTACTCAGTGTGGACCACGTGTGCCCCCTGGGCTTACAGGAGTGGTAATGGGGGTACACTGGGCCAAGGAACATCTACCTGCCATCATATTCATATCTTGACTATATGCTTCTTCTTTTCTTCCTCTTAATTATTGATTTGGTAGCTTATTATTAATTTAATAGTCTTGTACTTATTGATTAGTGCCACTGTTTTTCTCTTATTACTGTTTATATACCTACCAATATTTCTACTTTTCTTTTTTTAATTTTTTATTTATTTATGATAGTCACACACACAGAGAGAGAGAGAGGCAGAGACACAGGCAGAGGGAGGAGCAGGCTCCACGCACTGGGAGCCCGACGTGGGATTCGATCCGGGGTCTCCAGGATCGCGCCCTGGACCAAAGGCAGGCGCCAAACCGCTGCGCCACCCAGGGATCCCTATTTCTACTTTTCTAACTTTTTTTTTATTCTTTGTATTTGGGCTGTACACATAAACACTTTATCTTCTTTAGAACTGCACTGCTTAAAGCTAGGATTTTTTTCCCTGAGCACTTTTTAAGTTATGTCCTGCAGATTCTAATACATAATGTTTTATATTTTTATTTTCTAGATATTTTGGAATCTTGATTTTTGTCTTTTTTTTTCTTGATTTTGTCTTGTCCTAAAAGTTAAAGGTTTAAAAATTCTTGTGGTGATCAGAGAATGGTCATGTGATCTGTACTGTTTGTTTCTTGGAATTGGAGACCCTTTTTATGACCTAGCATATGATCAAGTTTTGTAAATAGGCACTTCAAAAAGTTGTATCTCTGTTTTCAAGTTACAGAATTAGAAATCTATTGGTTGGATTTCTTTATGCATTGATATTAGGCTTCTTGTATTCCTTATATTTGACCCATGTGACTTGTCATGGCCTGAAACTCAGAGTTTGTTCTTATTTATTAGTATGCTAAGAACTCCAGAGAATATTGAGAAGCTATAGATTCTACGTTGAATTTATTAAGAAGACAATTTGACTTCAAAAAACACTTAATAGTAGGATTTTGAAAGACTGGAGAGAGCATTTTGAGCTTGGATAAAGAAGAAAGATTTAAGCAGGAGATGGATCTTGTAGAGCAAGTAGGAGGTGGGGTGTCTATAATGATACATTTCAGGCTTGGCACAACATGAGCAGAGCTGGGCTCTGGATGGAGCCTAGCATGTGGGGCAGAAGGCACACACCCTCCTCCCAAGGTCTTGGTCTCTGTGACTTGCTATAGCAGTTGAATCAGGCAGTGGGTCACATGGGACTAGCCATCTCTGTTCAACTGACTTCTGGATAAGCATCTTTGTTGGGGCCATCCCAGCTATGTTATCAGTCTATCTTGCAACCACGGTGGACAACACATGATAATATGCTCTTCAGGCTACCCTACTGGCATGCTCTCAGCTTTGCATCCTCACTGGAGAGCTGAAATTGGCACACACTTCAGTCTGATAGCATTAGCTTAGTATTTGAACGTTAATCAGGGATACATGGACATTTCAACTGAAGAATTACAGTGTCTGATATGTACTTGCTATATGGAGTTGTTTTGTCAGATGACCCCAGTAAATTACCAAATATTGAACATTGATGATAAATCAAATGATGTATGGTCTGTAGGAAGTGAAAGTATTTAAATAATTAAGCAGTTCTTTCTAGAGCCTCTTTATATGATGATTTTCTAGACTCCAAATCCGTTTTCTTCATCCAGCCTCAATATAATATATAGTTATTTCAAATCAGCTTTACTTACTGAGCTTTTTCTAGTAATGGAGCTTTGTCAGCAAAAACTGTGCATACCAGCAAATGGTGAATGATGGGCTTGTGTCAGAAAGGAGCTTGAGAGGTGCTTTCTGTTGTTAGATGGATGGGTCTGGAGCAGGAGCTTGAAACTCTCCAAGTGTAATAGTTTAAGAGAAAAGGTATGTCTGAGGTAGGGGTTAGTGCTCCATCACTCAAAAGCTGGTATTTCACACACCCAAGCCAAATACTGCATGTGCTATTGAAATCATGCTTTCATGTTGGGATGCGTGGGAGATGTGTGAACCTATTTAATATAATCTTGGTTGTGGTTTCTTCCCAATCCTCACTCTCTGTTTACTTGCAGCTGGTCAGGGCAGAATGGCAGGAAGTTCACTGGCTACTGAAATTATAACAGGTAGGTTTATGTAGCTCTGCCCACAACTCTGAAAGCTAGTGCTATTCCATGCGAGTGCTCTGAATGCCCAAGTGCTAAGTGTCTGTGAGTAGTCTGAACTCTGCTGACTGGGGCAAGATCTTGGAAAAGCAGACTTGGTTAGCTTGGCAGTCATCACTCAATGCAGAAACTGAGGACAGAGCATCATGAGTGGACAGATAGACTTGGGAAATGGGGGTACTCCTCATGAGAGTTTAAGGCACTTCTGCTATTTTTGAAGTTCTGGTTTTAACTGCAGGTTTGTGCTGAGTGTGGTACAAACTAATTTCTCTGTTGGCAGAAAATGATGTATCAGTTGTTTGGACTCCTGTGTCTCTTTGATGCCACACCTTGAGTGGTCCAAAGGCCTGTTGGGGTGGAAATCTGACTTCTGCTGTAAAATGGGCTATCTGAATTTGGGAGGCTGAGGATGCTAAACTGTGGATGCTCTGCCTCTATTTTATCGCTGTATTGTGTCTTTCAGTGGAGGTTCTTAGAGGCTATTCAACAAAGCCTATGCTGTCAGCTAAAAGGCTTTTAGGACTTCATAATCATGGCATGATATCTTTTCCTTTTTCTTTCTTGGTTTTTTTTTTTTTTTTTTTTTTTTTAAGAACTCTTTCCTTTCCCTACCTTTTTGAAATCGTTAGCCTTCATGTGAACTGAAAGGGACTTCAAAACATTGGAAGAAAATAGTCTGAAATCTCAGAGTGTACTTGGCTCCTGGTAGGTATGAAAACTTGATAAAGAGGCATCTTTTGCACTGACAGGTGTTTGTGTGCCAGTGTAGAGAAGGCTTTTGATGACAAAGCCACTTCATTTTCTATAACTTACCCTTCCCTTTGTGCAGAAGAGTTAGGAAAACTCTAATAAAGTAACTAAATAATGGGGATAAAAAGTTGGCATCGGTGTCATCTTCATTTCTTCTCTCTTGCCCATTGATTTTTTTTTTTTTTTTTGAGACTCAACTTGCCAGACATTGAATAAGAAAGTGGCAGGTGTGAGATGGCCAGTATCTTGCTGTTGTCCCCATGGTTCTAGAATATGCTTCTATTTAAAGGTCCAGAGTCAGCAGCAATGCTCTTCTTGAGGCAACAGAACTGTGGGCTGCAGTGTCTACAGAAAGGAGGGGTGCCCACTGGAGATGCTGAATTGCTATCTGCCTTGTTTCCTAGAGGCACGGTAATTTATTCCATTCAAAAGGCCTGGAGCCCCCTTAACCCTTAACATACGCTTTTCTTTCCCCTCCTAAAAACCAGCAGAAATTAGCAGACTGTGACTGTGGTCATGGATTGTCTCAGTTCTCACATGAATTCTTACATGACTCCCTCTGAGGCCTTGTGCACCTTTCCCAGAAAGATAAATTACACAAGTTACAGCCAAAGAAACGAGTCATGCTTACTTGTTATTTAATGTGGCTCATAAAGAGCAGAGAAGAACCTGTTTATTGAACTGCTTCAATCATGGGGTAAACGGTTAGGACATCTTAATTTGCAGCAGTCACCCCATTGTGGGCAGAACTTTCTATGCCAATCCCTTTGAACTTTTAGGAAAAACAAACAAGGAATTTCACTAGTAGAGGACTGAAATCAAATAACTGTTGCTGAATATTGTTCTAAGTGGAAACTAAAGACGTGGTGAGAGAAACTCTTACATCTGTGAACCAATGCCCAGAAACATCTACCCATTGTTTAATATGAACAAAATTAGACCAAGCCCAGAAAATGGATTCAACCTCGGTTTTTGGTAATAATCTCCCACAAATTCTTACAGTTGTATGTGGAAGCTTTCCTTTTGGATTTCTGGTTGGTTATCTGAGGTCATCACTCATTCAGACTCGCAGGAGAGATGTGGGCCGTGCGTGCTACTCACAGTTTTGAATGGTTGACAGCGAGTAAGTAGGGTTGTGCAAAGCCAGAGTTGGGCAGGTATCTGAGCTCATTGGTTGTAGCCTTCTCACTTTTTAGAGGAGGAACATAAGTCAGTCTGTACTCCTTAACTCCTTTTACCAAGCTTTGTTGTCACCAAGAAGGTTAGTTTGATGGATGGGGGTTTGTGTTTTGTGTCTGGGAGGGGGTGCTGAGGGCTAGAGCTATTCCATTGAAAATTGCCTTTGTGGGGGAAAAACAAAGAGTATTGGACTAAAGAGAAATGCTATAAGCTTATCTGATAACATAATAATACTATGTAGATAGTGTAATAGATAAGAGTACCTGCAATCTTTATTAGATTTCACTGTGTGCCTGGTACTGGTGCTAAGTACTTAATATATGTTCTTATTAAGTTCTTATAGCAACCTAATGGGGGTATTAATAGAAGTAGTCGTGGTAAATAATAGTGATTATAGCAATTACTGTGTCTGCTTTATGTGGATTGTCTTATTTGAGTCTCACAATAATTCCATGAACGAGGTATTCTTTCCCATTTTCTAGATGAGGAAACAGGCTCAGCGAGGTTATATCTTCCCAAAGAGGCAGAATAAAATTAGTTGTCTGATGCTGAAGATGGTGCATGTACCAACCATGCTCTTATCACTCTTTCTGATCACATATAGTTAGCTAAACAGAAGCATTCTCTAATGGGCACTTAATAAATATTAACAAATATGCAAAGATTAAGGGAGAAGTATTTTGGCCAAAAAGATGCATGCTTGTGTATGTGTATGTATGATACACACATATAGTCAACCTCCGATTTTCTGCTTTGGGGATGACCCTCTGTGAATTCCAGAATGTTCTCCTTTTTATTCCACACGTTTTCACTCCTGCCTAGCTGTTGGGGGTCAAGGAACAGAAACTCATTTAAATGTAATTCTAAGCAGAATTTCTTTAGAAAGAGGAAAATAATCCCATAGTTGTAGAATATTACAATTGAAAGAGCATATGGAAGCATGCAAATAAACCATTTTGTTTCAGAGAGAAGGAGCCTCAGGGCCTCCAGAGAGGTGTTAATTGGCCCAGGGCCTCTGATCGTTTAGTGCCAGACTTGGTACCAGGTATTGGGATATACCTGCCTCTTGATTCAGTGTTCTCCTTTCTGTATAACTCTATCATTCAGTGGAGTAAACTTCCAAAGTAAACAAAACTCTGAAGCCGAAAAGAAACTATGTTGTGATTGTTTTTGAAGTATGGGTGTCGCTAAGTCTTCTCTGATGGTGTGTAATTTGTAGTTGACTGCGATGGTATTTTTAGATTCTTGTGGGTTTAGGTCACATTGGCTATGGAAGCAACCTCTCCCATCTGATTCCTTGCATCAGGAGCACAATAATACATTTCCCTCTAACACAGAGAATATTTTTGTTGGCCTAATGAGCCAAGATAGTTAAGGAATTAAATTGACCTCCACTCCTCCCCTACTCCCTATCACCAGGAGGGAAGGAGAGTCAACATTATTAATGGAAATGCATGTTCTTTGAAGTTTGAATTTATTCTTTTAAAAGAATATTCTTTCCTGACTTGGAAGAATTATTATTTGGTCACATGCATTTTATTGTGTAGCTTTGCACATTATTGCATTGAATGTGTTGCTATTGCTCCCACCAACTGTTTTAAGATGTTTTGAGACTGTGCTTCATATTGTAAGGAAAGTATTTGTCACTTGGACTCACAGAATTGAATTTGCCTGAATTAATTATGATTTCTACTCCATCCCCTTGGGCAGTATTGTGGGGGAGAGGTAATCCTTTCTGATGTCGTATAGAAAATCAATTCTGGCCCACGGCATTGGCGAGTTGCTTGAGTGGGGGAACTTGTCACCCACTGTATGGTCTTTATTTTCCATTTTTCTTGGCCCTTTGTTATGAGTTCCTTTCTCTGGGCTGGTTTAAGAAGCTGCCAGGGCTAGGGAGCAGTGCTTGAAGTGATGGACAAGGATACTCTCCCCATAAAGAAAATCACAAGGGCCTCAAGTTGGGTAATAAAAGGCCTTGTCTGTAGCTTTTCTTGTGGAGTCTGCATTGTTTATAGAGTGTTTTCCACTGAGAAACACGCTCTTGCTTCAGCCTAGGGGGTAAGACAAGTTGAAAGGTACGGGGTCATATGTAGGGATTTGGTCTTAGCTGATTTGAGAGTTTGTTTTCTTTTTCCTGGCAGAGTCCCTCTCCAACTCCCCCAGCCCCCATGTCCTGCCGCCGGGTCCTCAGAATACTTTTCTCCTTAATTCTAAGATGTTAGAATCCTTCACCTTATTTTAAAAACACCCCACCCCATAAACAAACTTAGGAGGCAGAAAGACCTTCTGGTAAATAATTGAACAAAATACGATAAGCATAGGATAGATAACCTTCCTACATAAGTAGCTACTACCAAAAATAAGCACCCAACACCATATAGTACATCCATTAGAAAGGATATATCAAGTTTTAAATGGCTTGGGAACATGCCCTCAAGATAAAGCTGAGCAAAATAACAGGACACAGGACTGAACACACAGATGTCAATGTTACGTCTGAATGCACTCAAAGGGTTGAAACGTTCCTTTTTTCTTACTTTCATGTGTCAGGAGAGCCTACAAGTCGTTCCTACTTTGGCATGTGACCATGGTGCCTTGGCTTTGCTATTCCAGCCAACTGACCCTTTTGCTGAAAGTTTAATAGGGGATAAATTCACATGTGAATTCATAATCCCCTTATCTGTGCTAAGAGCATTCTGTAATGAGTCTGCAACAAAGAGAAACTTAACATCTTGCCGTTTTGTTCTGAACCCACCTCTTGGCCTTCTTCCTACCCTTTCCATGCCTCCTGGTGGGACGCATTAGGCACCTGCCCCTTGCAGAGTCCTCACCTGTTTGGTGTATGTTAGGTGACATTGTGAATGGATTCACATTTCCTGCCAGTCACATAGAGGCATTTAGGGAAGTATGGCATGTGTGAGTGGGGAATTTGTTTGGGTTCACTAGAAAAGCAAACAAGGACTTGTTCCTCTCTAGTATTTATTAATTTTGAGACTTACTCTTTTTTTATGTACTGTGACTTCCACTGTAAATCCAAAAGCCAAGTCATAGTCAAGCTACAGTTTAAGTTTTGAAGATTTATTGTTAAAATTTGCTCTCTTCCTAATGCTTTTATTATTTACCCTTTTCTTTCCTGCCCATGGTGTGGGTTACAGTTAATGTTATCTACATATGTCTATAAATACTGAAAATATTTTTGATACAATGTGCATTTAATCAACTTTTTGTTACTGTTACGCCGTTTGTGTGGAAGAAAATTGTTTCTGTCTTAATGTTCTATTGAAGTGCCTTTGGAGTGATGATATCATAATCACTTTAATACATTTAAAAGCTTCAAGGCTTAGCATTTATTGAACAAAGCTCATTGAAGGAATATAACGGATGTCTTGAGGCTTTCCGCTGCTGTAAAAAGGACAGTATTGTTCATGGCCTCGGTAAAAGAAAATCTGAATTTTTATTTTACTTTGCACCGCGTTGCAATTATATTTCAAAAGCTCTTCAAGTGCAACTAACAAAGGGGCTGTTTTTATGAATTGTTATAATTGCAGATCTCAGGGCTGACTGCTGTGAGTTTAACATTAATAATGGACAGCAATTTAAAACTTTATCACCAAAACCCAACCTCTGAGATCCTAAAAGATGGATTTCCCTTTTCATTTGGATGTTCTTGGAGAATGAGTCCTCCAGAGTTCGGAAGTTCATGGAAAACTTTACTATTAGTAAGAATCTCAGAAATCTTGGCCCTTAGGGATCTCTGGGAAGAGGCCTGGGGAGTAAAACGAGGATTGTGGAGTCCCAAGGATTGGGGTGTGGGTATGTATATTTAGGTCAACAAATCAGAATGGGTAGGTGGGAAGTGGGAAGCCCAGAGAGCACCTGAGAATCCTTGTGTGTTGGAGGGGTGTCCTCTCAGGACCCTAGACTTGACAATGCAGCTGAGGTAGGCATTCTCTGAAGCCCACTCCTCTGAAGAGGCCACCGAAGAAACTGCCACTGCTGGAGATGTAATAGAAAAATAGAAAATAGATGTAATAGAAAATGTCCATTCTCTTGGTGGAGATGGTTACGTCATGTCCTTGAAATTTGGTGCCTCCTAGACCTGTAGCCTCCTCTTCCCTGCTGTTGGGTAACTTCCTGCTCGCCTTGGAATTATATGTGTGATAAAACATCTTCATGGGTGCATGGTGCAGGTCTCAACTCAGAAATTTTAGTGTCACTCAGTCAAAACTGAGTGGGGAAGAGCACCTGGAAAGATCAGTCACCATTTCCTATGTCTTATTCCCTATTGTCTCATTATGTAGCTTCTAGTCTTGAGACTCTGGCAGGCTAGTTTGAAGTTCACATGTTTAAAGCTTCATCTTTCTCTTTAAATTTTTCTTAAGAAGCATTTTCTTAAAAAACGATTTTATTTATTAATGAGAGGTACACAGAGGCAGAGACACAGAGAGAGAGAGCGAGAGAAGCAGGCTCCATGCAGGGAGCCCGACGTGGGACTCAGTCCTGGGTCTCCAGGATCATGCCCTGGTCCGAAGGCAGGTGCCAAACCGCTGAGCCACCCAGGCGTCCCTAGAAGCAAGCATTTTTAGAGTTCACTTGCTGTGGGGTGGGGTTTCTGTGTCCTAATTAATTATGAACTTACGTGTGCCTCACCTCTCCTGTACGGTATCAATGCCCTGAATTGGTGGCTTTGATTGAAATGATGGATTTGATTTAGTAGCTCGAAAAGGGTGGTCTTTTACTTATGGGCTTTCCCACAAGAGCTGTGATTAGGGTGTGGTACTTTTGCTACCAGTTGTTGAAAACAACTTCTTAAAGAGATTTATTGAGCCACCTATATCAGTTAGGATTAGGTTCAGTTGCATAGCATAGATAATCCCAATTACCAGCATGTTATATAAGGTTCACATTTATTTCTCTCTCTTACTGTACAGGGCTGACAACCTAGGGCTGATATAGTGGCTTTGTAGTATTAACAGGGATTCAGGCTCCTTCCATCTTTCTACTCTGCTATCTCAAGGGATTGGTTTCTTGGACTAAACCTCATGGTTTAAGATGGACATAGTCCAGACATCGGATCCACATACCAGCCTGACAACCAGAAGAAAGGCAAAGGAGGACATTCCCTCCTTCTTAGGAATTTATTTTACAAGTTCCATGCAGCAATCTAGATGTAAGGCCACACTTAGCTGCAAAGGAGGCAGAGAATTAGTCTTTGACTTCATGGCAATATGTCCTTCTAAAATTTGAGGTGCTGTTCCTGAGGGAGAAGGGAGAATGGATATTGGGATAGGTTACCTGTAAACTCTGCCATGAGGCATATTAATTCATTCATCTGTCTCCACCTGCACCCCATTCCCCAAGTGCACTGGAGCTGGAGTTGGAATGCCCCTCCCCGATTCCATACATACCCCAGATTGACCTTCTAGCACTTCTTTTCCCTTTCATTGTATCTTTTGATTGTTTTACCCTGCTATCAATATTAGGAGGAAGCCTTTTCTTGAATGCCGAGTCTTTATGCCTTGTAACATTTTTATTCAGTTGAAACATCAAGAAGGAAAGGTGGCCAGAGAGTTTTCAGAGTGGTTCTTGGAAGCCTCTGAGCTGTCTTTTTACCCTTCCTGGGATCACAACTGTCATTGTTCTCTAGACCTGCAGGCATCTGGGCCAGAGGGCAACCCCCTTGAGGTCCAGAGTCCTGTGGCTTGTGGAATGGAGTGCTCTCTACCCCAGAGAAATCCCCAGAATATGGAAGTCAAGGCCAGTGTCATACATTCTCCTTCCCATAAATAGACTGCATGAAAGAATTTCCAGATAAAAGATGAAGGTGAGGCCTCAGGGTAAGTTGGCTCTTTTAGTCTCAGTTGTTGCAAACCGAGACAGTGATGTTTGTTGTGGTCCCCAAGCCCCTGAAAGGTAGCCCCTCTTCATTGAGCACAAAGGTGCTTTGAGGTGGGGTGATGATGCTGGTGACATTGCTGTGTCCCTTCTTATACCCCAGCCCATCAGCAATGGAGTCTTCCAAACCAGGTCCTGGGACATGTAATATGAGGAAAGAGTTATGCCACCTCTGAAGACAAACGGTGGTCTGGGTGATAGGTTTTGCATTCTGGAATGCTTTCATTTCTGGATAATTTTTGGAGAGCTTTTAAAGTCTGTGGGGACAGAGTACTTGAAATATAGAAGAGTACGCCAAGTTCTAGGAGCTATGAGTATAATAGCTGAAGTTCTTGCTTGGAAAGCCTTTGAAGGACTGGACTTTGGAGCCCTGGAGATCTGGGTTCAAATTCTCTTCCTGTGTGACTTTTAGGGGATAATTTTAGGCCCAGTTCTCCTTTTTGTTCTTTTTAAAATATGAAACAGGGCTATTGAGAGACAACTCAATGGAGAAAAGAATTTAAAGAGAACATATGTAACGTACTAGGCACATAGTAGGTCCTCAGTAAAAGGTACATTCCTTTTTATGCAATTCACTCTGCCAAGTGCTTAATAAATATTTGTTAGTTTTATGATCAAAAGCTTTAAAAAAATTGAACAGTGTATGTAACAATTGAATATGTTGCATTGAATAACCCTAATTTTGCTGTATGTACCTAGAAATGTTCAGGGGCATAGCCTCTCACATGACTACTTTCAAGCAGTCTCTTTTTCTCTTTACATGAGAGGAGTACACAATGAAAAGGCACTTTGATAATGAAAAACACAGGTGTTCCAAAATGCAGATGGTTTCTAAATTGGAAGCATTACCTGCCCTAAACACGCTTTTGAAAGTGCCATTGAAGAGGTCTTCCAGTTTTGTTTTGAGTCTTCCTGGGCCCCAGACTTCTACAAGAATCTAATGAGAGCTATGGATCCTCTTTTCAAAGAAATGCACATATGCATGTGTATAGAATTTTTCACAAAATTGCGAGTGATCTGTGGACTTCATTTTTCCTGACCTGCTCCTTACCCCTCAGGAATCCTGTAATAGGAATCCCTGGATGAACTATTAATATGTTGATTTTTAAAAAATGAATGTAGATACTAAAATGATGGGAGGACAGATGTATGGGTGGGGAATGGTGAGGAGACCACACCTAAAATGAGAAACAAGAGGTTGAGATAGTGCCTGAAATATAAAAATCCTGTTGCACATCAGTGTGGCTTTCATGGCTCCAAGGTCTACAAGAAGTCATGAATGGAAAGAGTCAGTTTTTTTTTTTCCCCTCCCTCCAACTTTTTATTAAGAAAAATTTCAACTGTATGGAGAAGTTGAAAGAATTGTATAGTGAACATGCATATACCTGACATCAAAGTGGTATTCAGGTTCTGCTGTTACCATTTTACTCTGCTGGCTTTATTCGACTTCTATCCATTCATCAATCCATCTTATTTCGTGGTGCATTTCATTATAAGTTGCAGACGTCAATACCCTTCACCCTAAACACTCAGCATCGTATCACTTGCCAGAGTTCGGTATTAGTTTATTTTTTCTTTAGAGAAATGGACAAACCCTGAGTGTGCCATGTCTGTGAGTTTTGATAAATGCATGCATCTATGTAATTCAAACTCCAATCAAAATGAAAAACTTGACTTTCCCCCAGAAAGTGCCCTGGTGACCCTTCCCAGATTCTTTTGCCCCAGAAGTAATCACTCATGTTTTTTGTCATAGCTTGATGTGACTATTTTAGGACTTCATATAATTAGAATCATATAGTATGCTTTCTGTGGATCTTTCATTAGCACAGCATGTTGGGGAGTCACCCATGTTGTGTTTATCAGTACTTTGTTTCTTTTTCCTTGTTGAGCGGGCTTCCGACGTGTCCATATACTGTAGTTCATCCGTTCTGTTGGATGTCTGCTGAGCTGTTATCTGGTACTAGTTAATAAGCTGCTGTGGATATTTGTATACAACCCTTTGTGCACATATTTTCATTTTTCTTAAGTACCTAGGAGTAGAATTTTGGGGACCTAAGGTTAGGTGTAAGTTTAATTTTAAAGGAAATTGCCAGACCTTGTCCCAAAGTGGTCGTTCCGTTTTCACTCTGACCCATAGTGTTCTGTGTTGCTCTACATCCTTGCCAGCATTTGGTGTTGTCAGACCTTTTGATTATAGCCATTCTGGTGGGTGTGTAGTGGTATCTCCATTTGGTTGTAATTTGCTTATTATGGCCTAAGGATTCAAAATGGCCTTTTTCTGGGCTCCTAAATCCTCCTTGATCTCAGAGGCATTATCTGTTCTTAGGGAGTGTGTGGGAATAGCTAGTGAAAATCTTATGGGGCTGTAAAACTTCCTGCAGGTTTTTCTCCCCCTCCTTTTAAATTCTGCATGGCACCCAAATGCTTGAGAGCTCTCTGCATCTCTGGATAACCACAGTCCCTTTGCAATGATAGGGATGCAGGGGGGTTGCTAGGGGTGGTAAGGCAAGGTGTCCATTCTCCCAGATGGAGCCCTGTGCGTGCATGGCGCTCCTTGACACTCAGGGAGCTTGGAGAGTCAGCAGCTGGAGCTGTGCATCCAGCCTCATGTCACAACATTATCAGAGACTTGGAGAAACTGGACGGAGTTCAGAGAGGAGCAGCTAGCACGATTAAAGGGCTTGGAGGGATTAAGGGATTGATTTATGAGGGAAGATGAAAAGAACTTAATGTGTGCTGCTTGACTAAGTGGGTACATGATAATAGCCTGCAAACATCTGAAGGGTATAAACGCTGGAGAGGGAGAGGAATTAGCACAGGGTGAGGAAACTGATCCAGGCATAATGGGGGAAATGAAAATAGGGGAGGGACGATGGGGTAAGTTGGCTAAGTATTAACAGGGTTGTGACCTCCTGTGAATTCTTTCAGAAGCCTGAGAGGGGATTGAGTTGGTTGGGGGAAGATGAACCCCAAGGAACACTGTGGGTTTGCCTCCTAAAGCAGCCAGGGAGAGGGGAATAGTTGAGCACCTACTGTGTGCTGTGTGAAGCAGGATCATGTGGGAAATGGGAACCTGGAGCCTAGAAGGAAGGATGGTGATGGGCATGACCTGGACAAGGAAATCTAGACATTTCCTTAAGTCTCCTCTTCTTGGCAGTTTTTTCTGGGTGGATCAGAAGCACTGACAGTTTGTTTTTGCATCCAGTTTGCTTGACATGTGTAGTTCCTACCCCACATGTCTTCATACTACCGAGGTATTTACCTTGTTCTAAAATGCAGCTATTCTTGGGGCACCTCCGTGGTTCAGTCAGTTAAGTGTCTGCCTTCAGCTCAGGCGGTGATCCTTGGGTCCCAGGATCGAGTCCTGCATCAGGCTCCCTAGCCCTGCTCTGCGGGAAGCTGCTTCTCCCTCTCCCTCTGCTGGCTGCTCCCCCTGCTTGTGCTGTCTCTTTGTCAAATAAATTAAATCTTCAAAAAAAAAAAATGCAGCTATCCTTGACTGGCCATGGTGTTTACTTCTCCTTGCCAGTGTGGGTGTGAGATTGGGAAACAGCACATGGACTGGTAAAGAGGATGGGAAATGAAGCCAAACTGCCTGGGGTCAGACTCTGGCTTCAAACTTGACAGCTGGGTGAGTGTACCCACTTACTACTCTATGGGCCTCAGCTTCCTTCTCTGTAAAATGGAATTAATAATAGTGCCTTGCTTCAGAATGGTCCTGAAGTTTACATGAAATAATGGATGTAAAGTGCTTAGCATAGTGTCTGGCAAGAAGTAGATGCTCAACCAATGCTGGTTTACTGTTATTGTAATTAAACTATGATCACGACTGTCATTATCCTGGTACCATGAATCAGTTCTGGAGCTTGCCTGAGCAGTGCCTTTGGCATGGAGACAGCCCCATCTAACACAGCAGATAGGAGGGGAGGTGCTCATAATTGGTTTGGGTGAGAGGGAATGTTTGCACCCCAGGAGAAAGAGGCAATGGGTACCACCTCTGTCTTCCCTGCAGTGGCAGGGTTTCCAGAGATGGCCTTTAGCCAGCCTTGAGTTCTGGACACTAGAGCTGCAGGCTTGGCTGGAAGAAGAAACCTGGTTCATCCCCAGCCTCCAGCCTGGCTCAACGAAAAGATAACTGGGAGTCCGAACACATACGTTTACTTTTGTTTTTCAACCTCTAGTTTCCCCAGTGGTTAAAAAAAGGGTGGGGTGTGGTGAAGGGGATTAAACTAGTGTTTCTTAAACTTTTTTTTTCCTGCCAAGCAAAAGGACCCTTCAGTTAAATGATAGGTTATGTTGAACTCCAGTATGTAGAATAGCCCCAAACTGAGTGCTGCTGAGTGTGGTGGGAGGCTGGAAACTCCCTTAATTGACCCTCTGTCTTCCTTTTGTGGGAGTCAGGAAGGTGACCCTGGTTACTTCCATCCCTCCGTCCAACACTGCACTCACGTGCAGTTGAGCTCTCCAGGATGGTTACTGTTCTGGTGACAGCTAAAATAAATTGTTCGGCTCACATGTGCTAAGTGCTTTGCATCTATTAGCTTCAGATGAAGAAACTGAGGTTGAGAGTTGAAGCAAAGATTCACAGCTTAGAAATGACAGATGATCTCGAAGAGTCCTTTCAGCACTGAAAGAGCCATATTCTGTTTCTCCCACAGGTTCTCAAGTGGTCTTCGTAGATACTCAGTAAATACTTAGCAATGTGAGACAATTTGTTAATCGGGATTGGTTTCCCTAACTCCAGAATGAGACCATGCTACCTGCTACTGATCTTCTAGGTGGGCCATCAGATCTCTTAGTATGTTGTGTCTGCTTCAAGAAATGGACTTTGTCATTGCAGGTGCCACTCACTCATGATCTCTCTAGGAATGCATGTCCAGGCTCCAGTCAAGCCAAGTATGCCTTCTGGGGTCCTCCAGCATTCAGGATGCTGGAATGCTGGATTTTTTTTTTTTTAAAGATTTTATTTATTCATGAGAGATACAAAGAGAGAGAGGCAGAGACATAGGCAGAGGGAGAAGCAGGCCGCCCGCAGGGAGCCCGATGCAGAACTCTGATCCATGGACCCTGGGATCATGCCCTGAGCCAAAGGCAGACACTCAACCACTGAGCCACCCAGGTGCCCTGGATTTTTTTTTAAGTGCCTTTGCCTTTTTCTACCTATCCCTCCAGCGTAAGTCAGTCTCTGGTTTACTCTTTACTAATTCTATGATAGATAAGCATCCTGAATAAACTGTATACAATCTTTTCTTTGAAACAAGCATTTTTAATTTGCAGTCTCAGACAGGAGAGCAGATAACATCTTGTTCCGTTGATTGAAATTCATATTTATCCCCTTGCAAAATATGTTCCCTTTTGCTCCCTTATTTGCCTGATATGTGTATTTATGTTCACATCTTTTTTTTTTCTTATTGGTAAAGCTCTAGCTGACCTAACATGTCTGTAAAATTAGTGGGCTCCATGAGTGTGTTCTGTGCATTGCAAGAGAGACCAGAAAGAACTGGAAAGTGCGAGGGAGTGGGCCTGTTCATGGACCAGGAAGTGGGGTCAGCTTGTGAATATTTACTAGTGGCTTTTCCATATTGAAGATTTTCCATGGTGAAATTTTTATCCCAGACTCAATGATCCAACTGAGAGAATACAAACTAAATATTAACATGAATCAGAGCCCAGCATAATCAGGAGGGTGGATCTGCTATACAAATAAACATAACCAATATAGATCTCAAACCAGATGCTAATGAAGTTTGAATTATTCTATTAGCCAGAGAAGACTAATGGCTATTAAAACCAGCCCCCAAATCTTAGTGGCTTGACATGATAGAAATCTGTTTACTGCTCTCAAGTCTAAAGTAGAGGGTGTGGGTGTGTATGAGAGGGAGTGAGGTGGGAAAGGAGAGCCCTTTCCCGACATTACTCAGTGGCCCAAGAACCCTTTGTCTTTGGTGCCTTCCCTTTGCTCTGTTCCTGGGGTCCTCTCACTTCTTCTAGTAGATAAGGAGAGAGAACATGGAGGGGACACACCAAACTCTTAACTGCTCAGCCCCAGGGTGGTACGACCTCACTTCCTTCCACATTTCACTGGTAAGAGCAAGCCCCACTTTCTTGAAGGGAGACTGTGTGCCCAGGAAGATGAGACCAGAACAGTGGTGTAGCCTCATCTTCTCTCAGCACTGGTTATTGATGATCATCCATTTCCCCACTTCCTGTTGGTGGGCATGGCTTGGAAGGGGATTTTCATTGACCTACTTGGTCCAGAGAGCAAGTTATATGCCTTCTTGCTTTATTAGATTTTTTTCTTAGCATTAACCTCAGACTTCAGTTCATGGGACCGTTGCTCTGTGTGTCTGTTCATTCTTCTGCAGATTGTGGCGGGGGGCTAGTCAGAGCCCCTGCCAAGCCACAGTGTTTCTTTGGGAGGAACCGGGGATAATAAACTTCTGGCATCCGTGGCCAAGGGCCCAGTTGGCCCTCATCCTCAGGCCAGTGTAAGCATAGACCTAAGTTTACTTTTGGTGTGTCTTCCAAGAGGTTCAGAGGCCTCTCCAGGTTCCACCAGGTGCATTTTCTCCCTTCTTGTTCTGACTAGTCTGTTCTTCTCCCTCTAGTCCTGCAGTCCCTAAGCAGAGGCAACCATCCCTTTCCTGTGAGGCTTCTGTGCCCACATCACCCTGCAACCCATGGTGGCACTCATCTGCGTCACTTGCTGCCTTTCTCGAGTTGACCCGAGAGGCACTAACACTGAAATGTGTGTCCGTGGCAGGGTGAGATGGTACACACGCCCATAAAGGCTTTTTTATGGTCACCGTGTTAAAGTACAGAAGCCAAGGAGGAACCCCTTTCTCTCGGGAATGCAGGTTTCGGAGGTGAGGATCCTCGCTGTCAGTTCATGGCCCATTTTCATTATTAGAGGTACCACAGTTGTGCCTGTCTTCTTTAAAAACAAGTTTGCATTTGGATGCAAAGCCAGCTGGCATTTAGGAAGGTTTCATTGGCTTCTTCCAGAACAGTTCATCGTGCAGCTTGAAGGTTGCTGCTTCTCCTGCTGGAGAGTATTGTATCATATAGGTCAGGGATGGCGGTGATGGTGGTGGATACTTAAAGGAAAAAAAAATCTGTCATTTTGGGGATGTAGATGGCATTAGGTCTGTGGACCCAGATATTTGGGGAACTTGCCACAGTCCTTGTGATTGAGTTGTGCCACCTTAGAATTGGTCAGAAATCCGGTGTGCCCTATTTCCCATTCAGTTAATGAAATACTAGTGTTATAAGCTGTGACTCTTAGTGTATGCTACCCTCTGTTACCTTGGTTTAGCATCAGTTTGTTAGAGCATTAACCACCTTCTGGTTTGTATCAAGGTGGCTGTCTAATGGGTCATTAAGTACCAGTGATATTCAATTCTCCGTTCTTTTTTGATAGCGCAATAGTTGCATTGGGAATAGAGTGCACCAGGAGCCACCCTTCCACAGTAGATTGTCTTTATTAGGGAAGAAGCTGAAGGAGGCAGAGCAGGCAGGAAAATGATATTTTCCCAATACTTAGTTCCGAGAGCCTTGGCTTTGTTTGGAAAGACCAACAATCTGGGAGCATGAGGGTATATGATTAGCCAAGTACCAGATTGATCAGGGGTCTTAATGAAGTAAAAGCCATGGGAAGTACCAGAGCCATCCATTAATTAATTTTTGCATTAGCTTATTCACATATTAAAAATGTGTGAGAATGCTTCTGTGCCATGCAGCATTCTAGGTGCCAGAGAGTCACTGGTGAGCGATATTAGGGATGGTCCTTACCCTTACTGAGCACATAGTCTTGGGTAGGAAACAGTGGACTGACAATGAGATAAATATACTATTCATTTTGTATTTTGATTAATAAAAATAAGACATACCAGATACTTGGCTAATTATAAAGAGAAATACTGTAAGAAAGCCTCATGTGCCTAAATGCACGTATTGGTGCATGGTGTAATGGGGGGGGGGGTTGATCTGGAAGGAGGTCAAGGGAGTCTTCCCTAACCAAGTGTTGCTTGGGTTAAGATCTGAAGGATGAGTAAGACTTCACTAAATAAGGAAGGGAAGGATAAGGCATTCTAGACAGTGGGAACATCATGTGCAAATACCCTGTATGGGGAGAAAGCATAGTAATTATTAGGGGGACCAAAAAAAGGTTGGGCAGTGGAATGTGGTGTGGAGGAGGAAGATCAGGATCAGCTCATACTGTGCTAAGCCTCACAGTATGTGCTGAAGATTTTTGTTGTTACGGGAAACCATTGGGAGTTTTCATTAGGGGGCATGTTCAGATTTGTATCTGGAGAATCCTCCTATGATAATGGTTCAGAGAAAGCCAAAGTATGTGTGGGTAGATCATGTACTTGGCTATTGTGGAGAGGTGGAATAAAGAGGGCACATTTGAGTGGTAGATAGCAATAGACATCAGAAGAACTTGGTAAGAGAGGTTATGGGGATCCTGAGGGACAGGACACAGTCTAGTCTGGTACCTGAGTGCCTGGATTGGAAAGTGGGTGAATAATAGTGGTGGTTGTACTGATACAGATTGGGGTGTTTCAACGAGACTCCCAGTAGCTAACCAAGATGGCCATGGAATGGTCTCTCCTATCACAATCCAAGTGTGTGTCTTCTCTGCAGAGTCACCACCCAAAAGTTGCTCACATCCCACGGGCCACAACTTAGTTGGATGGCCATATGTAGCTGTCGATAATCAGGGGACAGCCAGCCATTCCTGCCATAATGGTGAAATCACTGAAATAAAAAACACTGGAAGAGGACCAATTGGTAGGAGATGATCAGTAGTTCAGTTTTAGGTGTTCATTTCTTGCTCTGCTTGGGATCCTTACAGTCTCTCCCCCATCCTATGTCAGCCCCCTCCACTCTGCTCTGTGACCCCATTTTGTGCGCCACTGCAATATCCATGCTGCCCTCCGTCCACCCTCCATGTTCTTCCTACCTGGAATGCTTTCCCCCTCTGTCTGTGCTTCAAGGACCTGCTGATTCTTATCAACTCCATAAATCTGTCCCTGATGCCTCAATCCCAGCTCCTGTTTCAGGTGAATTCCAACATCATGGTTCTTGTTACTGCATTGTGTAATGACAACCGTTCTTACACCAATGGCCTGTCTTTTCTGTTTAACTCCCATGCTGAATTATTTAGCTTTTCAAGTTACTATTAAATGTCTCTTTTCAGTTGAGTAAGTGTTTATGAAGAGTTTACCACAGGAGGGACTAATTTCTCTCCTCCTGCCACTCTTGTGGTAGTACCTAACACACAAACACAGAACCATTAAGTCTTACTTTTTATAATAAGAAAAATCCCAAAGAGCTTGGTGTGTGGGTGAGCCTCGGGAATCTTTTAGAGACATTTCTAGGATAAATGGCAATGAAGTAGAAGAGGCTAAGATAAACCTCAGTTTTCTCATTTCTTAGTAGTAGTACTTCCTTGTCCGTGGATGTTTTCCTGCCTTGCTGTTCTGATTATAGACAGGCTGAGCCCCCACCCTCCCCTCAACCTCCCCGGGGCACTCGGTAGGGCATGGGCGTCAGCGTTATGAAGGTGTGATGGGTGAAGAGAGAGTGTTCTGGGAGGACTTAGAGGAAAGAGAACATCCTACTGCCTCACTGTCTGGTTTCTTTCAGCCGCTTGCTGGAAAAAGGGCTTGAATTGGCAGCAAAGCTGGGATTTCCAAACCAACTAAGTTCTGCCTTTGCATGTGCTATTGTTTGATTAAAAATAATTCATTTTTTCCCTCATTCATAACTGGTTTCATTCATTCTTGGTAGGTTTTGCACCAACTCAATGAGACATGTCCCTGACCTGTAGGAGCTCAAGGGCTGGTGGAAAGAGCAGAAAATCTCCATCTACTGGGTGATGAGCCAGTCATGTCAATCAAACCAGTCTCCTCATGTCTCCCAGCAGAGTGGTTGTAGATTCTATGGGTATGAACCATGCTCCTCAGAGTCCCACGTGTTCCTAACAAAGCTCAGCACCATGTCAGTCCGTTGGCTGGTGCCCAGTGATCTTCATGAATGATTTCACTGACTGGTTGCTACACATCCCCCTCCCCATGGAGCTCTTGGTGCCTTGATGTCTTGGAGTGTGAAAGTGGAGATTTTGTCTGTTTCCTGGTTAGGGGGTGGTTATGTGGAGGGCCAGTTGTGGGAGGTTTCTGCTTGATAGTGAAAGTGTTTCAGAAATCGGAGCCAGGGGTGATGGCAGAGGAAGTTTCTTGTGTGAGGAACTTGGATGCTGGCTGCCCTTCCCCTAGTTATTTCTCTCTTGGCTCTTGTACAAAGAGTTGTGATGTTATTGGGTGTGCGCATGCTTGAGGTTATGGGTGGGTCTTGCCTTGCTTTCCAAACCCAGATGCTCAGGTGTAAAGTTCAGGATTTGCTGAGCTGTTTACAAGCCTTGGGTTAAGGCATTAGGGTTTTTGTTTGTGGGGTGTGTGTGTGTGTGTGTGTGTGTGTGTGTGTGTGTGTGTTTTCCCCCTGGTGACCTCTGACATACAGGGAACTACTCCTCCTGGGTAAATGTTATATTGTCACTACCCACCTCCCCAACCTATAGCCAACAAAACAAGGTCAGTCAATACTGCTTGGAAATGGAAGACTGGTGGGAAGTGTAACAACATGGCAGCATTAGCCCATGGGAAGTCAGCCCAGTGAGAGCAGGAACACTGCTGAAGCTGCTCCTTCATGCCCTGTGGCCACTTTTGCCCCATCCTTTTCCAGAGCCTTGCATGAATGATGAGTTAATGGAATTCCCCAGGTACCCATAAGTCCACCAGGGGGAAAGGCACAAGACAGAGGGCCTCTAATGTGGTGTCCCGGTGAGTGTTTTCACCCCAAAGGGTCATGTTGAAGTCACCTAGTGGGGAGGGGGCATGGACCCCACTTGGGTAAATAAGGGAGTGAAAAAGTTGGAAAATGTGTTATGAATTTCTTACTCGCATTGTTTCAGGGCCAGTTCCTACCCTGTCAGTTCTCTCTGCACCCCACCCCACCCTTTTTAATGACTTATTTGTACTGGAAAGCAAACTATTAATCACAAACAGAATGGCTCTGTAACTTCCAAACAAACACGGAACAGTTCTAGGGGCTGTGAAAAAGCCAAACCCTTGGCAGAGCTTCGAAAACGTGTTTCTTTTATATATATTTTAGAAATGCCACCATTTTTCCTTAGGCACAGAAGGTTCCCTTTAATTAGCAGTGAATTTCCCATTTCCCCTTTCTTCCTGAGGCATCTATAAAGCCCTGGCCTAGTAAAAGGCAGGTACACAGCTCTCAATTGAGCCCTATTGATGTGCTAGTATAGTTTTAATTGTGTTGAGATTTCCTTGCCAAAGTGACACATGCAGAAGCATTTTAAAAACGTATAGGGTTCGTAACTCTTTCGCTGTCTAGAGCTCTTGAATTATGAATGTCTCTTCCGCTGCCTCTTCGGTTCTTCTGAATCTGTAAAATTACTTTAATAACCTGTGTGGGGGTAATGTTAATATGTTTGCTCAGTAGTGTGAATTTATTAGCATCCCTACCCCACTTCTGGGAGCTGGCTTGGCCCTTTTGATGCAAGCTCTGGGTTGCAAGAAGAGGCAAATTGTGGTGGCGGTGCTCTTCTCCCCCCCTCCTTCTCTGTTCCACCATTAGCAATCATTCTGTTGCACAGAGTGCGTGATAAATCAACCTCAGGAGAGTCAGATTTGCCATAACATGACACTACCTATCAGCTCCTCAGGTCTGAGTTGACTCGCAGCCTTTTGGGCTGTATATTTCTTCAAAGTCGAGCGCCAGTTTCTTAGTCAGCTCCAACTAATTTCAGAGTGGAAGGGAAACTTGACTGGAGTGCTGTTTGGGATCTGCTTTTTAATCCTGGTCTGTTTAATGTTTGCTTCTGACAGTCTAGGCCAGACATCATTTTAATGGTATGTGTGGTGATAAAGCCAATAAACTGTCAAGATGATTGATAATCTAAGCATTATAGCAATATGACTTTCCTGTTCTCCTCTGTGCTTTAGATGATGGTTTCCAAATTGAATTCCTACAGTGTGTGCTGTATGTGTGCGCCTGTTGGAGGCTCCCCTAACAGCGTTTGAAGGAGGTAGCGGTGTTTAATGTAAGATTTTTTAGCCCTCAATTACCCACACAAATATATCTGCATACGTGTTGGTACCCTCTAATTTGGGAAACATCAAGAATTTATGGTTCTGCCCTTGCAACAGTCCCCCAGCAATTTATGGGCACTGGTGGAACTTTTTATTATGTCTTTATGATGTTTTTTCACCTGGCATGCATCTTAGATTCCATGTGGTTGATTCTGTTATCTGTGGTTGAAAGACATTACAGATAACAAAGTGCACTGTATTAAAGGCAGGCTTCTGGTTTCCTTTCCTTTTCTCTTTGTTTCTTTTTTCTTTTAATTTAGCAGACATTTTTAGCATCTGGTCTTCATCTCATTAATCAGACCGGACCAGGTGTTTTAGGGTGGTGACAGTGGGAGTGCTCGGCCCCTCTTTGTTGGCCCTCATGGGCCACCATTGCTGGCTTACATTTCCCCCTTCCTTGGAACAGTGTTGCTTGGGAACAGAAATCCTAGTGGCCAGAGAGGCTGGGCCGTGTGTGTGTGTGTGTGTGTGTATTAATGTTATATGTGCGTGTGCACATGCGTGTGTATTAAACACCCTTAAGTGAGTTTACCAGGAAGTGGATCTTAAATCCCAAGCTCTTTTATGGGACTTCACATTCTCTCCTGCTTTCTGTTGACATGGATGTGTTTTTGTGTAGTTGTGGGTGTGTGCCTGTTATTTGGAGTGCTACTTTTAAGCTTGCGTCTCGAAGGAACACTGGACCGTATGTATGACTGTGGATCTGAGGGTCACAGAATGTTACTGCCAGCAAGGTGTCTCCGAGATCTGTTGACACCATGATTTTCTGCGTGTTTGTTCCAGGTCTCATTTTACAGATGAGCCTGGGCCCCCGGGGAGGGACAATGTCCGGATCAGTGGCATAACTGGGACTGGTGTCCATGTGTCCTTATTGGAGATCAACCATCCTTTACACGTCATTATTTTCCTTCACTGAATGCTTATTTTCCTCCTCGGTTAGGAGACACTGGGCCGGTCATTTCATTTCCCTGGCCTCTGTTTCTCTATAAAATAAAGGTGGCTGGATTTGCTAGCTTCTAAGCTCACTGTCATCGTAGAGGCCTGTGAATTTTTATAATGAGAATGGAGGAAGGATCAAGCTTTGTACTGTGAAATTTCCTAAACCATTCAGAGTTCTCACTTTCTCACATTTTCTTCCATATGTGTAGCCCTTGTCTCTTATTTTCTTGCTGTCTAGAACCTAAACTTTTGTTGTCTCTTGTGGTTCACTAGGCCAGAAAGAATGCATGGGTTTTCCACAGGTGAAAAAGATCTATCAAGAAACTATCATCTTAGCCTTGCGTTCCTTTACCTGCCAGCTAAAGTTTGTGTCCTAGATTAACTTAATCTGAAATACTCCCTTTGTAGTTTGATTCAGTATACGTACTGTGAAGTAAAAACAAGTCTATGAGCCCCCAAAGTGGAGAAAAATCAACAGTATTAATACCAGTGAATAATAGGACATGGATCAGATCAACTCCAAGAACTGTTACTTTCCTTGTACTCTCCTTTTCTTCCCCCTTGGACTCTCTCCTCCCTGGAGCCTAGACAGTCTCTAGGATGCAGAGTCAGCCAATTCCTCTAGTGTCACACAGGCTTTCACATCTTTTTTCTTATACTTGGGCCTAAACTTTTCAGATTCCAAAGCCAGGATCAGAGTCTTGTGCCAGCTCAGAACGCTCAGAGGTGGGATGCACATCCACAAGTTCCATCTCTGGCCCTAGGTAAAGGTACTTCTGGGCTTGATTCCATCCACATCTGTAGGGGGCTTGTAACCTAACTGGAGATGCAGCACAGGGTTGATGTCTCTCAAACGTGGGTCACAGTGCAGTTCTTAAAGCATGTATGGGCATGGAGGGAGAAGAAGAGAGAGGCATACATCAGTTGGAAGTTGGCTAGAGATAATGTGGAGTCCCAGAGTGAGGCTGGCTTGTCAAAGCTGAGGGGAAGAGGCACGGGATGCAGAGCTCACCCACAATGCAGCCCTCTCAGCTGCATGTGCTTGTGCCTGAGAAGGACTCCTCCATTAATTTAGTACTTCTGGTAGTGGTGGCTGCCTTGGGAGGTGTGTCCTGCGCTAGATGCCCAGCCCTGGCTTGGTGAGGTGGTGGTGGTGGCTCACATTAATTGAGAGTCTATTCTGAGCCACACATAGTTCTTACTACTTCTATAGGTATTTAATTCTGACAATCCATTGGGGAAGGGAGGTAAGTTGGTAGGTATGAACAGTTGTCAGTATTTTGCAGATGAGGAAATAGGCTGAGAGGTCATCTAGTTAGGTACCCAGCTAGTAGGTGGTGGGGTTCAAACCTATTCCCTCACTCTGAAGTGCTCTACCTTACTCATCTGTGTGTGAAAGAGCTCACAGCTCCAGTCCTGAGGCCTGCACACATGTCTGAGGCAGAGGGCACATGCACTGTATGTGGCTCTGAGAAGGTTGTCCATCATCTGAGTCCATTTATTCATCTGTAAGTTGGAGAAAGAGTTGTTCTGAGTTCAAATGAGAATAGAAGTGAAAATGCCTGTCAGAGTATCCAGCACAGAAGAGGTGCTTAATAAATATTTGTAAGACAGGATAATGAGTTTGAGATTGTTACTGAGCTTGTTTGTTGTTTTTCAATCTACATTTCTTTGCACATCTTGCCTTCCTTGTCAGCTTCAGTATTTGATGTTTGCTTTCTTCAGGTGATGACACAGCAGAAAACAGAAGAGGAGACTCTGATCCTGGCTTTGGAATCTGAAAAGTTTAGGCCCAAGTATAAGAAAAAAAGATGTGAAAGCCTGCGTGACACTAGAGGAATTGGCTGACTCTGCATTCTAGAGACTGTCTAGGCTCCGGGGAGGAGAGAATCCAAGGGGGAAGAAAAGGAGAGATGCTAGTGGGTCCCTGAGATGGGATCCTGTATCTCACATAGTTTTGCACTAAAACTTGTTTTTGACCTGTTGGCTGTTAGGATTACTATAGAGCACTGGGAGAGGGTTGGGGTGATCCAAGATGTCTAAACACATGAAGATTGGGGGGGGGGGGAGGACAGATACGGAGGAAGAGGCAGGCTTCTTTTGGAAGAGGTGGAATTTGAGTTGCATTCTGAAGGATGACTGGGATTTGGATGGGGTAAATCTGCCAGCTTTAAGCTGCAACCCTCTGTGCCTATCCACTGATCCTCCTAAGTGTGAGTTTGCTCTATTAGTCAACTGAATAGATGATGGTATGTGACAGTTCCTGTGAGGAAGGGGAGGAGGCTGGTCTGATGGCAAGGCAGAAAAAAGAGTGGATGGTGGCCATAAAGATGGAAGGGAGGTTGGTGGGAGGAGCTGAGCAAGCCTTAGAAAGATAGGATTGGTTTGGTCCCTGAGGCAGAGAGTGGATCATTCTCCCTGGAAGTAGCCGCACACATACCTAGAAGGCCAGGGTATTGGTCTAAGTTGGTATCTGCTTGCTTATTCGCTGGATTCATGGAGGGAAAAGAAAGGGCTATTGACACTGTAGCAGAGCCCCTGCTCCCACTACATCCACACCTGTATTTCTTCTGTCAATCTTGGGAGGAGCCTCAACGTTTTTGGATTGAAAATAAAATACAGAAGGAGTGAGGAAAACAACTGTGAGCCACTGTTGGGGTAATTGAATGAGCGGGTGGATAAGGCAATGCCTCAGGTGCCTTCCTGCTCTTACCTGCCATGAACCTGAGATAGAAGGTGGGACCCTGTGTGTCTGTTTGCAAGTGGGGCCAACCTGGGGGGGGGGGAAGAGCGTTGGCATTTTAGGGGCAACATGACAGATGCTATGTGTCCATGTAATGGTTCTCACAGTCCCCCAAATTTTGTAAAAGCAACCCATGTTTTGAACCACTGGAACCAGGGATCTGAAAGTCTCTGGATTGCATCCTTTATCTCTGGTCCCCTCATATGAGGCATTTCATCTTCCAAACCCATTTGATTTAGGGCTCCCTGCAGGAGAGAATTGGGTCTTTATGGTTTTGGGGCAAAGAAAGCAGTGAAAATTCATGTTAAATACTGGCTTCTTCCTTTTCTTCTTTCCTCTGGGAAGAGCTCACTCTCCCATCTCCTCTGAAGTTGGGGAAAGAAAGAACTATTGCTTGTGAAAGCTGTTAGCATTCTGGAGGAGCTGAAGGGTTCTGTTATGTACCTGGTTTATAGTAGCTTCTCACTTAGTATAAAACCACTACTGCCACCTCCACACTTCTACCAGTGTGGACAAATATATCAATACTCTTGCCTCTGAAGAACAGGCACAGCTTGATAGAATGGCTCCTCAGAGCTGTGACTTGCGCTTTCCATCTGTCTGATTGACTACAGCATAAAGTTCACAGGGTACTTGCTCCCTCCAAGGAGGTAGGGTGGAAAGTTATAGGTACTGGAGGTCAAGCAGAATTAGGAAATGCCTGTATATTCACAGCTAATAGTTCTTTCCCTTTTACTCCATTTGAACTGTATCTTTTTGTTTTTTATTCTTTTCCAGCTGATGGAGCGGCTCAGTGTAGACTATTACTTTGACCATTTTGCTTCAGGAAAAGCATTAGTAATTTATAAATAAAATACACATAAAAATAGGAGAAGTCAAATCTAGGTTTATTGACAACAAAGGCACTATTAATGTTGGAATGGCCTGGTTGGAAGTTGAGTTAGTTTTTGTGGCTGATTTATGTGCTGTTTATTTTAGGAGGACTATGGGTTGTGAGCGTTCTTGGGAACTGGCAGCTGGGAAGGAGAAGAACTGGTTTGGGTCTGAGTTCTCAGAGGAGCAGGATGGGAGGGAGTGGAGGAAGAATGATTTCCATCCCTCTCTGTGCTTGATGGTTGTGTATTTAAGAAGAGTGCATTGCCAGGAAATAGAGAGAGAGAGAGAGAGAGAGAGAGAGTGTGTGTGTGTATGTGTGCGCGTGCGTGCATGCTTTATGTCAAGCATAGCTCATTTAAAGTATACCTGTGTGGACATGAGGGTTTCAGACAACTGTTATTTATTTCTCTTGAATTTACCCTACTTGTTAAACAAAATTTGACAGATGGTTTGCAATGAGAGTAATGAGACCATTACATAGCCAAGTTTTATCTTTACTGTATCAGTTGTTATGTGGAAAGGGGGTTTTCTTGGTTTGGGGGAGTTTAATTCCCTCTCTGTGGAGAAAATCAGATTTATTTAACTGGAAAATTAAGAGAATTGAAAGTTCATTTTCTGAACCTCACCACATGAGGTATTGGCTTGTTAAAACCTTTTACCAAGGCCCGTCTGATTTGAAGATGATGTGAAATGTTTTATGGTGGATGTGAAAAATTTGTGGTCCTTTTTTTTTCTCATTCTAGTGTAACAAACTTCAGGGTTCAGTTTTGCTTCCTATTCTAGGTTTCCTTGTGTATTCCCTCTCCCTCTTGTGTGTTGGCTTTCTTTCTTTCTTTCTTTCTTTCTTTCTTTCTTTCTTTTCTTTCTTTCTTTCTTTCTTTCTTTCTTTCTTTCTTTCTTTCTTTCTTTCTTTCTTTCTTTCTTTCTTTTCTTTCTTTTCTTTCTTTTCTTTCTTTTCTTTCTTTTCTTTCTTTCATGTAGCCACCCCATTTTCGTTATGAAGACACAAGTACCAGCCCCATGGAGAAGTCTGACTTCTCGGTGTTTCTATATGTTGGTGATCGGTTGTTACATGGCTGGATATTCTGGATGGGTATATTAGTCTCCTATTGCTTCTGAAACCAAAGACCACAAACTCAGTTGCTTAAAACAACACAAACTTATTATCTTACTGTGTGGAGGTCAGAAGTCCAAAATGGGTCTCACTGAGCTAAAATCAAAGTATTAGTAGGCCTCTGTGTGTGTGTGTGTGTGTGTGTGTGTGTGTGTGTGTGTGTCTGCTTAACAGAAGTTCTAGGGAAGAATCTGTTACCTTATCTTTCTAGTTTTTAAAGGCTGCCCACATTCCTTGGCTTTGGGGCCTTGGATCACTCTAATCTCTGCTTTTGTTTTCATATCTCATTCTCTGATTCAGATCTTTGGGCTCTGTCTTATGAAGGACCCTGTGCTTACATTGGGCACTTTGATAATCCAGGGTAATCTCCCTATTGCAAGATCCTTCATCTAAACAGATCAGCAAAGTCCCTTTTGCCATAGAAGGTAACAGATCTACAGGTTCTAGGAACTAGAACGTGGACATCTTGCGGCAGTGGCATGGGAGGCATTATTCTGCCTTTGACGATGGGCAAGAAGATGTCAGGTGGTAAAAGCAAACGTGTTTCTCTTGGTAGTTTATTTTTTTACTTTGAAAAATTTTATTATTTTTTGGAGCTTTTTTGAATTCGTGGAATCATCCTAATTGTTAGAGTGATTATTTCTGTTGTAGGGATATTTCTCAGTTCTCTAGAACATGCACTATAAAAATTAGCTTTCCTCCTGCCTATGGTACAATTAATTTAGAGCAACCTCCTTTCACTTTTTCCCTCCCGCTTTCTCCTTGATTTCCAAGAGAAGAAGGTTCTACCATTTTTCTATCTTCTCTCTTTTAAACCTGACAACAACCCCCTAAGATGTCAGTCTCCAAATGTCATATGTTCTTCTGTCTCTGGTATTGGGAAGATTGGTGTCCTCATCTGGAGGGGCTGTTGCATATAGTCCTTCTGGTGCCTGTTCAAAATGTGTATGAGGTCAAAGTGGCTGTGCCCAAGAGAGGCCTTGGTGAGGATGACTTGGCCTCTCTGAGGACACTTTAGAATTTCAATTCTGGATGGCAGGAAAAAAAAAAACCACGGGAAGTACATGACTGGATAAATGAAAACACAGAATGCGGTATGTCCATATCATGGAATAATACTCAGCCTTAAAAAGGAATACAGTACATGCTACAACATGATGAACCTTAAAAACATTATACCAAGTGAAAGAAGCCAGTCACAGAAGATCAGATAGTATATTTTGTCACTTATATGAAATATCCAGAACATACAGGTAAATCCACACAGGTAAAGATTAATGGCTGCCCGGGGTTGGGTGAAAGGGGAAAGTTACTGCTTAATGAGAATGGGGTTTCCTTTTAAGATGATGACAGTGTTCCTTGGTAATTCTCGAACTGGGGAATTCCTGGCCAGGCTGAGGAATCTTGGATCTCATTGTCCTCCCAGCCCTTTGACTTTACCTTGAAGCCTCTCAGTAAAATGTTTTGATCCCCTCCCTAAAAAAAAAAAAAAAAAAAAAAGTTTTGGAACTAGATAGGGTGATTACACAATATTGTGAATGTAATGAATGCTGCTGAATTGTTGAAAGTGGTTAATTTTATGTAATAAGAATTTTACCTCAATTAAGAATAAAGATTTCAGGTTTCTGGTCCAGCATGTAACAAGTTTGGAAGTCTGGTACATGATAACAAAAAGTAAAAAGCTGAACAAACTAGAAAACTAGAAAATAGCTTTACTTAGATCCATAAGAGAAGTGAGGTCACAGAGCAAATGGCCTCCTAAACTGGGGGAGACCAACAGGCAAATGCAGAGAATCATAACTTACTAGAGCAGCAGCCTCCCTGGGAAGCAGCACCTGGGTATAGAAATCTCAGTTGTTACTGATGAATTGTTGAACGTATGATGTGGGCAACTCAGAGTAGTTAACTCCAGGGACATCTAGTCACCAGGGGGCTCCCACATTTTTGTGTATTTTACTTCCTGGATCTCTACCAGGTTCTCACATTAAATAAGGAGGGAAATCCCATTCTGCTTCTGGAGGTGGCAAGGGGGATGGGAAATGGAACAATTTTGAAACATGACAGAGCATTCTGTACTTAAAATCTGTCCTCTGGAGAATTCACCAGAGCCTAATTTACCTGGAAGAAGTGAAATGCCCAAATTCAGGCTACTCTAGGCAGCCTGTCTTGAGACAACTGAGAAGCACTTGTGAAGTTCAGTCCAGAGGCACATGCTCTGAAACCAAAAGACAGAAACCTAATAGGATTTTTAAATGTTTCCCCCCCTGCCATGTATTACTAAAGGCCCATTTACAGCAGTTCTTTTTTACCCAGTCCATTATGCTCAGTTACCAAGAAAAACTTGAAAGAACTACTAAAAGGAATGACATTTGGAAGAGATAGAGCAAGGCTTGATTGTGGCAGAGATGTTGGGATTATCAGAAGAAGAATTTAAAACAACTGATTAATATGCTAATGGCTCTAATAGACAAAGTAGACTTCATGGAGGAACAGATGGGCAATGTAAGCAGAGACTTGGAAATTTTAAGAACCCCAAAATGCTAGAGATCAGAAATACTTAAGAGAAATGAAGAATGCTCTTTGGGCTTGGGGTGCCTGGGTGGCTCTTTTGGTTGAGGAACTGCCACTTAGTTTTGGTTCAGGGTCATGATCTCAGGGTTTGTGAGACTGAGCCCTGTGTCAGTCTCTCTGCTCAGCAAGAGTCTGCTTAGGACTGACTCTCCTTCTGCCCCTTCCTGCCACATGTGCGCACGCTCTCTCTCTCAAGTAAATACTAAAAAGCCCAAAGGCATTTAAAAATTTGTTTAGACCAGACAGAGCTGAGGAAAGAATATCTGACCTTGATGATGATGAAATAGAAACCTCTAAAGCTGTGAAAAGCAAAGAGGAAAAAGACTTAATAGAATTATGGGACATCTACAAAAGGTATACCATACTTGTAATGGGAATACCAGAAGGAGAAGAAAGAGAAAAATAAATATTTGAAACAGTAATTACTGAGAATTTCCCCTAAATTGATGTCAGATCTAAACCACAGATTGAGGAAGTTTGGAGAGCACCAGGTAGGATAAATGACAAAACCACCACCACCAAAAAGACTACATCTAGCTATCTCATTTTCAAACTAAGGAAAATAAAAAGTCTTGAAAGCAGCCAAAAGAAAAAAACTTACAGAGAAGCAAAGATAAGAATTATATCCAACCTCTCCTTAGAAACTATGCAAATAAGAGTGTAGAGTAAAATATTTAAAATGTTGAGGGAAAATAAAAACCCCAACCTAGAATTCTGTACTCTGTGAAATTATCCTTCACTAGTGAAGGAACTATACTTCCTCAGATAAAAATTGAGATTTAAACTCCAATAAAAAAAAATTTAAAAAAATGAGATTTGTTGCCAGTAGACCTGCTTTATAATAAATGTTTAAAAAACTTCTTTAGAGAAGAGAGTGATACTAGAAACTTGGATTTGCATCTCAGTAGATGCAGAAAAAGCATTTGACAAATTCAACCTCCTTTATAATAAAAGCTCTTAACAAGTTAAGTATAGAAGGAATATCCTTTAACATAATAAAGGCCATATTCGATAAGCTCACTTTGACCTCATACTCAGTAGTGAAAGGTTGAAAGCTTTGCCACTGAGATCAGGAGCTAGATAGGCAAGGATGCTCAACATTTCTGTTCAACACAATACTGGAAGTCCTTCCCAGAGCAATTAGGCAAGAAAAAGAAAAGGCCTCTGAATCAGAAAAAAAAAAAAAAAAAAAAAAGTCTGTTTGCTGATGACAGGATCTTTTATGTAGGAAATCCTGAAAATTCTACCAAAAAAATTTCAACTTCATAAATGAATTCAGTCAAGTTTTAGGATATAAAAGCAACATACATATTTCTTTATACTAACAATGAACTATATGTAAAAGAAATAAGAGAAATTATCCCATTTACAATAGTATCAAAAAGAATAAAATAAGAATAAATTTAACCAAGAAAAAGATTTATTCACTAGAAACTGACATTTATGAAGGAAATTTAAGAAAACCTAAATAAATGAAAAGATAACCTGTGTTCATGGATACTACACCAAGCCATCTGTAGATTGAATGTAATTCCTTTCAAAATTCCAATGACAATTGTCACAAAAGTAGAAGAGATAAATTGTTCTAGAACCACAAAAACCCTGAGTAGCCAAAACAATCTTTGAGAAAGAACAAAACTGCAGGCATCGTACTTCCTGATTTCAAACTACATTACAAAGTTGTAGTAATCAAGACAGTATGGTACTGGCATACCAGTGGAACAGAGTCGAGAGCCCAGAAAGACGCCTATGCATATATGGTTAACTAATATTTGACAAGGGAGCCAAGAATACTCAATGGGGAAAGGATAGTTTTTTCAATAAATTGTGTTAGGAATACTGGATATCTCTATGCAAAAGAATGAAATTAGACTCCTTTCTTATACTGCTTATAAAAAGTAACTGGCAGTACATTAAGGAGTTAAATGTCAGACCTGAAACTATAAAACTCCTAGAAGTTATGCAGAAGCAGGTCCTTGACATTGGTTTTGATTGGCCATGATTTTTTTTTTTTTTTTGGTTCTGACCCCAAAAGCACAAGTAACAAAAGCAAAAATCAACAAGTGGGACTACATGAAACTAAAAAGCTTCCATACAGCAAAAGAAAAAATAAAAAGGCGACCACAGAATTGGAAAAATATTTCAAACCATACATTTGTTAAGGGATTAATATCCAAATGCAAGCAATTTCTATAACTCAGTAGTAAAAACAAACAAACAAACAAACCCCCCACCAAACCCAAATAATTCAATTAAGTGGGCAGAGAACTTGGATAGACATTTTTCTGAAGAAGAAAATGGCCAGCAGGTACATGAAAATGTACTCAACATCATTAACCATCAGGGAAAAGGAAATAAAAAACACAATGAGCCATCACCTCACACCTATTAGAATGTCTATTATCAAACCAAACAACAAAACCCCAAAATGCTGGTGAGGTTGTGGAGAAAAGAGGATCCTGGTGTATTATTATTAACGAGAATGCATATTGGTATAGCCATTATTTAAAACAGTATGGTGCTTCCTAAAAAAAAATTAAAAATATAACTACTCTATGGTCCAACAATCCCATGTTTGGGTGTAAATTTGAAGGAGATGAAATTGTTAACTTGAAGAGATGTCTGTGCTCCCATGTTTATTGAAGCATTATTAGTAATAGGCAAGACATGAAACCAATTTAAGAGTCCATTGATAGAGGAGAGCCAGGGTAGCTCAGTCGATTAATTGTCTACCTCTTGATTTCAGCTCAGGTCATGATCTCAGAGTTGTGGAATTGAGCCCCAAGTTAGCCTCTATGCTCAGCGTGTAGTCTGTTTGTCCTTCTCCCTCTGTTCTTCCTCCTGCTCTCTTATATTCTTTTTCTCTCTCTCAAATAAAATCTTTAAAAAAAAAAAACAAAATAGCAAAACTATATTGGACTACATATGCTTGTGTATAAGTAAAATAAATGACAGCAATGATTTAGGGAGGAACTAGGATTATTTTGTTTCTACAAACTACTCGAGCTACCTGTGAAGTAGTATAATATTATTTGTAAGTGGACTTGGATTAGTGATAAATGTATTCTGCAGACTCCAGCGTAACCACTAAAAAATGCTTTAAAAAAAAAGAGCTATAACTGATATACTAAGAACTGGAGAGCAAATGGAATCCTAGAAATACTCAATTAAAACAAGCAATGGCAGAAAGAAGTAGAAGACAAAAAACAGGAACAAAGAACAATAGCAAATAGAAACAGTAGCAAATATGGTAGATATTAATCCCACTATGTTAGTAATTATTTTTTTAATAATAAATTTATTTTTTATTGGTGTTCAACTTGCCAACATATAGAATAACACCCAGTGCTCATCCCATCAAGTGCCCCCATCAGTGCCCATCACCCAGTCACCCCCACCCCCCTCCTCTTCTACCACCCCTAGTTCGTTTCCCAGAGTTAGGAGTCTCTCATGTTCTGTCTCCCTTTCTGATATTTCCCACTCATTTTTTCTCCTTTCCCCTTTATTCCCTTTCACTATTATTTATATTCCCCAAATGAATGAGACCATATAATGTTTGTCCTTCTCCGATTGACTTATTTCACTCAGCATAATACCCTCCAGTTCCATCCATGTTGAAGCAAATGGTGGGTATTTGTCGTTTCTAATGGCTGAGTAATATTCCATTGTATACATAAACCACATCTTCTTTATCCATTCATCTTTCGATGAACACTGAGGCTCCTTCCACAGTTTGGCTATTGTGGCCATTGCTGCTATAAACATCGGGGTGCAGGTGTCCCGGCGTTTCATTGCATCTGTATCTTTGGGGTAAATCCCCAACAGTGCAATTGCTGGGTCATAGGGCAGGTCTATTTTTAACTCTTTGAGGAACCTCCACACAGTTTTCCAGAGTGTCTGCACCAGTTCACATTCCCACCAACAGTGTAAGAGGGTTCCCTTTTCTCCACATCCTCTCCAACATTTGTGGTTTCCTGCCTTGTTAATTTTCTCCATTCTCACTGGTGTGAGGTGGTATCTCATTGTGGTTTTGATTTGTATTTCCCTGATGGCAAGTGATGCAGAGCATTTTCTCATGTGTGTGTTGGCCATGTCTATGTCTTCCTCTGTGTGATTTCTCTTCATGTCTTTTGCCCATTTCATGATTGGATTGTTTGTTTCTTTGGTGTTGAGTTTAATAAGTTCTTTATAGATCTTGGAAACTAGCCCTTTATCTGATATGTCATTTGCAAATATCTTCTCCCATTCTGTAGGTTGTTCTTTAGTTTTGTTGACTGTATCCTTTGCTGTGCAAAAGCTTCTTATCTTGATGAAGTCCCAATAGTTCATTTTTGCTTTTGTTTCTTTTGCCTTCGTGGATGTATCTTGCAAGAAGTTACTGTGGCCGAGTTCAAAAAGGGTGTTGCCTGTGTTCTTCTCTAGGATTTTGATGGAATCTTGTCTCACATTTAGATCTTTCATCCATTTTGAGTTTATCTTTGTGTCTGGTGCAAGAGAGTGGTCTAGTTTCATTCTTCTGCATGTGGATGTCCAATTTTCCCAGCACCATTTATTGAAGAGACTGTCTTTCTTCCAGTGGATAGTCTTTCCTCCTTTATTGAATATTAGTTGACCATAAAGTTCAGGGTCCACTTCTGGATTCTCTATTCTGTTCCATTGATCTATGTGTCTGTTTTTGTGCCAGTACCACACTGTCTTGATGACCACAGCTTTGTAGTACAACCTGAAATCTGGCATTGTGATGCCCCCAGATATGGTTTTCTTTTTTAAAATTCCCCTGGCTACTCGGGGTCTTTTCTGATTCCACGCAAATCTTAAAATAATTTGTTCTAACTCTCTGAAGAAAGTCCATGGTATTTTGATAGGGATTGCATTAAACGTGTAAATTCTCCTGGGTAACATTGACATTTTCACAATATTAATTCTGCCAATCCATGAGCATGGAATATTTTTCCATCTCTTTGTGTCTTCCTCAATTTCTTTCAGAAGTGTTCTATAGTTTTGAGGGTATAGATCCTTTACTTCTTTGGTTAGGTTTATTCCTAGGTATCTTATGCTTTTGGGTGTAATTGTAAATGGGATTGACTCCTTAATTTCTCTTTCTTCAGTCTGTTGTAATTATTTTGAATGTCAATGGTCTAAATGCACTGATAAAAAGACACATTGTCAGAGTGGATCAAAAATCAAGACCTAATTACATGTTTACAAGAAACTCATTTTAAGTACAAACACATAGAGATTAAAAGTAAGTAGAGAAAGCTTTACCAAGCCAACACTTGTCAAAAGAAAGCAGAAGTTGTTGTATTAATTTCAGAGGAAGAAAGATTTCAGGGATTAAAAAAAAAAGGAATTACATAGTGATAAAGGGATCAGTTTTCCAAGAAGGCATTATAATCTGAAGGAAATTCAGTAAAAAACTGATAGAACTACAAGGACAAATAGATGAATATGGTATTATAGTTGAAGATTTCAATACTCCTCTATCAGAAATGGGCAGATCGAGCATGCAGATAATGAGTAAGGACATAGTTGAACTCAATATCAGCAATTGCCTGCATATAAATAGGTATAATGGATATACTTGATCCAACAGCAGCAGAATACACATTGTTTTCAGGTTCATGTGGAACATTTACCAAGATAATATTCTGGGCTATAAACCATACCTTAACAAATTTAGAAGACTAGAAATCATATAGTGTGTGCACTTAGACAATGATAGAATTAAACAACAGTTTTTAAAGATTTGTTTATTAGAAAGAGATAGCCATATGATGGGGGAAGGTAGAGGGTGAGAGAATCCTAAGCAGACTCTGCACTGAGCGCAGAGTCTGACAATGGGACTCAATCCCAGGGACCGGAGATCATGACCTGAGTTGAAACCTAGAGTCAGGTACCCAACTGTCTGTGCCACCCATGTACCCCTAACAACATACTTCTAAGTGACACATGAGTCAAAGAAAAAATCTTGAGACATAAAAAATATTTTGAACTAAATAAAGGTAAAAACACAGCTTATCAAAATTTGTGGGATGCAGCAAAAGCATTGCTTAGAGGGAAACTTATAGCCATGAATGCATTTATTAGAAAAGAAAGATATAAAATCGATCTAATCTCTGTGTGAGGAAACTAGAAAAGGAAGAGGTCCAGAGTAAAAAGAAAAAAAATAATAAAAGTTGGAGCAGAAATTAATAAAGTTGAAAATGGAAAATCAATATTGAAAACTAATGAAGCCAAAACTTCATTCTTGGGGAAAGAGCGATAAAATATATATGCCTCTAGCTAGGCTAAGAAAAAAAGAGGACACAAATTACTAATAGCACTAGTGAAGAGTAGACATCTCTATAGATCCCATGGACTTTAAAAAGATAATAAAAGAATACTATTAAGTTCATGACCACAAATTAGATAATCTATGTAAAATGAATCCGTTCCTTAAAAGACACATTCTGCCAAAACTCAAACAGATAATCAAATAGGCCTGTATCTATTAAAGAAATTAATTAATAATCTCTCAAACAGAAAGCACCAAGGCCATGGAACACTGGTGAAGTCTACCAAACATGTAAAGAAGAAATACCAATTCTTTACGATCTCTTTCAGAAGAGAAAGTTTCTGTGAGACCAACATTATTCTAATACCAGAATCAAAGACCTAAGAGAAGGAGACTACAGATCAGTATCTTCCATGAACACAAATATAAAATCATCGACAAAGTATTAGTAAATTGAATCCCACAATGTATTAAACTATACGCCATACCAAGTAGAATTTATCCCAGTTATGCAAGGCTGACTCAGCATTAGAAAATCAATTCAATTTATCACATCATTAGGCTAAAGAAGAGAAATCATATCAATTGATGTGGAAAAAGTATTTGACAAACTCCAGCACCCATTCATGATAAAAATGGTCAGTAAACTAGGAATAAAGGAACTTCATCAACTTGATAAAGAATATTCATAAAAAAGACCTAGCTTACATCATACTTAATGGTAAAAAAAAAAAAAAAAAAAAACCCAAAAAAACAAAAAAAACAACAGCTTTACTTTTTCTCCACTAAGATCATGAATAGGCAAGGATGTCTGTTTTTCAATATCCTACTGTAAATCCTAACTAATGCCGTAAGAGAAGATAAGGAAATAATAGGTATAGAGAATGGGAAGGAAGAAATGAAACTCTTTGCAGATGATACAATATAGGAAATCTGACAATTGACAAAAATCTCCTGGAAACAATATATGATTATAGGATGATTGCAGGATATAAAGTTAATGTTTGAAAGGCAATCATTTTGCTTTTATATATCATCACTGAACAAGTGCACTTTGAAATAAAAAACATTTGTGCTGTTTACATTAGCCATGCCCCCTGCCCCTGACTGAAGTGAAATAACTTAGGTATAAATGTAACAAAATATATATAATATGTGTATGAGGAAAACTAGAAAACTCTGATGAATATCAAAGAAGCTCTGAATAAATGGAGAGATATTCCATGTTAATGGATATGAACACTCAGTGTTGTCAAGGTATCAATTTTCTCAACTTTGTTTGTAGATTCAATACAATTCTAATCCAAATAGCAAGCTATTTTGTAGGTGTTGACAAACTGAATCTAAAGATTGTATGGAGAGGCAAAAAACACAGAATAGCCAACACAGTATTGAAGAACATCGTTGGAACACTGACACTATCCAACTTTGAGTATCAGATATACTTACCAAGTCAAGACAGTGTGATATTGATGAAAGAAGGGTTAGTGGAACAGAGAGAGCCAAGAAAAAGACTCATGCAAATATATAGACCACTGACAAAGTTGCAAAGAGAATATAGTAGAGCAAAGAACGATGAACAAATAGTGCTGGAGCAACTGGACATCCACATGCAAGAAAATGAAAGTAGATATAGCCTTATACACTCCACAAAAGTTAATTCAAAATGGATCATAGATTTAAGTTTAGAATGCAAAGCTATAAAACTCTATAAAAGCTATCTCCTACAGGATGATAATATAGTAGAAGATCTAGATGGTCTTGGGCATGGTGGTGAATTTTCAGACATGATCTATGAAAGAAATAATTGAGAGGCTGGACTTGATTGAAATGAAAACTTCTACTCTGCAAAAGACAATGTCAAGAAAAAGGCATGACAAGCCACAGCCTGGGAGAAGATATTTGTAAAAGACCCATGTGATATGACTTACCTAAATATGCAAAGAACTCTTAAAGCTTAATGAGAAAACAACTTTAAAAAAATGCCAAGGACCTTAGCAGACACTTCACCCAAGAAGACCTAGAGATGGCATGTAAGCACATAAAAAGATGCTTCACGTTGTATGTTATCAAGGAAATTCAAATTAAAATGAGATACTACCACATGCCTACTAGAATGGTCCAAATGTGGAACACTGACAATACCAAATGCTGACAAGGATGTGGAGCAATGGGACCTCTTATTCATTGCTGGTGAGAAAGCAAGTTATTACACTTTGGAAGACAATGTGGCAGTTTCTTATGAAACTAAACATACTCTTACCATGTGATCCAGCAGTCACACTCCTTGGTGTTTACTGAAGGGAGTTAAAAATGATGTCCATGCAGAAACCCGCACATAGATGTTTATAGCAGTTTTAATCCTAATTGCCAAATCTATTGGCAACCAAGCTGGCCTTCAATAGGTGGAGGGATAAACTTGGTATATTTAGAAAATAGAATATTATTTAGTGCTATAAAGATAAGAGCTATGAAGCCATGAAAAGACTTGGAGGAACCCCTAATACATATCACTAAGTGAAAGAAGCCAATCTGAAAAGGCTACACTGTGATTCCAACTCTGATATTCTGGAAAAGGCAAAACTTTGGAGACAGTAAAAATATGAGCGTTTGTGAAGGATTGGGGGAGAGAAGAGGGATGGGTAGGCAAAGCACAGAGGATTTCTTAGGGCAGTAACAAGTACTCAGTATAATACCATAATGGTAGATACAGGTAACTAGACATTTATCCAAACATTGGAATGTCCAATGCCAAGAGGGAACCCTGGTGTAAACTGTGGAATCTGGGTGATAAGGATGTAGATTTTCAGTGGTAATAAATACACCACTGGAGGGGGAAGGATGTTGATAAAGGGGGAGGCAATGCATGAGTTGGGACAGGAGGAATATGGGCAAATCTCTAAGCCTTATCCTCAGTCTTGCTGTGAACCTAAAACTGTCTAGAAAATAAAGTCTGTTTAAAAAACAAAAACAAACAAACAAACAAACAAAAAAACCAAAAAAAAGGAAGGCCAGAAGAATCACTATCAGAGTATGGAAGGTCAGAGATGAAGATCAGATTCAGATATTCTCTTGGTAAAGAAGGGGAGAAAGTCTCTTTTGAAACCCTTATTCTTTCATGTATCTACTTTGACTCTCTGTTGTTGAGTTGTCTCTTACTTGGTAGCAAAAGATGATACTTGCTAATAAGTAATAGTCAAACCTTGAACAACACTGGATGGGGGAGGATTGCATCACCACCACCCCCGCCCCCGGCAGTCAAAAATCTGTGTCTGAGTTTTGATTTTCCCCAAACATAACTCCTAATAGCCTACTATTGACCAGAAGCCTTACTGATACATAAACAGTTGATAAAAACTTATTTCACATGTACTCTATTCTTGCAATAAAGTAAGCCCGAGGGAAGGAAATGGTAAAATCGTAAGAGGAACAGTTTACAGTGCTGTATCGTATTTATATAAATGCCTATAAGTGAAGTTACACGGTTCAAACCCGTGTTGTTCAAAGGTCAACTATAATATAAATGCACCTACTCTGAGGCAGGCAGTGTTCTATGCTCTCTAAATGCATTAAGTCCTTGAGTCCTCAGAACAACCCTATGAAGTAGGTATGATGATTATCCTCAGCAGATTGGGTACATTGGGGCAGAAGCTAATAACTTCTTGAGGTCATGTAGCTATTAAGTTGCAGTCTGGCTAGAGTCTGACTTGCTGCCAACTCCCAAACCCAGAATGTTCAGTTGGGAGGGCCTTAGAGGTTATTTGGTTTGGGGGTTGCAAATTTAAAAGCCTCTATACAGAGAACATGAAAGAGCAAAAAGTTTTGTGTGGGTTTTGGAATGGAGGGGCAATGTAGGAAGATTTTAAGAAAGGATATACAAATGCCATGTAGGCCAACTCTAGGTGTTTGGGGAAAAAAGGGAGTGTAGCCCCTGGCCACCAGATTGCAACTCTAATTTAGTTTTCATCCTCATTTTAAAGAGAAGGGAACTGAAACACACAGAGGTGAGCCAAATTGTCTGAATCACCAAGCCTGTCCGTGTCACAGGAGACCTGAGTGGCCAGAGCTTCAAATGTCAGACCCCCCTCCTTTCTCCTACACCGTTAGAGTGTTGGCTCTGGGGGAGCTGAGGCCAAGCCTTCGGTACGTGGGGCCTGAACACGGATGAGTCCTTTACTGAATGCTAGTTGAGCTGAAATGACGTTTCAACAGGTCTGTGGAGGGGTGGAGGGAAGGCCGAGGCTCTGGGTCACATGCCACAGAGGTGGCTGAGTGAGTGAGCTCAGGCCCTGGCAGTGTGGAGAGTAGAGGTTGTCCTTCTGTCCTCCGCACAGCAGAAGCCAGCTCTGAGCTGAACACCGCGGCTCGGGTGCATATGGTGGTGCAGGGGGCGTCTGAGCATCTTTCTTGTTCCAGCTTTGTCTCCTTCTGGGAGTGCGACCGGGGGCAGTCCTTTCTCCTTTTTTGAACCTGAGTTTTATCACTTGTAAACTGGAGCTTCTACCGCTTGTCCTCTTGCATCATGAGGGTGTTGGAGAGCGGTTGGGATAATGTGGGTAAGAGAGCCTCATAAACGGTAGAGTGCTGTCCACATACAAGCTGTGGACACAGCAGTAACTGGCCTTCCCTGGGCGGAGAGCCTGTGAGGGCAGGCGCATGCCTGTTGTGCTCATGTGTGCTTCTGGAAGAGGCTGTGTCACATTGAGGGAGTCCTTCTTTCAAGCCTTCCTGTAATTACATGGTGGCTTATGCGGGTGATGGTGCTAAGCTTGCTGAGCAACCAGTAATTACTGAAGGAGAAAAAGTGCTTGTACAACTGGAGCCCAGTTCTGCTGCCCAGGGGCGTCTCTGAATTGTTATAATCCTTTTTTTTTTTTTTTTTTTTATATCTCATCTGAAGTGGGAAGCAAAAGGATTCAGTTGCACTGACTTGAAACCCACATAACTGGGAGCCGTGTGGGGACTGTGGTATGGGACCTCCCCTCCAATCTCTCTACCTGTGGTGCATAGTAACTGCAGTGACCATATAATTTATTGTCCAAACTGGGACTCTTTTGGAAAAAAAAAAAAAAAGAGGGAGCTATTAATAATAATGCTGAGGAAATAGGCCTAACCCAGGGCTGTCCCAGGGTGGGATGTGTAGTGACTCTATTGATAACACCCAGGCATCTTGGTCCAAATTCAAGCCCAGGGGAGTTAGCCTCTAGCCTCCCCTCTCTGTGCTTACCACCCCTCTCTGCTCCAGCACCCCTTCTCCTAACTGCTCTTTCCTAAGGGACCAGCCCCCTTTTGTGTCTGATGCAGTGGCAGCCCTCACCCCACTTGTCAACTTGCCTATAAAAGAAGCATCTGAAAACAGTGTTGGAAGACTGAGGAGGCCAGCGATTGATGGCTTTGCTTTGGACAGGTCTATTCTCTGACCTTTGTTTTCCCATCTGCAGCATGGGGATAACATACCCGCTTCATGGGGTTGCTGTGAAGAGCACACAAAAGAATTTATATGAAAGTGATTCATAACTAATGAAGCATTAATATAAATGGAAGTTATTATTAAGGTTTTAACATAGCAACCGAAAGAATAAGTTTTTGGTAGAACTTCTAGCCTCAGGAAAGGACTTTTTTGAGGAGATTACTCTTTTTTGGGGACCCTCAACTTGCATTATATAGGCATTTACCCAATAAATAACTGATCTTAAGGTGCAGTAGATTGTGGAGGCAGAAATACCCAAGTTTGAGTCTGTTGTCTGTGTAATTGTCTGACCTTGTGCAGGATTTTCAGCCTCTGAGTTCCTCATCTGTATAAAGCTTCTCTTTGGGCTCCTCAAATGCCTCTAATTAAAGGCCCGGGTGATAACTGGGAGGGAAAATCTACAAAGTACTTAGTAAGATGCCTCGCCTGGTTTAGAGACTCTATACACCTTATATACAAGCATTAGCCATCCTTTCTCCTTCGTTCCTCTCTCAGGGTCACTGGAATAGGATTTGGGAAGTTTGTATGTATTACCCTCATCGAATTCTCTGTGTTGGTGATTTCTTCCCTTAAAACTGTGGTGTCTGTTGTCATCAGGTGAAGACCTACTGTAAATCTTATTCCACAGGATTCAGAACAGAGAATTGGAGTTGGAAGAAAGAAGATAAACAAATTAGGCAAAAATGTCAATGTTTTTCCATTTCTTTGTTAATTTTTTTTGTCTTAATTTCATTCTACCCATCCATTTGTTAAATACTTGAGATGTACAAGTTGATGAAGAGATAGATATCCAGGGAGTTTACAGCTCAGCTGATTTAATGGGCACTAGAGTTTGATTTAATGAGAACTTGTTTAAGTATGTGATGATTGAGCTCAGTAATATTGGGGCTTACTGGGGATGTGTGTTAATTAGAACCTTTTTAAGTGCAAATGACTGAAACCCAACATACATTCAGAAAAGTCATAGAATTTATGTAGAATTTATTTATCCAAGCCCAGCATTGGATACAGAGATTTAGGTGATGATTTTACCCTCCTTCTCAGTCCACTGACAAATCTGTGGATGCCCATTTCTTTTCGGTAGCCACGCCCCCAATTCTCTGATACCTCCAATTGAATGGGAAGGAGTGAGCATTTTTAGCCTTCAGAGGCCATTTGCTTACCAGTCAGTGTGTTATTTGCTCTTACTTCAGGGCTGGGTCAGATTGTGGTTCATGAATGCCTTTTGTGTGGAACTTTGGGCAGTTATATAAGCCTAGGCCTGTCATTGCCAAGGGTACTGAAATTTAGCAGATTGGAATATGCAATTTATGACGATCTGTGCCATTTATCTTCTTTTAAAGCTGAAAGTGGAAATGCCCAGGATTAAATCCAGTATGAAGGATTCTGAATGGGTTGGCTAATGCAAACAGTTTAGCCTGACTTGGAGAGTCTAAATTTGAGATAATTTTGGAGATACATATATTAGATAGATAGATACAGATATATAGATATGTATATTGGAAAACATCAAATTAGCAAATAAGCTCTTCACAATCTGACCCTAGACCAGTTTTTTCTAGGATATAGTTTATTACAAACTGGTCCAGTTGGTCTCCAGACCATGCATACTACCATAAATAAATTTGTTTACCTATGTTTATCATGTTTCTTTTTGTTGTTGTTGTTTATCATGTTTCTGACACAACTTACTAGGATAATCATTTCTGAAGTTCTTTTTTTTTTTTTAGATTTTATTTTATTTATTCATGAGAGGCACAGAGAGAAAGCGAGGCAGAGACACAGGCAGAGGGAGAAGCAGGCTCCATGCAGGGAGCCTGACGTGGGACTCAATCCCGGGTCTCCAGGATCACAACCCAGGCTGAAGGTGGTGCTAAACCGCTGGGCCACCGGGGCTGCATTTCTGAGGTTGTTTCTTACACAGCTCTAAGTCACTGCTTATCTGTGAAGCCTTTTGTTATACCCACAGATAATAGCCTTTTCTTTTGATCTCCATGACACAGCCTGAACTATTCTGGCCACAGTAATTTACTGCATAGTATGCTTTTCTTTTATCATTTTTAAAAAAGATTTTATTTATTTATTCATGAGAATATACAGAGAGGAGAGAGAGAGAGGCAGAGACACAGGCAGAGGGAGAAGCAGGCTCCATGCAGGGAGCCTGACGTGGGATTCGATCCTGGGTCTCCAGGATCACATCCTGGGCCGAAGGCGGCACTAAACCGCTGAGCCACCTGGGCTACCCTATCATTTTTTTAATTGTTATTTTAAAAATCTTGATAGTAAGCTCCTTGAAGGTAGGGTCCAGCCTTACAATGCTTTTTTTTTTTTTTTTTTAAGTGTAGTTAATATAAAATGTTTAGTTTCAGGTGTACAGCACAGTGATTCCGCCATTTGGTACGTTACTCAGCACTCATCATGAAAAGTGTAGTTATCATTTGTCGCCATACAAAGTTATTAAAATAGTATTGATTACATTCCCTATGTTGTACTTATCATCCCTGTGATTTACTTAATTTATAACTGAAAGTTTGTATCTATTGATCCCCTTTACCTATTTCCCCCACCCCAACCACTTGTCCCCCTCCTCCTGCCCGTGGCAACTACTAATCTACTTTGTCCTTATGAATTTGCCTGTTCTAGATATTTCATATAATGAATCAGTATGTGGCCTTTTGTGTTTGGATTCTTTCACTCAGAAGAGTGTTTTAAAATTCATCCATGTTGCAGCATGTGTCAGTACTTCATGCATTTCTGTGGCTGATTAATATTTTATTGTATGGATATACTACATTTTGTTTATTCATTTATTGGCTGATGGATTTTTGGACTGTCTTCACATTTGGTTCCTGTGAGGAATGCTGCTATGAATATTCTTGTATGCATTTTTGTTTGAATACCTCTTTTAAATTTTTTGGATGTACACCTAAGGATAGAGTTGATAGGTCATATGGTAATTCTATGTTTAATTTTTTGAGGGACTGCCAAACTATCTTTCATAGCAGCTGCACCATTTTACATTCCTACCAGCAATGTGTAAGGATTCTGATTTCCCCATATCATATATGTATGCTATATACATATATATAAAATTATAGCTGTCCTAGTAGATATAAGGTGGTATTTCATTATGGTTTTCAATTGCATTTCCTTAATGACCAGTGGTGTTGATCCTCTTTTCATGTGAGCAATAGATTTTTGCAGGCTGCAAAGTAGATGAGGGAGATTGAATCCTAAGTCAGGGCAAAGAGAAGCTGAAAACCAATTTGAATGCACTATATAATTCTCCCCAAATCTGGAAGTTGGTAGCACAACCCCTCTAAGTTTTAAGATCCCGGATATCCTCTCTCACTCCATGTAGCATGGTGACAACTCTTCCCTCACTCTGGAAAAAGGCTGGAGATTTTTTCTGTGGAGAGCATAAACCCCAGGCACCTTTGAAGATAGAAATTCGCTACAGACAAAAGGCAACTGAATGTATTAATTGATGATATACATACCGGATTTTGAGACACATCTGTGTCTTCAAAATTCCAAAAGGAAATGATATTTGACCAGGAAGTCTATCAGCCTTACAGGATTGAGGGTAGGATGAAAACAAGATGAAGGGTAGATGAATCAGTTATAGAATGTCTCAGAAATTTTACCAACTTAGGAAACAGCTAGAGAGAGGTATTTGATCAAAACAAAAGAGTACGCAAGAATGAGGAAGATGTTGCTGGGGAAGGGAAAGGACATCTCTAGGGTGATGGACAAGGAAGATCTCAAGATGGCAATTGTGTGCCAGGCATGGAGGACCATTAGCCTAGGGTGGTCAGGAGAGAAAAATTCAGGAGAGACCTCTCCAGGTTGACAAATATGCACTGAAACCTGATGCATCTTGACATTTTTGAGAGAAAGCTTAAAAAATTTGTGACAATTTGGTATTGAACTATTTGTAGACAATTTTTAACTCCTGAGAAAACAAAAAAAAATATGCAGGAAAGAAAAATCTGTTTTTTTTTTTGATAGCTTACATAGTTATAGCATTAAGAACATAATTATGAACAAAAAATATCTAGAATTATAATATCACATTGGGAAAATGAAGGGCAGATAGGAAGGGTCCACACTGGTAGCATACGAAGAGTGAGCCATAGTGGGAAATTGGCAATAATGACAAAAACCAAAATATCAAGATATAAGATTTGTTTGTAAATTAGAAACATGGAGGAAAATGCCAAAGTATCAGCCCAAAGAGATGGTGGAAGGAGAGAGGAGGAAAAAGAAAGGGCCATTTTATAGTTTGTTCTTGTAACAATGGGAATCTTAGATTCTTGAAATAATACATGTAGAACTGTGGAAAAAAAACAAAAACAAACTTAAAAAACCTTGAGGGAAACGTGCCAGTGTGATTATGGGTATTTACTTATGCCTCTTTATACCCTTCGTATTTCCTCAATTCTCTACGATGATCGTATATAGTTCTTACACAATTTGAAAAAAAAAAGTCTTGATGAGAATGATGGATGGGAATTCCTGGTGACTCTCCATGGAGATCATGGAAGAGATGTTGCTGTGTTTGTTACGTTCTCAAGGGAGGAGTTGTTAATTGTATCTCAAAACTGTAGGAATTCCAAGATAGAAATGCACAGAGCACCTTGGGTCAGTTGACAAGTGCCAGGATGCTTGTGAGTTCTTCCTAGAATGAAGGAATCTCTATTCTGCTCCCTTCTCTCTGCTGACCTCAGTGTTGACTCACTCCTGATATTTCCTGGCTGTGAAAGGTGTGTCCCCATTCTTCACCCCGGTTGCTGTGCCAAGCTCTGTGTATTTCAATCCTTTAGAATCTTGCCTCATAAATCAGCTTCCCCACGTTCCTTTACTGTGGGAACCAGCTTTTCTCTGCATTCCCTTCCATTAGATGCTTGGTTTCAGGTAATGGCTCACGGAGACTGGGAAACAGCAGGGGGCTACTTGGAACAAAGACCAAAGGTTCCTCTCCTCCATATTCCCAAGTGGTTTTATTAGAAGCAGAACCTAAAGGCAGGCTTCGGAGGTGGATCCTTGAGAAAGTCTCAAACCACTGATTGTGGCACTTTGGCCCTTTGTACTGAATTTGGTTGTCTCATTTTCTCCACTTCATTACTATAGTTTTTGGTAGTAAATAGTTGACTAGTCACAGCCTCCATGAGAAATATCCACAACTTGTCGAATGGCAAGTGTACCAGGCTGTGTTACATATATCATCATTAATTCTCCCGATCGGCCGGTAAATGAAACCTTCTCTATTTCACATTTGAGAAGATGGAGGCTTAGCAAGATCCCTTCTTGCATCTGGTCACATCTGTTGAGTGCTTTGTATATGCCAGGTACTGTGCTGGTCCCTGGGACTGTGGAGGACAGGATACCCATGAGCCCTGTCCTCTTGGGGATCATCAACAGGGCGAACACACAAATCAGGCAGCTGAAACAGTGGGATAAGTGCTGTGCTGGGAGTGGTCCAGGGGCTTGTGCATGCATCAAGGGGGGTGCTTAATACTAGGGAACAGGAAAAATTTGCTGGACAGTGGAGCTTGTCTTGAAGCTCAAGGAGTTATCCTCCCGGAAAAGGGGGAGGAACAGTTGGGCAGGGGGAACCATATGAGTAGAACCCCTGGAGGAGAACACAGAACCAAGATTTTTTTCCCTGGTTGTAATGAGCATGGCCTTGGGGAAGGGTCAGGAAAGGGTGGTATGTGAGTACACCTGAGGGTCCTAACAGCCAGACCTGGCCTGACTTACAGATTTCCTTTCCTTCTTTGCTCTCCAGTGGAAGCTGAAAGACTGGCCCAAGACTACATGATGATTACTGGTTTTATGCTGTGCCTGGTTATAAGCACTGCAGGCATTAAAGAGGAGATGGTATCAGAACTCGGTTCTCTCTGGCTCTCTAGCGAGCATTCTTCACTGGCTGGTTATATACACTGCCTTGTTCTCTCACAAATAGTTTAAGTAGCTAGTATGAGCCCAACTTTTCTTCTTTGAAACATTGTTATCTCTTTTTCTTTTAATCTTTTGGCGCCCTTGACTCATTTTTTCCCACTCCCACCTCTGACAACCATCAGTTTGTTCTCTGTAAGAAGCTTGGGGTGTGTGTGTGTATGTTTCTTTGATGCCACATGCAAGAGAGATCATATGGTATTTGTCATTTTGTGTCTGACTTATTTCACTTACCATAAGGCCCTTGAAGTCTATCCATGTTGTAAAAAAAATGGCAGGATTTCATTCTTTTTTTATATTACATAATATTCCTGAGTGTTTAGGCACACAATTTCTTTTTTAAAAATTTATTTAAATTTAATTAATTAACATACAGTGTATTGTTATCTTCAGAGATAGAGTTCAGTGACTCATCAGTCCTAACACCCAGTGCTCATTAAATCACATGCCCTCCTTAATGTCCATCACCCAGTTACCCATCCCCCCAGCCCCTCCCCTCCTGAGCGACCCTCCCTCTGATTTCATTTTATTTCAATTTTCCCTCCCTTTCCCTATGCTCTTTGTTATGTTTCTTAAATTTTACATGTGAGTGAAATCATATAATTTTCTCTGATTGACTTATTTCACTCAGCATAATCCCCTCTAGTTCCATCCATGTCATTGCAAATGCTAATGGAATACTACTTTATATATATAATATATATTATATATATATAAAATCTTTATTGATTCATCTGATGACAGTTATTTTTTTATTTTTTAAAAGCATAATGGATTTTTTTAAAAAAATTATTTATTACAGAGAGAAAGAAAGCATGAGTAGAGAAAGCAGCAGAGGGATAAGCAGCCCCCTATGCTGAACAGCCAGCCTGTTGCAGGGCTCAACCTTAGGACCCTGGGATGATGATCTGAGCTGAAGGCAGATGCTTAACCAACTGAGCCACCCAGGTGCCCCTGTACAGAAGCTTTTTAGTTTGATGTAGTTCCACTTGAATATTTTTGCTTTCACTACTAATGCTTTTGGAGTCTGATTAAAAAAACCATGACCAAGACCTATGTCAAAGAACTTAACGCTTATCTTGTTTTATGGTTTTAGGTCTTATGTTCAAGTTTTTAATTCATTTTGAGTTAATCTTTGTATATGATGTAAGATACTTGTCAAGTTATATTCTTTTGTCAGTGACTGTTCAGTTTCCCCAGCACCATTTACTGAAGAGCACCATTTCCCCAGCACCACTTACTGTCTTTCTCCTACCTATGCCTAGGTTTATTTCTAGGCTTTCTTTTCTGTTCTACTGATCTATGGGTCTGTTTTTTTTTTTTTTTTATATATTTAAATTCAGTTTGCCAAAATATAGTACAAAACCCAGTGCTTATCTCATCATGTCCCCTCCTTAATGCCCATTACCTGTCTGTTTTTATGCCAATACCATACTATTTTAATTACCACACTTTTGTAATATAGTTTGAAATCAAGGAGCATGATGCCTTCAGCCTTGTTCTTTCTCAGAATTGTTTTGGCTATTCAGGGTCTTTTTGGTTTCATACAAACTTCAGGATTATCCTTTTGTTTTTTTCCTTACGGAAAAGACCATTGGAATTTTGATAGGGATTGCACTGAATCTGTAGATTCCTTTGGGTAGTATGGACATTTTAATGATAATTTTTATTTTCTTTCTTTCTTTTTCTTTTTTTCAGATTGTATTTATTTATTCATGAGAGAGAGAGAGGCAGAGACATAGGCAGAGGGCAAAGCAGGCTCCCTGTGGGGAGCCAGATGCGGGACTTGATCCCAGTACCCCGGAATCATGACCTGAGCCAAAGGCAGACACTCAACCACTGAACCACCCAGGTTGCCCCTCTTTTATTTCCTTGTCCTTTTTTTTTTTTTTTTTTTTAAGTTTTATTTACTAGAGAGAGTGAGAGAGCGCAAGTGAGCATGTGCACAAGCTGAAGGAGAAGCAGACCCCCACTGAGCAGGGAGCTCAATGTGGGGTCAATCCTAGGCCCCTGAGATCATGACCTGAACCAAAGGCAGACACTTAACTGAGCCACCCAGGTACCCCAAATATTGATTTTTCTAATCCATGAGCATGGACTATCTTTCCATTTATAGATGTCATCTTCAATTTCTTTTATTAATGCCTTGCAGTTTACTACATACAGGTTTTTCACTTCCTTTATTAAATCTAATCTTAGGTATTTTATTCTTCCGGATGCAGTTATAATGGAATTATTTTCTCAATTTCTCTTTCTGATAGTTCATTATTAATGTATAGAAATGCAACCCAGTCTTCTGTGTACTGATTTTTCTATCATGCAACTTTACCGAATTCATTTATTCTAAGTTTTTTATAAAATTAGTCTTTAGAGTTTTCTGTATATAATATCATATTGTCCGCAAGTAGTGACAGGGTAACTTCTTCCTTGCTAATTTGGTTGCTTTTTATTTCTTGCCTTATTTCTCTGGCTAGGACTTACAAAAATATGGTGGGTAAGAGTGTTAGAGTGGGCATCCTTGTTTTGTTCCTGACCTTAAAGAAAGCTTTCAGCTTTTCGCTATTGAGTATAATGTTAGCTTTGGCCTATAGGTCATATATGGCCTTTATTATGTTGAAATACATTTCTTCTATAATGACTTTGTTGAGTTTTTTTTTTTTTTTTGGGATATTGAATTTTGTCAAATGCTTTTTTTGGGGGGGGCATCTATTGAGAGGATCATATGATTTTTATCCTTCACTTTGTTAACGTGGTGTGCCACTTGACTAATTTGTAGACTTTGAATCTATCCTGTGTCATTGGAATAAATCCCATTTGATCATGTTGTATGATCCTTTTAACGTATTGTTGAATTTCGTTTGCTAACATTTTGTTGAGGATTTTTTCATCTGTGTTTATTAGAGATACTGGCCTGTGATTTCTTTTCTTGTGGAATTCTTGTCTGGTTTTTGGTCAAGATAATACTGGCCTCAAAATGAGTTTGGAAGAGTTCCCTCTTCTATTTTTTTTCTTTTTTATAAGAGTTTGAGGAGGATTGGTATTAATTCTTTGAATGCTTGGTGGAATTCACTAGAGAAGCCATCTGGTCCTAGACTTTTATTTGTTGGGAGGCTTTGGTTACTAATTCAATCTCCTAATTAGTAATGTTCTGTTCAGATTTTCCATTTTACCATGGTTCAGTCTTGGTAGGTTGAATGCTTCTCAGAATTTATCTATTTCTTGTAAGTTGTCCAATTTGTTGGTATATAATTGTTCCTAGTAGTCTCTTTTGATTCTTTGTATTTCTGTGGTATTAATTGTACCGTCTCCTTTTTCAGTTCTGATATTATGTGTGAGGCTTTTCGTCTTTGTAAGTCTGGCTAAAGCTTGTCAAATTTTAAAGATCTTTTCAAAGAACCAGTTCTTAATTGCATTGGTCTTCTCCATTGTCTTTTTTCTCTATATTTTATTTCTACTCTAATCTTTTAAATTTTTTCCTTTTATTAACTTTGGTCTTGGTTTTTCTTTTTCTAGTTCCTTGGACTGTAAAGTTATGTTTTTTATTTAAGACTTTTCTTGTTTCTTGACTTATGTATTTATTATCACCTTCTTTCTAAGAACTGCCTTTGTCTACATCCCCAAGATGATGGACTATATATTGTGTTTCATTTTTGTTTCCATGTATGTTTTGATTTCCTCTTTGATTTCTTTCTTGACCAATTGTTTAGTAGCACATTGTGTGGCCTCCATGTGATTGTGTTTTTTTCTTTCTTTCTAGTTTCTTTTTTTCTTGTAATAGATTTCTAGTTTCATACCATTGTGGTAGGAAGAGATGCTTGATATGATTTCAGTCTTCATAAATTAATGGGGGACTTGTTTTGTATCTTATATGTGATGTAACCTGGAGAATGTTCCATGTGTACTTTAAAATAATGTTTGTCCTGTTGTTCTTGGGTGGAATGTTCTGTATACAAGTGTTAAGTCCATCTGGTACAGTGTGTTGTTGAAAGACACTGTTTCCTTATTGATTTAGGACGCTTGGACTGTGTATGCTGCATCCTGCAGTTTTGGTATGTTATATTTGCCTTTTCACTAGTCTCAAGCTATTTTTTGATTTCTCTTTAGATTTCTTGCTTGTTGTTCAGTAGCATGTTTCCACATATAATCCATATGTTATCTCCACCTATGTATAAATTTTCCAGTTCCCTTTGTGTAACTTACAGTTTAATACATTGTGGTTGGAAATGATGCCTTGATGTGAATTCAGTTGTGTTAAATTTATTAAGACTTGTTTTGTGGCCTGACATAGGATCTATCCTGAAAAATGTTCCATGTGCACTTTAGAAGAATGTCTACCTGGTCTAACATGTCATTTAAGGGTGAAGTTTCCTTATTGATTTTCTGCCTGGATGACCTATCCATTGATGTAAGTGGTATATTAAAGTCCTCTACTATTATTGTATTGCTGTTGATTTCTTCCTTTAGATTTATTAATATTTGCTTTATATATTTAGGTGCTCCTATCCTATGTTGGGTGCATAAATATTGATAAATGTTTCCTCTTGTTGCATTGACCCCTTATCAGTATGTAACTATTATTATAGTCTTTGCTTTAAATTCTGTATTGTCTGATAGAAGTATAGCTGCCCCAGTGTTATTTATTTATTTATTTCTGGTTGTACTTGCACAGAATACATTTTCCATTCTTTTATATTCAGTCTGTATGTGCTTACCTCTAGAATCTCTTGTAGGTAGCATATAGATTGGTCTTTTTTTTTTTTTTTTTTTTAAATACCCTGAGCCATTCAATGCCTTTTGACTAGAGCATTTAGTCTTTTTAGTTTTAAGTAATTATTGATAAGTATGTGCTTTTGGCCATTTTGTTAATTGTTTCTGGTGTTTTGTATTTCTCTCTTCCTTCTCCTGCTCTCTTTTGTGGTTTGATGACTTTCTTTAGTAGAATGCTCATATTCCTTTCTTTCTATCTTATATATATTTACATTTTTGCTGTGTGGTTACCAGCAGGCTTACACATAACAACTTAAATTTATAACTGTCTGTTTATAGTTGGTAGCAACTTAAATTTGATTCCATTCTAAAGCTCAACATTTCTACTCCCACTGCCCATCTTTCATGGTTTTACTGTTATATTTTACATCTTTATGTCTTGTGTATTCTTTAGGCATTCTAATCATAGTTATTTTTACTGCTTTGGTTTTTTAACCTTCATAATAACTTTATAAGTGGTTGATCCACTATCTTAACTGCATATTTATCTTTCTGGTGAGATTTATTTTTTCATATGTTTTCTAATTCCTAATTTATGTTCTTTTGTTTCAGCTTAAAGCTGTCCCTTAATGTGTTTGTTTTTGTAAGGCTGGTAGAGCGGTGATGAACTCCTTTAGCTTTTGCTTGTCTGGGAAATCTCTCTAATTCTGAATGATAACTTTGCTGGGTAGACTATTCTTGGTTGGAAGTTTTTCCTCTTTCATCACTTTGAATATATATATATATATATATTTTTTTTTTTGACATGGCAAAATATTTAATCTCTGTAGGTGTGCCTCATCCTCCCATTCCTGTTGTGACTCAACAGCCTCCCCAAAACGGCAGTACCAGAGAAAATAGGGGGCACTTTTTCTTAGCAGGATTCGAAAACCATTAAGGCCCTAGTTCTCTTGACTTGGAAATGATTGCAGGTGAGATCATTCCACAGCGCGCCTCAGGCCTCTCTGCTCCAGGAGAAAAACCCCCAGTTCTATGGGACTCCTGAGGTCTTCTGTTCTTCTGCAGCCTGGCGCTGAGAGCTGCGCCACTGGAAATAGCGGTAGGCTCGGGCACTGCAGAGGTAGCCCCCATACACAGTGAGGAGCATCATGGAGGTAGAGAAGAGGTACCTACTCTGGCCTGTAAAGTTTCTGTTGAAAAATCTGATAGTCTTATGGGAGAGTGTTCTCTTGTATGTAACAAGTTGTTGTTTTCTTGCTGCTTTTAATATTCTTGCCTTTAACTTTTGACATTTTAACTATAATCGGTCTTTGTTTGAGTCTCTTTGGTTTATCTTAATTGGAACTTTCTGAGTTTCCTGGATCTGGAAACTTCTGGTCAGGAAAGTTTTCAGCCATTATTTCTTCAAAAAGTTTTGTGCCCGTAATTTCCCTTTTCCTTCTGGGAGCCCTCTGATAGGAATGTTAGTCCATTCAGCACTGTTCTAGAAGTTCTCCAACCTATCTTCACTTTTTTCATTCTTTTTTTCTTTTTGTTGTTTTGATAGGGTGAGTTCCAGTGGCTTGTCTTCAAGTTGACTGATCCTTTCTTTCTCTTTATCTGGTCTTCATCTGTTATTCAACCAATCTGGTGTATTTGTCAGTTCAGTTATTGTGTTCCTTAGCTCTGTGACTTCTATTTGGTATTTTCTTTTCTCTTATTTGAAGTTGTCAAATAAGACAAGTGTTCACTTTTCTCCCCAGTTTAACAAGCCTGCTGGTACACTCTGGGGATAGAGACTGGTGGGTACCATCTTCACACTCTCCCTTCCCTATGCTGTGCTCCAGGGCACCAGTATCTCCTGGAAGGAAACTTTTACATGTGTCTGGTGCTCTGGTTTCTACATCTCCTGCTTTAGTTTTGTGGCTATCAAATCAAGGGGAACACTCCTTAATTGCCTGGCTCTGGTGGCCAGAGGAGCTTCCATTCTTGGGTTGCATGGAAATTTGGCAGCTAAAGTGACCTTTCTGGCAGGTTGCCACACCCAGTGTACTGCACAGACAGCAGACTAAGGCACCCCCATTCACCTAGTCTTTCTGCAAAGGAGGCCTCTTTGCTTCTCCTGGAGCTTTGGCCTGAGGGGCAGGCTTCTGGTTTGACATACATTTAGTGTCCTAAGGAGCTGTTCTCAAGGAACATAGGCTGTAAATGCCATTTTGGTGCTCTCCCCCTCCTTTGCTCCAGCTTACTGGTATCTTCCAGAAAACAGCTTCTACTTTTGTCAGTAACCTTGATCTTTGTGACTGCTGCCGAGGGGATACAACCAGATTGCCTGGCTCTGGTGGCTAGAGGGCTTATGCTTGAAGTCCCATAGGACTGCATATATTTACATACTTTTAAAAGCTGCTGCTCAGGGGTCTGGCTTCTAATCAGCCTTAATCTAGGTGCTGAGATCCTCTCTGAAGGGACAGTACAGGTCCTGGCATACCCTCAACTACTGGGATCTATTAAGAATATAATAGGCTTCTTGGACAAGCACAAATCTTTGAAAGATAACAAAGAACTGGAGCAAGGTTGAACAACAAGGTTCATTTCCTACATGAGGCCACTTCTTCAAGATGGGGAGGTATTTGTTTTGTCTGCTATATGGAAACCAACACAGAGAGTCAAACAAGAAGAAGAAATGGAAGATTATGTCCCAAATGAAGAACAAGGTAATACCTTGGAAGAAAACCTGAATGAAATGGAGATAAGTATTTCATGTGATAGAGTTTGAAGTAATAGGCATGTGCCCAGCTCTAATGTTGCTACAAGAGAAATGGGATAGGCATTCCTTGCCTTTAAGGAACATACAGTATAGCTGTGTCGATAGGAATTGACCTTACAAAATAATTAAACACAACACAAACCAGCGTTTAATTTTTTTTTTTTTTAAGGAAGTGAATGTCCCTTCTCATGATGTTTTATGTGCCCAATTGCTATCTTCATGATCTTCAACATCTCCTGTTTGATCTCCTATTGGAAGTTTGGCTTTTGCGTGGATCCCAAAGACTCTGGAGAAATAGGACAAAGGCAGTCCTTAGTTGCCTGATCCCATAATGGCTCCAGGGCCTCAGTTTCCACTTTTTTTCCTGTGCCAAATACTGGAATTTTTGTCCTGGGCTTGCTCTCTTTGAGCTTTTGGGGCTCTGAGTCCTCAGATAAAGTTTTTTTTTTTTAAGATTTTATTTATTTATTCATGAGAGAGAGAGAGAGAGAGAGAGAGGCAGAGGGAGGAGCAGGCTCCATGCAGGAAGCCTGATGTGGGACTCGATCCTGGGTCTCCAGGATCACACCCTGGGCTGAAGGCATGCTAAACTGCTGGGCCACTGGGGCTGCCTCTCAGATAAAGTTTTTGAGCTTTGGTGTTGACGTATTGAGGGCAGAGGAAGAGGTTTGGAGAGGGTACTCTTTCTCCTATGAAAATAAACTAGTTTGCCAGATCCAGGTTAAGAAGGGTACTGGTAGTGGCATGAATGAATCAGTCTGTATTCATGTATGAGAAAAAATTCTAATTGAGGGCCTAGTTTAGTAGTTCTCAGGATGTTTGACTGATTACCTGTAGTAATCAGATTCACTTTATTAGAAATGTAGATTCCCAGACTTTACCTCAACTCAGTGCCTCAGAGTCCCGAGATTTAGACTCATAAATCTGTATTTGTAATGAGCTCTGTGCTTGAACCTGATGTAAACTTAAGTTTGGAATTTGTTAGTTTATTTTGTAGGATGCCCAGTTCTAAGCACTGCAGGGCATAAAGAACAGATTTTGTCCTTGTCTTCAAGAGACTTGTCTAATGAGAGAGACCAACTCAGATAGCTCGCATACAAGACAGAGCACAGGCTATGTTTGTTAAGGGTACCTTATTGATCAGAGGAAGAATCTATCTTATAACAAGTGGAAAAGAATACACTTGGTAAATTAAAAAAAAAAAAAAACCAGACATGTCCCATTCAGTGAGGTTTTCTGGAAGGAGAAGCTACCTGCAGAACTGTAGAATGTTCTGTATCCTTTCAACTGTGAGTAGGGGTAGGTAACAAGTAGTGCAGGTTTAACTATATAATAAGTTTCAGGAAAGGTTGAAATGTCCATGTGCCACTCTTCATTGACTTTTCAAATAGGCTGCTCACTTTAAAACAATATTTTAACGAGGAGAACCTACACACAGATGAAATTGATAGACTATGGGTTGCTCCACCTCTAATTACTATCTGAATCTACTTCAAGGAAAGGCCAACAACAGAGTCTGGAAAGATTTGGTGCAACAGACAAAACATTGATATTGTGGGTGGAAATTTTTGAGTTATTTATAAATGAATTCCCTTGGGTCTGAGACTTCTGGGTACACTCACACTTACTGTTTCTCCCAGTGACTCAGTTACAATTAGTATAATAATAAACTATGACGTTGCCTGTCTATATTTTCTTGGGTATTCCAAATGAGAAAATCACTTCCTGGAAAATCTTGGAGTGGGAAATGTGGGGAGCTTCTTCTGTGATGTCTTGGCTCAGTAGGGTTGGGATTGGGGCAGTGTCCACAGTCTGCTGCTGAGAAAACTCTCTGTGCCCCATGCCATCACTAGGAGAGCTGGGTCCACTTATCCCGAGTGGAAAAGAGAGGCAACACTTAATTGCAACTAGAAGAATTAATTCTTTGGAGGAGGTGATATTTGTAGTGGTCTGAAAAGGTCATCATGGAATAAGAAGGCATATATTATCATAAAATATACACATAATATGTGCATTATGGTGTTAGGATTCTTTATATTGCAGGTGACCAGAAACTCAAATTGTCTTCAGCAATAAAGGAGATTTCTTGGCCTCTTGTCTGGGTGGGCTTCAGGGCAGGTTGATGTGCCATTCAACTGATGTCCTCAAGAACCCATTTTCAGTCCTGGATGTTTCTACCATCACTAAGCTGATGATCTTTTAATCACCCGTTTCGCATGTGGCTTCATTAAGGTCCTTCCCAGAGAACATGGTCTGTGAAGGTAAACATTTCAAGTGATTCTGGTGCTCAGTTGTGAGGTGCTTGTGTTACAAACCTGTGACAACTTTGTACACTTGAGCATCTGATTTTGTTCCTCTACTGGGCACAAAGTGTGGGGCCAGACATGGCTATTTTGTAGAGTACTTAAAACTGAAGTTAATCAAGAAGAGTGAGAAAAGTTGTACTGCACAACTGGGTGGCACTTAAGACTGTTTCCAGCCCCTGGGACTCTGGAAACTTTGGTTCACTTTGTCTGCCATGTTGTGGGTGTATTTTTGTCAGGGAGCGTTCTGGGTTCATGAGTCAACTACAGAGTAAGAATGAAAGATGACCGTAGTTTCGGTCTGATCTTTAGCTTTTAAGTCGATGACTGCTTTCCAAAATGTATGTTAGTTCTTGGCGGGCAAGCTGACTTTGAGTATCGTGTCAGGCCATGTACATAGCCCCAGAATAGCATCTGAATTACGATGTCTCTTTTTTCCTCAACCCACGATTGCTGATGGACAGAAAATGCCCATAAAGCCTTGACTCAAACCACAGAATGGCTGAATAATTTAAGCTCGACTTTTTTGAAGAATTTTGAATCCCAAAATAGGACTCTTAAGGAAATGGACCTGAGGTTTTCTTTTTTCTTCCCCTTTTAAGCTTAATTAGGTTTACACTTAGGTAATGGGGGTCAGATTTAGGGGAAGGTTTATGTTGCTAAGAGCTTTAACTATGCACCAGGATTTCTCTTTTATCCATAACCTTCATTAAAAACAAAACAAAGCAAAAGCAAACCCCAAGCCTAAAATAAATACATTTATTTGCATATCTTTGTCTACCACAAAGGGACTTGGTTAGACCTAAAGGAGAAAAATATTTTGTGAATGTGTCTCAAAATCTTTTACTATTTTTGATAAAAGGCTGTTCCTTTTGTCTTCCAGATTGGGAATTCGTTGTTAATTTGTTGTTGTTGCTTTCTTTGGCCTGTTATTCTCCAGTGCTTTTTCCTTATCAGGATTCCACCATGATTGGGAATATTCTCACGAATATTTCACTTGAGCTTTTCTTGTGGCATGACACCCACCAACCTCAAGGAAGGAATAAGCCCTCTCTGTTGCTTGATTTCTTCTCTAGAATTCCAGGTGAGATCTGTCTATCCTTTAGTTTCTTTTATTCTTTTTCACTCTGGTCCTCTTTTAATGAAGTGTGATGTTAGAGATTTCTTATGCAAGTCAGGGATCCCTCTGTGAAAGGCAGAAACTCAAACTCAGGTACTTTCTTTCCCTTTCATTGTCCCCTCTCAACCTCTTTTGTGCGCCTAGTACATTTTGGGGAGAAGATGAGCTCACTAATGCAATGCCCAGGCCGAAGAACCCTGAGGTGATTTTGTAGGAACCTGAAATGATTCTCAATGAGAGCTTGTTCATTCAAGAGTTTTCCGAATGAAATCCTAGGAAAAATTAGATGTGGGGGTGGTGGTGGAATGAAGGGCCCAGTGAGCATTTTGGATGAATTTGGATTCCTTGTCGCCTTTGGAACTGACCTCCCTCAGGTGCCTGGTGTTGGAGAGATGGACTTTGGTTATGCTTCTGGGAGGAGGACGTGTGGTAGAGTGGTAAGTGCCCTAGATTAGGAAGCAGAGATTAGGGCTGTTCGGATTTACTTCTCTTATTAACTTGACTTGATGACTGAATAAGACACCGAATTACTTTGTGCATCATGAGAGGCTGGATTGCATGATGCCAGGAAAAAGCCACTTCTTTGCTCTCTGACTTGATTGCTTGTCACTGCTTCAGCCGTGAGGGACTCACTGCCCTCCTCCCGTAGCTGGCTTGGCTCTTGGCAGCCTCACCTTCTGGTGATGAGGCACCTCACTGAGATGCCTGCCCTTCTTCCTCTACGTTGCCTTCTTTGAGCCTACCCAAATCTTAACTGTTCTTACAGGGCCGGTTGAAATTACTTCAGGCCTTTCCTAGCTACTGGGGTCCTTAATGTGCTCTTCCTTCTCAGAATTCTTATTACACGTGTCCATCCCATACTGCTGAACATAACTATATATTGGATCACTTGCTGTTCTTTCATTGTAACATTTTTTTTGATCTGGAAGAGACTGTGTTCAAACCTTGCTTGACATTTAACTATAAGAACCTTGGGGGGAAGAGGTGTCCTCATAATGTCATGCATAGCACCCAGCATAAGCTGGACAAATAAGAGATGTCTGTCCAACTGTTGGTTGGTGATTTGAGGCCTAGAATTTCTGGGGAGCATGAAAGCTCTGATGTTTCAGCTACTCACTTAAATCAGGTTTGTGTTGGGAGCAAGAGGATGTTAGTGTGGCCAAGAGCCTGGGTTTGGGCCAGGTGCATTAGGGTATGAGTCCTGCTCTGACTCTCTAGCTCTGTGATATCAGGCAAGTTATTGAGTCTCCAAGCCTTAATTTTCCCTCCCATGAGATGGTGATGGACCTATATCCCAGGCTGTCAGGATTAAATGAGACCATGCCCGTGCAGTTCTTAGCATGACACCTCACATTATCTATTCTCATTATTCTTATCAAAGCCTGCATTGACTACCAAGTGTAAGAAAACCTGAGCCAGGCCCTTAAGGACAGAAATTCAGATCTGGACAAATGTGTATGGGATTTGCTGATGTGATGAAAAGCATTGAAGTAAACTAGGGTGGCTCAGTGGGCATTCATGACTGGTGGGGAGTGTATCTAGAGCCCAGGGAGTCTAGAATCTTTAGCCTGGCACTTCCCCTGCCTCCCCGGCCCTGCCTCTGCACTGTTTGGTGCTCATCTGGTTCGCAGCTATGATAGAATGCCCTTTTACAGCCTCCTTCAAGCCCCGCTCTCTGTCCTCTGGAGATTCTGACACCACTGATGCCCTGGGGCTCTGCACACCTACCTGAGGTATACCTTCTCTCCATCCTCTGCAGCCCAGCGTCTGGGGTGCATCACATGGGGTGTGAGGTGTACGTCTGTGTTCCTGCTCTGCCACAGGGTAAGGTCATAGCCTAGCAGAGCTGGAAAGGACTCCGTGGCCTAAGGATGTGGTTCCAAACGAAGCCTTCAGCTTTCTTAGCCCATTAGATACAAAGGAGATAACGATGAGGCTGCTGTGTCCAAAGGAAGACCGAGAACCTTTGCTCGGTCTTCCTCTCCTCCTCCAAAAGGCCCTCGAGGCTTTTTGTGGAACACTGCACATTGCAGAACACACTCTGAAGACCACTGGTCTCATTTCATAGGTGAAGAAACTCCATTTCAGAGACTCGGAGGACGGGGGTGTGGCCAAGGCCCCACAGTGCCGCTGCAAATAGTCTCTGGCCACCCTGCTCAGTCCTACACCATGCATTTCACGTACTGGGTGCTCACACATGCTGGGTAGTGTTCATGAGGAATGATTAGAGAAGGTTGAGTGATTTTCTAATGGGCCTTACGTTTGCGATTAAAGAAATGTATGTGGCATTGTTGTTTCTTGTGTAATCTTCAACCCTAGATCGCTCAAGTCCTAGGGGTAGGATGAAGAATGGCAAAAAGGGTCACTGGGCGTGAAGTTCAATGTCTCTGTTGGGCACTGAGTAGTTTTTCTTGGCTTTGACCTGAAATTTCTTAGCTTTCTCTTCTAGGCCTGAGCCAGCTTGGGTCAGATGAAAGGGTCTGTATGTTTTCAACAACCGAGTATTAGAAAAAGACTGCTGGAAAGACTTTGTTTTGTTACCTAAGCTGGGATTTGATCTTCAGACCCTCAAGGTGAAAGGCTAATACCTTAATTTGTGTGTTTTATAAACATCCCCAGGCGATGACCTTCTTGTAGCCTCATGTGATCCTCACATTCTGCAGGACTTAAAGCTAAAAATCCTGGCTTGGAATCGAGTGGCCCAGGTTGCATACTCAAATTTTGAGTTGTCAGGGTGCCATCTCTCCACGGCTTGCTGGTAAGCATTGCTGGCCTACAGCTGAGTGAAAACTTTTTGGGGGGGATTTCCTGGCACAGTGGAATTTTTGGTGTGAAGAGAAAATAGATCTTAGGGTCAAAAAAAAAAAAAAACATTCTCTCCGATAGGATGTGTGTCCAACAAAGTCAGGTGTTTCCCCTTGTAGCTTTTCCCTTGCTAAAAATGTTCCTTGAAGGGTCATCTTTATTTTTTGTGGTGTCAAATTATTTTTCAGCAGAGCGTGGAAACTGGAGACAGAGACGCTCCTCGGCTGTGCGTTAGAGCCACACTGGAAGTTTTTTTCTTTTATGTAAATAGAGATTGATGGAACATTTTACACAGAGTACGGGCTTTTGACAAAAAGTATTGATGGTTGCTTTCAGTAAGTGTTACTCAAGATGACAGAACAGTGCATTTTAAGATGAATTACATGAGAAACTCCCTCTTTGGGAATGTCATACATTTTATTTCATCTGTTGTTTTATGAGAGAATGACTGAAGTCATGAATACCTTAGACTGAACTATTTCCTTGGCACATTATAAGTCCCGGTTTGGTGCACTCCTATTTTAAATATAAAGTTATGGGGAAAATATTTATATTGGCAAATAATATTGATAAAAATGCTTAAATGTTCAGAAGCAGAACATAACTCCTCACATGGTTTCCCCTTGCGTGGTGGTGATTTGTGGGAAGCCTGGGAACCTGGTTAAAGTTAAATGTATATTTTTTCAGAAGGATCTCAGATATTTCTGATAAATGGTTTTTTTTGTTTGTTTGGTGTGTTGATAGTTTCTCTCTTCTGGCTGTATACGAATTTAAAAAATGTTCCATTTGCATCTACTCCACTGTTGCTATTTCTTTTTTGATGCAAGAGTCTAGAATTCAGGGTCTGTGAGGACTATGGTTCTATGGGACCTTAGGTTTTCTTTATGGCATGAATTCAGGGATATTAGCTTAATGGCAGCAGAGAGTTAATGGGTATTAACATATTTACTACATCTTTGTTGTACTGTTATACCAGGAACTGGAGATAGAGTCCTGATCCTCAAGTTGCTTACAACCCAGTGAAGGGAGGAGGGAGGGAGAGAGAGATAAACATAATACGATTTCAGGTAGTGATACATGCTATGAAGAAAATAAAGCAGAGTGTAAACAGTTGGTGTCTCAGAGAAGTGGGTATGGGAGCTATTTTAGAGATGTTAGAGAAAATGGCTCTGAGGAGTGACATTTAAGCAAAGAGCTGAACGATCAGATGGCTTGAGCTATGCAAAGGTACCTAGCGGAGGGAGCAGCATGCGCAAAGCCCCTGGGGCCAGACCAAGCTTGGCATATTTGAGGAACAGCTAAAAGGCCAGTGCATTTCAGAGAAAGCAATGGTGAGAGTGTTCCAAGTTTGGGGGGGTTGACATGATAGGCTTCAGGGAGGCCATGTACAAGTGGATTGTGGTTTTGCACACTTGTCCGATGTGTATAGCTGTAGGCATCTTGTTCATGCTGTCTTCATCTAACTAGAGTCTGACCAAAGTGGCTTTTCCATTTCCACATTGCTTATTCCCATAGAAATATCTCATTTTTTTAAATTTTTAATTTATTTTAATTTATTTTAATTTTTTATTTTTTTATTTATGATAGTCACACAGAGAGAGAGAGGCAGAGACACAGGCAGAGGGAGAAGCAGGCTCCATGCACTGGGAGCCCGACGTGGGATTCGATCCCGGGTCTCCAGGATCGCGCCCTGGGTCAAAGGCAGGCGCCAAACCGCTGCGCCACCCAGGGATCCCGTTATTCCCATAGAAATATCTCATTATCCCACTGGCGCTCATGCTCCACCATTCACTGGATGCCAATATAGATAAAGTTTCAGTCGCTAGGGGAATTTTAAACTTTCACTCCCTCAGAATGAATCCTTCTGTTAAATCTGATCTCATACTTTGAATATTACTCTTTGACAATGCTTACCCCACGCTATTATAATTAGTTATATATGGGATTGTCTTTCCAGCCACAAGCAACTATTATTCATATTTGGGCCCCTCATAGCTTAGCACGGTACTTGGCACCTGGTGAATGCTCAATATATTTGTTGGCTAAATAAGCAAGACCTTTCCCTACACATTATTTGATTGCCTAGTATGAGTACTAGAAAGTGTGGTAAATGCAAAGTTCAATACATTCCTTGCTTTTGGAGAAGGAGGTTAAAACCAACTTAGGGAAATAAGATTTAAAAAAAAAAAAAGGAAAACAGTTTTGGAATTGCTTTGAGGCACTTATTAGAGTTTAAACAGTTGTTGGTTTAAAAATTGTTTCAGGAAAGAAAACTCATGGGGGATTAAGTGGCCCAGGAGACTGCAGTGTTGTAACTTGAGGGGGACAGAGTCCCTAGGGGCCAGCAGGGTCGTTCGTTAGACTGGGTCTTTTCTACATTTGAGTCTTCATCCCAGGGCCTTATGAGATACTTCATCCTCCATAAATTTGGAGCTGATTTGGAACTAGCTAGCTGTTTTTCTCCCTGCTGAATTAATGTGCTGTTCAGCTGAAGCTCAAATATGAAATATATTAAAAGCAAACTAAAAGCAGGTCAATGTTTTGCCTCTAATGCTATGGGAATATTTGTTTTTAAATCATCTTTTAGTACTCCACAAATCTTCCTTACAAAGTTGGGGTTTTTCTTTCTTTCTGGTTTTTTTTTTCTTTCCTTTTTATTTATTTATTTATTTTTTAGACCAAGACTGTTTTTCCCAGTGTAAAAGGCCATTTCTTAAGTCCTGATTTATTCAGAAATTTACATGGAGAAAATGGCTCCAGATCCCACACAAGTGAAACTTTATTTTTTAATCTGGGGCACAGTAGGGAGTCCTGAGAAATGCATTTTCCTCTAGGATTGTAGGAGGAATACATAGTGTTTGTTTAAAGCATCAGGTATTGAGAAATGTAATGGCAGGGTGAAAAGTTTGACCTCAGCTGCCAGATCCGATCTGCTAGGGGGTAATTGAGTTGCCATGTTTTTTTCCTCTTCAGTTTAAATCAAGTTTTGCTATAGCCCATTTAAGTGTCAAATTGGTAGCAAAACTTGACAACGTCAGGGTGCAGACTTGCTTTTGATCAGAATTTACATGCAAATCATTTTTGCCTTGAACTGTCAACTCCTGTTTCTGATACTCTTGAGGGGGACATGTCTCTCCCCACCCCCTTCTCCCCCCAAGCCCAAAGGGATGTTGGCTAATGTTATTAATCAGTGTGTGGAAGAAAAATTATCTTGATAAATATGGTGGTTAAACTATATTTTCCCTTTTGTGTGTCAGCTGTTGCAGCTGGGCATTTAATCTCCTTTTACCTAGAAGGAAATCAAACAATTATCGAGCGCTTGATGTCAAAAAGAAACTAGTGAATGAGGGGTGGAGGGTCACCAGTGTATTGGGAAATGGACTTAAGCCACCAAAACCTGACAAAGGGTGCTGACAGTCTGCATTTTCTTGGGCATTAAACAAAGTCTTTGGTAACTTTAAAGAATCTTTCCTTGCATGACTAAACTCATTGAGAGGGTTAGAGAGAAAGCTGCCTCAGAAGTCTTAAGCCTGAAACTTTTTTTTTTTTTTTTTGGTTTTGCCCTAAACCCTTGGGACGCTTAAAAGCACGTGAGCATGTGTAGCTCCATCATTCAGTGGGACAAAGGAGTGTTTGCACTTTCACAGAGTTAATAATGACAGTAGTGAGTCTTTCTTGTTTCCAGCCATCTCATCTTAGCGTTCCCAGTCATCCACCTTCCGAAAGAATTTAATTGTGATTTACACTCTGCCTCTAAATTCTTAGAGACAGCCTCACTTGGAAAAAAAACAAGAAAACAGGAGAACCCAATGAAGGAAAAAAAAAAAAAAGCAAATGGAGAGAGTGTTCATTGTAGATTAGCAGAGCTGATTATGAATATTTATAATTGGCCATTACAGAGCCAAAACTTTTAGTAAAATAACGTGTGAGATCGTGTTCCTAGCCAGCCTGAAATTCCTTTCCATCCCTACACCCCCAGCGGGGTGAGAACATCAAACATGTCCTCTTGCCAAGATGACAGCCAGCATCGCGTCAGATGGGAGACACATGCAAGCCTGACTTGTGAAGTCAAAGAGATTTCAGGACTGGATTCACTTCCTCCGACGTGGCCGCCTTGCAGGTTCTTGGGAAATCTCCGCTTCCTGGCCCCTTCCCGCCCCTGTTTCAGGGCTTGCCTGCCTGTGTGCTGTGAAATTTTAATTGAATTGTTAATGACACCAAGGAGTGACACAACACATGAGAAACTTCCAAGAATCAGTCAGGAGGAGCCCTTTTTCTTACTGTTACAAAACAGAAGACACTGGGAAATTGACAAGTCCAAGCAGCGAGGCCAGGCCGGTAATTGATAGCAGGCCGCCCAGAGCCAAGGTCCTTCCCTGGTAATTGCAAGCAGAGGCTGCCTCTGTGATCTCGCCAGTGGTGTTGGCCATGCCAGAGCGACCCGGCTTTGACGGATTGCTTTCCCGAGGTAATGACTTAGGCATGTTCTCTCTCTTGCATGAGGCCATGTGTCCCTCCCACTGGAGAAAATGAGCTGAACATTTTGCTTCTTCTTTAACAGGGCGCTGTTAAAATCACTCTATTCTATTATATAAGCCCTGTAGTGCCAGGGGCTAAATTTATATGGTTATAAACAAGAGATATTACTTGGGAATACCGCAATACTGTGTTTTTCTATTTCTTTAGGATTTCAAATGGTGTTTTCGAAATAATGGATTTTACTTCCAGAGGGAAAAAAAAAAAACAACAAAAAGTGGGGTGGGGCGGGGGAGGAAGGCTCCCATTTCTGAACAAAGTCCTCATCCTATTTTTAAATTCCTCTGTGTACCTTGCCTAATTCGCCAGTCCAGTATTTATTTGTATTTGTGTTCGTTTCATTGGCTGGAATTGACCCTCTTGGGGGGCATCAGAAATATTATTTACTCCGGGATTCTGGAATAAGATAGATATTTTATTTCATGTTTTTAAAATTCTCCAAAGGTTTCTTTTTTTTTTTAAATTTTTTTTCCTTTTCCATTTCTGGACATTGATGTATTTCAGAACTTTTATGTGGCTTTTCCTCCCTCCCTACACCTAGTCTCCCTTCGCCCCTCTTCCCCTTCCTGGAATGTAATTTTGTCTGTAAAATATGATGGTAAGCTGAAATGTCCCTGATGATCTATAGCACTTCTGGATTTTTCACTCCCGTTGGTGACAGAAACTTACTAATTCTGATATAGGGGTCCCCGAGTGTGTTTCCACACTGTAGCTTGTGCTTTCTAACGTATTTAAAGTTTGGGTCCCTCACCCCACCTCAGTCTAAACACAGCTTTACACCAAGAGCCAACTTCAAAAAAAAAAAGAATCCAGGAAAATCCCTTAAATTCAACTATCCATTTATTTAAGAAATGAAAAGGAGGTACATACGTGTCTTCTCATTCTCACATGATGAGTTTTGATGGAGAACCTAAGAGGAAGGAGACAGATTAATATTAGTGGGAACTTCTGGGCAAAAACAGTAGAGAAGACATCTGGTGGTTGTTATATTCCTTACATTTACTCTCTAACTCCCCGACTTTATTACTAATTGGTAGTGCATATTTACAATGAATATGTGTAGGAAATGGGGGTTTAAATGACGGCAGGTTTCTAGGCTATTTCACAGAATTCACTTGTGCAAAACAACACTTAGGTAAAATATGCTTTCATGGCCTATCCTGAGAATGTCACCGTTATAGCATTGATTCCTCAGAGTCCTAACTTGGATATAGGGTGCTGGGAAAACAGTTATTCTTTCCTCCTTCCTCATTGTCTAACACTTGGAAAGGGAGAAACTCCCTCTTCTCCTATGATCCCAGCAGCAAAAGGATTGGCCCTAACCCTGCTTTAGGTGCTGGATCAAGAGTATAAATCCTTCCCACTGCCCTAGCTGTGGAGTCATTATGCAGGACATGCTTACAAGTTAGGTGTTTATAAATAGGGATGTTTGGTTTATCTCATTATTTGACTACGTTGCTTACTGTTTTTATAGATATGAGTCTAATGCTTTATTCTTTTGTTTTTCTTGTGTTTTTGTGTGTTTTATAGGATGCAATTTTGACATCCCCCATCCCCATAGACATTTGATCACCCTATCTGGGAGGGTGAGTGCTACTGGCATCTGGTGGGTAGAGGCTGAGGATGCTGCTAAATGCCCCGTAATACACAGGACACACAGCCCCCACATTAATGAATCATCAGGTCTAAAATGCCAATATTGTTTAGCACGGTGACATAGGGATATAAGCTCTCAGTAAAACTCCAGCAATTGAGGCAAAAACCATAATCTGTCAATTAACAAGTGCTATCGAGAGCATGTTCCTGCTGTGGGGGAACCAGAACCAAAAGGGTTTGGGAAGCATAAAGCTTCCTGGTTGTGACAACAGGCATTAGACATACACCTGGGTTCTGATAATGGTTATACTGCATGATTAGGGCTTGGTGCTTAACCCTAGTTAGGAAACCTCTGTTTCCTTCTCTGCTAAATGCAACAAATGATAGGACTTCTATTATAAGATAAAGCCTGTGGACTGGTATCTAGCTTAAACTAAGACTTTAGTAAGTAAATAAGTACCCATGTATAACTTGGTCCCTGCCCTACAGGTGGTGACAGTGAATCTGGAGATCATTTTACTGAAGTCCTCCATTTTACAGATGACAAAATGGTGACCCAGAAAGGGAGGTTGTTTACCCCAAATGATAGCAGGTGGCAAAGTTGAGACTAGAAGCCCTATCTCCTGACCCCAAGTTTTGTATTCTTTACACTATTAAGTTTCCTTTTGTGGTTTAGAACTGAAGTCTGGTTGGGAAGGAAGGTCCACTTCTGAAACAGAGAAACATTTAGTGACAAAATTTCCAGTGGGAGACCTCTGGATTCTGGAGGGACACAGGAGCAGGCAAGGAAGATTATCATCGATAAGGACCATGAACATCATGTGACATCTCTTAAGATCCAAAATCTTGCCCTGGAGCTAAAGGAAAAGAGCAGAGGCCTTATGGGGATGGTCTTAGGCTTCAGTTCTTTTAGTGCTGAGAAACATTATTCCATGGTGGAAGTGAGAATCTTTGATGAAATTTCTTTGAAGACGTCAGACGCACAGAAGAATGAGAACATTTATTGTTGACCAATGTTGGGCATAGTGCCAGGTAATTCCATACATGTTTTCTGGTTTCTGTGGTCTTACTGAGCTTTAGTATCACAGGTATTCTCCATTTGGAGGATGGTGGTTGAGAAGCATGGAGGATATAGCTATAGGATGGCATGCTATGCTGCTTTCAGAGGTCATGCTTTTCAATAGTTAGTGGTTAGGGAAAGTATCCATGAACTATTCTGAAGTTAAAAAGGTAGGTTAAGGGGCTCCCTGGGTGGCGCAGCGGTTTGGCGCCTGCCTTTGGCCCAGGGCACGATCCTGGAGACCCGGGATCGAATCCCACGTCGGGCTCCCGGTGCATGGAGCCTGCTTCTCCCTCTGCCTGTGTCTCTGCCTCTCTCTCTCTCTCTCTCTGTGACTATCATAAATAAATTAAAAAAAAAAAAAAAGGTAGGTTAAAAAACTGGGTATACACTCTGGATCCCAACTGTAACTTTACATCAGAATATCTTTTTGTTTTAGATTGTATTTATTTATTCGTGAGAGACACTGAGAGAGATTGGCAGAGACATAGATAGGTTTTCTGTGGTGAGCCTGATGTGGGAATTGATCCCCGGACCCTGGGATCATGCCCTGAGCTGAAGGCAGATGCTCAACTACTGAGCCCTACAGGTGTCCCTACATTAGGTATTAACTGGTTATTTCTAGTGTTGGGATCGAGGATGATTTTAATTTTCCTTTTTATCTGTATTTTTACTGATTTCTTTTACAAGCAATTCAAGATTTTTTTTTGGATGTCAGAATTGACACCATCAGCAAGTATTAATATGTTGCTTGTGCCTGAGAACTCTAAGCAAAGCAAGGAAAGAGTAAATATGGCGTTTCTGTCTTCATGGAACCTTTCTTGAAGTTCTGGAATAAGACCTACACAAAAAGAAAGTTTTTTAGTAATAAAGGTTGTAGTGCCTGGCTGTCTCAGTTGGTTAAGCATCCAGCTCTTGATGTCAGTTCAGGTCTCGCTATCAGGGCCATTAGTTCAAGCCCCATGTTGGGCTTCATGCTGGGTGTGGAGCCTACTTTAAAAAGAAAGAAAGGGCTCTTAGTAACTATCATTAACTATTGTTATGTGGCTGATAAGATTATGATCAAGAATCTCTAAATTTTTAATAATGTATTATGGCCATTAGTGATTTACACATATTATTTCTCTGAATCTTCCCAAGAGACACGTGGGAGTACTTACTAGTAGTCCTATTTTACAGGTGGAAAGACTGAGGTTGAGAGAATTTTGGAAGTGGGGGAGACAGGAGTAACTCCAAAGTTCATGTCCTTAACCAAAAATTAATATTACTTCCCAGGAAACCCTGTTTAGTTGGTAAATCACCTAGTTCTTATTATCAATGGGGAGCTACAAGAGTGATCTGGAGAGGAACAGATCCTTTCTGCTTGGTCAAGAGAAGGGAGAAGGATTAGCAGATTCTCATGCGTTGGCATGGTAGCAAATAGGTTCCTAACCCATCTTCCACCAAAATTTCATTTATTTATCAGTGATCCCAGCCTGGTGTCTCAGGATGATTTCATGCAGCATTACCAAGTGTGTCTGCACCAAAGCACACGAACCACTTGCAGGGTTTGTGTCCAGAGTACATAAAACCAGTGAGACCAGGCCAAGATTAGCAAAGTATCTTGGGAAGCTGCCTGTCTCTGCTCATCCCTAAAACTTCTGGTTGCCCTTGTGAAGATTTAGCACTGATTTGGTGGAGTGTGGCCTGACGGAGTACCTTTCCTGACCTAACTGAATTAGCTTTCAGTTCATCGTCCGCACTGAGTTCATGGTACCCCCACTATGGCCAAAACCACAGCGGCCACAGTAAGTGCTGTGGAATGTGTGTGCGTTTCATCTTTATCAAGAACGTCACGTGACATTTCCTGATTGCACCAGCAGCCTACTGCCCCATCTGAGTTTCCAGACTAAATACCAGTGCTCAAGCCACATGTGTTTATGGTATATAATAAATCTCCATTTGTCATAATGGTTTAAATTTAAAAGAGAAAGAAAGGTGAGCTGTGATGTTAAAAAAAAAAAAGTTGACTGTTATAAATTAACTTTCTTGGAGTTTTAGGTCAAGCCCAATTTATTAAGGGGGATAAAAAAGATAGAAACCTAGTCTGTGATCACAATTGTGATTTATCCACACCTTGAGTGGGTCCTCCTTTGGACCTTTTCTTGAACCGCAGCTGGCTTGGTTTATGTAGGACCTGCTGGGAGCTGAGGTTATAATGAAAAACAGTTATTCTTTGAAATTACTCACAAGAAGAGGGCTCATTTTATCAAGTGCCCTCCTTAATTTGATTGTAAGGCTTTTCATATTTATTTTTCCTGCATTAATCACCCTGTATCTTCGTGGCAAGTATAAATACAGTGGTGAAAGATAGCATTTAAAAGAAAAAACACTCAGAGGACAAATGTTTCTCTAGAGGTGGCCTGTTGGGAGCTCTTAACGGGTAATTAAGAAAGTTATTTTGGGTTTGGTAGTAATGTTGTGAACTTTTCCAGAGACTCCTCTTCAGAGCAGGGTGGCATTTAATATTTTTGTAGATTAACCTTTAACAATAAAGAGTGTCCAGTATTGACATCCTCTGGCAAGAACCAGCCAAGCTCTGGCAGCTTTAGTGAGCATCTTCATTCTATGCAGAAAGGCCACCTTTGTTCCCTGGCTTTGCCCAAGGAAGAGATCTGGGAGTGCCTTCCCATCCCAGACTGAGAAACTCTTATTTTTCTTTTAATATCCTGGGTTGTGCCAGAGGGCAAGGATCCAGCCTAGACCTTGTTCCCTGCTAACTAGATTCCTTCTGACCTGGACAGCCCACGATGTCTTAACAATATAGTATCAAGAATATCAGTGCAAGGTGATGAAGGACAATTTCTATCCTCAACAAAAGCTCCCCAGATGGTCTTCTGCTTCCCAGAACTCCCTATTGAATGCTCACTGTCACTAAGGAGGACACCTCAGAACCAATGCTGGTGATCCATTACAAATATGAAAATAAAGTTCGATATGCCTTCATGTTATTGAAATCTGTAATATTTCTTATCTCTGGGCATAAAAGAGAGCTAAGTATGTGTTGGAAATATGTGTGCAGGCTTATTTGTGATGAGCCTTAATGAAGTTCTGTGTGGTAGGAGAAGAGAGTCCCTCAAACAGTCTTTTGCAGGAAAGTAAGTCAAGGCCTGTGCTGATCTGACCATATTAAGGGTTTATTTTTAAGTTTCTTTTCCATTTTAAAAGTCAGATTAATGAGAGATAATTTACACTAAATTCCCTTTCTAAGTGAATAGATGATTTGTGACAAATGTATGTGGTCTCGTAATCACCACACAGTCAGGATAGAATGCTTCCATCACCACAGAAAGTTCCCTTGGGCCCTTTTCAGTTAGTTCCCTTTCCCTATCCCCAGCTCCTAGCCTGCACTAATGTAACTTTTCTCTCTGTAGCTTTGAATATCTAGCTTTTTTTCTAGAATATCTTAAAAATGGAATCATATATAGCCTTTGTGCTTGGCTTCTTTCACTTAGCGTAATGCTTTTGAGATTGATACCGTGTTGTAGCATGTATCAGTAGTCTGTTTCTTTTTATTACTGAATAGTATTCCATTGTGTGGTTGTACCACGATATGCTGACACATTCACCACTTGTTTGGCATTTAGGTTGTTTAAAGTTTTTGGCTCCTATGCATAAAGCAACTCTAAACATTTGCTCAGAAAATAGTCTGTTTTCCATAGGTTTTTGAAGAGAATGTGGAACCAGCTCTTGTTGGTTGGAGCCTTCTGCAAATGTCAGTTAAATCAAGTTGGTTGATAGTATTAAATCTTCTATATCCTTATTGACATTTTGGTTTACTTTTTATACAAATTACTGAGAGAGGAGTATTGCAGTTTTCCAATAAAATTGTACTTTCCTGTTTTTTTATTTCAGTTATATCAGATTTTTATGGTTTTTGGAACTGTTTTTAATGCATATGTATTTGGTATATCTTCTTGATGAATTGATTCTTTTGTCCCTGAAAATATTCCTTGTTCTGACACCTATTTTGTATTATAGAGCTTTTGAGTTTCATGTGGTAAGTCTATTTTTACCTTTAATGTATCTCTGTATTTATATTTATAGTGAATTTCTTTCCTATCCAATCTTATGATTTCTGCTTTTTACTTGGAATGCTCAGGCCATCTACATTTAATATAATTTATTGATATGGCTATTTTTGAATCTAACATTTTGTAACTTGTTTATATTTATCCCATTTGTTTTCTTCTTTTCCTACCCTTTAGATTATTTGTATATATTTATGATTGTATATATTTGATTCTATTTTATCTCCAGAAAAGCTTAGATCTTTTAAAATTTTTTTAGTGGTTTGTATTAGTGTGTACGGTGTATCTCTTGTCACAGTTAACTTTCAAATAATACATCATTTTATGTCCAATTTAAGAATCTTACAATGGTATACTTCTTTTTTCTTCTTCCTGTCTTTTGTTTAATGGTTATTTTACGTGTTACTTCTACATATGTTATAAACTCTCAGATGATTCTTTTCTCCAAATAGCAGCTACCTATCTCTTTTAAAAACCAGGGAAAATGTTTCTCTGTTAGCTATTTTAATAGGAAAATTAAAATATTCTGTTAAATTTTTCTAGTTTAATCTATTTGCAAACTAAATATATTTTGCAGAGTCAGTTATCTTTTAAGGAGATTAAAATTAAGAAAATAATTGTCATCTTACCCACATTTTTACCATTTCTGAAGCACTTTATTTCTTTATGTAGACCCAGATTTCCTTCTGGTACCTGACTCTTGCCTGAAGAGCTTTAACATCCTTTTAGTATGGGTAACGAATATTGGCAGTGAATTCTCTCAATTTTTCTTTGTCTGAAACATTCTTATCTTACCATCAGTTTTAGGAGATATTTTCAGTGTGTACAAAATTGCTATTAGTTATTTCTTTCAGTACTTAAATGATGTCATCCCATTTTCTTCTGCCTGGCATTCTTTCCATTGACAAGTCTGATGTCCTCAGCTTTGTTCTTCTGTATATATTTTTTCCTTCTGACTGCCTTCAAGATTTTCATTATTTGTTTTTTTAGTAGTTTTACTATAATGTGCCTATGTTCTTTGAACTATGGTTTGATGTTTTCATTAGTTTTGGAAAATTCTTGGTTATTTTAAAACATTTTTCCACTCCCTTTCTGCTTTCATTTACTTCTGGAATTCCAAATATATGTTACATTATTTGATTATCCCATAGCTCTTGGATGCTGTTTTGTTTTTCTGCTTTTTTCTTCATTGTTAGTTTGAATAGTTTCTTATTAAGTTCAAGTTCATAAATCTTTTACTCTGCTAGGTCTAGTCTGCTGATAAGTCTATTGAAGGAATTATTTGATATCATGCTTTCTATTTCTAGCATTTTCCTTTTACTTTTTAAAAATAATTTGCTTTTTTTCTGCAAATTACTCATCTATTCATGCATGATGTTCAACTTGTAGATAAAAAAACAAATTTAGTAATAGTTATATTAAGTCCTTCTTAATCTAACATCTGCATCACCTCTTGTTCCAATGTTGACGACTTCAACTTTGACCATGAGTATCTTATTTTTTTTCTTGCTTTTTGTGTGTCATGTAATTTTTAATTAAATATTGAATAATGTATGTAAAAGAATAGCAGAGACTGAGGTAAATAGTATTTATACCTGGAAATGGAGACACTTCTGTTGGGATGTTAGTGTGAGGAGTTGAGTCCATATAGTCAGTAATTGGACTAGATGAATTTTTGTTGTGGGACAGACTTCAAATTCCTCCAGTGGAGGCTTGCTGCTGCCTAGTGCTTAGTGGGGGACTGGAGCACAGTTCCCCTGTTCTCCCTCTATCTATAATCTCAACTGACCCATGTGCCTACACCAAAGAATGGATCTCTGGGCCCTTTCCCCTCCTTGAGGGGTAGCCTGCTGTTGTTTGTTACCCACTGTGGAGCTTGTGGTGGTGGTAGGGAGGATTGCTCTCTTGTGCTCCAGGCTCAGTCTTAGGCAGGACCTGTGGGCCTAGGTCCCAGGCATGAATATTATTCTGTCTCATATTGGTAAGGATTCTAGGGTAGAAGAGCATTTCCTGTCCCTTTTCCAGTGGTAGCAGGTCCTTGCTTTCTATATATGGAAGATGCTGTACCTGAACACATTTTTCTACCTCCTACCCCCCTGCTCCAGGGACAGACATGTTTTGCATCTAGCTCTCCTTCAGTGGCAGTGACCTTTATGTGGGGGACTGTTCTTCCTCAGAGGCTTATGACTTCTGTGTTTTTTTCTTTTTTCTTTTTCTTTTTTTTTTAATAAGAGAATGGTCTGGGATATGGACAAGATTTCATGCTGGTCACAATGTAGGGGGTTTTCCTATGTCTTTTGGTCTTAGTCTCTCTTGTGAGTAGCATGGAAAAAAAAGCTGATGAGTTAGTCAAGATTCTCCTTGTGTCTGAGACTCTCAGGAATTCTAAAGTCTCTGATTAGCCCACCTTTAGCATTTACAAACTTGTTAAAATTCCAGCAATTTATTTTATTATTATTTTTTAAAATTTTCTTTTTACTTGTATGGTGGCTTCAACTGTACAAGTACAGTACTTCAACCTGTACTCTGCCGAACAGGAAGCAGTTTGTGTGTCCTGTCTTCCCTTGGAGAGGGACAAGTCACACTTTGGAATTCAGTTTACTTGTTTGCCTTATAACATCAGCTCTGTTGTAGTGGAGAAAAGTTAGGATTTTGTAGGTTATCTGACATCTTTTTAGTGGGAGTGATGCTCTTTTGTGGTTTTCTATATCTTGAAAAGGAATGAATTCCTGAGAAGTTTTAAGTGACATTGGTCAGTGGTTGTGTATCTCAGAGGTCAGAGGATTCTAGAAAATCCTACCACATGGGAAATAATTATAGGACCAAAGGACATTTAGACTGGAGAAGAGAAACTTAGTTGGACAGAAGAATGTAGTAAATGAGAGCCCCTAAAGGTAGGTGTAAAATTGCCATGATGAAGTAGGTGTAGACTTCTATCAGATGTTTGTAATGACATTAATCAATTAACTGATCATTTCTATTAGTCTCTACTTTATGATAGGCACTGGAGATGCAAATAGGAGTAGGATATATATAGTGCCTGCTCTCAAGGGCTCACAATATGGAATTAAGAATTATGGCCAGTGATGATAATTATAGAGTAGCAGACTTCAGTTAAATATAAGGAAGAACTTGCCAATATTTAAAGCCACAGAGGATGAAGTGGATAATGTTGAAAAATGGAAGCTTTTAGAGGATCTGTGTGGGAGGGGATTCCTACCATGATGAGAATAGGATAGGATGATCTGCTGGTCCCTTCCAGTAAATCCCAAGGGCTGGGATGTCACCATCCATATATATCTAAAGCAGAGGGACAGTTTCCGATCCAGCTGAGAGGAGTCTAGTGGGTCTATAGCTTTCTGTTCTGTTGTTCTGTAAGGAAATTCTAAAGAAAACTAGAGAACAACTCTAAGATCCCTATGAGGGAAAGAAGCAGCAGGCAGAGACTGGAGAAGTTGTTGGCATTTGAAGGAAGGGAAAGACATAGGGTGGGTTTCTCATTTTCTACAGGTTTTATCTTGAAGACAGGCTTCAATTTATGCCATGTGTGAAGGATAAAACTTGATAGAAAACATGATTTTTTTATTGGCTTGAATAATCAGGACCAAAGTTCAGAGCAATCTTAGCCTCTGGAAGGAAGGGAGTCCCTGAGGGGAGTGAGTCAGTTGTTGTGTGTGTGTATAAAATTGTGTATATGAAATCTCCAAATTGTATAAAATCTAGCCTTATCTGTAGTTGGACCCTGAGCCCTGTGTGGGTTAGATTGACCCACTAGTAAGGCTAAAACAATTGAACGGAAATTGGAATTGCTGTCTGCTTCAGGGGGAGAGAGTATTTAGCATTTTTCTTTCAGCCAGGTTAACTGCATGCTTAAAAAAGTGATATTCAGAGAAACTTTACACAATTCAGAATTTCTACAACATATCATTCATGGCATCCAAGACAAAATCTAAAATTACTCATTGCATTAGCAACAGGAACCAACTCCAAGATGACCCAGGTTCTGGAATAGCAAGCAGAGATTTTAAGGTAGTCATTATAAACATGCTCAAAGACATGAAGAGCAATATATTCACAATGTAGGAAAGGATATGAAATCTCAGCAGAGAAATAGAATTTGATTATTCTATTCTAATAATAGCATAATAATAATAATCTAGGCCTAAAAATTATCTTATCAAAGAACACTAGAAGAGTTTAATGGTAGAATGAAGATGTCAGAAAGAGAAATTAAAGATAAATAGATATTATTCAGTCTGAAGGAGAGAGAAAAAAAAGAAAATAAAAGGTAAACAGACACAAGGGCCTGTGAGATGATACCTGACACACTAGAGTCCCAGAAGGCAGAATGAAAGAATGCCCCCACCCCCCAAACATTGGAGAAATAATGGCTGAAAATATCTGAAATTTGATGAATGACACAAATTTACAGATTGAGGAAGCTCAGTGATCACCAAGAAGGGTTAATTTAAAGCAAACCACACCTAGGCGTATCTTATACTACCCATCTCCCCTCCACTACCACCACTGCCCCCCCACCCCCCGGCAAAAAAAAAAAAAGGAAAAAAGAAAAGAAAAAAATCTTGAAAAAACAGAGAAAGAACACGTACGTTGCTTACAGGAGAACAACAACCTGAATTACTTTAGTGTCTTATCTGAAACAATGGAGGCCTGAAGACAGTAGGACATCTTTAAAGGGCTTATGGGGGAGAGAGGGACCCCAAACCTCTATAAATTGAGAATGCTCTGTTCAGCAAAAATACCCTTGAAGAATGGAGGTGAAATAAAGATTTTCACTAAGAAGAAAGCTAAGATAATCGCTAGCATATCTGCATGCCAAGAAGCGACAAAGGAGATTCTCTAGGCTGAGGAACAGAAACTCATCCTTAGGGAGCAAGAAGAGCATCAGATGTGATGAATAGGTGGGTAAGCAGAAAAGACTTTTTCCTCTGATACTTAAAAAATGCATGTGACCCTTTAATCCCCAAAGTCTAATAGAGTATTTTGGAGTTGATAGTGTATGTAGATACAGTATATGTGACAAGTGTGGCATTAAGTCTGGGGCTGGGGTTGTGGATCCCTGTGGTTGTAGGACTTCTTCATTTTACATGAAGTGATACAATAGGAGCTGTAAGCAGGTTGTGACAAGTGGAGGGTGTATGTTGTAGTTTTAGAGCAACTTTAAAAAAATGCAAGGGGAGCAGCCCCGGTGGCTCAGTGGTTTAGCACTGCCTTCAGCCCAGGATGTGATCCTGGAGACCTGGGATCGAGTCCCACATTGGGCTCCCTGCATGGAGCCTGCTTCTCCCTCTGTCTGTGTCTCTCCACACCCCCCCCCCCCCGTGTATGCCTCTCATGAATAAATAAATAAAATCTTTTTTAAAAAATGCAAGGGATGCAACTCAAAAGCCAATAGATTAGTTAGAATAATATCCTAAAAAAAATTTCTACAAAAAGGTAGAGAAGCAGAAACAAAGGAACAAAATACAGAGAAAACAGAGAAAACATGGCAGACTGGACTCAAACCATATCAATAATTACATGAAATATTAATGGGCTAAACACACAGTTGAATGGGACCAATAGTGACTGACTTTTTGGTTCTCAGGACTGTTGGAAATGGCTGTAGAAGTGTGTTGGGATTTCAGGAGAAAATGTGGCTCTGGGAAACCATGTTCTAGCCTTGCAAGATTGATAGCAGTGGACCCGATAAAAGGAAATGAACTGTTTAAAGCAGGCGTGAGGATGGGCTCTGTTTTGTCCAGCTCTTCTGGCCTTGATTCAACACTGCACGGTTTAGTTCAGAGCTGACACTGGCTCTACTTGGATGCTAAGAACCAGCTGGAGCTGGGACCAATGCATCGGGCGGGAGGGCAGGATGCCTGTGTATCTTTCTTCCTGCATTGCCTGGCTGCATCCTGTCTGTCTATAACCAAGTTGCTCATATTTTCACTAAGCTCTTCTTTTCTCCCCCTTTAAAGCCATGTAATGTATGGAGCTGTGCGTTGATTTGTTAAGTCCAACTGTCTTCCATTTGGGCCCCCAAGAGGTTTTAATGACAAGGTATTTTGATGTGTCTTTTCAGACTGATAAACAGGAGGCCTGGTGTGAGTGACTTTATTGAGTGGTGTCTAAATCCTCCAAGAAACCCCTGGCAGGGAGGATACAGCCAATGCAATGGCATGTTTTTAGTTTTGTGATAAAGGAAGGGATATGAAGTGTACTGATATCCTTCATGGGGCAAAACAGCATCAAAGTCCTCACGTTCTTTCACCAGCACTCATATCCTCCTAACTCATCTAGCTTGATTAGATGATTGTCACTGGTATGATTTTTTTTTTCCTTCTTGTGTGATTTACCTAGTATCTGCTAAAAACTTTTAAAGCACCTGACTGAAAATTAGCCTATGTTAAGCACTTTGGGGCTTACATATGACCAAGAGAGTTTTGGCACAGTGGAATTCTATTCTATTTCCATTGTGAGAGGAATGCTGTTTTCAGGCACCTGGATCAGAGAGGAAAACTATCTGTGTTTCTTTGAACTAGATAACATAAAATAAGTCCTCAAAGTATTCATTGACTCGAATCCTATTTAAGGACCTATGTTCAGTCCTTGATAGCATTATCAGCCATATGATTTCTGCCTTAGATCTCTTTTGAAATGAGGGAGAGTATACTTTGAAATAAACACTCATGGTCTTAGAAAGTCTCTTCTCTGGGTCTTATAAAGAAAGTGAGTTATTGGACACTCCTGGAGAGTATGGGGTGAGGCCTGGGAATCTTTTTTTAACAAGCTTCAGAGGTGATCCTTTCACTGATCTATAAAGGCCTCTCCAGATTGTAACATTCTGTGATTCTTTGATTTTACATAAATGGCAGGAATGGTGAATTTTGCATATAAACTCTCCTTTTTAAAAATAGTCCATTTAGGATCATATGATATTTTTAATTAATATCCTTTGGGTCCCTTCCTATGGCAATCTCTCTCTCAACAACTCATTATTTTGATCATTCCAGAGAATGGAAATGCTTCACAAAGATTTCCTAGTCAACTGTACAAGCAAAAGTTCTGGCACCACCTAAATGGGGGAGATTCTCTGTGCAGTTATGACTTGTCTCAGGACCATCACATGACCATGCTAAGTCACATATTCTTTGTGGGTTTAGGGGATGGTTTTGTTTTCTTGGGTGTATCTTGGGTAATATGAAAGTTCTTTCAAGAATAGAATTTGCATTTAAAAGCACAAAGGCATTTGTCAGAGGACAGGAGCTAAATTCTTTAACAGGGGGATTACTGGGGCATCTTGGCAGCAATTCATTGAGGATGCTTACCTGAAATTGTTTTTCTGTCTCTTAACTGGGTGCTGGTTTGACTGTATCAGTGGGAGTGTGTTAGTTAATCCTTTGCTTAACTTGGTCTTTTTGGCATAGCCAGGGGCATTTCCAAAGATAAAAATCTGTCAACAGAGGCTAAGTCCTAATCAAACAGGTGTGGATGAGCTGGGGAGGCTTAGAGCCCTGGAGTATGAAGGAACTGCATTGTGGGAGCAGCCCTTTAGTCAGGAAGTATCTTGGAAGGAGAATGGGGCAGCTGATGGGATGTTTAACCAGCCAATGAGTAGGATCATTGGGGCATATGTTAATTTTTTGCTGACCAACATGGTCCTCAAACTCTACATTTCCTACTTAGCTTTAAACTTTAAATCACTCGGGTCAAGTCAGGTTAAAAGACAGAGGACCCGAATCATATACTGAATTCCTTAAGCACACTTATCAGAGCACTCATGATGAGCTTCTAGGACAGAGGATGTTTTAAAAACAGTGCTTTTGATTTTTTTTTTTTTTACCCTCTGATTACTAATCGCTACAGTTCTCACAGTCTGTCTGTATTCCCTATCTCATCCTTTATTTCTTTTCCTTGACCAAACTTCCTGAAGGTGTTTGCACTTGCTGCCTTCACATGCTCACCCATTATTCACCCCTCACTCTTAGTCTTCTAAATATGGTCTGTGGACCAATAGCATTGGCATCCCTTAGAAGATTGTTAGAAATGCCCAACTGTGGGTCCCACCTTGGAGCTAATGGGTCAGTATCTTCATTTTAACAAGATCCTTAAATGATTTGTGGTCCATTAAAGTTTGAGAAGCCCTTCTAAGGTTAAAATTCTTGAAGATCTCAGATGGTTTTCTAGGCACAAAATCTAAAGGCCAGTTCTAACTTTTCCTTCTCTTTGACCATTCTCATTTGACCTGGTTTTCTTTTTCAAAGCTACTCTGTTTGACTTCTCTAACATCTCTATCCAGATCTTCATGTTTTTCTGCCGTTTCTTTCCCTGGGTCATTTTCTGGCTCATTTTCTCCTCTCATTTACAAAATATAGGTATTTCCAGTTTGTCTCCAGTTCCACTTTATTTTTCTCCCAAGGTCCATTTTTAGTTGGTTTTGGGGCAGATCCACAATGAATGTCCCTTTGCAACCTTATGATTACTCTGTTGACACTAAGGTAACTTTTCCTTTACTTGAATAGGCACTTTCTCCTTTTGCCTTCCCTACTTAGAGATATTTGTGGAGGGCCTCAGAGTCCTCACTGATTTCCTTCCTTCCTTGTCTAATCTGTCACTAGATTGTACCTCTATCGTTGTCATGTGTTCTGATGTTCCCATCTTAGTCAAATTATTTCAGCATCTTTCCGAAACCATTATAAAGGCTTGCTCTCTTTAATTCTAGTCTTTGCCTAGAGTCCTATCTCTCTTGCCTTCCACTGTCAGGTTGTTCTTTCTAGGTGCTCTAATCCTGCCCCTCCTGTGCACTAAAGCACTCACTGTTTCTGCACTACCTTCAGAATTAAGTCAAATCTCTTTTAGTGGAGGCTTCAAGATTTTCTGTACTCAGATCCCAGTATCTTCCTTTACTATTCCCTACAAGTGCCCTGTGCTTGGCCAAACCGAAGTCCTGTTTCCTCTCTTTGGTATTCCCCTACTAACCCAGAATGATCTTTGCAATTTGGAATGAGATTTTAATGCAGATTATTACAAGAATGGGTAGTAAACCAGCAACTGCATGAGTCAGTCTGAATTCACTGTGAATAGATTAGGTTATTTGATCCCCCCACCTCTCCTTTCCCCCACCCTTGTCTTAATAAATAAGGGAAACGTGTTAAGTATCAGGCATTTAAAGTTAAGAAGGTCTTTTAATACTTGATTTGTGCCAAACAGCTTTACCAAACAGCTCCTGAATGGAGCTAATGCTTGGAGGAACATTCTGGAGGAATGTTTCTTGTGTATCTCCACAGAACTTAATTTTGTAGCTGATACTTGGCAAAAATATTTACCAGTGACTTAGGTAAAAGATATAGAAAGCACATGTGTCATATTTGTAGGAGATAGAACTGAGACAGTAGAATAAAATCATGGAATCATGATGACCTAATATTTGATCAGCTAAAATATGGCCAGATCAGAAGAGATTAAATTTAAGAAGATTATACTTGGACTTGGGCTTCCAAACCAACTGTTAAAGTACCAGAATAGGTGTGATATGTGGGAAAAATCAAGTCTTATTTGGTATCTTCAAACAATCTGAGTGTTTAAGAAGCTTATGAGATTGTAGTTTCAATGAGAGAAACATATTGGAAAAGCAAGAAAGCCACACCTGGAATGCTGTGTTCAATTCTAGGGCCTACATTTTAAGTTGGGAGTAGAGGAATTGGAATCTTTTTAGGCAGAGCACAACCAGAGTCACTTGGCCAGGGTGTGGTTGAGTGTCAAGAGCTCACTGGGTGGTCTTTGCCTTCCTTGGCAAGCCCAGCTTTACTCAGTTATTGTCTCCTTAGTGGAGGGTAATTGCTCTCTTATTTTAGTTTCTCCAAAGGCATTTAGCACAATGCTTTTGCCCATAGCATGTGTTAATAAATATTGGTGAATAAATTGTGTGTGATGGATTTTGCCTCCAGACCCAGAACATAATTTTCTTGAGGACACAGTACACATGTTCTGTTCCTTCTTGCTTGGGGTTGGAGTTTTCATGAGGTACTTAACTAGAGGGTGAATTCATGAAATTAAATGTGGGGAGAAATCCATTAAACACCTCCTAGTTCTTCCCCAATTTTCCTCTTTGTTGATACATAAAAACAAGGGAACAATGTGGTGGGCGGTGGGGAGTGCTGGAATCCGAAGCCTTGGTTTCTAGGAATGCCTTTTCACAAACTAGCTTGCATCAGGCAGTTAGAACGTACAGATAGGATCTGATGATGAGGGAGAGGTGGAACCGAAAGTGTCATGGCTGCTAAAATTTAGGGTAGAGCCTCTGAATGCCACAGCTGGGCTTCTCCCAGCCTTTTGGTGGTGGTTATGGTAATGAAATGCTTTAAGATGACACAATTAAGACACTTAATCATTTGCAAATTTAAGTTCCTTTCAGTTGGCCTGGAAGCAGCAGAAATTGCATAGTTTGCTTCCTGGGAGATTGTAGCCTACAACCAATAACTCACTTGTGTCTATACAGCTGTTGTTTGCTATTCACTGGCAGGTGTGACTAATTCCACCACTGACACCACCTCTTGGATGAATGTGAGCGTCTAAAGCAAGTCGTTCATGAGTGTCTGTGAGAGAGAGCATTGTTCGAAGGGTTTGGGCTCCTCTTTGTTGTTACTGGTGGGGCTGAACCCACTTCTGAGAGACTCGGATTAATGTTGGCACTATTTCCTGAGGGCATGTCTGCTCTCATTGGAGGCTCTTCTGGCATATGCCCACAATTTTTGATAGTCGTTTTCTACTCTCTCTTTCCCTGTTTTGTCATAGCTTTCTGGAATGGGTTGGCATTTTTCTGAGAGCTCTGAAAGGATGTTTATTTGAAGAGGGACAGACATAGTGATGGTGTTAGAGTGAACCTGCAAACATAAGGTTGGGTTTGGGGATGCCACTGTGTCAGAGGAAAGGATTTTCTAGGCTAAGGGAAGTGGCTAAGAAAGCATATAAATGCATCTGATAGCTACTGTACAATCAATCCTTAAAGAGTTAAAAGTTGGAGTGGCTTTTTACCATTTAATTGGGTTTAGCTTTGTTCTTTAAAAAAAAAAAAGGTACTTAGAAAAAAAAATGTTTCATTAATGTGCCAGCTTGGATTATTTTCCCATGTCAGTTTAGCAATCAACAGTAATAAAAACCCGGATATAAAATTTTCATACATTTATAGTAGTATGAAGACATTAAGTGAAAACCCTTTAAAACATTTTCCATTTTCATTTCACTTAGCAGGTGCTACATATCGAGCTATTATTTACCTGGCTAAAATGATCTGGAAAGTGATCCAAGTTGGTGAAGTGTCTGCAGACAAATCACACAACTGTTCTCTCCTTATTATGCCCAAGTTGAAGGGATTAGTTTTAGCACAAATCAGATCAAGGTGATGCAAAAGTTACTCAGGATTACTTGGAGACTGTTGAGGTTAGCCGTGGCCAGCTAGCCAATGGAAAAACTAATTTTTATGCCTTTGCTGCCTGGATGGCTCATGTGTAGGGAGGCAATTTTATTTAAGGCATGGCCAGTGCTATTCTCTAGGCTAGTGGAGTGAAGCAGCATGGATAATTCCAAGTGAGCAGATAATCCACAAGAAAGTTCTGTTTTGGCTTGAAAGGAACACAGTATACTAACAACATATTTGTACGGCTATTTCTAGTTGAAGTGCTGTTGTGTACCACTGATTTAATAGCTGGAAGCACCAATGAGGAAACCCAGGTATTACCCCTAATTTTGCTCTTAATTAGATACACGATCTTAGCTAAGTCATTGAATCTTTTTTATTTCTTTATAAAGTTGGAATAATCAAACTGGTCCTTCCTGGGTGGTAAGGGATTTGAGATGATAATTTTGTCAGTATCTTGAAGGTTTAAAAATATTCGGTTGATCTAATTACTTACTTAAAGGCCTTTATCGATGGCTTACTTTCTGTAAGGAGTTTAGTTAGACCTAGGGATGCAGTGGTAGCCTGGAAAGAGGGCAGAAGTTTCCACTTCCTGACCTCACATTATGGAACCACTCTTTTTTTTCTTGGAGTGCTTTAAGAATGGATAGAATTTCTTGAATTTATACTAATTGGGTAAAACATTATAGGATTGAGCAAGGTGTAGAAGAAACTAGCATGTAATTATTTCCTACATCTAAATAACGATAAAATCATAACCTCAGTGTATCTGTCTGGATCCTACGATCCCTAGGTGGACTGCAGAGGTCTCAGGAAGAGTCTGAAATTAGATGTAAACTTTAGGTCTGTGACTCACCACAAAGGTGGTAGAGAACTGCTGAATTAACGTGTCCGCTCTTGCTCCCAGGACAGTGTGATATAACAAATACATTGAAAAGGTTTCTCTTGGATTAAATATTTCATCAAATTGCCAGCCTCGATGCCACCGACTTGTATATTCTCCTTTGCAAAATGTGGGAGTCCTCTTAAATGCCCCGAGAAGTCCCTTTTGGCTCTAAAATTCTATTATCATAACTTCAATTTCTCACAGAAATGAAAGCTTTTAGTTCACGTTAGCCAGTCATTTGCACAATCTCCCTCCAACCTGATAATGTTGAAATAATTTGGAAATGGTCTTTAGTGAAAGGCACATTTCTTTGACATTTCAGCTAATCTGGAACTAGCTCTATAGCCCGAAGAGAGAATTTTTATAGGGGCATCTGGGAACCTTTAAACATCTGGAGAGCTTAACTGTGGTTTGGCCTAATGCATTGGAGGTGTTCTGCTCTGCCGTCTTCAAGGGTTGATTTGGATGGCCCTGTTGTCCCTATAGTTTGGTCACTGGATTAGCGCGATAGAAATACAGATGGGTTAACAGGCATGTGACTCCTGACTCATGCTTTGGTTAAAGCCGTTGGACTCGTAGAGAGAATTAGGTTGACATATGGTTTCTTTTCAAGTTTCAGGGTTATATTTTGCCATGTTATGTGGGGGGGGGGGTGTAACTATAGTGTCACATGGTCACTACTCTGTGGTAAATTTTTTTTCCAAAGAATTTATTCATTTGAGAGAAAGAATGAGTGGAACTGGCAGAGGGAGAGGGGCAAGCAGACCCCCCACTGAGCAGGAAACCCGACCTGGGGCTCAATCCCAGGACCCTGAGATCATGACCTGAGCAGAAGGCAGACGCTTGACTGCCTGAGCCACTCAGGCGTCCCATGGTGCGTTTTGAGGTGGACGAGAGGTAGGGCAAATGCTGTTTGTGCTTTTCTCAGCGGGCATTGCTTTTTACCTTGATGGGAAAATGGGAATTTTGTTTGAGTACCTCTCTTTCCTCATGATACTTAAACCCAGTGCCAGGCGTTAAATCTGGATTATTTAAGACCAACATTGGGATCTTATTTCCCTTGCCTGTGATTGGTTTAGATTTGGGCCTGTGACACTGTCTTGGCCAATTAGCCCAAGAGAAAATCTACCAAGGGGCTTCAGGGAAAAGGAAAAGTTTCTTTTGTTTTTAAGAAAAGACACAAATAAAAGAGGGTTCTCTTTCTTCCACTAATTTCTATTGAGTTTATATGAGAACTTTTGTGATGCCAGTCATTTTACACTCTGGGGTCTGATAGTCTGAGGAAAATCTGGCATTCTGAGGGGGTACCAGAGGGGAAGTAAGGAAAGAATCTAGAAATTTGACATGGGTTTCCCAGTGTGAGTTCTTTTATTTTCCATTTGAAAATTTTAATTTAAATTTTAGTTACTTAACATGCAGCATAATTTTAGTTTCAGGTGTACAGTATAGTCATTCAACACTTCCTACAACACTTGGTGCTCATCACAAGTGCCCTCCTTAATCCCCATCATCTATTTGCCCCATTCCCCCATTGACGTCCTGTTGGTAACCATCAGTTTGTTCTCTATAGTTGAGTCTTTTTCTTAGTTTGCTTCTCTCTCTCTCTTTCCCTCCTTCTGTCCCTCCCTTTTTGCTCTCTGCTTATTTGTTTTGCTTAACTTCTACATATGAGTGCAGTTATACGGTATTACTGACTTATTTCACTTAGCATAATATTCTCGAACTCCATCGATGTTGTTGCACATGGCAAGATTTCATTCTTTTTTTAGGCTGAGTAATAATCCATTATATATATACACTACATCTTCTTTATCCATTCATCAGTTGATGGACTCTTGGGCTGCTTCCATAATTTGACTATTGTAGATAATGCTGCTACAAATAATGAAGTGTTCCCCTTTTATATGTTGGGCAGCATGCAGATGTTCAGCTTTATGGAGAACTATTAGTTCCAGTTCCTCATCTTTTGTGGGCCCCAAGCAGCATGTCCTATGCATTAAACACCAGGATCCTATGATTTATGTCAAGATCTAATACAGTCATGGTCTCCTGTGGTATAGGCTTGGATTTTAATCTTGGTTTCTCTTGGTTGGCAGTTTTTCTCTGTTGTCTCCAATCTCTACCCCAAGCTCTGTTATGTATCCAGATTTTAGGGGAGGGTTATGTTTTATCCAGATTTCTCTAAGAGTGTTGTGATGCGGGTTTATCAGCATAGTCTGTATGTTGCCAGAAGTGAATTGAAGCCTGAAATCTCTCACCAAAGTAATCAGTGACTTGGTAATTGCCAAGCCCAGTGGAATTATTCCTATTCTAACCTTCCTGGACCTCTGACTACTACATTTGGGATTATTGATCATTCACTAAGATTTTTAAAACTTTCCACTTCCTTGGCATTGATGATATCATACTTCCTGATTACTGAGTACCTCTCTTCCCAGTCCCTTCTGCCCTCTTGATAGACCCTTCTGCCTCTACTCCTTCCTTAATGTTGGTGTGACCAAGAGTCCTTAGGTCTCTCATTGCTTACCACATGCACTGTGTGATTTCATAGGCTCCAGGGTCTTAGTTTCTAGTATGTGCTGACAAATCCATCTCTACCTTTACTTTCTTTTTTTAAAGATTTTATTTGCTTATGAGAGACACAGAGGGGGGGGGGGCAGAGGCAGACACAGGCAGAGGGAGAAGCAGGCTCCATGCAAGGAGCCTGACGATGGGACTCAGTCCCAGGACTCCAGGATCACCCCCTGGGCCAAAGGCAGGCACTAAACCACTGAGCTACCCAGGGATCCCCTCCATATCTACCTTTAGCCAGGACTGCTTCCTGTCAAATTCAGGTGTTTGCTCTGGCTGAACATACTCCATGAAGTCCCCATATTTAATGCCTCCAATGGTGACCTCATCACCTTCCCTCCAGTCCACCCCAACTTTCTCTTCCTCTTGTGTGTTTTTCCTTTGCTGTCAAATGTCTGCCAGTTTCCATCAATTTCCTGTTCTCCTTCCCCACTCTCATACCACACCAAAGCAGTTGCCATGTTCTTCTGATTTTACCACCTAAACATTTCTTAAAATGTTCTCTCCAGTCCCACTCCATGTGTTTTGTCTCAAGCAGGTCTGTGTTGCAATCTACTTGCATCTTCCTCTCCAGTTCCCTATCCCATGCAGTTCCTTGATGACAAACTTGACCCTGCCATTCCCATGCTCACCACCCTTAATGACTACATTTCCTCTCTGGCACAAAGTCTCATCTGTTCCAAGTGGTTTGTAAAGACCTTTGTGCTCCGCTCTCTGCTACTGTTTTCTGTCCATTCAGATTTTACTTCCCCTAGTTCCCATATGCCAGCATCCACATCCTCACACCAGCCCCGTCCCACCTTTTTTGCATTTTTGTCTGTCTTTTGGTGAACATACGTACCCATTTATGTTGCATATGTACCTAGGGATGGAATTGCTGGGTCATAGCCTACACATGCTGTTCAATGTCAGTCTTTACTCCTGAGATGCTCTCTGGTAGATAAGATGCTCTTATCTTACTTGACTGGCCAAATGCTACTCATCTTTAAGGCATATTTTATGTAAAATCTCGTCTAGGAATCCTTTCCTTTTTTCCCACCCCCGAAGCTGGCTGACCTGTTCCTCTCCTATTTTCCTGCTATTCTCGTGTGTATATGTATAATAATTCTATTTTTCTGACTGTTTTCCATATAATATTATGAAGGAAATTATGCTTTACTGAATTTAATATCTTGAGCACAGAGCCTGGCACATGGTGAGTGCTCAGCAAATGTTTGGAGGGATGAGTGGATGGACAGGTGGATATGTGGATGGATGGATGAGTGAAGTAACAAATGTGACAAATTTTTTTTTTTTAAGAGAATAGGAGTTCTTGTGGTTGCTAGAGAGCTCTGGGATGGTCTTTTGGGGGAAGGTGGCTTGTGGTGTTGGGGGGTAGAGGAGGTTGAAGGATTTGCCATGAAGTTGCAAAAAGGTGAGTGGGACAAGAGAAAAACTAAACTGGCAGCATTTTGTGTCTCCTTTTGGGTGCTCTGCAAGTCTCTGATTGCAGCAGCAGGCGACTAATGGCCAACAGTGTTCTGACGGCGCCTGCTGACAGGCGCTAATGAGATTAGTGCCTTTTGATTCCATTATTAACAAGTAGCCAAAGAATCATTTGGACATGTCAGGAGCTAATGATAGGAATTAAGGGTCCCTCTAACTTTGGGGCAGCAGTTCAGGTACTTGACGCTTTGAAGAGTCATTATAGGCAATTTTTTTTCTAAATATTAAAAAAATTTTTTTTGATGTATAATATACATACAAAAAAGTGCACAAATTCTCAATGCCCAGTTTGGTAAATTGCCACAAAGTGAACATGCCAGTATCATCGGCATTCAGATCAGGATGTAGAATATTGGTGGCATCCGGAGCCAGACACTCACCAAGTATCTATCTCAAGCACTACTTTTATCACTTCTTCCACCAAGGGTAAGTCACTGTTGTCCTGTGCTCTAACAGCAGGTCACTTTTGCCTGCTTTAACCCCTTTACATAAAGGGAATCCTGTAAGATCTCCTAGTCTGGTTTTGGCTTCATTTACTCAACATTGTATCTGTGACCTTCATCCATGTTGATGTAGTAACAGTTCACGCATTCTCCCAGTGATATAGTATTCTGTTGTATGGATATACCAGAGGTTAAAAAGCTGTTCTTCTGTTGGGTGGACATTTGGATTGTTGGTCAGTAGTTTCTGGCTATTATAAATGACTGCTATGAACATTCTAGTCTTTCTTTTGGTGAACGTACTTATTTCTGTTGGATACATACCCAGAATTGCTGGGTCATAGAGTATTGTCATATGGTATTCATTGTAGGTGTTGCCTAAGAGTTCTCCAGAGTGGTTGTGCCAAATTATATTTCCATCAGCAGAGTTGTGTACATGTCAATATTTATTTTTCACCTGTAAAATCTCGTTTGTATGAATTCCATCAATATAGAACTTGGGGTGGTACACATACAGGCTGAACTGAAATTCACCATTCATAGTAGCTTCTGATACTGGTTTGCAAAGGATGTTAAAAATATCCTAGCTTGTGTTTTTTTGTCTACTTAAGGGAAACCCACTGAGTACTTTAGAGGCCCCTTAAGACAAATGATATGCTGAAATAATGCATTATTATCTTGTAATTCAAGTCTTTAAAGCCACACATTTAACAGCACTTTGCTAACATAGCTTTTACATACATACACCTTTTTAAATACAGTTTTGGTAATTATATGCGTGTTATAAAATGAATAGATCAGTGGCTTTTTTTGTAGTCTGTAATGGTATGCCACGGTCCTCTGTCTGTAGTTCTGTGAGGGCTGCCATGACTAAGTCAGTTGGTCAGGTCTTAGGATAACTTGAAGCAGGGAGGAATCTGGAATCACTAACTCTGAATGACAGATTTGGGGTCCATTTATGTAGCAGGCTGGACAGATAGATGGCCCCAATCTAACATGTTAGGTTGCTGGCCCCTATGGATGGCCACTCTTCAGCTGAGTGCCCCTCTATCCCTGTTTCAGTCTATTTCAACTTTTGAATAGGTAACAGATCCTTATGTTTGAAAATTGAGAAAGATATAGAGAGATAGGAAAGATTATGAAAAGTTTTCTTTCCATTCTGTTATCTTCGCTAATTCCGACTGCAGCCTGCAAAGGTAACTATTTTTGGTTTCTTCTAGATCTCTTTCAGAGTTTCTAGTTTTGTATGTATAAGCAAAACCAAATATATATATTAGTCCTTTCCCATTTATACAGATACACCATTCTATTCACATTATTTTGCTCCTTGCTTTTCTCACTTAATAAAAGTACTTTTCCATTATCTGTCCATAGAGAGCATTCTTAATTTTTTAATAGGTGCATAGTGTTCCATTGTATGAATTCATCATAATTTGTTTATCCAATCCCCTACTGATGGATATTGTGATTGTTCTCTTTGTTTTACTATTACAAAGCTGCAATAATGACCTTAAACTGTTACTTTTGAATGTTTACAAGTTTATCTAGAGGATATATTCCCAGAGATAGATTTGCTGGATCAAAGGGCATATGCATTTGTAATTTTGATAGACATTGCCAAATAACACTCCTTAGAATTAAGCTAATTTATACCCTACCAACAATGTTAGGTGCATGCTCGCTTTCCGCAGACTCACCAACAGAGTGTATTATTAAATTTTTGGATTCTTTCCAACTTGGTAGTTAAAAAAAATGATTTCTTAGTGTTTTAATTGGCAGTTCTCTTATTATGAATGAGGTTAAGCATCCTGTTATACATTTAAGAGGCATTTGTATTTCCTTTGCTGTGAACTGAGCATGTATATCCTTTGTCCACTTTTCTATTTTTATTTTATGATCATTTTTGGTGTTCTTTGTGTTCATGTGTTTTCAGGTGTGTATATAATTGTGCATTTGGTTGTGTGTGTCCTGTGTGTATGTAATTAGTCCTTTTTCTGTGATAGTGTTGCAGGTTTTTTCCCCATGGTTCTCATTGCCTTCTCATATACTCTTGGTGGCTTCTCCTCTGCTTCATTTTCTGTTTTGTCACATAGCTTTTGCTTCACATGAAGTTGATTTTTATGTAATTGAATTTATCATCTTTTATGACTTTGGGACTTTTAGTTACATTAGAAGGGACTTCACTAGTTTTTCTTCTAGTACTTTCTTGGTTTCCTTTTTACCAATACTTTCTTTCTTGGAATTTATTTTGTCATATGACATGACTCGCCCAGAGCAGGGGAATCAAACAGGAGATCAGGAGAAATGAACAAAAAGAAATAATGGTGAGGGACATGGACAAGGAGTGAAGAGGGAATTAAAATGCTGGCCAGAGCAGAGAGGTGAGAATTGGTGACAGATGCCTTTGGAAGCTGATAACTATTATAATACGTGGCATTTAATAGTGACTTGAATATTTTTAGGGCTTCAGATGTACCTAATACTCAAAATGAAATATATGGGCAGTCATTTCTTTCTGTAGTATTTGTTTCTTAAAACATAATCTGATAAAAATATGGCTCCACATGTTACGATTTGATAAACCTGGGTTGTAACAGGTGTTGTACATACACTATTTTAAATTTTTTCTAAATTAAATTTTTTCTAAGGATTTATTAGAGAGGGAGAGAATGAAGAAGAATGAGGGAGGGAGGGAGAGAGAGAATATGAAGCAGACTCTACACTGAGCACAGAGCCCAACGTGGGGCTCGATCCCACAGCTGTGAAATCATGACCTGGGCTGAAACCAAGAATCAGATGCTCAATTGACTGAGCCACCCAGGCGCCCCTACTATTATTTTTAATTGTTATTTGTTTGTACCAATAATTGCATATTGAAGATAGCATTTAAAAGCAAATGGGGCAAGCCTTTGTGTCCTCTCTTATAGGAGTCCAATGTGCCCCAGTGATTGTCAGGCCTTAGTTATATTTGATAGCAGGTGGATGTTGCCTCCAGGTTTCCTAACTCCTTTAATGAGGTAGGTCACCGGCAGTTTCCTTCATTTTGTACTTCAAACAAATAAGATAAAAATTTCTGTGGTTCATCCTTAATTCAGGAGTAGTAACTTGTTACTATGCATCCTAAGAGATGCGAGAATAAATATTTCCTCTTGTTAAATTCTCTACAGTCCTTCTGATGATCAGGACTCATAGTGTCTACTCAGAAACCATCTTCTGAGTCTGTGAGATGTCTCTGACTTATGTTCATAAGGAAATCGCCTCAACTTTAACTATTTTCTCAACTATTTATTGAGCTCCTACTTATTGGGTGCTGGGTACTCTTCTTGGTGCTGGAGATACTATTCTGAATAGAATTGTCTTCCCTTCATGGAGGCAACAGGTAAAAAACATTTCAGTAAATTTATAAATGATGTAATTTCAGTAGAGATAATGCTCTGAAGAAATCAAAATATATGTTGGGGGGATCCCTGGCTGGCTCAACTGTTTAGCGCCTGCCTTCAGCCCAGGGCGTGGTCCTGGAGTCCGGGATTGAGTCCCACATCAGGCTCCCTGCATGGAGTCTGCTTCTCCCTCTGCCTGTGTCTCTGCCTCTCTCTCTCTCTATCCCTGTGTCTCTCATGAATAAATAAATAAAATCTTAAAAAAGATATGTTGGGGATGATAGTCAGGGGTGAGGTAGGGAGCAGGGCCTACTTTAGGTTGTCTGGTGAAGGGGAAGGCCTTTCTCTGAGGAAATGAAATACCTAGTGAAGTGAGTAACGAACCAAGCAAAGTGGGGAGTAGAAGCTTTCTGGGTGGAGGCAACAGCATGATTTTAGGCGCTGAGGTGGTGAAGAGGAACAAACTGGACTGGCATGGCACTTGTCGTACAGGTTTGAAGCACAGGAGGGGAGTGGGAGAGCTGGGGCAGACCACCCTCCCGGGAATGAGGCACCGGCGTGGTGCCCACCTGCATGTGCCTCCCCTCCCCTGTTGAAGTCAAATGACGGTTCCTGGGGTCGCCTTTCCACTCCACATTTGTGGTGTTTTTCTTTGTTTTCTACTCACTCTCATTGTAGAGCTGTGATAGGAGTCAAACCTCATATGCTGTCCAGACTTATAATGAAGTCTTCAAAGTCTCATTTCCTGCACCGATAGGGACGTCCAAAGGATAGACTCACCTCTTCCACAGCTGGTATCTGGGACCACGAGGCTATCAGCAACATCAAGACTGTGGAGGGGTGGGCCGCGGGGCGAGGGCCTGCCTACTTTGAAGTTAATTCATCCTAAACAGGCATGGAAAGAACACCACGAAGATGTACTGGGGCCAGCTCTTCCATGGCCAGGTATAATGGCTTTCCTCACAGAGCAGTGCTCCTGACAGGGAAACCTCCCAGGCTCCATCTCCACATACCTGTTCCTCAGGCTCAGGAAAATGGCTGTCAATCTATTTTAAGCGGAGGAAAATTGAGGATGGTTTTTCAGTGCTATCGCTGGCTTAGTTATGTCAAGCAATTTCTTTGGAGAGTAATAATAGGTGCTGTCTTCAGAAATAGTTTAGTCACAAATGCCTAGTTCTTAAAGTTTACTTGTTTCCCTCCTGTCTCTTTCTTCAGCTTTATCTCCTGCTCCTGCAGTATAGTTTCTTCCAGAGATTTCTTCCCATGAAGACTAGCAGGTTGCATTTTATTTCTGGTTTCCTTCCATAATCATCTTCACCCTTCCTCCTCCTCCTGCCACTCCCCCGACCCCAAAGCTTCCATCAACCAGACTAGCTTTGTACTTTGAAGTGCATTGTCAGAAACCGGAATGACATCATAGAGAAAATAGTCAATCTGGGGACAGTGATGTTAATAAGTTAATTTCTTCCCTCCCCCACTCCAATGTCAGATAATTTATTTTTTAACCAGTTTTTACCAACCAAATGTTAACACATATGCCTGATTGCTAACCTCCTCTGGGCACCAAACCTGTTTTTTCTTGAGTGCAATAAGTGATTATCCAACTCATGCTGCTCCGAAAAAGAGGTTTTGTTTTAATAAGCAGTTTGCAGTTTGGCACACAATGCTGAGGAAAGCAACATTATCTCCAGCAGTAAACTCTGCAGTCATTGCAAAGCTTGACAAGAAAATGATTGAGTCTGTTTGTTATACCTTTGTGGGGCTGCCACTGCTGCTGCTGATGGAAATGTTGCTGTTTATTCAGCAATGCAATAACACTTTCTGTAATTTATGGATGCACATTCCCCAGATTACTAAAGGTAATATTGTTGACTAAAGGAAAGTATACGAATGGATAGTTTCAGTTGTTGCTGTCCTTATAAAAGTGATTGACTGTTCACTTTGCACAGGAAAGAATTTGCACAGGCTTCATCCCCCTTAACAATTACAGATTTTCCTTCCTCTGACAGTTACAAATAACATGGCTTGTCCTAAGTGGTAAAAATTTACTGATTCCATAGAAGTTCAGGCCAGAAGCTGTGTGGATTCCCCTCTCCCTTATATCCCAGCCAGCTCTGCCATCTTGCCCCTTGGGGGCACTAGACTAGCCATACTTGGACTCTTGGTGTGGCCTTTGGCCTGCGTGGTGGCACCTGGTTAAGTAGTTTATGGTCTCAGACACTTGGCTTTCCTTGTTAGCAGAGCTGAAGAGGCCACGGTGACTCATGATGCTTCTCACATGATCTCATGTGGCAGGAAAATGTCTTTGTGACTGATTGTTCTGTGGACAAGGTTGAGTGAAGTTGGTTCTTTTGTCCTAGCAAATGTAGATAGGGATCCATGGGCAGTAGAAAATCAGCCACTTCTCTCAAAGTAGCGCTGAATAAAGGACTGGAAATTTAGTCTTCGGTCACCGTTGGTGCACCTGTTGATGGGCTGTTGGACAATACACTTTGGGAAGCTGTGAGTCAGAGGACTCAGTGGTAGGGCACAGGGGAGCTGCTCCAATTCCACGGGATTTTCTCACTGAATGGCAGTTGGTGCTTTCACCTAGGTCAAAAGGGCAACAACTTTTTGGTTTAGAGCCTGTCAACGCCCATGGACTGATGGCAGGCAGGTGATGCATTCGGAGGTCCCAGGCTTGGCCCTTATTGAGATGAAGAAATAAGCAGCTCAGTGAAGAAGGAGCTGCTCAGGAAAACAAGAAAAAAAAATCTTTGAAGGTATCAAAGGCCAATAGGTTTGAAGGCACTGCTCTCTTTTTGGGAGATAAGTTGTTACAACAGGTGCACGGATAGAAAAATAGAATACATGTAAGGCATCATGTGTTTGCATCTAAAGTTCCCTATTTTTCCTAAGTAAACTCTCCATGGGACCAGTGTGCAACTCAACTGACCAGCACTGTGCTGGCTTATGCTTTTGTCAGCCTTGCAGTTCTCCGTTTAATGATTGGTTATTTAATTGGTCATAGTAGGGGGGATCCTGGCATATGTGAGAGCGTTTGTGAAATCTTGGTGATTGATGTCAGGAAGACAATAGTTAACAAAAATATTATTTATCATTTTGTTAGGCCAAACACATGCTGTTGACAGGAGAAGGGTTAAAATGGGAACATTTCATTAATTTACTCTGGCTTGAGGGTGATGTTTTTCCTATCCCTGCCTCACTCTCGGGTTCACTTTATGATTGATGAAAGATGAAGTAGTCTGGTCTAGTTGATGTGAATTATCATTCTTTTATCAATTTTATAGATGTTTTTCTCTGTCTCATTCTATAAGGATTTGATGTGCAATTTTGGTGTGTCAATTTTTTTTCTTTTTTTTCCATTTTTTTAATTACATGAATATTTTGTTTGATTTGGGCTTCTTCGCATGAAAGACAAGTCATTTGACATTTGAACATGCTTGTGAAATTCAAACCCCATTTTATTTACTAATGGCTGCTAATGGCTCATAATCAAAATACTTGATCATACAAATAATTACAAATTATGGACTTGCTGATTGTTGTTCTCTGTTGGCATCTGAAGTTCAGTCAGCTCTTACCAGCCCTGATGTTAATCAAAGGATGATAAGAGTATTACAAAGTGGATGTCAGTTCATAGAATTTGGATAATCCTAATCTCAGTTATATTTTAGGGTTTAGCTGATTTTGACAGCAACTGATAATCCTATTCTCTTAATCTCAGTCTCGAGATTAGGCAGCTAATACTGACACCAGTTATATTTTGGGGCCAGAATATTTTGTTTTCATAAATATATTAGTGTGTGTTTACATTTTTGTGTGTACATACTATGTGTGTATGTTGTTTCCTCTTGAAATCCATATATTCATTGTATTTCTGAGTGGTAAGTGGTGTAAATTATGTGCTTTTAAATTACTATGTTTCCAACACATATTGGATGGTTCGATTAGTCATGAGTGAATGAAAAAGCAAGTTGAAAAGAGTAGAGAAAAGACTATTTTATAAAAGGATAGGAAAGAAATTCTGTCGTAATTTCTTACCTGCACATTTTAACATTTTAATCAAATGACTTAACACATTTTTGGGATTTGTACCCTACTTTTTTTTTTAAAACTACACGGCAAACTTACACTGCTTTGGCAGAAAAGTACTTGGAGAGAGTTCTATTAATGCTTAATAATATAATTCACTAATTTGCTTTTTTCTATTAATACTTAATAATATGATAATTCACTAATTTGCTTCTTTCCGAACTATAGCACTTACCACAATGTTTTCTACCTGTGTTTATCTATATGAGTGGATAAAGGAACAGGTACTGTTTGCTGCGAACTAAATTTATAGGCATTTAATCCTCATACTCTGAAGCAGGTATGATTATGATCCCTGCCGGGCCAGTGATGAAACTGAAGCACAGGGTAAGTACAAGTTGGCCAAAATCAGATGACTGCGTAAATGGAAAAGCCAGGATTTGAAACCATAGGGTCTTCCCCTGGCACCTGTGTTCACCTGTGTTTTGACTGACCTTGCTAGAGAGGTGACACACACGGTGACCGGACGCTTTGCTGACACCTCTGTTGCCTCAGAGGGAGGCCTGTTGGATGGCTGTTCACTTGGCCGTCTTCCTTGGTCGCATGTCTCTTTCCCAGGAATTGTCTCGGGATCTCACTCAACATGCACCTGCAACAGACCCTCCAAGGCAGGACCAAGTTCATTCTCCCATCTATGAGGTCTGAGAGATCCCACAGGAGCAGATGAGGTATGTGAAAAATCATGCCAGCCACCTTTCAGTTAGACTTTTCTCTCTCTGTGTTAAGTGGAGCTAGGAAGGCTTGAGAAGTGGAGACAAACAGATTTTAATAAGGCGCTTTTTCCCATTTAAGTACTCGTGGACTTCGTTTTTTTCCTCCAGTCCCTTATTTTGCTACACTTTGGTCTCCAGAGTTACACATGACTATAAAACCATGACTAAAACATCAAGACTAAATCCTCAACTTATTATTTTGTAATAAAGGTGCAGTCGTGAATAACGTGGCACGCATTGGTTTGGATCATGTGAGAATGTTGATAAAAGGTACCTCGACGTAGTTTGATCATTTTAATAAGAAGAGTGGTCAAGAGAGATGGGACTAACCGACACACCTTTCTTTGTCTTGGAGAAATCTTGGGGCGGTTTTACCTACCCCTCCCCGCACCCCCCTCCCCCCAGTCCCACTGCCTGGCTCTGGTCGTGGGGCTGGGCCCCAGGTGAGTGGGGGAGGCTCCCAGGAGGCACAGCCCCTGCAATCTGGGATATTGTTTAAATACCGTAAAAAGCCTCTCTCATTTACTCCCGAGCAGCACAGAGAAAAAAACGGTGTGGTAATCCTGGCATAGCAGGTGGTGCTACTTTCCTATCAGTATAAAATGAAATTGTGTGGATGTGTTTTCCCCCCCCCTCTTTCCCGTTCACTCTTTTTAATCTTTAAATAAGACGATTGGTAGCCTGTTGGCAAGAAAATGGGCCCTGAATTTTTATTCAAAGTTATACAAGGATGATAGTTGGAATTTTTGGCAGGAGGCACGCCATTGCTTTTCAGAAAGTGCTGTCAAGGGAAGCTTTTTCTGAATTACCTGCTGGGCCTGGGCGCTTTTATGTTGTTGTTGTGACAGGTAGATTTATAAGGCTTGAAATTTGTACAAATCAGTTGTCATTCAGTGCGAGCTGTCAATGTGTCAAGCTGTCAGCCTGCTGCGAGGGGACGCCCGAGGGGGAGTACAAGGGGGCAACCATGGAGAAGGGAAATGAGTTCAAACAGACCTGAAATGGAGCTCAGTTCTCGGGGTTTGCTGCCCCCGTAGAGCCGGCATTGATTTTTCTTGATGTTGAGCAACAGCAAACCTTAAATGACACGTTGTTAGCAATCTAAAGTTGCTGTTTATTGTCTTTTAAATGGCAGCAAATCATGCAGAAGAGAATACAGTGTGTATTTTCGAATTTTGCATGTTTAGCAGCATCCTGTTCATGTCACTTTTCTGGCCTGGCTGGTTTCAACCAAGGGACCTGCTGCTTCACTGATGACTCCAACTTTCTGTAGCATTTTGCAGACGCAGCGTGAAAGGAAGTTGTGTGCTCGTCTCTCCGTGGGCTGCAGATCACTAATAAACACAGTATTAAAGGAGCAGTGAGTCAGGGCTGCCGTTTAGCCTAAAGAAGAGAGCTGTGTCCCTCGCATGGCTTTAGCTTCCTTTTAAGACGGATCTGGCTGCAGCTCCCTTGAAGACAGAAGGACTCAGCAGGCAGGGCTTTCCTGGACGGTGCTGGACCGAAGTCAAATCATCCTTCACTTTAAACTGATTATTATTTAAAGAAAAAAATTTTTTTTTCACCAATAAAGAGCAGCAGCACAATGCCTTGACTACCTAAACACAATCTGGTAGATTTTCTCATCTTGTTGAAACCGTCTTCATTCTGTGCCCCTTAGTAAATCCTCAGTGTGGCTTTGATTGTTTTAGGTTGCTTTTGCACATGGCTCGTGGGAACGCTTCAAATGTAACCCTGCTTTCGTTGCCCTGTGCCCTCCTGGTCCTTTCCATACACACTCAGGACAGAGACACCTTTGGACATTTTTCTTGAGTTATCAGGAATTAGCATATTTCTAAAAATTAGGCACAGACGTCCCTACTTTTTCAGTGTGTGGCATTTAGCATGGAGGCCTGGCTTTCATCCAGATGTTTAAACTTTTGCACCTCTGGGCAGAGCGTCCCAGCTTTAAGCAGTTGTATGACTTTGGCCTGTTTCACCGGTTCCCTGTCCGTCAGGTGGTATAGGAGAGAGGAGGTAAGGGTGGGGGGCCAGGGGAGAGGGCAAGAAGGGGTGAAGTGGCTGGGGATGGGAGCTGGGAAGGTGACACTTGAGAAGCAGTCAGTACTAAGAGGTAAAAAAATTAATCAAAGATTTCCATCTAGCCATTACCGGCTGGCGTTCACGGCCTCTGAGCCTCTGAGCTAAAAAGTCTGCAGAGAGGCTCCTGGCGCTGCAGAGTTTGTCTTGTAAAAGTGCAGCTGTCCAAAACATGACAGCTACAGCATTAGCAGGGCCATTAAGAGGTGTAGAACATTTCCAGGGAAATGATTTGAAAAATGACAATGCTGGCTCCTGTGTGATATTAATTATACCCTGTACTCGTGGCAAATAAGCTAAAATAGTTGGCAAGAAAGACAAAGTGAGGTGTCCTGTTTCTGACCGTCATTCTGATCAGTCATCAGACTGGTGGGGCTTCATGGTCGGTAGGTAACTGTAAAAGGTGAGAGGTACATGCTTGCACCATCAGTCAGGGCTGTGTCTGGAAGATGGTCTTAAATCCACGGAGAGGGTGGGGTGGTGGCAGGGGAAAGGTTGGAAGGGCTGTCCTCCATCTGCCACAGGTGTAAGCTGTGCCACCCCACAGCATTTCCCGCTGTGATGGGACTTGTGCTCTATCTGCCCTGCCCACCAGGGCAGCCGCTGGCCACATGCAGCTTAGGCACCTGCAGCGTGGCTCTTGTGACTGGGGAACTGAATTTTAAATATTATGTTACTTTAAGTTAAAATGTAGATATAAAAGTCCACACGTGTCTGGGATAATAGGCGGAGCAGGTCGCCAGAGTGGCTTTTCAGAAAGTGCGATTTGGAGGCTGGGAGGTGGGATGCAGAAATGAGTAGGAAATAAGAATTAGGACTCGTGCATCAAGTCCTGGCTGGCCTGAAATAGCACATGGCTTTCTCTGATTACTTCTGACTTTGTTTTATACTTACTTTACCTGTGGAGGTAAGCACTAACTTGTTTTACAAATGCAAAAACTGAGACCCAGGAAGGTCAGATAAATCTGCTCGAGGTACAGAGCAAGTTGGGCACTAGGCCAGCCAATTCCATGTCTTGTGCCTCCTCCTTAAGATGGTGCCTCCTTTCCAAGGGCTCTGATGGATGACCTCTTTCTAGGAAATCCAGGGTCTGTGCTCCTTGTGCACTTGGCATCCAGCACTTTCCAGAGCATTCTTAATATTAACACTCACTGCCCCATGTGTGAAGGCTGTACCCATGTCCGAGGCAGCCTGGAGGAAGCTCCCTTATTCCTATGCCTTGGCCGCACTTTCTAGAAGGCAGCCAGCCAGCCCATTGGCCTTGCCCTGTCGGAGCCCCCTTTAAACTCTGGGCCCTGCATCTGAATTGTGCCTTCGACCAGTGGATCCAGATGCATCATCCTTCTCGCCTCCCTGCTGATCCTGTGGCTAAATTACCCTATATAAACAAGCCTTTGTTACTCCTGACTGTGAGAGATGTGGGGCTGGCTCTTGTTGAAGAAGAAAATAGACCTGGGAAGAAAGAGGTCATGAACAGGTCAAAGTGCCAGAAGAAAAGGCTTCTGGGGCTAAATTTTCCAGATTTGGGGGCTCTAGGGTAGGTGGTGGTGCCTGGGGACCTTGCGTGGGGGTGTGTGTGTGCCACATACGCAGCTACCTATTTGTTTTTAAAAGTGCAATCTGCTTGGGGGATTTATTAAATAAAACATATTAAAAGAAAGCCCCGGCTAAGGTCAGCCCAGACCTTTTGAAGAACTGTTGAAATGTTGCTGGGCTGTTATCTGCTAATCCTCCAAGTGTGCTGAACATGAGAAATAACATTCAGCGTTAAACCACCAAGTACAGAGAAAATGTCTTGAAATTATAGTGTTTGGTAAATTAGAGATTGCTTCTATTTCTCCCCTTCCAGAGCTGAGGCAAGGCCACTTTCCCTTTCCTTGTTTACCTTGAAAACGCGCTTTACTGCCTGTGGTGTTTCTGTTAACCTCCCTGAACCCTTGCGATTTCATTCATGTGATTTGTTATTGAATGACCTTTTGAGGATTTTACAAAACATGACCTTTTCTTGTCAAACATTCAAGGGTTTGTAAAGTGAAGCTGTCACGGGGACTCTGCGTGTTTGCTAATTATAACTAATATGTTTCCCCACATCCTTGGAAATGCAAATCACTTATTTGTTCCATGAATGGCTGCTCTTTCTTGCCTGTTGGTTTGAGATGCCTCCGAGCTGCTCAAAGGGACATCTCTGGCCTGGGAATTCTGACTCCTTTGCTTCAAGTTAGGGAATAGGAACGCCGATTCCCTTGTAAGTTCATTTGACCCCTTGGGCACAATGATGGAAGATGTGAGGAAAGAATGAAAGCATTCAGAACAACCCAGTTGTTCAAAGTATTGGACATTCTTAAAATGTTCTGTGTGGTTCTAGTACTTCCTTCGCCCAAGAGAAAGAGGTGGATTTTTATTTATTTATTTATTTATTTTTGGGGTGTGTGTGTGTGTGCGTGTGTGCGCTTTTTTGTGTGCTGGCAACAAAGACAAAAATAAAAACTTTTGTGCACAAGAACAGAATTACAGGCAGACTCAAAGAAGGAAACATCAAAGCCTTGCTTTCTATTCCTTGATTTTGGTACTGAAAAATTTGTACTAACAATAGCTAAACTACAATTTATTGAATGCTTATCATATTCTGGAGGCTGTGTTCAGTGATTTACAGGCATGAGCTCATTTAATCATCTCAACAACTCTGTCTAATCATCTCAACAATATTATTATTGTCATTATTACCAGTTTCCAGGTAATGAGGCTGAGTTTCAGATTAACTTGTACAGGTCAATTGGCAAAGGTAGGGTCTCTAACTAGAATGTGCTGTACCATCTCCTCTGTAGAGCTGTGAATTTTGACTTCTGTAGTGAAAGTGGTGTGCTCTCCTGAAAAGCTTGTTTTCTCCATGAGACGAATGCTCTATATGATTTCTTTTCTCCTCCAGAATGCTATCTTGCGTGATTGATAATCACCCTATTGAACTATTGTCAGTTTCTTTAAATCCCAGTTTAAGGAATGCAATGCTAGGTCAAATCACATGCCGTGTGTTTGCTGCTAATGGAAGGAGAGTTGAGTAGGGCTCCTGAGACACTTTTAAAACTGCATCCAGTGAGTTTCTTATTAGGAGGAAAAAATAATCCCCAAACATTCCAAATGACGCACAGTTACTGTCACTAATGATTTGTGGTTACTGGAAGAGGGATTTTGAATCCTGAGTGACTAAGAAATGGCTGCTTGTTCCATTTGTTAAAGAGAAGGGATAAAAATCTGGGATAGCATATGGACTGAATAAACTTCAAATTTTCTGAGCTTGGAGAAATTCCATTTGAATTGTGTGTAAATTGCTTGAAGATATTGTTTTGTTTTGGTTCCTTTCCACTCAAGGTAGGGCTGTGCTGTGGAGAGGTTGGCCAGCCATAAAGGAGCTGCGTGTTGGATTCATCCTCCAAAGTCTAATATGGAGTCTCCTTTATAACATTCAGGTGCTTGGCCCTGCTCCGTCGTTTGTCCCCCTAGCCATTTGGAAATCTCTATTTATCTAGGTAGGGGGATTACTGGACTTTTCCAAGCATAACTCCTAGGAGATGTTGTCTTTCAAATGACTTTCATGTGTTTTCCTTCCTCATTCAGTTGATAGACGTAGATGTGCAGGGTAATTTGTGTCTTCGAAACAATGGAAATTTTTGAAGGGTTGGCTCATAATATTTGGAAAGGGTCATTACAACTTTATCTATTAAAAAAAAAGTTCGGATTCAGGATAGAAAAATATATTTCACCTCTTTTATGAGTCTGTTCTCAAGAGCCAAGCAATTTGTTGTAAAAGAATATAAGAAATATTGAGAATGAGAAAAGTTATTCATTCTATAAAGCCCTGTCCCTCTTCATACTTCTTTTTCCCACTACAGCCTTTGATCGCTTCATAAATGACCCTCAATGTGAGAGAATCTGTCCACCCTGCTATTTCAAATGTATTGAAGGTGTTTATGATGGATAGTTAGGTTTCAAATATACAGTAACCCAGCTTTCTACTAAAGAGGACCCTTATATCTTGGTGCTTAATAGCAATGGCTTATATATTTCAGGATCTTACCATTCTAGATACAGTCAGACTGACCTTAAAGTTTTTTAAAAGTCAGTATTTCATAAACTGGATTTCAAGTAAAGAAGGAAAATCATGAAAATTTCATTTTGGAGCTTCTCTTTTAAATTGAGTCAACTTTAGGGTCTGTTTCACTATTAAGACTATCCTTTAATAGAATTCTGTTCACTCTGGTTGATGACAGTACCCAGGACCACCAAGACACTTTGCCAGCAGTTACTGGCCAGGACTTGCAGAATTATGGTAAGGATCTGAGTGGTTTTTTTTTTTTTAATATTGAATTAATTCTCCTTATGACATGTAAAGAAGGTTGGAGGGTTGAAATATTGTCCTTTTTCCAGATGCATGCCTACTTTTTTTTTTTTTTTTGAAAGAGAGAGAGTGTGCATGTACTTGGGGAAGGGTCAGAGGAGGAGAGAGAATCTTAAGCAGGCTCCACACCCAGGATGGAGCCCGATGGAGGGCTTGATCTCAGAAGCATGAGATCATGACCTGAGCTGAAATCAAGAGTTGGCTGCTTAACTGACTGAGCGACCCAGGTGCCCCAAGGGTCTGAGTGTTTTTAAAAATCTCCAAGCAGAAAAGGGAACCCTCTTACACTGTTGGTGGGAATGTGAACTGGTGCAGACACTCTGGAAAACTGTGTGGAGGTTCCTCAAACAGTTAAAAATAGACCTGCCCTACGACCCAGCAATTGCACTGTTGGGGATTTACCCCAAAGATACAAATGCAATGAAACGCTGGGACACCTGCACCCCGATGTTTATAGCAGCAATGGCCACGATAGCCAAACTGTGGAAGGAGCCTCGGTGTCCAACGAAAGATGAATGGATAAAGAAGATGTGGTTTATGTATACAATGGAATATTACTCAGCTATTAGAAATGACAAATACCCACCATTTGCTTCAACGTGGATGGAACTGGAGGGTATTATGCTGAGTGAAGTAAGTCAGTCGGAGAAGGACAAACATTATATGTTCTCATTCATTTGGGGAATATAAATAATAGTGAAAGGGAATAGAAGGGAAGGGAGAAGAAATGTGTGGGAAGTATCAGAAAGGGAGACAGAACGTAAAGACTGCTAACTCTGGGAAACGAACTAGGGGTGGTAGAAGGGGAGGAGGGCGGTGGGTGGGAGTGAATGGGTGACGGGCACTGGGGGTTATTCTGTATGTTAGTAAATTGTACACCAATAAAAAAAATAATCTCCAAGCATATCATTGAACTAATTCTAATACCACAGAAAGCACTTTCAGGAGAATTAAGGTAAGCTGAGGATATTGTGAAATTCATAAGAGGCACAAGGCATTGTGACTTTAGAAAAAGAAAAAATAATTGCATTAGGACAGTGCTTCCTAATATTTTAAGGTGAAGTATTTGAGGCTCTGTTGAAAACTATGGCCACTTGTCCCAGAGAATGTATATTAACATAAAATTTTACCTTTTGTTTCTGAGATTTATGGATTGCCCTCAACATTGTCCTTGAGAAACCCAGATTAAGCCCCTTCGATTGAGTTCCTCCCAGACCAGTGAGAGAATCATGCCTAAGCAAGGAGGTAATTCAGTCACTGACATGTTGATCAAACTTAAAAAAAATTTTTAGGCATAATTTTGCTTTTTTGATCATAAAATTGTCCCATGTGTGTAAACACTCTATCTCTGCTACTGAATTGGTGAGGATAGCCAAGGATCTTGATACCTGTCAGCTGGGCTATTAGAAATCTGTCCACGAATTGTTGGAATTCTAGGCAATGTAATGTAATAGCAGAAAAATGATGAATTTTGAGCCAGGAGTCTTAGGTTCTACTCTTTACCCACACAACGTAATGACAAGGAAGTCATTTGACTTGCTTGATCCCCAATTTCATATCCATAAAAATGAGCAGTTGGATTGTGATCTGCAGTGTGCCTTTCAATCTTAAAATTCAATCGGTTTTCCTTCCTTCTTTCCTTCCTTCCTTCCTTCCTTCCTTCCTTCCTTCCTTCCTTCCTTCCTTCCTTCCTTCCTTCCTTCCTTCCTTCCTTTTTCCTTTCTTTTTCTTTTTTGGCTCCTATTTGTATTTTATAAGATCAAGCCTCATGCCAGGAAGAAGGGGTCAAGAAAATTTTGTTTCTTAGAAGAGGTTCCTATTTAATTTGAGAATCTCAGAGAATCAAGAAATAATAAAAATTATCTATTGCAGTAGAAATGCTAAGCTTCGTTGGGTGAAATATATGAAATTCTGGGAATATTAGTGCGAGTCTACAATTGCTTTTCAGGCCCATTAGGACATAGAAACTCAAGTTTTTTCTTTGTCAGTGTCCATATTGGTCATTAGCACTTCTGCTATCTCCCAGTTATGATGACTGCCTTCTTGGGCAGAGTTAGAGTTGTCACTAACCATCCTGAAGTTTATCCTTGGAATCGAGTCCTAGGGAACTGAAATGAGATGCGTCACTTACAGAGATTTGTGATACTGAAGAGAAGAGGAGAAACTCATGGAGGACAGCTTCCTTAGCATCAACTTGGGTCCCTGTTTCTAGGAGTAACCGAAACAAACTGGAGATGTTGCACAGTTGGCATGTGTAAATAGTGTGTAGTGGAAGAGTCCTGAAACTGAGTATGGACTTTAATTCTCAATCGTGGTTGCCATTTCTTGGAGTTTGGTTTGAGTGTTCTCTTCAGAGTCCTGTTTTCCTGATGGTGTTCCTGAGGCTGGTTGGAGGTCTAATAGCTCAGCTGATAGGTGCTGTTTGCATCTAGAAGGCAGTGTGCCCCACACTGTAGTTGACAACAGGCTCTGGTCAAGACTCAACCCGTTTTCCTTTTGGATATGTTCCAAAGTTTTTCATGTTTGCCCCAAGGTAGAAGAGTACCCAGAAGGTTTTTATACCAGAGGAGAATTAAATACTTTCTTGGGCAGTCCGGATGGCTCAGCTTAGCGTCGCATTCAGCCCAGGGCATGATCCTGGAGACCCAGGATCGAGTCCCACGTCAGGCTCCCTGCATGGAGCCTGCTTCTCCCTCTGCCTGTGTCTCTGCCTCCCCCCCCTCTCTATCTCTCTCTCTGTGTCTCTCATGAATAAATAAATAAAATCTTTAAAAACAAACAAAACAAAAAAACCCCACATTTTCTTCCCCAGCAGTTAAGAGGACAAGAAAAGGAGAAGCCACTGGTGGGACTCTTGATCTGATTTGAGAGTGACAGCCAGGATCTTGTCCTAGATCATTTGTAGCTTCTTCTGCCAGAATGTTGACGATGAGATAATAATGACTGAGATGAAAATAAATTAGTAACGTTTTAAAGATGAAGAAACCAAGTCACAGAAATATGTTGACCTGCTAGAGGGCACATGAAAGGAGGAGAAGCCAGGACAGGCAATCTGGCTTCATTGTACAGGTTCTGTGAACAGTTGAAGGAAAAAGATGGTGGTGACAGGAACTGTGTAGAAGTTCTCTTCCCCGTGCCCTTACTTACCTAACCAGGAGATAGGAAGATTGCGCTGCTGGTGACCCCCTCCCTCGAACAAAACAAAGCTGAGGCCACACGTTTGTGTGCTCTCACACATGCATTCATCTGGGTTAAGTGTGTGAGGAGGTGATGTCAACCCTCTTACCATGTGGTTTAATTTCCTCTCCATTGATTCAGAAGTGGAAAAAGAAATGTCAGAAGTCCTGAAGTGCCTTTAAAACAAAGGTGCAGTGAAAGTATTAAAATCAGAAAAGAAAAAAAAAATAGCTATTTTTAGAACTGAAGTTCCATTTGCTCACTGATTCCTAGCTTCTTGTTAAGTGCGAGGTGGGGGCCACCCCAGGCTGCTCATGGTGGTTCAGACTCCCTGTGCCCCACCACACGTCCTGGATTGCCACTGTTTCTTTGGATTTCCGATGTTGCAGGGACTGGGAACATTTGGGGAAGGTGCTGCTCTTTTGGCACAAACAGTGCTTCTCCCAAGGCTGCAGCAGTATTTTTTTTTTTTTTCATTCCTTTCTTCTTCTTTCTGTTTACCTTTGGCTTGAGTGAGTCAATTGGCATTTCTCTTTGTACTGGGAAAATTCATTATTAGCCACGAGCAAGAGAGAGGGCAGAAAGCAGGGTTACAAATAGATCTGAAAGGTATGTTTGTGTCTGCATCTCTATTTCTGGGGGCAAGGGACAGTGTTGCCATCCATTAAATATTTATTGTATTAGCAACCTCTAGTCATCCCTGCTAATGGAGGGAAGGGATGGTATGATAATCCAAAATAGCACAAAGTTCCAAGTTATTTATATTTGATTTGGCAATGCTTTACAATAAAACCCCATGAATTCAACCTAATTAGGAAGAAGGCCAGTTTGGATTAGTGAAGCCCAAATTACATTTTATGGAAAATTGATTTTGTAGTTTCCAAATTTATACAGTAATTTGAATTGGGTATCAAAGTCCACAGTAGAGATTTTTAGGACAGTTTTTAATGACTAGTTAAAAATATTTGGCACAGTAATGTAAAATTTTACAGAAATGTCTACCTTCAAAGTGATCAAGACGTTTCAAAACTTGCCTCTTAGGAGTTTTAACTATTTCTGTAGACCTTTCTTATGTGATGAACAATGGCCTGCCTGACACATGATAGGAAAGTAAATACCTGTAAAGATTTCTGCAAATTTCCAATCTGTTGGATTTGAATGAGCAAAACTGACCTACATGATATTTCTTTCCTCAGGAGATCGATCGTCTTAATTATGCATCGTCAAAGCTAATGTAGATGGGGAGTCTTCTTATGTAATATTGTATTTCTTAGAATGTCTTTATACGGAAATACATTTTTTGGTTGATGCAGGTGATAATTTTGTGATGCTCTAGCTTATTCCTGGTACCTCCAATTTTAGTTTTTAAAACACTGCCTTCCTGGGTTCCCAGCTGCCTTTTTCTCTATATTGAATCATCTGTAAACAAACCACTGAAGTATTACAGGTGAACATTGTGTTGTTTTTACAGCACAGTTCTATGCTAGGTCTAAGCTTAGGTTCTCTGAATGATAGCACTGGCTTTTAGTCTTCATGTGCAAGCAGGTGAAAACACTGTGGTTTGTTTCTAAATGCCCATCTGTAGAGTAGTTGCATGGAAACTACCCAAGGAGCTTTAAAAATAAGTAAATAAATTGACAGGCCCCACCCCTGGAGATTCTGACTCTGTGGGTTTTGGTGGAACCCAGGTATTTCTACTTTTAACCAGCTCTCTGGTTTCTTCTGGTGGGCACCCAAACACAAAGAGGTTGGCTGGAGCGGTTAAAAAGCCAGTAGCTGACAAGGACCCAAATTTGTCTTCCATCTGTGCAAAGCAGATTGGAAGCTGCTTGATTTAGCAGCTGGGATAGTGGGGGCCAGTAACTGTGAAGTGGGGGAAACCTGGTCCTTTGAGGATAAAGCTAACGAGGCAGATCATGTTTGCACTTTGTACCAGAGTCTAGTTCTTTCTGTTGATTATTTCTTCCAAAGAACCCCTCTCTCTGCCTGGAGGGGTTACTGCTTCTGCCTGGCTTTGCCTTCTTGGTCAAGGGCCACATTCCAGTCCTTGGTCTCCAGAGACCTTTCACACCAGCAGGTGTTTGTCTGAATGCAGTGACCCTTCACTTTACTCAGTGCTGCCCCCTCAACAGGATACCCCACTTTCATTTTCTCCTTGGCCCTGCCTCATTTCTTCACAGGCCACAGTTAATCTTGCATAGCACCTAGCAGAACAGGGCTGCCCTCCAGCTAATTAGCAGCTGAGATCATGCTAGTGGCCCTCTCCATGCTGGCAGGTGGGGTTAGAATCAAGGAATAAAGCCCAAGGTACTGGTAAAAGGAAATTGCAAAGAAATACTCATAGATTTGAATTGCTAGACACAGTTGATTGTTTACTCCACAAAATGGACTTATTAAAGGGCCATGAGAAGAGGTTATGTCATTTGCAGATAAATCTGTGCTGCAGATCCAGAACCAGTGATGTCCATGAGCCCTGGGGAGGCTTGAGCAAAAGGCCACTGCTTGAAAATGGGCCTTATTAGAATTCCCCCCCCCTTCATTTGTAGGGTTGCTCATGAGTGAAGTGTCAAGGACTCAGGTTCTTATCAAAGGCAATCAAATGAGATATAAAGCTCCAGTTTTCGGGAACAAGACTTAAAAATAATAATCAGTAAGCTCCATTTGAGATGGTTGTGCCTTCCACCCTCGTAGTTGTCAATCTCTGCTCCTAGTACCCAGCTCTGGAGGAAGTAAATGTGATGTCTTAGGGGAACTCAGCAACTTTCTCTTTTGCAAGAAAATTCCTGATTGTTAAGTTCATGGAAGCATTTCATTTGCCTAAAAAGTTGCAAAATTGAGATAAGAAGCTTTGACATAGCTTTAAGCATCGGAGACCCATGTGGTGCATTGGAAGGAGCCCCACCCTGGGCCAGGTGAGAAGACCTGAATGAATGCTCTGATGAGTTCTGTAATTGTGAAGCACTTGGTATGAGCATCAAGCAGAATGGGCCCCCAATGTAGTCCATTCTGTGTGGCTTTCCTGTGGGAACAAGTGTCCATCAATAGTCCTTTCCTCTACCAAGAAAGTCGCTGGTAGGCGGGTAGCCTTACTTGTCAGTAGGAAAGGTGAGGACATTATACTTTCTTAGCCAGAAAGAATGCCCAGTCTCTGGTTTTTGGCCCAAGCATAGCATATCCAGAAGCTCTCAGGCCTATGGTAAAAAGCCCAACAAGGTAGGATGGGTAGTATATTTCTAGTACTGCAAAGTCCTATTAACTTGGATGAACTGGACTGAATTATAGGTTAGGAACTGGTGAACATACTTAGTCTTTTAAAAGAAATACAGCTTTATCTCTTTATGTTATTTCTATTTTGCCACAATTTTTAAAGTTTGCCGTTTTAAGCATTTGAAGGCAGGTGATTGATTGAGTGGCATTTAGTACATTCACAATGTTATGCCATCATCACCACTATGTAGTTGCGTCACCCTATGTAGGATAGGAAATATTTTTAAAATAACTGACAAATTGTTTCTACCCAGAACAGACCTTGTTAATCCATGCATGTTCTCTCTTTCTCTATCATACGTAAATATACAAAGTATGTTATATGAATTTCATAGTCTGATGGTGCCCAGAATGACCTTGGAAGTTCTCTGTCCACTTATGTGGATGAGGAGACCGTGACTATGACCAGGCATTTAAAGGCCCGCCCATGGCTGTATGGTAGAGGCAGGATCATGGTTCCCAATCTTGACCCAATAGGTTTTCTTTAATGTGTTTATAATTGGCAATAAACTTTCCATAAAATATACTATTGAACTAAAGCCTTTAAGAATTATTTCCTTTCTTTGCTTGAATATTTTCCCCTCAAGTCTTGTTTACATTGTGAATTTTCACGGCAAACCCTTTTTTTGGCCCAGCTTAGACAAAATTTTACCACAAATTCCAAATTATAGGAGTCGTGAACTTTTCTTCTTCCTGAGTTGGCCTTGTGCTAGTGGAAACTTAAAGTGTGTAAAATAATGAACTGTTCTGTGTTTGGGGTGGGGAGGTTGGGAGGTGGACTTGGGAGAAAGCATGCTTCTGTTCTTCCAGAGTTCAGGGTAGGGTGAGGCTGGGGCAGGAGGCAGTTAGCACAGGCTGAAGCTGACTGAAGGGATGCAGGCAGAGAGAGGACAGCGCGAGAGGACTCTTCCATGGTGGAGGCAAGGACCTTTGAGAGAAGCCCTGGCTCCTTGGTGTCCTTTGGAGGCGGAAGATGGGCATTAGGAGCGGTGGTTTGAACAGGTTGCTTGTGGATGGATGTTTGTGGTGGTAAGCACAGCCCTCTCAGTTGTTGGACTGATGGAACAGGCTTCCAGAAAGCCTGTCTGAGAGCAGAACCTATATGTGAGAGTCCACAGAGGTGTGTAGCTGGACAGCGGTGGTAGACTTGGGTTTCCTTTCCTCTTTTCTTTTTTGTTTTATTCTGGTAAGATAAACCTGACATAAAATTGGCCATTTTCACCATTTTAAGTGTCCAATTCTATGGCACTAAGTATGTTCATATTGTCATACAAGCATTGTCAGTGTCCATCTCCAGAACTTTTTCATCTTCCCAAACTGAAACTCTGCGCTTGTTAAGAAACACCTCCCTGTTCTCCTAACTCCTGGCCCCAGGCAGCCCCTATCTTGCTTTCTGTCTATGAATTTGACTACTCTAGGTATCATATAAATGGGGTCATAGAGTGTTTCTTCTTTTGTGGCTAGGGTCTTAATCTTTTATTTTTAGTTATTAAAGTACAGTTGGCCTCCAATATTACATTAGTTTCATGTGTACAACATAGTGATTCAATTCTACGCATTACTTAGTGTCATCATGAGAATACTTCTATTCACTAGAATACTTCTAGTCACTATTTGTTGCCATGTTATGAAAATAGTGACTATATTCTTTCTCTAGGCTGTACATTCATCTCTGTGGCTTATTTATTTTATAACTGGAAATCTAGATCTCTTCATCCCCTTCACTTACTCTGTGCATCCCTCCACCTACCTCCTCTCTGGTAACCACCAGTTCTCTGTATTTGAATCTGTGGTTTTTTTTTTTTTTTTGGTTTTGTTTTAAAAATTCCACATATAAGTGAAATCCTATGGTATTTGTCTTTCTCTGACTTCATTTAGTGTAATAATATCTTCTAGGACCATTCGTGTTATCATGAGTGGCAAGATTTCATTCATTCCATTGTATTGTTTATACACCACATCTTCTTTATCCATTCATCTGTGCGTAGACACTTGGGTTGCTTCCATATCATGGCTATTGTAAATAATGCTGCAATAAAAATAGGGTGCATGTATCTTTCCAAATTGGTGTTTTCATTTTCTTTGGGTAAATATCCAGTATTTACCCAATGACTGGATCATGTGGTAGCTCAATTTTTAATGTTTTGAGAAAACTGCATATAGTTTTCCAGAGTGGTTGTACCAATTTATATTCTCACCAACAGTGCACAGTGTTTTCCTTTTCTCCATATCCTCCCCAGTGTTTGTTATTTCTTGTCTTTTTGATACTAGCCATTCTGACTGGTGTGAGGTAATACCTCATTATGGTTTTGGTTTGCACTTCCCTGATGATTAGTGGTGTTGAGCACTATTCATGTATCTGGTGGCCATCTGTATGACTTTGGAAAGACTATTCAGGTACTGTGCTCATTTTTTTAATTGGATTTTTTTTGTTTTTGTTTTTTGGTTAATGAGTTGTATGAGTTCTCTATATAGTTTAGATATTAATACCTTACTAATATATCATTTGGAAATAGCTTCTCACATGTAGTAGGTTGCCTACTTATTTTGTTGATGGTTTCATTAGCTTTGCAGAAGCTAATGCTAATGATTTGCATTTCCCTGATGATTAGTGATGTTGAACATCTTTTCATGTGTCTCTTGGCCATCTGTATGTCTTCTTTGGGAAAATGTCTATTCAGGTCCTCTGCTCATTTTTTAATTGAAATTTTTTGGGTGTTGTATCAGTTTTTAAACTACATTTTGGTTATCAACCCCTAATCAGGCATATCATTTTTGAATATCTTCGTCAACCCCTTATGAGGCATATCATTTTTGAATATCTTCTCCCATTTGGTAGTTTGTCTTTTCATTTTATTATGGCTTCCTTTCCTGTGCATTTACTCTGGTTTCCTTACCATATGGGCTAGCTAAGAAAGTCTTGTTGTTTTTGGGGAATTAGAAGAAGACACCCCCTTTCTTTGGGTAGATGCAGTCCCTGGCCAGAACTTGAGCTTGGCAAGTGGAGGATAATGTAGATTTTAGTCCCCACCTATCTCCTTGGCCAAACATGACTGTGTAGTGAATAATCTAACAACCCTTTTATTATACCCTCTAAAGGAGATCTTCCTCTTGTCCTGGAGCCCTGGCTGGGTGTCTTCCCTGTTACCCATTTCTGTTCTTCTAGTCCCTTCTCCTATTCCCTAGTTCCTCTTGCTGCTTTAAGGTTCAAGTTCATTCTCCTCAGAATGGGGCTTCCTAAGAATTGAAAATATCTTTCACAGGCCACCAGGAAAGGCTGATGGGGCTTCTAGGAAAACACATAACTCATTCAAATGTCATTTGGCGTGAGCTAAGTGCCAGTGACTTACGTCGATTAGACTGCCTTTGGAAATACTCAGGGGGTTAAAAATTAAGAGGAGAATTGTGTAGAAAAATAAGTGGAAGGTTTTACTTATGCTGATGCCTCTGAAAATCAGTGGAAATATTTCGCAAACTGAAAATGCAGCTGGTTGAGTGTGCTCTGAACCATGCTGGGCCCTTGCCCCCTACCTCTTTTAATAAAGCAGTGGCTGAATTGAAAGCAATCTAGGCAATAATGAATATTCTTGTAAATCTCTCTGGTTGAGAAACTCTGAAAATATGGCCAGAGCCCAAGCAGCACCTATTCCTTCCTAATTCTACTATAATATTCGAATGATATTTTATAAGGCATTAAACTGTAATTGATGCCATTTTACTGAGGAGATTTTAAAAGCAAGGATGGCAGTAATTGAACTGATTAAGATAACTTCTAATTGTTTATTACATGCGACGTGAGAAAGATTTCTAAAATGTTGGTTATTTTTGTCCTGATGTCCAAAGAGTTGGCTAATTTATTTACATCGTAGTCGTTGTTGTTGTTGTTTTGAAGTGGTGGATGTCAAGATAGGCCTTAGTATGATCGAGAAATGATAAGAATGAATTTTCACACCCTCTCACTGTGGAAGAGTTGGAGGACATATTGATGCAGAACAAGGAAAAAGCGGAATAAAGTTCAAACGTACTAAATGAGACAAACCTGGGTAAAATCATCGAGTGGAGGAATTCTTCAGAGTGTTAGCTTTGGTGTGAAGGAAATGGAGGCTGGGATTTGCTCAGGTCAAAGCCTTGGCCTGGACTTTTCACTTTGCTTTTGTTGGTTTGCGGCACTAAGAGCATTACTCAAACGTATGCTATTGTGGTCGAGCTGCTTCTTTACCCTTGCTTCTTTTGACATTCCTGGGCAAGGCTGTCTTCACTCAGGACAGGCATGTTCCCCAAGTGGGGAAAACTGTAGACTTGAAAATCTGGCCAAATATTTTGTTGCAGCAGTTAACTGTGGCTCAGGATTAAACATTAAGAGAGCGCTATCTGGCTTTCCTCCTCCCCTCCCCTGTAATTTTTTTCCCCTTCTGAGTTTGGTCATTCGTTTCTGCTGCCTTCAGAGTTTTAAAAAGTTGGATTGTTTCTCTGTTATAAAAATAACACATACATCAGACTTGCAGATAGCCACTAGCCAAGAAGAGAGGCATTTGGGGGCAGTGAGGGACAGGGGAACCATGCAATGAGTGAAGAATGCAGATGGTGACTTATTTCATGACTGGTGTCCCAAGACCCAGAGTGGATAGAGGGGAGTGATGTTCTATGGACTGGAAAATTTAAAATATTTATGGATTAGACTCTATCTCTAAATCTCTCAGTTCCTCATCTGCATACCACCCTCTTTTTTACATCCCTACCCCTGGGGCAGTTATCCCATTTTTCTGGGTAAAGAAAAATGAGAGGATTCCACAGTTGCCTTTAAGTGTGATTGCTAAGGCTATCGTGTTTGCAGAGTTCTTCAGGTTTCGCCTTGTTTTTTCATAAAAACAAGATTTCTTATGCAAAATGGGTCACTTGAAAGCACCAAACAATTTCTCCAGAGCAACAGCCAGTGTTGCTTGCAGGAGAGATGTTAGCAAACCACTGACATATGGATGTGATCTCTGTTACTTTGACCAGATTTGGTTTCTACAGAGTGCGTGAGAAGGGAAGATAAATTTTGTCCTAGTAATACTATAGCGACTCATAAATAAATGGTTACCCTTTGGTGCTTGCAGTTTTCATTAAAGTCGCCTGAGCTTTGTTATTGACACCATAGGTTGCCTATTCAGGGAAATGCAGTAAAATTTATCAGTGTGCTTTCTACACCTAATAAATCATCCAAACAGGGAACCATATGGCAGATAAGACCTTGAAAATGTGGCTTCAGCATGTGAGGAGTCAAGTTGCTGAAATCTTGAATGATTACAGCCTGCACATTTTCCCCTGGAATATCTTATAGTTATTTTACATGCCATTTTCTTGTTCACCCTATCACCTCTTTGTCTCTCTCCCTCTTGCTTTCTCTCTCACTCTTTCCTCTCTGACCCCCTCTAGTGCCATTCCTTTTTGGCTGTTCTTTCTCATTCTCTGTTTTTCTTTGGGGTATGGTGGGGTGTGGGGGGTATAGCTTGGATTCAGCTTTAAAATAGGTGTCCGGAGCAGATAAGATGTTTTTATAATGTCTTGCTGGTAGGAGGAAGAGGGGCAGGGAGGAGCAGAGACTGACGGGAAGGCATGATGTATGTGGCGGCTGTGTCCCTACTCTCCTCCAGCCCATTGTCATTAATCACGGCCATTAGTTTTCAGAGCTGCCTTGTCTGCACTGTGCCTCAGAAAAGCCATTGTTTTTTCATGCCACAGACTAGGGGGGAAAAAAAGGGAAGAAAGAAACCCTAGGACTTTTTATTTTCTCCTTCCTCATTCTGCCTCCTAGAATGTTCCCCCTCTCCTGTCTCGCCCCGCCCCCACTCCTACCCTAATCCAGCTGCCTTTCCTCTCCCTAGAAGTTGGTGGCAGTGGTGGGGATCTAACCCCAAACTCTTCAATGCCTCCTCAGTGCCTGTGTTTTATTCATTTATCTGACAATGTAGCGTGGAGCACAGAATTGGGATGTATTCACTGAGTAATAGCTGTGTTACTCATGATGCACTACTTAATTTACAAGGAGGTTCTGTGAATGTTTGTGGGGTTTTTCTTTTTTCTTTTCTTTTCTTTTTTTTTTTTTTTTTTGAATTATGGGTTACATTTATCACCTGAGGATACAGCATGATAGGAAAAATGTGCCTATAGCAGAGAATCCATGCTGGGTAGCTGGGGAAGAGGAGGCTACTTGGGGAGGTGTAGTCAGGTGCTTCCCAAGCCTTGACTCTGTCTTGGGGATTCCATCACTGCTTAGCAGGTTCTTCAAGAGCGACCATGGCTTATGGTCAGCTGATGTAACCCAGTCCACTTGGGTGAATCTTAGTGGTGGATGAGGGGTGGCCATTGTCCTCTCCTTCATCTTTGCAAACTAAAGATTTAGGCCGGAGGGGAGAGGCCTGGCAAACTGTATTGGCTTTCTGCCTCTCCGTGGCAAATTGTAACTGAGTCCTATACATGATGTCTGCTTCATGTATTTGTATCTTTAAAAATAAGCATAGCATTTTGTAAAACATGAGGGCCAGCCTTAAATAAAGAGCACACAAGTATGATTTTAAGTCTAATTTTATGAAATGTGCTGTAAAAATAGCAAATTATTGGCACGAGGAGGAAGCATAAGAATTAATGAAAGAATTGTATGGCAAATATTTTTAAAAAGCAAAAAACCTGTTAATTACTTCCAAGAATAAATAAAATTGTTTGAACTCCGAACCTTAAATATTGCTGAGTAGAAGTACTTCAGGTACTTATTCAAATGAAAATATGGCAGTGATTTGCTACTAATGCATTAATTGAATATTCATAGTACAGGAAAAAAAGCATTTACCAGCTAGGCATCAGGAGACTAGGATTATACTTGTTCTACCTAGGAAAACTCTAACTTTAGTTAGGTTGCTTGATCTCTGAATGCCTCTTCTTCCTTCTGTCAGATGAGATGGTTGGTTCTAGATCAGTACTTCCCAAAGTGTTGGATCATGGGTGGTGCAGGAAATAACTTTAGGTGATTCACGGAATGGACTTCTAAAATGTTACTAACAGTGTTTATGACTACAGTTGACTTGTATTTATGTTAAATAATATTGGCTATTTATGGCTATATTAGAACTTTCATATTTTTATTTCTGAATTAGAAAAAAGTGAGTCAATTAGAAGAAAAAATATGGTCTGTAATATAGGTTGTAGACGTGGAGCTAAAATTATAGTACGGTACCCAGATGACCAGAAGTTGTGACCCTCCAGATCCGATGATCAGCTAGGAGTTAAATGGTAGTTCATGTATTGTGTGTGTGTACACACACACAAAAGAGATTATCTTAGGAATTTAAACATATTCTTTATCATTTTTATTCTGTTTCAGTCTTTATTAATAGAGCAAAATTAATTTTAGTGCAGTTATGTCTGATCTCAATTTCTGATTTAATGAGATCTTCATGAAAATAGTTGTATATATAAGAATCTGATACCTTCACTGCATGATTTTAGACATTGGGGAAATCCGAATGTCTGAGACATGGTGTTAGGGCTCCGTAGAGCACCTCTTACATGGTTTCATTTGAAGACATTTAGAAAAGTTAGAGTATACCACTGTATACTCTCTGCTAGGGTGTCTGTACTTTGTGTTCTCTGGAGTTTAAGTAGTTTCATATATATCAGAGAATCAGAGTCACCTGATCATTTAAAAATGCAGATGCCTGGGACCAGTCTAAGATCAACTGTACAGATTCTGAGGGTGGAGGCTGCGGATGACCCAGGCCTGCCTCAGTGTTTGGGAACTGCTGGGTTAAGGCACTGGCAGTGCCTAAGAGAGGTACATATGTGTGGAAGTCATATTACTCTTCAAGAGCCATTGTAGCCGTGGTGTGGGTCCTTTTATCAGATTAGTGGCATCACCTCCGAGGCAGGTACATTCCAATATTGAGAGGCATTCAGGTAAAATCCTTATCTTACCTGAAGGCAGTTCTGGATGAACAGCTCAGTGAGGAATAGTCTGGGGGTGGGAGTGGGGGCAGAGCAGCAGTATAAGGGCTCGTGGGGAAGGCTGTCATGGTTCCGCCAGTCATAACCTCTAAGTGGAAGCAGTGAGCCTGTATCATTTAGCAAATGGCTGGTTGAGGGCACCTGATATAGCAAGTTGGTAGCTTGCGTCACCCTCTTACTGGGAGAATTTGGCCAATTTAGTATGTTTGAGTATCCCCTTTTATGTTGAGTGGTGGTATTACATCTATGCTCTAATTTAAGTAATTTCTTCTAGTACACAGCTTTTATTATGCAAGTCATCTTCTCAGAGTCCCATTCATCGGTTCCCACTGACTTAGAGAACCAAGTGCAGTCTTCTTTAGCTTGGCACTCACCATTGTACTCTTTCTCCCAGGACTTCTTTCCTGCTTTTCCTTTGTCTATAGCCTGTGCTCCAGTCGAGTCCATCTTACCACCTCACAAGCATGTCTCATTTTTCCCCAGCTTCATTACTCTGTTCCATCTCCCTGAGTCACCACGTGGATTCCTTGTCCTCAGGCCCACAGTTCTTGAGGCCATGTGCTGTCTCCTGTTTCCTTCACAAACCCTCGTACAACTGTGTGCCTGTGTCTGAACCTTGGGTTCCCCTGGAAGAGAAGGTACCAGGATGGAGTAAATGTTTGAAGACCTGTGCTGCTAAACCCTGAGACTTTGGGCAAATCAACTTTACTGGGCCTCCATCTTCTCTGCTAGAAGACAAGAACTTTGAGAATAAGCATCTTCCCCTATCTCCTGGAAAATCAGAGGACATGATGAATGTAGAGGAGCTTTGTGAATAGCAACACACTGTACTCATCTAAGGGATATTCTTTGGGAATTAATCATGGGCTGACTTGTGGCTGCTCTTGTATTGCTGTCTTATAATACAATTCACCTGCTGTATTGTTGTTTAACATTTCCTGAGTCTGTCTTGACTCTAAGTTGGCCTTTTCTTTCCTTTGCAAGTAATTTTTGACTCATGAAAATGCTATTCATTATGAAACAACACTGTAAAATGATGGAAAAATTTGTTTGCTTGCAAGATTGATTCTCTTTAAATCTTCCCTTTCTTGGGATCCCTGGGTGGCACAACGGTTTGGCGCCTGCCTTTGGCCCAGGGCGCGATCCTGGAGACCCGGGATCCAATCCCATGTCGGGCTCCCGGTGCATGGAGCCTGCTTCTCCCTCTGCCTGTGTCTCTGCCTCTCTCTCTCTCTCTCTCTCTCTCTCTCTCTCTGTCTGTGTGTGTGACTATCATAAATAAATAAAAATTAAAACAAAACAAAACAAAAACTGTAAATCTTCCCTTTCTTTTCCCTCTATCCACCATAAGCTGCTCTCTTTATGTAATCATTGATTTGCCATATTATTGATCTGTGTATCTATCTCCCATCCTGTTGTCCTGTTTATCTAGAGCACTCTTTCTCTGTGTGTCTCCTGGATACTCTTGAAGGGAAGCTACCTGCAGGTATTAGGGAAATGTCCTTGGTCTGTGGCTGGCAAGTGGGTTTGCAGTGCTTGCTGCTGGTTTTAATCAGTACCAATAGTTTAATCATTGCCATGTTTACAGGATGGGTGCTCTGTGGTGGGTTGTGAACACGGGAGCCCCAAAGAGTTTCCTGTTCTTGGGCTGGGATTGAGAGAAAAATATCCACATCACTGTGTTCCTCTCCCAATTTTTATTTCTACCTCATCTTCTCATCTTTATTTCTACCTTTCTTTGGCATCCCAGTCTGCCTCTCTTGAAGATGATCATGTGCCCTGGCTCCCTGTCAGACAGCAACTCTCCTTGAGGTGGAAGCTGGGGAAGGTAGCACTTGCTTGGGAGTTAAGTAGATCTGGGTTCATGGTGGTCTCTGCAAATGTGATAGCTGTGTGGCCCATGTGTGCAAGTTGCTTAATCTTAGGGCCAGTGTCCTGGTCTGTGAACATAGCAGCATATGTGCCAATGCCCAGCAGAGTGCATTCAATCATTTTATTTTTTCCCTTTATTTTGTTCTACTTCATTGTAGTGATATCAGCCTACCCCACTGCCGTGTTGTATTCTCTGTGTTCGTCATGGGAGTAGGATCTGCTCCCACTGCAGCTGGTTTGAGAGTCTTGGACCAGCACACCTAGAATAGGGCCTCTAGAAGTATTTGAGTGCAAAGGCTAAGAGTGCATGTTGCCTGCCCCTTCGAAGGAATTGTGAGTTTACAGATTAGGCCTGTTCACATTTTTGTCAGGGAGGCTAGCCATTCTTTAGTTCCACCTCAGTTTTTAAAAATTTTTATATATTTTTTAAAGATTTATTTATTTGAGAGAGAGAGAAAGAGCATGAATGGGAGGGCCAGAGGGAGAGGGAGAGAGAGTCTCACGTAGACTCCATGCTGAGCACAGAGCCTGAGCCCTGGGGCTTGATCTCACAACCCTGAGATCAGGACCTGAACCAAAACCAAGAGTCTGATGCTTAATGGACTGTGACACCCAGGTGCCCCTCAGTTTTGATAATATAAAATGTGCTGTACCTATTGGTACACAATTAGGAAAGGAAAATATAAAATGTGCTGTACCTATTGGTACACAATTCAGGCACAAATGTAAAAACTAAACTCACTTGGGCTTAAGATTCTTCATATAGTCAGAATATCTTATTTAAAAATATCAGCCTTGGGACCCCTGGGTGGCTCAGTGGTTGAGCGTCTCCCTTCAGCTCAGGGTGTGATCCTGGGGTCCTGGGATCAAGTCCTGCATTGGGCTCCCTGCAGGGAGCCTGCTTCTCCCTCTGCCTATGTCTCTGCCTCTCTCTCTCTCTCTCTCTCTCTCTCTCTCTCTCTCTCATCTCTTATGAATAAATAAAATCTTTAAAAAATAATCAGCCTTGATAAACTAGTTGTAAGTGGGTCTCAGGTTGAAAAGTTTGCTGATTTTTTTTTTTCCCTGCTGTGGATTTTGGCTGGGGGTTGGCCTTCTAAAGCAGCAATGCAGGGTGGTCCACTTTCATGTATATATGTGCTTGGTCTGGGTGGGCAGAGGTGGTTCTTGGCATCTGGTTCCTTGCAAACCCCTTTTCTATTTGTCGTTGCCTGGAGTCTTGCTCACCTGGAATACCCTTCCCTTCCTTTTACTCAAAATTTGAAATGCTTTTTTAAAATTGCTGTTTAAGATCAACTTCAAGTCACACCTCTTTGCAGGGCCTTCCTTAAGTATCCCCTTTAGTGACTGCGAGTTTCCCCTGTAACAACTGCTGGATGGGGGATTCCATTTGGCAGTTAATCCTTACGACTTTGTGGTATTTCTTTTTTTTTGCTATTTTGAGCTATAGCTTTCAACTTTGTGGTTTTCCTTTTTCACATGTGTCTGTTCTGTCTTAAACTTCTTTCTCCACAGGGTCTAGTGCAATGCTCAGCACAGAGTGGATGTTCAGAAACGTTTTGTTGGTAGGTTGGACCGAATGCCTTGCCCTCCTCCCCTGTACCGCCCCTGTTCTCCCAGGAAGGTGCCCCTTCTCTGTTCCTGGATGAGCCACCCTGCCTGCTGTTGGGTGGTAAATACCTTGGCAGCTACAGAGGAAACACCCAGAGAACTGCCCTCTCCCGGTGCTGGAAGTCGACTTGCTGCTGCCCCAGCAGAGGAAGCTGATGGAAGGACCGATGTTCACTGAACTCCCTGAGTGCGCAGAAGTCCACCGAGGCATTTCTCCAAGCTTTATAAGCTCTCTGGAACCAAGCGTGAGTGTAGCTTAGAACTTTGGCCACAGTAGACTAGGGAGAGGCTTCTCTGAGGTTCTTCTGGTTCCTGATTCTGGTGTGGCCTCCACTGAGGCCCCTGGAAGGAAAGGTCTAGGCTGCCTCTGAGTAGAAGGAGAAGGGAATGAGGAAGATGAAGGAGCTGTGGGCTACTGTTCTCTGCAGCCTGAGAGGCCATTTCCTGGCACTGGTTGCCGATCTCCACCTCTCTTTGCTTCTCTCTTCCGTGATTATAAAGTGGTTTTGGCCATTTACCTAAAACAAAAAATCCAGGGGCCCCTGCAGCAATAACATCAATCAAATGTTGACTTGATAGTGCTGGCAATTGCCTACAGCTCAGGCAAAATGTGCCTGCTTTGGTTTTGTGCAGTGAATGAATTGATTTTCTGAAAAAAGCTGTGTGTGTGTGTGTGTGTGTGTGTGTGTGTGTGTGTGTTTATGAGAGAGAATGGAGTTTGATTTTTTTAGGGGGATTTGTTTTCTTCAGGGGTGATGGCATAGGAAGAGGGAAGGTTCATAAACTGTTCTGCGTGAGCTGGAGAAAGAATGAATGCAGACGTGAACACAGACAAGACAGATATGAAATTAATGATGTTTTACAATGAATTAAGAAACAATGAAAAGATGCAAGATATCTCAAAGATAAGAGGGCCCAGGCAGATCAAATGCTCGTGCACCCCAAATGGTGTGTGTCAGGCTTAATTATCCTCTTGCCTTGCCCCCCCAACCCCCCGTTAGAAGCAGGCATGCAGCCTATTGTACATGTAGTCTTGTCTCCAGTTTTTACTTTTTGCAAAGTCATTCGTTTTTAGCTCCGATTGCAGCCACTACCAAGTGGCTCACCTTGTCTTGAGTAATGAGAATAAACAACTGGTCACTGCACTGACCACTGAAACTAATAAAGATATATAGTACTGGGCTGGCTTAGGGAGTCACAGACGCATTCTTAAACTCTATGTGACATTTATACCAAAGGAACATGATTCCAAACTCACTCACTGCTTACCCATTCTGAGAAAGAACAAACTATTTGACTGATGGTTTGCTAAATTTAATATGCTTAGCAAGTAAAATTATTGCCTACTCTAATGCTGTGTAATTATTAAGATACACTGCTTTTAAAAATACCAAGTGAATAATATTGATTTAGTGAACTGCTATTTAGAAAAATGCCAGCAAAGGAGGAATATTTTATTTTAGCTGCCTTAGAGCTGTAATGGGTCTGGGCTGAGATATGCATGTGGAAATAAATTATGTACAAGGTAAACTATTTTGTTATACAGTACCCATAATATTAATTAAGCCGTAATTTTACCAACAATGCTTTAATTTAACAAATAAACAGGAATCATCTGTACCATTCTTTCAAATATATAACTTTGGGACCACAATAAAACATGCAGAAGCACCTGCAGTTAATTGTAAAGCAAACAGTGAGACTAGCAACTTTAAAGGGTAATTGTAATTTATAATTTATTTATTTGACTTATGCTGGATATAATTACTGTTATAATGCATTATTATTTTCAGTCCAGCGTAAGATCTATCTGATTCCAATTTAGCACAGGCAGCCTGGTGGAGCTTTCTGCTTAGGCCCCTTGGAAGTATGCTCTGGTCCCCTCCGTTCCCTGCAGTGGGAGCTTGTAAAATAAAGAAGAATGGATGTGCTACTGTCAAAGACAATCCTCGTTCAAAGCTGTAAGAATATTTCCATTTCCATTTAAGCCAAGAATTTTCCCTGCCCTCGCAGTCCTTTAGATAGCAGTAGTGGGGAGTGACATCGTCAGAGTCTGCAGGCGCCACGGGTGAACGGGCCAGGCTGGTGGCCCTGTGACTCGGTGGGCGAGAGGGATGGGTGCTGTCGCAGAGCCAGCTCTCCCCTAAATTCCTGCCGGAGCGTTGCTGGTGTTTATCGTGCTTTTGGGCTTTGTTGTTGTTGTTGTTGTTGTTATTTTCAAGAGCAGCCTGGAAGGAACAGCCCGAGGGGGAAAAATACCACCGTGGAAGAAAAGAAGCAATTATAGCTGGCTGTTTGTTTGTGGCTAACAGAATGCTGAAATGGCAGATTTGCAAATTTGTAAGAGAGGGAAGCTTAGTGTTCATCTTTATCAGCCAAAGTGGTTTCTTGTTAGCTGAGCAGCAAGCTAGAAAGCGACCGATTTTGACAACATAATTTACATCTTTGTATAAAACTATTGCTGGCAGCTGAACTAATTTGTGCTGGATTAGGTTGTTTGTCTCTGCTGCTGACTAACCATGCAATCTATCAGAGGCCGTTTTCAAATATCACTTTTCAACTGTGCCCTTGAGAGGGGGAATTGATCGGGAATATACGGAGCAAAATTACTCCAATAACTTTATAGAAGAAACAATTACGGAATCATACAGATGTGAATAATTCTGAAAAGTAGGAACAAATATGATGAATTTAGCCCTATTCCTATCTTTCACATGTACATGAAATGTATAAATAATACAATAACACATTATTGGCCCCATTTCCTCTTTCTTTCTGGATCCCTGGTCGATGACGGTAATAGGAGCAAGACGAGGGAAGTGCTGGGTGGAGAACATGCGCGGAGACCGAATTTGGGGATTTTGAGATGCAGGTTAAATTAAAGTCACTCGTGAGGGGCTGCAGACAATAGTTAACCTACACGTGTCCCATAGAATGCCTTTTCATCCAAGTCTGAGTTTTAGAAGTTTTAAAATAAAATGCTCTGCTAGAAAGAGACATCAGTCAGGCAGATATATTTGTGCTACCAACATGGGTGATAAACATACAAATATAGTTTATCGTGTATTTCCATGTTATATTAATAATTGTGCGATGCAGCAGAGGGTTGGAGTCTCCCTTCTGCTTTTAAGTGAATATCTTAAACGTTTCCTCCTGTCCTCACGGGAAGATACAGGATGATAGAATAATAGAAGGGGGCAAAAAGGAGGGGGGTGGGGGCAAAATTCACAACTGATAACTGAGCTGGAGTTGTTTATAAGATGCCTGAGATCAGCCAGCAAACAAAAAAACCATTAAGCACCTATTATTTTAAGACAGTGGGCACATTTTTCATCACTTCCCTCTGATAAATTTTCACTTGTGCATCCTGCTCCAGGTAATTAATAGCTTTCAGTTCAGAGGAGTAATAATGCAATAAATTATGCCAGTATTTCTAGTCAGAGGATCATATTGCAGCTTCCTAACCAAGGCAGCGCTAATAACAATCCAGGAGGCTGGTGGGCCACGAGAAAAAACAGTGCTCCATTATTATAAATTGGTTATGTAAAGTGTCGAAGGACCAAGTCCTCAAAATTGCTTTCGAGTGATTTTACTCGTGGAAGTTGGCCCATTCGTGGGTCTGGGCAGGGTAAACCTGTGAAGATGACATAGCTACGCTCAGCCCTGGGAGCTTCGCGAACCCCAGGTACCCCAGCAGTGATGGTGGGGTCATCGGCTGAGAGGTCAAGCTCGAGGGGAAGGACCTTTCTGAGAAGGCAAGGATGCTGACGATGATGGGTTAGTGGTGTGTTGAGTGCTTGCCATAGCCAAGCACTGTTGTGAGCCTTGATGTCATGTACCAACTGCAGTTGATCCTGGTAGTGAAGCTCTCAGATGGGACTGTTGCTATTCTCATTTTCAAGATGAAGAAACGGAGGCACAGAGTTTCTTAGGTGATTTGTGCAACTGGTAAGGGAGTCGGTGTTTTTATCCAACACGCTGCACTGCATCCCAGGAGGAGGTTTCCTCTTGACTCCAGCCTTGATTTCCATGGATCAGGGTAGGGTGGGGTTGGAGGCAGAGTTGGGAAGGTGCCAGTTACTTCAGAAAAGTAGTTTTAGGGCATCCCTGCGTGACTCAGTGGTTTAGTGCCTGCCTTCGGCCCAGGGCGTGATCCTGGGGTCCCGGGATCGAGTCCCACTTCGGGCTCCCTGCATGGGGCCTGCTTTTCCCTCTGCCTGTGTCTCTGCCTCTCTCTTTCTCTCTTTGTCTCTCTCATGAGTGAATAAGTAAAATCTTAAAAAAAAAAATAGTTTTAATCTTCCTTCGTTCCTTACCAAGTGAGTACCCCACTTTGCTCATCTTCTGAAAGCCTCTAAATTGTGGACCTCTTGCTGTAGCTTAATTTCTTTGTCTAGGCTTAAAAAATAACACAAATATGTGCCCTCCTCCTCTGTGTAAAAGACCTCAGCGATTCCTCTTCTCTCTCCCATTCTTTTCCTTCTCAAGGAAAGTTCCAACTTTCAGCAGAGCCTCTGAAAATCTAGAGAAATCCTGTGCCTTTCCTTGGTACATGGTGTACTCTTATTTCCTCTAGACAGCTTAAAGAGGAGGCGATGGTCTATTTTAGCGGCTCCCCACCTGCCTCTGTGTCTGTGCACAGACATACCTCAACTACTCAGAGCAGCGCCGAAGGCGGGAGAACCAGCTGACCTTGACTGTCCCATGCGATAACCACCACCACTCTTCCTCTCAGTCCTTTGACAAGCTAAAGGTTTTCTTGATGCTTTTAACCTTGAGTGATTTCTGGTGCTGAGGAGGCCAAGGAAATATTCTTGTGCAGAGAAGGTGGGGCTGAAGGCCAAGTGGAGGGAGGTCCAGGAGAGACACTACAGATGGTGCAGGGAGAGAAGAGCTGCTGCTGTCTTTCACATGAGGCTGGGGGGCAGGGGTTGGGGGAGCATCTTGCTAAATTGCTAGGGAAGAAGATCCCCTTGGAAAGGGCTTAAGGAACAGGATCACTAGGCTCCATGAAGTTTTGGATGTTTTTACCTTACCTCTTGGTCTAAGGATATGTCTTAAAAACCACTGGTTGGCGGGTTGCAGTGCAAACAGGGAAGTAGAGGCAGACAGCCCTCCACTGACCATGACTTTCCCTGGATAACCATAGGATCCCTGGATATCCACAGCCAGGGAAGGGAGGGGGGAATCTGGAACGAAATGTACAGTTGTTTGTACAGTGGCAGAGGTATCAGCCTTTTGCCTGCATGGCCTGACATTTGCTGGAATTTGCTGGCAAATACAGGAGGCAAATAGGCTGGAGTTGGAGGGTTTGCTCTTCTGCACTGTCCACAACCACCCGGCCTGGTTTCCTGCAGTCTCATCTTGGGGGGCTGTCCTAGTTAATGTACCAGTCATCGGGCTTTGTTCCTAATTTACTGCCCCTGAGACTGTTCCTTGAATTGAAGGAAAGGTTTCCTCATGGCTGGATGCTTCTCTTGCTGGTTTCATCTGCTTGGTAAGTGGAGCTCCATTGGTTCATGACCTAGTGATTTCAAGCACCCTTTCCAATTGCCACCTAAGGTTACCTACCAGGGTGAGCTTGTATTTTGTCTTCTACATATTTTACCTACCTGTGAGATCTTAACATTCATCCTCAGATATAGCCATATATATGTAATAGTCATCATACAAATATTATTTCCATATTATCCCTGAACTAGAGGTTGAATTAAAAACAGAGAGGAGGAAAAAAAAAAGGGGGGGGGGAGGGTAGAGTGGAGGCAGTAATGGGGATTTTCCTTAGAGTCTTTCTCTACTCTAACAGAATTCTGAATTCTGTATTCTCTAGGTATTTGAAGATATGGAAAAAGATGAGTTTTTAATAAAAATCTAATGTCTTTAAAGAGGATGATTTATGGCAAATTTGCTCCATATTTTAGGCTGTTGGAAAGTCACAAGTGGGGATGTTTTGGTCCCCAAATGGGATTGTTGAGTCTGGCTGTTCCAGGACGGTCAATATAGAAGAGTGAGTGGACTGAGGGCCGCAAGTACTGTTATCTTTGGGGGATATTCTGTAAAAATCTTGGTTAGCTTGAGAATGGAGAGGATTGAGGGGCCAGCCAGTTCAGCTAACCACCAAGGCACTTTATCTAGATGCTTGATCTTTGCTATGGATAGACGTCTTCCATCTCTACCATAAAAAAGTAGAAAGCGTAGCGATTTTTCAAGCTTCAGGTTAATGCTATGGGCTTGCTTCTCATTTTAGGACAATATGAACACTCCAAACTGGGAGATATTACATTTATTCAAGACCCAGGAGAGATGTGTAGAATCTTAATTGAACGGCAGTAATAGCTTTGTAAATCCCCCCTTTTTAAAAAAAAATCAGACAAATCTCATCACATGTGCCATTGACTGTTTAATTCTCTGCCTCTCCTATTAAGTTGTTCTCATTGAGAGGGCAGGACCTTGTCTGTCTTGATGGTCAAGTTTCTAAACCCTATACATAGCCTGGCCAGTGGGTGACCCTCGGTAAATATTCTTCATGGGAAGAATGGACGTATTAAGATTTGGAAAATAAAGCACAAAGAAGATGATAAAATATCACCTCTTATTGGGCTACTCTGAGTAGACTGTTACATATTTTCTTGTACACTTTCCTGTCTTTTCTCGGTGCATTGCCCTGTGCCCACCACTACTCATACTGATAGTTTGTCCTCTCTCACAGCAGAATCCTAGTGGATAAAGTCTTAATTCTTGACAATTTTTTGTTTGTTTGTAAAATTCCATGGAAAATGGCAATACAACAATGGATACTGGTCTGTGACTTGGGCTTAGATTTCTGAGCAACAACATGAAGAATGTTAAGATGCTAATGAGTTGGAGGTGGAAGGTGTGGAAAGGATAATAACATTTCTTTTTTTTTTTTTTTCTTTTTTTTTTTTTAAAGATTTTATTTATTTATTCATGATAGTCACACAGAGAGAGACAGAGAGGCAGAGACACAGGCAGAGGGAGAAGCAGGCTCCATGCACCGGGAGCCCGACGTGGGATTCGATCCCGGGTCTCCAGGATCATGCCCCGGGCCAAAGGCAGGCGCCAAACCGCTGCGCCACCCAGGGATCCCGGATAATAACATTTCATTCTCTCCTTTTTGTATTGTTCCTTTTAGATCACAGCAGATCCAAACACTGGCACCATGTTTTCTATTGGTATATGTACTATTCATTTTCTGGCTCTGAAATGGATCGCACTGAAAATCAAGTGCACTCCTCCCCCCATGAAGCTAGAAATAGGATTTGGAGAAAAAACAAAAAGGCAAGGTGTACTGCCTAGACTAACTTACACTATAGAAACAATTCCATCCTTTTCATAAAAATGCTCCAAGTGTAAGGTCCTGGCAGCAAGTGAAAGCCAGGGCCTGGGCAGTACTCAAAGTCTCTGGCTGTTCCTTCCTAGGCCTTAAGTTCGTCCATGACCTGATGGAAGGACTGAGCCAGAGTGGGAGGCTGTTCCCATCCCTCTGGTGGTGTTTTTAGGGGAGAGCATCTTTTTTGAGGGGGGATGCTTAGCTTTTGCAAATGAGTAACCCAGATCACAAAGGGCCACTTCTTTTGCATCGTGTCCTACTGTGGTCGGACCCAGCAGCAGAGAACTCAGACTCACTATGACTCTCCAGGTAGCTGTCCTGGATGTGGGGAGAGACCTCTGCTCATCAGATTGGAAAAGCTTGGCGGGGGGTAGAGATAGCATCCTGCATGTAAAAAACTGTACAGTCACCATCAGCATCCTGGTGTAGCTCGGAAGAAATGTTGAACAATTGAAACTGGCAGTTTCCTATTTTATAAATGACAAGTTGTAGGCCCCTGCCAACCCAGCCTTTTTCTCTTTTTTTCTCTTCTCTGCCTGTCTCTCCTCTCGCTCCTTTTCTCCTTTTTGGATTTAAGAAAGGGTCCTCAACTTGTAATTTAAAAACATATTCTCCTACACATGTCATTGTTCTTTTTAATAAAATCTGCCAGAACCACTCTGTGCGGAGTCCCACGTTTTCACATTATTATCTCATTGTCTATCTCGAGTGTTATAGCCTTACTATGACTTCCTAACTAATCAGCTCTTTCAACTTTCATTCCATAAGCTTTATGTCTGAGTGTAATTAAATGAGCATTAAGTCCTCTTTTTTTTTTTTTTTTTACTAGCAAAGCCTGAAAGTTCTGATATTACAGTAATAAGTGTGAAGTGAATTTTGAATGGCATTTATATCTGTTCATGGGCTCTAAATGTTTGATTTGCATAACTAGTTAAAATGATATCAGAGCAGCATATTGATTTAATTCCATCTCAGAAAACTGTTAATTAATAATGATAATAAATGTGTCAGTCCTTTATTATCTGCTTTGAATTGGTGATGATAGCTATATTAATACCACTTCAGTAATAGACCTCTGCTGGCTATTGTTGGCAAAGCTTTCAAGGCCTGAATCACCTGCAATCAGAATTTAGAAAATTTATTGCAGATCAGTTTTAAAAAGTACAGCCATTCCATCATATATGTAATTTTATTAACACCTACATTTTAATTTAACATTTTATTTACATAAATCATCGTGATCAGAAACTTCAGGAGGGTTTTAAACAAAGGCACTTTTTCATTTTTATGTTCCAAGTTAAAAGTTGCCTGATGGAAGGACTGAGCCCAGGATGATCCCTTTTTGTGGGGTTGGCAGACCTGCGGCCTCTCCTGCTGCGTTTCCTCCTCTCTGGGTTGGCTATTCTCTGGCTCATTATTAACGTGGATGGAACCTGCTGGTTCTGGGTTGCACTGCACATGAGCTCGTGTATATGGGAATGGTGGGATGGTGGGTGATGGTGCGGGGAATCCTTTCCCCCCTCCCTACACTTTCAAGAACTCTTATAATTTAAGGAGCAGATCTCACTTCTCTGGTTTTTGGGAGACATGCAAAAACCAAGGTGTCTTCTCTTGGGTTTCTGGAAAGCAAGGATAACATGAATAGTTATCTTGCGGTGGCTAGGCATTTCCCCCAAACTGAGACCTCCAGGGCCCAGTGATGCTGAATTTCCAGAAGCAGTGTCAGAGTCACAAGAAGGAATCTTCCAAGTGACTTAATTTCTGTCCTGTCCAGTAGTCATGACTGTTGATGAGAGTACATTGAAAATTTTATATAGTCACTTTTCTTCCAACCTTTTTTTTTTTTTCTTGAAGTAGGCTTCATGCTAGGCCATGCTGGGCTTCATAAACACACACACAGATGGCAGTGCTTAGCACCCAGAAGACACTTAATGATGGGAAGCCTTTCTTTTTGTTTTCCTCTTAAATTATGGGCATACACTTACCATTCCTTATCCATCCATAGGCTGAATAAAGACTTGAATAGCCATGTTCTTGGAATCAAGAATTTAAATGACTATTAGGTCTACGTCAAGAAGCCTGAGGAACGTGCTGCTTTTCCTCATTAGAAGTTTACACCTCGGGTTGACTTGGTAGACATCAACACAATTTGTGTAATTGGAGTCTGCTTCCGTCCTTCATGTTTGGTTTGTATCTATGGATGAATGAGGGATTTTTTTACCTTATTTGGAATCTGCACAATATCTCTTCCTTTCTACTCTCACTTCAGAACTGGGTCTGAACTTGCTTTTACCTTTTGATCTTCCTTCTGACCTCTTCCTGGAGAAGAAATTGCTAGCCACGAGACCATGTTACTGTAGAATCTTCTTGCTGGTTATAACTTAGCTGCAGCCCAGAGAGTTTGTGACATACCCAAGATCTCATAACCTCTTAATCCAAATTGTGTGTCTCATCTGGCCACCTACCGGTTCATTCAAGCAGCTCCTGGAACCTCAGTGCAAGCTGGAGCAGGAACTCCAGTTCATTCTTGGGCATCCATCCCTTTCAGTTTCTGCTCATTACTCTCCTTTTTATATTCAGGTTCCACTAGGCAGTGAGCCTTGTGGCTCCCCTTCCTTCCTACCCCCTGTTGGGAGCAGGAGTGGAGCCTTGGCTCAGAAGAGGTCCCTAACACTCCCTTCAGACTGTCCCATCACCAGTCCTTTCCATTTCTTGATGGGGAAAAAACGCATCCTTTGTTTGAGCCTGTGATAGATTAGCATGGCTTGGAAGGAGTGCTGGCTTTCTGAACTCCTGTGGGTGTGTCTCCAGCTGAACATTTCTCTCTCAGCAAGTGGGGGTGTAATTCGCCTTGACATAGCTGGCCATCAGCGCCACACTGAAATGGGCCTTCTTTGACTCAAAGTGACAGCCCTTGGCCCCTGTGACATTGTTTCCATAGATTTGCAATGAAACAGTTTTATATTTTGCAAAATGGAGTGATCTCCTATGACTGGCATTGATGTGGTTTTGCCATGGTCTTCTGGAGGGTAGGGCTGTTTCCACTGATCCACCCTAAACTGGTTCCCCTTATTCGGGAATCTGGGCATGTTGCTCTTAGGTTGCTTGGCATGATGATTTTGTTTGGTTTTTAAAATCATTGTTGAATGCCATCATGTGTTCTGTCCTTGTATAGACCCCTCTCCTTGTTATTTTCTTGGTTCCTAATATTCTAAGATCTTTGTGGCCCACCAGCAACCTTAACACTTCTGCTCTTCTACATTATACTAGAAGGTGGTCAGTATCCTAGAGAAGAGTGAGCTTGGTACCTTCCCCTGAAAAGTTAGTCTTGTGCCTCTCATACTTAGAGACAATATGATCTATAGTCAGAGAGGATATCAACCTCTTAAACTTTTGTCCAAGATGTGGCTATCTTCAGGGAAGATTATTAGAGGAAGGAATTAGGGTATTTACTGGTAGTCGGTCCTTTTCAGAGAAGTTTAAGTCACAATCTGGTGGTTCTCAGCATTTTGTAAAAATACTTGATGGCAGACAAATAAGGATGTTACATCATCCCATCTAAAAAGAAGAGACTGTTGTGATACTTTTTTTCTTCCCAGAAGGCTCTAACCCTTGGACTTAGAAATTTACTATCCTGGGACGCCTGGGTGGCCCTTTGGCTCAGGGCGTGATCCCAGAATCCCGAGATCGAGTCCCACATTGGGCTCCCTGCAGGGAGCCTGCTTTTCCCTCTGCCTGTGTCTCTGCCTCTCTCTCTCTGTGTCTCTCATGAATAAATAAATAAAATCTTAAAAAAAAAGAAATTTACCATCTTAATTATACAATATCGAATTATTAGGAAAGGCTTTATGAATATACTGTTAGATTTATCAGAATATTAAAGTATTTCTATAAATATTATACTTTCTAAGCTTGTACCCTGCAGACTCCCACTCAAATGTTAAAATGTGCTAGGGATTTAAAGATTTTCTTTTTTTTTGCCACCTGGTCTTGTGGGGAGGAAATCAAGTTGTCTTTGTATCTGGTATAGGGGGAGCCTGTGTCTCCTACAGCATACAACTGCTGACGGGGTCTCCAAAGAGTGGGCCTTTTTTTTTCTGCTAAGAATTTTTCCTCCTAGTGTCAGAGAATCAAGTAGCTATTCCCCCCCAACCCCCACCCCAAGATGTCCGGCTTGGGCTTTGCCTTGTCACGGACTGTGCTGGTGAGAACTTTCAGAACAAATCCGTGTGCACATTTCTGACTTTGGCTCTTCCCTGTGGGTTGGGGGAAGGGTCCCAGGAAAGTGGATTCCTGGCGGGAGATGTGGTGAGCGCTGGAGCATGTGTTTGAGGGGAGATGGGATGTCAGGCTCTGGGAATTCTCTGGAGCAGTCTCCCAAGGCACTGTGACTATTTACATATTTTGAAAAAAAAAAAAAAAAAGACCAAACTTCTCAAAAGGATGGCTTTTCTTTTTACAGTCTTGGTTTGCACATTCTTTTAGGTTCTGGCCTGGCTCTTTCTGATGGTCGCAAATGGTATGGCCCAACTTTCTAAATGGGGGAGGAGAATTTATAATTGAGAGCCCGGCTAAGCTAGAACCCTAGGAATAGCAGTTGAGAAGTTGGCTTGTGAATTTTGGTTGAGGTAGGAGACCTGCTACATAGGTGTAAAACGTTGTTACAATGGAAGAGGTTGAGTTTAAACACCCTCTTGGCTGGTTTTTGCTAGTCTGAATGTATTTTTTCCCACTCCTACCCACTCCCTGTGTGAGTTTATATTCTTTAGCCCCAGCTGTTTGCGATATTTCACTGTCAAATACATAATTAACAATTTTGTAAGCCAAGTTTAGTGATGTTTCTACATTCATGCACTGAATGTCTTTTCTGTCTTAAGCCAGTTACATCTTTTTTATTTAAAGCTGCTTCCCCTCACTGCCACCTCCCCCCCCCCCCAAACAAAACCTGTTTCTAGAAAATTTGTCATTGTAGCATCTTTCCAAAGAGTGAACTGTATCAAAGTGGACTTGGGAAACTGTATCAAAGTGGATTTGGGAATACAGATGTAGATTGTGGTGTGGAATTGCTTTGGAATTTGAAACTGGTTGTGTAGACTGAGCTGATGACGGATCCAGTTGTGAATAAATTTTTGAAACAGATGATATCAATGGCAGTTTTATGATTAGGAGTTTGACAGACTAGCATAAGTTGCTGGAATATGGGTGAGAAAGCAAGTCACAACTAAGGATTGAGCCAATAAAATAAAATTAAGGAGTTAAGAAAATTAAGAAAGCTCTGTTTACCTTTTTTCTTTGAAAGTACATATTATAGTGGATTCTCCCATAGTATATTTTAAGTATTTTTTTCTTTTCCAATCTTAGGAAATTTATTGATATAAATAATCCCATTAGGGGCAAAGGAGAAAACCAGATCATCTTAATAGAATTCAAAATTCACTTCTGATAAACTATTTTTAGTAAACTAGCACTACACAGAGACTTAACATGATGGAAACTCTTAACCTCAAGTCAAAAACAAATATCCTCTTCAGTGGCACAGTATTAGAGAAAGTCAGGGGTGAGATAAGAGTGTCCATTTCTTTTATGATTTAAATTCACCATTTTCTTAAATCCCAGAAGATCTCACCTGGAGGTTTCCATCACTCTGGGGTTGACTCTGTCCATCAGGCACTCTGTTATGGCCTGCCCTATGTTTAAAAATGGAAAAAATTAGCTGTGTGGGATGCCTAGGTGGCTCAATGGTTGAGCACCTGCCTTCAGCCAGGGGCGTGATCCTGGAGTCCGAGGATCAAGTCCCACGTTGGGCTTCCTGCATGGAGTCTGCTTCTCTCTTCACCTGTGCCTCTGCCTCTCTCTCTCTCTCTCTCTCTCTCTGTGTCTCTCATGAATAAATAAATAAAATCTTTAAAAAAAAATTAGCTGTGAACCTTTAAAGAAACTGGAGGTTTCACCAGAAAATCCTTATCTATGGCTTCTCTTGAGAAATCTGGCAAGATGAGGCCCGTGTCCCTGAATGTAACATGGGGCCAGAGCAGAGGGGCAGCTCCTGCCTTCAAACCCATGGCTTCATTGTCTAGGTCACAAGGTCCCCTCTGAGCTCAAGTCACTCAGTTATCTTACCTGCCTGACCCTAAGGGCTCTTGAATTTGCAGTCATTGCCTTAGTTAATATAGGAAAAATAAGAAAATAGATGTTATATAAATAATGAAAAGGAGAAGATAAAAATACCATTTTTGATGAAGTGATTGTGAAGCTAGAAAACTCAACAGAATCAACTGAAAACTCCTAAACTAATGAGAGTTATACGAAGTTGTCAAAATAGAAAAATCCACACAGCAAAATGGGAGGGAGAAGGGACCTCATTTACAATTAACAACAGCAACAATGCCTACAGATTAATTTAGTAAGAAATAATGCAGGGCTTTTGTGAAGAAAACTATAAAACCTTACTGAGAGGACAAAAGATGAAGACTGAGGATGAGCATGGCCATGGTCCCAAGTAGTTTATCAAACTGAAAATCCGTGAAGGAGGTAGTCTTTCCATCTCCAAATTATTGCCAAGACCACTTGCCATCCTTTTTAGAGAAACAAGAGAATTTGTGGGTGTGCTTTGCTATGGGTGCCTGAGGAATTGGGGCTGCTTTGGGATGTTTCCCAGGAAATGGGGAATTGGGAATTTAATTTAGGCTCTGATGACCCTTTGTGTTTTGCATTAGCAAACTCCGTGGTTGATAAATGACAGGCTGGATCTCTGTTCTCTTTCAGGAGCTCTTTTCCAGCAGTTACGGTTATTTAACTTTCTTAGGGGGCAGCCTCAGGCCAGGGTAGACCAGAGTCCCTGGAGGACTGTGCCTGAGTGTCTGAGGACCAGATCTGGCCTCTCATGTTGGATTATGGCCTTGTCCCCCGATTTCCTCTCAATTTAATGCCTTTTTGAGGAGTTGAATCTGTCAATTGCTGGATGCTTTTTGTTTTCTAAGTCTTTCAGTCCCATTTTCTGAGGGTTTGAGTCTATCTGTTCTCCCTGCAAGAACAGATTTTAAGGTTCTGAGCTTAAAAAAACAAAGTGCCCAGTGGACCAATTTTTGTCTATAATTAAGGCCACCACCAGCACCCACAAGGAAAGAGATGAAAAATGGGTCCCAAGTTGAACATTTCTACTTCTGCAGTTAGAGGAATTGATGCAACAAGAGGCACTTGACTTGAAGGATTAAAAGAGTTGGCCCTTCTTGACATTTAATAGGGTGCCCCAAGCTACTTTTTCTGATTAAAATATTTGTGCAGATACTCCTGCCTCTGTGTATTGTCAAGTCAAGGGTTTTTTTTTTTTTTTTTCCTCACCATTTCTCTTTAATATTTGGTCTGGATTGCTGTATTATTTTCTCGGAAACCCATGGGTTGTGGTTGTGGGTTTGTGTTGTACTGTGTTTACTCATTTTTGAGAGGCCATGTGAAAAGTACTTGTGATTGAGATTTGTAAAACTTGCCCATACTGAAACTCTCTAACTAGAGAAATTCAAGGCCCTTAGGACTGAAGATTTTGTACTGGAACCAAATACATTTTAAGTATTCGTATTGATTAATCCTTTGTAAAACTTAATTCAGTGAGAGTTTCTTACGTCTACTTACCTGTCTACCTGTATCTAGGCTTAGGATTCCTGGAGGGAATCTTATGTGGAGTTGATCATATAAGCTTTGGATTCAGACTTGGATTCATATCCTAGTGCTGTCACTTAGGAACAGTGTGATCATGTTACTTTTAGCGAATGACCTTGCTATGTTTAAGACTCCTCAACATTAAAGAGTTGTAAGAATTAAATAGGTAATATAATGAGAATCTTCACACAATGCCAGCATACGGTAAGCTCTTAGTAAGGAACTAGCTATATTAGCATCATGTGGGCAGCAGGATTATAGGTGATTTTAATTGCCTTGTTTTCATTTTCTCATGGATTGTATTATGCTTTGCTCTGATAAAAATATGTACAATTTTCAAAATGATACATAAAATTTTTAAAATTGGTAGTTTGTTTATTTATTTATTTATTTATTTATTTAGACGCTGTTGAAGTGATAAATAGGGAGTAAAAGCCCTCAGCCCTCATGGGCCTCTGGGTGATAATCCAGCAGCACAGCCTTCATTATCTGTAGTTGAGCAGCTCTAAGATTTCACCACCAACCTCAGTCCACCCGGGGTCTGGAGAGCTCCCTGTTTTTGGAGACTAGAACCAGCAAGGCTTTTTTCTTGTTTCACTTGTTTATTGGGGACCCATGAACCATTCAGGCACCCTACATACAAGCAGAAAACAGCCGACAAACCAAGAACAGAATGGGGAGGAAATAACTATCTTACATCTATTGAGTGCTGATGCTACATTTTAGTTTTACTTGCATTGAATCATTTACTGCTCACAGGTAGGAACTATTATGCCCATTTTACAGGTTCTGGGTTAAATCATTTAATGTCATACAGGCAGAAGCTATGGTTGAGTGGAGATTTGAACTCAGTGAAGCTGGCACAGTTAGCTGGTGGGTGGCACAAGTTTTCTGTGTTTTGATGTCAGGGCCAAGACTTACATTGACTCAGCACACTGTTGTGTGCAGCTGTTGGTTGTTTGTAGCCAGCCTTGGTTCTGAATGGCCCATGCCTGCACTGTTAAATATTATGCCTAGGCCCTGTAGTTAGGGAAAGTTGTCATGTTGCAGGAAGCAGGATACTGTTTAGTGGGGAGCCATTGATAGGAAATAAGTAGAAAAATGGAGATGAGAGGGAGAGGAAGAAGCAGTAGAAAGGAGTGCAGAGAAGGTACAGAATGAAGGGAATATGGGGAACATTATTTGCTTCAGGAGGTCCATCTCTCAAAGGCCATCATCCTGCAAAGCATGTGTGACCTGTACTACGAGCTCTGTAGTTTGCTCAGAGAGCTGAAGCAGGATCCTGAGCTGTAGAGATGCTTAGCTGCACTTGGAAAATGTTTCGAAGGAAGAATTGGAACTGCTGCATTCCTAAGCTTTCAGAGGACACAGGTCTTTTTAAGTTTATTTTACGTTGAGCAAGGCAGTGCCTGCCACACACTGATTTCTCCCTCCCCTCTGGGTCTCAGCTGTCTTCCTAATAGGCAGCTGCCCACAGTGGAGTGTGGCATTGTTAACCATTAGGGGTGACCAGCCTGTCAGCCAGGCTGGCTGGAACCCGGGATGCTGGAGGCACCTGACAGCAACCCCATTTGCATCCTGTGCAGAGAGAACCCGCATCCTTTTTCATTAAGAGAAAAGTTACCCTGAAACACCAGACACACTGGCAACTGAGACCCTCAGATAGCTTCTTTTGGATCTCATCCTTCACGATGACAGCATCAGGAGTGGTGGTTTCTAAATTATTTTTATAATGTTTAAAACTGTTTTTCCAAGTGAGATTTCTTACCCTGATCCCAAAGAGAGGTAGCAGATCGTAGAGAAGTTGTTCTATTTAGAGGACGAATGAGAAACCTGATTCTCCACTGCTTTATCCAGAGAATACTTCTCCATGTAATCCCAGGTTCCTTAGGAATACAGTTTGAGAATACTGTTCAGGGCAGAAGGCAGTTTTAATCTTGTAGGATTTCCCTTCCTGGTTTTTACTTGTGCTTTAACTGAGTGGCTTCTATCGTTGACCTTCTCAAATGGCAATGGGTTAAGAATATCATCAAAAATTAAACCAAGCTCTTCTCAGGACACTTTGTAAAACGTGTGTCCCCAATGGCTTTGGGGAAGGGATGTGACATTGTATAATGACTTCTCAGAAAATGTGTTTGCTACTTTTTCCCCTTTCTCTATCTCTATTCTTCTCTCCCTCATCTTCCCCCACCCCATTCCTGATTTGATGAAACTGTTTGTGATGTCCAGCATATATTTTAGTGTTCACTGTGTGTTGTTGTACTTTAGCAATTTATAACTATGATCAATGTTGTGACCTTAGGGAAATTGCTTATATAATTATAGAAAGTTTACAGTCGTGAGACAAGGAATGGGGAAAATATATCACTGTAAAATATAAATATGTTTAAATTACATTTAGGATTTGGAATAGTTCCTTGCTTGTGTTTTACAGAGTAATCTGTGATTTAAATCAGGTTTAGTTGTGTTTTTTCCCCCCTAAATTGGGTATTATAAATCAAGAGTAGATGCTGGATATAGCACACAAGAGGATTTCTTATACATTTTAATGTTGCATAAGTAAGAAATACCAGTAGTTCAGCAGTAAAATTGCAAATGTAAGCAAAAGTGAAGATTTTTCCAAATTTAACTAGGTTGCATTTGTTTAGTAAACTCTAGCAATAATTTACTGTTTTATTACGTTTGCCTTTGAGATCTGGGCTGACTTTTTTGTTCCCTTCTTTAAGAAAGAAAAGGGAGGCACGTTACTATAATTGCATGGAGCTAGAGAGAAAACCAAGAGTACCATTTTGCTTTCCCCACCTGTGATACATAAACTTAAAAAAGGAGAAGGAGGGGAGAGTAGAGCACTTATGAGGATTAAATGTATTCATGGACGTATCAGTCACACAAGCAGAGCATTTAGTTTTGGTCGGGCCAGGCTTTCCATTTGTGCCATCTGTGGCGAGATGAAGTGTTTTTGTGCAAGGCGAGGTAGAGTGTCAGGCCCGGGTTTTGCCCTTGTAAGGCTGCTGGTAAAGGGCAGGGTCTGGGGAGCTACAGTTCAGTTGTGAACAGGTGCACGTCCCTCTCCAGATCTTTTGGGGTCCCCCGGCAGGCAGGTAGGTTTCGTGCAAGGTGGTGTCTGCTGCGCCATCCGGGTGAATTTCAGCGCGTTGCAGAGGGGTGGAATGCTCCAGAAGGGACGCGGGCCTCGGGGAGAAGGTGGGCGGAGGGAAGGACTCCCCGGGTGAGCGATGTGGCTCGGTGTGCCGTGCTCCTGATGTGCTCCCGAGTGTCGCCCACGTCCCCTCCTCCCGCCACGTGCTTCAGATGGTTAACGTGGACCCCAGCTTAGTGTAGCTGTGGTTGGAGAGAAGTGAACTCTGGGATTGGGTTGGATGATGTTGATTAATAGGAGTGAGAGGGTGAGAGACTCCAGGGCCAAGCAGTAGGTCCATCTTGGTGGCATCTGATGTTGATTGGCTTTGTCCTGCGCGGCTGCGCTCGGAGAGCGGACATTAAGATTAAGTGATGCTGTCGTGTTGAGGAGCACGGCACTGCATCATTCTGGGAAGAGACAGCTGGGGTGGTTAATCCTTCATCACCAAGGGAGCACTGCCAGCGGAAAGATATACAGCCAAAGATAACCCTCCATAACTTGTGCTAAAGATCAGAAAACTTTGAATTCACATCCATCTGCTTAGTCTGGGGTGAAGATGAAAGATAGGCAGAATAGGAAATAAAAAACTCCTGAGGGATTAATCTTAGGCACGCTATGTAGCCCACAGAGTGAGCGGGCGGGAGAAACTTTTACGTGGCGTTTAAAAGGGAATTAAATGCACCCACTTTCACAGCAGCCCCTTAAAGTAAAATTAAATGATAACCCACTCTCATTTTTCTGTTGCATTGCCATCATTTCACCCCAAAAGGCTATCTCCACCTCCGTTAGACCTCCTCTGAATTTTTTCTTTTTTCTTTTTTTTTTTAAGAGGTACTTTTAATTCTAGACTTAACGGACAAAGCATGTGGTCCAGGAACTCTGGAAATACCCGATCGGTAGAAAGGAGAGCTTTTTGTTTTCTCCTCTCCCTGGGTGATTTTAATAAGATATTCACAAAGTCTGTGCCTCTGTGTCTGAGTGTTCATCTGAAATGCTCTTGTTGTGAATATTTCTGAACAGCTGCAATGATTTTATATATCACGTGTAATCGAATTATGCATTGTTGTCATACCAAAGTGATATGCAGGGGGAAAAATAAATCAGAGAGGGAAATAAATTAGAGGCCCCTCTCACATCTGCAGCTTCTCTGTTAGCACAGTGGTCAAGCTGGGGAATGTCTGGTGCAAGGTGAGAATGTTAGGGACCCACACACACACTCTGTCCTCCAATGACTTTCTGTGTCGAGTTTAAAGGGAAGTTTTGTTGTTTAGTTTCAAACCTTTGGGGGGATGTTTTTGTCCTTTTCCCTTGCCATTTTGGCATTTGAGAGTCTGAGTAAGAGTCTCCCTTTGGGGCCTAGGTCATTTGCGCTGATAAGCAGGGGCAACCCGTTCTTCTTCTGCCGGCCTTCGTGTCACTTGGGCTCTACGGTGCTGCAACCACTCTAAGGGTCCGAATGGGGAAGACGTGGGGCAGCAGAACATAAGCATTAAGTTAAATGAGGAAGTAGAAGTTGAAAAGAACAATCTACTGAGAGTGACCTGGGTTGAAGTTCCTGCTAAGCATCGTGAACTTGGATAGTTATCTTTCTCTCTCTGGATGTGTTGCAAATGAAAAACTTGGGGTCAAGAAAGAAGAGATGAATTGTCTAAGGAAGGAGGAAGAGTTAGTGTACCCTGGGGAGGTTAAAGAAAAAAAAAACACATGAAGTTGTATGTTTTGGGTTAGATGATGGGAGATTCCATCAGTCTTTCTCTGATCTACAGGGGAAGGCATCCTATGGAAGATACTACCTCTACAGTAAATTTATATCTCAGATGGTCCAGGATGGTCTAGATTTGACCATGCAAGGGATGCATTAATATGTACATGTATCACCTATATGTACAAATATTTTTAAAGTTTACTTTAAGGTTTTTAAAGTTTATGTTAAAGCTCAAGTTTATTTTACAGATTAAAGTGCAGCTTTTATTTTCAATAGACAATTCATTAAGTGGCTAAGTAGGTTTTAATTCTTATGCCTTTGTAAGACTTAATTGAAAAAAATCTTCAAAAGGGATGACTCTCTCTTGTCAGTCCATGAGGTTTTGTTTTGGGCCCCCAAAAAAGTTATGGCAGATTTAGGGGGAAAGTAATTCCTGATGTGCCAAGCTTGGGGGTGGATGATGTTCTTCATCTACCTGGGAGGGGCCGATCCAAATGTCTCTCTTCTTAAAGACCAGTACATTGGGTTCACTTGACTAAGAAAGTGGTGAAGAAACTTGCCATCCTTAACAGATCCATTAAGGGGAAGAGAAAGAGGGTGGTAAACCTGAAAGTGTGCCACCGCATGGAAGGTCTCATGGGAAGACGTGTAAAGAAGAGTCAGATGTGATGTAGTTGTCTTTATCTATTTGAATCTTAGTCTCAAATCCTAAAGCTGCTGAGCCCAGACATTTATTTTCCTGCCAGATCCTTATGAGTATCCTTTCTTGAGTCACTGATCCAGATGGCCAGAAGACCAGGTTGGGGATGGTTGATACTCTCCAAGCTTGGAGTAAAGTGGAATCTGTGGGAGATGTGATATAAGGGCCTCCATTTGGGGCAGTGATTGCTTTTCAGGGAATTTTATACTTGGGAACAAATCATTGGGCTAGTGAATGTCAATGACTGCTGGGTGGTGTGTGTGTGTGTGTGTGTGTATATATATATATATATTTTTTTTTTTTTTTTCCATTTGGATGCCCAGATACCAAGTTTTTGCCGTTTCTGGTGAATGTAGGTTTTCTGTTGTCTGGGTTTTCAGGAGATTTGACTGGAGTCAAGGACAGTGGAAACCTCTGTGTTACTCCTTGAGCATCTGATGAGACTACAGCCAAATATTTCTCAGCTCCTGCCTTATTTACTGTTATAGTAAATCGATATGTGTGACATAGGTGTATCTTCTATTGTGCAAATGTCACAGCAGAAGACTGGTAAAGGAGACATGGCGCTAAACCTAGAATCAGCAGACCTGGGTTTGGTTTTGACTTGGCCTTTGCTTCTCTGGTTTCCTAAGTGTTCCTGTTAGCTGTCACTGTGTTACCTCAAGATGTAGAGACTTGAAACAACCATTTTCTGACACGCTCATGGAGGCCATGCATTAGGAATTGAGACAGGACAGAGTGGAGTGGGTTGTCTTTGTTCCACAAGGTTGGAGCTTCCATTGGAAAGAGTCAAAAGCTGGGGGTGAATTGGTGGTGGTGTTGGGGCTGGAGTCCCCCGTCTGAAAGCTCATCACACACATGTCTGGCATCTGGGCTGGGATGACTCGGAGGCTGAAACTGCTGAATGGAGCCCTGTACATGGCCTGTTCATGTGGCTTGGCTTCCTCATGGTGTGGCCACCTCAGGGGTTTTTGGTTGGATTTTTTATGTGGCAGCTCAAGGATCCAAGCATAAGTGTTCCAGCACTAGGATGGAAGTTGTGTCCCACGGTATAACTTCCATGCAGTCTCTCTGTGGAAGCAACATGAGCCTGACCAAATCTAAGGCTGGGGGGATTAGTCTACCACGTGATAAGGAAAAATAACAAGGTCATATTCTAGAAGAGCGTATTGGGTAGGAGAAATGTAGCCATCTTTGGAACATATACCACACTCAGGTTTCTTTTCTGTGAATGACTAACAATGGGTCAGGGCAAGAATTAAGTGGTGAGGTCTCTTTCAATATTGAAATTATGGGCTTCATTAAAATAAAAATCCAATTTCCTTTAAAAATGATAATTTACAAAGTGATGACTGGCTTTATCAGAGAGTCTACTTTAGGATGTCTTTGTCTAAATAGGTGCCCTGTAACAATCTAAAATAATCTGTTAGGCAACATGAAAGACAATGATATGAGGGATGCAGGTTCTGTTTTGTTCCCCCTAAGCTATTTCAACTGAATTTTACGCTACAGCGATTCTTTTTTTGTCCAGTTTACGTCTCGTGGCTTGTGGGTACTTAGGCGGTATGCTCCTATCTTACCAGAATTGCCATGAATGTTGACTTGGGCATGATTTAAATGCTTGGCATGTAGGCTTTAGGACTGGAACGTAAGTTGGGGATCTGGGAGGTGATTGGGTTTTGAAGTAGGCCCTGTGAACACTTGTGGCTTATCCTCTTACGCTGACACAGGGATTAGGATGGAATAGTAGGTGAACTTCTGGAGAAAGGTTTTTCCTTGCGGGAGCTTAAATTGTCACCTCTGGCACTGGTACAGCTCTGACACTGGACGTGAGGTCTGAAGGAGGGTGACCATGGGGCAGCTGCCCCCAGGAAGGCATCACAATTAAGAAGGGAAGGGGTTAATACACTGACTAATGTTTCAGTTTACAGACACTGGCCCCTCTCTTTGTTCTGTTTTTTTCATGCACATTCATCACGTTCAAGCTGGCAACCCAACCAAATAGCTATTTAAGTTGTAAAAATGAATCATAGCACAATTTCATGAACTGTGTGATATAACTGGGTCTAATCACATTATACCATGGGGCTTTTGCCAGCTTGGTGTACCTGGTTCTGGGCTTATTTAGAATAAGTAAAGAAATAGGCTTCATTACATAAAATAATAGCAAGGTGGTTAGGCCCCTTGGGTTGTGGGTCCAGGCAAGGAAGTGTCTGGATGTTTCACACACTGGACCATGGTGGCCTTCCAATCTAGGTCACCCTAGAAAGGCCCACCCTAGAAAGGCCCAATCATGTTGGCTGTCTTCTGCCCTCTTCATGTGGTCAACCGACTTCCTAGTTTATTAAATAAATGGCAGGAGGGAATCCTAGGATAAAGGTGTAAACCTCATAAATGAGCACTACAAGGAAGGGTGCGACTCCAGCTCATTTCCACAAAATTTCAGGACTTGCTTACTTTCTACTGACTGACTGTAAAGACAGATAAACATACAGTCTCTACCCCCAGGACCACTCTTTACAGTGGGACCCACCGTGCATCAAACATCTTTCTAGGTGCTTTTTTATGTGTTTTTTATTTGACTGTGAAAGATAAATCTTGAGCTGCAATATCATCTCCATTGTTATAGATGAGGAAATGGGAGCTCAGAGAGGTCAAATAACTCAAGGTCACCCACCCAGTAAATGTCAGGGCAGGAGATTGGAACCATCTTCTGAGTGGCGGAAGAGCCCAGAGAGGAGGATGGGTTGTGGTGAGGGGAAGACCCAAGGAGCTGGGAGCAGCCACCTGGTGGAGGTGCCTACGTGTGCCTTACTGGAGAGTTCAACTTGGTCCCCTGGGCGCCCAGGAGCCCATGGGCTGGTGGGATGACTGGAGCAGAGCTTGACAGGCCTAGGAGCCCTACGCTGAGGCCGGGGGATGGGGAAGGCCCGGGTGAGGCCCTGCATGGTGAAACCTCTGAGCCTGAGCTGGGGAAAGGCTACTGGGGCAGGATCCGCTCCCTGGAAATGCGCCTCGGCCTCCACCCTTCACATTGCCTTCCTCCCCTACATTGTCCGAGACTCCTGTCCTTCCTGTCTTCTTTCTTCCCTGCCTCCCCTGCTTTCTCATTCATCACTTGCCCTTTCCCTTTGTCTCCCTCTTTGTCTCCTTTTCATTCTTTTCTTTTGGTTCCCGCTTTCATTTTCCTTCCTCTCCCTTTGCTGCCCTGGTCTTTTCTTCCCTCTGCTCCCTCTGCTCCCGAAAGGCTTTGCAGTCCCCCACTCCTGCTCCTCCTCCATCTCCTCCCCCTCCTCTCTTTCCTTTTCCTATGGAATATATAAATAAATATATATGTGTATTTTTTTTTATCTGTTTTTCTCTTGGTTGTGTCAGCATATTTTAGACTGCTGGGCTTTGCATGTTTTGCAGCTGGTTTTGATGCAGTTGTCAGACGGTGATGGATGACTATCATCATTTAAAGTGTAAAAGAAAATGCCTTGGCACCGAGAGACATGATCCACTGCCGTCTGCCAGCCTGGATAGGCATGGCCACCATATTCCTCGCCTCCCTCCCCGCTCACACTGCCCTTGCCAGAATCTACAAAAGTCATCGTGAGCCGTGCAGCACCGGGCTCTCGCCTTCCATAATATCACTTTGGTAGTTGTCAGATCATATGAAACGTCAAAATTCATGTGGCCTCTGTGAAGAGATATATTTAGTACAGCTGCTGCATACCTACACGCTACCCCTGACACTGACATATTAGTTATGCTGTCTTTTGCAATCTGATATCTTTAAATTTGCCACCTTGTTAAGTTTTGATTAATGTGATTCCATTTCACTAAAGTAATTGGCTTGGCCTGTTGTAAAAAATAATCAGCCCCCTCTACGGAACAAATGCTAGAACATGCTAATGAGGGAGTGAGTTCGTTACAATGATGGCGTGGACTGACAGTTATTAATGATTGTTATGATAAACAGACGAGTGTGAATTGGGATGAGTTGGGCAAAAGTGACAGTTTAAAAATAACGTATATTGGAAAGTACTAACGAAGTAATATACTGTTAGGAAAACAATCATGCAAGTTGTCAAGGAAAGAAGTGTAATTATACAGCCACATGGGCTGCTTAGGAGGACAGGGACCTGCCTGATAATGGACACATTTTTTGTTGGCAAGAGGGAAATATGTTATGGCAGAAAGAGGTGCAGATTGATAAATTAATTGGTCCTTCTCACAGCTCTGAGAGCAAACTTGGCGGGCAGTCATCATGCAGATGAGGGAGATGACGTTTGCCCAACGCCTCTTTCCCCCAGAATCTCCCCAGTCCTCGTTGCCAGGCCTTTCTGAGGCATCTCTTGTCTCCTCTTCTCACCCAACTTCACGAGCTGCAACAAGTCTTAGAAACGCATCCTGAGGCAGGCCGCACCAAGAGAAACTTTGAGCTGGAATGCTTGCAGCCATGTTCAATTTTTTTTTTTTTTTTTTAAAGACCCTAAAGACTTAAATGCTCTATTGTTGCTAAAGTCCCTGGCTGTGGTGGAGGCGGTTATGGGTGGCTTCCAGCTCTGTGAAGGAGACCGTGAGGGCTCACACAGGCTGGGGACTTAGTGCCAGGAAGGTGCCAATTCGTGCTTCTAATGCCAGCAAGTTGGCTCTTTGCATAATTAGGCAAGACAGAAGTAGGGTGTGTGTGTGTGAGTGAGAGAGAGAGAGAGAAGGAAGGAGGGAGGGTAAGGTTTGTCAGGAGAAACAGGCTGAAAGACTGGGAAGTGGCAGGAGGAGGGGAAGCATGCTCTTGAAGAAAGAGTTAACTGAGTCTAATGGTTTACAGCCATCCCACTGGTGTTTGCTGACTTGACAAGGAAGGCAGGTAAAAGAAGGTGGAGATAAGAATGTTTTGTGAGGCCTATACAGGGTTGGGTTCTGGATTTGTGTCTTGGCCTAGACTCTTGATTGCATATAACCAGTAACCAATTTAAAGAAATGGAGGCTTTATAAAGATACTGAATTATCTCATGGAACCCAAGATCAAAGATATCTCTGGGCCTCACAGCAAGTGGGATCAGGCTTGGAGAGGGACCAGGGTGTCCAGGCTGAGTCTCTGTTAATCTGTTTCTCTTTTCTGACAATCCCCCCACAACACACACAATACCACTCATTTTTGCTTCCACTCATCTCTCTCCCCCTCAAGCCATGAAAGCCAGGAAATTGAAGGTGAGTCTGAGTTCACAGATTTTGTTTGTCTGAAGATTGGTTGTCTATCCTGATGTTAGACTTCTTAGAAAGGGAGCTCAACCTCCCTCTGGGTGGCCCAGCTACTGTGGTTTAAGGATATAGCAAGGAGCCTGCTGATGTTGACTGTGAAACTGTTCTTCACATACCTATTCTATCAGGATGTACGTTAACTCAGTCTTCACAATCACTTCGTTAGGCCGGTGGTGTTCTCATTGAACAGATGAGGGACATGAGGCCAAGCATTTGCCAACTTACCCCTCCATCACAGTAAGGGGCAGAGCTGGAGTTTTAACCAGGGCCCTCTCTCTTTAAGTCCCTAAAACTTGACGCTTCCTACTTTACCATATCCCTTCTTGCCAGGATGCTGTGTATTTCCCTATAACTCAGGCTGGTAGATGGAACAGTTATTTGCCTGAGATTAAAAAAAAAAAAACAAAAAAACAAAAAAAAAAAACCTCAGGCAAAAATAGTCCAGTCTGTGTTGTATTTGGTCTAAGTAGAGACTGGGCAGGGCTCTTACAGGAAGTTTATTATTTGCATTGAGAGTTTCTGCTCCACATATGTAAATATGTGACCAAGGGGACCTCAGCCCTGGTCTACTTGGGGATGTGAGCAGAAAGACAAGTCTCATTATCTGGCCATCAAGCCCAAAGAAGACTCTTGAGCCTCCCCATGCAAAACATCCAGAGCAATCTTGAAATCAAATGGAGCTGCCAATTATCTCACAGTAAATCTGATAATTAAGAAAGAAGGCGGTTTCATTTGTGTGTGTGTGTGTGTGTGTGTGTGTGTGTCTCAGAAGTATTTGCTGTGGGGAAGGAGCAGATAACTAAGATTCACTTAGTGCTGAACATGTGTTAGGGGTGGTACTCGGTACTCCCTGATGCTGCGTTTCCTTTAGGGGCTGGACACATCCCCATTTTGCAGATGAAGAATAGAAGTTCTGGGTGTTTGAAACTGCAGACCTAGTGAACTGGACTGTACAATGATGGTTGGTTTCTACTGAAAGAAGGCTTTGGTCCTAACCCAACTGTTTATGTCTCCCCCCTAAGATTATTGACTTTCCCCCACCTTCATGGTGAGATAAGGAGACATCAGAGTAGAACAGTTTAGCTCCCTGTGTTGGGAGTGGCGGGGGGGAACCCTGGGTTCAAATCTTGACTGTGACTTTGGGAACAGGTCACGGTCTCTCTCTGTCCTCCATGTGAAGAGCAAAAAAAATATTGGTACTTTTGAAGACCAAAGAGAAAACAGATTTGGATTTGTCTTTCAACTCCTTAAAAGAGAGGGAAAAGAAGGTCCTCTCCTGACTGAAAGACTCCGGTTTCCCGTGGGTGTGAGGACTACCCTCTTCCTGACCCTCAGATGAACCTTCTTCCTGCTGTCCTTTGACTAAACAAGAGGTCACCCCAGAGGTGAGAGTGCAGTCAGAGGATGAGCCCCCATGGTGGGCAGACAGGGCCAGAGAGAACTCTCATCAGCATTATAGATGGTTGTCCCAGCATCAAAGGGCAGCTCTCTCTCCTCAGGACAGGGCAGCTTTATGTCTTTTTTACCCTGTTGTGAAAAGAGAAAAAAGCAGCCACTCGGTCCTGAGAGTTCTCTTCACCATTTCTACCTCATCTCCTCCATCTTTTTCTCTCTTGACATAATCGCCCTCATCCCTAGAAAGCCCTGTGTCTTCCCTCTCCTTTGCCATGCGGATTTTTTCCGCAATGGAGTTTCCGTGCTTATGTGCCACTGACCCTGTCCCCTGCTCTACGGCAGACGACAGGACGTACCCATAAGCGCTAGTAAGCTCTTAAACCTGGGCTCAGGAACAAATCTGCCTTCCAGCTTGAGTCTGGGTAGAAAATGTTGTCCTAAGGGATCATGAGTGAGGGTAGCACTCCCCTCTAAAGACGATGTAGACTGTTATGAGCCTTTGAATAATTTTCCACTCAGGATTTTCTCCCAATTTCAGTCTTATTAGGATGAGTTAGAAGTTTATCAACAGGAAGGCTTTGGGCCTCTCACAGCAAGGTCACTGCATGTATGCCTATGTTTTTGGACATTCAAGGGAAAAATACTAACTCCCGTTAGGACCTGTAAGGACTGGGAAGGACATTGGTTTAGACCTGGGTGGGAGGTTTTAAAGCTGCATCAGAGGACGGAACATATAATCTTTATTTTTTCGAGTTGTCCAGCAGTTGAGTGCTGTGTTGCTGCTAACAGCACCTCCTGGTCACCCCAAACAAAGGCATAGGACCCAGCTAATCTTACTTAGCCTTCTATGGGAAGGGTCTTTGGTTGGCCTTGGTGACTGAAAATTTTGAGCTGTAGGATGGTGGATTTTTACATTGTATAGGGTTTTGATGAAAGATATGGTATATGCCCCCAAAGCACTAAAGGGTATTGATACACTTGACCCTTCCCCACCTCCATCACACAACATTGCTATGAAAATGCAATCAATCCAGTTTCTGACATCTTCCCCCCACTCTCAAGAGCACCTACTGTATCAACATGACATTTTTTAATCTTGGCTTGTTTTCCAGGCCATGAATTTAATTTCTCAATGCTCCACTGTTCAGCTTTTATGTTCTCAGAGTGGAATGTTGTCCAACAGTAGTTCCCGCCATCTTGTTTAGTCACATCCTCTTTCCTGGGCATCCTAAAACCAAATAGTTTTTAAAAATTCATTGCAGCCATGGTCACTCAGCCTTGTGCTAATAGTCACCAAGTTCTGACAAAGCGAGTCCGACATCCCTCGATAAGTAAAATCCGAACCTCCTGATGTTGTATAACAGTAAGCAGATTGGCATGTCTTTGGATTAGTGGAGGCACTGAAGCAAAATGCTCAATCCTTAGTGACCTTTGGCAAATGGATGGGGATGTGTAGCCATCGTAGGTTATCTTTATGTTCATTGTGTAGACACTCAACCTCTGCCAGGCCAAGACAGAAGCTGTCAGAGCAGATAAACTTAGTTGGGAACTAGCTGTTTTCTTTACTACATCACAGTGCTCTGCAGAACTATTTTGTCTGATAACCTGCTTCTTCTTTAAACTTGTCTGTGAGTAGTTCTGTGAAGCATTAAGCCTTTCCTCTTGGGTTTTGAGCTGCTTATACTTTATTTTAATCTTTGGGCCTAGAACTTTCTTTCTCATAAAATGTGCAGTTAGCTGTCCTCTTTTATAGACTATTCTGGTGTGTTCCTTTTAGGGAATCCGTGGGAGATTCTCTATCTGGGTCTTCTAGGCACACACTGTAGGGGCATGTATTTGTGTATAGGTGTGTAAATGTGTTCCTTGTATTTGTTCAGGAGGCCTTCTGGGGAAGTGGGGTCCCCCTTGATCCCTCCCTCCCTCCCTCCCTCCCTCCCTCCCTCCCTCCCTCCCTCCCTCCCTCCCTCCCTTCCTTCCTTCCTTCCTTCCTTCCTTCCTTCCTTCCTTCTTTCTTTTTCTTAAGATTTTATTTATTTATTCATGAGAGACACAGAGAGAGAGGCAGAGACATAGGCAGAGGGAGAAGCAGGCTCCATGCAGGGATCCCGATGTGGGACTCGATCCCGGGACTCCAGGATCACGCCCTGAGCTGAAGGCAGGCGCTAAACCGCTGAGCCACACAGGGATCCCCCTGATCACTTCTTTCTGAGCCCAATAATGCTTCTACTTAGTTTGCGCATGTTTCATATGTTGTTTTGGAATTTCATAAATGCTTAGAATGTTTGCCCAAATTTTTTCTCTGGACTAAAGCCTCTTCTGCGAGCAGAGTGGTGTCTCAAGGCCAGGGATGGTGGATCTGAAGGCTGGCTTTGTGACTCTGGACAAGGTGCTTCACTTCTCTGAGCTCACATTTGCTCCCTTTAAAAATAAGATGGGTCACATTAGGCAATTTCTAAGACCTGTTCCAGCTTCAATGGACTCCAGACTCTCTTAGCCAAGAATAGGACTGAAACAGAGTATGTTTTAGGGGAAGTGGATGAACCGTTGGGCTTTTCTTCTTTCATTCCTATTCCAGGTGAAGATAAAAGACTTTGCTCTCTACTGAGCTGACATGAATTCGGAATTCATTAGTTTTCAGACTTTCTTTTAAGCTTCAGACAGGATCGTGAAGGGAAAAGCCTGCCCTCGATTCCTTTGCCTTATTAGTTCTGCTCATATAATGTGCTGCAGAAACTGCTAATTGTCACTTGAGGTGATGGGTGAGAGTCTGCTTTCTTGAGGGAAAAGTTGAATTTTGCAGTTTCTGTCTCCCTCTTGCCTAGCTAGAGGTCTAGTCAGGTCTCGCAGAAGAGGAATCTAAATGAAATCTAAATTAAAATTAATTAAATTTGCCCCTTCGCTGAAGAAAAAATAGAGAGTGTGGGAGAATTTTAAGGTGACAGCGTAAATACCCAGTTGTGTACAAGAAATGCAATGATAAAAATATAATTGTGGAGGCATTCTTAGAATGTTCATGGCTTTCACTTGTATGTGCTGGGACTGGGAGAGATACAACCCTGCACGTGCACATATCCTTTGCTGCAGAGCCATTTAGACATAATTTCATCTTACTGCAAACTCATGGTTGATCTTTTAAAGCCTAGTTTTATTTAGTTTTAGTTCACAACTCAAAGTATCTTATGTGTGTGTGAGAGAATGTACTCCTTGCAACTCGAGAGCCCAGCATCCTATGTTTGTGCATCTGCTTCACAGAACATCAAGCTTAAAATGTAAACACCGTTTTTAAAAAATGCCATTAGCATTCCTTTCTGAATTTTTGGTGTCTGTTGAATATACCCTTTTGTCCGCAGCTCTCTGACTGAGCCTTCTCTGTGTCTACTGAGCAGCTTGTAGCTGTCCAGGATTTGCTTAGTGAAGTCCCCAGGCTGGCTTTCGTAGGGACCCTTGCTTCCTAAGGCTGCAAGTTCGCACCAGCAGTCAGTGACCGCCCTTTGTGAGGAGGCATTGTCAGAATGTCCTCTTTCTTTGGCTAAGGGACACAGCTAACATGAAGCTGGGAAGCAGATCTTTGGTTGAAAAGGCTGCCCTCTTGGCTATGCAGTGGTTGTAATTTGGGATCAGATGGTTCCAGCAAGGGGTGGCAGTAGGGTTCAACTCTTGGTGCTCTCACTTCCTAGCTCTATGGCCATAGGCAGGTTTTCAACCAATGTGTGCATTGCAGATACCACATCTTTATGGGGTTGTCCTGGAGGTTCCTGAGGTAATGCGAGTCAAGTCTGCTCAGTTCATGGAAGTTGAGTTGGAATCACCAACAGTTGGGAATCACTTGGGAGTATGTTCAGATATGCTCAGTAGAATTTTACTCATGGAACTTTAAGACAAATGGAAAGACAGAGACAACCAGATTTAGCTTTCAGCTCTATAATTGGGAAATTCTGAATCATCTCCTTTTTCTTTTTTTTTTTAATTTTAAATTAAAATTTTTTAAAAATCTCCATTTTCTTTAATACCTGTACTCTTCCATTGTTTGGCTTTTGCCCCTTTCCCTCTCCTTTCCTTTCTTACTTTCTCTTTATTCTTTCATTGAAAGATTTACTGGCATGAAGATTTGCTAGTAACTTCTTGTCTTGGAATAAGTTGGGCATAGGAGGTAAAGCCAAACCTTGTGCAGTGCATAGAGGTGAACACCAGTGCCTCTTAAGGGTCAAGCAGCTTAAGAGAAAGTTTGACAAAGTGAGTAATCTGACGATGGCTTGGTGAGAGCTTTCAGAAAAAATACTGGGGAATTTCATATATTGGAAGCAATTAAAACCAGAATGAAAAAAGCGTGTATTTGAGAAGACAGGGGAGGGAAATGAAAGGAAATCCTTATAGCTCAGGGATTTGAAATCACAATGACACTATTTTAAGTCATGTGATACTTTTCTTGTTTTAGAAACTAAACAGTAAAATTAAGTTTGCTCTAGTTTTCGTGGACTTCTTTTGAATGATTGCATGAAAGTAACAGAAACTTCTGGCAGGTGGACTGCATTTCCGAAACACTTCCTCACAAAGGCATTGAAAACTCTCTGAAAACTTATGTGTTTTTGTTATCATGCAAATATTAATAATATTAGAACTTGGCTAGAATCAATTTTAACTTTGAAACCTCGGCACTTCAACGGGTACATGTAACTGATAAATCCTTTTTTGTGGTTGTCAAAACAAGCAAAGCTAACTTTGTACATTTTCTATTATAACTAAAAGCACTTTGACAGTCTGAAATCAGGTGTATCAATATAGAGAGCAAACAGCCTATTCATTTTATCACCACACTTTTCTAAGAATTTTGACATTTCTGAAATACATATCACTTCCAAACAGAGAAGTATAAAGTTGATAAAGGTTGTGATGGGTGCGGTTCTTGGAGGCTGACCACCCCATCGGGATTGCTGGTTCGCTTGGCAGGTACCTTGCTAGGCCAACCTCCTGCTCATTGGGCTTCGTGGAGACCATCTGCCCATGGCTTCCAGCAATGCTGGTATCTGGGTGTGTCTGGGATCTTCAGGCAGGTCAGGCGTGGAATGTCTGAGATGATGTCCTTATGTTGGAGTTAGTCATGGTGAACCAGAGCTCCTGCCAGGGCTGGCCTCTATGGAAAGAAGCATCCTATCAGAGTGACCAGAGGAGATGTCTATGTGTGCTGTGCGCAGGGAGCAGGCTGTGGTCGGATCCTCTGCCTGAGAGGTAGGTACTTTGCAGCGTCTTCATTTGTCCGTGAGGGGTTTCACATATGGATAAGTGACATTTTGTAGCAAACTCTTAGTCTAGCTATTTCCATGGGGTTTCAATGGGGGTGCTCGGTCCCAATGAGGTGAGGAGCCTGGATCCCTTCACCTGCCCTCATTCCTTAATCTCTCTCCCCTCGGGCCCCCTCTGAGTCATCACTCTCCTCCTGGGACCTCTCCTATAATCTCTCTTTTGGCATTTTATTTTTTATTTTTATTTTTTTCAGTTCAGTTTAGTTACCTTTGAATTCCCTTGAGTCTTTACACTGATATGCGCCGATACACTATTTTCTCCTTCTTTCTGCATCTGTTAGTACTTCTCCTGGTCTTTCCCATCTCAAAATCTTTCCCTTCACAGTTCCCATTTCCCCCTCTACTTTGTTGTTGTTGTTTTTTAAACTTAAATTCAATTAGCCAACGTAGAGTACGTCATTAGTTTCAGATGTAGTGTGCAATAATGACCTCCTGCTGATCTCTTCTCGAGGATTGGTCTCATGTCTTCTACTGTGGACTCTTTGAGGACAGTGAATATCTTACGGTTTTTGTTTTCTGTTTTTAGTTTTTGCTGTTTTCTTTCATTGCTCAGAGTGTTTAGTGAACAACTGTTTTATCCCGAGGAACTTGTCATGGTCTCCAGTCTTTGGCTTGGAAGTTAGCTTGATGACTAATGTTTTGTGTGGGGTGATTAGCAGAGTAAAGACTGATGAAGAAACCAGATTCTGCTGCCAGACAGCCTGGCTCAGCAGCGCCCCTTCCTGGCTCTGCCTCAGTTTCTTCATTGACCCTGTGGGGACAATATAGGTATTCTTATTGTAAGAGAGAATATTACAATTTATATTGTATTTTAGAATACAATATTACAATATTACAATATTACAAGAATTACAATATTCTTATTGTAATAAGAATACCTACTTAATATGGTTGTGTTCTACGAGTCGGTCCCCACTGCCGTTGCTACTATTCTCTTAACTGATGACTTTGGGGAGGAAGAAATGCTGGTCATCAGCAGTGCTTGGGGGCAGTGAATTTTTAACTGTTTTGTGAGGCTGATTTAGTGAAAGAGTCTTTGGGGGCAGGAAGGGAGGTTACTTTTTGTCTCCCATTTTTCCTGTCTTCCAGGAGTCAGGAGTTGCATGCCCTGTAGCCTGTCTCCTTGCTGCAGGAGACAATGCTGATGCCTTTTATATGCAGGGACTCTTCTTAGCTGCTTGCCTTTGTGAGTGAACATCTCCTCTGTTAAGAGATTAGAGCCTTAATCCTAAATGATATTTCATGCTCTAAGACTTAAATTTATATATCACCATCCCGAATAATGTATTGGATTGCATTAAACAGATTGTAGATTAACATGCAACTATAAAACAAATTGTCAATGCGTTGTTGACAACTCTAAGTGCAAGTTCATATATTTAACTACATTTGGGGAATATTGAAGTGTTTAAAGCAGCTTAACTGGTTGATGTAAAATTAAGCATCATGTTCTATTTCAATTTGTAGGCCAGCCCAGGAGACAATAAAATGGAGGCTTAGGCGTGAGTGGAAAGGAACATGGGAAAACAATTTGGAGGCAGCCTTGGTACCCGAGACATACTGGGTAGCAATAAAATGGTTCTGCCCAATGAGGACCACATCAGGTAGTAATAGAAAGATGTCCATTTACCTCTTCAGCCCATGAGCAGCTATTTGAAACCTCAAGGAGTTTCTAGTCTGGTTGAGATAAAGCAACTGCTACACTAAAAATATTGGTGAAAAATACAAGCCATGAAGTCATTTAGTCTGAAGCTGGGTGAGATAGGCCACATGTTACAAGAATTTACAGGAAAGCACAAAGGTGCTTAGCATGGTCAGAAAGGGGGTGCCTGGGTGGCTCAGTCTATTAGGCCTCTGACTCTTGATTTCAGCTCAGGTCATGATCTCAGGGTTGTGAGGTTAGAACGTGGTATGTTGGGCTCCACACTCAGCAGGGAGCCTGCTTGGGATTCTCTCTCCCCTTCAGCCCCTCCTCCCTGCTCACATGCAGTGACATGCACGAGCTCTTTCTCTAAAATAAATAAATCTTTTTTTTTTTTTTTAAGGAGTGGTCAGAAGGATCTTAGACATTGTGGCACGTAAACAATTCCTGGGAAGATAGAGAATGGAAGTGGGGGAGGTTGGGAGGATGCATGGTAGGTATTGGTGTGCTGGGACAGTGGGAAGCTCCGTTGAACATCTGGATGGGGCTGGGGAATAGAGAGCCATGGCAGCCAGGCAAGCATTGATCCTGGAACCAGAAGGCACAGGGTTCAAATCCTGGCTCCCCACTTTCCAGCTGTGTGATCTTGGCGAGTTTACTTGACCTCTTTGTTTTTCAGTTTTCTCATTTGTATAATGGGGATAATAGCAGTACCTGTCTCTTAGGATTGTGGGGAAGGTGAAATGTGTGCTTAAGTAGAGGAGGGACATAGTGGAAGCAGCGTTTGACATGTATGCAAATTTTGTTCTAGGACAAGAGATAGGAATTAGGAAAGCAGACTGGGGAGCCTGTTTAAGCAAGTTAGGGGCAAGGTAATGAGTCTTAGACTAAGGATGGATCCTGATAAAGAGGGATTTTTACTTTTGATTTTTTTTTTTTTTCTTACTGTCCTCTGCTTGGGCTGTGGAGAACATTGGTGTCTATACTCTGCTGTGGTTGTATAAGCCTTTTTCTAAACTGTACATCCTGAGAGGGATATATGTGAGCTGAGAGTGTGGATCCTGCCAAATGTGAGCATATCCTTTCTTCCCCTTCTCTTTTCCTTCACAGTGTTGAGACTTTTTTGTACCTATTCCAGAAACTTCTAAATAACTTTGGAACAAATAAAATTATGGATGCAAATTATCTGGAGAGAGACCTCAGCTTGCACTTGCAGATATTGTGGGGTGACCAGGCAAAACTCCAGTATAATCTGGAGCTGCATTAAAGGGAGTAGGATGTGCTAAGGCTTTTTCACTCCATGCTGCATGAATGAGATCCTTGTTGGAGCTCTGGAGTTGCTTACCAGAGTTCAAAGAGAATGTGGAAAAATGGGAGGTGGGGCAGGCTGGTGGAAAAATGATTCAAGGGGTAGAAAATAGATCTGTGAAGGAAAATCTTGTAAGATTAGTGTGTTTAGGCTGAAGAAGGAAAAGATAGGGGGTAGATTAGTTACTCCTCTCATGTAGCAAAGAGTTTTTTAAATGGGAGATCTGTGTTTCTCAAGGAGTATTCCATGGAACCCAAGTCTTGGGGAAGGAGGGTAACTTTTTTTTTTTTTTTTTAAAGATTTTATTTATTCATGAGAGAGAGAGAGACAGAGAGGCAGAGGAAGAAGCAGGCTCAGTGCAGGGAGCCCGATGTGGGACTTGATCCTGGGACTCCAGGATCATGCCGCCCTGGGCTGAAGGCAGGCGCTAAACTGCTGAGCCACCTGGGCATCCCAGGAGGGTAGCTTTTGAAGTCCAGTCAATTTGGGAAATGATGTGCTTTATGTCTCTGTGGACAATTCACAAAGCACATTAGCATCTTAAAGGGACTGAAGCTTTCTGCAGAAAAGAACCTTATTCCACTTTGAGTAACATAGAGTATTCCAAACATTTTTCATTATTTTTCTAACACCTTTGGAAAAACACTGATTTATACCAAGGTGTTTAGTATAAAACAAAAAATAAAAGGCTTGAGGCATGAGGCCAAGCATCTTGGTGATAATATACTGCAATTTTCTACTGGGGGAAGCTTGGGGTATTTTCTTTTCTTTTCTTTTTTTGTTTTTTTGGGGTTTTGTTTTTTTGTTTTGTTTTGCTGGTGAGGAAGAGAGTAGAGTCGGCTACTTGTTGGAGGCCCTTTGTTGGCCTAGGGGCAGGGGTAGTGCTTTCCAGTCCTGGGGATGTAGAAACTGAGTGACGTGGACTCAGGTTTGGGGGCAGAGTTGTCCATTGGTGGATGGACAGGCTGGGCAGGACTGGTCCTGGGAGCAGGCGGTGAGGTGGGTGGCCCCTGGCACTGGCAGGGGACTGGGGAGTGCAGACTGGTCACTGCACCAGACTGGAGGCTGGTCTGGGGAGACGCCCGGTGACCTGCTGTGCAGAGTGTCCCTCAAGGGCCAGTCCACCTGGCAATTGGGTGAGAGTGGTCCTGGGGCTAGCGACTCCTCATAGGCTTTGGGAAAGAACTGGGATTTGGGAGAAGGACTCAGGGTCAGTGGCACTTTCTTCATCAAGTATGCCGATTCCCCGTCCACTTTTGGCTGAAGAGCCAACTTCCCATTTCTCTGTTTTCTCTTTTTCTTTCCTTCCCTCCCTCCATCCTTCCTTTCCTGCCTTCCTTCCTTCCTTCCTGTCTACTTCTTTTTCACCCCACCCTTCCCTTCCCTTTCCTTCCCCCACTAAGTCGGCCGACTCTGTCATTGCCCAATTACATATTTTTCTCTCTGCTAGATGAGATGCCTACCTTACTCTTCTGATCCCGAGAGAATCCTTTTCTTTTCCTAAGACCTCCATGACCTGTCTCTCTTATTCTTTTCCCATCCCTACAGGAGTGTGTACATCTGAGTGTCTCTCTCCCATGTCTCTTTGTCTCTTTTTGCCTCTACACACACACACACACACACACACACACACACACACACCCCTACACCTTGAAAGTACAGGGATACACCTTTTGTGTTTCATTTATTGTAAAATATTGCACACATCTGTAATTATATTACCCTTAAAATAAAGCCTTCATCCACTCTTAACATCTTTTGATGCCCCTTCCCTGCTGACTCTATTTTCTCTTGTTCCCACTCTACGTTAATGTGAAGAGACAGTTGAGTAAATGCACAATGAACTTCAAAACCTAGTAATTGTTTTTCAGAAAGAATGAAACTTGCGAATTAGATATGGATTGTAAAAGAACACCGGGGCTGATTAGTGTTCGAGAGGGGCGCCTGCCGGACGGCTCTGACACCTGCCTGCCAGCGCTCTCCAGAAATGCCACCGTTGACGCCTCTGTTCTGCCCGGCACAGGATGGGGGGGAGGGGGTGGGCGGGAGTTAAAAGACTCGGCTGTGAACCACCTTGTCAGGCTTGGCAATGCAGGGGACGCCTGACATAAAAGGCAGCGAGAAACAAAGATGAGTTGCATCCATTTTACAAGCAAACTCTAGTTATCTGTAAAAATAAAATAAAATAATAAGGTATCTTTCTTGAAAGAGAGAATGAGTGAGCACTGAAAGGGGTTCACGCTTTTTTTTTCTTTCTTTCTTTCTTTTTTTTTAAGATTGTGGAGATAATGAGTTTTTTGAGACTTGGGGGAGGCAAAGAATTCACAAGCCAAGTTTCAAGCTGCTGAGAAATTGCTTTTAGGAAAGGGGGGGAGAAAAAAAACCCCTTTTCCATGCTAACCATCTGCTTGTGTCTTGTTTACTGCCCAGAGTGCCAGTTTCTGCTTATTAATCATGCTTACACAAGTATCTTAATTACTCCCTATGTAGCTGCTCCGTCTTGAACTCAGAAGTTGACCTTTCTCTTTTTATTCCTTTAAATCATTAATCATACACAATCAACGCCAGCGGGGCAGGGCCACGGAGAAGGCTGCCCGGCTCCTCACGCTCAGCCCGGCCGGCCGGGAGCCCGGGGCGGCTGCTGCGCCGGCGGCCGTGGGGCTTAATTAACGCCTCGGCCGTGTTGAGACCCACGGGCTGGGGCGGCCGCTCGGCCACCACCCCTCGGCGCCTCTCCGGCTGCCTCGGTGGCCGCCTGGTCCGAGCGGGCCTGCAGGCCTCGGGCCCTTACAGCCCTGCCGGCCTGGGCCTGGAAGGTTCTGGGCCCACAGGCAGAGTGGGCTTCTGAGAGAAGCTGCTGTTTACCAGGAGTGGGGGGTTTTACGAGACCAGTGCTTTTCCCCATTTTGCTATGCGTGTGAATCTGTTGGGGATCCCACGGAAAGGTAGATTCAGGACTCGGGAGGTCTGGCCCCAGCCGAGATGGTGCGTCTCTAACCAGGTCTCCTGCGGCGCTGATGCTGCTGATCCAGGGACCATGCTCTGAGTAGCGAGGAGCCGTTGAGTGAGGACAGCGGGGCCCCTTCAAGGGGCATGACACGTATATATGGGTTCCCCCCCCCCTTTGGCTAGACCAATATGATTTTGGTGCTTGGAAACAGGATTTTCACAGACATGCACACATATGGTACCCTTCTCTGGGCAAAGAATATACAAATGATAGAAAGATTGGCCTTTTAAAGGAGGGAAGAGTAGAATTGGGATTTTTTTTTAAAAGATTTTATTTGTTTATTCATGAGATTACACAGAGAGGAGAGAGAGAGAGACAGAGACAGAGACAGACAGAGAGGCAGAGACACAGGCAGAGGGAGAAGCAGGCTCCATGCAGGGAGCCCGACGTGAGACTCGATCCCTGGTCTCCAAGATCAGGCCCTGGGCTGAAGGCAGCGCTAAACCGCTGAGCCACCCAGGCTGCCCCCCCCCCCTTTTTTTTAACTTTTTCATTGGACTTTGGAAAAAAAAAAAAAACCAAACAAATTTAAAAATGGCTGAAAAAATTTTACTCCAGAAAAACAAAAGAAGTGCTCCAGTGTATAAGAATAATGATAAAAAAAAAAAAAGAGATTGTTGTGTGTGTTTCATAAGACCGCTCTTCAGTTCCAATACACCAAATTACAGGATGTGGAAGTAATTTTGTAACTCCCCCCCCCAACTCTGTTCTTTCTGCTTCCTGAGTAGGATGGGAAGCCTAGAGATAAGAAATGGGGGGGGGGGAATGTAAACTGAGGGTCTTTTCTTTTTGCCAGGTTGAATGCTCTTCTCTTAAAGGGGGGGAATTTAGCCTGCATCCAGCAAAACAGTTGAATTTCTACCCACTGTCCTTAATTTTACTCTTAAAACCAGGAGCTGCGATGTACAAAGTTGTATGGCAGTAATGTGCATGTCAGAATTTTGGTTGACGCTCCCAACAGCGATGACACAGGGATGAAATAAATTTGAAACACATTTTTTTTTAAAGATTTTATTTATTTGAAAGTCAGAGAAAGCATGAGTGGGGTTGGAGGGGGAGCTGCAGAGGGACTCGCCACTGAGCAGGGAGCCCAATATGGGTCTTGATCCGAGGACCCCAGGACCTCGACCTCAGCTGAAGGCAAACACTTAACCCACTGAGCCACCCAGGCGCCCCAAAACACATTCTAAGGTAGACCTGGGATTTTCATAGGTTCTCATCTCCAGGAAGCTGGGTAGAGTCTATACTGATGCTAAAGGTTCTGCTATTGTAATCATTTGGAAAGAAACACACATGGAAATACATGTTAACTAACTTTTGTTTTCCATTTCATCTAAGAGTGGGTTGAGGGTCAGGGCGAGAAGGGATTTGATTAAAAACAAAGTCTTAAGTAAAAGCAACAAATCTGTATTAGTGAAAAATCACCTAATTAATTCAGATAAAAACTTTGTCATTCCACACGCAGTAAGAGTACACGGTTTACTGGCTTTATTATTTACATTAAAAATTACTTGTTCGTGAAGTAAAAAAAAAAAATCAATTACCCTGAATGAGGTGAATTAAGAAAATATTTCATCAGCGTAGCTTGTCTTTTCAACTGGCTGCCTTTTCAGAGTTTCTGGTTGATTTATGAAGTGAAAATTCTGTCTTGTTTCTGATGAGGACGTTCTGTAGCCTTCCTACATGATTTTGGTATTTGGATATGCTCATGTGTTTGGCAGCCTGGAGAAGATCCTGGCCGAAATGACAGAAGTGCATAACTCACTTTCGTTTGGTAAAGTAATAATTAATTCGAACTTCTGGACATGAAGCGTTCTGAGAACTGGCTCTGGACGCCTTGCGTAACCATGGTCTGCTGTTAAACCCTTTATAGAAGACTCTCCTTGTTCTTGGAACTTTGTACGGACTTGAGAGCAAGCTGATTTAAGTGTTGAGAGCCTGGTTTGGCAAGAGTTGTGTTTATGCTTTTTCTCTCTGAAGGCCATGGATCTGACCCCTCCAAGGAAGCAAAGCTATTTTTAGGGAAAGGCTAGAGTGGCATTTTCTGGGGCAAATTAGCGGCACTTTTCATAGTGAACTCTCTGGACAGGGGTTGGGAGCATGCTGAATCCTCGTTCGGACCCCTGCTCTCTTTGGACCAGGGGTCTGTGCTTCTGTTGGTGGATGCCTGATTTGCTAGGTGGGAGGGGATGCTATAGGAAGCTTCCCAAAGCCCCCTGTCTAGCAAAAAGGGATTTCTTGGTTATTGGTATCTAATTTAGTTGGCTTGGGATGGGGAGCCTAAGAAATCTGAAGTTTCTAAATTACCCCAGGTAATTTTAATGTTCATGTTAGTGTTGAGAACCACAGTGTAAGTCCTTAAGTCGGTTTTGCTCAGCTTGGCCTTTTTCATTCTCTAGCCCTATGTATCTCTGGGATCATATCAATTCAGACTATCATGTTCAAGCCCTGTAGTCAAAGTCGTGACTAACAAAGCATCTGCCTTGAGATACCCACGGTCTATGGAAAAGGTACTCTACGATACCAGTTTAACTGCTTTGTCCTGAGCTTTGCTTATCTTGTAATGTCTCTGGCTTTCTTGTCTTGGTTCTTGTCTGTTGGCTCAGTTTGTCGTTCCGGTGCTTGCCTGAGCTCTGTTAGCTGTGTTTCCTTTGTAGATCTAACTCTGGGCTCCATTCTGACCCATAATCCCAAATGATACTTATAGATACTATAAGAAGGATGGATTCTGTGGTGAAGACTCTTGTGGAAATCCCAGATAGAACCAAGTTCAACATTTGTCTTAACTATAGAATATAGTGTATATGTGTATATCTAAGAGGAGGGTATATAATCCTAGTCTATTCTCATGAATTCTTTTTATCAGGGACCTGTGGGTCTAATAACCCACAAAGTATACTTTGGCCAATGCTCTTCTAACCTTTGGGACTTATTCCAGCCTCTACTCTAGCTTATGTAGCTGTTTCTATGCTTAGTCTAGACCTCTGACTTGTGTTCTGACAATGAGCTTCTGGATCCTCTGTGTCCCATCTTTTCTACCAGCCTTCCCCCTGGAGTACAAAACCATGTGCCCCCTCCCCTTCCCGTACTGACGTTGACAAATCCCAAGTAACAGAAACCTCTCCATTCCCTTCTTTGTAGTCAGGTGGTAGCATCATTTATTCATCTATAGTTGGCAGAGCCCTGTGTTAGATGCTAGAGGGGAATTGAATTCAGTTCTGCAAGAATTTATGTTGAGCGCCCACTATATGCCAGGCACTAGGCTTGGTACTAGGGATACAAACATGGGTGGTATTCTGACTTGCCCGAAGGAATTCATGTCCTGATGGAGAGCCTAGTGGTTTTGAGCCTATGCATCCTGTGTGTTCTATGATGTGAGAGGAGGGTTTGGGAAGGAAAAGATACAGGGTACTTACAGGAGCTCCACTAAGGATACTAACTGAACTTGAGGGCACTGCGGTGGTATGCGTGGAAGAAGGGATTCCTGAGCTGGGGTTTGGAGGATGAATTGAGAAACTGGGAGAAGAAAGGGACAGGGAAGTTTGTTCATTCAGGGTAAAGGAACGTGAAAAGGCAAAAATGCCTGAAACACTGTGGCAGGGTGAAACAAGTTGAATGCATGGTACTTGATTTTTGAGGAAATGGGAGATACATACTGAAAATCTACCCGACTATCTAGAAAAAAGCATATTCAACTATAGATTCTTTTCTCCCCCCAAGATTATTTATTTTAGATAGGGCAGGGATAGGGGAGGAGGGAGGGAGGGAGGGGGAGAGAGAGAGAGAGAAAGAGAAAGAGAAAGAGAAAGAAAGAATATGAATATCTCAAGTAGACTCCCCTTTGAGCACAGGGTTCCATCTCAGTACTCTGAGATAATGACCTAAGCTGAAATCAAGATGCTTAACTGACTGAGCTATCCAGGCACCCCTCAACTATAAATTCTTAAGAGTATCCATGTATGTAGTAATTTTGAGGGGAATTGTGAAAATGGAACCACTAGAAAAGAGAAAGTATGGGGACTCTGATAAACCCAGCAGCTCTTTGAGATTTAAATGTTATTTCCAATTTTCAGCTATGGAAATTGAGGCTCACAGAAGGTTAGTAACTAGCTCAGGGTCACTCAAGTACTGTTTATTAGAGCTGGGGCTGAATGCATATTTGGATGTAATAAATCTCCATAGCAGAATGGGTTTTTGCATTGGGATTTGATGGAGGAGAGGAACCAGAAGGTTTTTTGTTTTTTTGTTTTTTGTTTTTTTAAATCTGACACTTACTGGAATAGTTTCTTCTTGTGCCAAGTCATGGTCCCTGAGGTTTCTGTTTGTGGTAGTAGAATGCTGGTCTTTTAGAATACGAGGGGACAAGTGATTTGTCCGAGTTGAGTAATGTGACGAGTGGGGCTGCAACCCAGTCAGCTGATGCAGTACACTGATGTTCTTTGAATTCTAACATACCATGACATAGGCAGGAGGTACTGTCCTCACTCATTAACATCTGTCCTCATATATGCCAATTCTTTATATTGGAACCCTTATAAGGTACTTGGTTAAAGGGATGACAAACCTTTTGATCTTCATGAGAAATTGACAAAAATCCCAAAGTTCTGAAAATGGAGGTTTAAAAATAAATTTATGATGGACTAGCCTGGAACTAGGTCTGACCTGAAGTGATGTGAAACTGTAATCTTTATCCATCTCACTTAGTAATGTTAGGAAAATTGTGAAAGACTTTGAAACTGGCAGCAAAAATTCCTGGGTGTTCTGTCTAAGGCATCTTTCTGGATTATCTATGCCTGTTGTTACTGTCTTTGAGTTATTTGGAAATCTCTAAGTTGTAGGAAACTGATAATAATAATACAAATAATTCGTTCCTGTAGAAATGCAAATGAATTGTGTCCTGTATTATACAATTCTCTATTTTCCTGTGGTTACCAGTTTTGTATCTATTTGTAAATTCATTTTAGCATTCCTGATTGTTGTATATATATGGTACTTGGAATTCTCTTTTGAGCTGGTCCATCTTAGTGGTTGATTTGATAATGAATATTGTTAAATAATTTGCCTATGTTCATTTTATAATGAAAGTCCTGATTTTATATTATTTGAAAAAAAATTTTATAATGTGAACAGCCCTATCTTTTACTGTAGAAACATGAATACTTGCTAGGATTATTAGCTCATATACAGTATATAAACTAGATTACATTCCTGCATTTTTGAACAACTGAATTTATATGTATACACACACCTATACAGATATATATCTCTGTGTGTGAATGTGTATGTTTGTGTTTTTATATATATATATGTATATACACACATATATATACACACACTAAAAATATAATCCAGAAAGGTTTCAAACATTGCTACTTTTATCATTGTTTTCCTGGTATTAAGTCAATTCAGTCACAATTTACTAAGTAGTTTGAGAAAACTGAAACCTAATTCAAATGAAAAAAATCTTTCAGTTGTGAATTTTCAGGGCAAGAGAGAAGTTATCAGTTATAAAGAAACCAGTAAGAATTCAGTGTTTTGATAACTTGTTATTCCTTGACACTTAGTCCAATATGTTGAACAGCACATTAAGAATTAGACAGGTGCAAAAACAGGCACCAGGATTGCATAGTAATCCTGTGTAAGCCATCAGTAAGCATAGCAGTACTCAGTGATAGGGTGTTTTTTTAGGCAGATGATCCTGATTTATTTATGTATGTATGTACAACAATGTAATGACTTTTTAAAAAATCTTATGCAGAGATTAAGGCTCCAGTTAGGGGCTTTCCAACTATTATTGACAGGACCATTCTGACCACTCCAGTGACCTGAAGCAGTCCAAACACCTACACTCTTTACCCTTCTTGCTTCTTGTTTGCTCCACACTTAGGAATAGGGCTGTGTAGTTAAATCCTAAAATGTCAGAGCCCAGAGAGTTCTTAGCATCTCTGAATCCAGGTCCCTCTCTTTTCCTCTACTTTTAATTAAATTAAATAATGACTGAATTTTTAAGCTTATCATTAAGACCTAAACCTAAAAATATAGATTTCTCATGTTGTAGATTCCGAAGGCTATATCCAGGGATCCTGGCTTGAGAAATAAGTACTGGTTTGATCAATCAGTTATATATGTTAACTGCAGTTCACTGCCTCTTTTCTGGAAGATGGCTGGGATGAAGAGGAAGAGAAATGGCATGTATGGATGTAGAAATCTGTAATGCCTTGCTCTCCAAGAAGCTGATAACTGGGAAGTTTGCATGTTCCCTTTATTAGTTTTGTGCTATAATGTAATACAACTTACAGTAGAAATAAACATATTGGATTAATGCAATATTTATTATATCCCTATTTCCCCCCACTCCTGTTCTATATTTGGTAATTATTTGTCCTTATCTAATGATTTTTATAGCACTACTAAGAATGGACTTCTAAGGATATAGGTGACACTGAATACATCCCTCTACTGAATGGGGTTTGGATTTAATTTAGGGGAAGGTCTTCTGCTGGATTGTCTTTTTTGTTAGGCAGGGTGTTTACCTCGGTTAGTGGAGCTTTAGAACCTGTATCGCTTAGTCAGAGAGCTGGAGAGATCCATAGATATCTGGTAAAAACAAAAAACAAAAAACAAACTCCTTATTTTAACTACAGATGAGGAAACATTACTTTTATTTTTAATTAGCATGTCTTTCCTGTTCAGGTTTTAAAGTAGGACTTTTTTCTGTGCTTTTGCCATTAATGCTAACTTGGGGCAGACTTGCTATGAATAGATAACTGAGAAGAAAGCCCATCCTTGGTCCATTAAAAACTATACCACTAATACCACCACCTGTCCTCTCCATTCCTTTTGTTAATTCTAAAATCAATATTAAATACAAACCTTCTAGAGCCTTTCCTGGGGCTGTAGAAGCAACTGGTTCAAAAGAAGGCCTGCAAAGCTGAAACTTGAGTAGTGTGTTGGCAGTTCTACCTTTACCTACACTACTGTGATCTGAACCATTCTTGTCTGAATTATTTTGTGATAACCCCTGCAATGCCTTGTATCATACTATATTGCTATTTTTATGTGAAAAGCTCTTTCCCTCAAATAGACTGGAATCTTATTGTAGGCTGGATCTGTGTCTTAAGCTTTTTATACTTTGCATAGTATCTTGGTAAACATATGCCATCTTGTTCACATGCTGTGATTCAGTGGAAGTGGCTACCTGGGGTGCTATACTGAGGACCCTCATTCTTGACTCATTGAAAGCGTGCCCTAATTAATCATCACAGTCTGCCACGATCACAGGCATAAGAAGTGGTGGTGGACAAGTGCTCCAGCTTTGCCAGTCCTATGTAAGCCATCAGAATACATTTATTGATTGAGTCAGTGATTTATATTGCTATTAGATTAGTTCCCAAATGTAAATACTATGAATTCAGTGCTTTTTTGGTCTCGTTTTTTTTTCCTCCTCCCTCTACTGGATATATCCTAATGTCCTGGAACAGTGCCTTACCTAAAGTAGGGGGCTCAATAAAACTTTTCCCCCATGAATGAACTATTGAAAGGAATAGGAACCTTTGTACTAAACTTCATTTCACTTTTAACTAGTGATCTAGCAATACATAGTTAATAAAATAGATTACCTCAATTTTCTTAAAGTGTTCCAGTGTGAAGATTGGGATAATAGGAATGTGGGAACTCCTGAGAAGAAATCAATTGGAAATTCTTGCTTTGCTAATTTATTCAACAAATAGGTATAATATGTCTACTGTATGTCAAGTGTTCTACTCCTTGCCCTCATGGAATTAAGAGTCTAGTAGATTCCATCTTGCCCGTCGTGTGGTTACGGTTAAGTGGTGGGTCAAGTTTGTAAATATCTCTTAAGGCACCTAAATGCTTAAACAATGCATTAACTCTGAAGGACTTCCATTTTGGTGTAAAATAGTTGACAAGTAGCATACTGTCCAGTACTAGCGTTCTCTGCTCCACTCGTTTAGCTTCTTCTATAGCATTTGGGATCCCCACAAAGACCTTTTTTGTTCAGCAGGTCCTTTCATGTGTGAACTGGTATCACTCCTGTTTCTGAGGGTATGGATTTGTTCTTACTCACACTTATGGTATTGGGGGTCTGTACTTGGAAATAATGAGGGTGGGAACAGTGCTTTCTCAGAGGCTAGATCTTTTTTCTTCTGAGGTTCTTTGAGGTAGGTAGGTAAGGAAATGGGAAGAGTCCCCTTTGATGATGCCTGTTCTCCTCCAACCTGAGCACCTGATGGGCTGAAAACCACTATCCGCCTCCCCATTTTTGTCATTAGACACCAAGGGTTGGATTTCTAAGTCAAATAACGTTATGCCTATTATGTAAAGCCAAATTATTTTGTGAATTATCACAAACATTGATCTGTCCTTGACAGTACTTGGAGTCTTGCAGTAAATCTGCAGGCTGATAGTGTTAGCAGGGTGTCAGTTTTTGTCACTTGTAAGCTTACTTCCATCCACTGCAGTTTGAAAAGAGTCCACCATAACAAAAGCATTGTTATCTCTTAAACTTGGTTTTAACCTTCAAAGACTAATCATTTATTATTCAGTGTTATGCCTCAGTACTTTTGGTGACAATATATCATTTTTAATGTTGGTAACTTGATTTTTGTAATACAAAGACATATAAATAGGAGAAAAAGAAAATGATAGCTAAGTACTTTTATGGGTAGCAATCTGAATAGTGTTCTTGATGCAATTCATCCAACATTTATCTGCATAAATTATGGTAGTTAAAGAAGAGGAGCAGATGAGAAGTACACTTAAGGCCCTTTTTTATAGCAACATAAAATAGAGCAAAAATTACATTCATTACTTTTTAAAATATAGCAACTCTTTATTATAGTTTTCATTCATTGAAAGCAAATGTCTTGTTAGCTAATGAAACATTGTCTGATGTTATAGATCTGGTGTGATAGTAGGAGCAATATTTGCCTCTTTATAAAAACCTCACTGTAATGTCCCCACTTGGTCACTGGCCACTTGTTCTCAGAATATCAAGGGTATAAATGACCTTTAGGCAGGAAAGAAAAAAAATCTCCTTTATTAGCAAGAAGGCATAACTTAGAATGAATGTTTACTTTGTAAGCTCTAAAGTGACTTTGAAATGTGCAGGGTCTCTCTCTCTAGAAGCCACAAGGTCCTAAGCAGAACAGAGGGAAGAATGCTTTAAGATCTCTCGTTGTCCCCTTTCCTTTGCCACAGCAATCTTTTATCCCCCCTCTAAAAATAAATGGAGGAGACGGATGTTAGCTGACCCTATTGCCATTACCATCATACAATGTATGTAAATCAGACCATCGTGTGGTTGCCTTCAACTCACACAGAAAGGAATGTCCATTATTTCTCAATAAAATTGGGGGGGGGGGAAGGTAAATGGGAAAACATTACTAGCTTTTTGGTTTTCATTTGCTGCATAAATTTCCCTTGTTAAGTTCTGCACAGAAATGATGAGGCTTGAAAAAAAAATAAGTAGAAGATGTGTTTATGCTGGAATGTTTCTGGTGCGAAGAAGGGCTGCCGAGGGCTTGCCTTCCTCCCTTTCTCCATTCCTCCTTCTCATCCTGGCTCTGGGCAGGCCTCTGGGGAAACAGGCAGCCCTGCTTTGAGGTGCTGATTTTTCCAGCTTGGTACACTTGGGTCCCACATCAATTCTTACCCCTCCCCTCCTGGTCTTAGCTTGAGGCTTGTTTTGTTTGCAAAGATATAAAATCAGGCTAAACAGGAGGGAGGGGAGAGGGCAGAGATGAGAATGCCTGAAGGAGTAGCTTGTGGCCCCCAAGGTGGTCCTCAAGGTCTCCAGTCCTAACAGGTGGAGCCCAAGCTACAGAGCCTGGCTTGCCAGTGAAGACTTGGGACTTGTATTCTAGAATTCGCGGGGGAATTCTATGGACTTGTATCTCTGCTTCTCTTTACCCCACTGCTTTTTCTTCTGTCCCCTGCAGATCAGCATGTTCCCATTCCACCTTTATATGCTCTCTTTTCTTCCCTAGAGACTTAGGAACTTTACGTGAAATACTCAGAGGAGCAAGTCTGCTTGGTCCTCCTTGGGCACACTTTTTTTTTTTTTAATATTTAAATTCAATTTGCCAGCAGGGAGTGTAACATCCCCGTGCTCATCCCATCAAGTGTGGGCACACTTCCGACCCCCTGGTCCTGCTATCATGGTGGTGCTGGTGGTGGCTTGGGACGTTAGGACATTTATAGGGTTTCTAGATCAGAGCCAGCCTGAATCCATCCTCCAAGAAGGAAGTGAGATTTTTGGCCCTTTACTATTCTTTTTTTTAAAGATTTAAATTTATGATCAGAATCCTCAAACATAAGAACAAGCTGGGGGAATTGGGTAATGCAACTCCTTGTTCCCAGCACATGGCCTCAATACCTAAAGGTCTAGACCTTTAGCTTGAAAGACCTGGCTGGTGCCTGATGCGTGGAAGGGTGGTGTGTGCAAGTATGCCAGGATCCCTAGTCATAACCCCATGACAGCTTCTCTTCCTGGGTTTTCTTTGATCCCATAGATCCCGTGTGCCTTCCTTTACAAAACAGACCTGTAAGAAAAACCCGGTGTCCTGTGCACCGTCCCTCGAATGTTCTCGTCTCACTTTTCTTTCAAGAGGACACGGTTTTACAAGCGCTGCTTGCGCAATAAAGAGATTATAAAGGTTTCAGAAGTAAATCATTTTTTAAAAGGACTTTCTCTACTCCACAGCTGCTCTTTGATTCCTTCTCATTAATTTTTTGTTATTCAGAGGAAAGAACTTTCTCACCTACTCTCCTCCTTTTGGGTTAGGTAGGCCCCTCCTTCTCATTTGCAAGGGCTCCATTTCCCTCAGGCTACTCTGGGACAAAAACCCAGAAGAAACTTGAAAGTAACACACGGGTTTCAAATTAATGGGTTCTAACTTTATTAGCATGACCTTAAAGTAGGTTACTTTCTTTTTTGGTATGGTCATCAGGGAAGAATGTGCTTATTCTGAACTGAGTGGCCTTCCAAGAGCTCTGTAGTTTACCTAGACAACACGCCTAGAAGGAGGGGCACCTTGGCAAAAAGAAGATGGTGCCTTTGAGATTTTGTAGGTAAGTGATTGTAATGATGCAGGTAATTTCTCCTCGGGCTTGTCTGACAGGGCCCTTTGAAGGAGCTGGTTCTCTCCTTCAAGGTACTAACCCTTCCTATAGAAACCATTAGCTCCAACCACTGGGGCCATCTGTTCTCTGCTATGATGCTTACTTGTATTTTTTCTTTCCACCATTGGCTTTTGAGGGCCTGTAGTCCTACTCAGGGGGTTGCCTGGTATTACAGACTGTTTGCCTTTTTGCCTGTAAAGATTATAATTGCTTTTAAGAGGTGAAATGATGTTATCATAAGAATGAGGCAGAAAGTAAGTATAGTCTGGTTCACACTCTACTTCCTTGCTTCTGATGTGTGGAGTAGGACCTGCCAGAAGCCGTACGCTTCCCGAATATATTCGTTAAAAAGAAAAAACGGAGGGCGTGTGTTTGCTGGAACACCATTTCATTTAAGGGGCTGCCTTATGGAACCTTGTGAGTAGGTTGTAGGGTGGAGGATAAAACCATTCAAAGCCATGCCATGTCATCCAAGCCTCCTCACCCACTGAGGGTGTGGATGAAGGGAAATCTGAACATTGCTTAGGCCTCACCAGCATAGACTGTCAGAATTAGAAGTGACCTTGCAGGTCACCTGGTTTCAAACCTTCATCTTTCAGCTGAGAAAACAGGCATGTTTGGTATTGTGTATCTTGACCGTGGATACACAATAAATTCAATAAATACAAATTGTTGACTGATGAAAGCCCATGCTCAGTGCTGATGCAGGACGCAGGACTGCGACTCCTGTTAGACCCAGACTGTGCCCTCTAGCGGCCCCTAGTCTTGGGGCAAAACATGGATGTAAACCCATGTACTCTCTAAGGACCCTTTGATTCTCAATTTTGTGTTCCAGAATGATAAATTGCTGAGCAGAAATGTGAAGCCAGCTCACAAACGGGTAACAAATTGGGTGTAGAATATTTTTTCTCTGCACTCTGACCTTTTGTGTCTGGGGATGCTATGAGGGGCTGGGACCTCAGTTGGACAGGTAGTCAATATTGTTTCTTTATTCTCTGTCTTCACCCTTTATACAACCCTTCTTTACAACTTTCCATCTTTTATTTCTCAAGCCATTCTGTGACTTCCCATTAGTATCATTTCCCTATTTATTTTCTCTACTCTGTTCTTAGCATGCTGCCGGACACACAGTAGGAATGGAATAAATGTTTGAAGTACTGGATGAAAGGAACTGTCACCTTCTGTGAGGACAATGAGAAGTTTGAGGATTAGGAAAATAAAAAGAAACAGGGTTTGGAAATCTTAACTGACTTATTTTCCAGCTTCTTGTCTTTGGGAAACTGCATTACATGAGTAATACTTTAGCGCCGGTGCTAAGTTTTGCCTTGAACAGATATTTAAAAATATCCCCGCTTTTGTGTGTTGGGTTCACATGGTGCGCATACGTGTGCACGCAACTAGTAGTATAAGTTTTAAAGAAGATACTATGCCAGGCCATTTATTTCACTTGATTAAGCCATTAGAAAAGATTAGAGGTGTCTTTAGTTGTGGGGAGATAAGTTCAACAGGGAACGGATTTCAGAAACATCTGGGCAACATACACAACACCTTATCTTTAAATGCAGCTGTTTGTATTTTTTTTTTATAACAGATAAGAATGATAAGGTGGAAACAGCATGTTTGAAAGCTCCAATTTCTTACATCTCATGCAAGTTTCTTCTCATGGCTTTGTTCAGATATATAAATATATGGAGAACCTGGGGTTTCATTTTTCTTTTTTTCCTTCGAGAATATTATCTCTATCTAAATAAGTGTCCTCACCCAGTGATTGAATGTTGCTGTTGGACTCTTCTGTCTTAAATAAAGTTAACCTTAAAGAGCCCCCTCCCCCCGCCTCAGATAATTGTCCCTTCCTGTTCACTTGGAAGCACTTACAGTGCTGGGGTTACTGCCCAAGTGAGGGTACTTTTATGATAAGTGGGGAGGGACAGGGGGTCAGGATTTCCTTGACTTTTTGCCTTTGCTTTTATTAACTCTGCAGAGGTGCAGAGCTGCTGGACATTGGGGATCTGTGGTCAGAAATTTCTGAGCTAAGACACCCAGTTTCTGCATGGGGTCAGTGGGTGGTCAGCTGAAGGGACAGGACAGCCGAGGGCTATGTCTGGCATGCATAAGTTTCATCGTGATTTCTATCAGGTGACCGTGAGGACGATGATGAGCCCTTCTTTTTCTATGGGAAGGGCTGGTGAGTCAGTACAACTGCTTTTTACATTCCACATAGTTGTGAAGGGTAAGTCTGTGTTCGGCTGGTTGCAAGCTTCTGTAGTGATCATAATTTTAAGTCCTTGACAATGGGGGGTGGGATCTTACGTTGGTCCTGTTAAACTCAGTAGGGTGGAACTCAGAGGAGCTATGAAATCCAAATAAAGTCCATTATTTATAGGTACAGTTGACACAGGTGAAGGCCAAGCCTTTTACTTGAGGGCAAATATGGCCTTGACCCTGGAAGTGGTAGGATGTGAGCTGGATTTCACTGTGTACATTCACTAATTGCTCTTCTCTGCTGTGAAATGTTGCCTGTGGATCCAGAAGAATTGATGTTTCTTCAAAATCATTTCCTAAAAGATGCTGGGACCTTGGTCACTTGCAGCTTATACTAATGGGGATTCCTGTGTGCAAGAGGGCAGGGTGGGCCAGGCACCTGACCCGAGTATGGCTCTGGAAGAAAATGTCAAACTAAGACAAGAGGTCCTTTGGACTAGGATGCGTGTGCAGCCTGAGGGGCTTAGAAGATTTTTATAGAGTTAATTTTGCAGAGGCAGCATGAGGTCAATTCTAAGAGGCTGGGCCTATTCTTCCTGGATTTATCCTGTTCTATCACATCGGACATGTTATGTCTTCTTCCTGGCTTGCAGGGGACCCATTTATAAAATGAAAAGATTGCACCAGGAAACTATTGTTCAAACACTTTAAAAAAAACTTACAAGTCTCATAAGGATAAGCATTTTACTTTGTAATCCAGTGTAAACACACACAGGGTCACATTGATCATGACCTATGGTTTGAAAAACCACCTATACCAACTGATTTTTAAGGTCTCCTTCTAGTTGTCAATTTTTCTTGAAGGACAGCCATATTAATTTCACTTCATGGAATCCTCCTTGGGAGTGTGGGTTATATCCTTAAAGACTTTTTCAAAGTCTGATCTAAGCATAATTATCAAGGCATAGTGGTTTTTTCCCCTGCCCCCTGCCTCTGTGGTTTAAAACACTGATTCCCAGAGAGATGGCCCACTGTAACTCACTGTTCTCTCTGCTGAATTGGAGAGTGATACAAAGATCACAGTTGAAGGCTGTTGAAATGTTCTGAATGTTCATTGACATGGAACCTTCTAGGAATATTTTGATTGGTGTCACTGATGTGTATGGTGGGAGGGTTTAAAGCCTTTCAAAAACTTCTTCCCTTTCTGGGTAAATGATCCCAGGCTTTGACTCCAGGCTTAGCTGTATCTCTGACTAGTGCTACATTCCTTGGTGCCATTTCTGGATACTTGGCTTGAGGCAGATACTTTCTTCTGTGATTCCAGGAAGGTGAATTGCTTGGACTTCTGGACATTCTTCTCAATCTGTGCATGACTAACCTGTGTCTAGATAGCAGCTGAATGGGATGTTGCAAACACATTTCTGATACTAAAGATAGTTTGGATGAAAATGATCTGAATTTTCTTCCTAGTATTTTTTGACATTTTTGGACCTCTAGTTCCCATCTGAAAATACGATTCATGGGGGGCTTCATTTTTACCCTGAACTGTTTCGTCTCTGCACGTGGCCACATCATCAGCTCCCTGCCACAGGCAGACACAAACTCACCATTCCTTCTCATTTCAAAGGCAACATTTCTTTTGGGGCTGCCCATTGAATTCTCATTTTCTTCTAAAGGGCACCTTTTTTCCTTGGTTGATGATGATATTTGGCTGTGAGTGGTCATACTTATGTTTGCTCTGTGTACTCTCTTCTTTACCCTCTTTTCCAATATTTTTTTTCCAATTTTATCACCTTTCTTAATTTTTTGGAATGATGTCTAAGTAAATTCCACCAAGGAGTGATTCTCTACACTCTTGTCATTATAATTTTGAAATAAAAAATGGCTTCCAAACTAGGCACCTGATTAATACATCTTTACTCATGAAGGAAGTGTGGCTCTTCATATTTTCATTTGCTACCTTTGGCTTGGCCTCACCTTGCTTGTGTGCTGCCACCTATTATTCCTAAAGCCCAAGCTGTGAGAATCTTGAGTCTTTTTTCCTGTAGTACTCCAGCTCTATCTTTACTGATACTTGAATATTTATTGTGTGGGAGCTAGTAATGAAAGTATCATGGCATGTTAACTTTTAATTTTCTCAGATTTATGAGGAACACCAAAAAGTACAGGCTATCTCTGGAATGTGTTGGAGAAAAGAAGTTGGTTTGTCACAAAAATTTATTTATTCCCGTGGGAATGATGCCAGTGCCCTATGCTACATGGAATATGATTTGTTGCAGAACATTTCATTCCTCTTCAAACTGTGTATATTTGTTAATGACTTAATTTATGGACCAAGAAGAAGCTTAAGATATTCTTGGTATGGAGATATCCTAACAGAGTGACATTGGTTGGCTGTAAGAATTCCCATCTGGTTTAATTTCTTGAATCTGGAAGCGGGATGGAGGAGAATTTTCATGAATGTTTGAAAAAAAAAATGTAGGTGCAGATGTCCCAGGTCAAAAGGCATACATAGGGATGAATCAAGGTTTAAAAAATAAGGCCCATTCATTTTTAATGGTTGGGCTTTTCTCAGTTATTTCATTAAAAAGGCACAGTTCAGTGAATCCACAATGTATATTATCCTGTAGATATCTTAAAAAAATGCACAGATACCTTAAAAAAAAGCATGTGAAAAAAATGGTTATTATATGAACTGAGGACAATGCTAGCCAGCTTCTGTATGCAAAAATAGCTCACTGGAGGCCACAGAGGAAACTTTACTTTCACACTGACCTTACTTGTTGTTTTGTCCTTTTCTGATAACTGGAGAAGCAGCAGTAATACTAGAAAACCAGGTATCACTTAATGATCCACGGTGTGAATTTTGGTTTAGAGTTTTATGTTGAGGCCAACTACCCACTAAGTTAAAAAGCCGCCTCCTAAACTAAAAATTGGGCCACCCATCCCTGTTCCCAGAGAGGTCATTTGTTGGTAGCATTCAGTTTATAAAAATGTGAATCAAACGTAAAGTTATTTTTGCTTCTTATATTGATTTTGTTTTAATTAGATGGTAAATACCCAGTGTTTTATAACTGTAGATATCCTTGTTGTAAAATGTATTGTTTGTCCCCCCAAAGCTAAACTATAGATGAGATCTATAGAAATGGAAGCAAATGAGTTCCCCTACACATGGACATTCATACATACCTAAACACATATATGTATATACATGTACACAGACCTGCACACATATACAGAATCACAATACATGTGCATGCATATATGAACACACAATTGCACACATATACATACAAATACACATGTATACACACCATAGTAATTTATTATCCAAATCAGCATGCTTTATTTATAATTATACCAAGATAAAGGATATAGACTAGGACTGTCCCAGTCAACCTGGGATGCATAGTCACCTACTTCTATAGTACATTGTCTTCCAGTATGACAAGAAGCTCTCAGTAAGAGTGTCAGTCTGTTCCAGGGATTTTACATGTTTAGTCCAAGACCACCATGGGGAGAAATTTAGTAAAGACTTCACATCCCTTAATAGAATTAGTCACTTTCTACTGAGGTGTTGAAGCTAATTCTGATGATCTCATCTATAGCATTGGCAGCATTATTCACAGATTTGCCTCTGTTGGTTTTCTCTAGAAGCCCTCGTTGTTTGCATTTTTTATAGAGGTAATTTGATTTTTATTAATATAAGTCATAGAGTAGTTTGGCAACTGGATACTCCACAGACGTGCTGTTTCCTGTTCTTCGTTTACTTTTCTCTTGTCATCAAAATGTTGACAGCTGCATAACTCTTTTTAAAGCATTCATAACCTGACAGATATTACAGATATTTGTCATTTTACTTCCAGTAAGTGACAGCTGAAATTAGCTTTTCACAGTATTGGAGGATAGCGCGGGTGTAGTGAGTCCGGTCAAATTTGTATCACAGTTCTTTAATGTGTAAGTGATTGCAAGTCTTGTTAAGGAATGAGGACTGGAAAGATGTGGGTGGAGGATCTGGAAATCCTTGGTTTTGGGATATGCTGGAAATTAAACTGGCAGGATAGTGGTGCCTCTCAAAGGGTTGATAAGTTTCAGTGATGAAAGAATCCTTGGAAGCACATCCTAAAATCATGCTTCTGATGCTCAGCCCGTCATGGTGTCCTTAAACAGAGAATCTTCCTTTTCTGAGTGGAAACCTCTAGAATTGGAAGTTCATCATCAATCTGTTACGTCTCTAGAAAACATTAAATGTTTGAAGCCAATTCTTATGTTGAGGCCAAAGCTTCCACTTTGTCATTTTTTACCCACTGGTCCTGATTCTCCTCTCTGATTGCTGTTAAGTCTGAAATGTAGTTTTTAGAAAGAATTATACAAATAATGACTGAAGTTTGTGGATCATATTCATTGTGCTTGGCATTAAGGAAAGCAGTTCTAAATGCATTATCTTACCTCATTCTCAAAACTTTGGAGAGTAGGCATTACTGTTACACCTAATTTGAAGAAAGTGAGTCTAAGAGAGTTTGGAGTAAGTTGGTAAAATTCACACAGCAAGTGGCAGATCCAGAATTCTCGTCCACTTCTGGAGGAGGCTAAACCAATCCTTTGTGATCTTGCCTAAGTCACAAAACTCCTTTGGGCCCCTTTAACAACAACAACATAAACATCACCAGGATCACAGACTACCATTCTGAGGGTGTTATCTAAGTTGGTAGGTTTGCTCTGTTTTTTTCATTCTATCCTATCACTACTCCCCCTCTTCCCAATAATTTCGAGTGTATCCACTTTTCAAGGCCCACGAGAAATCCTGATTCCTCTTTGGACTTTATTTAGATTTTTCCCAGTACACAATAATTTCTCCTTCTTTGGCGCTCTCTTGCATGTTCTATTGTTTAAATGTTTTTAGTGGCAAATAACAGGAAAAGAAAAAAAAATAGAAACTAACAGCTCCTCACACTGTCTTAAAGGCAAAAAGGGTCAGTGTTGGTTCTCATGGTAGCAGTGGTTTCAGGTAAGGCTTGAGCCAGAAACAGTCTAATGAGATCTGGTTGTTCTCTCTCTGTCAGTTGCTCTTCCTCTGTGAAGGCAATGCCCTGTTGTGAGGTGGCTGCAGATAGTTAAGAATGTGTATATCTTTGTTCAAATCTAGCAGGAGAGTTCTTGCATTCCCCAAATCGAATCTCACTGGCTTCATGGGTCAGAATGGGGTCTGCAATGAATGTTTGGGTCTTCTCTAAATTCATATGTGGAAATCTCAACCTCTAATGTGATAGTATTAGGAGATGAAGCTTTTGGGAGATAATTTGGTTGTTAGGGTGGAGCCCTCAAAAATGAGATGAGTGTCCTTGCAAAGGAGACCCTAGAGAGCCCTGCCCTGGGAGGATATAACGAGAAGTTGGCAGTCTGCAACCCCGAAGAAGACTCTTGCTAGAATCTCAGAACCTGACCATATGGATACTCTGTGTTTGGGCTCTAGTCTCCAGAACTAGGAGAAAGAAAAGTGTGTCATTTGTTACAGCAGACTGCGTGGACTAAGCTTGGAATCGGTCCTATCCTGAAACCAGTTACTGTGGCAGACTGGGGAGATGGGATTCTGCTTGGTAGGATCATGCCGGTTGGGCTCTATCCTGGGACAGGAGAATGGAGTCCATTGCACCCAAAAGAATTTAGGGACATCTAGGAAAATGTTAGGAAAAGAATCGAGGAGATGGATGAGAGAGAAATTGCCAACAATTGTCCAGTGACTCTGATCCATTTATGTTCTGTATTTGATTGGGTGTCTAGTCATCTATAAGTCCTAACAGACTGAAAGTCCCTTGAGGACAAGGACCTTGCAATACTGTTGTTTTTTTCAAATCTCTTTCTGTCTGTGCTAGCTCATCTCCCACCTCCCTCCCACCTCCCTTGTAACTCTTAGACCATTTTTTTTTTTTTTGTCGTCATCATCACAGTGTCAAACTGATTTCTTGACCTCAACTGGGAAATAAAGCTTCTAAATTTCACTTTGGATTCAGCTTAGGGAAGACCAGTAGGTTGTGAAGTCCTAGAGGACGTTATGTTTTCTATTGGATCCCTGCATGTTGCATGTGCACAATAAGAATGCTGAATGATTTTTTTTCTTTGCTAACTAACGTCATCTAGTATGAAATAGGCTATAAAAGAAAATATCCAGTAATTCTATAAACTGCCATTGGGAGGGGGAAGTAGGTAGAACATGAAGACAGTAATGAAATTAAAGTTTAAAAGAAATCCTCACCATTGAGTACATCCCTCCCTTATTCAAGTATAACTTAATTACATAATTGGATATGCTTTGCAATAGTGAGTTAACCTGCTGGTGGGCACAGAGAAAATATTATGTAAGGAGAGTGTTCCCGTCTTTTTAGCATGTTAAATGTGTTGTTAATGAAATTGGAAATTTCAGACCACTATAGATTTATCATAGGTAGTGCGGCATGAAGGGAAAGTTATATTAACCTTTTGTTGATTTGAAGTCATTTTATCTTATGCTCAGGAGCCCAATTAACATTATTGATTTGAATCCTACTCATCAAGATCAACTTATTTTGTGTTAATTTCCTTCAACACAGAGAGAGCTGAAACCAAGCACAGAGGAGTTGAGACAGAATGATTGATTTGACCATGAAAAGCATGTTTTGTACCATAATCTCATTTTAATGCTTCAGTAGTTAAGTTGTGCCAAATTGCTTTTGATGAGGCAATTGTTTTCTGGTTGGGATCCTCCTTAGACCTTACATTGGTCAGCTATTTCCACAATATTGCTACATAAGAAACTGCCCCATTCATCTTTCTTTCTGTTCACACTGTGCAGGTTGACTGTGGTTTGGGTGATCTAGACTGGGTGGCTCTGCTCTAGGCAGTGGGGTAGCCGCCTTGATCCTGGGCTCGGGGCTGGATTCAGGTCTGCTCCATGAGTGTGTTGTGGGGCCTAGGCTGACAGAGTAAAGGCTTCCTGAAGCATGCTCTTCTCATGGTGCATCAGTGGAATGCATGAGCCAAGCCAAATTGCTGTGTGCCGTGAACACACCCAGAGTCTCTGCTTATATCAATCACATTGCTGAATCTCATTGGCCTGAGCAAGTCTCCTGTCTAGGCCAGTATCAGTGGGACAGAGAGGCCAACTGTGGCCACAGTGGGAAAGGAAGGGCATGGCAGTTTGCTGGACAATAACCCAAATTATCATGGGCCTCAGGCCTTGTAACTCTTAGAACAGTTTTTTGTCATCATCATCACGGTGTCAAACTGATTTCTTGACCTCAACTGGGAAATAAAGCTTCTAAATTTCACTTCGGATTCAACTTAGAGAGAGACCAGTTCTGTAGGTTGTGAAGTCCTAGAGGACGTTTTGTTTTCTGTTGGATCCCAAGGGGCTTAGCATGTAATAGACTCTCAGTATATATTGTACGAATGAATAATGAATGACAGCCTTGTTTCCTTTGGAGAACAGTTAAATAAAACTGGGAATGCATGACGGAAGTTAAATAGAAGGAAAAGCTGTTAGGAGTTAAAGCAACAACGGGGTGGAGGGTGGAGAGTGGAGAGAGAGAGAGAGAGAGAGAGAGGGAAGCACAAATACACACACATAGAAGTGTGCACATATAGATACTATATATTACATAGCATATATGCAAGTGCTATTCAGTTTACCTGAAACCCTGTGAAGAAGGAAGGTAATGGTCAGGGAAGCCAGGTTGTGCAAAGATCAGACACCTGAGAAAGAGAAGAGGTAGGCTTTGGACATCTGCTGTCAAACTCCAAGTCAGATGTTCCATATTAGGGCTGCTTCTGGGAAGTGGGTGGTGAATTTTTATTTTCTCTCTCACAAGGACTTTGCTTTTACCTTGAGCCTGACTGTTTGACTCAGCGCAGCATCAATTCCCCGGAGACTGGTCTGTTAAAAGTGGACACATGGAACGTAAGAAAAAGTGGAGCAAATGGCTGGAGATAGAGGACTGCTTTCCCTTTCCATTTGAAATTAATGTTCACTGTATAAAAAACATAAAGCATATCCATCCCCAGGGACTCGCCTGACATTTTAAAACTTTCATCTGCTTTAATTCACGATGTTCGAGGAGGGGATTTACACGTAGCTGAGCTCCAGTGGCTAGTTGGCCGCTGTGTGCATTTCTTCTCCTGTCGTTGCTAGGCTGAGCTTTCTGCAAGGCCCAAAGAAATTATATAGCTTATTTAACTCCCTCTAAAACCAATAACGGGCCTATTCAGATTTTATCTGTAATTTTACTTTGTTGTTGAGCAGTATTAATAATGCTGTTGTAAACCAGGCCAGGGCGGCACTCACCACATTTTCTCAGCGTCAGTGATAGGATAAATAGCTAGCTGCTCCAGGAGCACAAAGGGAAACAGGTAGATGGTCTCAAGTGCAAGTTAGACATGCTTGCCTGGATGGGAGCCGTGTGAGTATCACATCTTGCAGATTTGGCAAGGACTTTAAGAGTCCTGTATTTCAAACTGGTTTTTATAGAAACTCGCTGCAGAACCAGGCAGGATTCATCATGGCCGAGATATATCACACTTAGTACAGTATTAAATTCCAGCAACGGAACGATGCAAAACCAGTTCATAACCTTATAAGAACATTGCATGCTCTAGTAATCAGAGAGAAATACTGTATATCCAAATTAATGGAGAATAAAATGTCGTGCACTCTGTTTTTGGTGTCAGACGAGGTTTCTAGGTGGTGTTCATTTGCTCTCCCTTACCGTGCGTGTAAACTGGCTAAGGTGGGCCTTGCGTCTTTCTGGAGTTTATCAGCGCGGTGGACTGGTGCATGCGGAGGACATCTGCTCTGGGCATCCTTCGCTGGGCAGACACCTAAATAAGGTCTTCCTTCGTTTTTGCAAGATTGATCACATACATAGTATGTACCAGACACAATGGTGAGTGTGAGGATTCCAAGGTGATTGTGACTTAGTTCCTCCCCTCATGGAGCTGCCTCTGACCAGGTCCATAGCAAGCCAGGAGTTCATTGCAATTCTGGGATGTGTCCCTCACCCTATTTAACAGGTATTTATGGATCTGATTCTTAACTGAGGTTGACATGCACATGTTTTTAACGGGATCCTTGAAAGATCTTTAGGGATTAGTTCGGTATTGCCTGTGGCCAAGGGTGAGAAGTCTTGCCATTCCCATTCTGCTTTGGTCAAAAATACTTGTTGAGTCTTCACATTAAATATTAACCAGACAGGGGCACCTGGGTGGCAGAGTTGGTGAAGCAGCCAACTCTAAATTTCGGCTTAGGTCATGATCTCTGGGTCCTGGAATAGAGCCCCACGTCAGGCTCCACGCTCAGTGGAGAGTCTGCTTGAGGATTCTTTCTCCGCCTCTCCCTCTGCCCCTGCCACCCACCCACCCATACTCTCTCTCTCTCTCTCTCTCTTTCTCTCAAATAAATAAATCTTAAAAAAATATTAACTAGACAGTAGTATGAGGGATTATCAGTGTCTCTACCCCACTCTGAAAATTACCAGCCAGTGAGAGAAATGTGAACATAGATTCACATGAGGGACTATGGAATTTCCTTGAGAATCTTTTAAAATTAGTAGAAACTTTAGGCTGAGATAGGTCAAAAGATCTCTCTCAGACCTAGAATTCTAGGCATTTGATAGGAGGAGTTCTCTTTCACCTCTGTCCTCCTCCTTTTCCCAGTAACTGTCATTAAAATGAATTTTACCTCTGGGCCCATTTTGCAGGAGGCCCCGCCTGTAATTTTAGATTTTACTGGAGGAAAGGTCTAATTGTAGAAAGTTCTTAGCCCACATTGCTAAGACTTACAAATATGAGAAAAGCCATAGCTTGGGGTTTGCTGTAGACAACTTAACTGATGCCTACAAGGTAGCATCAGAAGGCAGAAGGTTATCGAAGGCTCTATTAAAACCTGCTATCAGTTCTTCTTCAGTCTGGCCCAATTTCGCTTTCAACTCTGTTGAGACGTTTACATTCTTCCTTTAATGAGCGCTAAAACATTTTCCAAAGACTTTAGAACCTGCCATGTTGAGATGCAAAGGGAAGAATGTGATAAAGAGAACTGATTTGGGGGTGAATGCTCACCGTGCCCTGCCGTGAAAAGGATTCATGGCATATCAGGCTTTGAACCAGGTGGCCTCCGGCTTCCCAGCTCTGTGAGGATGCTGAAAGCGGCCTGGAGAGTCAGAGGAGATGTTATCTCTGATCCCACCAAAGAGAACACATTTCCCACTCTATCTCAAGTTCGTCCTCATTACTGTGCAAATGTGGTTGGGCATCTGTATTTGTTGACATGCCCTCTACTTATTTACATAATAAACTCCCACCAAACAGCGGCAATTAATTCTTTTGCTGTTTTCAGTTTTAAAATTGGATCTTTTCTCCTTCTGGTAGTTAAGTGAGTCACTTAAATTTAATTTTATAGTCTTTTTGAGTTCAGATAATACAGACACTGATTTTGCCAGACATAAAGCTAGTGCAGTCATGCCCTGCTTCTGGGAATGTTACTATACACATAACGATACCAATAAATAGAAAGATGCTTTCAGGCTTTTTAGCTAGAGGCTTAAAATGTGCCTCACTATATTTAGAAGTGTTTTGAGAAAAGACATTTCTTTTCCTAGAGGATTTGAAAGTTTCGAGGTTCTCTCGGCCTCTGAAGGACAGGTTTACTCCCCCACGTGCTTTTCATATGATGGTAAACATGGACAGTAGCATTTCAGGCCAGAGGTCACTATATGGCTAGTAGGATTTCAACCCATTTGTTCAAGTGCTTGGAGGGATACCTCCTTAGAGAAAGAGATGGCCACGGTGAAGGCTCACCTGAGTTTTCTGGCCTGCCCCCATCCATCTGGCCCCCCGGTATCCATTCATTCATCCATCTATCTTCTAGTATGTTCGTTGAGAGCCTGTGGATTTCCACACACTGGGGGAGCAAGATAAATAAGACGTGGCTTCTGGCTTTGATCAGGGAGCAAAGACATATGTAAATAATTTCAGCATCATGTGATAAAGGCTATGATTGAGGGATATACAGTGATATTGATAAGGGGGGGTATATTGGCTGAAGGAAGTCTGGATGGCTTTTCAGTGGAAGGGCAGTTTGACCTGACCCTGATATGAGAGAGTGGAATACAGAAAAAGAAGATAATGAGCAACAGCAATCACATTAACCAAACAATAATGTTTACCCTTTACTGGCTGCTTACTATGTGCCAGGTCCTTCCTGCTTTACTTGTATCATCTCATTTAGTCCTTACAGCAGACACGGGAGGTGCAGGGCCCATGGTCATCTCTGTTTTACAGATGGGGACTTTGAGGTGTGGCAAGATGAAGAAATGTAACGTCCCATAGGTAGGAAGGCATAGATCTGGCACTGGAACCTGAGCAGGCTGCCAAGCAGGAATGCTGCACAAGAACATTCTCTGCTGAAGGAATGATGGGCAGGGGGGTGTGAAAGAGAAGGGCTCAGGGAGGAGGGAAGTCCAGCACGATTGAGCGGGCCGGTGTGATTGCAGCCCTTGGGTGTATGTGAGTGCAAAGGCAGAGGAGGGTGGGGGTGTGCTGAGCCCTGGAGGGTACCTGGTGCCATCCTCTTGCCCTTTGCCATCTCAGCTTGAATGTGACACTTGTTCAGGGAGGCAGTCCCGAAGCCCCCCGGCCAAGTAAGAGCCCCTTACTATTTTTGTTTTTCTTTCATGGTGCTTGTTTATCTGTAAAACTTCCTTAAACAGCAGCTCTCTCCCCAACCAGGCTTCAAGCTCCAGAGAGGAGGGACTCTATGTGCTCTGTTCACTCTGCATTCTAATGTTTAGTGCCTGGCAAACAGCAGGTGTTCAATAAATATTTGTTGGCTGGTTACCTGGTTAGTTCCTAGACCTTTTATTTACTTTGTTCATTAATGGTTCCTCTGTTGTTGTCTATTTTCATAGTATCCTATCTTCCACATCTTCTGTAAACCAAACAGCAGAAGCCTTAAGCCATCTTCATTTGGAGGTATTCAATAATAATAGCAAATATTTTAGCTAAAGGCATATTTTCCCTCCAGAAGCTTTGACTCAACCTAACATGTGTGTATTATGAAATCACTTCTTCTTTTAGATTTCTTTCCAACCAGCACATCAGATCATAAGTCATAACAGTAAGAATAATAGTTGAGCAGTAGGCTCTGCATAGCTGGGGAAGTGAAGTGTTTGGGGAATTACTCAGACACTACTTCATCTTACGTGGAGCCTCAGGAGGTGGCTAGCTGATTTCTTTTAGGTGGACGTGCTTCTCCAGGTCATCCCCTCTCAGGTCCGTGGTGGGGAACAAGCCGTGCTTCTGCGTCTGCATACATGTGAATCATAAAGTGTTCTATGAAGTATTTGTCCCACAACTGATTGGGGAGCCAACCTTTGCTGCCAGAAGAGGTGAGAGCTCTCCCTCTGGTAGGAGTTGTGCATGTTTCTGGGGTGCCTGGTGTTCAGGTTCTGTCGGGGAGCGTGTAGGTGGCGGACCCATGGCCCCTCATTCTGGACTGGTGTGCTAATCCGGCCCAACTGGGAGCCGGGCTTTGCTGGGGCCCTTGGTGAAAGGGTTCCCTTCATCCTTGGCACACAGGTGGCTTTCCCAAGATGAAGGGTTTCCCCGGCTCGTTTTCATCCCAAGTGACTGATGTGCTGCTGGGGGGAGGGAAGGCTCCTGCCCACCAGTTCTCCTACCCTGCAGCCGGCTGGCTCTGAGTGCGGCCGTGTGATAGTAGATCCACAGAATCTTCACGTTCAGTCCTTGGGTTGGACTGGTTCAGTGGCTTTGAATTTAAAATAATTTTTGGGGGGCAGCCTGGGTGGCTCAGTGGTTTGGCACCTGCCTTTGGTGCAGGGCATGATCCTGGAGACCCGGGATTGAGTCCCACGTTGGACTCCCTGCATGGAGCCTGCTTCTCCCTCTGCCTTTGTCTCTGCCTCTCTCTCTCTCTCTCTCTCTCTCTCTCTCTGTGTGTGTGTCTCTCATAAATAAATAAATAAAATCTTTAAAAAAATAAAATAATTGTTCTGGCTGTGACTGACCTTGGAGAATGTATTTCCCATTACAGTCTGCACACACATGTATGTTTATACAACTGAATGAGAACTGTCACAAAAACAATACTTACCCCCACTTATGTGCAGCGTACTCTGATATGTTACAATCCGTTAACAAACGTGAGAAGCACTCAGGAATTCGATTCCACGTGCAGCTGCTTTTTGAAAAACTGTGGCTGGATCTCCTGGCCTTCATCAGATCTAATGCTGAGATCTACCCTTTTATGGGCAAGGAAGAGATGCTTAAAGCCGATGCCAGTATCCTACAACTAGTTAATGGCTAAGTTGGGGCTGTAACCCAGGAGTCATTACTTTGATCTGGTATCTTTACATAAATACCTATTACTCAGAGTATCTCTTTGGGTATGTGTGTGTGTGACTTTTCTGGTTAGGTACCAAGTGGCAAACTAATAGCGTGTAGGAGCCAACACCCTGTACTTTCCTGCCTGGACTTAACCCACACCCTCTTTCCCTTGCAGAACCCTGTCACCTCTTGGCCAGAGGACTCAGCCAGTTTAAAGTTGTGTATGTTGTCCACCCAGAGGCAGCATGCATTGTTCTGCTGCTCTGGGCTCACCGTTCAAAATGCATGTGGTTTATGTCTTCAAGCAGCTTACCGTCCCATTGAGGTGTTGTTGCAGAGCTTCAATCTATCAGCCCAGAAGCCTAAATGGATAAACAGGGTATGAGAATTGTGCTTTGGAAAAGAGGGTCTACTCTGAGACTTTTTTTTTTTTTCCTCCCTATAACAAGGAATCGGCTTTTGTAGCAAGGAAGCGTGAAGCTCTGATCACAAGAGAAGGGAGTGGTGCTGGAGATGCCTGACTCGAATTTGAACTGACAAGGTCCATCATCCTGGTTATTGTTGCCCTGACCTTCCCTCTCCTCCGTGGCTTCTCCTTGCTCATCCCTGGGCTCCATCACCCACTTCTAGAACAGAAATCTATCCCCTTTGGGCAGGAGGTGGTGCCTGCCAAGTGTGGATAGGGCAGTGGTATTTTGAAAGATCATGTTGAAAATATCCAGTCTAAAAATATGGGTACGGTGGGGCTGGATAGTTAAAATCTGACCTATTTCACCACATCTGAAAAATACACTTTCTGTTCCTCACCCCTTGTTCACCTGTGAGCACCCTAGCTTTAGCTCTCTGAAGCCATTGTGGTTGTTGTGAGGATGCCTGAATCCCTGACGAGGAGCAGCAGGGAAGAGGTGAAGGAGGCAGGCGAGCATCCCTGGAATGCCACTGAGCCTGTGCAGTCATGACAACTTCGTCTCCATAATGCTGAGCGCAGCAATTGAGGAATTCAACGGAGATATGCATTATTTTGTGGCTTGGGCTCATCTGCTCTGCTTCTGGCACCTGGGCCGCCACGGTACCTGTGTATTTGAACTTGTGAGAGTGGGTGCCCTGTGTTGGGTTTCCCCTGCTCTGTTGAGGAGCACCGAGCTATTTCCTCCTTTGAAATGCAATAGGCAGCTGTTCTGGTTTTTGCCCATCACTCCTACTGTTGGCTGAGTGGCGCGGAGGGACCCCTTTCCATAATATAGTGCTTTGGCTGGTGTAATTCTGATTTAGAAAAACAGCTTCACTTGGAGAGAAACATTAATTAGATGCAAAGAGGGAGTTATTTCCTCCTGCGGGTGGGGGAGAGTGTGGCGTGAGGGAGAGAGAAAAAAGTACCACAAATAAATTATCTCCTATTTGTGCAATGTTTTATGCTTGTCAGCTGTCTGTTGCCAGAGAACCACAATGTAGCTAAATACTTGTGACACCTTGCCCAATCAAGGTATAGCAAAAGGATGTTATGGGAGCCTCTTTGTGACAACCTGTGCTAGTTTACATTAGCTTAACCAATCGCTTTTTCCTGTGTGCTTGGAGAAATTTGTTAAATTAATTCAGTTGCAATTAGCAGATTTATGGGAAAGTACCCTGTTATCCTTTAATTGGAGAGCATAAAACTACAAACTGAATCCGCTAGTTCTATTTGTGTAATAGGCAATCTATCTACGACAAGATTTGATCGATGGAGTCGTATGATGCCCTTGCCTTGTTTTATATTGGCTGTCAGCGCTTAACTGGGACTGAAGTATCTGGGTAACAAAAATTGATATAATGACTTAATGCGCCTTATTCTCTTTGAGCTACATCAGTTTAGAGCACTTCTGAGAGAAAAATGTCTGGAAAATATCAGGGAGTCATTTATCAACCTGTTTTCATTAGCATACTGCCTAGCTCTGGCAAGGATTTGAATAAAAAAAAGCAGGATGGTACAATTTATTTCAGGCCCCATATTTCTTGGATGAAAGGAGACTTCTAATAAAAGGAAAATACAGAAAGATGCTTTTTCTAGCTGGTTTTTCCTTAACTAAAACCCTACCCCAAAAGCTTTTCTTGTTCGTTCGCATTTCTGCTGTTCCTAATATTCTGAGGAACGTATTCCTGGGAAGCTAATTATAAAAGTAATGCACAACGCACGGTGGTTATGATATGTAGAGAAGAAAGTGTTTAACCAAAAAAAAAAAAAAATTAACCAGAAATACCCAGGTGTGTCGTGGGTATGTGTTTGTCTCTGTTTGCCTCTGTTGTATATGTTTGTGTGTTTATAATCCACAGTTAAAGAGTGAACATGGAGAGAAGTTCTCTGCATAAGTGGGTGTTTTGTAGCATTAAAGGATTTCAGAAAGTTAAGATACAGCGTTTTTAGCTCTCTGGAGTTGGAGCTGAGGGGAAATAGAAACAGATCAAAATGTTTGTATAGTGGGCCGAATGCATTTGGTATATGGAGTCATTTGTCCTACCCACCGTAGGATGGAAACCACAAGAGGTAATAATAACTGAAAGGCAGTTGTACGGGAGTGAGTCCTTTTTTGCATGAAATTTTTATGCATCAGTCAGCCTGCATACAGTGTGCCTAATGTATAAAATAAATTGGTGCATAAATCAGATTAAGAGCAGCATGTTGCCAACTTTCGCATTTGCACACAGGAATTCAATATGTATAGGGAGGAATTCCCATTTTTTTAATCTCTAATAGGGTACAGGGAATCTCTCAAGTAGACATTGCACACAGGGACGTTTTATTCACTTATGTCCCCCACTTCCCACCCCAAGTAACAACGGAAGCAGCGTCGCCAATCGTAAGAGCTGCGGTGTGGGAGTACTGTGGATGCCAGCTGTTATACGGAGGGTGGTGACACAGTATTTTAAGATAATATTGCAGCCCTGTCTATAGCTCCTAATTATGGCGAGGAATTGGTGTGCCAATCGATAGTGATTTATGGTGGGGATAAGCAAGTGCACACTGCTCACATTGATCTGCATGTAAATTCCTTGACATAATAAGAAGTTATTACCAATGACAGTCACTGTCTGACTGCTAATTCATAGGCACATCCTCTGTCAGTGAGAACCACAGCATCTGCATCCCGGGTGTGAGCTCACCCACCATTTGCCTGTTGTAAGTCAGGCCCATGTATCTGGTCCACGAGGGGTGGTTGCCGAGTAGCTGAGTCGAGGTCACGCTGACGGTGTCTCTATCAAACAACAGCTCTGTAATTAACCAACCAGACAGGAGGTGTGTCTTGCTTGCTTTAAAGCCAGAAATACCTATAGGAGTTTGACTCTGGGTTAAAGAAAAAAAAAATCATAGTTTTAAAAAGTATTTTATCTATCCGAGTTCTTCACACTATTTCTCCAAAAGCCTCAGGTAGCAGATTATCAATTGATTAAAATAAGAATTGCTTTTATTTTATCCCTTGTTTCTCTTATTGTGCTTTTTGAAAGATTTTTTTTAACCATCTAGCTTTTTGCTTCTTGAATCTCATATGCATTTATATGCTTCTACATTTCTGCTGCCCCAGAGGTTTTTTTTTTTTTTTAATTTACTCTTTATGCTTGCAAGTCTTTGTTCTTTCTTTTCCCCTTTCACCTCCAACAAGGCCTCATAAACTCATCCTTTATAGCTGTAGCCCTCTCTTCAGTAGTTGTTAATTGACCTGAAGTCTTTTGTAATTCACATTCAGAGCCCCATGGAAGGTGGCTCCTTTTCACTTGCTTTCTGTGGGCAAAATCTATCTGCCCTAGCCTCTAAGAGCACATTACCTACAACAAGTCATTTTTTAGAAAGATAATTGTGTCATACTCTTCTGTGGCTTGATTTTTTTTCCCCTTCAAGAAGGAAGTTTTTCCTGATACTAAATGCAACTGAAGTGTGATTGCTGTGTTCTCACCTTCTTTATTCTTACTGGAGATGGTCATTGTTCTTTACAGGAGACCCCATGAGAAGTTGGAGTAATGGACATAGACCGTGGAAAGGGGGGTCATTAGCTTCAGGTATATAGTACCTGCTTTACCTTGAGAAATGCAAACAGTTATAAAAACATATTTTATTATAGGCCATAGTTACAAGAATAATAGAGGAATAACAACAATAGTAATTTTTTTTTTTTTAACAATAGTAATTTTAATTCCAGGCTACTTCTTATATCAGTTAGGGCTGGCTAAGTTGGGCTGCAGTAGCAACTCCAGAATCTCAAAGGTGTAAAATGATAAGGATATATTTCTTGCTGTGCTTTGTGTACTTGGTATGTTGGCAGAAGGGCTCTGATCATTTTAGTCACACAGGGACTTAAGATGGCAGAGCAGTTGACATCTTGAACACGGCTGGACGCTGAGCCAAAGGGAAAGAGTTCTGAAGAATATTGCATTGACAAGGAAATGGACCACAGCTCCTTGGCAGAACTAATCACAGAACTCCATTCTTACCTTGGGATCCAAAGAGAGTAGACGAGTCATACTTGGTAAGCAGCTCTAACAAGATTGATTTGTTATGCCCAATGGATAGTTATTAAATTAAAAGAAAAAAAAAACTTCTCTGAACCTAAGAAGAGTGTTATTGGCTTGAACAGTACACAGATTGATGATGACTGAAGAGGTCTAGAATAATTCAGTTGAAAGTCTCTTAACAAAATAAAGTGGTCCAACACTCTCACTTTTACAGAGGAGGACATAGAGGTCCAGAGAGGGGAAATAATTTCCCCGAGGTTAAGGCATTGGAGAGGAGTGATATAGAGATGCAAACTCAGGTCTCTTGACCTGAATTCAATGCAGTTTCTTTCTTCTGTCTCTGTTACCTGAAATCTTGGGAACCTCGAGTTCCTTCTACATATTGCTACCAAACCTGTGTGTGTTGGTATACAAGTCCTGTCTTTGCATCATCTGACAGCTTTTACCTTGTCCAGGTGTCTGTGTCTTGGGTCTACTTAGCTTCTTGGCTCTCCAGACCCCTTGGTCATCATATCATTTTCCTGTGAATGATGTTTGGTTATGAAGCTACAAGTTCCCTTGATTGTTGTTTTGAATACTAGGATTTGAATGCTTTTATCAAATTCCAGAAATAGGACACAGGGTATGTACGGTAGTGTTGGGACAATGACAGGATGTTCAGAAGAGTCACTGGGAGGAGGTCAGACCAAGAGGAACTCCACAGGATGAAACGTTGATTGACTTATATATGTGTCCCCTGTTTGGAGAGTATGAGGGAAATTGTGATTTGGTCTGGACAGCAGTCTGTTCTCTGTTTTGAGTCTGCAAAGTCAGAAGACAAAGTTTTGGTTGCCATTTCTACTGGTTTATTTTTATTTTAAACTAGTTCAAGTTTTTGCTTTGGACCTTGAGGCCAGGTAGGGAAGAGACTCAAGGTTTTTCGATGGGAACAGAAAACCTTCTAATACTAGCCACTGTTAACACATAACAGGTTATACTTTTCAAATGATTTTCACTGTAGACCCCGGTTGGACCTTCCAACCTGGAAAGTACTACTCCCTTTCTTTGCCCCAAATTATGGACATAGGCCTTATCAGCAGAGCATGCATTATAACCCAAAACCTGAGATTTTGACCTTGGATTCTTAATTTTTTTTAAGACTTATTTATTTGAGAGCGAGAGGGAGCAGGGTGGGAGGGAAGGGCAGGGAGAGAGGGAAAGCGAATTTCAAGCTGACTCCATGCAGGGTGTGGAGCTGGATACCGGGCTCAATCTCATGACCCTGTGATCAGGACCTGAGCCAAAATCAATAGTTAGATGCTTAACTGACTCTGCCACCCAGGTGCCCCAGCCAGGCTTGGATTCTTAAATGGCAGATATCTGTGGGAGATGAGGCAGGAGGGTATTGTGCCTACATGACATCAGAAAGAGGCCTTCTTGCCTATGGAGGACCGTTATCAGCTTTATGACAAATGTGTAACCCTCATATTTCATTCAAAAATTAATAAAAGCCCAAGAAAAACTAACCCATTAGTTACCTGTTATATATCAGGTGCATGTGTGCACCTCCCGTTAACCTTCACTCTATATATTTTGTGCATGTGTATACACATATATGTCTAAATATATGTATTTGTCACTTGCTTTTTGAACAGCCTAATGAAATAGGTATTACTGCATGGCTAACATCCATGAGGGATTGCTTTTGCTTACTATGTGTTTGTTGCTGTCTTATGTGCTTTATAGGAGTTAATTTCCTCCTTAAAATCACCCTCTGGAACAGATAGTCTTATTATCCCCATTTTGAAAAAGAGAAAACTGAGGTGTAGAGTCTACTGTATACCTAAGGTCACATAGCTGGGATATGATGGAGCCAAGTCAAATCCAGCCATTTGGTTTGAACCACCCTGCTGGGCTGCCTTCCTCACCTTTCCTGCTCCATTCTTGAAGGGAGGGATTAGGGAGCAGTGGACTATGAGCCAGACACAGAATCAGAACTTTGGATCAAACCCTGGATCTGATTCCTCTTGTCTCTGCTCTTTTAAGCAACTCCCTCAGCCTTGCTCAGTGTCTTTCCCCATCAGTATAATAAGAACACTCATCCATAACTCAGGGACTAATTTTTAGAGAAAGGAGCTTGTGCCCACAGAATGGAACTACTGGCATGCTAGAAGAGTGTTAGGATTTTGTTCCTAATTCTCATAAGCTAAAAATGAGAAAGAAATAAACTGGGTCAGTATTTCATATTCAGACTGAACTGAAGCCCTCACTTGGTGCAGGTGTCTCCCACAAGAGCACCTGCCATACACATAGGGGGGCTATTACAGAGGCCCTGGGATTTGTCTTGGAGCTACATTTCATGGTGATGTCTTCTCCTCTTTTTTGTCTTTAGCGCTTTGCAAATTTATTTAGACCCTGGTTGCAGGATATCAGTGATGTGATTGATTTTATTTAAAAAGTCCTCAAATAATAGAACCCTTATGTTATGCTTGATTATAAGTTGGGGATTGAGTACAAAAATCTTGGGTTCCAGCAGAGATTCCCTGACCATGTCATGAGAAAGAACTTGGAAGTGTTTTCTTTTTATTATTATAAATAGGAGTTCTCCATTTTTCTCTTATGAAAATTCAAGCTTTTTGAATTTTTCTTTCCTAATGTCTGGCAGAAATATAAATCCTAACAGATATGTTTGGCAAAAAGTGCAGTTGAGAAATGCTTAATGAAAGAAACTAATGCTATGGAGAGGACATTTGAAAACAGATTTTTGGAAAGACTTCCATCTTCCTATGAGCTCTTTGCTGCCAACTGTGGCTGGTATGTTATCTATAAAAATGTTCATCTCTGTACATTTAAAAAATTGGAAAATGAATTTTATAACTATTTAAAATTTTTCCCAAGAAGGAGAATTTCAGTGGGTTTTGAATTCATTGGTGAAAAATAAAATTACCACACATTTTGGGTAATTGACATCAAGGAATGTGAAAATTTACTCACTGAATTTAAACGACAATCTGAGCATGACTGGTTAATGAGATTGAAAAAGAGAGTTGTGATTTAATGAACTCAACCAGTGATTGGTTTCTTTCACATGTACTGTGGTACTGAATAATGGTTCCCCCCCTTCCCCCAAAGTATCATATCCTAATCCCTGAAACCTGTGAATATTAACCTTCCATGGAAAAAGGGTCTTTGCAAATGTAATTAAGAATTTTGAGTTGAGGAGATTATCTTGTTATTTTGGAGAGCCCTAAATATAATCACAGGTGTCTTTATAAGAGAGTCAGGGGAAGACGTGACACAGACATAAGAGGAAAAAGCAGTTGTGCCCAGAGAAGCAGAGATTGGAGCCGTATGGTCACAAGCTAAGGAATGACATCAAACTTCAGAGACTTGAAGAGGTAAGGAACAGATTCTCTCCTAGAGCCTCTGAGGGGAGTGTGGCCCCACTGACACCTTGATTTTGGTCCACTGGCACTTCTGGGTACTACAACTCTAAGAGAATAACTCTCGTGTGTGTGTGTGTGTGTGTGTGTGTGTGTGTGTGTGTTTTAATGCCACCAAGTTTGTGGTAATTTGTTACAGTGGCCACAAGAAACCAATACATATACTTAAGTACCTTTTAAAATTTATGATTCATTTATTAAAATTGTGTTAAACTGAAAATAGAACTCAACTTTTAAGTTGGCTTTTTACAAAGTGTTATACCCATATTTTAAAAAATAATGAGGCATAAATATATAACATCTCTGTAATAAAAAAATTAATTCATTATATAAAGTATAGTTATTTCTTTTGCAGTAAGCTCAAAGAGGATTTGACATCATTAATGAATAAAATTGCATTTAAAATCTTTATATTTTCTTTCCTACCCTTAAGTGACTATCTAATGTATGTTTTATGAATACATTGGTAAGGTGGTATGTATAGTTTATAAATAAATCAACATATGTTGGGGGTGTGTGATAAGTTTGTGGAGCAGTTACTCTAAGGGATTATTGTCATGATTAAATAAGATAAATGTGAAAAGTCTTGGAACATGATAAGGATCTAATATCTATTTAGTGGATGGATGGATGGATGGATGGATGGATAGATAGATAATGAAGAAATGGAGGATCCCTAAGCAGTAGGATTAGAAAAACATCATTGATGGTGCGGCTTAGCTGTGGGCCCCAGTGTGCTGATTCCAAAGCAGGTGATCTTCCCCCTTTGCCATGATCTTGTGAAGAAGTGTGCTTGTTAGAGCATATATTTTACAATTTCATGGAGGGTAGAACTGAGACTTGGTGAAGATGCAGAGTTGACTCATCTCACCATTGGGATGGGGTGGGGAGGAGTGGAAATGCAATGCCAAGGATCCTCTGAGAAGGCAAGAGATTCCTGCTCTGGGTGTGACTGTGTTGAGTGTAGTGGGGGCTGGTGGTGGTGGTGGAAAAGGTGGTGGTTGGGGGTGGATGGGGGTAAAGGGATTTGGGGGTAGTTAGGGTGGGGACGGGCTATGGGACTGTGCTCAGTCTTCCTGAAGTTCACCAACAGGGCAGATAGCTTTAGGCTTTTGCCTGAATGTGAGAGGCTTTGAGGATCTGCTAACAATAGAACAATAGAAGATTCATGAATACCAACTCCTCTTCCCCATAAGGAGTGTTGGAAGAGAAGTAAAATTTGTACACTGATTTTTAGACAACCAAAATGCCAAGACCCATGATGGTGGAGAGCATGGAATGTCTAGATAAATTAAATTTCAACAACCTTCAGACCTAGTTTTGGTCAATAGCTTTGCCCTTGTTTCTGAACAATGACACAAAAGCAACTTTCACTCCAAGCGTTAGCTATAGACTACCTGGATTTGGAAGTGGTCTCTCTTCCAGCTCATGTTTTGATGATAGAGCTAGTAATGATAGGAAAATGGCCAGTGAGTTGGTGGGTGCTGAAGACAGGTAATAAGAATTTCAGAGCTGTTATAATCCCCAGACCGGTCGGATTGCACCTGTGGAAAGGAGAGAAGGCTCTACGAGCTGAATCATGAGCCTGGTCAGTTCAGTCTTGACAACACAAGAATAAAGGCCAGTTCTTGGAAATGTACTTCTTGCGCACTGGTGCTGATGGGGAAGTAGGGTGGTTTCTTTGCTGTTCCCACTGTCTTACTAGGCTTCTGGAGGGGAATTCCAACAGTAATGTGTGCTCACCTCTGATCTGGTTTCCATATTGTCCTAGGTCATGGCACTCCCAGGCTGGATACCTTCCAGTGGTTTCCCTTAGGTTCAGAACTCTTACTGTTGGCAAGATTTTCTTCTCCCTCCTACCCTTCAGCCAAACCATATGTCCCATGCAACTCTGTTTTCTGCAGAAGATTCTAGCTTGGCTTCCTTTGCTATATGCAGCCCCAACATCCTGAAAGTTCACTTTTGGGATATTTATTTCACTTGTATTTGTGTATTCAGTGTCTGTGGGCCCTGAAGTCTTGGAGAAGTCATTGCAGAGTACCGGGCATGTGATTGGTGTTCAGCCCATTTACCAGATGAATGAATGAAACTTTTCAAGAGAGAAGATATGGTGTTTTGTACCCTCACTACCAGCACAGTACCTGGCTCCTAATAAATATTGGTTGAATGGAGTTCAAAGGAGAGGTGGTGGGGCAGGTTCGCTTTAAGGTCTGTGACCTGGTTGTAAGGTATCAGGCCTCATCCCCTTTACTCCATCCCGATGAGGCTCAGGTCTGAGTACCTTTAGAGGTCAACCAGGGAAGGGTGATGGTGGTAGTCGTGGGGTTAATCATACATCAGTTGGCCATTTGAAAAGAAAAAAAATAGATTTATTAGTAACAAAAATTTCTAGAAATAATGAACTTAGAACATTGCCATATTTTTGAAATGTGAAAGAGAAATCAAAACACGAGGAGAGGCTGTTATCATGGCAACCTCTGCATTCTGTTTGCAACCTTAGCCTTCTTGAAAGATTCCCATATGAGTTGTGGTTATAGTTTTCAAGTATACGTCTCGTTTTTGACCTGGGAGTGAGAAGAATAATTTTTAGGCGATGAAAATAAATATTCACCTGACTAGTAAGTACAGAAATGGGTCTCAGGGCTTCAGATATCAGCTCCACCATCTGAAATGTAAATATCTCCTGAAATTCCCATTTAAGAGCAGATTTCACCTGCAAGTAGACTGTTATATCTTCCTGAAAAATATATACACCCTAGTGAGGGAATAAACACATCATTACACTTTCATGACAGATAAGCTCAGCTCTGTTCGGGTGTAAACTCATTTTTCTTGGGTTGACCTTTAAATAGTATTGTGCTATTGTATGGGATTTAAATCAATAATTTTGTCAAAGCAAAATATACTGCAGGGTTGTTTTTTTTTTTTTCTTTATCACTTAAACAGTTCTGTAAACTCTCAAGGAGTAATGGATTTCAACATGTTGTCCCCAGGAAGGGAACCAGGGGAGGGGGGTGCGAGAAGCCACCTATAAAAACTCACCTCGTGGCAATGAGGCAGAAGCCGGGATGGCTGCAGATCTAGATAGTTCCTTTTTTTTTCTTTCAGGCAGCTGAGGTGGAGGTGCCCGTGTGGGCTGTAATTAGCGGTGTAATACCTTTTCTGCATTTCTGTTATAAAGCAACAAAGTGTCCCAGGTGTGAGGAGGTTAAAATGAGAAGTACCCAGTAGTTATGAAGCAGCAATAATGAGTTTCCTTCTACTTACCATGGATTTGTGTGATATACAGCTTGCAATTAAGCATGGCTTGGTGATTCAGTGATTAATGTATATACAGCTCCTAAAGGAGGGAAGCCGCCCTCCCGTCACATCCTTCATGATGTTTACAGCTGGGTACCTATTAACAGGAAGATGGAAAGGGCCATTTACAATTCAGTAACCTTTATGACAGTGAACTCTTTAATCAGCATTTTATTTCCTTTGTAACACTTTAGTCATCTACAAATGTCAGAATAAAATAGGGCCATGAAATATTTAGGATCGGCATGTGGAAATTGACTTCCCTTGATTTAAGCTGCTGTGTCTTTTCATTTTGTTGTTTTGGGAGCTTTTACTTTTATTGAAAGACAATTTATAACTAAATGCTCCCAACAGTGACTGGCATTAGGGTAGGAGGAATTTCAGAGAGCCAAGTTCTGGTTCTATAAAATGTGTTGATGCTTGCTATATTGGGTAATAAGTTATTCAAATAAAAACATTAGCGAAGGGTTTGCATTTCAGAGCAGTATTTAGTAGAGGTACAGCAGACTCTGCAGAGTTTATGACAAAATACCCCGACATATTTTAGAAAGGTAATTAAGTATGAAGTACATCCATAATAATTTAAGTCAGTTATAGTGTGTACCTGAAATATGCATTATTGTCTCACATTATTTTCTTAGTGGGATTCTGGGACTTTTTCAATTCAACAATAACCACCTTTCAGCTTTTGTGTATTGTTGCAAATGTATGTAATATGTATTAGCAGAATTGCCGTGTTTATATTTAAAAAGAATCTTTAGACAGTGGTATTGTATTAAATGATTGCATTATTACTTGCTTGTGTCTTTTATGAAGTTAACTCATTTTAAGCCAGTGAACCCCTAACATATGTCAAATTACATGTCTTAAAAATTAATCTTGGACCGTGGCATGAGTATAAGAATTTGGCTTCATGTGGTAACCCCCTTTACTACTTCCCCGCAAAGGTTCACAGTGACCATTTGTTGACCAATGAGCCTCGATTTAGGGAGATCGTTCTTTTTCAGGGGGTAGTGAGAGAGTTTTGGTCTTACGTGGGCCATATAGGACTGCCTTTCACACTTTCCTACAAGATACCGGGACAGTGTTACCTTCTGTGCTCTATGGAAACCAGTAATCAGAAGCAGCAAACATGATAGGGTGGAAAGACCAGCAGCCTGAGCACCAGTCCCAGACCTACCAGGAGCTTCCTACCACGGACAGGTCCTTTACCTTCCTGGGTTAAAGGTAGGGAACGGTAAACTGAACTGGTTGGCTAGACTAGGTGTGCCTTCAACGGAGCAGTGAGGAAGAGAGGAAGGAGAATACATGGAGATTAAATTAGGACCTGAAATTCAAACTGCCACAAGTAAAGGGTTTCTGTACAACTGCATAGATAAGCATCCCGAAGAGAATGTCTTTACCTAGGGGACAGAAGGAGAGCGGCTGCGGGCTGAGACAGGTCCAATCATCTCCTGGGTTTGATGTGCCTGAGTTAATTAAGGTGTCTATGCAAGGACTTATCACAGAAGAAGACCCCAGTGCTGCTTTATCTTTTCCTTGTTTTCATCAAAGAACAGGGTTTCTAGCTGTCTTCTGGTAACAAAACCCCAGTCTACTAAGTATCAGCCAGTTGTCTGAGTTGGAATGTTTATGGAGAGTGAAGGTCTTAATCTCCAACTTGAGACTCTCCCACTTAGTTCACGAAATAAGAAAAGAGGGAAATCCAAGGATTAGAAATTGTATGCTGGCTGAGGAAAGGGGCTCAGGGCTTGGGATAGTTAGAGGACAACATTTTCTTGATTTTTTTTTTTTTTCCATCTCACCTCCTTGTCTGATTTCCAGCTCACTTTTGAAATAGTTCTTTGGAACATTAAGTGGGTGGTAACAAGAAAGATCTTATAAGGGGTACAGGAGGCACCCCAAACCTCAAAGTTTGAAGACTGACTTTTTTTTTTTTCATAAAAGGGAGTGGCTGAGTGACTATATCAACCAGGCTGGATTTGTGCCTGGGTGATGGCGAAGGGTAGGTCTCGCCCCGGGGAAGCAGGGAGGATAACTGGGAAAAAGGCAGATGAGGGGTAGGTTCAGGAGGGTAACATTTCAAAAAGATTTTGTTCCATCTTTTGCCCACCAGCTCACAAGAGGTCCCCACCATGGTGTCTTGGATGACAGGAAGAAGTAAGGAGCCTAAACAATTTTGGTGGCTTTAGGTTTTGCTCCCAGATTCCAATTTTAATTTATTTAACTTCTATTGGATTTTTAAAATAGTTTTTTAAACTCAAAAAGTATTGTGAAACATAATCATAGAAAAGTTTGAAAAAATTAAAGAAAAAAAACCCTCTAATTCTGCCAAACTGGCACAACTATTATTATGTGTGTATAATCTTTGTCTCTTTCCAAAGGCATAATTCTACATAGTTAAAATGAGAGCCAAGTGTCAATTTTATGTTCAGCCTTTTTCTGTTACATTAAATAATATGCATTTTGCCATGTTGCTTCATGGTCTTCATTATCACCACTTTTGAGGTCTGTATATTATTTCATCAAATAAGCATTCCATAACTTAAAAAATAATTTTAAACATATTTTTAAATCTTACTATGGGCTGATTAGTTTGCTCCCATGTTGTTGTTGTTGTTGTTTGCCATAATAACAGTGTCAATATGTTTTTGTCCACATGAACTTTCCATATTTTGGTTTCTTAGGAATAGGGTCCCAGGTATGGAATTATTGGGTTGAGGTGATTGCATTTTATTGTATCACTTACCTACTTTAGCTCAAAACCTCTAAAAGCCTTAGATACATTTCTCCCAAGTTCTGGCAATGGATATGCTTTAGACTGAAATGATCCTTATAAGAAGCTTATGTTTCTAAAGCGAATTTTGGTATTTTGAAGGCTCAGGAGGATCTAAAGTCATGTAGATGATACTATTCATTTAAAATTCTGCTTTAAGGGCACCTGGGTGGTGGTTAAGCATCTGCCTTCAGCTCAGGTCATGATCCCAGAGTCTTGGGATCAAGTTCCGCAGCGGGCTCCCTGCTCCAAGGGGAGCCTGCTTCTCCCTCTCCCTCTGCTTGCTGCTCCCTCTGCTTGTGCTCTTCTTTCTCTGTCAAATAAATAAATAAAATCTTGAAAAAAAGAATTAAAATTCTGCTTTGGTAGATGACGGAATATCAGGAAAAATCAAACTGGAATAAGGACTGGCATCTGTTGGGCATCCAGAATATGTTATGAACTATCAAGCATGTTGATCTCCTTGAATCTTCGAACAATCCTGTGGGTTGGGAATTAGTAGCACTTGTTCCCCCCCCCGCCCCCCGGCTTCCCCCAAGATGAAAAACTAGAAACTCAGCAAGGTTAAGTGATCCCTGCCTGAAGTCTTCCAACTTGTGTGGAGTCAGAATTTGAACTCACATCCCCCTGACCAAAGCCGGCGCTTGTTCACTCTGCTGTATGTACAGTCTTTGTCTTAAAGAAGTGTGTGGGTGGGTGAAGCACCAGTGGTATCCCGCTGTACTCCAAGAGGAGCATGAGATGGCGGTCATTTCACCTCTGTAATATCAGAAACTTATTTGAGCCACTGGGACTTAGGTCTTTGTAATGTTTCCTCTGCCCTTTGGCAGAGCCATCTTTATGCACTTCTCTCCAATGACAAAACATTTTGTTTTGATGCCCAGGGTGGTGGGGATTTCTGGTGTGTTGCCTGAATGGCAGCTGACAGCCTACTCAGGAGTTGTTCAGATGTGTGTGTGTGTGTGTGTGTGTGTGTGTGCGCGTGCGCGTGTGCACGCGTGTGATGTGTAGGGGGGTCCCTCTGGGGGAGCTGGAGCCCAAACCCTTTTGACCTTATCAGATTCCGCTGTCTCTGTGTCTCCTGAAGACAGGGAATGGGGATGGGGCAGATGGGGAGAAGAGATGGCCTTGCTTGGAAAGCCAGATTGGGAACTGGAGGCGGAGAGCCCTTCCAGACAGAGGAAGGGATGGTCAGGAAGACCGGTGGGGCCTTTGGGAGAAACCTTCCCCCTAACCACTCGGGAACCACAGGAAAACGGGAATGCTCGAAGTTCAGAGAGGAGTTCAAGGTCGATGGCCAGGGACGCCCAGCACACGCGAGGCAGGGCCTGTGAGGCCTGCGGCGAGGAGCCGGTGGGGGGCGCGCGGGACAGGAGGGGCCCAGCCGCCCAGCTGAGCAACAGGAGGGCTCTGTGACTCCGTCGGCCTCTTCCCTCCCGGGGCCAGGCCCGGGGCCTCTCCTTCGAGGCTGCCAGGGAGCTGGAGTTACTACACGGGGAGGGGGGGCCTTCAGCCAGGGTGGGCGGGCGAATGGCGGGGTGAGGGGGCCGTGCGGCCACCACGTTTGGCTCCTGGTGCCTCTTGGCCTTGCCTGGAGTTGCTGGGCGGCGGCGGGGCCTTAGGGGCTGGGGAGAGGAATGGGCGGCAGGAGGGTCTGTCTGTCTTGCTTGCTTTTTCTGACCCCCTGATGATGAGGCCCTGTTAACCCACGTTCGTTCCCCCGCTTGGCCCCCTCTCGCTCAGGATTATTTAAATGTTTATCCTTCCTTCCTTCTTGACCTTTCTCGCCGAGTCCTAGTTCCCGGGGCCCGCTTGTTTTGTGTTTCATGAGCTTAGCAAACCGTGGCCTCCAATTCCCCAGTTCTAGTGTTTTCACTTAAGATGAGGAGTGATGAGCCAAAGGTTTCAGGCTCAATCCTTGAGCAAAGGGCCGCTCTGACAGGGATTATTATTTATTTGTCATCTTGGATGTAATAAGCTGTAGGTACAGCTTCGAGAGCCCTTGATTTATTGTGCTGTCTCCTGCCACTAGCGGGGCGTCTGCTCCGGCGCGCGGGATGAATGCCGCGCTGTCAGCTCCGTCGATCTGTCTCCACCGCCGCGCGCGCTCTCATAACACATTCCCATTTCATGCCAGAATACATAAACAATCTTTCATTATTTTGATGCCTTTTTCATATTTGTTCTTTACAGAACATAAAGTTTGAATTTATGGGTTTCCTTTACATTATTTCAACACACTCCACCATTTTCCGGGTTTGTGGTTTAACTCTCAGAAATTGGCTGCCAGGTGATTTAGTTATTTTGGCTTTCTAGTTTTATAGTTATTTAATATCGCAATGCCAGATCTGGAGAAAACAGAGTGCGTGGAGGGTGGGGGGCTCGCCGTGTGGGCTCTTGTCACCCGGGTGGCGTGATCCCCGGGACCGGTTGCGAGAGTTAACAATGAGGCTTGGGAGACCATTAGCTTGCTTGTTTTTTATTTATTTTATTTTATTTTATTTTATTTTATTTTATTTTATTTTATTTTATTTTATTTTATTTTATTTTATTTTATTTTTATTTTATTTTTATTTTATTTTATTTTATTATTATTCATTTTACTATTAATTTACTTATTTATTAAAGAAAATCCCATCTTAAAAATATTATTTAGGCCGTGGCCAGCTCAGGTTCCTTGATGGAGCCTGAAAGGAGAAAGGGAACATCCCACAACTGCTGGGAATTAGGAAGGTTTTCTAAATTTGGGGTTAAAACACCTTGTTAGTCTCCCCCCGCTTTCCACATAGAGGCCGGCGTCAGTTCTCTGGATTGTCACCTGTGCTCTCTTCTCTGCCTCTTGCATTAACCGCCAGCCTCCCTCCGTTTTTGCTTCTGTGTTTTAGACATTTGGTCCCATTGCCTACTTTTAGAGAATTTCCGCGTTCTTAGGTTGAGGTCTCCTAACCGGTACAAGAGCTTGTGTTTGAAGGCATTTGTTTAGGACTAGGAAGCTGCTGCCTCTTTTTCCCCCCATGGAAGTCTTGGGAAACGGAGGGTGTATCTGCTAATCATTCACTTGTTCGCACTGGCCTATTTGTACAGGTCCCCTCCCCGCCTCCGTTGGCCTCATTTTAGCCTTCTTAAGTTTCATTATCTTAATTTTAACAAAACATAACAATTAAATATAGATTCTCCCAGTTAGGCACCTTCATCTTTTTGTTGAGAAAAAAAAAAGTTTCCCCCAGTTATTTTCCTTAGAATTACATTTTCAGAGGGATAGCAGAAGAAATTCATAGAGTGGACTGCACCGATAATGCCCAAACTGGTGAAAAGGACTTTCCATAAGTGTGTGAGAGTGCTCTGTGTGTGTGTGTGTGTGTGTGTGTGTGTGTCTTGTCTGCTTACGGTGTATGGGTCAGTCCATGGAGGAGCCTGCTGAATTTTACTTCTCTTGGTAGTTCCTGGCAAGTACAGGCCTTTGACAGGTGAGATCATATTCCAGTCAAGGTCAATTAATTGTGTGGAAGTCATGGCATTTGGGAAGTGTAAGTCCTTTTCAGGGACAGTGCAAATTCGGATTCTGCGGCTGAAATTCTGGCTCCTTTCAGGGAAGGTCTCTTGCGTCCATGCTTACCTGCATGTTGTATGCACTTGGCCTTCCTTGGAGCCCTGTGAGGGGAAGGGGCTCAAGGTGAGAGATGATCTGCTCCTGGAAAGTTATTTTGAAGCCTGTATCCTCCCTGAAAGACATTAATGAATGTGGATTTGAATGCCATAAATGCAAGATAATTTTGTCACTCCTCGCTTCCCTTGGCCGCCTTCATTAGAGAAGTAGGGAATTTGCTTAGCTCACATCACATTGCACGGGCCTGTTGTGGCTGGAAGGAAACCCTAGTTAATTAATATGAGAAATTTGTTTTGTGTCCCTGGTTAAAAAGACGGTGCAGGTTGGTGTTGTCAGCAGAAGCTGCTTGTCACTTTGACCTGTTCTGTTAAGTGTTTGATGTGTTTTCTCAGAGTAATCTGTGAATAACATTATAGCCCAGCCAGAAGAGAAACCGAGGAGCAATAGCAGAATTAATATCTGGGAGCGTTGATAATTATATATCAGAATCTAATTTTTAGCACAGAAAATGTGTTAATGACAGAGAGGAAAACAAAAACCACTAGCTTCTCCCAGCAGGCCCCAAAGTGTCATTTATTATTTCTCAGCTGGATATCTATCAAGTTTATGGGTTAATTTTTCTGTAGACTGTTATTTATGGGTTTTTGTTTGTTTTCAGCCATCATTACTAACAATACGGTTAATAGCAATCATTTGTTATCCAGCACTAGGCGTGATGCCTCAGATGAGAGCACTGAACTGAGAATACTCATTTGGTAGCTGAATAAGGCCCTGACAGGGCCCATTTATAACAAGCTCATTCTATAATGTCCATCCTATTAATAAAATTTTGTTGCTGTCTAATTAGAGATGTCTGATGTGTATAGTGGCAACGCAGAGGAGACTTTGTGCTGCTGCCTTTTCTTCTCCCCTTCCCCTGGTCTCTTGTGTCACAGCCAAAGCCCATCTGGGGCATGTGGGTTCAAGAAAACAAAAGGAATGAGGAATGAGCTGTGGGTGAAGGTTCTGGATTAGATGAGTGGCAGTAGTGCTGAGTGGAGACTGGAAAGGAGGGAGGCCTTGCTGGCTTTCCAGTCCTCTTTACTCTTCATGCTCTGCCTGGACAATCCTGGGTAGTAATTTGCAGTCCCCCTCTCAAATCTTTCTTGATCTGAGGTGTGGTGAGTCACAGGATGCTGTGATCCAGTTTCTAACACACACACACCAAAACTTAAACATCCATGCGAGTGCTTAGCTCTTCAAAGTCAGGACCTTGAAAGGCAACACGTTTCTTCCGAAGCCGCTAGCATTTCTCAGAGCCTTCTGGAAACTTCTCTTGGTTTGTTCACATAGGTTGTTAGTTTCATTCAATATAAAAGTGAATAGTCTCCCCAGATGAGAATGTGGGGTGCTGTGCTAAACCACCAATCTCAATATTTTGTGGTCACGCTTTGGATAGAAAAACAAGTTCAGTTAAGTCATTTTAATCCCAGGAGATCTTTCAGGGGTTTTTTTCTTTAATTACAAAGAAGCTTTGGGGCCAGGAAATCATATGTGCTCATCTGTTGGGCAAAGAGTTACGATTTCAACAGCTACGTTTGAATCCTGATGCCCTTACTTAGCAGTAGTATGATTTGGGAAAAGTTATTGAATTGCCAGGTTTCTGATTTCTCAGTTCCAAAAAGCAGGGACCAATCCCTGGAGAATGGGATGGCGCAGGGGTCAAATAACATGCATGAAAACGCCTTGCAGGTAGCGAGACCTCCCAAATTCTAGTTACAATGATCAGTAGTTACAGAAAAATCTACCCTACCGAGCTCTTTTATTTTAAAGTCATTTTAAGCACAGTTGCATAAATAGTTTTGCTAATTTAATTGCTCATATTTCAAGTGAAATTCTGCTTTCCACTCTAAGAGTAAAATGGAAAGGAGTGTGTAGCATTGAAAAGTTTTTTATCATCCTGATTATGGCTTATTGTGGTGCCTGCCCTGTTTAGGGGGGAAAATGGAGTTCAGAATTCAGCGACGAAATATTTTAATAATCCGGCAGGTGCTCAGAATTATACATCTTTGAATTAAGAGCGCACAATCAGCCAGTACACTGAAGAATGTTTTAAAATAGTTTTGTTGCTAGGTAACCATTTTCTTCTTCGGTTAGCCTTCCCCCCCCCCACCGAAATGTTTTGCAAATGATCTTTTGAATAAGAACAATCATCTAATATTTTTCTCCCAGCATATGTTTGATTTTTGAAGGTAAAACTTAAGAAGAAGAAGAAAAACGCTGCAAAATTTCCCTACTAAACTGGCAATGAAAGTGCTGTGTGGAGCTGGGCTTGCACAGGCCTGGATAGTGGGCTGGGGTTGTTTTTTTTTCTTCTTCTTCTTCTTTTTTCCTTCCTCCCAACCTGTGCTTGACTACAGCTTATCAACCCTTAATTAGTGCTACATTTTCTCCCTGTGATTTCTATTGATGTGTGGTACAGGAAGCTGGATTGAGCCTCCACCTGACCGGTGTGCAAATTGTTCTAGAAAATTCAGCAAACATCTCTCTCCACTCCCCGCCAACCCTCGCTAGCCCTATTTCTTTCTCCTCTGCCCCCCTCCCCTCGACCTCCCCGATTCCCCTTCCTCGTGTCTGTCCTTCTTCCATTCTCTTCTGTAGGAAAGGTGAAAAGCAGGACGATAGGAATCAGGTGGAGTATTAGTGTTTTTGCTGGCCTGAGCAATAGAAGACGACAAGCGGCTGACTGGGTCCTCTGTCAGCAGATCGGAGGCAGGTGGGGCTCCCCCGCGGCCTAGGGATGGCTGCTCGGCGGCTGGGAGCGCCGGGATGAAGTCAGCACTGACAAAGTGAGGGGATTGATGGATGGACAAAGCAGGCAACTGGATGTGAGAATGGATGAGGGCAGAGGGAGAATTTAACACAGACAAACAGAATGAAAGACAGAGAGGAATTGCCTGTTAAAGTAGGCCCGCCCTTAGATCCCACAGCAATTTACTCACTGCTAACTGAACACCCAAGGATGGTTTGCATCTTTGCAGATTTTCCTAGCCGGCACGGCACAGGGGAAGCTAGCAGATTCCAGCTAGCGTGTGCCAGGCTTTTTCTCTTTCAACCTCCCTCTACACACCCCACCCCCCTGCCCCACCACATTCACTCTCACTCATTTAATTCAAACTGAGCGGCTGATTATTTCCAATAAGTTCACACAGCGTTTCTGCAGCATAAATTTTCTTCCCCTGCCATTATTTTTAATGTTTCCACTAAATTTGCCTTAATCAGTTATTGTTGCCTTAGTGTAGTAAATAATAATATTTACCTGCTCCTTCTGAAAATGATGTTTCTGGAAGGAGATCTATTGTTGCTGCGTGAAGGAGTGTGATAGCCATGATAATGCATGCCTCCTTTGTGCAGGAGAAACTTAGTGGCTTTCTACCTTTCTCCAGTTCATATATGTTAATAAGTGACTCCGTATTTAGAGTGGGTGACATTTTACTTTAAGGTAGGAAGTACGCTCTAACCCAAACCCCAATATATTATACTAGGACAAAGAAAGAATTTAAGAGGGTTGATGTCATGTGAAGTGTTAGTACAATTAAATTAGAACAACAACAGCAAATTAATTGAGACAGAGAAAAGGTGAATCTTATTTTGTCCCCTGAGCAAAGTATATAGTTTTGCATAGGGTACAAAGGTTGACTATGGATGGAATGGTTATTTCAGAAAAGAAGAGTGTGGTCCAAAAGCTATTCGAGTTTTTTTTTTTTTCTTTTCTTTTTAAATACAGTCAGTGATTGTATGAAACAATAGAAGGTAAATAAAATTATTATAATGGAGTACCATACTCAAATATACATTTAGGATTTTGTTTTGTTGTATGACTAAAGAAAGTGATTTTCTGAGACCAGTTGATTTAGGAGTCTTGGATAAGAAATTGGAATTATTAAAATTCTAAAAGAGAAATATAAACACACACAGATACACACACACATTGTTGGGAAAGTGAAAAGATAACTTATCCCTAACTTAATCCTATCCAGCTTTAAGTGTGATGGTCTCAAAATGAGCCCTTGTGTTTTTTTTGGTACATTCAAGGAACCTGGGAGCCTTACAGAGCTCAGAAAATTTCTTTCTCATTTTGGAATACACTGAAGGAACTTTGTGTTTCAGAATTGATGCTGATGGGTCTAATACATCCATTATACGTTTTCCATCCAAAAATAAAGTTTGTATTTTCCTTCTCCCCCCTCCCCACCCCTTCCTCTCTCTCCCCTGAAAGAAACGGCCCGGAAAGACAAGAGTTTCTGATGGGTTGTTTTTTTTGTTGTTGTTTTGTTTTGCTTTTTGTTTTTGTTTTTTGCTCTATATTACAAAAAAAATTCCCCATTAAGGTGCTGGTTTAATGTCCACACACCTGATTTTGAGGCAGATATCTGTCTTGTGATAGACCTCCAGAGTGCACTTACTTCCCTTCTCAGATTCCACCTAGAACTAAATGTCTCAGGTAGCAACACAGTTCTAAGGAATTTTGGCTCAGAATGCAATATCAGCTGCCTTCACAATTAAAGCAAGGTCTTGGGACAAGGACTGTTGACTTGCTAAGAGTGATGAATGGGAGTTTAAAAAAATGAAATTAATAAGTTGTCTATTGCATGGAGATCCATGAGACATATTTTCAGGTATGGCATAGATTATCTATCACTCTGATGATGTTGAAAAGTGGATTTGCCCTCATGCTCACACCTACATGCCTTGTACACACTACAGGCGTGGCAGTCTGGAAGCTGTGCCACCCTCAGGTGTACCTCTAGCATCATTTTGGGATAATATGAATTCAGAGCTGGCTAACCTCTTGAATATTACATCACACATTAATTCCGGTATTGAGTAATTTTTCAGAGGTTGAAAAATTTGACAAGTAATAAAATGAAGTTTACTAAAACTGGCTCACCCATGGCCCAGAGATACAGTTCAGTGTAACAGGTCACGGAAAATGTAGGTCGGTTTTGTAGTATGGAAGCCTGGGGTCTCTAAGGCCATTTTGGGAGACTTTCAGGAAAAGAATGAGAACTCTTCTCACTCGTGGTTCCCTGATTTGTGGGGGCTAATGAAGAACTGATTTTTTAAACTTTATTTATCATAGCTTCCATCATATTTACATCCTATTTACCAGCACATCTCATAAGAATCACTGCACCCGTGCTTCCCTGAAATGGAGTACAGGTGTTTGAGGCCCATCTCCTTAGAGATTCTGAGACAGTAAGATGGTGTGAGATCCATGCCGAGGACTCTGATGAGTGGTCCAGAGAGGTTGCACCTTTTCTCTTTTGTGTACTTTTGGTGTCAATTTGGATAGTTCTAGGACATCACTCCAAATCTCTTAGACTTTTGAGCTTTTGAGTTGGATGGGTAAGAAACACAAACATGTTATCTCAGTTTTATTTTCTACTTCTCAATTTATTTCTTCTCGGAAATGAAATATAGGTTTACTGTAGGAGGTTTGGAAAAAAATAGGAAAATTCTGAAGAAAATAAAATACTGGTAATCCCACCACCCAGAAGTTACCACTGTTAATATTTATATTAATATTATATTATTATATATTATATTAATTTTTTGTTCTGTGTCTTTCAGTGTTTAGAAAACAAGCATATACACCTACATATTTGGAAACTCGGATCACTCCCTAATCTTTCTTGCAACTTTTCTATGTATCAATATATATTTTTAGTATATTCTCATGCCCTCAGTAATTGATCTGAAACATGGTGGCTAGTGGAGACATAGGGTATTTGGCCCAGTTTTCTTTGACAGTCTCTTATTGTTGGGCATCTAGGCTACTTAAATTTGTTTCCTATATAACTGTGATGAACTTGGGTCTAATTGGCAATTAATGATGATTTGATTATTCTTTTTAAAATGAATGAAAGTTAGATCGCCTTTCTTCCCTCCCTCCCATCCATTCATCCATCTATCCATTCCTGGTTTATGAACACTTGATTTATCATGGTTTCACAAGACCAGTGTCTGCCCCATATTAATAATTTCATCCTGGGGCTGTAGAGAGTATAAATTGTTCTATAAGTCACTGCAGTCTTTTAGTATTCTTAGTACTATTTAGTATCATGACCATCTGTCTTAGAACTATCATATCTCAGTGCTAGAAGAGACATCCCCAAAGATTGAGACATCTCCAAAGATTAAGCTGTCCAGTGGTGAGGGAACCATTGTTGGGGATAAGCAAGATGTTCAGAGGGTGTGGGTATCAGCAGTACCAGCTACAACCAAAGCAGTTAGGCTTTTTGGGTTTGACATCACTTTTTTTTTTTTTTTTGAAGTATGTCCTGCTAGTTAGTTGATCTAGTCTAACTCCATTCCTCTCATAGATGAGGATACTAAGGCTTAGAAATGTCAAGTGACTGACATCTTTCATAGTTCTCTATCCCCTGGCATTTGTATTTCCCTTGACTGGCAGCACCACTATCATATTTCGTTCCATCAGTGGGCTCAGACTCAAGAAAGAATAAGGATAAGGAGGTGGTTTCCTCTCATTCAGTTGAACCTTACTCCATGTTTTTGAGACTGACAGAGTGATCTGTTTGTGCTTATTAGCACAGAGTTGCATATTCATTTGCCATTCATTTTCCCCAAACACCAAGTTATGTGGCAAATATCAAACATTGCCGACTGGAGAATATTCTACCAATTTTAGTGCTGGCTAATTATCAAATAGGGACTGTCAATCCTAGTACATGTTCTCCTAGTCCATTACTGGGCAGGTGGAAACAATTCTGGGACTCTCTTTTCTCAGTTATAAAAACAGTGTTGAGTGACTCAAAATCTATGGGTACTTAGAGCTCCAGTTTGGGGTTCAAGGAAAACAGTATGAAAGGAGTAACATGAGCTTTGCAAATCGAAAGTACTATTTTGGAGATCATGTGGGGTTTGGATCCTCATGACAGGCTTTATAGAAGAAGTGGAATTTGAGCTGGCTCTTAAAGATAGGATTTAAAGAAGCAGAGGAAGAGTCGAGAGAACACTGCAGGAGAATAGTGTGAGCAAAAGGATGAGGGCAGGGAAATAGAGAAGAGCAAGAACTGTTTGCTGGCATGGCAAACAATAGAGAATTAAATAAGATTGAGACATACCAATGAATGAATTCTATTTCTTCATTCATTTCACAAATATTTGAGTGTCTATTACGTGCCTGAAGGAGCTTATATTTTAGAGGGGGAAGATCAATGGTAAACAATATAGGCACACATACATATGGTGCTGGTAAGCCTCATGAAGAAGACCAGAGAGCAGAGAATGTTTGATAGGTGTAAGTGTACAGCTCTTTGAGATGGATTGGTCAGAGAAGGTCTCTTGCATAACATCTGAGCAGAGACCTCAGAGATGTGAGGAAGGATGAGATGGAGACAGTGGGAAAAGTAAGGGGGAAATATAAGTACAATATCCTAAGGTAGATATATAGAACCTATTCCCAATAATCACCCCAGTTCTCCCTTATGCTTGTATTCAGAGCCCCGTTCATGTAATTAACCCTCGTGTCATTAAAGGACCTTCATGACCTTCATGTCATGGAATCAGGGAAAGTATTTCCTCCCCAGTCTCCTGTGACTAGCTTGGGCACAGGCATGTGATCCTCTTATGGTCAGTGATCATGAGGTGTAGTCTTCTGTGTGGTGGGGACTTCTGGGAAAGTTTTCCTCTCTACTAAAGAGAGAACATTCTCTGGGTGTGGTTGCATCTACATGTGATGCCTGTAGTAGCCATCTTACATCCACGAGGGGGAGTTTTGAATTGAAGGTGGCAGAGCAGAAAGATGGAAGAACTTGGGTCCTTAGTGGTATCACGATTGGTGAATGAACCCTAGAAAGCATCTTACCTTGGATTCTGGTTATATAATAAAGCCTTATTATTCAAGTAACTTTTAGTTGCATATTCTGTTACTTGCAACCTAAAGCATCCTGAAAAGTACAAATATCTTAGAACAGTCTTCTTTGTCTGATGCATTTCATTTAAGATCTGCTCAAATATTATCTTGTCTGGAAGACCCTCTCCAATGCTACATTAAATAGGACAAAGGCATAGCTTCACCTCTGACACTGAATGAATGTGTACACTTGGACTTGTATACACTTAAGTTCAAGCTAGTGGGTAGCCTCAATCTGTAGTCTGTGCGTGGGGAAGGAGACCCTGGGAGTTCCACAGTGCCGTTTGGACTGAGTCTCCTCCCCTGCTGTCTTCTCACATGACTGTTGCTCAGGTCCATCTTCATAAGTGGTGATTTCAGGATCCCATTTGCTTCACATAAAGGTGAGTGACTCCGTTTATAATAAATCTCAGGATGGTGTACATGCTATCATTCCCTTCATTTGACCTTGGTGGAACAGGCTGATGGGGCAGTGAAAAGTATGATATGAAAAATGAGTGAGCAGAGCAGAGTGAGTAGTGAATCAGTCTTGTGTGTGATTAGCTGTGAAAAAATCTCACCAACATGACTCAGAGTACACTTTTTCTTTTTCTTTTCTCCCTTTCTCCATCCCACCTCTCCCCATAATACCTTGTCAGTCACCTGACAAGTGAGCTCATCTTTACTAGCTGTCACCAGATCCTTACAAGGCTTCCTGGATTGTGAACTCTGGGGTAGGGGAAAGTGGGCTGGCAGGAGGAAAATCTTTTTCTGGTTGGGGGGTATGGGTGAGCAGCAAATGGAACACAGCTGAAGCCCTAGGGAGTCCCTTCCAGGGGCGTGTTGAGAAGACCCGAGTATGATAGGATGACTTTGTAGGCATTGTAAATCTGCAATTATACCTGAAGACTCAGTGACTCGTGGTTGAGGTCTCCATCAGTTCCATTTGCAGAGTCAAACCCTATAAAAACAGGGTGATGGGATGGTAAATCAGGTTTCCTGGGGGAATCCTGGGATCCTGCCACAGAAGGCTTGATCACATAAAACGGAAACTTGCCTTTAATGGCATGGCTCTTATTGCCATGCTGCAGAGGCCACCTTGGTGGCACATGGAAGTGCTTTTGGAAGAGAATTCCCTGCCGCAGTTGATCTCTCTGGGGATACTCTCTGCCTCACTGTCCTCTTGATGTGACATCTTTAGGCCAGGAGGCCATTGGGGGGATGTGAGGGGGATGAGTGGTCAGAGGTGCCTCATCTGGCTAACTTGACCGGGCAACTTCAGTTAGTTGTTCAGTCTCACTGCAGAACCTATGGATTTGACGTCCTGCCCTTCCAAACAGAGAACATATGTTCATTTTAAGGACCAGCAGAGTGTGTTCATTGAAATAGGTACCTGCTAGCAATTCCTTTGATGGGGATTATGAAAGTGACCTTCATTCCTTATTTAGTTCTCCATGTGTTCTCTGGCCGCTGGGTAAAACTTCAGTAGTTGAGATACTTGGGGCCAAGGTTTGTCCTAGGTATTGGACAAAAAATTAACTTTTAGATTTTTAAAATGTTTTATTGTCTCAAAATGTAGTCCGCAGCTAGTACAGGGTTCTTAGAGGATGTGTTAAGTGAACAACAAAACATTGTAATTAGCTTTTTAATTTTTTTCCTGTATAAATGGATGATTTTTCTCAAGAGGGTCAAACCTGACCCTACAATCTTATTTGCACCATTTATTGTGTATCAGTTGCCACAATAATGTTGCTCTTAAAAAAATACTCCTATACCTAGTGGCACTCAGTGATGAGCAGTTATTACCATCCTCAAAGGTTGGCAGATTGGCAAAGATCTGTTTCATGTTGTAACTCTGTGCATTCATTGTGCTCCTCTCCTTCACGTGTCTCTGTTTTGCCTGGAAGCAATGGACTTCCAGGCTAGCTCTTCTGATTTCAGATGTTGAAGGCTCACAGAGGGCAGAGGAAATATGTGATGCTTTGAAGTGTAGACTCAGAACTGACCCATTGTCATTTCATTCCACATTCCATGGGTGTAATGAAATCTTGCAGTCAAGACCATCATCAGTGTATTAGGGAGAAATACTCCAGTGGTAGGAACTACAAAATCACAGGACCCAGGGCTTAGGTACATGGAAGGTGAAGAATTGACAACAATCTTTCACTGCCCTGTTAAGTTTAGTCAACATATAATTTACTAAGCACCTGTCATGAGCCTCGTTGGTTCTCCTTCACAAACAGAACAAAATTCAACTTCAGTATTTTTTTTTAAGATTGATTTATTTGTTTTAGAGAATGGGAGAGAGAAAGAGAAAAAGAGCTGGCGGCAGGGTGTGTGTGGCGGGGCGGGGGGCAGGGAACAGAGAGGGAGAAGGGGAGACAAAATCCTCAAGCAAACTCTCAGCTGATTGAGGAGCCTGACATGGGACTTGATCCCAGGACCCTGAGATCATGCCCTGAGCCGAAACCGAGAGTTGGCTGCCTAACTGACTGAGTCCCTCAGGCATCCCAACTTCAGTATTTTTCAAAACTTCCAATGTCTTAGGTGAATTAGTAAGGTTTTACTATAAAAATAGAGTAGGTATTTGGTAAAAGCATGTAACAAAAGTAGAGTTTAGAAACAGGAGAAGAATATATGTTGAGAATTCTTTCCATCATTGTGTGCCCTTTGTAACTGTACATGTGGACAGTCATGTTTATGAACAGTTGTTGCAGACAAAAATAAATATTTCAAAGAGAACGAGTATCTCGGTCAATAACCATTTACTCCTATCCTGGGTCTGGGTTGTTAATTTTGGTTATTTGACGGAGTTGAGCTTGCAGAATAACGTGAAGCAGGTTAACAAATCATCAGAAGGAGCCCTAAGAGAATAAAAAGAGAAATAGATGAGGGTAAATTTTCATTTGGCATTCATTTCCCCAAAGATAGAGTCATACAGCAAACATTACAAGATTGACAATTGGGTAATAGATGCATAACATGTCCAAACAGTGAAGCTGTTCTTCAATTAACACCCAGCCCTGCAATGCCATCTGGACTACCGAGTTCACGAAGGATGTGGGAAATTTGGCAAAAGTCCAGAGGAACTGTAGCGATAACAATGATTTGCAAAATGATCTATCTGAAGAGCTTTTTGGAGTTGGTGTTATTTGCCTAGAGAAAAGAAGCTTGAGTGACACTCTCCTGGTGTACCGAGGTGGTTTTTTTTTTTTTTTTTTTTTCCGAGGTGGTTTTATGTGAGCAGGTAACCTGCTGCTCTCCATCTTAACTAGGAAGTAAATAAAAAGGAAAAGGTTGACATTTCAGCTTGTTCAAATTAACTGAGACCTACATTTCACTTGTTAAGTTTTGTAGTGGTGACCCTGGGTTGTTTCCAAGTTGTGGAGTGTTTCTCCAGAGAGGATCTAATTTTTTTTTTTAACTTTTTAAAAACTTTTATGTGGGAAAGAAGCTCCTTCTCTTACAGGGGGCTATGTGTTACTCTCCCTGGAGGCGGGGAATTTGAACCTTGCTGAAAATACATGTGTTTGGATGTAGAGGAGAAAGTAGGGTTGTGCACAGCCTTTAAGGGTTTCTCTCATTCTCCTGAAGTGAGGATGGTGGTCCCCTCCAGTCTTATTTCATATGCTTGTTATCCTGAGAAGGCCATGATCTATTCAATCTACTCATGGACTCTGTCATGGAGAGCAGTAAAGAGTGAGAACTTTCCATGGGAAATGGAAGGTCCACCTAATCAATTGATTTATAAGCTGGATATGGTAGGAGCTGATTTAAGAGTCTTGAGAAGTTCTTTTCCCTGTGTATTTTAATGTTGGGTAGTTTATACAAAGGCCTCATAATTTAGAGACTAGGGCCCAGAGCAATTCTTTGCATTCAAGTACACATTTACAATGTCTGTCTTGCCTATTTAAAATAAGACGCGAAAATTCACAAGTGGCAAATTCTTTGTGTTGTTTTCTACTTAACCCCGAATTACTATATATCATACTCCAAGATTGCCTAAATTTGCAGTAATATAGATGATTGAGTTTATGTCTTATCATATAACCCACTGTCTGAGAAGTCTGCAGCAGACGTCAAACTTTAGTAAAATATGAAAAATATATACACGGTAAGGAAGGAAGAATAAGCGTGTAAGAGGGCACACAAAGGTGCGTTGCAGTAGTGTGGGGAGAGCATGCGTGCAGGAGACTGCTACTGGTATGACCTTATGGGTGTCACGTAACAACATGTCTTGGGCTCTCCACCTATGTAATAAAAGACTTGAATTAGGCCACCTCATGATTGTTTTCACTCTGAAACCCTCTGATTTGTGGTCTGTGTTACAACTCTCTTGGAGAAGATGCTTTGTTTTCTTAGCCCATTCAGTGAGTGGAAATACCCTCAAAGCATTAATCTTTATCCAGTGTAACTGAGTGGTCTTCTGGGTAGACTAGGAAAGCCTGTTGACTTCTGAATTCACAGTCACAGATATCAGCTTTTGGACCATCCCTTCCACTCCCACATTCTCGCCCACATTGCTAATCATGGCATCTCTTACCGTTGAGCCAAAACTCTGCCTCAGAATCCTCCTCATCACTGCCTGCCACTATCAAGGGAGCAGGGTGGGCTTTTGAGATGAAACCTCTTTACTCACTCTGTCCCGGGATGTGTAGACGTCTGAAGACGGGAGGGGTGTTGGTGGTGGGAATCTAAGAGAAGTAGACACCGACTTGAAAGAACATCTAGTCTAAAGAAACAGGCAAGAAAATGTGGGAAGTGATCATGGGCTGGGGTTAGTTTGGGTTTTCATCAAGATGTCTCAGAGAACAGCTCTATTTTAACTCTGCGTTCACATCTTATGGGTTCAGAGAATGCTGTGGAAGATGGGTGGAAATGATTTAAGACACTTTTCAACAAATACATGTTTGGAAGTCAGTAGTCTTTTGCATCACCATTTTGTGTTGGCTCCGATCTGAAGCTTTTTGCAATTTATAGTAGGTGACATCAGCCTTTGAACCGAATAGTTTTAAAGCTGTCCTAGCTATGGGACTTGTCATTTAGTGTCCTGGATGGCTCTCTGCTCTGAGCGTCTTTGAAGACTAGGCTGGGAGTGGGTGAGGTGAGAGTAATTTTGTAGTTGGTGAGACAGAGAAGGTAATCATTTTTATGTGTGCGTAACGGATGTAACCATAACGGATGTATAATTTCTGTGTGTTTTATAAGGCATTTATTATTCTATGTGCCCTATTTGAAATGTATGGTAAAAACATGGCAAAGGAGAAAAATATATTAAGATTGGGGGTTTCATTGTATTCATAAAAGGCTGTTGTCAAATCCCTTGACTTTTTTACAATGAACGAAAATGTCCCTAGAGATGGGGTATCAGGGTTTCTGGATGAATTCCTCTGGCGTAACCTAGATCTTTAGAATGTGAGCAGCACTGCTGAGGCTCTGGGCTCATCTCTCTGTTCCCAGCTCAGCTCAGTTATGCACAAAGGTCCTTCTCTAGGTGACATATCATGTTGTATTCCAAAGTACACTTTCTTTTAATTTACAACTTAATTTTCAACCTAATTCAGAAGATTGATACTATAATGCTATTTGCAGAAGTATTGAAATGTCAGTAAGTTTTATTGTAGTAATAAAGAGTATTCCATATATCACACACTCTATAGGGATCCTTGCTTTTTGCATAGATCTTCATAGCAACAACCAGTGGCTAAATGCTGGCAATCATTAATTTTTAAAGAAGACATGGTTATGACGAGTTGAGGAATTAAGGCTGGTGGTGAAGAATGAACTTTAATTTTTTGACTTTTTTTTTGGTTGCATACTAAGGTGAGGCGACAGCAAGATGATAAAAAATGGCCCAAATCCCAGGTTCCTAATACTTAAAATGCTGTCTGCTCATAAAAAGATTTCAGTTAGGGAGAGGCCATCTTTGAGCTCCTTGTAACAAATGGGTATCAGTGGCCCATGAAATAATCAATGCCACTAATCCATCCTAGGGCCTGCCAATATGTTAATGGCCCTGGTGCATCGTTATTGCTACAAGACCATAAATCATTCCGGTACCAGAATGCATCGCTGTCGAGGCCTCAAACCCCTCGCCTGGAATAAAATGCTGTCTCCTAACAATTAATGTCCAAACATTTTGCAGCTTTGTGCCTTGATTGTTTTCAGATGCTAAAAAAGTAAGTAGGACAGATTGTAAATCAATAAAACTATAAGACAAAGTGTTTTAATAATAGGAAGGTTCAGAGTAAATCATAGTTTTGTGTTTATTATTGCTTTTGGGATTATAAATAAGGAGTTACTTTCTACTACTCAGCATGGCTACTGAGTTAACATGGGGGTACCAGGTCCAGGGTAACCTCTCTGAAAGGGGCTTCCTTCTGTTACATCACCCTGAGAAGCAAAACCAGGCCAACCGAGTCACAAACCTATTACGTACTGTAGGGCAGGGTTTAGTATACAGTGGATCTGTTTTGGTGCCAGTTCGAAATAGCATAAGATAGTTTCTTTGGCAGCCTCAGGCTTCAAATAGCCAGTATGATGAAATTTCAGTGTGTGGTTGTTTATTTGGCTATGGTGACATAGGTGATGGGATAATATTAAAACAGCAACCCAGTTAGTTTGGGGTCCCCAGGAGCCTTTACTAACCTCTTTTCATGAAATTATCTGACCTGGTAGGATGACTTGGGCTGTGCAAATACATGTGCTGAACTATAGGCAAACCTAAGATGATCTCATTTAGGAAACAGTTGCATTGGATTGATCCGATTCTTCTTGGTTGGTGTCAATTTAGTTCCCTATCGAAGGTGTTGAGAAACACGATGGTAAGTCATTAACTGCGCCTTATATAGACAAAGTTCATTTGTGCTCATTATGGTGTTACTTGTTCTACAACTATACTTTTGGCATGAGCCTCTGTGCATTATCCAGCCTGGAAAGGTGGGCTTGTCCTCTGCTTGGGAGCAATAAACCAAAGGGAAGCAGTTTGTGGGGTTTGCCGTGATGGCTGATGAGCTGCATTGACTCAGTGTGGACTCAGACCCCAAGTGGAACTGGGGATGTTGATGGGCTGAGCACATTTCCTATGCCAGGCTATGAAGACAGTAAACAACCAAGTGGAAACAGTAGAATGTGGGGCGGTGATTGGGATTAGCTTTAGCTTTTAGTTAGAGCTGTGATGTTGAAAAGACACCGTGTTCCCACCCCTCATCATGAATCGTTAGGCTCCCAAACACACATTCAGCAGCTGTCATATAGAGGGAGGGGGAGGAAGCTCTTGGTCTCTGACAGGACACCCCCTTCTAGTAGCTGTATGTCCCTGGCGCCCAGCTCTGATGGGTGTTCGTAGTTTATTTTGGTGCTCAGGAAATAGCACAGGAAAAGGCCAGAAAAACAGTGGCTCCATATAGACAGAAAGACAATTAAAACTGATATGACTCTTAACAGAAGTGGCAAGAGCAGGCAGGATGGAAGTAATTTATTCAACGAATTGTCCAAATACATAAAATTGCACTGATGTATGGTGTAGCGGTGGGACAGTGGAAAATTTGATAGTTGTTTCCGTTGTATGAATTACTCAGACAGGATGCCTTTGTGAAGTATGGGGGTTTGTTTAATGTTCTGACAACAATTTAGATCCTGTTATGGTTATTGCAGTGTAATGCCGTAGTAAAAATTGAACATGACACACCAGCAATTTATTATTTGTGTGTTTTTTAACCTTGAGTATCGGATTGTTTGTCCAAGCATATCCTTTGATTTGCTATGAAATTTATTGTTGATAAAAACAATCAGATTTCCATTAGAAGCAATATATATATATATATATATACATATATATATATATATATATATTTTTTTTTTTTTTTTTGCCATGAACCATAGATTTAGGGGAAAAAATTCAAACTAGGCTACAGGACTTATGACAGGTAGACTCATGACATTATATGGTAATTCAGCATGAAAGAATAATTGTGACACTCTACTTGGTTGTGGAGTATAATCGTGCTGTGAGGTTCAATTCACTGAAAGGCCAAATTATCTTCAACTACATTAGTCTGACAACCTATAATGCTTTGCAGAGGCAATTTGTAGACGTTTCACAGAGTGCCAGCAAACAGGGCTCCCCATTATGCCACCCATTAACAAATTTGTGTAGGAAAAAAGTAACTTTTCCATTTTCCTGACTGTTTTCAAGCTTTGCAACATAATAAATATCTAATAGTAGTATTTGCATTGCCATTTATTCTCTTAGTTTTAAAATTCATCTGAGGTGCGGTGGGAGAGATTTATCCCTCAGCTCTGCAGCCCCAGAAATATTGATATTTTCATTGACTTAAACAACAGCCTGATGCAGTGAAGAAAGTGTGGCACTTGGGGGCAGGAGACCTGGATTCTGGGCTCAACCTGTCTCCTGACAGCTTTTGTAAGCAGACTCACCTTGGACTTCAGTTTCCCCTTCTCTAAAATGGGGGATATAAGACCCTCATCTAAGAATCTCTGTGTGAGGGTGAAGAGAAGTGGTTCTCCATATTGTTCCGAGCCTCTGGACAATTGCTTTGAAGAAGTTCACGAGTAGGGTCCCGTCAGCTGTTTCCATTCTGCTGGTTTTAGGGAATGGAGCTATGAGGTGGACAAGTGTGAGGCTCCTTGATGGGGATAGAATTTCCTTCTGAGCTTCTATTGCTTGATGGCACCTGTCTGTGAATGCCCCTTTCCAGAGCAGAGCCCAGGGCTATGCCGAACTGGATTGTTTGCCTTTTATCATCTCAAATACAGAGTAGGCACATTGACTTTTTTAAAGAATGAAAAAGCTACTCCTGTGCTATAGAAATTTAGGGACGCAGCATATTTGATGAACTTTTTAGAAAAACATTATTCATAAATCATGTCAGACGAGTCCTAAAATTGTTGGTTATGGATGCAGGTGTTTCTGCATGTGGGGATGTACAAAGCTGTCTGGCTCAATGTCCTAAATATTTAATAGGATTTTTTCCATTTTCATTTGGATTTGGGGAGCTGGGAACATCCAGGCCCCCCTTTTTTTCTAAAGGCCAGTTCCACATCTTTCAATTTATTCCTCTGACCCAATGCTTATCTCTTGAGATGGGTATTACTGAATTGAAATGAGACTTACAGGAGCAGCAGGTTTGCAAAGCAAGGCTGGGACAGCAGAAGTGGCCTGAGGCACCTTTCTCTTCTTTGTCTCCTTTATTTAGCTCAAGGGGTCCTGTAAAAGGGTCTCACACCTTGGGAATGAATGGGCCTGGGGATAAATCAATCTCTCCATCTCCAGTAATTGATTTATAATTTATGATTTTATGAATCGTCAAACTTCCTACACCATTTTTGAGTAGGGATTGTGTAAATCACTCTGTGTCACACAGTGGTGTTAGACCCAACGTCAGATACTTGACCCTTTATTTTGACAGACCGTTAAGTCTCCTACCTGCTGCTTTCAGAGGAGGTAATGGCTTTTCTTAAGGGTAGATTGGGATGCAGCCCTTCCTAGTAGAATCTAAAAGATGCACTGCCCTTTTGGTTGTTCCTGTTTAACTTGGTCTAAATTCCAAGCCATTCAAAACAAAACAAAAGCAACCCCAGAATATTTTAATTGTAATATCCAAGGACTGTATCTACCCTTGTCTGACTGGCTGAAAGGGTTTTTGCTTGATTATTAAAGCTCTTTTGGTTTTAGCAAAATGTAGGGAACATTTCTAGACTTTGAGACTAAAGCTATTGAATGAGTGGTCATGGGTGAATATTTTTCCCTTTGCAAGTTGAAAAAAAAGTGCCTGTGAATATTTGTGTGTATGTATCCCCTGCCCTATGTGGTCTGATACTCTAGGGACTTGGGTTTCCAATGTGTGGGTAGTATCTGTAGGGGGACTGTGAAGAGAGTGTAAACAGTGTTGTGTGATCAGTCAACACTACTGGAAAAATCAACTTCAAGTTTATGTACTATGGAGGAGGAATACTCACCTCCTCTTTGGTATGAAGGATAACCCACGTGCAGAAGACACAAATCAAAGCAGGAAGGACCGCGTTAACAGGGAAGACACAGGAAGCATGAGTGCAGTGATAGTGGGGAAAATTCATACGAAGAAGGAAAAAAGTTGCAGTGGGGTTGTTGGCGAGTGGGGGTAATGGATTATTTTGCAGGTCTGGAGTCCCAGTGGTATAGTTAAGGACAAGCTGGAGCATTCATGTTTACGCATAATGCTCTCCAATGTAATTTTCGGCTGAACTGTTGCTGACTTACTTAGCATTCGTAGGTCAACCACCTGCAGAAAGGGCATGTAGGTAGATTATTGTTGACTTTATGGTTATAGAACCTAGCTAATCAGTGCGCCTGCTGGGCTATAACTTGTTATGCCTGAATGGTTTTTACACCAGGTCTTAAGATTTCTTACTGGCAAAAGGGAAAAACACTCATTTCTCATGACCAAGGCCCCTACTGGGAGGGAAGCTCTCATCTCATGTGGAGGGAATATACAGTGGGTAAAACTCATCATGATACAGGGTTTCCCAGAGTGTTTTAAATATGACCAATATAGCTCCTTAGCCCTCCTTTGGAAGATGGAGGGGGAGGGGGGGGCGGGTCATAGAATGAAAGCTTATGTAACCCAAGAAGATAAGCCTGCTGGGGAGTAGGGGGCAAATTGCTTGCTGTGTTCTCGGATTTTTGAGACCTCTGTAACTTCCTATACCGCAAGTTGGTAAGCCAGTTGTGGGTATAATGATTCTCTCATAGTCATTCTTCATTTGGAACCCCAGTTATTTTCAGATGCGGAAGACTTTTTCATTCTGTTGGTTTTCTCAGTGTTTGATTATACAGGGTTCTAGTTCATGCATAGGCCAGCGCATGGCGCCTGGGAAGTGCTGCCTTACAAATTGCTTTGACCTTTGATGTTCAGGTAAAGGTCACTGGTTAATTTTGCTTTGTGTACTGCCTGCTTCACTAACTTTCAACTAGCTTTCCTCCCTTGAATAAGTCGGTGAACAATGTCCCCTGCATTCAGGTTCTAGCTTGCTTCTCTGATATTTATCTCTGCCACCCTTTACCTGATTTCTCTCTTGTGTGGTGATGTTGTGTGCATGTTTCCGTGGGATGGAATCTCGATCAGTTAAAAAGCGTGGGAGATATGAAAGGTCAGCATGACAGATCTGTCCTCTGAGTGTCTGTATGTGTGTTTGGGTAGCTGAGCTCAGCTGACCACGGAAGACAAATAAGGAATGTGAGGAAGTGCTACCTCGACAGCCTTAGAGTTGAAAACAAAATATCTATTGTGGGAAATACGAGTGTTAGGGCATCGTATTAGAAATCCTGGAGAAGAGTTATATTCTTGTCTTCATTTGGAAAGGTCACAGGCTTTATTTGCAGTAAGACATGTGTAGGTTATAGCTTGCTTTTCTTTTTTTCTACCTTTAAAAATGTGTATCATATGCCCACCCTATGTACATTTTATGAATGCTTATTTTAACCAAGCACGTTCTTTAACGTGACAATGCAAAAAACAAAAATCTTCAAATATGATTTTAGCAAGTTATTTTACATCACAAAAGAAGATGATAATCTGTGGGTGTTTCTGTTTCTCTCGGTTAATTTCTTTTCTATTTTTATTTTGTGGAATGGAAAAAGGACATTTCTAGTGATGGTATGAGGCTCTTCTAATTTAATTTTATTGTTGTATACCTGTCTCCACTAAAAATGCTAATGTTGTCTGCCAGAAGATATGTCTTACGTTTCAGTTGGCATCATAGATGGGTTTGTTTCCTGGAGTTATCTGTTTTTTTGGGGGGAAACATTTGACTCAAATTTGCATTAAGGCCATCATAGATGTTTTTTTTTTTCTTTTTTGCCCCTTAATGAGAGGGAAAAGGGAAAGAGAACATATTTTTTTGCTTATGATAAGCCAGACAATGACTTATACATTATTTCATTTAATTTTTATAATAACCCTCTGAGGATGTTATCCCAATTTCACAGATGAGGAAACTGAGGTTTAGAGGGGTTAAATAACTTGCCAGAAGACACACATACAGCAGTAAGATTTGGAGAAAGATGTTGATTTGACTCCAAGGCTTGTGCTTTTTTCCATGCTCTCAGACTACACAATCTTACTCCTAAATATACAGCATCTCTAGCCACACTAGAAAAGAATCTCCAAATAATAATAACCCACAATACTGAAAAGTGACAGAGACTGTACATATAACCCTTCTGTTTTTTTTTAAAGACTTTATTTATTTTGAGAAAGAGAGAAAGGGAGGGAGTGTGTATGTGAGCTGGGGGAGGGGCAGAGAGGGCAGAAAGAGAATCTCAAGCAGATTCCCTACTGAGCCCCAACATGGGGCTCGATCTCACAACCATGAGATGATGACCTGAGCTGAAATCAAGAGTCTGATGTCTAACCAACTGAGGCACCCAGGTGTCCCTGTGCATATAACCTTTCATAAGAAATTACCACTAGTCATTAAAAAAAATTCTTGAAATGTTTTTGAACATTTATTATGTGCCTAGTTCTTCCTGTGCTTGAAGCAGTGCACATGAGCTCTGTGTACTTGTGTGGGTGTAGGGTGATGACACAAAGATGTTAGAAACTTGAAAACATGGTTCAGGTCCTTAAGAAAGGCAGAGAAGACTAATCTGAAACTTGAATTAGTGGAGAACACTAATACATGAAGAAGGCTAAGTTACCCTATGAGTCAGGATAGAGGAGCTGTAATAGCTTAGGAGAGAGGGTGCATGGGAAGTAGACAACACGGTGGGAACTGTGAGTCTTGATCAGTGCCTTAGGAAGGAGTGTCAGATGTTGCAACAACTCGTGTGCTCTGTTTCTGGGACTCGGAGGCATTAAGCCCATGTAGGAAAATGGATATACCAAGATGGTGGCTGATGGGAGTGAAGTGTGTATTTTGGGTAGATGGAGATGTGGGTCTGTGTGGGTGTGAGGCAAGGGTGGTGGTGATCTTGCCAGTCTTCCCTTGTCCTTGGTATACAAACCATGCTGAGGTCCTCTCACTGTGTCTGAGTTCAGCCTACCTTCTCATCTCTGAGCCTCTGAATCTATTGCTCCCTCTAGATAACACTGATTTATCACCCTTTGGGTTTAAACTAAAATATTGTTTCTTCTGGGAATTCCTTCCTGATTTCCCCATTAGGTCTGGTTCCTTTGCTTTGAGTTCCCTTAGCAGTCTCTCCTCTGCCATTTTTGTTGTTTTTGTTTTTGTTTTTGTTTTGCATTTTATTTGTTGCATTTTATTGTAATGACTCATATAATTATTTCTCTCACTAGACAGTAAATGCCAGTGAAGGGAGGACAGTTAGCAGAGAATCAGGCACAGAAATAGCAGGTGATCAAATAATTTTTGAATGAGTTAATGAATGAGTAGATATGTTTAAAATGTATTAGTCAACTAGAAAAGCCAGATAGTTGCATATGTTCTTTGAAGTGAGAAGGAAGGATCATTGATTGATGAACCTTCTTTGACAGAGTGGGGCCTACTCAACAGATAAGACAGATTTGTCATCAGGTCCCCAGGTTCATCCTTCGTTGTCCTCTAAGGAATCTCCAATCGGTCCTTTGGCCAATGTGAGAGTGATTTGTCATTTTATCCAGACTTCTCACTGGTGGAGGTCCTGATGGGAACTTCTGGTATGAGATAGTATAACTACTCAACCACCCTCAGTAATTTAAATTTAGTTTCTTGGGGAGGGAGAGGTAAAGAAACTAAGCCATTACAAGCCATGGCAGGAGGGGGTTTATGTGTATGTGTAGTGGTAGCTTCTGTGGACACTCCATGACATCTCACTGTAGCACATAATGATTGAACAGGGACAGGGCATACCTAAATGAAGTGATGGGATGATCCTTAGTCATGTGCATCTGGCTGACCCATTCCTGTGTCATCCTAGTTTTCTTATAACACATCACTGAAAACCTCCTTTCACATTCCCCCTGAAAGCTACCGTGACCCACACCGTCACTGACAGTGACAGAATTTAGTGATGTAGGCCTTCTTCTTTTAGGGATGATAATGCACTTAAATTTTTCTATGGAGCACTGTCTTGGTCTTATTCACTACAATCTGTCTTGTTCCAGGGCCCTTCTAGAATGTATCTCATGGGCTTAAGGCACGCTGTTTATGCTTCCCTCATTTCTGCACACCTGTCCTCTTGAGTGTCTCCAAGGACAGCTGTGTGCTGCTCTTTCTACCATCGACCCATCAGTAGATGCATAGCGGCCACAGCACCACTATTCACCCCTTCAGGATGCTGATGACTTGTTCCCTCTCTGCCCCAGGGAGTGCAGACTTGGCCAACCCATTTGGGGTGAGGTGCTCCAGCCCTCTGAGAACTGCTAAGGTTAGATTTTCTAGCTCTTTGATGAGTGCATCCTGTGGGACCCAACAGAGAGGCCTGCTGTGGTCCACAGCCTGTCACTCCATTACAGAAGGAAATAAAATTGGCTTTGCATGGGTTGCTCTTCCCAGAACTTGCAAGTTGTTCCCTATACCTTGGGTTTCTCTAGGTGATGGCAAATTGATTGTCTTATGATTTATACACAAGAGCCACAGAGTTTGTTTTTAAGACTTGAGTTTCTTATACAGATCTTAAGCCTGGAACCTTATTTTAGAGACAGAAAATGAATTCCTTTATTTTTTTCCCATGTAAAATTAAATGTACAGGAGTCTTGTTGGGAAGGGGAAAATGAAAAAAAAGTCCAAGCCCACCTCTGCTCGTACTAATCTATACTTTTTAGCAGTTATTTTTTGAGAGAGTGATTTATTTACACTGACAGCTTGTTACTTATGGTAGCTGCTGCCAGCTTCTGAAGTAATCTGATAACGTCAAAATGTGAAGGGAAGCTATAGGCTTTGCCTTGACTGACTTGCTATAAATCATGTACATTGCTGGTGTCTAAGGATGCTTGGGTTGATACTGATGGAAATACAAATCAAATACAACACATGGTAACCCAATTCAGAGCTAGAGATTTTGGATTAAGCCTATTGGATTCATATTTTTAAGTGAAACAGAGCAGCATACCAGTTTGTGTTTTGAAACTTCAAAACCGTCTGCTATGCTAACTTCAAGGACAGCAGCTGCCTTTGAAATGGAAGTGCAAAGAGGCGTGCTCATCATTTACCTTTATTCTTTTATTCATTCAACAACCATTTGTTGAGCACCCACTGTATATTTGTCAAGGGGAGGTATGATGCTGCTTTATCTATTTACTTGTACATTTGTTAGTCTGTGTAAGCTCTGTGAGGGGAGAAGTTTGCTGTGTTCATCACTGTATACCCAGTACTTAAGACAGTGCATGGCCTACAGGAAGTGTTCAACAAATACTTATTGAATGAGACTAGGGATCCCAGATTTTGGGTATCAGTGCTGTCAAAACCCTGATCTCATTTCCCCGGGCTGAACGACTCATTCTTATCTTGGGACTCTCCGTAGAGTCCTTTATAATCTTTTATATAGATTTCTGGTAAGGCACCTTTCCTACTGTAAAATAATTGTTGGTTTATATGTTGGTCTCTTCAGTTACAGGGCGAGCTCAATCTAATAGGGCAGAAACCATGTCTTTATTAACCTTGGACTTACCATGCCTGGCACATGGATGGTAATGAATAGTTGCTTGTAGTAGTGCTATGGCATAATTCTTAGAAAATGAACCATCTATATCTTTGTGTTTTCAAATGAGCGTAAAGATACTGAAGAAATCTAAAGTAAATGTGCTCTGCAATGCTAACAGTGCTCATCTTGCCAAGTACTATAGGAGATGATTTTTATAGCATATTCCTTTGGTTTACCTGCTTTCTCTAATTTTTCTAGAGTGACTATTAACTGTGAAATCAAATAATAGTAAAGGGGATGGCATTTAAGTCTCCCCCCCCCAATATCTTTACTTTACACTTGAAAGGATACATTTGGTAGAGTGTGTGTGTGTGTGTGTGTGTGTGTGTGTATATAATAAATTTTTATTGGTTGACCCAACCAAATGTATCAGGGGAGTTTGCTGAATAATGGGATCCTTTAGTAAATGGAGCACTTATTCTCAAATGTGTCTTTGGTATAAATTGGGATACTTAACTATTGGGTTTGCTTAAAGGGAGGCATACCTATGTTTCAGAGGGAAGCTTTAATTGATATAGGATACTAAATCATAGGAAGAAATAGTGAGACATTGATCAGACTTACTCCTAACATTTATAGATTTTGGGCAAGAATACAAATGGAAGCCCACATACCAAATGTCTAAATATTTAAAGTTATTAATCAAGTTGAGCATGATAAATAAAATATGCTGTCTTCTTACTGTGCCAAATATGCTTGCATTAATGACCTGAAATTCCAGATTTCGATGTAGAATTCTCCATCTCCTTGGGAATTTTTTTTTAAAGATTTTATTTATTCATGAGATACACACAGAGAGAAAGAGGCAGAGACACAGTTAGAGGGAGAAGTAGGCTCCATGCAAGGAGCCCGGCATGGGACTTGATTCTTCGTCTCCAGGATCACACCCTGGGCTGAAGGTGGTGCTAAACTGCTGAGCCACCTGGGCTGCCCTCTCCTTGGAAATTTAAGCTGAAACATGGTAGTGAGCAGAAAGCCTGCCCTGGTTCCTTGGCCCACTCACCTTCATTTTCTAGCCCTGGCTGTGTCTTGTCCTGTCAAGAATTTTTGCACATGTGTCATGGATGTGTCTGCATGTCCACACTGCATGTCCATCTTCAACTGTGTCATAAAACAACTATCTTGCAAATTAGGGTTGGGCACACTGGCTTACTGCGTGGACCAGGGTTATTCTACCCCTGGAAGTAGGCTTTGGGCCCTTGGGGCAGAGAACTTCAGGGCTTTGGATACCCAAGGTGTATCATCGAAGGTGGATGTGGCATGGTCCTGAGGACTTCATATCCCATGTGGAGGGGTGTTGCCTGAAAAAGGCTGAGGCAGCTCAGGGAAGTGGTCTGGTTTGAGAGTGGAGCTGCTGGTGATAAAGAAATGCACTGGGAAACTAATGCTTTGTGGCTTCCGATTTAGGGACAAGCTCATGCTTCCTGAATTACAGGCACAAATATCATCTCAGATTTGGACCTCTGTTCATAATATCCAGTGGTCTCAGATTTCAGTGTGTATAAGAGTCTCTCAGGAAGGGATTAAAATGAACACTTGGGCTACACTTTGATGAACTGCCTATGCCCACATGGATTATGACAGCCATGCTCAGGCCACTGCCAAATTCTCGACTTTAAAAGAGAACATGCATGGAAGGCACTTAGCACAATGGTAAGCTCTTAATAAATCGTAGCTGCCATTACTGTTAGTGTTCCCACAGCTATTATGAATTGGTTCCCATGTTTTACCATCTAAGAAAGGCCAGCGAGATTGTATAATTTTCTCTTGTGTGAATGAGAACTGGGAAGAGGTATATATGATTCACATTTATCATTGTCATATTTGTCATGCCTATCCATCAGCATCAGGTAAACTGTTCCCATCCTATATCTAAAACATGTTCTTTCATCTCCTTGCCCTAACTTCATGAGCAAGCTCTCTTGGCTTTTCCATTTGAGTTCCACAGTTTGACTGTTTTCTCATACAGAATGAGCAGATTTTTTTTTATAATAAATTTATTGAGTGAGCAGAAATTAATGGGACATTTTATTGAGATGATAATGTGGCCTGTGCTTGAGGCAGAATGAGGGGTCATGTGTTCATTTCTTATCTTGAAATTTAGTTCTTCTTGCCTCGCCTTTGCTAACAAAGAAAAAGGTAAAGAGAAATTCTTTCCATAGGAGTTAGTAGTGAGGAGGGTAACGGTTTTCATGTATGAAACAGATTCTTTTAATGTTCTGTATCTTTAAGTAGCGTCAGAGTGGGTGGGGGAGGATAAGAATGTTGGAGATAACCAGTAATCTCGATATACTATTGGATTTGTCATTCCAAAGTAGGATATGGGTCAGGAGGTCTAAGGGAGGTACAAAAATGAACTTTGATTGTTAATATTCGACTTTGCTTGGAAATAGAGGGAGGATTCTTTCTTTTAAGAGGCAAACTGCTCAAACCCTTTACTTTGAAGATTCTTACCATTGAACGGGCCTCATCCAGCTCTTTCTAGTGTCCAGGATACAAAAGGGAGATGGTTCCTGGATTTACAAGTTAGTTGAAGAGCTTGAGATACCTGGCTCATTCTTCATCTGACTGCCAGAGTTGGGGTCCTCTGTCATCTTCCACTTTGCTACTTGTGTCAACTGTTATGTTTGGTTTGTCTAGGTGAGAAGGACTTGGGGGAATAAGAAAAAACAATTTAAAATAATAAGACTGAGCTGGAAGGAGAAAATATCCAATGGTGATGGAAAAAGAATGAGATCATACACACGGGGATAGAGAGAACAACCACCAGGGCCACCTTAGAGGGATAAAGCAGAACTGCCAACCTCTGAAAGGCCCTGCCATGTTGTTTGGTCTCTGGTGAAGAGTGAAAAGTAACAGAATGAGTGTTCAGGAGAGCTGGACTGTAGTCATAAAAATATGGCTTCTGCCCTAGGTCTCAGTTTCCCCAATGTTGAGACCGGAAGATCTTTCATTTCCCTTCAGTGCTGAGAATTTGTTACTCTCATAAGTATAAAATAGTTTATATAAAACTATGGTAACAACAAAGGAAAAGCCTGTAGCAGATAAAAGATTATGATGGAATCAAAGCATACCACCTCCAGTCATCAAATCACAAAGGAAGGCAAGGAAGGAATAAAAGATCTATAAAATAGAAACAATGAACAAAATAGTAGTAGTAAGTCTTTTCCTGTTAATAATAGCTTTATTTTTTAAAATTTTATTTATTTATTCATGAGAGAGAGAGGCAGAGACACAGGCAGAGGGAGAAGCAGGCTCCATGCAGGGAGCCAGATGTGGGACTTGATCCCGGGACTCCAGAATCATGCTCTGGGCTGAAGGCAGGTGCTAAACCGCTGAGCCACCCAGGGATCCCCATTAATAATACCTTTAAGTGTAAATGGATCGAATTCTTCCAAAGTCATAGAATGACTAAATTGATAGAAAAACAAAGATCCAATGGCATGCTGCTTACAAGAGACTCACTTAAGTACACATAGATGTAGGGCGAAGGAATGGGAGAAGCTACCTCAGGCAAATGGTAACTAGAAGAAAGCAGGGGTACCTGTACTTAAATTAGACAAATGGACTTTAAGCAGAAGTGGTCAAAAGAGACAAAGAAGGTCACTGTATAATGTTGAAAGGTTCAGTTCATCAAGAAGATATAACAATGTAAATATTTATGCACCAAACACTGGAGTACCTAAATACATAAAGCAAATACTGATATAAATAAAAAAAAGAAATAAACAGAAATACAGTAATAGCTGTAGACTTGAATACCCCACTCTCAACAATGGACAGATCATCCAGACAAAGAATCAGTAAAGGAAATGGCATATTTGAACAATACTATAGACCCAATGGACTTTACAGACATATACATAACATTGCATTCAACAGCAACAGAATACACATTTTTCTCAAGTGAACATGGAACATTTTCTTGGACAGATCATATGTTAGGCCAGGGAGCAAGTTTCAACAAATTCAGGAAAATAGTAATTATATTTCGTATATTTTCTGACCACAATAGTATGAAACTAGAAATCACGTAACAGGAGGGAAGCTGGAAGCCTGAACAACCAGTGGATCAAAGAAGAAATCAAAAGGGAAATAAAAAAATTCTTGAGACAAAATGGAAAATGAAAATGGAAACACAACATAGCAAAAATTTATGGGATGCAACAAAAGTAGCTCTAGCAGAGAAGTTCATAGTGATAAATGCCTACCTCAAGAAACAAAAGTCTTAAATAAACACCTTAACTTTAAACTCAAGGAGGAGAAAAAGAACAAGCTAAGCCCAAAGTTAGCAGAAGGAAGGAAAAAAGTGGATTAGAGCAGAAATAAATGAAATAGAAAAGATGAACAAAAGTAAGAGTTGGTTCTTTGAAAAGATAAACAAAATGGACAAACCTTTAGTTAGACTAAGAAAAAGAGATGACCCAAATCGATAAAACTATTAATGAAAGAGGAGACATTACAACTGACAATGAAAGACAAAACATAAAAGACCATGATGAGCCAGTATACACCAACCAAATTATGCAGCACTGGAGAAATTGATAAATTCTTAGAAACACACAACCTACCAAGACTGAATCTTCAAAGAAATGGAGAATCTGGATTGACAAAAAACAAGTAAGGAAATTCAATCAGTAGTCAAAAATCTCCTAACAAAAACCCATGACCAGATGGTATCACTGATGAATCGAAATGCTTAAAGAATTCATGCCAGTTGTCTTCAGACTCTTGCAAAAAATTCAAGAGGAGGTGACACTCTCAAACTCTTTATCAGGCTGCAGTTACCTGATACCAAAGCCAGTTAGGGACACCACAAGAAAAGAAAACTACATACCAGTATCTCTAATGAATATAGATGCAAAAATCCTCAACAAATCAAATTTGACAACACATTAAAGGATAATACACCATGATCAAGTGAGAGTCATCCCTGAAATGCAAGGATGGTTCAGTATACTCAAATGTATCAATGTCATATCACATTGATAGAATGAAAGATTAAAATTGTATGATCATTCAGTGCAGGAGAAGCATTTGACAAAATTCAACATGCTTGAATCATGATAAAATCTCTGAACAGTGATTATGGGGTACCTTAACATAAAAAAAGAATAGAGGGCAGGCCCACAGGTAATACCATAATCAACAGTGAAAGGTTAAAGATGTTTCCTCTGAGATCAGGAACAAGACAAGGGTGCCCCTCCCATTCAACATAGTAACGGAAATCCTAGCTGGAGCAATCAGGTAAGAAAACGAAATAAAAGACAGCTTAATCAGAAAGAGATGATTAAAATGGTCTCTGATTGCAGATGACATCATATGTAGAAAATCCTAAAGTGTTCATGAAAAAGTGAATTATGTAGTAAACAAATCCAGTAAAGTTGCAGAATACAAAATCAACATATAAAAATCGGTTGTGTTTCTATACATTAGCAGCAAACTCTGAAAAAGAAATGAAGAAAACCTATATGCAATAGCATTAAAATCAATAAAGCACATAGGAATAAATTTAACCAAGCAGGTGAAATATCTGTACACTAACAACTGAAAGACATTGATGAGAAAAAAGACACAAATGGAAGATAACTTGTGTTTATAGAAGAATTAATACTGTTAAAATGCCCATACTGTCCAAAGCCATCTATAGATTGAGTGCACTCTAAATGGATTATTTACGGAATCCTGAGAAAGAACACCAAAGCTGTGGAGGCATCATACTTCCTGATAAATCAGTAGCAATCAAAACAGTATGGTACAAGAATAAAAACAGGCACACGGGGGATCCCTGGGTGGCTCAGTGGTTTAGCGCCTGCCTTTGGCCCAGGGCGTGATCCTGGAGTCCCGGGATTGAGCCCCGCGTCAGGTTCCTGGCATGGAGCCTGCTTCTCCCTCTGCCTGTGTCTCTGCTTCTCTCTCTCTCTCTGTGTCTATCATGAATAAATAAATTTTTAAAAATCTTAAAAAACAAAAACAAAAAACAGGCACACGGAGCAGAGGAACAGAATGAAGAGCCCAGATATAAATCCATGCATGTATATGGTCAGCTAATATTTGATAAGGTATCCAAAATGTTCAAAGAGGAAAATATTGTCCCTTCAGTAAATGGTTTTGGGAAGACTGGATATTCACATACAAAAGAATGAAACTGGATCCCTGTCTTACACCAGTCACAAAACTAACTTGAAATGGATTAAAGACTTAAGACCTGAAACCGTGAAACTCTTGATAGAACACATAAGGAAAAAAATTCTTTAACATTGATCTTGGCAACGATTTCATGGATATGACACCACAAGCTCAGCCAACAAAACCAAAACTCATCATATGGGACTATACCAAACTGCAAAACTTTTTCCCCCTTTTGGACAGCAAACGGGGAAATGATCAGCAAAATGAAAAAGCAACTTAAGAAATGGGAGAAAATATTTGCACATGTATCTGATACAAGGTTAGTAGCTAAAATATATAAGGAACTCATTGAGACTCATAGCCAAAAACACAAATAATCCATTTAAAGACTGGGCAAAGGACCTGAACAGACCTTTTTTCAAAGATAATATTCAGATGGCCAGCAGGTACATGAAAAAGTGCTCAACATCACTAGCCAGTAGAGAAATACAAATCAAAACTACAATGAGATGTCATGTCACCTCACATTTGTTAAAATAGGTATTAGCGAAAAGATAAGAGCTAACACGTGTTGGTGAGGATGTAGAAAAATAGCAAGCCCTTGTTCACTGTTGGTGGGAATGTAAACTGGTATAACCACTGTGGAAAAAAAGCATAGTTTCCTGAGCAATTTAAAAATAGAACTAATTTGTGATCTAGCAATTCGGCTTCTGCATATATATCCAAAGGACTGAAATCACTGTCTTAAGAGATCTGCATCCCTGTATTCAGTGAAACATTATCAACAATAGCCAAGACATGCAAACAACCCAAGTGTCCAGACAGGTGAATGGATACAGGAAACATCAGGTTATCTACTTCATCTATCTACCTGTATCTGTCTATAGGTCTATCTATAGCTCGATCCATATGAATATTATTTGGCCATAAAAAAGAAGGTAATCTTGTCATGTGTGACAGCACAGGTGGAGCTTGAGTGAGTAAGTCAGAGAAAGACAAAAACTGTATGATCTCACTTATACTAGAATCTAAAAAAACCAAACTCACAGAAGCAGAGTATATTTCTGGTTTGCTAGGGGTGGGGTGGTGAGAATGGTAAAAACTAGAAAAGGTACAAACTTCCATTTATGAGATGAATAAGCCCAAAGGATGCCACGTACAGCCTGGTGACTATAGCTCACCCTACTGTATTGTGTATTTGAAAGTTGCTAAGAGAGTAGATATTAAAAGTTCACACACACACACACACACACACACAAATTGTAACTATGTGAGGTGATGGGTATATTAACCTTATTTTAGTAATCATTTCACAATATATACTTCTGTCAAATCATATTGTACACTTAGAACTGACATAACATTATAAAAATTTTATCTTCCTACAGCTGGGGGGAGAAAAGAATTTGTTCCTCATAAGGCCTTAATGCTACCAATATTCCGAGTATTATTCAGGGTTCTGAAAATAAATGGGTTACTATCAATTTGCTTACGTGTTCCTTTACTCTGTGAATGTTTGTTGAGTATCTGCTCCTGACTAGGCACCGTGCTCATTGTTGGGGACACCAAGGTGAATAGGCAAGAGCGATTTTTCTGCCATGGCACCTGCTTTTCTGGGGGTCCGCTCAGTGTATACTAACCTACTCAGCAGGCTGTGGTATCAGAAAATAGGATGGAGAGAGTGCCTGGAATTAGAAGAGATTCAAGAGGTTTAAGACACTTATCAAGCATTTTTCTTTTTATAAAGTGTTAGCTCACATATCACTTTCTTGTAGAAGCCTACCCTGGCCCCCCTGATTGAATACTGCAGTTTCTACCCTGATCTCATGCTGTTCTTTTTCTTACCCATTCCTGTTACGGCTTAGTGCCTTCCAACATATGATATAATTTGCTTATTTATTAGGATAATTGGAGATGATCTGCCTACCTCATGTTGGAATACTTGCCCCACAAGGTCAGAAATCTTTGCGCTTTGTGCAACGGCGTATTCCAAATGCCTGGAACAGTAGTAGACACTCAATAAATATTTGTGGAATGGATTAATAAATGACTCTATGACCAAGGAGTAGAGTATCATAATGATATTGAAGAAAACTTGGTATATTATTCAGTAAGTCATTAGTCTTGAGAAATTGATGACATCAATCTACCAGTGTTGTGAAAGTCTTTTGTTTTGAAGGGCGTGATGTATAGTGGTAAAATAAAACAATATTTTTATTGGTAGAGTGTGGCCAACCACAGGGTAATCTAGCATCTAGCTTTGCTTAGGAAAGGCCCTCAGATGTTTCCTTGGTTAGGTTGGGTTGAGCTGTCAGAAATCCCTTTTCTCTTTGCTTCTGTGTAAAACAAACAAACAATCAGCAACAACAACAATTTCCAACCCAAACTCCTAGATCAGTACTGATGTGTATTCTCAGTGGGGATAGCCGCTGTGTGATTTGTGTGTTGCCGCTGGGTTAGCCACACTGGAAGGCTTGCTCCTGCATTATGCTATGACTTTGGGCTCCATGCTCTGTTTTGCTTGGTCAAAACTTCTCTTTATAGTAGCCCAAAGTACACTTTTCAGATTGTTGAAACAGTGTTTCTTCTCCTGCCCTTAGGCGTGTGTGGCACTGCAGTACTTGTCACCAGGCACTGTGAGCTACTCCCTCAGCAGGCATTTTCTAGCCTACGCTAGAGTCCATCAGAAGCATCATATCCTAATTGTATGGGCCTACCCATGTGTGTGTGAGGTGCAGAAAGCCTGATGCACACTGTTTATATAAACGTCTCTTACCTCTCTCCACCGTAAAATGCTTACACATTAGTTATAAACATTTTTTTAATGGGGGGGGGGGTAGTATATGGGGGGGGGGGCAAGGCAGTGGGAGGCAGGTGGCCAAGAGTAGTTCTAAAGGACCAAATACGTCAGCGTCCTCCTCAAACTCCTTCTTGTTTAGTAAGTGAAGGCACGTGAAAGTGGAACATTTGGTGCTTTGCACCAATATCATGGTGTAAAATTATAGTTAGGAATATTGTGTAAAAACCGTAATAGTTCGCAGTTATAGCTATGGTGAGAACAGCAGGCAAGACTATAAGCTTTAATTTATGTTGTGCTTTGGACATTTTTCAGAAACTATTTACCCATTACCTCTTAGGTCAGTGGCCTAATAATGCAACAAAGCACTTTTTGAAATTGCAGATAATTTTCAGTGCTCAGATCTCTGTGTAGTATTGATGGGGAGGGTGGTTGATTAGGACCTTGGGAATTGTGCTTGATGGGAACAATCTGGAAGGAGTGAAAAATTATTAAACACACACAGCGGGAGATGGAGGATTTACCATTGTCGTGCGGTGCTATTAATTCTCATTGCTCGGTACAGCGGCTTGATTGCATACTGTGAATACTGTTTATTGGAGAATGGGTACAATTTTGCTGCAGTTGTTGTAATGTAATACTAAATGCTAATTAGGCTTCTAACAATAATTAGAACCTCTTGCCAGACTTGGAAATAGAAACACTCAATTGAATTTACAGAAACAAAGACCTTTAAGCTATGCCACGAGCAGCATCGACTTCAAGAAGTTTTTTACGTTTTTAGTTACAGAATTGCCAACACATATATATATTTTTATGGTGTGCATAATGAGTTCATTTATGTTCTCGATAGGATTATTTTCAAAAATGAGATAAAGCACACCTCCTCCTCCCCATCGGATGAAGAAAACCTACAAACACAGGTATAACCTGAAATGCACCTTTGTTACCGTGCAGCTGGCAACTGCACGCTCCTGGGTGTGCAGGGAAAGCAGGGCTGTGCAGGGGAGCATGGCTAATGGGGATTTTGGAGCCATTCTGAACACTTGACATTTTTCGCAAACCCAGCGTCGGCTCCTTTCCTGTGTGTGTGCACTTGCACACCTGATTGCCAGAGTTGCTCCTCTGGATCGACTCCCTCAGATGCCCCCTGGAAGCTCTGTGGTCGCTGGGCCGCTAGGCCTCTGGGCCACTAGGCCGCTAGGCCGCAGCACACCCAACCCACTGCATCCTGCGGGGAGCAGCTCCTCTTTGCTGCTTTGCTTCGTCAAACCTCTTAAATCGTCTAGTGTGGCAGATACGTTCAGTGGTGAGAAGTCATTAGCTGAGAACTTCCGTGGCAGTCCCTGGGCCGCGTGGTCCCACCCCAACACGGCCGGGGCAGGAGTGTCAGGAGGCCTTGCCAGGAATGTGGCCACGGGCACCGCACGGAGGTCAGCAGGGCCTGGGCATGTTACGTGGCACAGGACCCTGTTGCAGCAGCACCTTCGGGGTCTGTCCGGCAGCAGTTGAGCGAGGCCTTTGTTGTTGGGGTCTCCATGCTCCCTGTCATTTCCTCATCCTGTTTCTGTTTTGTTTTTAAACCCAGAGGCACAAAGACTTAGGCAAACCTCATTGACCCTCCCTTCACAAACACGCCACCCGAAACAATGCAGCCTGCCTCCCTCCTTTGAATTTTAACTGAGCCTAAGTTGACTAGCTGGTCTTCAGTGCTAATAATTAGCTGCTTGACATGATGTATCATGTTACCCCTTTGTTTGGAGCCATCGAGGTAATAGAGAATCCTGAAGGCCTGTTCTGAAACAGTATTAAAACACCCTGCGCTCCGCTGCGGCATGGGTGCCAGATTTCTGGGCGAAGTGAGTTCTTACAGGTTTTACTGGTTACTGGGAAACAGGTTTTATGATGGAAACACTGCAAGCGCAGTTTTGTTCTGGCCGCCAGCGTGAAGCATGGCTACTTTAAGCAGAGAAGCAGTTTCTTGATTTCTCTGGTTTTGGTTCCAGTGTCCCTTTGTATGAGGTGTTGAAAAAGGATGTTCATAGAAATTTCCATTTTTTGTGTCTTTACTCGTATTTCATCAAATTCACCAAACTCAACTCTTCCCCCAACCGAGTGTCCCAGACCCCCACCCCTCCCCTACCCTCCAGGTTAAAAAAAAAGTCTCTTTTTTTTTTTTTTAAGATTTATTTATTTATTTATGATAGAGAGTGAGAGTGTGTGTGTGAGAGAGAGAGGCAGAGACACAGGAGGAAGGAGAAGCAGGCTCCATGCCAGGAACCTGACGTGGGACTCGACGTGGAACTCGATCCCGGGACTCCAGGATCGCGCCCTGGGCCAAAGGCAGGCGCCAAACCGCTGCGCCACCCAGGGATCCCTGTTTCTTTGTTTTGACTTGAGCTCCTTTCATTTTTATTTTTGACCTTCTCAGCCTGTCTCCTCTCTATCAGAGTACTCCCCTGCTAGTGGGGCCCTTGCTGGTTGGAGTCGAGGGTGGGGGTGAGGGGGTGGGTAGGAGGGGTACTGGGCATGCCCCCAAATCAGAGCTGCTTATTCAGGTTACTCAAGACAGGTTCATCCTCCCAGAAATACTCTGTTCATGTTTGTTCTCCGCCACTCGTTGGATTGAGAGAGGCCTCTTTTCTTCTCATCTCGCTTGCTTTGGGAGTCCTCTTGCCCTGTAGGAGTTTGGTGGTTTCATCGTATTCTCTCCTCTTCCTTCTATCAGTGGGGTCCTATTGTTTAACTCGGGGGCGATCAGTTGGTTACAGTGCTCTCCTGATTTCACACGAAACCTTAATATTGGGGGCAGAAGAAGGCATCAGTAAGTCATCAGAGACCAAAAATCCTTGACCGACTCTGGTGGCCAGTCTCCTCCGTGCCAGAGGGCTGTGTGAGGTGCCTTAGGTTTTGGGCCTAACGGGGTTAAATGAAGCTCCGTGACTGGAGGCAGGCTGTGCACATTTGCCTGTCTTGCAGTTTGTATGAAGTATGCCAATGAAATTTTTAAGGAGGTACTATGGGAGCATTTTAGTTCGCGTTTTAGCAAATATACTTGATTGCCAGAGGTGCTCACGTTGTGGTTTTTCCCTTTCTGAGGACACAGTTTTTCTCCAGCCGGTCTGCTGAGAGTCTGTGAAAGATGAGGCCTGAGTGAGTCAAATGCTTTCTTTATATTTTCTGGTTACATTTTTCTTGTTCACAAGTCAGTGGCACCTGCAAATGGAAGACTTGCTGAGGTAGCACCTGGCTGATTAGCAACTTTTGCTTGGTCCCACTCCCACACTGACCGTTAAATTACCTCCTATCATGCCTGGGCTGTGTGGCCGCCGCCGAGAGGCAGGCAGAGGTCAATTCAATATGGCTGACATGTTCTGTGTTTCCCCACAGCGTGTCACATGTAAGCAGCGCAGCGACTTTGACAAAGTACCGCAGGGTGACCTGGTAGTCTTGGGTCAGAGTGAGAGAAATTGGTGTTGTACTAAGATGTATGTTAATACATATATTATTTATATGGGCATTAGCGAATGCTATTGTTGCCTCAGCACAAACCCAGGCCCAGGGATTGGCCTTGGGGTTTCTGCAAGCTTACTTTATCATGTTTCTCCCCACCCCCTCCTCGCTCATGAATAATTAAAAACTTAAATTACTTGCCATGTACAAAATTCATATGCTGGGGAAAATAGCTACATGAAAATTAATTTTCTGTTCTGTGAGACTGACGGGAAATCAATTAATCTTGATGTATTATTTTATGCAGAACAGGGTGCAAGAACCTGCAGAGAGAATGGCTACAGCTGTTCTTGTTGGTCGGGCCATATATTATCGTTGGCGGGTTTGACAGCTTCTGAAGGAAATGGCTGAGGGGTATCAGGCAGGTGAATCAACTGTAAAAATTTATTGGAGGATACAAACTGTTTCCAGGGGACTGATATAAAACTCACACTTGAGAACTGAAGTATTGAATGTTTTTGTGACTGAAGCAGCTTGTTGTCAATATTTATAGCTTTTCTCTTTGTTACATGTCCTATTTGTTTGATTAACTAGTCAGATGTTAGTGTCTGTCTGTAATTTATCTGTTGTGCCTTCTGTAGCATTTTTGATACATAAAGATTTACCACTAGATAAACAAGGCAGCTCACACAATGCAATATGCTAAGTAAAATGACAGAACTGTTTACAACATGTTACAAGTTTTATAACTCACGAGGTAGATCAGTAACTTTTGTTTACTGGTGTCACTGTTAGTTGAAACGCGTCTCAATGTATTAACTACTATGGGGGTAAACAAGGCTCTCTAAAATAAGCAGAGATTATAATCAACACATACCTCATGGTAAATCATTTAAGAGGCTCTATAAAAACGTTTATGTAGAGCCATACATAATGCATACATTTCTGAAATAAAATAAAATAAATGCGTGCTTTTAGAATAGGCTGTAGTTACATTCCTTTGCCATGCCGTCGACATCAATTTCCCCTGTAGATGATGGAGGTGCGATGTTCCGACAAATGCCGACGCAGACAAATGGGAGCCCTCGCTCCTGGCAGGTGGCTTCAGGAGTGGCTGCTGGGAAAGCACGTGTGTGCCCACGGCATCGTCATGCATGAGCGTGGGGGGCCGGGGGCGCGGGGCGGGCACGGCGCCCATCCTCCACCAGCCCTAGGGCCGGGGGTTGGCGTTGACTTCGTGTGGCCTTGAAGGGATGCCTGGGTTTCGGGAGACCCCAGCAGAGTGAGTATAGGGAACGCTTCACCGAAAGCCCCTCTGTGACCACCACCTGGCCCCTGCCTGTGAGCAGGTGAGGCGAGGACCAAGAAGCAGCAGGATTATTAGCTTCTTAAAAAATTGGCACGAACACTCAGGTTCCCTTATCCCCCAACTAGAGGGAAGGAATATTTATCCTGTGTTTGCTTGTGGGCTCTCCAGATAATGAGGCTCATGGGGTATCAGCCAAGAATCCAAAGTTCTACTGGTCAGTGACAAACTGTGCCGAGTAAATGGCATTTGAAACAGATGACACCATGTGTTGGTCAATTGCTATTAATGACTCTTTCATAAATAGCACTTACTGTGGTGACTGTTACGACTTTTTGCCACCTTTCCTAATAGAAGAATAGAATGGAGGCACGCATTTTGAGAGGCATTGTACGGGCACCTTGCCTTTTATTCTTTGGGAAGCCTGTCATTCATCTGTATGTGGAATATACACTAATTAGAATATGTAAAAACAGGTTTATTAGTTGACTTGCCTTGTTTGACTAGTTTGAGGGGCAAGGTTGGGGACAGCTCTGTAACGAATTCCTGCCCACTTAGTGGTGGAAACAGTACCCACTCATTGCTTGTAGGTTGGTCAATCTGGGCAGGCTTGCCTGGGTTCTCTGCTTAGGGTTATAAAAGCTAAAATCAGATGAAGTGTGTTCTCATCTTGTGGGTCTGGGAAGAATCCAGTTCTGGGCTCCTTCTGAGTGTTGGTAGAGCTGAGCTTCTTAGTTTGGTGGGACCGATCCCTCTTTTCTTGCTGGTTATCTTCTAGGTTTCCCTCCCAGCTTCTGGAGGACATTGTCAGATTCTTTCCTTGTGGGCTCCCCATCTTCAAGCAGTGAGCTATCTCTGTCCTGTTGACTCCTCCTTCCTACCTGGAGTCTCTCAGACTTACCCTTCTGCACCCGTCGGAGAAAATCTCTGCTTTTAAAAAAGGGCTCAGGTGATTAGATATGGCTCAGCCAGATAATTCTCTGTGACTTAGAGCTGATTGATTAGTAACCTTCACTATATCTGCAAAATCCTTTATTTTTTTATTTTTTTATTTTTTTTTGCCACATAGCGTAGTGGACTCATAGAAGCAGCATTACTGGGCAAAGGTTTTGGGGGTCCGAGTAGAATTCTTTCTACCACAGGAGTATCGGCTGTGATGTTTATGGTGTGAATTTTCTAGAGCAGTGATGTTCCTAGTCCTTACCTTTCTTCTGTTGGCCCACACCCTGGCCTGAAAAGAAGAGAGCCAACTTTGGGTGGATTCTAAGAGCAAATACACATGCCATGCCTGCTGTACATCCAGCCGTGCATTAAGAGCAGGAAGTGAAAATCTCTGTAAGATACTTATTCCCTACTCTCTCCACAACAAAGCATTTCATACACATCCCATGAGCTCATTCACCAATCAAGGCACTTGAGGACAGGTGCTAAGTTAAGTGGAGCTGAGTGGGAAAGCAAATCTCTGGGAACTGAAGTGGGCAGAAGAAGGCTTCAAGAGAGGAAATGATTTTCAGGCCTTGAGCAAGGCATATATAGTTGGATCAGATGGAGAAGACAAGTGAGGACATCAAAGTGGCAAAGTGTCTATTGTGTTGGGGGAAATAATGGGAAGTCAAGTGGAGCTGGAGTGGTAGGTCCTCTCCACTGTCAAGTAGATGTGTTACCCCTCGTGAAGGTGAGTGGGAGGCACATGGTGGAAAAGAAATGAGGGCTGTCCGTGAGCTGCAGGGGGACAAAAGCTTTGAAATCACCTCAAGTTCCTTATTCTTAAAGAAGCCTCTTGAAGGATTCACATTCAACATCCCTGCCTACAACAGGCCTTTCTAAGGGTTCTGTGTTCTTGGGGTCTTGGTAACTCATTCTAAACAGTGTGGCGAGTTCTGTACAGAAGGTTTGGAACTTCGAGGACTGCACCTAACGATCACCTGGGGAGCTTTGAAAATGATGCCAATGCTCACGCAGTACCTTGGACCTACTCAGTCATTATTGCTAGAGATGCAGGGATTGGGGTTTGTTGAAAAGTTTGTCGGATGATTTTCATACCACTCAGCCAGGGTGAGAACCACTTTACTATATTCTAGGTTTGTCCAAAGTGCTGTGGGATCCATGCTATTCATTCTGCTTGGGAGGTGACATTTGAGGTGGGGTCTTGAAAATGGAGAATGAGTTTTACCAAGTAGACAGTGGGGGATGGGACATTTCAGGCAAAGGTGAAGAGCTTAGCGATGGAGGAAGTTGAGGGTCTGCGTGGAGACAAGTGAACAGCACACTGAGCAGCATAGGGGGGCTGGGGAGCTCCGAGGAGGCTGCTAAGACAGGAAGCTGGAAGGAAGGGCTGGGGTGAACATTGCAATGAATGCTGTTGGATTTTGCAAAAAAAAAAAAAAAAAACCAAAAAAAAAAAAAAACAAAAACAAAAACCAGAAAACAAAACCAAAAAACCCAAACCCTCTACTATCAAGGCTTTGTCCTGATCCAACCTGACCTTCCCCTTAGTTAATCCGAATTACTGAGGTTTGACTCCATGTTGGGTTTTTCTAAGATTTGCTTTGATTTCTCTCAGAAGTGGAGCCGTGTTTATTCTCTGAGCGGCTCTGTGTACACACTCTGCCGGTGGAGTTGCCTGGGATGAGCCGTGGGTCCTCTGAGAACCGCTTCCTGTTTGGTCTGGTAACTCCTAAGCCTGCCTTTCTTTCCTGCAGTCTGTAGTTGTGGAAATATGCAGTATTTGAAGTTTGGAGGAGATCAATTTTTCATCCTTTCCTTAGTGGGATAAAGAATATTTCAAACACCACTGGAGGCCAGAGAGCTCTGCAAAGTTTTGAAATAGCCTGGGAAATGCGCCACATGCTTCACACTTCATTTTTCCCCTCTCTCTTTTCATTGTTTCACTTAATTAAAATATTGTAATGCAAGAAGGGGAGAGGAGGCAAATATTTAGAGAAAGGAAAGTTTGAAATGGGTTCATTTTAAACTGACTCTAAGCAAGCGTGGTGCTTGCAGTTTGAAATGATTCTGAGCATTTATAAGGTAAACTGGAAACATTCTTCCTGCCTGTGAGGTGATCAAGAAAAACTGTGAGCCCGAACATGATTGTTAATGAAAACCCTGGCTAGTGCAGCACCCCCTCCCGCCCCCCACCGCCCCGTTTCCCCCTCCCAAACCGAAGAAAAAATTGGAACATTTTTGGGTCCAAGTTTCACAGATGTTAAGCATTTTGTGATATTACTTAGGGGGTTTCCTGAGCTACATTAAAGTTGAACCACTAGGGTGTTGAAACAGTTGGACCCATAATAAAATATACATGAAAAGGAATTGTGAGACATTGGCTGTTATGTGCTGGTGACAATTAGGTTACTGCTTTAAAAAATACATATCCTAGACACATCTACAGGAGCTTTTTAGGGAATTTTGAGTAGAAGCCGAGTAAAGGCGGATGGTAATTTCTCTGGTTGCCTCTGGCAGGTGGACATAATTTAACAATACCCGTCAGATATGACAAATTGTTTGTGAGTTACATTAGGGCCTTAATAAGATCACATCTGTTCATATATCCTCCTTAACCACAGAGCCTGATTTAGGGAGTTTTCATACTGGTATAGTATTGTTGTTTAAATATTTAGAGGGGTCTAGACATGTATCATAAAAGAATAGACTCTTGTGTATAAAAACACAGTCCTTTTATTCTCAGTGTTTTTGCTTTCACGGATCTTGCATCATTCTATTTGAGTGAACCACATGTTGCTTCTGAGAGCCAGGAAACATATTCCGAGCTGGAGCTAGTGTTTTAGGGCTGGAGGAGGCCTTACAGAGCCACTCTTGCACCTCCCCTTGTGTCTGGGGGTGGGGATCTGAGGTTGAGACAGAGGAAGGGACTTGTTTGGGCTATGGTACCTTATCGGTGGCAGAGCCAGAATTAGGACTTCATGCGGCCCTCCGTGTTGTAGCAATCTTTCTGCTGTGCTGGAATTTTCCTTTGGGCTAGAAAAATAAGGCCCTCGGTGTCGTAGGAATAGCTCACATGTCAATGTCACTAGAGGCTACAGGCCTTTCCAGAAGACATTCCTGGTCACTTGGAGGCCAGGTTCATTCTTTCTTCTTCTTCTTTCTTCCTTCTTTTTTCTTCTTCTTCTCCTTCTCCTCCTCTTCCTCCTTCTCCTTCTCCATCTTCTCCTTCTTTTTTTGTTAAGATAGTTGAGAAGACAGTGCAGGAGCAAGGAAAGGAGCAGAAGGAGAGAGACAAGCAGACTCCATGCTGAGCCTAGAGCCCAGCATGGGGCTCGATCCCACAACCTTGAGATCATGAGCTGAGCCAAAACCAAGAGTCGGATGCTCAACCAACTGAGCCACCCAGGTGCCCCCGGTCTCTTTTTTATTTACTAAAACTTAAGGCCCTGCTCAGTGTCCTTCCTCCGACAAAGAATTTTCTGCTACTTCCTGGCTTAAAATGCATTGGTGGGATTGTCCCCTGTCTTTTGTCACATCGTGTGTGTTCCCCACCTTGGCTCACACTGTCCCCTTCTCCTTTCAGTTCCTTCCATATCCAGGATAAGCTCCATTTCATCATGAGGGCTTCCCAGTTCACAGCCATATATTAGGCTGAATTATATGAAAATGCTACTTAATAGGTCAGAACAGTAAGGGGCCCCCAGGCGGCTCAGTTGTTTAAACGTTTGACTCTTGGTTTTGGCTCAGCTTGTGATCTCAGTCAGGGTCATGGGATCAAGCCCTGCATCGGGTTCCATGCACAGTGTGGACTCTGCTCAAGATTCTCTCTCCCTCTCCCTCTGCCCCTCCTCCTGTGCATGGAATTTCTCTCTGTCTCCATCTCTCTCATAAATAAATAAATAAATAAAATCTTAAAAAAAAAAGAAAGATGAAATATTGGCAGTTTCATCAAATTCAACCTAAAGGTAATTGTTAGAAAACCTCCTTACCACTTATATTTTTTTTTTGTTTCATTCTCACTGTTATGTATGTATGTACACAGTATATATTGGCTATTTATTTATTTAAAAAGATTTTATTATATTCATGAGAGACACAGAGAGAGCAGCACAGACACAGGCAGAGGGAGAAGCAGGCTCCTCCCAGGGAGCCCAATGTGGGACTTGATCCCAGAACCCCGGGATCACACCCTGAGACAAAGATAGATGCTCAACTGCTGAGTCACCCAGGTGTCCCTATATTGGCTTTTTAAGACAAATGTTACTTTGTTTTAATTTCAGGTTTATAGAAAAGTAGCAAGCATAGTACAGACTTTTTCTATACTCCAACCCAGTTTCAGTTTCCCCTGTTGTTAGGCTTTCACATCACCATGGTATTTTTGTCAAATTTCAAAAATCGACATGGGAACATTATTAACTAAAACTCCAGACTTTATTTGGATTTCATCACTCTTTCCATTAATGTCCTTCTTCTGTGCTCACCTCCAGGCCAGGGTCCCAGACACCACTGTATTTAGGTGTCATGTCTTGTTGATCTCCTCTGGTCTGTGATGATTCAGCCTTGTTGTTCATGACCTTGACAGTTTTGAGATATGCTGCTCAGGTATTATGTCAAGGGTCTCTCAACTTGGGTTTGCCTGAATTGTTTTCTTATGATTATATTGGGGGTTATGGGTTTTGGGGAAAAAATACCAGGGAGGACTTATTATCACCTTATCTCAAGGGGTCATAGTACGAACTTGGTTGGGTGAACCTGGATCACTAAGGAAGTTGTTTGCCAGGTTTCTCCAGTCTAGACTTAATAAATTTGGCCTTTCTTCCTATCAGTGTCTGACCATCACCTAGATTAACAATTCTCCCTGGGGAACAGGGGTGTTGTTTAACGTGTCTTTCATTGTACCTGATGCCATGCCCTGTTTTATATAGTGTTAATTGCTCCACCAAAGTTAGTTGAGAGCTCATTAAATAATTGATTTAATTTTGGACTGGAAGAGGTGTTTGGCTTAAGCAAACCAAAACGATAAAATCTCAACCCGCTGAATTCTCCTTGCAATACATTTGATGGTCTTTGTTCACTTCACTTAAGAGGTAATTGGTGAAGCTACTTAAAATTCTTTTTGGCCAAACTACTATGAAGATAGGATTATCTGCTGTCTTAGCTAAGATCAGAACTTTGAGTTCAGGATTCGGGAAAATCCAAGTGTAAATTAGGGAGGCACATGCATACACTTTTGTAGCTTTCTCTGACCTGCGGCAAGGGTGTCCCTATTTACCAAGTCTTACAAATATTTGTTGGAGATTTTGATGATCTTAGAGCTAAGGTATTGTTTAATGGATTCCTAGTGGCCAAGAATTACTTGAATGCATTTTATTTCATCATAATAGTCATTTTCACAATATTTATCTGTGCAGATGTTTTGCAGGCATGAGCACCCTACTTTTGAAGACTAAATTTTGACATGGCTTTTATGGAAAATAAAGCATTTAGGGGAAAACAAGGATGAATTAAAAAAAATTGTTTAAAGTTAAAAACTAAATGCTTTGAAAGTGAGGTAAGAGGGAAGTGGAAGTAGTCCTTTTCCTTTTTAGCAGGGACCTTATCAGTCAGTCTTGTAGGATTGATTCTTTCTACTGTGATTGAGAAGCGGGCATAACATTATGATGATTGTATATACAATGTTATACAATGGGCCTTTCTAAAGGTATATACAGGAATTAGAGCAGCCTGATTTACTATTCCATTTAAAAAGGTTTCTTCATTTTATTTAATGTTTTTAAAAATATGAGTAAAAAAAACCCCGCTTTTCAATAAGGTAAATTATTTCATGCTAGTTTTTCAATCTGAGAGTCTCATGATAGCTATACCTGTTACATGCTTTATTATGTAATTTAATTTTTCATAACTTTCTTTTATTAGCTGTAAAGTAGGTTTAGAAAAAATAATTAGATTACAAGGTTAAGCCACAGTTAAGATAAAAATGACAATTCAATAAAAAGTTCAATATAATTCCTTTTTTTCTGAAGTAAAATACAGCTGCTAAGAGATTTAATTATGGTGTTATTCAAGTAAATTTTGCCTGTACATTGAAAACACTCAAGAAAGAAACTCCAAGAAAGGTGCTTGGTTAACATGAAAAGAGTAATGTGATACATAAAATTATAACTTATGCTATGTGATAGGGACCAGGCTTGAGAAGAAATAACATAACTGAATGGGTTTCTGAAGGGATACACTGGGATTACTTGAGTTGCTGTGTGGTGAGAACCCTTGGCTTGCTCTGAGTTTTTATTGCCAGATTGGGAGCTTTCACCATTTGGGTGATCTTGGAATGCTGTATCCTTTCATTAAAATGATTCTGAAAATTACCACCAGATATATTATGGTCATGCAGTCCTAAAATATTAGATGTAGAGGAAACTTAGGGTCTGACTCTGATCCAAGAAGTTGGCTTTCCCAGGCTCACAGGTCTTCGGAGTCCCAATCTAGTGTTTACTACACTGAATTGTTATTAAGATTGAATTTTTGCAAATTATATAATTTTTTCCCCAAGTGTAAAACATGAATGCCATTTAGAGTCAAATTACATTTTTATGCTTAAGATTTGGGATAAGAAACTAGCAGCCCCACTTCATATTCCTACTCATTTTTAGCTCTGAAACATTTGTCCACAGGATACCATCCTTGGTTTCTCAAACTATCATTTGGTGATACCTTCATACTTAAATATTTAAGTAAGAGGTTTTTATTGTTAAGTAATTTAAGGAAAAAAATAGACATCTATCAGAATTCCTTTTCCTTATATTGCCCTTAAACAACTAAACTTATGATATGTTATTTAGCATGATCGTTACTCTTGGAGCTCAATTATAGAAATTCTGTTTATCTAACAAAAATGGTGTGCCAGGCCCAGTGCTTCTCATTGCTTTATAACTTGAAGAGGTGGCACGAGATGCTAGTCATCATCTAGCTCAAGGTGACTCTGTGATATTCTTGATTATGATTAGAGTTCCTTTAATTCAGTATTTTTCAGGCTGGGAGTTGCATCCCATTAGTGACCTGTAAAATCAATGTAGTGGGTTGTAACCAACATTATAAAAAATAGAACAGAGTAGAAAATCCCAGAGTTCAATTTTTGAAATGGCCAACATAAATTCTATATTCTAAAATAAAATACAGCCATTAAGAGATTTAATTATGGCACATAATTAGGATAAATACTAGTTCACACAACCTTTCTATCAGATATCTACATTTATGTGTGTATACACAGATGTATGCACACATACAGATATATTCATATCAGAATGTTTATATTTTATGTGCCTATATATACACACATGTGTGTGTCTATATTTCTTTTGTGTATTTAGTCCCAACATAAAGCACATTAGATTGAACAAATGAAATAGCCATTTCTGTAGGAAAGACACAGGCAAATATTGGGAATTGAACGTGGTTTAACCTACTGTATTTTATTGTGGGTCATGGTCAAAAAAGTTTGGCAAACATTTAAATAACCTCAGCTGTTTTACATCAAAATAATAAATATTTTGTTTTCTTAGCTAAGTTTAACTTTCTTCTTCTGTAAAATAGGAATATAATTGTACTTACCTCAAAAAAAAAAGGGACACAAGGAGACTTTTGTAGGTAATGGATATGTTTGTTATCTTGATCGTGGTAATAGTATCATGGTGGAAGCATATATCCAAACTCATCAAATTATATATGTTCAACATGTGAGCTTTTCTTTTCTTTTTTTCTTTCTTTCTTTCTTTCTTTTCTTTTCTTTTTTCTTTTCTTTTCTTTTCTTTTCTTTTCTTTTCTTTTCTTTTCTTTTCTTTTCTTTTCTTTTCTTTTCTTTCTTTTCTTTTTTTGGTATGTATCACTTGTACCTTAATAAAGCTATTGAAAAGGAAGCTCATCTACCTCAAAGTAAAAGATGTGAAGATCAAATTCCTGACTATGACCCCTTGCCCACAGTAAGCACCAAATAAATGTTAGTTGCTATTACGGTGGTCATTATCATTGCCATTATCCTCCCCCCAACCTCCACAATGATCTTTGTTTCTCATTTACTCCTAGGAAATTCTCTTTCAGCCCTATCAGCATTACTAAATCCATTGCTTCTTTCATCATGTGGGTCACCCACATTGATCTTCAGTCATAGGATGATAGAACATTAGTGGAGGCCTTCAGGATGCCGTGTTCAAACCTAGTACTTCCCAAAGTGGCATTTGTGTCCACAGCCATGTAGCCTGGTTTGACATGTAAACAGACACAGCAGAGGCCAACATGGCCTCATACAATGAGAGTGTTACTCCCTCTTCAATTCTCCTTCAGTCTTTTGGATGACCTCTAGGAAAAAACACCAGTTTGGTGCTGGTCTGTCTTTCATACCTTCTTATTATACTTGATAAATTCTTCTTTTTAATCAAGGTGAAGCCTCAGGCTCTGACTCACTCTTCAGTACTTCACAAAGAGAAGTTAGGTAGAATTGAATAATAGGGTTTGTTTTCCTGTTAACATGTGGGTACGTGTATCCTATGGGCCATTGGCAAATGATACTTTTCTTGTGGAGATGATATAAAATTTCTTCTAGAAATAAATTTGTTGAAGTCAAATATTCAGTAAATAGTATACGTGGTATACTTGAGTATAGTAAAGTCATGAGAGTATACACTAATGATCTCAAGTCTGGGCCAGGCTGATTTAATCCTGAATGGGGCCCAAGGAAGTTAAGCAACTGGGCCAGCTAGGACCAAAGATCTTATCTTGGGTGTGTTCTCATATCTCTCTGTAAACATTTTGTTAGTGTTGATCCTCCAGGATCACATTAAAGGAAGACTGTGTTAAAACAAAGCACTTCTTTTTTCTGATGTACTTTTTTGAGAGTTTGTTACTTCTGTGATTTGCCTTGGATACATTCACTCCTACAATTCTGAGACCAGGTCCAATGTGAATTGTATCCTGGGTAGCCACTTTCAGCTGCCATGTATCGGCACCTGCCTTGCCTGTGCAGTACTCCTTGTTGTGCAGTGTTATTCCTCAAGGTTTATGTTGTTCTTTGCCTGTTAGGAGTGGTCTGGGACTACCTGATTCAGACCCCCAGCTCTGGATAGAAGGGGAAGCTCACATGTGGTATAGGATATGAGTACTATACTGTGTGTTAACTGCGGCTGAGATTGGGTTGATTTTTCTGTGCCTCTGTTCTTCCATATATAAAATAGGTGGAGTTGTGAGTTGAGACTCTCCAGAATCTTAAGAGGTCCTTTCATCGTTATAACCTTTGCATTTCATTTATCCCTTTACTCTGCAGACATTTACTGACCACCTTCTATATGCTAGGTGCTTGTTGGACTAGTCGAAAATGTATCGGTGGACAAGGCTGATGATGACATTACACTTGGGGAACTTACAGTCCTGTTGAGAAGGATGATGGTAAATAAAAAAAAGTTCCATACGGATCAATTTCCTATGGCCCTAAGAAACAGGTGATGGGATAGAGAGTGACATGGAGGAAGAGGCACAGTTTTGATACACTGGCTAGGAAAGGCCTCTTCAAAAAGGCAGCTCTTGATGAGAGCATGGAATGGTGAGCATACAGCTGTGAGAAGCTCAGGGGAGATTGTCCAGGCAGCAGGAACAGCAGGTGCAAAGCCCCAGGCAAGTTCAAGGGAGAGAAAGGAGACTGGTGGGGCTGCCTGGGAATGTGAGAGTAGAAGGCTGATAGAGGAGGAGGAGGCCAGAGCCAACTGTGGAGATGTTGAGCCTAGGAAGGAGTTTAGATTAAATTCAAAACGATGGGAAACCAGTGAAGCCAATCACGAGTTCTAAGCAGTGAGATGATGGAATCTGATTGGTATTTTTGAAAACCTCCCTGGCTGCTGGTTGGAAATTGGGTCAGCAAGAATAGAAGCTGGGGGTCGAGTTAGGAGTCATTGTGGTAGCCTCTGAAGATAGATGTGGTGGTATGACCTAGGGAGTGGGAGGTAAAGTTGCAAGCAAGTAGAGAGATTCAGGTTATATTTTTAATATAACAGCAGTGCCTGTTGGTGGATTGGCTGTAGGAATGAAAGACAGAGAGGAATCAAAGAGGAGTCCTGGGATGGTCATGACATTTATGGCTGTGGGAAGGCAAAGCTCCTTTTGCTTTTGATGACATCCTTGTGCTGTCATCTTGCCTGGTGTGTTTCTGAACACGATTACTTGCAGCCTCTCCCAGGGAAGAAGACTCTTCCCATGCCTCTGGTTAGCCCGAGGGCTCTCAGGTTCTTCCTTCTATCTGACCTGCATCCCTCCAGCTGCTCTTGAGGCATACGTTCTACCCTCTGAGATGGTGATCCTTGTGGGCAGGGCAGAGGTGCTGTTAATTCATGCCTTTTTTTGAGAATGGATGGCCTAAAGCCAGAATGCCATGTTGATGCTTTATGACTGGCTTCTGTGAAGAGTTCATGCTCTCAAACAACGTATTGTATTCTGTTTTCCAAGGAAAAGTTGAAGACGGGCTGAGCAGTGGCTATTTTTTTCCCCTTTTCATTTTCCCAACATATAATACAAGTTGCATTACAATAAATTCAGTCAGTTCAAATGTTTTTCATCTGAGAAATTGAATACATTCTTTTTTTTTTTTTTTTCGCCTAACTGCAAGGGGTGAACTTTTATATTTTTATGGGCTTTGTTGTTTTTACTTGTCACAGTTGCTGGTATTAGTTCACTAGTAAGTAATGACTTTTCTGAATTGAGAAAGACAGATGACTTATTAGATGTCAGAGGCCATCCGAAGCATTTTCAACTCAGCATTTTTAATAGCTGTTCTTTCTTTGATTTGTTTTCCTTCCTTCTCCCTTTTCTCGTTTCCCCTCCTCTCGCTGGCATGCACTTTCTCCCTCCCCTACTCCCCTTTCTCCTTCTCTCTCCCCATCACCACTTCTGTGGATCCTCCTGCATGTTTTGACTTCCTCTGCACATCCAGCCTGAGTGTGTGGGAGCCATAGACTGTTGCTGGATAGCATTTCCTGCACGTGTACTCATTGGATTTCCTGTGAGGACATCTGTGGGTACAAAAATCTGTCCTCTCAGGATTAAAAAAAATAATAAAGTGGATTATGTCCAGGGCAAGCACATGTTCCTGAACCTCATGGGCAAATTTTAAAAATTTCTAGCTGCTGTTCACTTAGTGGTCTTAAGATGCCATAAAAACCACCTCCACTCCCTCCCTTCAGTTTCTGTTAAAAGATCCAGTATGTTACTTCCTTGGACTCCTTGAACATCATTTTATTGTGCTTGGAGTCTCAGGCAAGAAAAAGTCTGTAATTAAATAAACTGATTGAAACAGAAGGTGTCAGTGTCTGTACGGTCACTTTAGTAAAAAGGGGCTTTGACTGGGGCAGTGTCACATTACCATGTTGTTGTGCCTGGCACATAGCAGGTGTTCAGTAAATATTTGTGCGATCAATGAATGTCAACTTAGATGATAATTTGGAGTTGCAGTGGGTGGGGTTGGGGGAGTTTTTTTGAAGGGTAAGATGGACATTCCTGTAACAGGAACATGCATTCTAATAAGGAAGCAGACAAATACGTAAGCAGGAAAAATATCAAATAGTGAGGAGTGTTTTGCTCAGAGTTACAGTAAGGTGATGTGTGGTGTGTGAGGTAGGGTGTGACTGGGGGTCAGGGAAGGCTCTGATAAGGTGGTGTTTCCAGCTGAGATCTGAGTGACAAGAAGCAGCCTGTCGGGAAGACCAGGGGACAGGCGAGATTCAGAAAGAACACGGGCGGTGCAAGGTCTCTAGGCAGGGGCGAGCTGGCATGTGCACGGCGCAAGCAGAGCAGCAGCAGAAGGCAGCCAGGCTTTGCTGTGGGGTGCACACAGCCGTGGCATGAGGGGGGTCAGGGTGGTGCACAGGCCAGACCAGGTGGGACCTTATGTTACAAATAAAATCCATACTCCTTAACTCGATTTGCAGTGGGAAGCCTTTGGAGGGTTTTAAGTGGGGGCATGGCTTACATTTTTAACATACTATGCTGGCTGCCCTGTGTGGAGAATGGATTGTAGGAAGGCAAGAGTAGAAAATGCAGGGGCGTGTACTAGGAATTTCCTTTTTAAAGGAGTTTTTTTTTTCCTCTAGAGTTTATCAGATCTTTGGATTAAGAGTATAGCTTGCTTGCTTTTACCGATTCTTGTGCTGGGGCAGGATTTCTGGTTGCATCCCACATCCGTTTTCTCCATCCTTTTACAGACAAGAATTCCTGGTTTTTAACTATGCATGTTGCCACGCCTTCCTCCTTTGCAGCTGGCAGCGAGGTGTGGCCATGTGGCTTCAATGAAAGTATTATGTGTGACTTCCAGAATGCTTTCTTAGAAAGGAAAGGGTTTTTGTTTGTTTGTGTGTTGCCTCCCATTCTACTGCATGGAGCTCGTTGTGATGGCTGGCGTCCAGCATTTATAATGGACCATGAGGATGAGGGCCACATGCTAGGGATAGCGGGGCTTAGAGCTGGAAGGAGCCTGTGTCCCTGAGGACTTCTTGGAGCCGCCATACAGCTCTGGACTGCCTATCTTTGGACTTTGACTATGGATCAGAGAAATAAACTTCTGTTTTACTTAGGCCGTTGATATTTCACTGTTTTATTTTTTTGTTCTGTGCAGCTAAACATCCTCACTGATACAGATGTTCATTTTGTGGAAGACTTAATTAGCAACAATGTTGAGTATAGTATTAGTGGATGCTTTCTATGTGCCCATCACTGTCCTAAGTCCTTTACATGCATGTTTCCCCTAAAGGAAACAATCTTTTTTTTTTTTTTTTTTTTTTTAAGGAAACAATCCTATATGGTAGGTATTATATCTGGGACTCCAAGGCACATGAATGTTCAGTAACTTGCCCAAGATTGTATAGTAAATTGGAGGAGCTGGATTCCAATTCTGGCTCAGCCGATTCTAGACTATTTTCTTTGTCACTTTGCAAGACTGCCACATTTGTGCTGATGACTTTGAAACCTCTTTTGTCATCATGTAGAGGATGAGACCAGAGGGATGACTTGGGAGGTAGATTTGTGTCACGTTGGCTAAATGATGTAACCAAATTTCTAGATCGTAACACAATAGAAGTCTATCTCTTTATAGCCACATGAAGTCCAACTGGCACTTGGGATGGAGCTGTGCTCCATGCCATTTCTCAGGGACCCAGGCCTTACTCCATTTCCCCTCCTTTCTGCACCCTCTTGGGCAATTCCAAGGAGCCTCAGAATTTTATGGATGATTCCCCACCCCCCATCTTCCGGCACACAGAGGAAAAGAGAGAATGTGGAGGACTATATAGGAAGATTCTGATGGGCCAGGCTTAGAGATGGCATATGTTCCTTCTCATGTCCATTGGCTAGAACTCAGTCACGCGGTCACATCTCTACGAGAAAGCTGGGAGCTCAACTCAGTGTGCCCATGAGGTAGAAGAAATGGATTTTGACGAGCACACAGCAATCTCTGTCACATATGATTGTCAGGAGTGGGGGTTTCTGGTGTCAGCCCACTTGTCATTTAAATCCCAGCCTTACTACTTATTATCTATGTGAACTTGGGCAAATCGCTTAACCTCTTTTACTTCTATTTTTTGTGTGTACAGTGGAGGCAATACTAGAGCTGTTTTGAGGACTAAAGGAGTTCATGTGGTGTGTACAGTGCTTAGAGCAGTGCCTGAGACATGGGAAGTGCTCAGTGACCATCAGCTATTTTTATTTAAAGCCAAGCATCTTACTCAGACCTAGGTTTGTGGATCTCTTTTTTGCAGAGAATTCTCTTGTTGCGTTCATGTGTAGCACATGAGCCAGGTTTGAGAACCACACATCATAATTACCAATTATTTCTGGGATAAATGGTATGAGAGTGTCAGGAGTGTTGCCCCTGGTGACTTGCTGTTCCCTGTCACATGTGAACGCTCCCACCCTCTCTTGAAGGGGGCAAGATGGGGCTCCTTTGTGGTGCTCCATATGGTTGTGGGGTTGGAAACTAAGTTCTCATGGCCAATCCCCTGCCTGCTGTAAGGCATGCCCATGGAATGCCTTCCACCTAGGATCTCAGGCAATCAGAATCTTGTCTTTTCTTGCAGACCCAGCTCAATGTCCTTTCATCCCAAAAGCCCTGGTTGGAGAATGGTCAGCATGGCTCACTCCCTTAACTACATTATCACTCTAGGGCAGCGCTGACCACTATCTGTCTGGTATAGTGTGCTGAGTCGCTGATCACACTGTACCCACAAAATGGAAGCTTCTTGAGGGCATTGCATCTTCCCTCCTCTGCCCCTCATGCCTCACTGGGGAAGATGCTCCACAAATGGTTGTTGAGTTCAATTACTACTTTCATTATCGCCCTACATGTAGAGTTTCATGAATGTGGGCTTTACACGGAATCAGTGGCAGATAAATTGGTATGTAGTTTGGAATAAAAACAAGTGGATTCTTTTTTATTTACACTGTTTAATATTCGTGTGGGGATTTTTGCCTTCTTTCAGCTCAGCGGTTGTAAAATTCTGTTTTAATTTCTGCCATTATCATAAACAGCATCCTCCGCTTATTATCTGGGTAGAGGATGCTGTATCCTAGGACTCTATTGAATTAAGATTAAACAAATTGTCGGAGTAGAACGTAGAACCATTTTGGGTTTCCTTAGCTGGGAAACCCACTTGGTGATTTGAGTTGGTACATTTCACTGTGGTTTAGAGTCCCATATATACACATCTATCTGTTTTTGGTAACTCCTAGGAAAGCATTCACCTTTCTCTCTGACTGTTTGTGTGCGCACACATCTATAAAAATAAAATCACCTGCAAAATCACTGAAGATAAAGGTTGGAAAATTCTGTACAAAGAAACAGTGGTGCTGCAATATATAGTTAAACAGGAAATGGAGTTTAGTTATTAAGCTCACGTAGATTGCTTGATATACTGAATATTTCTCGCAGTTCTATTATTTGTGTTTCATTCTCAAATATTTTAAGAAGATAAGCTTCTAAATTCACTTTGGGGCTCCATGTCATCAAATCTCATCACCAGTCACTTAGATCCCTAATTAACTTATACTCTATAGACCCATTTCTTTGCTCCAATTTTCTGTACTCTCTCTAATGTGCTGTGAGTTACACTGGAAGGAACAATAAGATTTAAGAGAAGAATTAATTTAGAAAGTTAGGAATAGAAGAGATAAGGGAAAATGAGAAAAAGCGGCTTAGTATTTTGTCTTGTAAATGGCTTTCCTCTCGTAGGCTAAGAAGCCCATTTATCCAAGGAGAGGAGGAGTGTTAATGAAATAGATCATGAACATAGCTATTACAGTAATGAATTTTAACACTCACTTTGTTATGTGATATTTTATTTATGAGCTCCTTGATCATTCAGATAAAGACAAGAAGTTTATGGCACTAGATTATGTCTTGTTTTCATAAACATATTCAGTAGTTTAATAAACATAATTTATTTTTTTCTCTTTAAAAAATCAGCAAAATTTATGAGAGATTATCTTAGGGTTAATGAAGTCTAACATTAAGGAAATATTACCCTATAATATTGGAGCCTTCAGAGCTGGAGTTGTAATTGCTTAATGCTTTTTTCTACAGGCTATTTTTATAAAGTACATGCTTTGTACCATTAATCCAGTTTTTACAAGTTACACTAAGACCAATTCATTGGGAATTATGTATCCATGTTTATATTTTTCAGTCACTGCTTTCATTAAAAGATGTAGTAAAGAGTTGAAAATTTAATGTAGAAAAAGGGGGGAAAAGACAATTATGTGTATTTGCTCATAGGAAGGTGCAGTACATATATTATCATGTTTTCCATCTTTGAAACCAATTCCCCCTTGTGGCTGTCTTCACCACAGGTGAGAATTTAGTGATTTGTGGGCCCCGGGAGGACAGAAATGTAAATTCCTACTGAAAGCCATCAATAGTTAAAATTTGGAGCCCCATTAATATCGTTCATGTCAGAGTGCACTTAAGTCATGAAATGCCCAGACAACTGGCTGGAGTTTCCCCTTCTGAAGTCAGGCCTGCCAATTAGCTGAGTAATGGATGCCTGCATCCCTAAGACGGGAGTGAGAGTGGCTGGAAAGGGCAGCCAGGGATGGCCACTATGGATTTTGGTCATGTGTGTTTGACTGTGTCAGCTCATTCTTTTTTGAAATTGAATTTAATGTGTTGAAAAATACCTTCCTGATGTATTAATGAACTAAAAGGGGTATTGATATTCATATAGAGGTGGAAGCAAACCCTCCCTGGCCCCTGTCCTCATATTTTATAATAGAAAGCTCAGCAAGGGCAAAGTGTAAAGAAATCTCTGATTTGCTCACTCCTCACTCCTCATGGGGTGGATATAGAAGGATGAGAGTGGTGGATAAAGATCTCAGATCCATCAGTGAAACAGCTGATGCTTTAATGATTTTTTTTCAACCCTTTTGATGTTTGCCTTGGATTATTTTGATGTTCTTTGGCATCAAGACATCCATGTGTTTGGGTGTGTTTGCAATAGAGAAAAAATTGGAGAGTGGGAAGGCAGTGTTCATTTGAGTCACATTGGTGGCTCCATGGGGAGGAGGGATTCCGTAAGTAGGAACTGTCCTGCCCTGCCCTCATTCCAGAGAACTAGAATTTGATTTGACTCATTTATGCATTTATAAACACAGCTGTTGAGAATACAGTGAGAAATCTTTCTATTCTGGGCCCTACGATCCAGTGGAACCTAGGATAAGGCTCTTGTCCATCAGGAACTTGCCTTCTATGGAGAAACATTTTCAGAAATTGAAGGAGACGTCCTCGAAAAGTTAAATGTAGAATTACCATATGATATGGCAATTCCATTTTACGTATATACTCAAAAGAATTGAAAATAGAGATGGACAGATGCTTACACACATATGTACATAGAAACATTAATCATGAGAGCCAAAAAGTAGAAACAACCCAAATGTCCATCCACCGGGTAGGTTTTATGATATGTACACCCAATGGAATATGATCCAGCCTTAAAAAGAAAAGAAATTTTGATACTTGTTTCAATGTGGATGAACCTTGAACACATTACATTTAGTGAAAGAAACCAGACCAGGACAAATTTTGTACTATTCCACTCATACGAAGTATGTAGAATTGTCCAATTCATAGAGACAGAAAGGGGAAAGGCAGCTACAGTGTTGGTGGTGGGGGAGGAACGGGGAGTTACTGTTGAGTGGGGACAGAGTTTCTGTCTGGGACAGTGAGAAAGTTCTGAGAATGGAGGGTGAGGATGACTGCGCAACAATGAGAATGCATTTATTCCCACTAAATTGCACGTTTAAAAATGGTAGTAGTAGCAGGTCTTGTGGTGCGTATATTTTACCACAATAAAAAAATGGAAGAATGTCTGAGAAGAAGATACATTACAAGAATGTAGCTTTAAAAAGAAAGAAATTAATCCCCAGAGGTTTGGGCATACTTTTTCTGAAGGCTATCAAGGTTTTATCTCTCCGACAGAGAATGGCAGGTGAGTAGGGCACAGTGACAATGTGAGGGCTTAGGCCTTGTTAGCTTTTGACACTGGACAGGTTTCAGAACCATGTTCTGTTTTTCCTGTAAATGGAGATGTGCGGTCCCCAGGCACGTGAGCAGGATGCTGGCCCAGAAACCTGGGTCACGTTCACCCTCTGAAATGTGACAGGCTTTGGAGACGGGTCTTCCGGGTGTAGATCTTGGCTCCCCCCACTTGCCAGCGGCAATGCCTGGGCCGGTACTACACTTAGGCGAGACACAGTTTCCTCATCTGTGAAATGGGGCCAGTACCAGGACCTGCCTGATGGGGTTGTTGGGGGCCTTAAATGATACAACCCAGATAAAGATTTTAGTACACCCAGCACATAGTAGGCCCTCAATAAATGTTGTTTGGGTCACAACTGTACATGGTTTCACACATTAATCAGGTTGATCAGCAACTCCAGTATAATGTCTTCATTCACGTCCTTTTCCTCTCTTTGCCAGGTGGGCATCATTTTATGGGCAAATGTTAGTTTGGCCAGGCAGAAGGGAAGCTTCATTTCTTCTTATCAGGAAAGGAAAATGGACTGACTCCCTGAGGGGACTGAGATCTCTTTTGTTTTAATCAGTCAATGGGTGTGCATACATTATCCCTTTCTCATTGCCTTTTTTCACATTTCACCAGCATGCTCAGGAAACAGGGCGTCTTGGGTAATTGAATTTTCTGACTAACTGATGCCTACAAGACACCACTTTGATTTCAAGTTTTATTTGTGAAAAGTCTTTCTAAAATCCAGTGATGTCCTTTGTTTCCTTAGGAAGTATAGTGGATAATAAAATTTAATCTTTCCTTGACAATGAAAGATTTCAGAGCCATTTCAGAAAATCTCTTCATGTGGGCCAGAAATATAAATGTAGGTGTAGGAGATTGGACTGCCTGTATCCTGAGCCCAGGACCACCCAAAGACAGATTTTTTTTTTTATAATGTCCTTAAAAAAAAACACAAAACCCAGTCTTTGTAATTTTCTCTTAAAATTAGAATATGGGCAAAAAATTATGATTGATAGTTTGGGTTCTTTGGGTTTTAGGTTTTTTTTTTCTTTTTAAGAATACATTACAGGAAGGTCTCATCACAAGCCTTCATGTAGTCACACAGTGGGTGTCACCTTGAAAAGAATAACTGCTTTATTATTGGAATCAAGGATGAGTGAGAGGAAAACGTTTACTAGGGTAAACAAGAAACACAGAGTCTACCTTTGTTCCAGCTTCAAAATCTTTCTTATTCCCCCATGCAATGAGTTTTACCCAATTTCAAGTCACTATGAACAGTTTTTTTTTTTTTTTTTTTTTTTTTTTTTTTTGAGGGGGAGGTGTGGGCTGGAGTGGGAAAGGGATGGGGTCTAAGCTGGTCTGGGAGCAGTATGTTGTATGGGATAGAGCCTGCAGTTTGGAGACTTGATATCCAACCTTATTCCCTCTTTGCTTAGCTGTGTGACCTTGGATGAGTCAGGGGTCTTTCTGAACCCCCGCTCTAACTGAGCCATGCAGGGGTGCCACTGATGGTTTCCAGAGTTCCTCCTGTTTGAATCTATAGCCTGAGTCCCTTCAAGGCATCCATCGTGCTGTGTTCATCTACTGTTTCATGATAGCTAGGCGGCTTCAGGAACTGATGGTCAATGGGTCTGCTTGGGGAGAGCCCTAGTTGCTGGGGAGGCTGACAGAAGAATCCAGATACATTTCATGCTTGCTTTCCTTTCTCTTCAGCTTCCTCTCCTGCCTGCCTTGGACTCTCACTTTCTCCCTCTCTCTTTTTCCTGTCTGTCTGTTCCTTCCTGCTCCCCTGTCCTCCCCAGCCCATCTAGATTATTGATTGGAAATCACCAAATAGTTTCTCTAACCATGTCATCAACGGCTGCCAAAGCTCCTGTCATTATTCCAGCCACACAGAGTAAATGGCTGGGGGAAAAATGGCATTTTCCAGCTCAGGTGCAAAGCATTCTAAACTGTGGCTTAGCTGAGTTCTTCATTTAACAACACCCCCTCCCACCCTCCTACCCGCCCCACCCCCAGTCCCTGGCCCAGCGAAGTCTTTATGCAAAAGCAGGCTATTCCAGCAAGTGAGTTATTTCACAGAGCCCCCAGTTTACGTTCTCTTAATTTTCCACATTTCTTTTGCTTGCCCTTGCTACCTTCCTGCCTGATGCACATTAGAGAGGAAGTACACAAAGGAATTGTGCAAAGTTTGGAAGCAACTGGCAGGTGGGTTTGCATTTTTCCAGGTTAATTCACTTGATGAAAAGCTGCTGTGGGTGATGTGTCATATATCAAAGGCAGGGCATCAGTAATCTTTGCTCAAGGGCACGGCTAACAGACAGATAGACGGGAGAATGAGATGGAAAAAAGCAACTCATCCTTTTCTGCTAACACCACGAAGGAGATAAAGGAAGATTTATGAGTCATCTCGGACCACATACCAGCAAGCAGCATACCGTATTTTTCACATGTTCCCAAAATTGGTGGAGGAAGGCAGTGTGGTTGTCACGGTGTCCATCCGGTCCGTTAGGAAACAATGGGATCCTTGAAGGCTCTGGCTGTAGAGTCAGCTCTTTGCTCTCCATGCAGAGACACGTGTGTGTGTGTGTGTGTGTGTGTGTGTGTGTGTGTGTGTGTCTCCAAAGCATCTCTGCTCTTTAAGCATATGATCTCATGATCTGTAGTTTAATAATGTGACCTCTGTAGAATGAAAAATAGAGGATTAGCTGAAACAGACATGTCTATTGGGTCCCAGGCACTTAGATGGTGACTTGATAAAGACTTTTTTAGCTGTCACTCATCTACTTAATTTATGTTGGTAATAGCCAGCCCTGTGTTTACTGCTTTTGGGTGTAAAGGAGGGAGGAGGAGAAGACTCTTTGTTAGTTGTTTTTCTTTTCGTTTTCTACCCCTGAGACGAGTCAATCCCTGTCAGATACAAACCGAGATTTGCAGCCCAGGTTAATTTGAATGGGCTATTTTGTGTGGAGTTAACCGAGGACACTACTTGTTTGGAGTGCTCAGAGCTTCTTTATTTAGGCAGCTCAGCAGCTGACTGTGCAAGTGTTGTGTGGAACAATTGATGGAAGTGCAAAGAGGTTTCTTAATATTTCTCTCCCCAGCCTTGGAAAAGGCACCTGGATTGCAGCTGGATCGTTGCTTGGGTTTGTGACTCTACTTCACATGGCAATTTAGAAAGTATTGTGAATTAAAAAAAAAAAAAAAAGGTTTTGAATTTTTTTCTAAGGCCTCTCTGCAGTGTGCTCCAATTTTTTTCTTCCTTCTTCTTCTTCTTCTTCTTCTTCTTCTTTTTTTTTTTTGAGAGGCACACAATTAACATTCTGTGCAGAAGGGCATGATTGATTCTGCACAGTGGTGGCTATATGAGCAAACCTCATTTAGACAGCTGAGTGAAATATACAGGGCAGAGGAATTTATGGGACCCAGAGAAGCTCACGTGTGGAATGAAAAGGAGCCGCCTTCCCTCTCCTCTTCCGCCCCTGCATCCCCATTCTTCCCTTGCTGAGCATTGCCCCCCCTCCAGCCGCCGGGGGTGCCCACTCTGTGGTGATGCCGCTGAGCCTGACATCACCCAGCAGAGAAGATTGAATGCCACTTAATCATGCAACCCTCCTGTGGGAAGCATGGAGTATGTAATCAGATAGACAGGAGGAGCTCTCAGAATCCATTATGTGAGGTTGACAAGGTGAGGAGGGAGTAGAGAATGGTGGTTCCAGGTACTAAACCATATTCTAAAAAAAAATGTCCCACCGAGGGTGGAGCTTGTCTGAGTGCCCTGGGCTTCTGCACTGACCTTCCACAGGATAGATCATTTGGAGGGTTGAGTGTCCACCTCGGAGGATACAGGCCACTCTCTTGGAAATATCACCAATTTACTTTTGCAAAGGGAGTTCAGCACAGGGATAGATTTTGTCAGGTTTACCAAAGTATCTGACACCTAGTAGGTCCTCTGTAGACTGGTGCTGCCTTGAATTGACTTAACTCACATGAGTCCCACAGGAGGAAGCGTGCAGTGCCCGGTCTGTAGTATGTGATCGAGAAACATTTGTTGAAAAGAGTGGAAGAATGAACTGGCAAAATGACATTTGGTAGACAGGCTTTCTCATTTCCCGTGGGGCTGTCCATGGGGATGGCTCTCAGCTCAGGTGGGAAATGAGTGGGAAGCTTTTCAGCTTCATGCTTCCAAGCTCCTCCCAGGGATTCAGATGCTTTTCCATTGCCTTGTCATGGCTCTCGTGCACCTGCTAGGGTGCTCTGCTAGGCTCATCTTTCTGTTTTTTTTTTTTTCCTTAAACCAAATTCATTTCCATTTAGTGACCCCTGTCTTAGTGTTGCCAAAAGGATGGATATTATTCAGTCATACCCCAGCGTATAGTAGGCAAAGCAGGGGTAATTGCAAATTTTTAAAAGTTGTTGGGTTAGCTTATTTTCCATTTGCACTTTGTGTCTTTGGTACCTCTGCTACTCCTTAAAATGGCCCCCTAACAGATGTCATGTCCTAATTCCTACAACATGTAGATGTCACCTTGTATGGCACTCTCTGCAGATGTGATTAAATTCAGGTCCTTGAGATGTGGAGATTATCCTGGGTTATCTGGATGGGTCCTAATTGCATTCACATGTATCCTTGTGAAGGAGGCAGAGGGAGATTTGACTCACAACCGGAGGAGAAGGTAATGTGAGGATAGAGCAGGTAGGAAGATTCTGGCCTTGGTGATTGGAGTGATGTGGAGGTTAGAGTCCACAGACCAAGGAGCGTTATAGTTATCAGAATCTGGAGGAGGTACCCAGCAGATTCTACTCTAGAGCCTCTGGTAGGAGTAGGGCCAAGTTGGCATCTTGATTTTGACTCAGTGATTCTGACTTCAGATTTTTAGCCTCCAGAACTGTGGGAGAAAAAAAAATTCTGTTCTTTGAGCCACCATGTTTGTGGTAGTTTGTTATGGCAGGAATAGGAATCTAGTATGGCACTTAACGGTCCTATTGCTGGCGTCTTACTAATCCTAGAAGCTGGATTGGTATCAGTATTGGGCAGTCCATTTTACCCCATTGATACACTTCATAAGTTTCTTGTTTTAGGTTTCTTGATATATTTTTCTGTCTCCAAAGGGCAGAAAAGGGACAGATTATTGTACAAATATCCTAGCACTCTATCCACTGTGCCTTATCTTTATTACCTTAAGTATCTTGCACATTGGATGGGTAACACTCTACTTTATAGGTTAGGGAACTTTCAGGTTGCAACTCCCTGAAGAAAAGACACCCAGTTAGTTAGTAAACATTGAAGTTGGGATTTGGATGTAAATATCTGGGATATTACAGTCTAGTATTTTATTCCTCGTATCATGCTATGATTTTTCACTTTTGTTCACATACCATTTTCAGAGTTTAGAGCTAAGATCAGACACACAGATATTTCTCTAAGGTTCCCCCCCCCATTCTCTGTAGCCCCTTCATCTCAGCTTCTGTTATATTCAATTAAGCTCACTCAACCTAGAAAAGATGACTCTTACGTCATAGTACTCAACTCTGATAGCCAGGTGGCTCTTTTGTTTTTTTTTTAGTGTAAAAAGCAACTGTTACAGTACAAAACAAGTGTGTAGCGGGGAGGGAGAAGGAGAATTGGAACAAACACGTAGGGATCATTGTATTGAGTTGCAAACTAATCACGTTTGAGGGATTTTTTTTCTTTAATTACTAAACACATCTAGTCTTGTAGACCTCCTCTTTTTCAGACATCCAGCCTTTCTCAAATCAGCTAGCACCTGCAGTTCAGATATCAGTGTTGAAAGAATACTTACCTCAAAGAGAAATCAGACTTAATGGAAGCTGGACCCACCAGGGACAGGAACAGTGTGCATGTGCTATGAAACATATGGGATTTGAGGGGGTTTTGATTGTAGAAATTGCAATCAGAGGTTAGCTGTAGCCTTCATGCTGTCAGATTGGGAAAATTTAACTTTGAATACAGCTACTAGAGACACAGAAAATCACCATCCTCAAATGTGGCAGTCTTTGCCATTTCCAGCAACTTATAAAATTATATAAAAGGAGCTGAATGTGATACCACCACTTGGATTGTTACTTACACGAAAAACCTTCCAAATCTGAGAATTATTAAGTGAGAAAATCCCTTAATTGCAACAAGTTCCCCACTGAACAAAAAGACTATGTGGCAGAGAAAATTGGCAGTGTTCTGATGATCAGATTTAACAGCTGGAAGACTCCTATTCAAACTACTTTTGTAGTAATAAAGCTAATAATTTTTTTCACAAACTGCTGTGATAGCCATAATTCTGTTTTGTTAAGATGTCTGTTCTCTATACTTGACTGAAAACGCACATGCTTATTTTGGCCCATCATTATTATAAGTATGTGTATGGGGGTAAAGCCATATTTTAAAATTTCTTGTATTTCATTTTTTCTCCCCTTATTTGTACAGAGTACCTGCCACTCTATATTTTTGAGTTTTTAACATATCACAAATAGCTAAGTGACAGTGATATTTGTTTTAGATAGCTCATGCCAGGGGTAGCATCCTCCTTCCTGTTCAGTCCTTTGTCTTGTATAGCTACTTGATCAAGAACTGCATCTTTAAACATGTAATTTAAAAATTTTCAGTGGAAAAAGTTGTGTCTATGGTGGTGGTGGTTGCATAACAATGTGAATGTACTTAATACCAATGAACTTAAAATGATGAAGATGGTAAATTGATGGTTTTACCACAATTTAAACAATTGTTCCGTATGCACACAGTTAAAAAGGCAAATAACACAAAAAAGTATCAACAATAAAGAAGTTTTGTCCCCCATAACCCTCCATCCCCCAGAAGCTACCATCATCATCAGCTTCTTGGGTAGTCTTACAGAAGAAACTTGCTGTTTATATTCACGCATAAGATAGTATTCCAAAAGAATTGTGTAATGGGAAGATAACACCAGATTCGCCTTGTGGAGGCAAGGGAGGGAGGAAGGGGCAAGGGGAATGATGGATGAGAGACATGGCTGGGTGAGATGAGGCTGGTGGTGACCAAGTTTTAATTCAGAACATTTGTGTAAACTCTTGCATGGATCTCATGCCATGCTAGTCTGTCAAGGAATAGGCTGTGGAATTGGGAAGTTGTGGGAAGCCAGGAGGAGAAAGTGAGTTCTACAGAGTTGTCATTTGCTGTAGTCCAGAGGGAGATAGCAGTGAGTAATGGGGTGAAGTTAAGCAGAGAGGAATTTAGGCTGGGAAAATCAGGACAAATTTCACAATGGGGAGAGTGTATAGACATGTCCATGGGGATGTAAGAGAAGCCTTGCCACTGGAGGGGGTGAAAGCAAGACTTGACACAAAGCATGAGAAAATGGATGATAGGGAGCTGTCCCTGGGGGTTGGTGCAGTGACCTTAATCAGGGTCTTTCCTCCTAGCCCTGGATTCACTGATTCAATCTCAAATGATCCAAGGGAGAGAAACAATTGCTTGGAAAATGGCCTTAGGGAAGTAATGGCTATTGACAGCAGATATTGACTGACTCTGCCACACAAATGAACTCCATCCATCCATCCATCCATCCACCCATTTATTCTTCCATTTCACAAAATTTTTCAACATCTAAGTAATGTGGAGTATTGAGGGAACTTTAAATAGGCTGCTGAGAAAAGTCCTCTCAAGGGGGAACATTTATGCTGAACATTATGCTGTAACACTTAGGGGTTAGAATGGAAGGAGCTGGGAAGAACATTGGAGGCAGAGGATGCAGCATGTGCAGATGCCACCAGGTGTTGGAGAGCCTTGGGCGGTCTGAGGGCCACAGAGATCCATGTGGCTCATTAGCTAAAGGGCTAAAGAGACCTGGGAGACGGTTAAGATGATGTTGACGAGCAGACAGGAGCCACATGCACTCAGGCTGGTGGGCTCTGGTCAGGAGGTGGAATTTTATTCTAAGAGCAATGGGATTTGGGTATGGGTTTTGAAGGGCCTTTTTTTTTTTTTTTAATCCCCTCTCAGACTTACTTTATACCTTCTTGGCTGTAATTTTTGGACGTCATTTGTGATTGTCAAACTGAGGTGTTGAAGAGGCTGTTGGGCACTTTCAGGAAGCATCACCAGCTGGAGGGAAGGGCAAGTTTGGCAATGAAGTGGGGCTTGGGAAAGGGATTTAGCCTATCCTGTGGTTTTGCTTTTGCTTCAGGGGGATCTGGATCGTTAGGAGGAGACCAATTGTAGGAAGAGAAAAGGATCATCTAAGGTGAATCAACTCAAATGGAAAGGAAAAATGTAAGAGCAGCTGTGGGGACAAGAGATTTGGGGTTTAGTGTGAAAGCCGAATCTCAAAATTATGTGTATGTTTTGTATCAAAAACATTTGCAGTTGTAGTTGCTACTATGATCTAATTCTTAGAACAAAAAAAATTCAGCTGTTTTAATTTTTTCCCATGATTTTTTAATAAGATGACTTTCTAGCACCAAATGTCTTCTACTTTATATTTGCTTTTATTGTATAATCAGAACAGCTGTTTATTTCTGCAAAATTAGGACTTGATCAATTTTATATGACCCTTTCTTAATCCTTCAGTATTGAAATGAATCTTATAAAATTCCTTTTGTGTTACTCTCTTCCTTTTTTCTTTTTCAATTGAGCTAAGGATGCAAAATAAGTGTTGTTGAGTGTATTTTGAGCATTTTTCCAACATCGCTTCAGTTGAATTCATGAAACCTCACACCTTTTGCAGAAGTTACTGTTTCATTTTTCAGTTGATTTGCACTGGGGGCTTACATAACATTTGACCATAGACAGGCTTAAACTGTTGTTGAAAACATGTATCTGGGCCACATACTATTTGGAAGGGACATTTGAGTGGGAACCAGTTTTATAAATGGTCATTTCATTAATGAATCTTTTGAAGTTAAGACTTTTTTCTCTGTGCAAATTCAGAACTGAAAGTACTCAAATAGCAAATATTTGGATATTGCATTTTTTTCTCTATTAAAATTTAAATATGTAAAGTAAATATGTAAAATTTAAATATGTAAATACACAAAGTGTAAATATGTAAATACGGAAAGGCACAAAGGGTACAAAATGTGTTGGCTCTCAATATCTTCTCATTTCTAGTTGGGTTTAGGTGTGAGTGTATCTGCCTGAGTGGAGGACACATTTCATTGCCAGGGTATACCCTCCCTTCAGTGCATAACTCTTATGGGGTGAGGACAAGGGGGTGGCATTCATCAGGGCTGTGTGAGTCAGGCAGCTTTATTCTGGAAAACACCTTGGAATTTTAGCTAAGCTTTCTGTAAAACCATGGATCTGGGTCAGGTTTAAGAAAAAAGATAAAAGAAATTCCTCCATCTTGTTCACATAAATTTGCTCAGAGAATACTGTAAATGTTGATATTCATCCTATCTCACTTTTGCCATTATGGACATTTTGGCTGGAAAATTCTTTGTTATGGGGGCTATTCCATGTGTTGGAGAATGTTTCACAGCATCCCTGGCCCCTTTGCACTAGGTAGCAGTACCACATCCTCCTCTCATTTGTAACAAGGCAAGAAATGTCTCCAGATAAGGCCAAATGTTCCTTAGGGGGCAAGGTGCCCCTGGCTGAGAACCACTCACCGTAGGATGGTGCAAAGAAGCTACAGTAGAAAGATTGTAATGTCTTAAATACTTGAGGGGAGTGACCACTTCCAGTTCTAGCCAATTTGGTTTTGCAAATGAGCTCAGTCCTTGGAACATGGGGAGGAAAGTTTCTGACTCATAATGAACTGAGTAGGGTCCCTCCAGTGTGGGTTCAGTGGAACAAGCCTGGTCAGAGAGACTCCGATGAAGCAGGCCATGAGATATAGTTGGAAGGAAGGAGTTAGGTGAACGTTTCCCATGTCCCTGAGTTGTGGGTAACCCAAGGTGCAGGCCTTTGGGCCACTCCTTTCAGCACACCCTTTGTCTAGCAAGTTGTAGACAAAGGGTGTATTAGTGTCAGCTTTTAGGCCTTTATGGAAGCTGCTGAACTGCTGTAAATACTCTGGCCTTCTTTATATCTTTCTAAATAGGACTCAGTCTTCAAGATCCATCTAAAATCCTAGCTCTTCCATGGGACTTCACCAAAGTCCTTTATGGAAGCTGCTGAACTGCTGTAAATACTCTGGCCTTCTTTATATCTTTCTAAATAGGACTCAGTCTTCAAGATCCATCTAAAATCCTAGCTCTTCCATGGGACTTCACCACCACTCTGGCTCGCCTTGACTTCTTCCTGGCATGACTCCACACATGACTTAACAGAACTTTCATTTGGATATTTAATCCAAGAAGGTTTTGTCATTTTAAATTTAAAAACTGAGCAAGTTTGCAGGTTAGGTCGTATCTTCTTTTTTATCCTTCATGACACATAGTCTAGTATGAACTTGTAGTGGGTAGGGTCCCCACTAATGAATCTTAGTGAATTCTAAGTGAATTGGAGTGAGTTGAAGTGAGTTGAAGTAAATGCGCTTGCTCCTCTGCTCTACGTTGTGTGTCTCTTCCTGGCCCTCTCCATACCCTCCTGCCATGGCCCTTCAGATAGTTTAAGGAGACAGCACACTGTTTGACAGTTCTGCAAACATAAAAAATAATTTAGCTCATACTTAATTTTTATCAGAAGGTAAGTTTAATATTTTCAAGCATGGCAATTTTAAGTTTCTGCGTTCCTTCTAAGGGTTTCTCTTAATGTCATTTTGGCTTCAAAGGGTATAATTTTGAAATTATGAGTACTGTTGGACTTGTTAGTATTTCTTCTGTGTTTATAATGTTTTAAGAACTGTTGATGGCTAAATGTCATTTTTATACTTTTAAGGTTCATAACAGCTCAATTACATTCAAAAACAATTAATAATATTATGTGTCTTAGAAATAGCTGTCATGTATCTTCTGGGGGATATGACATATTGTTAGATATTTTAAGTCAAAAGTTCTGTATCCAGGCCAAGTTTCGAAAGATGAGGAGCAGACTGTTTCATAGACAAGCAGACGGATATAGTACACTTATGACAAAGCATATTACCATAATGTAACTATGCTTGGAAACCGTGTGGCTTCTCAGCTCAAAAAATAAACCAGTGATCAGGAGCCTATCTTGAACACTTTTTTTTTCTTTATTTATATCTGGTTTCATTCTGAAAACAGCAAGACAAAATCTGACAAGTTGAAGGAGAAGATAATACCACTAAATAAAACCACCCAAGGCAGTTTTCCCAGATTCTTGAGAGATGCTTTCTCCAGCTCAGACTTCTTGGCTATTTGATTTTTTAGAACTTAAGCTGGGTTGAAAGCCCTCTATAAAGGGTCGTTGTTTTCAAAATGGAGTTCTCCAGGCTAGAAGCAAACAGGGCTCTCAAGAGTGATGTCAGCAGTGGAGGAAGGTGTGGGGAGGGCCTGTGGCCTAGCCTCAGTTGGGAAGGGTGATTTTATGGACTTTCGTTGGCTCCATCCTAGTCCGTTGGAACTAGCTGGACATCAACTCCCCCTTCATAGAAGTGAGACACTTTATGGTTTGGTTTTTCCTCTTTGGAGACTTTTTGGGGCCCCTACTGGGGTTCCTACTGGGGTTCAGGCTAGCAAGGAGATCAGATCCATCCAGTTAAGAAGTCTCCAAATTATTTTCCTAGGAAGAGGTCAGATTCAGCTTTTGCAGTTCTTTTGTTCTGTCCAGACAGGTACCAGAGCTATTCATCTTGTTATAAATTTTATGATCTTCATTCTGCAAAGAAGCAGAGCCACAACTTTTTACACTTATTCCAACAGTGTCATGTCCTCAGGTATTAGAAAATTTCCCACTCATCAGGATGAGTCATGATGGCTCATGTGGGGCCTTATAAGAGCACAGCCACTGTGATCCTCACCCAGGGGTTTCTCCAACCATGTGTGAGTTGTTCACATAAAGTGATAAGCAGCCCTTGCAGGTGGGGAAACCTCCCAGATCCCACTGAGGCGGTCACTGATTCAGGGAATCCAAAAAAGATCTCTTGGTGGCTCCACAGAACAGTTTTTTTGTTCTCCCAGTTTTTATGCATCATCCAAGATAGATAAAGTTCCTCAGGGTCTTTAAATAGACTAATTTTTCAGGAGCTCCAGAAACCTCCAGAGGTCTCCAGAATACAGATATAATTGAAAATGGGGAAAACACAGGCTTCAGGAAGCTAGCATAAATTCCAAGGCAGAAGAAAAGCATGAGGAACTCGATTCTTCTGCTCACCCCAGACCTGTCTGGGAACTGGGACACTGAGCCAGCTATGAGTACCTAGCTCACAAGTTCACTTTTTAAATCAGAGTCCTAGAATTTGTTTTAATGCCACCTCTTTTCCTTTGCTATTGATATAGTCAACCCTACCCAAGGCTCAAGGAGAAGGAAAGAAGTTACTTAAAACTTCCTTTACACACATCAACTTAAGACCACATTCAGTGTTATTTAGGTGAATGATGAAAAAAAAATACCATGGAGAAAAATGGAGTAAGTGTTCTATACTTTAAAACATTTATTTTAATCTTTTTTTTTTTAAGATTTTATTTATTCATGAGAGACACAGAAAGAGAGGCAGAGACATAGGCAGAAAGAGGCAGGCTCCATGCAGGGAGCATGCATTTTTTTTTTTTTTTAATCTTGAGAATCAGAGGATTTTGGTCCTAGAAAGAACTCATAAAGATGATTCAATCGAGTGGTTGTCTAAGATCTAAGAATCTTCTGGGGACATAGTGGGGCAAGAGGGACCCTGATTCACCCCTAAAACAGTCTTGAATTTTCCTGTCTGTTGGACTTGTATTAGGGAAAGGGTTCTGCTTATCGACATAAGCTTGAAGTGCAACCTTATTTTACAAAGGGATAAACTGGAGTCCGTGGACCAGAGGGAACTTGGAATGGAAATTTTTGGATTGTTTCCCATTTCATCTTTGGCAATGTCCCTGTAATATTTTCAGTGCTGTTTTTGGATTCATATTCTTATCAGTTACCAGAGATTATTTCCCCTGAGTAAATCTGTTGGACACTATTAGCAAGGGAATAGTGTGCTGCGCATTACACTCTGTCTTAGAAGAAAAGTTCCTATCTTCTGTTTGCCTATCTTGATGAAAACAATTCAAACTGCACCTGTTTAAACCTTTCCATAGAAATGTCTGAAAGGTAAACAGTTGGTTTTGGAGTAGCTATAACGTGGCATTGTTTAACATGGCAGCTTATTGATGGTCGTCTTTAATTATGGCCATGCTGTCAACCCCTGAAGTCCTTGTTCTTTGTTGTAGATCCGATATGACGTTTGAGGTTTTCAAAGCTGCAGAGATGAAAGAATCACCCGTCAAATATTGCTCATTCCACCATGCTTAAGGAGGGAGGAGGAGACATTGCCCACGAGGCCTGCAGAGCCTGGGAGAGAACACCAGTGCCCTCTCTACTTTTTTTTTTTTTTTAATTTTTATTTATTTATGATAGTCACACAGAGAGAAAGAGAGGCAGAGACACAGGCAGAGGGAGAAGCAGGCTCCATGCACCGGGAGCCCAACATGGGATTCGATCCCAGGTCTCCAGGATTGCTCCCTGGGCCAAAGGCAGACGCTAAACCACTGAGCCACCCAGGGATCCCGCCCTCTCTACTTTTAATGACAACCTTGAGTAGGGAGCCTCGGTTTACTCTCCGTTGATGGTGGAGGAGGGCCAAAGCTGGTGGAAACTGAAAGGATTTCTTCAGTAATGGTAAACAAATGTAGGGTTTGGGTTCCTGGGCTTCATGGAGCTGGTGGAAAAACTGGCTGTGTCTTGCCCCTCGCAGTTTGTGCATTAAAGATGCAAAGCTCAAAACAGACTTTAAGCTTTCTGGGTCTTCTGCCCAGCTCCCTCTGTATCCTTTGTCTTCAATCTGCTAGACCTATGTGCTCCTGGGCCCCAAATGGTGCTGGTATTTGGCCCCTCAATTACCGAAGTAGCCCTACCTCAAACCAAAGATATACATTGAGGGAGTTGCTTCCATCTGGCTCCCATTACTGTTACCATCCCTCATAGAGGGCTGCCCCCTGGCACTTGTGGCTGCTACATCAGCTCTCTGCTCTTGGAACTGCTGCTTTTGTTGCAGGCCTGGCTCTTCAGAATCCATTTAATTTGTAAAGCCCCTTCTTTCAGGTACCATTTCGACTGGGGGTCCATTTCCTCCCACCCCTATGCTCTCCCTTTTGAGAAGCAGTGTTGTCTAGTGCCCAGGGTATGGCCTCCGTAGCCAAGCTGTCAGAATCCAGCTCCTGGCCTTGCTACTTAATAGTTCTGTGACTTGGGGTCAATGAACCCCCCCTGGGTTTGTTTCCTCATTATAACATGGTGATCATAACGGCATCTATGCTGTGGAGTTGTGAAGACAAAATGAATCAATACATAGGTGGAACACTTAGAAGAGTGCCCAGTGAGAAGCAGGTGCTGTAAATATGTGTTGCAAATTTATATACAACACACATACGTTATATAACACATGCTATCCAATGTATAATGTAATCTATTTAGTGCCTTGAGAGGACTATAAGTTTTGCTGATCTAGCTTAGTTGATTCATTTGGGGAGGATCCACCAAATCCAAATCCCAGGTGGTGATGAGTCCGGTTTCTTGTTGCTCCATATCTTTGGTTTTCACCTTCTTCCACTTTCCCTCTGCTCTGTGAGTGTACAAGCGCACCTTAATAAGAGCCTACTAATTGGTGAGCATCCACATTGTGGGAGGCCAGACTGTGTCTTAGTTCTGGGAACTTCCATTCTGCGTGTTCTTTGGAGCCAGTGAGTGGGGCAGGCACCTACATGCAGTTTGGTGCACTGCTGACTGCCATGGGGTTTACAGACACAGGAGAAGCCCTCGTCCCTGCCTTCAGAGAGCTTTCGGTCTCATTGGGGTATGGGAATGAACTCACATGAAATGTTTAGGAGCAAAACTCAGCTGGTTAAAGAGATTAATGGGCTTATCCACTATCTTATAAGCTAGTTCCGAGGGATAGACTAATAATATCTAAAAGGATGAACTGGAGGAAAGGTAGAAAATGCTTGGGGGTTGTTGAGACAGGTGCTGAAGAGTGGTTTTACGCGAACTTAGCTCCTCTTGCCCCAGAAGGGGAGAAGATCTAATTGGGAACCAACTGGCCTATCCAAAGGAACAAAGGACGTTAACATTTATCTAGTTAACTATGATCAGAGCACTGAACTAATCACATACCTAGTATCCTCAAATCTTCATAGCCACCCTGTGGAAAAGGTGATTTTCATCCCCCTTTTTAAAAGGTAAGAGAACTAGGGCTTTGACTAAAAAGTAACCAAGTATTTACAGCAGTTGAGTTTGCGGCATTGGGCAATTTTAACCCAGGTCAGTGTGACTCCAAAAACCTGATGCTCTTTCCACATCTGTAAGAAAGGGACACTAGCTACTGTTTTTCTTGATTCCCTTTTGGATAAATTGAGCCGGAAAACATTCACATTCAACCCCTCTCTTCCTATCCCCTACCCCAATAAAAGCAAGAGCTCTCATTCATACTGGCTACCGCATTCTCCTCTGAGACAAGTAGAGAAAACAGCTATGTTATCAGCAAAAGCCTAATGACACTACCAGGGAAAACAGGAAACCTCCCAAAGAGCCATATCCAGGCCAAGCAAAGCTCTGGGAGAAATTCCTGGGACTTTCTGCAAGAGCAGCCTAAAAGGGCTTTTGAGCAAAAACTGAACCCAAATGAAAACATAGCATGTCAGCCTGGAGCCCATAAATAGTGTTTGGATTGCAGAGCAAGGGCACGGGGCTTAGAGTCATAGCCAAACCAGGCCGGGCTCTGCTGTTGTAACAAACTCACCCTAAAATCTCAGTAGCTTCACACCATGATGTTTTGTTTCATGCTCACCTAACGTGCCCGGTGAGGGTTAGTGTTGGGGGAACTCTGCTTCACGTGGCCATTCAAGACTTTTGTCCTGATACTTGGTGATGGCCCGGCCTGGATGGTGAGGCCTCAGAGGTTGCATGGGAGATGGGAGGGAGGTGTAGTGGGCTGAAGAGTGATCCTCCCAAGTTCATTCCCAACTGGAACCTCAGCGTGTCCTTATTTGGAAACATGGTCTCTGCAGATGTAATTACTTAAGGACCCTGAAATGGACCTAAATCATCCTGGATTTAGAGTGGGAGTAAAGTCCCCAAACTGGTATCTTCATAAGAGAAAGGAAAATGAGATTTGGACACACACACACACACACACACACACACACACACACAGGGAACAAGACCTCGCAGAGACAAAGGCAGAGTTTGGAGTGATGCGGCCACAAGCCAAGGAGCACCAAGAGTTACCAGGAGCTGGAAGAGGCATTGGTAGAATGTGGTCTTACTGACACTTTGATTTTGGATTTCTGGTACCCGTCAGAGTGAGAGAATGACTTCCTGTTGCTTTAAGCCACTGAGTTTGTGGTAATTGTTATAGTATCCTGGGAAGCCAATACAGGTCTACACTAGCATGTTCTTCAGGGCCTGGCCTGGGAGTGGCCTCCATCTCTCTCTCTCTCTCTCTCTCTTTCTCTCTCTCTTTTTTTTTTTTTTCTGTATTGACCAGAGCCCAAACTAATAGTAAGGGAGGTTGTCAAATGTCTCAGTGTGTGCCTAGGAAGAGGATGGTGAAACAAGATACGGTTGAACCTATAGCCTTGCCTTTGCCGCCGCTGTACTGGGAGTAGCCACAGGGAGTGAGGGACAAGAATAGCACAGAGACCTACCCACTTTTTTTTTTTTTTTCATTGTGATTATTTCTTTCTTTCTTTTTTTTTTTTTTTTCCAGAGCACTTACCAATATTTATTGGTGTTCAATTTACTAACATACAGAATAACCCCCAGTGCCTGTCACCCATTCACTCCCACCCCCCGCCCTCCTCCCCTTCCACCACCCCTAGTTCGTCCTACCCACTTTTGTAGCCAGTTGTGGGAGCCAGGCCGTCAACAGGGCTGCTGCAAGTCAGAGCAGGACAGCAGGAGGCTGGCATCAAGAAAGGAAGACAGAAAGGCAGAGGACTGAGCTCTGGAGTCATGTGGGTGATCCATGCTTACACCAGAGTTCATGGAAATGGAACAGTAGGGTCAAGTAGAAAAGCAGGACCCCGCAGCAGCAAATTGGGTCTGAAGGGCAGGTTTGGAAGCCCCAGGTACTGATGCTGGGTGTGTGTGTGGGGTGGCGGAGGCCATGGCTTATAACCTCTAGTTAGGCAGCTCCGCAGATAACATTGGAAAGCAAGTAAGAACATCCAGCGGGAGTGTCAGGATAGTCTTTTTCGTCTTTGTCTCCCATTTCTTGCACATATTAGGTGCCCAGTGAACATTTGCATGTCTGGCCTTTGATCAGGGTCATGTTTCTAAACCATGGATCATATCACAGCAGTTTCAAGCTCAAACTCCCCATTGCTTAAAGGAGCAAGTCTTTAAATCTATAGAATATCTTGAACTTACCCTTGTCCCTGCCAGAGCCTGTGGTCTCTCTCGGGCCTCCGTGCCTTTGTACCTTTGTACCTTCTCTTTCCCTGAATGACCTTTTTCTTCCTTTTCTGCCTGCTGAGGTCTTGCTTGCCCTCGAAGGCCTACCTCTCATATTCTGGGAGTAAAATCCTCTCCGACTCCCCTGGTAGTCACACCTTCCCTTGTTGGTATTCTCCACATCCTTTGTCCTTAATTTATATCGTACAGCAATACTGAAATCATTTCTTTATTTGTCTGTTTGCCCCAGTTGAGTGAATTTTGAATTTTTCATTCACCTCCCTGTCCCAATGTCTGGCTCATAATAACCTCCAATAAATTTTTATTATGGAAGAAACATCAGTTCTACTGGGTACAGTAGCAACCACTCACAGTTCTATGGAATGGAGAAGATGTTAGGATTATTGATTAATTAACTGGTTATGGTTTATTATTTGCCATGAGAAATAGAGATGGGAGAAATAAATGAGAAAAGAGATCAAAATGGGTTGGAGTACCCCACTTTTGGAGAACAATAGTAGCAACAGCAAACATTTCTGTATTGATTTAAAATTTATAAAGTGTTTTAACGCCATCCTATTTGTTCTCATTGTAACACAGTAAGGAAAGTAGGACCTTTATGACTGTTCTCATTTGAAGCTGAGGAAATTGAGGTTCAACCTGTAGCTTCTTCAAAGCTTATGCAGTTGTACAGATGGTAATTGTCTGCACCGAAGTTGTAGCTAAGCCTTGTGATTATAAATCTTGTGTTATTTCCCCTACCCCTATGGACGAGTCTTGAATACAAGCAAGTGAGTAGAGATGAGAAGAGGAGAAGAAAGGAGGGGAGAATGGTTTAGGTAAACAAAAGTGGCTTTACATATTGCCTATTTAATATCCACAAATAACTCTGCAGTGGAGTCAGTACCATGCCCATCCTGCAGACAGGATAACAGAGAACTCAGGGAGGAAAAGTAACTTGCTCCAGATCCTTCGGCTACAGAGCTGAGCAGCAGAGATGAGATTCAGATCTGGGTTTTCTCTATCTGTAACCCCTCCCTCCTCCTCCCCCTCTCTCTTCTATTCTGCTGCTTAGGTCACCTGTTGGGCCCTGGGATGACTGAGGAGAAGGTTCTGTCCAGACCTCAGCTGTCTCCCCACTTCTCCTGCTGTGGAAACTTGTTGAAGCATTAGAGCTACAGTTTTTTTTTTTTTTGATACCCTGTCCCTTGTGACACCCACACATTGCATCTCAGCAAGATTTAAAAGGAATCACTGATGACCTGCTGAGGTATTTCATTTTGTTCCTCAAAATGATTAATCTTGAGGCTTTGTGATGGCTCTTGTCACAAGTAGCCTACCTTAATCCATAATTTTCCCACTTCTCTTTAAGGGCAGTATTTTGCATTTAAGAAATAAAAATAAGCAAAATAATCCTGCTGTGAGAATATGTTTACATTATATTTACATGTGGCGCTCACCAAGGTAGAAATGTCCCTCAAATGGATTAGAAAAATCGCCTTTTCTTTTTGCAGCTCTATTTTGGTCTCTTTCGGTCACTCAGTTTCTTTCTGCCATTCCCTGGCTCGCTCATAATATGTATTTTTCTCTTCTCTCTCCTTAGCATATGGGATAAAATGTTCCTGTTTTTTTTTTGGGGGGGGGGTTGTAGGTGATTTTTCAGATGTGTCTTCCACTTTGTATTTAGTCACTTAAGGTCCTGTGAGGATGAAAGGAGGCCAGTGCTTTTAGGCTGAGGTGTGCTGGGCTCCTGCAGCTCAGGATGGAGAGGGGAGGTTTCATCCTTGGGCTGGGAAACCGCATGCCCGGGAGCGGGAGCAGCTTTCTGCTCTGTCTTCACTGCTTTGCACGGTTCCAAGGAGGGTCAAGGTAATGCAAGGGCACTCTTAAGAAGAGAACTGGGCCCAAACTACAAACAGATGTTCTTTGATAAGTACGGAGGAAAGAGGATCTGGCTGAGAGACCGTTGCTCTCACTCGTGGAGATCCTGCAGCCAGCGCCGGCCCGGGGGTTGCAGTTTTATTCTTTCCTCCCCTTTGCCCCCAGAGCCTCGGCCTACCTGCTGTCGCTCTCAAGCCTCTTGCTAACAGTGGCATCTGCTCCGTGTAGCCATCAAGAATTTGAATGTCAATATCTTTGCCTTGAAATGAATGGAAAAGTATTTGTCACTCAGCGGCAATCATTCTTCAAATAAAAGGTTAGCCAGACAGGGCCCTTAATCAAAGAGTCGGTCTTTTCTGTCAGCAGTGCCTTTTAAATAGCAATGATGAAGGCTGGCTGTCAGGGTAGGACTTGATGAGCGAGATGATTGATCTGCATAAATCATTTTCTTTTAACATTGTCAGTGAAGAGTAAATTGGTGGGACATTTTGGGTATTAGTTGTGTTGAAATTAATATGCAGTATCCTAGGTGTGTCCTCGTTCACGTTGTCCTCATAAAAGAAGGTAGAAATTAAAAAGAGGCTTTTTAGGCGGGCATTGTCCTAACAAGAAAGTTGCACCATCCTTACTGCTGTGGTCATCATCTTGCATGCTAAATTCGGAAGTTGAGTGTGTAGCACATTTTACAAGCTCCAAAAGGAATCTAGTTAATTTGGGAATTAGCTAGAGTCAGTAGCATTTAACAACCAGTAAATCTGTAAAGACTCACTGCTCAGTGGAAAAAAAAAAAAATCTAAGAATGGTTTTTGGTTTTAAAGGATAGAGTATCTACTACCCAGCGTGCTGTCACAGAAATAGCCTCAGCTTCCCATCAGGTTTGGCTTAAAGCTCCATGCCATCCCTCGTAGGTGAGTCTCCTTGACCATGAGACTTAACCTTTCTGAGTCTGTTTCTTTGTCTTGAAAAAGGAGATTCCATTCATTACTTAGGTGGGTTTGCTTTTTTGGTATTAAAGAGAATTTCGTGGGTGAAAGCACCAAGCTCATTATATGGCACACGGTGAGGAAGTTCTCAGTAAATGCTAATCTCTCTTTTTTTTAAATTCTAGTCCAAAACACCCAAAACCTAGAACCCCAGCTGAGGTGTCAATATCAAGGACACACTGTATCATAACAATAAATAATCAACTGCCTGTTTTCGATCACTCCCATGCTTGCTGGGATTTCTTATGACCATTTTTATATCAAAAACATGTTTCAAGGGGCAGAAGAAATGCCTCATTGCTGCATACTGGGACTTAGGGGGTGAGGTGGTAGGAATGGGGGAGAAATGTAGCCAAGAACGCTGAGAGTTCTTTCTCTTACTGCTATTCTCTGGTTTAGAGGTCTGGATTCATATAATTCAACTTTGGAAGAGATGAGTAAAACCTATCCAATACCATGTTGAGATTAAAAAAGCAAGACAGAGCCAGCTGGCTAGTTTCAGATCCTAGATCTCCCATGTAATTTCTGTGTGACTACAAGCAGGATGGTAATTATCTAAGTCTCAGATTGCTCACCTCTAAAATGGGGACGGTAATAGTACCTATCATGCAGTGTTAGGATGATTGATTTTATACATATATATACACGCATGTAAAACAGGCCATGGAATGTACCTGTTAACTATGGTTACTATGAATGATTGGGTGATTGAGAAAGCTAGATATTGCTGAAATTCAAGTAGATCAAAAGTATCAAAGGAAGAAATATATTTAGATATAAAAGTCCACAATGATGGTATACTGGGGTGAAATATTTGCTTTATTTTGGAGGAATTTAGAGCCAGGATGATTACAGAGACATCCGTATTATAGCTGGATCCTAAGTGTTGTGGGAGTGACTGACCAGCAGTCTTGCTCTACATGATTTTTTTCTCATTGTAGGAATGGAATCTGATTGAGATGGTCTTATGGACAGGACTAACACAGAAGAGGATTTTTTTTTTCTGGCTTAGTTAAAAAAATTATTGATTAACTATCTAACTTGTTGAAAAATAGGTTTTGTAGCATCTTCTGGTAAATAGTCTTTAGTTGCTATATTGAGTGCAAAGGTGAAAGGAGTCCTGTCTGCTTAGGTTTTCCACGTGCCTTCTATCATGGTAAAACTCCACTGCAGTGTCCCAGCAGGCACACGGCATGGGCGTGGGGGGCTGCTGTTGACATCTACGGCATGCTCCTGAATAAATTACAGATGTTGCCAGAAGAGTAGCTCTGCTCTTGGACATTTGAGTTCTCTCCATTCCTATAGATTTGCTTTTCTTTTTCTCCTGAAAATATTTGTTGTCTTTGGGCTTTGTGTTCTTTTCTTTTCCTATCTTCTGATTTACTGCATTTTGAACTTTTGGTATCTTTCTGCCTAATGAGAGAACTTGCTACCGGGAAATTCAGAGATATTTTCGTCAATGTTGATGATTCTGTGGAAGTCCACCAAGGGTCTGGAGGCTGCAGATTCCCATTCCCTGGTTGGCCAAGAGTGGAGACTTCACATCTCTCCAGGCTCAACTCTTTGATAATGTTACATTAAGCACTGAGCATAGTCACTGTGTTGCTTTCAGGAAGACTCTGTGAATTTATTCTGCATCTCTTCCAGGGCTATGATACCCACTTAGGGAATTTCTAGAAAACATTCTCTGCTGCTCTGGCTTGCCGCACTGGTGGACTGCAGAAACAGGGGAATTGTCCTGTTAGAGTCCTTCCTGATTCTGTCCTTATTAGACAAAGCATAGCCTATGTTTTCCAATTGGCTACTTAATGGGAATCAGCCATATTGGGCATGATATTCTGCCCAAGATTAATTTCATGTAATGAAGATCTGAAACAAGGTGGTTAAGAGCCCCTCTAATGTTTCATTTATAGCAATCTATCAAAACGATAGATATTTAGCCATCTTTATTGGATATGAAACATTAACTTAAAGCCAGTGCTGCTTTCTGTTTTAAATACCAATATCCATTACGTGTTTCTCGCTGTAAGCATCTCTGACCCCTGACCCCTGCTTCATCAACCATTGTGAAAAATCTGCCACCATCTCCCAGGGGACGCATGTCATGCACTTAGCCTTAGGTTATGATTCTATGGCCCCTTAGACAACTGGCCAACCCTGGCCCTGACCCTGCTTGGACCTTTTCAGACAAGAAGCAGGATCCATGAATAAATATTTACTGGGGAGGTACTTGGTATACATAGGCGCAGTGGACATTGGGAGGTCTGGGACATTGATGGGCACTAAAGGGGACTCAACTTCACTATAATGAAATGCTGGAAAAGAGATACCTCAGCACACAGGGCAGCCTTATTACTCTTGAGTTGGTTATTACCTTTTTTTTTTTTTTTTCAATTATGAGCTAATGAGGCCTCAGATCTGGGCTACTTTCGCCTCATAACATCTTCCCATTTTTGGCAGAGTGAAAAAAAGTAGGTTTTCACCAATTCCAGTGTGCAGAAATCATCTACCGCTTAGCCTCCAGGAGCTAGCTCCCTCTTGCTCAGGAGCTCTTCATTTGGTATGCAGGGCCCTGACACAAATGCTCAGGCACCTAATTAGTACACATTTAATTAGTATTTGTTCAATTTATGAATGAAAGAATGAACAGTTCCCACTTTTCCTCTTTAGTGTTAATATCCATGAATGAATGCCTTTCCTCCTCCCTACTTCAGTTAACTCTTCTTTATTATTCATTGGATGTATATTTGTTTAGTACCTATTGTTTGCTTTTTTCCGGTATGCAGTACCTTCTTTCTAATTTTTTTCTGGCTGAAATAATATCCTTTAGCATCTGGATGAAGACCTATATCTTCCTGACCTGTGTTCTCTGTGTGATATTTCCATTCCTCTTCACTTTCTCTTCCCTCAACAGTTTTTAAATTTTTTCACCAACTTTATTGAGATATAGTTGACATAGGTACTCAACATCACTAATCATCACATCATGCAAATCAAAACCACAGTGAGATAACACCTCACTGGTCCAAATGGCTATTATCAAAAAGACACGTGATAACAAGTGTTGGTGAGGATTTGGAGAAAAGGGAACCCCTTGTGCAGTATTGGTGGGAATATAAATTGGTGCAGCCGTTCTGGAAAATGGTTTGGAAGGTCCTTAAGAAGTTAAAAAATAGCACTACCAAATGGTCCAGCGATCCTACTTCTTGGTATACTTCTTCTCTGAGTTTTTAACCAGTAAGGTTTGTGTATACACCCAATGCTTGAACATAGGGATTCTCTAGATATCTTTATCTGCATACAATTCACTTTTGGATTTCAGTATCTTTTTTTAGATTTTTTTTAGATTTCAGTATCTTCAAGAACAGGAACCAATGCTTTGTGACCATCTAAGGAAGGTGCCCATGAAGACCTTAATAGATTGGTTTGTGCTCTCCCCAAGAACTTTCCTGCAGATTGTTGTCTGCAGCCCTCTCTGTGACACTGCCTGTGGGACCAGAGACTCAAGTGGCTCCCATATTTTTGTTCTATTCCATGTTTGGTTTGATAGTCTGTCTCCTGCTTCCTTGTTCCAGTCTCTGGGGTCCCCTTAATTGGGACACTTTAATTGTGGAGCCCCCGCTGTTTGAGCCAAGGAGGTGGAGTCTTGCTGCTTTCATTCTCCATTTCACAGGCTTCATAGGAGTTTCCTGAATTGGAAACATGAGCCTGGCAGTACATCCTGTGCTTTCCCCATCACCTGTTCTGTGTTTCACCCAAGGCTTATCTCAGGAGGCCTTTGAATCTTATTTGGCCAGAAATCTTTCTTGGCAATTTGTGAACTTGGTTGGATTCCAATCTATCCCTTTCATTTCCAGGACATGCCCACATTGTTGACTTGTGTGCCAGGCCTGTGATTTCCCTTGGTCTCCTTTCCACCGCCCCCTGGCCCCACCCCCCCACCCCCGTGATCCATGGATACCATTGTAAGGATTGGCAACTTGGAAATACTTACTCATGGCCCAACCACTTGACTCATTAAAGATTTTTTCCCCTTTTTAAATTTGAAAATAGTACTGGAGTAAAACATTTTTATTATAAAATAGGTAAGTAATAGATATATGAAAGCAAAGGTTGAAGATCTCTGTATTAGTTGGGTAGCATGTCAAAGAAAATCAATACAACAGTGGCTTGAGATAGGGGTTTTCTTTTCTTTCCAAGGAGAGTAGCCTTGGAAGGTGGACCAGAGTTCTTAGGTTAGTTTCCTGATGTCAGCAGGGATGAGTTTTCTCCTTTCTTCTGCACCTTCTGTCTTGCTGTACTGCCATCAGTTTGAAACTTGCTTTCATGGCTCAGAGTAGCTGTGGGAGTTCTAGTCCTAGCGTCCAAATTTATAGTGGGAAGGAGGAAGACAGGGAGAGGAAAAAAAAAGAGCATGTGCTTGCTGTCCCACTGGAAGGGAGGGACAAATTTGTATATAGCTCACTGCTCACTGCTAGCCAGTCATATGCTAGAACGGGCTCGTCCTTGATTGTGAGAACCAACTGCTACATTCTCAGGAGATTTTTGTGAGCCAGTTGACCTCAACTTGGTAGCTTGAAGTTGGCTAGAGTGGCAAAATTTATATCATAAAAATTGGTGTAATGGTGAGCTGGTTGTTAAACATTTAGCAGCAAGCAACCATCCCTGGCTGCAGGGCAGGCTGGGGAAAGCAGTATTTTAGCTGGGTGAATTGTAACCCAGAGTAAAATCAGGGTTTTATTATAAAGGAAGATTAATGGGTCAGCAAAGCCCTCTTTGCCTCATCCCTCCTTCTTTGTATGGAATTCCCCCATTCCATGGCCTGGGTCTCCTTCCCTCATTTAGGTCACTTACTTTTTTCTGCTTTTCAAATTATGCAGCAGTAAACATCCTTTTACATATATATTTCTGCAAAGGAGCTAGTATTTATGGACAACAGTTTCTTTGAGGTAGATTTGTTGGGTCAAAGGGTGTGCCCACTGCTTACCTCTTTGCAAAGAGCACTCACCAGATGGAGGTCTCTTTCCTCCTAAGGTAGTATAGTGAAGAAGAACATGGATTTGGGAGCCAGACAGACAGTGTGAACATTCAACATTTTGTAGCTGTGTGATTTAGCCACATTACTTAACCTCTGTAGGCTTCCATTTTTTCCTCTGTAAAATGAGGGGACACCATCTGTCTCTGTAGGGGTTCTGGGACAGTGAAATGAGACTATCTCTACTGAGCACTTACAGCAGAGCCTGGGAGGTTGTAAACCCACAATAAATGGCAACTAGGGGCTTTTGCATATAGAGGTGTATGCTCATGCAGATATACAGTATATAAAGAGAAGGATAAAAACATGGAACTGAGCCTTGACTGTTAAAGCTAGGGCCATTCTGAGTTGTAGAGGTTCTAACATCAGATAGCAAAGCAATGGATGTTAAATACATAGATTAGAAATTATACCACTGACCCAAGGGGCAGGTATAGGCTAATTGGTTAGAAAAGCCTCAGAGTAAATCAAGCGTGTCTCCAATTCATGAGTGCGTATTATAAATATATTGAAAATTATTTTTATGACTATTCCATTTTACATTTCTTTAGCACATCAGATGCTTGAATTGTGGAAGTTGACAAAAATCAACATAAATGTTCTTTTTCTCCCCCAACTGTATTGAACATTGCACAGATGTGTAGTTAAGTATTTATTATGAACATGCAAATATTGATGTCCCCAAGGCCCATTCTTTGATTTTCAAACTGCTGTTGCTATATTTGGAATTGTTGATTAATACAGGTCTTTGCTCTGACACACAGCATGTCTGACTTCGGGGCCGCTGAGAGCAGGAGCAAGAAGAAAGAAGAAGCCAGAGCTTGATGCTCATAGGGTTGGACAATATTTGAGGGTGGGAGTTGCTTTGAAAAATGGCAGCAGGCAGCCAAATCTATGAGATAGTTAATGAGGTGCCTAGCATAGAGCTTTGCACATGGTTAAGTTCTCAGTTAATCTCTGCTCACTTAAACAGATTTCTATGGAAAATAACCATCATGAAATAATTCTTTCACAGTGGTCTAGACCAACATTTCTCAGTCTTGGCACTATTAGTGTTTTGGGCTGCATGATTCTTGTTGTGGGAGCTGTCCTGTGCATTGTAGGATGGTTAGCAGCATCTCTGGTCTTTGGCCTCTAGGTGCCAGTAGCGTGGCCCTCCCCACGTTGTGATCACAAAAAAATGCCTGCAGACATTGCTAAATGTCTGCTGGAGGGGAAGGGAGGGGTGAGGGCAAAAATTGACTCTGTTGAGAACCATTGGGCTAGAGGAAGGGGAAAGAGCTAATATATATTAAATAATACATTCGTGCCAGATGTTTAATGCATCTCATCCTTGCAACAGTTCTGAGTTGCAGGTGTTGCTGAAATCATTTTTTGCAGAAAGGAGAGGTGGAAAGAGGTTGAGAATGTGGACCAAGGTTGGACGGACAGATGGGGTCTGATTCCAAACGTGATGTTCTTTTGCTTGTACTCCTCTCCTTGCTAACACGGTCAGACTAACACATCAAGTACCATGAGGGCTCACACTGTTCCTCTTCTTGGCATTGAAGATTCAGACATGACTTCCTTATGAAAACACTGCCAAATGCACTGTTTGCAAAGAGTCATGGACTGCTTACATTTGGGTCATTGATTTGATTTGGTTTATGTTTTTCAGAGAATATGAGCTGGGCTGTTCCCCAGCGGAGGATCACAGATAAACAAAGGGGTATGTAGTCTTCTTAGGGCTGAGGGCTCCAAAGAGAATGCAGACGAGATCCAAAGGGAGTTTGTTCTGGAAGGGAACTATCTAAGAACTGTGACATTGTCTGTGGGGAAGGTGGCTTTTGCTGCTCTGCTTCTCCAGTATATTTAGTAAACCAAATGGGTTTTCTTCTGGGGAACACTGAGACCAGCTGTTTGCCTTTATGGTCTTCTTGTAGTTAATTTGGATTTTAAACCTTGCTCCTAGCAGAAGGGGTTTAGTTATGTGCTGTTGGTGCTGATTATATGGGGTACAATGTGGGGGAAGAGCCTTCCGCTCTCTACTGTTTGGTGAGATGCTGGTTCACAGTCGAGAATTTTGGGGTATGAGGCTAATTGTTAGAATTACATAGTAGTAAAAATTACAACGTCCTGTGGCCATATGTGAACAGTGCACTACATTGCTTTCTTTAACAGAGCTGGGGCAGGTTAGGAGGGGGTCAGGAAATGAATAAAATTATTGTTAATTCTACCCCCTGTTTATACCATCAAGAGAAAATAAACCAATAAAAGAACTAAATGTTGGCAATCCATAAAATTCCATAAGTGGCAATAAAGAAAAACTGAAACTATATTGATATACAACCAAACAAGGTAATTATCATTATTTTTTAATAAAGCCATTTATCATCAATAAATACCAACGGGAATAGGAAAAATTACAAGCACAACAATGCCATCTTCCATAATTATAGCTATTAACAATTTAAAGCATAATTATGTGAGGAAGAAAAACTTTTAGGAAAGCTTTGTGCTGTTTTCTGCACAGTGAAGTCAAATTCTCACATTTCCAAGTAGTCAGGACTCTGTAAACGTTCTTGAATGATTCGATAGATGCTTGTCCCAACTTAGAGTAGCTCATTTTTAAATGATCTTTAGTTTGGGCCCTTCCTGCCTCTCCATTTCAGAGTTGGCCAGTGGCCCTGGAGGAAGGGCTGGGATCCAGGAAAAGGTATATATGGTAATTACCTGTTCACTTCCTACATGTCACTAGTCCAGAGGACTTGACTTAGCAGAAAGGTTGGGTCAGGGAATCATCAGTCTCATTTATTTCATCTGAGCAAACCTTGAGTAAATAGCTACTATTGCCTGAATAGCCATGATCCCGGCCCTGGGGATACAGAGAGGAATGAGATGCTGTTTTTTAATTTTATTTTATTTTTTTGCCACTGAGCACCTTGCACTCTCCAAGAGAGACGGACCTTTCTGCTCTCAGTGTTGAGATATGCAGGGCAACAGAGTGGTTAAGAATGAACCTTTTGGGTTCATTCACCCAGGGCACCTGGGTGGCTCATGAGTCAGACTTATGATCCCAGGATCCTGGGATCAAGCCCTGCATCAGGCTCCCTGCCCAGCATAGAGTCTGCTCCTTCTCCTTCTGCCCCTCCCCCTGCTTGTGTGTGCTCATGCTCTCTCTCTCTCAAATAAATAAAATCTTTCTTCAAAAAAAAAAAAAAAAGATGGGGTCCATAAGCCATATTCCAGTTCTGCCATTTATCACCTATGGCACCTTACACAAGTTAACTAACATCTCTATGCCAGAGGATACTAGAGCCTACCTATAGGTTGTTATAAGAACTAAATGAAATGCTATGTAAAAAGTGTTTACAAAAGTGCCTGGAACCTGGTGAGTGCTAGCTAAGTTAGCTGTCATTTAACCCAACGGGGGTAAGTCCTGTGATTAGGTTCTTTGGGTCTGGTGTAATAGCAGCAGTTTGGGTAGTTGGGTACCTTGAATCTGATGTGATAGTGATATAGTTCCCTCTGCCTGGGAGTCCTGGAAAGTGCTGTGGACAAGATAATGACTGTGTTGAATATTACGAGGTGAGAGCAATAGGAGTCGGTATTCTACACAGTGAAAAACCACAGGAGCAACGTATGGGGAGGAATTGAGAAACACGGATGTTATAGTATGCCTGGGCAAAAATAAGCTGTATTCTAGCATGACAAAATTGACCTGGTGGCAGATGAGAGGCAAGGCTGAGGGTCTCAGGTTTGGCTGAGTCTGGGTCACAGTCTTGAGTTTTTCTTAGGACAGGGACCTTGTATGGAAGGATATTAAAGATGAAGATGATGGTTAGGTGGATTTGCAATTTAGCTCCATCTTGAGGGTAGAAGGCAGTGCTGGAGTGCTCTAACCAGTAGGATAGGAGCAAACCAAATGGTCAGGGCCACTTTTGGGATTTTTATGATTAGGACTTCTACCCAGTAGGGCAATATTTCAGCAGGGTTATGTATGTTGGTTGGAAATAAACATCTGGACTGATTGATTCTCAGTTTAAATGTGGTGGTCGTTAGTGCTCTTTGGCAACTATCCCAGTTCTCTACTTCCAGGCACATGTGTAAACAAATGGTAGGATTGTGTATTCTGGTCTCCTTGTGTGAGTGGGGTCATGTGAACAGTTCTGGCTCAGGAGTTGTAAGGAAAAGTGATGTTACTTTGGAACCAGATCATTTAATTGCTAGTATAAGATCCTTGAGAGCTTGCTCATTTCCCTTGTCATAATGACCAGCATCATTCCAGGTAGAGTCAGCTTCATCATCAGGTCCCATGAGGATGCTATAGAGCAGAACTCCCAGCTGACTGCTGATTAACATGGAGCATGAGTGAGAAAAGCCTTTATGGCATCAAACAAACAAACAAACAAACCCCACCAAACTTTGTATAGGGCCAGGTAGAAAAAATTTTAGGCTTTTACTTTGCAGGCCTTACGGTCTATGTTAAAAACTACTCAAATCTGTTAGAAAATTTGCGAACAAATGAGGATGACTGTATTTCAATAAATCTTTATTTACAAAAATAGATAGTAGGCTGTATTTGGCCAGCTGGCTCTTAAGGCACTAGTATTTAGGGGCTGTTTGTTAACACAGCTTAATTGAGCTAATCCTAACTAATAATCTACCCAAACTAGCTTTTCTTATTTTTTTTCCTAAGCAAATTTTATTATTTTAGTTTTTCTTTTTAAGTTGAGAAAAAATTTAAGTGAGATGAAATGCAAAAATCTTAGGTGTACTCTTCAGTGATTTTAATAAATGTATACACTGTGTAACAACACCCTAATCAAGATATAGGGCATTTTCATCATTTTAGAAATTTCCCTTTTGGTCCTTTACATTTTTATCATTTTAGAAATTCCCCTTTTGGTCTTTTGCAGATAGGTAGTCCTTATACCCTCAAAAGATGGCCACTGTCCTGTTTATGGACTCCATAAATGGGACCACATAGTATGTACTCTTTTGTGTCTGTGTTTTTCAATATAATGATTGAGTTTTTCCCATGGTGCATATATCAGAAGTCTATTCTTTTGTATGAATATATAATACTTCAGTTTCTTGTTGATGGTTGTTTATAGTTTTTAGTTAGTACAAATTATTATAAATTTAATTTTTTTATAAATTTAATTTTTAAAAATAAATAAAAGGCTATTGAGATTTTCTATTTCTTCTTGTGTCATTTTCATTAAGCTGATTTTTTTTTCAAGGAATTCATTCAATTCATCTAAATTGTTGAATTTTCTGGCATAAGCTTGTTCATATTTTCTTATGCTTTTGATATTTATAGACTCTTCAGTTGATAGCCCTTTTTCATTTCTGAGTTTTTTTTTTTTCTTATATTCTTGGTCAGTCTTGCTAGTTGTTTATGAATTTTTGAGCAGTGTTATTGAGGTCTAATTTGCATTCCATAAAAATTACCTGTTTTAAGTGTACAGCTCAGGGATTTTTAGTAATAGTGCATTAATATTCTATCACTACAATCCAGTATTGGAACTGGAATGTTTCTGTTACCTTTTAAAAAATCCCTCATACTCATTTGTAGTCATTACCTCTTCCAACCTCCTGCTCTAAATACCAATAAACTAGTTTCAGTTTCTATTGATTTGTTTTTTCTAGACATTTCATACAGACAGAATCATATACAATATGTGGTCTTTTGTGTCTGGCTTCTTTCCTTTAGAATATGTTTGAGATTCATCCATGTGTGGCATATATCAGTAGTCTGTTCTTTTTTAAAGATTTTATTTATTTATTCATGAGAGACACAGAGAGAAGGCAGAGACATGGGCAGAGGGAGAAACAGCCTTGCAGGAACCCAATGTGGAACTTGATCCTGGAACTCCAGGATCACACCCTGAGCCAAAGGCAGATGCTCAACCACTGAGCCACCCAGTCGTCCCCTCTGTTCTTTTTTCATTGCTCTGTTTCATTGCATGGATATAAACCATTTGGTTTTATCAGTTGATGGACACTTGGGTTGTTTCTAGTTTGGGGCCATTATGAACAGTAATGATATAAATATTTATGTACAAGTGTTTGTATGGACATATGCTTTAATTCAATTGAGGGATAGATACCTAGGAGTAGAATTGCTGGGTTGTATGATAAATTTATATTTAACATTTTAAAAGAAGGATTTTGGAGCCTTTTGCCTATTAGTTAAGTGCACAAGTAGGGGAAGTGGCAGGGAGAGGGAGAAGCAGGGACTCTGGGATCATGACCTGAGCCGAAGCCAGAGGCTTAACCTACCAAATCACCCAGGTGTTCCTATGTTTAACTTTTTAAGAAACTGCGAGACTGTTTTTTTAAAATGGCTGCCCCATTTTCCATTACCAATATCTGTGTATGAGAGTTGCGACTTCTCCACATCCTTTTAACATTTGTTAATTATCTTTTTGATTTTAGCCATTTTAGTGGATATGATTGTGTTTGTCATTGTGGTTTTATTTTGCATTTCCCTGGGTAACTGCCGATGTAGAACATTTTTTATGGCTGTTTGTATATCTCCTTTAGAGAAATAGCTATTCAGATTCTTTGCCCATTTTGAAATTGGGTTGTCTTTTTATTATTGAGTTGTAAGTCTTCTTTATATATTGTATATACAATTTTTATGACAGGTATATAGAATTTGCAAGTATTATCTCCCAGGTGTGGTCTTGTCTCTTCATTTTTTTTGCAATGATATATTTTAACATAGAAAAAAATTAAGATTGATGAATTCCAATTTATTAATTTTTTGCTCTTGTGGATGTTATTTTTGGTGTCCTCAATAAGAAATCGTTGCTTAACTCAAAGTCATGAAGGTTTCTCCTGGGTTTATCAGTTAATTTTTTAAAAGAACTAGCTTTTGGATTTCATTTCTCTTTTGTTAATCTGCTTTTTAATTTTATTGGCCTCTGCTCTTTTTCCTTGCTTGAGTGTTCTTTTCTAGGTTATTAATATGGAAACTTAGATCATGGCTTTAAACTTTTTTATGTTCTAATATAAGTATTTAAAATTGCAAATACTCTTAAGCACCATGTTACCTGCATTTATTATGTTATGCTATATTGCATGTTAATATGCCATTCAAAATATTTTCAAAGCTTCCTTGTAATTTCTTCTTTCACCCATGGTTTTAAGAAGTGAGTTCTTTAATTTTCAAATATTTTAGACTTTCCAGGTATCTTATTTTTTTATTGAATTCCAGCTTAACCATGTTGCTTCCAGAGAATAATTTATTAAGACTTAGTGTATGGCATGGCATATGGTGTATCTTTATGAATATATCTTGTGTACCTGAAAACAATGTGTATTCTACAGTTATTTAGTATAGTGTCCTATAAATATTAATCAGACCCTTTGTTTAGTAAGTGTGTTCAAATCTACTCTATCCTTACTGGATTTTGTTTTGTCAAGTGATTCCATCAGTTACTGAGAGATGAGTGTTAACCTTTAAACTGTGATTGTGGATATGTCAGTTGTTTCTTTTAGATCTGTCTAGGTTGTGTGGCATCTATTTTGAAGCTTTGTATTTAAGTGCACACACATTTATGATCTATGTCTTCCTGATGATATGACCCTTTAATCATTATAAAACATCTCTCTTTAAATCTCTGTTGATTCTCTGTTTTAAAGTTGATCTTATATATATGATATTATATATGATCTTAGTGTAGCCATACCACCTTTTTTTATAATGTTTACATTTTCCACAATATATATTTTTCCAACCTTTTGCTTCCAACCTAATATGTATTTGTATTAGAAATGCATTCTTGTAGATAGCATTCAGTTGGGCCTGAATGCTTTATTCAATTCAATGATTTTTTTTTTTCCTTTTAATCGTAGTTTTTAGCTACTTACATTTCATACGGTTATTCATAAGTTTGGGGTTCCATCTCCCATTTTGTAAAAATATTTTCTGTTTTATCTGCTTTTACTTGTGTTCTTTTACTTGCCTGTTTTTTTAGATAAATGGAATACTTTTTAATATTATAATTCCTCTTAAAGCTTTTGACTATTTTCCTTTTCGTATTTCCTCTAGAAATTAAAATTGGCATTCTTAATTTTGTGTAATTTTCCCTGCAGTGCACATAGAGTTAACATTGTACAACTTCAAATAAATGTAACAACTTTGCAACACTTTAAATCTATTTACTTTCTCTTCATTTGTTGTGCCATTTTTGTCTTACTTGTATCTGTGTAACAAACTCTTTGATACATTGTTATAATATTTGTATTAAACTGTCAGCTTACCTTTAGAGATGAAGACAAAAATAATTTTGTATGAATTGTAATATGAATACTTACCACTAAATTTTAAAGTGAATACTTAACACTCTATATACATTTTATTTATTTATAAGATTTTATTTATTTATTCATGATAGATACAAAGAGAGAGGCAGAGACACAAGCAGAGGGAGAAGCAGGCTCCCTGCAGGAACCCAAATGTGGGACTTGATCCCAACACTCCAGGATCATGCCCTGGGCCAAAGGCAGGCACTCAGCCGCTGAGCCATCCAGGCATCCCTCTATATAAATTTTAATGTGAATAGTTACCACTTACCACTTTTTACTCTTCCTATAGGTACAAGTTTCCATCTGGTAAGACTTCTGATAAGCATGATTTAGTATAGTAAAGGTCAGCTGATGATGAATTCTCAGAGTTCATTTGTCTGTTAAAACTTTTATTTAGTCTTCATTTTTGAAAGCCAGTTTTGTGACATAATTCTGGATTGATAGTTTTTTCTCAGTGTTTTAAAGATATTTTTATTTGACTTCTGACAACCATTGTTTCTAACAACAAGCCAGTCATCACTTGTTTTGTTGTTGCCTGAGTTTAATGTGTCTTTGTCCTCTGGATACTTTTAAGATTTTCTTGTTATCAGAGCATTGATGTAATTTCCTTTGCGTTGGTCCAGCTTCAAGATTATGAGGCTTTTTGATCACTTTGCTATTGTTTTTCCCTGAATTTGGGAAATATTTGTCCATTATTTGTTTGAAAATGGTTTTTTACCTCATTTTCTCTACTTGTCTTCTGGGACTCCAATTACACATGTATTAGACCACTTGATATTGTTCTATTTGACTGAGACTCAGACCATTTGTTTTAATCTTTTTCCTCTCTGTCCTTCAGATTGGGTAAATGTTACTGATCTTCAGATGTTACTGATCTCTATTCAAGTTGAACAGTCTTCCCTGCTTCCCTTAATATTTCCATCTGCTGTTAAGAGCATTCAGTGAGTTTTTCATTTTAGATGTTTTACTTTTGTTATAGAATTCCATGTGGTTATTTCTTTGTAGTTTAAAACTTTATGTTGAGATTCCATTATTTGTTTACTCATTATGACACTTTTCTTTGAGTGCCTTGAAGATATTTATAACAGCTTTTTAAAAAAGATTTTATTTATGTATTCATGAGAGACACACAGAGAGAGGCAGAGACATAGGTAGAAGGAGAAGTAGGCTCCTTGTGGGGAGCTGCATGTAGGACAGGATCCCAGGAGCCCAGGATCATGACCTGAGCCAAAGGCAGATGCTCAACCACTGAGCCACGCAGGTGCCCCTATAATAGCTTTTTAAAAGTCTTTATTTATTCAGATATTTGATTTACCTCAAGGTAAGTTTATTTTGTCTGAATTTTCTTGACTATAATATTTTTTCACAGACCTCGCATTTTTCTTTGTATATAGGACATGGTGCTAATACACTGCATTCTGGATTCTGTTATATTCCTCTGAAAATTGTTGACTTTTGTTCTACACTGATTTTTACACTTAATTACTCGCTGATGACCTAGACCTTGGGGAGGCTTGTTTGTAAAACTTACTATGCAGCTCTGCTTTAATTTTGCTATTGATCTTAGTGCAAAACCATAATCCTGAGGCATAGTCTGTGTTTTTAAGGTATCTTTCTTTAGGAGTTTTGGGATAGAAAAAGTTCTTACCAAGCTCCTTTACCTTATCGGGATTAAAACTATAAACTCTGACTCTGTATGGTGGTACCTTATGAAGTATGTAGTTTTTTTTTGTTTTTTGTTTTTTTTTTTTTTTTTTTTGAGCCTTTTACCTATTTGTTACTGCCATACTAGTTGGACTTCACTTGTACATTCCCATTTCTGGAGGAAACTAAGGATCTGTGTGACAGTGTATACAGATGTACTACCTCTATCATTCCCTCTGTTCTGAGATTTCCCTTCTCAGCTTTCAACCACTTTGATGACTATGATCTCTGGCTCTGTAAGCCAGTAAGATTGGAGCTTTCTTCTTGAGATCTAGCTGCCATGTGCAGGACAGACTATGATATGAAGTGGCCCCAAAGGAAAAGTCATTTATTATTTTTATTTTTTTTTAAGATTTTATTTATTCATGAGAGAGACAGAGGCAGGGACATAGGTAGAGGGGGAAGCAGGCTCTCTGTGAGGAACTTGATGTGGGACTTGATCCCAGGACCCTGGGATCATGACCTGAGCCAAAGGCAGAGGCTCAACCACTGAGCCACCCAGGCACCCAAAGGAAAAGCCATTTGAACACAGACATTACCTAATATGGTTACCTTCTTTTATAAAGGTAATTGAATTTCCTCTATTTCCTGTCTGTTTTGATACTTCTCCAGTATCTTCAATTAGTTGTTGCTTATATTTTTCCCAGAGGTTAAGATGTTTATCAGTTGGAGCAATAGTCTGATATGAGTTACTTCATTATTACCGGGACAGGAACTCCCACAAATAGCTTTCTTAGATTTGTCCATAATGCTGGAATTGGGGATAGCAATTAGGATGTGCTTCTGCTTTTCTTTTCACTGTTTTGTTTTGTTTTGTTTTGTTGGTGATTAGGGATATTTTGATTATACAGGTCCTCCCTTCAGTGAGGATGGCTTTTGAGCTGGATCCTTGACTCACTTCATTCTATTTTTCTAATAAGAATGACCTTCATGCTTATTGGGAGGAATTCCAGCTGTGCTCATGAAGATGCTTGGAATTAAGTGGCTCGACTTGTGACTAATTTTATCACTGATTTTTAATTTTATTTTTCTTTGCACATGGGGATTCATTCATTCATTCAGACTGTCATTAATTGTGGACTGAGAACCTATTGTGCATGAAGCACAGTTCTAGGGGCTACCGTTTGGCAGTGAGTAAAAGAAAGTTGCCACCTCCTGAAGCAGACTTTGTAATTGTAGGCTGCAGAAAATAAATGGGAAACAACGATTAGCTTGTGATAGGTATTATGAAGTCAAGTGCAATCAAGAATGAGTGAGGGTGTCTGTGTGTCTCCTTTACTTAAGATTGCATGTTCAGGTAAGAACTCTCTGGTGACAGAGATGTTTGTACTGAGAATGGAAGAATGAGGAAAAGCCTGTCATGGGAGCATGTAAGGGAAGAGCACGTCAGGCAGAGGGAACAGCAGATGGGAAGCCCTGAACAGGAATATGATTAATGAGTCAGAGGAGCAACCACTAGGCCTGTGGAATGGAGTGGTTTCCATCTGGGGGTCCTTTGAAGTCCCAGTTATACTTGGGCATTTGTTCTGGATAAGATGGAAGGGTTGGATGGTTTTGGATAGAGGAATAACATAGTCTGACTTGTCTTAAACTCTAAGAAGGCAAGAGGAGAAGCAGGGAGGAAAGCAATGGGAAAATTGTTGTGACTAGTGAGAGAGGAGGATGGTTGATCTGGGCCGTAGAATTGCTTGTTAAGAGCTTCCTACAGGATGCCTGGGTGGCTCAGCAGTTGAGCATCTGCCTTCGGCCCAAGGCGTGATCCTGGAGACCCAGGATCAAGTCCCCCATCGGGTTCCCTGCATGGAGCCTGCTTCTTTCTCTGCCTGTGTCTCTGCTGCTCTCTCTGTGTCTCTCATGAATAAATAAATAAAATCTTAAAAAAAAAAAACAACAGCTTTCTATGAGCTCTGTATGAGGCTTGCTTCTTAATCAGTTGTGTTCTGGATCTCCTTGCCCCTGGCAGGGACCAAAGCTTATAGACTCCTGCAACTTAGAAAAACAAACACGATAGGGAAGGAAGCTTGAGTAGGGAAGGCAGCCCTAGCATGAAGCTTTGAGTGTTGTGAAATATTTGATTATGTGTGCACATAGCCACATACCTCACTGGGTAAGTCACTGCAAATGTCATCTGGCCAATGTCCATTAATGATTAGTGAATTCTAAGGCTGCCATTTCTGTTCTTGGTCTGGCAGTTGGTTTATTTTACCAAAGGCAGTATCTTTGGTAGAGTGCCTTTATCACACCAAGAAGGTGTGTGTGTGTGTGTGTGTGTGTGTGTGTGTGTGTGTGTGTTTAAATAGGTGATCACTTTAAGAACAAAGAATATTGAACACCATTAAATAAGAGAACCAAGCCTGAAACCTGGCACATAGTAAGTGTTTAATAAATGTTACTTGAAATTAGACTTACTGTCTTTTTGATTATTTAAAAAACCCCCACCAATTTAATATATAAAGAACCCCTAAAGAGAGAGAGCCAATAATTGGTTAAAGAAGTAGTATATTCAATTGAAAACAGACGTAACAACTACATATATTTTCTTCATTTGTTAATTGCTGGTTATTTTCAGTATATCTAGATGGGTACCTTAATGTGTATATTTTCTGTAGCTCCTTTTGCTTCTGCTTTTGAATTTCTCCTCTTTCCTTCCTACCCCTGCCCTTATGCCCCCTCATCATGTGTTGAGGCCTAATCAAGTGGGCCTGTCAGGGTTCCTGGTACTCTATGCACCAAGCCTCCTCATAGTGTTCATTTTAGTGTGGTCATTGAGAGCACAACCCAAGAGTGAGACCCACTGGGTTCTAACCCAGTCCTATAGGTTGTGTGAATGGGGGCATTTTTCCAGATCTCCCCAAGACTTGATTTACTTACTGTAAGATGAAGTTGAGAACATAAGATCATTTATTAGTGAGTTGAGTATATGGAAACATACTCCTCCCATCTGCTCATCCCTACTCCCCACCCCCCGCCCCAGCCATAGGAGACGGAGACCCAAGGCTTGCCCAGGGACGTGTATGTAGTACCATTCCACCTTTCATACAGTACACCTATCACCTACTTCTGTTCAAAGAGAAGAGGCAGGTATAACTGGGCGCTTGCCCTGCCTTCACAAGAGGCAGCATAGAGTGGTATGTGAGCGTGCAGCCTCCTTGGGTGCAGATTTTGGTTCTGTCCCTTACTAGCTGCGTGCCTGTGGGAGAGTTACTGAACCTCCCTGTGCCTCAACTTCCTTACCTGTAAATAATGCCACCAATTGCATAGAGCTGTTGTGAAGATTAAATAATTTTCCAGGGGGCATCCTTAGAGCAGTGAGTGGCACATAGTGAGCAGCATGAAAATATTGTGTGTTGATATTTGCGCCGATTATGGAATGTAATTGAGTGTTGCTAAGAGCTTAGCTTTTCTGCAGCTCCCAGGTCAAAATCCTGCTTCCTCGGGCTTGGGCTCAGATTCCCCCACCCTCCCACCCCCCAGCCCTGCGCAGGGTCTCACTTGTGTGGGGGCGGCCCTACCTCCTTCCCCAGCAGCTCAGGCCCCGGCTGCTGCTTCCCCCTCTCCTGGCCTCCCGCTCCGGTTCGGGGCTGCCATCTACTGACCCACTCGCCGCTCCTGTCAGGTCAAAGATAGCGAGGCCTTTGTGGGGTGCCCAGGCAGCATGTCATGTCCCAGTACTGTTGTACATCTTGTTTCCGAGATATTTTGCTGTAATGTTCTGTGACCTTTTCCATTGAGTGAGGTAGTTGGAGAGGCACTCAGTAAGGGAAAATTGAGCTGTTTTATTCCTCCCCAAGGAGGCTCCTGTTTCCCTTCCACCATTCATTTGAAAGCTATCATTTTCTTGATTTTATAGCTGAAAAACACCATTGATTCACTGGGTGTTAGATGCTAAGAGTTCTCCTATTGACATGCCTATTGACAGTTTGCAGTATATTCTGCGTCTAATTATCACTCTTGGCTAAATGATACACCTTGCGGGCCTGAGCGATGGAGCCGATGCTCGCAGCCCCGGCCCCCGCCGCGCCCATCGAGCCCCGTGTCACAGCCGTGTGATTTATGTGATCAGAAAGAAAATTTCTGTTGGTGTGCTGCATAATTAAAGCAAGTGCGGAATGACTGGTGACAAAAAATCAGGTCTGCCGATGTCATCCCCAAATGAGGAGAGATTTCTCCGGTAAGCAGCTGTGACAGTGAAGAATCTCTCTTGGCATCTTTGGCTTCGCAATTTGCAAGGGTTCGATTTTCCTCCCGGCCCGGCCGCGGCCCCCTCCTCCGCGCCCTGCTGTCTCCCTGCATTCAGGGCCCCCGACGTGGCTGCCCTTGCTCCCAAGGCCTGGGGTGGGGGGCTCACTGTTGGTACTTGCGGGTTGGGGGGAGGTGGTCCATGGAACGGGGCCAGGGGACACCCCCATCTGCACCTGGGGGGATGCAGGGCTCATCTGGGTGCCTGCCCTCCGGGATGGCTGGGCTGTGCTTCTGGGGTGGAGGCTGCAGGCTGGGGATGCCAGCTGGTCCATGCACCACAGCAGCCGTCCCCGCACCTGAGCGGTGTCTTGGGGAGAGGGGTGGTGGAGATTGTTGCCTGCCCCCATGGGGACGCTAGGGAAGTGTAGGAGGCTGACAGGTGGTGAAGGCTGGCCTTGTGTGGAGCAGACCTCTCTGGGGGGAGACAAACTCCTTCCTGCCCCAACTACTTTTTCACTCATGCTGTTGGCGAATGTTCTTCAGGGGGTCTCGGGAGTCAGGGAGCCGACCTTTCCAGCGCTGGTACAGAGACGGGTTTTCTGCGAGGCCTGAAGGTCAGATGGGTTAGCCTCCGTGGACCTCCATGGACTCCCCTGGGATCCTTTTTTGGTGCAAGAGTATTGAGGCTTAACACACTCAGAGGCTTGGAGAATGTGGAGTTGTTCATCTGCACGGTCTCCTGAAGGGATTTGCTGGCCAGAAAGTAGTAGATATGTTCCTGGTTCATTGGAAAAGCCCCACTCACTCCCTACTTCACACGAGACTCCGGAAACCTTGAAGATGAACACGTGTTATAGTGTGAGACAGTTAACGGCAGGTGATCCAGTTAACATCTGGATCAAGCCAGGAATAGTAGACATTGCTAGGCACCTGAGATGGTAGTGCTTTTGGCCTGGTAGCTAGCAAGAGTCGAAGTAGGACTGGGCTTGGTTGTTGGTGGGTGCTTGGGGCCATGTCCAGATCCTGAGGGGCTGGGCAGCTGACATTATGATGGGTGGGACTTGTGAGGTCATTGATTCCAGACAGGCTGCTTTCCTGGAAGCCAGAGACCTTGTGTGACCTCTGGTACCATCAATTCTTGCTTAATGGAACCTCTGTGTGTGGCATTTTTTTTTTTTTTTTTTCAGTTGAGATGTTTAGAATGAGACAGAGCGGGAGGGAGAGGTATGCATATCAAAGACATAACTACCATGATGTGAGAAAGCTCACCCATGCACAAGGCCACAGACTCTTAACTCGAGTCCGTATTTTTACAACTGGGATTTCTCAATGCAGGGGTTTTAAGGCGTCTCTGTTATCTTTGAGGGTACATTATCTTATGATTGGGGGGGTCATAGTGCTTTGTCCTGAAGATTAGATCAATCATGCAACTTCATAGGTTCCTGAAAACCTCGAGAAATCTCATATACTTTATTTTTTGTTAATTGTTCATGTCTCTCTAGTCTGGACTAGTTCTCAAACTGTTGATGGCTCTGTGTAAGGGGAGACATTCCTCCGCAAATATGGGAGGGATCTTTGAAGTTTCCGGTAGGACTATGGATTTTTTTTCCCCTATTCTGTAATAATTACTAACCGTGTCTCCGTACGGACTTCTCTGTACATGAATGTATTGTTCATGCAGCACAGCATCAGCAGAAGATTCTGGGTGACTGATCAAGGTAACCGGCCTATTGAAGTTCCCTTTTTAACCTCCAATCCTTGATTTGACAGGTGGTTCACCTTAGAAGTCCTGACTACCCCTTTCAAGTCATAGGCTGCAACGATCACTTGTGGTTATGGGACGTGGTTCTTCTGCTGTGTGCCTGGAAATCCCCTGTCTCAACCCCAGTTGATTTATGTAGACAATGGAAACGGAGGAAAAGAATGCACTTCGGGATTCTTGGACCCCATGGTTTTTCCCATTGTGTGTCTCAGGCTTTTAAAATGCCTCCCCTCTTGGTGCCCGGTTTTCCCCAGCAGCACAGAGCACCTCCTGCTGCAGAGGTCTCACCTGGTGAATTTTAGGGCAGTGCAAGAATTGCTCTGCTTAGGTGGACACCTAATATGATTCCCCCCCCAACTGCTTCTGGCCTCTACCTGTTTGAGCTCTGGAATCCCTTTAGGGAGTGCGTGTGCAGCATACATTCTCACCTCTCAATTCACTGTGACTTCAGCCAGAGGTCTGTCCTGTGGCTGTCGCTGCTCCGAATGCCAGTGAGTGGCGAGAGCATGTCAGCTGGAGCCAGCAGTGAGCATATGGCCAGGGTTTGGGGGTGGAGGGCTGTGCGGCGCAGGGACAGGGAAGCACCAGTTACCCTCCGGGATTGTCAAGAGAGGTAGGGCCCTTCCAAGGAGACACAAAGACACAGCAAAGCAGACAGAGCAAGGGCCTGGGCAGCCCAGGGCTCGCCTGGTGAGGAGGGGGTAGGGTGGCCTGCATGGCCTGCCCGTCGCCCGGTGGGGACCGGAGTGTCTGGAATTCAGTGGTGCCCTGGAGCCGCCCAGCCTCCTTGAAACAGCAAATTCCCGTTTTTGTTCCTCTCCCTCTCTGGGATTGTTTATGCATCTCAAATGAGCTGTAAAGCAAATTTTGTACATTCTCCAAACTTTTACTTTAAAGGAGGCAGGTTGGAAAAAGGAGCACCATCACGTTAAATGCCAGCTATTGTGCTTTTCATTCAGCTTGACGCACAGTGGCCTGAAATGGCAGGGGATTAAATTGATGTAATGACAAGAATTCATATTGGAGACGGTGGGGATGGAGCAGAATAATGTTGAGGCTTCACAGGATTGTGGTGTTCTTTGATCTGCCTCAGATGGAAAACATAATCTATCTGTATTTATGTTGATTCTAAATAGGGAGTGTGTAAACAGAGGCATGCCACTTTCCCTACTGTCTCCGAGTTGAAATTAAATAGCTATCCATTTTGAGCAATGGACAGATTTCTGTGTAATGAGTTAAGTGCAGTTTTTGAACATTTGGATCTTATTGTACATCACAATAAGAGCATTTTTGCTCAATTGGGTTCTGTTAAAGAGGCACACAGTATGTGGGCATTTGTGAATTATTCATTTGTTAAGGGGCATTCTTTTTATTTTTAGAAAAATCCACCTTTAGTCTTGGTGAATTTCGAGCAGTAACAACCACAACCCTGAGTAGAATAAACACCTTTTCCAGTATCAGCCTTTGATGCAGGGAGCTGCAGATGAGATGTTCCTGCCTTCTGGAGAAATACATATGTGTCTTTCATCTGGGAAACGTCTTTCCAGGGCAGTACCAGCTGGAAGATGTCAGCTGAGATGACCAAACACTTGATCAATTGACGAGGAGTGCGTCAAAGGTGGCTGAGAGCCATTTATATGCGGTGTGTTTGAAAGCACTTTGAAAAGTATAGCGTGCTTAACGTGCATTTGTATATAATATGAAAGCATATTTCTATTAGGCACATCTTAACATATGGTTCCAGAAAAGAAGAAGGTGTTGCACTGTGCTCAAACTTTGTCCCCCCCCACCCCGTACATAGCTAGAAAATCATCTTTATGCAATTATTTGAGTAATGATGTTCACACTTCTTAAGGCTTCATAGGGAACTGCCCTAATTTCTGAAAACACTGCTTTTATTTCCTCCACGCTTAGTTCAGGAAAGTGCAAAACTCTATCTTGGGCTCGAGGCTTCCCCCAGTTTTAACCAACTCTGCTCTGCATTGAAGTCCCGGTGCCAGAATGTCCCATCCTCCATTAGCTCTCATTTCCACTTGGGCTTTTGTTATGCTGTTCCTGCTATTAGAGGGACCACCTTCTCCTGACCTCTGCCCCCTGGATGCACATGTGCTCCGAGATACTGCTTGTGCCGGCCCCCTGCAGCCTCTCCTCGCAGTCGGCATGTTCTGGTCTCATCCATGACCTCGTTGTGTGGTTCTTGGGTCTTCCCTGCTGGCTCTTAGCCTTAATGGCACAGGGTAACAACAGTAATGACAATGAGAGTAATAAAAATACTTATTCAGCCAGCTTTTACTGATTGCCTGTTGTTTGCTAGGTGTCAGGGATGAAGTGATAATCAAAAATCAGACATGGACCCTGGATTTGTGGAACTTTTATTCAAGTGGGGAAGGCAAACCATCACAGTCACTCAAGTCAATGTAAAAATGTTGATTGTGACAGGTGGCACAGACAGGTAGGTACATGGCACTGTGAGGGGTTGTGAAGGGGCATTTGAATTATTTGGGGATGTCCATAAAGGCTCCCTTGAAGACAGAACTGGCAACATAATTTGCATGGCCCAGTGCAAAATGAAAATACACGGTCTTTTCTCCCAAACTGAGACTTTCCTGGTGGCAACTGCAGAGCATTAAATCAAGCATACGGGGTCTGTGTAAGCATCTCTAGGTAAGACTGAGTGGTTGTACTTCGATCATACAGGTCCACAGGGAGCAATGTTTGTGCTGAGATATGAGGGCCAAACAGGATGGGAAGATGGTTCCAGCCAGAGGAAACAGCATAAACAGGGTCTGGGGCACATTCAGAAGCTGGGTGGCCGTCAGTGTGTCTAGAGTGCAGAGAGCAAGTGGGGAATATGATGAGGCTAGGGAAGTAGAGAAGATGACATGTAAGGCCAAGCACAGCCCAAAAGTCTTTGTCTTATGAGCCACATACACTACTGAAGTGTTTCATGCAGGCAGCTAACAAAATCAGGTTGGGGTTTTATGAAGTCATGCTAGCTACGAGATAGACTGCATAGTGGCCGTAGCAGTGAGAGTGGAAGGTCTGTTTGGAGGGTGTAACCCTCTAGGTGAGATGGTGGGGATTTCAATCAGGATGGTGGTGGTAGAGATAGAAATGGTGAGTAGAAGTACATCGAGAAGACCCAACTGGCAGGGCTTGACAGAGTAGCTTTGAAGGAGCAAACAATGCCCAAGAAGGCATCTAGATTTCTGGCTTGGGACCATTGGGTTAAAACTCATGAAATTGCCAGCATTGTGCCATTTTTTGATCTTCTCATACAGCAGCTTCATATAGATGCCATCTAATAGATGGGTCAGTGGTAGGATATTCACTTGGATGGGGAGCACTTCAAGGAACAGTTGAGATTTGGTCTTTTTTGGCTTTGGTGGCACTGAGGCGTGAGAGAAGATTATCAATCTGGTTCTGACACATTGACTTGGAAGTACCTTTGAAACCTGTAAGTGGTGATCAAGAGGGGTCCGTTGTGGCTATGGGTGTGGAACTTCCAGGAGTAGCCTGAGCAGAGATAGGCTGTGGCTAAAACAGGTGTGGTACAAGCACTTTATTAGGGTTACCTCTTTTATCATTTGCAGTAGTCCAATGAGGAACATACTCCTGTACTCTTTTTGCAGATGCACATATTGTAGCTCAGGGAGGCTATTTAACCTGTCAGGGTCACACAACTTAGCAAGAGGAGAAGCTGGGTTTCAAAGCCTGGTGATTTCAGTCCAGGGCAAGGTCTTAACTAATGCATACCATCCCCCGATGGCTTCCTCCTGCTGGTTTACACAGCTCTTTGTACTGAGTAGGTCCTTAGGAATTCCTTATTGAATAAATAAAACAGTTGATGAAAATAACATTATTCCTTTCTGAATAGGACATTTTTGGAAGAGTTCCCAAGGCCCCAAAACGTGAGCAAACATAGATGGAATTTAAATGGTTGACGTCCTGGTTTTTTTCATGGCACTTTTCTCCATTACTGATAAGGACCATCTCTAACCCCTGCTGAGGTCTGAACTTCGCAGAGAGCCTTGGGTGAGGACCTAAGAGTTTCTCTTGGTTGGGTCAACTGATGATAAAGTAGGCTGTCTTTACAATGTTCTTGAGGTGATTTTTAGAGAATTAGGGCACCTGGGGGCTAAGAGCTGGCTTGGCTGTTGCCCTGCTCCCTCCGGCATCCGGGGGGCACATTACTACATCACCAAGGCTCTCTTGCCTACTGTGCTTGAATGCTGACTCAGAGTCTTCCTCCACACAGCACACGCTGTATTTTAGGATCTAGAAAATCAAGGTCCAGAGAGATGTTAGTCTAGTAGTCAAGAGTTAACCTGCAAGAGTAAGTCTGTTTGCTGTGCCTGATTTGAGAGGGATCAAAGAAGCTAGATTCAGTCCCCTTACAGGTGAGAGAGCTGAGGGTCTTGAGGGAGCAGCGACCTGCCCAGTCCTGGCAACTGTAGCTCATTGCTACTTCCTGCTTTGTAGGTGGTGCCTCCTCTGGTCTGGAAGAGTGAAAACCCTTGGCCACATAGCAGATCCACTCCCTGTTTTGGCTCATTCAGCAGGACTGAACACATCTGGTTGTGCACAATGCATTTTTCATCGAGCTGTTCCCTCGGAAATTCCCTTATCACGAATGCGGACAGCGAATTGAATGATGCGAATTATGTTTTATTAGGTTGCCTTTTGATACAACAAGTATTTATTTTAGGCTTCTTGGTGTACTCTCTACTACACGTACCCTGGAAATACAGTATTTTATTCTTTCTGCCCTTGATGTACACATGAAACATATTGTTTCCCTTTAGGATGCCGTTAAAAGTCAGTGATGACCTTTGCGATGACTAATAGTGTTCATGGGGCTTTAATTGTGATTTTTTTTTTCTTTGGCAGAGCAGCATCAGTCCACTTCATACGTCTTTTGTATCAGGGAATCAATAAAAACTGCCGCCTTTTGTTGATGCTATAGGAGATTTTATGCCGATGACAAGGGATTTGATTTAATATTCTCTTTAAATAAGATCAACACTGCTGCAGTTATAAACTCTTCGAAAAACTGTCAAGCCCATCAATATAGTATGAAACAAAAAGTTAGCAGCCTGGTATAAATTAGCACGTGTAACGTGTCTTTGGGAGGGTGGTAGATATTTATGATTGCATGCTAAAATATATATATATTTCAAAATTTCTTTCTGCTCTTTCAACCGTGAGTAGGAAATGCAGAGAGAGGAGCATTTCATTACCACTCTCTTCCAAACTGCAAACTTTCTTTGCCAGTTAATGATTTTCTGGGGCAATTCTGAATGTGGTGACATGATATAAACAGGTATTTATGATCTGTGATACAATCCTTAGTGAGTATGGATTTATAGTTAAATGGTGAAGTGGGAATCCAGCCGGCGATTATTGACAGAGCTTCTAGAATCTATATTTTGTTTGTTTCCATTATTCACACACACTTTCTGTCGGGGCCTGATTATCTGTGTAGTCTGTGTTTCCTGGTTTAGTTGAGAGTTGAGTATGAGACTTTGACATTCAGGGACGCACACTCTGTGTGTTTGGGGGCAAGCAGAACACCTTGCCCCCATACCTGTTCCCCAATACTTTGCAATTTTCATTGCCCCGTAACTAGGTTATGTGATCATTCTGTCTCTCTTTGGTTCTGTTCCAGGTGAACAAGGAACCCAGGTAGGAGCAGAGCTGATTGACAAGAAATGATGGGGTTGAGCACGTGGGCACAGGTTGTGGCAATTTCAGAGACTTAGTGAACATCCAGAGATTTCTTAGAGGAGTCACTGTGGCTCGTAGAGTACATATAGGCTTCTCCAGAATGACATCCGACAGGTGAGGGTGTCAGACACGGACAACATGGATCATGTCATTAGAAAAGGAAAAGGTGAGAGGCTGATCCAGGCAAATCTGAGGTGGGGTGATCCAAAAAGAGGGGTGTGTCTATCTTGCTAGGAAGATTGCACCTGCTTATGGCACCATGGAGTGCTCTGGGGAGGCTACCGTTTTCATGAGGTTCTCTTCTGAAAGAGGTCTGCTCAGAGTTGCCTGAAGTGCCTGACCCTTGGGGTGAAACTGCCTGACCAGAGTTTCTTGAAGTGTGGTCTACATCTCAGTCACCTGGGGCTTCAGTCAGAATCCCTTGTGGGAAAGCTGAGAGTCTGTATTTTGAAAAGCATCCTGGGTGAGTTCCACAAAACCAGTAAAACTTCAGAACCACTGCTTCAGACGTAGGGGTTCTTGCCAAGTTAGAACAAGCTTAGATCTCCTTTCTATATTTTCCAGAAGAGTTTAGTGATAGAGAGATAGTGATATTCTTTGGATGAATCTAGAACAGAGATGCTTTACTTCACAGGTCTGTTAGAGAGACTGACATTCCCCATAAAACACGTTTTCTTTAGGTTGGGTTTGATATCTCATAGACCAAGTTTGCATGCAATTTCAGATGTCCAAAGGTCTCTTTGGCTACCTTCCACTAAAAAGTTGGCTACCTTCCACTAAACACCCTATGCTTGTTCTGGCAGTTGTGTTGAAGGGATAATCAAAATAGGACTTCTAGGTATTACCCTAAAGAAAGCTCTGCTGAGTTGAGATGCTGGATCTTCCTCATACTGAACGCTTTGGTAAAAATCAAAGCAAGCATGAGACCCCCAGTACAGATACTTACTCCATTTGTCACCATTGGGAAGCACCGGTATTCCTAATTTAGCATGGCTATTTTCCTTTGAATGTTTGGTATCCTTTAGCCTTAATCCTACATGTGGGAACCATTTAGGAGCACGAGTTTTGCAGGTAGAAAGTGAGGAGCTTCCTTTTCGTGGGCCCAGGGCCCTTGAACTCAAAGACCCTGCTTTTCTGTTTGGTAGATGTGCCTTTAATATGGAGTGACTAACAGAAACATGCATTAATCTTGTTTTTTTGAGAGTCCTCCATAGACTTGAGTCACCAGACCACACATCAACTGTCATCTGCTCAACATTTTTGTCATTTTGGGGGAGATGAGTGTAAACTGAGCAAGTCTCCCTGCTTATTTTCCTAGGTGGGACTGAAGCTGCCCGAGTGTTCCTTTCAGGGATTTATTAGTTAATGATTTCTTCTCAATGAATGTTCATAACATAGCTAGGGTTATTTATTTTTTTTTCCTTTCCCTAAAGGGGGAAGGAAATAATCTGGCGGCCTTTTAGTGTTATTTGACTTTTGTTTTTAATCTTAGGACGCCGTTTTCCCACTCTGCCACTCGGGGGTGTTTTCCTTCCCCTGGCCTCAGCCCTGCCACCTGAAACATGCGTGTTTTCTCCCTACGACAGGATACCAACCAAGCGCCGGCAGCCAGTTGACAAAGCCAGATCAAAACGCTTTGAATTTGGGAAATGATTCCCCTCTTGGTATTGAGCCCAGTGATAAAAGCAAAGCAGTTGTCATCTTGAAAACAGAGCTGTATACATGGCAGGGCCTTTCCAATTAGCACACTTAAGATGCGTGTTAGAAATGATGGGAAGTGGGATGTTACCAAGCGAGATGCGGGTAATAGGGTTTTAAATTTTCATGTTTCAGTTGATTTTTTTTTTTTCTATTGCAGTTTTAAGAAAATTGTTGCACATTACTGGAGCTCCTAAGTGTGTCTTAGCATTGCTCGTTCTGTTTACAGTGATGGCTTCCAAAAAACCAAGAGGGTTCGGTACAAAAAAAGCTTGTGTCCACCGGATTTCCAAGTAGAGAAAGAGTAATCTATTATCCAGAATTACTAACAAATAACAAGGAAGTCAAGACTGTTTTCCAGGTGGTTTTTCTGCCTGGTACCAAGCAACTGGTTTGACAAAATCCCCGAAACTCAACAACCTGGATTTTTCATGTTCACTAGATTCAGTCTCAAAAAATGACTTCTCTCCTTTACATGCACATGCAGAGAAATTAAAGCCAAATAATTCATTTAATAAACTAGTGATTTTTGTTACATTAGGGTATCATATCAAAATTACGTAAATGTGTGACATACTCACTGGAGTGTGGATGGCTAGTTTAGGGCCTGGTATGGAGTAATAATAATAGTTGTGGTAGATGTTATTAGTGCTCGACAGTATTTCTAGTTCTGCTGTCTGTGTGTATAGGCGAGTGACCCTTCCATTCCCTCTTGAGGTTCTGCGTGCTTTGTTAGTTCAGTAGGAGCAGTGACTTGTGTTACCTTTAGAGAGGAGTATTTAAGACCTAGTAGACAGTTCCCTTTTCTTATGCTATGGGAAACCCTAAAGGCATTTAATGAGACACCAGCATTTAAGATATTGGAGACTCTGTTATCTTGGATCCTTCACTGAACACAGTGCACAGCCCTCGCCCTACCCACCAATCCATAGTGGACATGTAGAATGATAGAGAAATAACCCTTTGTTGTTTTAAGCTACTGAAATTTAAGACTTGTTTGTTACTGCAGCATAATCCAGCCTATCTCGACTGAATAATTAATAATAACAAGTGTTACCATTTATTCAGTGCGATGTTCCAGGAGCTTCAAGTACCTTATATGCATTAATTCACTTCATGAGCACTACTGCTCTGTGATAAAGGTACTGCTGTTATCTCCATCTTGTAGGAGCGGTCACACAGGTGCTAAGATGTTAAGTCACCTGCCCAAGATTAACACTGTTGGTAAGGAGAGGAACTGAGATTTGAGTCTAGAAAAAATACTCAATAAGTGGTGAAGGAATAAATCAAGACCAGAAGGAGTTTTATGATTTGGTGGAACATATGATACTCTGTGTGGTATCATGGGAGGGGGTACCAGTTGGCATCATCTGTCCCAGAAATTTCCAGCTGCCAGTCATTTTGCCACTATGGTTACTTATTTTTAGGTCTTTTAGCTGAAGAGTGTTATGGTTTGCAACACCCTATAAAGGTTTTATAAGGCTAGGTGCTCCAAAAGAGCACATTAGTCACCAAAAAGGAAGCTGGTGACTAGGGGAAATAAGAAAGAAGCAAGGACTGGAGTTGCCCTTGTGCTGAGGGTTGCCCTTATTAAGACGAGTGTCTCCTGAGTTGTGTTATGAGCTATGAGAAGCCCGATCTCTTGGGGGCACCCCTATGGGTGGGGTTGATGTAGACTCTCCAGGGAGAAGTGGGGGATGGAATGACTGCAGTTCTGCTCAGCTGTTTATTGCTTTGGAAAGGTATGGGGCAATTTTCCTACACTGGCAGAAAGAGGAGTCATAGTGTGACAGGGGAGCTCCCAGGGGTGTGATTTTTGCTCAGTTGTTCTAATATGTTCTGGGCAAGGGTAGTAGTTCATCCATTCCACAACTCTGCTTCCAGCTGGTTTGTTTCAGACACAGCTTTCATAAGCACTCACACTTCTTCTCACACCGAGTTAGCCAAAGGCCTTGGCTAAGGTTCTTTTGGTTATAAGTGACAAATCTTCTCAATCTTGTTTAAGCAAAGCAAAACAAAACAACCTAAAAAACAAAAAACCAGGAATTGGCAGAGGGTCATCTATGGAACCCCAAGACTAAACACATAGCCAGGCCTCAAGGGGGACTGGAACAAGAACCTGAAAGCTCTCTGGAGCCACAGCGCTGTCATTCTTAGAACTCCTGCCCGTTCTTTCAATGTTTGCGTTTTCCCACTCCACCTCATTAGATATCCCTGTTGTCAAATGTTCATGGGTAGTCATGACTCCTGAGCTTATGGGTCTTTATTTCACATTACTGTTAGAAACTGAACGTGAGCTCCAATTCCCAGTTCTACAAACTATAAAGAGAAAATTTGATCCATGTTGAGTCATGATCTACTTCTGGCCCCATTTGTAATGGTGGTGGGATCAGATCTGTCATTTATTCAGCAACATATGTTGAATGCCTAGAATGTGACAGTCACAGTGTTAAATACTGGGGACATGAATATGAATAAGGCAGTGCCTCTGTCCTTCAGATACTCCAGAGGGGGATTTGAGGCCACAACTCAACCCAGAATATCCAAGGGGACTCATACCTAACAGTTACAAGGGGTCATATTTTGTTTTAATATAAGGAAAGTTCTACTAGTGCAGTGAGCTACTCTTGTAAGATGGCAAACTCCCTGATGCTAAAATTATTTAATATGAAGTAACTTGATCATTTCTATGGTATAATGTTATCTGAAGAAATCTCACCCAACAGGTTTGACTAGACGAACCTTGTTCTGCAATTATATGATTTTCTGATAAACCGTGTGATTCAACCTGTAAGAACTAGAGAAATCAATGGGGAAGAAATATTATATGCTACATATGTTCAGGAAAGGCATTTTGGAGTACTTGGGACTCGAATTTGGCCCCAAAGAAAGGGGAAAAGATGAATAGATGACGCAGGAAGAATGTATCCCGTGTAGACATAGTAATTGTATGAAGACACAAAGGCAGAGACTGTGGTGTCTATATGAGAGAAGAGACATCTGTCCATTGGGAAGGTGAGACAAGTTGAATTTTAGGAGGGTGTTAGAATGGTGATATTAGGAATTTGGGTTTATAGTCCTAATAATGTAGAACTACTTGTAGGTAGACTACTCTTTACCATTAACAGAAAACTCAAGAAAAAGTGGCTTAAGCAGAGGACATTTCCTTCTCTCACATAAGAGTAAAGCTGAGTTGAGCAGTTAAGGAATTGGTTAGCAAGTGACGTCAAGGACCAAGCTTCTTTACATCTTTTTCTCTGCCAACCTTAGCATGTTGGCTTGGTGTGAGTGCTTGTTTCCTTTGTGGCCACAAGCTGGCTGTGATGGTTTTATGAATCACAGATAGACACAACAAAGCCATTCTGGAGCTGTGAGAAGGATGTTTCCTTCTGGGCATCCCATTTTATTTGAGAGATTCTTTTTCAAAATGTCCCCCAGAAAACATCCCTTGATGTCCTGTTGGCCATGACCACATGCCCACAGCTTAGCTTTAGGGGAAATGAGGCAGAGGGGAGCAAACTGTGCTAGTAACATGGGGGCTGCCTTGGTAAGGGTTATGGGATCAGCTGCCAGTCTACCCCAGCCAGCCTGTGTGGGTCATCTCGAAGGCCTCCTAATTTCACAGATAATAATAATATATAATAACTTTCATATGTCCAGTACTGATCATATGCTGGGTGCTCTGCATATGTGTTTTTACTCTTGGCAAGAGCCCTCCTAGGTCGGCGGTATCATTCTCTTTTACTGATGAGTAAACTGAGTAGTATGTGGGTAATTTGGTTAGTTAGTATCTAGAGGGATTCAGTCTTACTGAATCATAGTCAAAATCTCAGGGTTGAGAGAGGCTTTAGGCCAGCGTCACCGCCTCCTCCAAAGGTGCCCACCCCTACCTCCAACATCCCTGCCAAGTGGCAGTGGAGCAACTCTTGACTACTTGCAGGGACAGAAGTTTCCTGACTACTGGGCCAGTGTTCTTTCCAGTCTGCATCACTGGTAGACTACAGACCTGTCGTGGGATGAAGGAGTACTCTTGGTTTTCTTCTGTGGTCTCCCCCTTCTCCCAGTCCCAGGGAAGGATCTTTTATAAATGCTGGCTCTGGTATTAGTGATGTCATGGCAGCTGGCATTGTAGGGCACGCTGATGTCCATTAGTGGGTGTTCAGGTCTCCTCATGAGTGAAATAGGGGCCATGTGCAAAGTTAGCTTGGCCTCTCCAACTTCCTCAAGCCCAGGACTTTGCCAGGTATTGCTATTTTCTATTTGCTAAATGTTAGTTGAAACAAAGGGCTGTTTTGTTGGGTTTGTGTTTCCCTATGGAAAAGATTACTTTAGGCACATTTTAGAGAATGCTTTTAAAAAGAATCTAGTGTAAGTTGAAAACACAGGGAAAGAAAGCAAATGTCTTGATGGCTTTTTATTACAATAAAAATTGTAGTGAAAGCTCTCTCAACTTCCTCCCTCCTTCCATTCTGCTAAACAAACCTTTGTCTGTGGGAGGAGGATTATGTTTAAACAACAGGAGCATAGATGGAGAAATGGTGTTATTTGGGGGGCCTGGTGCTGAAAAGGTCACCACCAGTGACATTTCTTGAGCATTTGTTGGAATTGAAGAGGTGCTTTAAAGGCAAGAGTTTGCTATTGGCACTAGTGGGAAGGGGCTACCCATAGATCCAATAGGAAAACGTTTTCAATCTGTATCATGAGATTTTAAGGAGTAGGAGGGTAGGGAAAGCAAAATTAAAGAAGTGAAAAGTTTTTTGTTTTTTGTTTTTTTTTTTTGGTTTTGTTTTTGGGAAAATGCTTTTAGTGTTCAATTGCTCTCCTCAAATGCCTTTAAATTTGCCTTACCTTTTTACGTAACAAAAAAGAGCCTCTTATAGAGATGTGCCAATTATGGGAAATGTTCCCTCTAAACGTTCTCCAGGGAAGTTTGGTGATTGGTGGGTCATTGTGTTGGCACCTATGGCTCTGCTGATGTCCTAGAGGTCAGTGACTTGGGACTCATCTCTGGAAGAGATGATGTAGGTAGCCCTCTGGTGATCAGGACCTTGACTGTTTCTTCCACAGTGCCTAAAACAGGCAAGAAAACGGCAGGTCTAGACCTTCTCTGTCAAATACGGTAGCCACTAGCTGTGTATGCTCTTCATCCCTTGAAATGTGGCAAATTGAAACATGTCATAGGCATAAAATACACACTGAACATTAGTTGAAAAAAACAATGTACAATATCGCACCAGTACTCTTTTATGTTGATTACATGTTGAAATGATAATGTGATATATTAGATTAAATAAAATATATTATTAAAACCGTTATTTACCTGTTTTTCTTTACTTTTTTTGTGACTACTAGAAAGTTCTGAATTATCTCTGTGGCTCATTTTCCTATGGCCCACTGCCTGTTTTTATAAATACAATTTTATTGGCACACAGACATGCCCATTTGTTTACATGTTGTCTGGCAGTTTGCATGCTACAATGGCAGAGATGACTAGTTGCAACGGAGACTTTATTGCTCACCAAGCGTAAAATATTTATTATCTGGATCTTTACAGAAAAAGGTTGTTGAACTCTGTGAAAGGATTCTGGAAGACATGGCAGGACCTAAAAGCAGTCCAGGAGGACTGATACTTCCTCTGTGATTCACTCTCGTAGGCAAGGAGAGAGAACCAAGGATTCCCCTATTGCTTCAGGCATGTGCACCCTTTTATCACCAGCCTCTTCTCTCTAAACAAGTAGTAAACCTCAACCCTACCCTGTTGCTTTGAGAAGTCTGGAAAGAGTGACTATAGAGCCAGAAAATTGACTGTGGATAGAGGGCAGGATTGGAACCCTTCACCATCCAGTGGAGAGGTGTGGAAACACTGGGGTTGATTGCTGCATTTCTAAACGTTTTCCATTAGATCGAGAGTTATGGCTGATAAGTAGGGACAACTTTCTGAAGTGACTTCAGAGGCTTACCTGGCCCTAATGAATAGCCCTACTGTAACAACTGGGGATCCTAGAGGCATTTAGACCTAAGAACTGCATCAGTAAGAAGCTATTTCAAGGAGGTGTATAATCTTAACGTTTTAATTGTCAGCTGACACCTTGAGCTGGCTAAGAGTATGCTTTGGAGAATGGTAAAGATTGGAAAGGAAAGACAGAACACAAGGACAGATGGCCCAAGAGGCCAGAGTTGACCCTAGTTACATTACAGCCTTCTCTGGAGCTGACCTGTGAGCTCAGGCCATGGGAGGCTAACAGAGTCTTTGTTTCAGAGGGCAGATCGGCCTGAAGCTTCTTTAAAAAGCCCTCTTCGCTTTCTTCCACCACCCCCCGCTGCCAAAAAAATGCATTTCCTAGAACAAGACCCTGAATCTGAATCAGGTTCACCACAAATTTTGGGTGGTATTAATGCCTGCCAGCACAGAGCAAAATGTGTTGCCATGAATGGAGTTACAGTATTCAAAATGAATTACAGGATGTTAGGCACGTGATTTACCACCTATAGTAAACAGGGCTTCACACATGGTGTATTTCTGCTGTGTTGGTTAGTTATTAACTGCAAAAAAGGGGAAATTCATTTAGAAGACGTGCCCATTTTTTATGAGGTAGGGCCGCCTGGAGATGCATGGCATTTTAAAGCAAACAAATTCCTGGGAGAGCCTGAGCTTACCACCCAGAAATGTGGCAAGGAATAAAAACATTTACACCAGTTTAATATGAATGGTTGAAAAAAATATCTATTGCACATTGAACATGATATATGAAACCATAACCTACTCTTGTGTAGTAAGCAAGAGAACCATTCACCTAACAGATTACTATTCGAGTTGACATTATTCTGCATCTTTTCGATCTTCTCTTGCCAAGTGCTGGAGACTGTCAGAGAGAGCCCGCCAGATACATAGGCACTGTTGGCCTGGGGGTTGAGAGCTCATAAGATTCTTGAAGGCAGAGGTTACCCAGTGACCCCCGTGCTGCAAACTACAGTGGAAGTCAAAGGCTGACAGCCCACATAAACAGAGGCTGCATGTGCAACGTCCAAGTAAAGACAAATAGAGGTGGGACTTTCTCTGTCTCCTGCTCCCTTTCTAGTCTATAAAATGGAGCTTATTTCCTATCTTCCAGCAGAAGAAAAAGTGCCATGTCGCTTTGGGGGGCCTCAGAAGCGATTCTTGGTTCATTCTTATAACATAGATGGGATTTGACCTCCTCAAAAATTAAGGGGTGAGGGTTGCTTAATCCTCCTGTGAAGTATCTGCCCCCTATTAGATGCTGAAGTGAGAAGGAATCTTGGGAGATTTTTTGGTATAACTCTTTCTTCTTTCACAGAGGCAGAAACTGAGGGCCCTGGAAGGTTCGTGGATTGCCAAAGTTAAATGCTGGTTAAGTGCAGGCTGGTCTTAAGCATCCAAATATCTCAAGTCCTGGCCCAGAGCTCCTTCTGTTCAACCTTTCTGTTTCTGTTTGCACACAAAGTTACCTGGAACTGCTGATTTTTAAGGAATAGAGTAATTAGAAATCATGCCTAATCCCTTTGTTGCTTGATTTGCAAAGGACATGGTCATCATCAAGACACCAGGCTAGCTCACACTCATAATTTGTTTTATGATTCTGGGCCTGTGGAGCTCTTACTTTTAAACTATTGTGTTTAAAGTTTTATGGCTCAACTTACTCATCTCTACTGTGGGTGATAGGAACAGTTTTGTATTTGAGCAGATTAACACAGTTTGGGAATTTTAGAGAATTAACTCTACTGTCTAATGCGCTTGCGGCATATTTAAATCAACCGGAGAGGCTGATCTTTGGAAATGCAAAAGAAATTCTTTTTAGTGTGAGATATATGGGCTTTGACATTTCTGTAATTTTTAAACTCTCAAGAATTTTATTCTGATATTTTGTCTGACATCCCCAAAACTCTTTAATTTAAGATTGCTATAGAACTCTTGGTTTGTATTAATTCCATTTCATTTGTGTATTTTATGTGTTTAGTGGTCATATTTGAAAAACATCTCTCTGAGTGCTCTGTATAATTTTGGCAGAAAATTACTTTTTGTGTTTCTGCGATGATCCCTTGAGATCATTTTTGCATAAATCCGGCCTTCTATTTTCAGATACAAATCTGTTGTACAGATGATTCTTCTTAGAAGAAAAGATGCATTTGTAGCTGAAAAATGTAAATTACTTTTCATGGAAAATACCTCTCTGGGCCCCCATTTCCAAAATGTGATGATTGCACATTGCGTGTTTTTTTGTGCGTGCTCAGGAGACTGTTTTCCTTACAATTAGAAAAATCTTGATTGTGTGGCAGGTAGCATGCGGTGACATGGCTGCTTTTGCCACATAGGCAAGTCAGCGGACGTGCCAGAGGAAAACACGAAAGGCTAATAATATGCATGTGACACTTAGCTAAGGGGAAAGGGTTTTTGTTTCCAAGCGGGGGTGTCCTGTGCATTCCTCCCCGAGCAGGTGTGTTAGCAGAACACCTTCTGACCTGGGCTCGTTTAAATGTCATTAGTGCCCCCTTTGCAGTTCATCCTCGCTTTTGCTATTTCATTCAGGATTCAGAGTCTTATTTGGTGCCCTGTGCAAGGGCTTTTGAAACAGACATCTACCCTCTCCATCCCAAGAATCAGGAGAACAGGGGAGGGCAGCAGAACCTTCCCCTGTTCAGTGCGAGGGTTACTGTTCGAGGTACTTGGGGACACTGCTGTAAAGCAAAGTGTAAAATCAACGTATTCAGATTTGTGCCAAAGAAAGACTCGAGTTTGAGAACATTTACATCTGTTTTCAATAATTCCTCGCATATGTTGCAGAATGTACGTTATCCATCTTGTTATCCGGGAAATAACATTTGTTGCAAACAGTTTGCCAATTCGTAATTTTATTGAATTTGTTTATCATGCTGTGGCTTCATATGAGGTCTGAAAGATGGTGATCTTTGGTGTTCCAGCTGTTGTAACATTCTGCAGTGGGGCCTTAGTTCTGGGATGGGCTGGAATTCTTTGGAGGGTTTGGGCTTTCTTAGAACTGCAGTCTGAGAGCTGGCCTGGTGGATGGGCCATTATTCCTGGGGAACGCAGTAACTTTGCTCACAAACTCCTCGAACCATTTTCATTTCTGCCTTTTAAATATAGCCTTGGGACCCATGTGTTGAATAGCACTCCTTGTGTGCCCTATACGGTCTCCTTTGAAGCCTGCCCAGACTTGCAAACTTGTTTTCGTGTTTGGTCGAAGAGGACAATGCACCCCACAAAAAGACTCTGATTTTTTAGAACCATCCCAGAGTCTTTTCAACCTGAAAGCAAGCACATTTTCTTTCACAGAGAAGCTCGGAAATATCTTTTTTGCTGCATCAGTTTAATCATTTTCTTAAGTTGTTGGTGGATGAAAAGCAAGTTCAACCAGGTCTAATTTTATCATTTTCCTGTTTTCTTTAGCAGGCATTTTCTTCACTCAGGTTTACATTGACTTTGCCAAAACTGAGAAGGCAAAAAAAAAAAAATAAAATAAAAAATAAAAAAAAATAAAAATCGCAACTCTGGAAGATCTTTCAATCTGAATTATTCCTTAATGTTTTTTAACGGTTTATTATAACCACACAAACGTGATCGTGAGGCCATTTGGAAGTTATTGAGTTTCCTTGGAGATGAGACTTGGCATTTTCCAAACCAGAGTTTGCTTTTGTGGCCTGGAAGTTGCAAGGCACATATATTTGGAGGGCTAACGATTATTCCCCACCAAGAAGTTTTGTCAACCTGACCTTCTCCACTCTTATGACGCTGCGTGCACAGCCGTAATCTCTGCAGAGGAGAGCAAATAAAGTGAAGAAATATAGCAGTACGTGTTATTTTTACATCCTAAAGTAAATTCTCCAGCATTAAGGCCGATGGAGAATTTCCATCCCCGAGTTCTCCTGAATGCTGCTCCACTCCGCTGTTGTCCTCTTGAATCTTTTTATTATAGGTTTTTGAGGGGGGTATTTCTTGTGGTAATTTACTCAGCCAGCCAGAGAAGTGAGATGTGGAACTGTGGGAAGATGGGGCTGGGAGAAGCCTTCCGGGGTCAGCTGGTTCTGATGGTCACCTGCAGGGTTACCTACTGTGACCAAAGTGAAAGCCTCCTTCAGTTCTGTTGGGAACACTTGTATCACCTGGAGTTCCTCTGACAAGGTGACCTCTAGCACTAGACTTGCAGGCAAGTCCTAGCAAAATGAGCATCCTTTGAATGTTGTTTGAGCTGGATGACTCTGGATGGTCGGCTGCTCCCTTCCTGTGAGGTGATGGTCTAGGACTCCCAGAAATCTAAGGGGGGGCTTGGGAGGTCATCCTTTCCGGCTTCCCATCTCGGAGGAGGAATCTGTCGGTTGATCCATCCCTTGCTCGAATCCTTTCAGTGGTGAGGACCTAAGCACTTGAAGCAGCAGCTGCACTCTTGATCAACAGCTCTCCTGGGACCATTCTTCTTTATTTTGACTGTATTTTGCAATGGTCCTCCACCTTCTCTTCACTTGTCTCAATTCTGAGGTACAGAGCTTTTAAAAATCATATTTTAAAGAGAAAAAATGAGAACTTCTAGGTTATTAAAAAAAAAAAAAAAACAAGCTCACTTTTTCTACTTTATTTTGTTTTCCATCCATTCTCGTGTTCTGAATCCACCTGCAAGGTCAACCGTATCCTTTAAAGAGGAAAATGGATTGGTTCCTTTTTCTTCCTTAGAATATGTTAGTGACACTTCCGAGGCATTCATTAAGTATCTTAGGTTTTCCAGAAGAAATAGTCACATAAATTGATCAGTTATCTTTGTTCTTCCATGAGTTTTTTGGGGGTAAGGGGCGCTGTCTTGTGGGTGTTAAACTGTGGTTGATACCTAGGTCAGCACTTAGCCTGTGAAATAAATGTTTGTTGACTGAATGTTGAATGCACGAATTTTTGAATAAACCAAACCTTTTGCTGTTAAGGGATGTCAGTTGTATCCCAACTTTTTTTTGTTACTTCATCATGAAAAGAATTGCTCTCTGCTGCTGCCTTCAGAAGTGTCTGTTTATCCTGTGTCCAAACAAAAGGCTTCTCTCCTTCCAACTCTTCTCATCACAGATGTTCTCTGATCAGTTATCATGGGATCCAGTTCTTTGGCAGCATGGCAGAGATGGAAGTGTTTTAGGGTTCCAGCCCAGCCACTTACCTGCTTATGAACTTTACCTGGGAAATGTATTTAATCGCTTTAAATGTTCATTTCAATACCCTCCCTGGAGGGGCTCTCGTGCGAAAGTGGTGTGTGACGCTCCAGGGACCGAGCAACTACTCAGGAGATAGAGGTGTATTATTTTGCTTTAGTCTGTTGCACTTGACCCTATGTCTCTTGCTGATTTTTGTGCTTATCATAGACTTGGGTCTTGCTTCCAGGGGCCTGCATTTTTGTGAACTGTGATTCTGAGATCCTATATACATCACCGTATTCTCTCAGGTTGTTTGGATAAATAAGGTGAGCATGTATCACAGGTTTCTGGGGAAGTCTCATTTTAAAATAGTTTTTTTATTCCTTTAAACTATTGACGTGTCTAGAAAATCTAAGCATTTGGATACCTAGTTTTGGAATTGCTCAGCTGATCTCCTGCGCCTGAAAATAGCACAAAATGTGTTATTTAATGCTTTTTAATTTTAATCAGAAAATATAATTATCCTCTTTCTGGCATGTCCTGGATTACTTGGCTGGCACAAAAGAAAAAAGGGTTTTGGAGGGATAGCATGACTGGATATTGGAACACAGAAGGCTCCCTGAAGAACTTCTCATGTCCCAGGTGCTCTGCCCAGGAGAGTGGTATCGCAGGAAGATGCAGATTGTTCCCTGCTACTTTCAAGGGTTATGATCTCTTCATAAATAAGATCATTTGTGGTGGAGATCATCTTATCTCCTCTTTTCTCCCTGCTGCATTAGTATCCTATTGCTGCTGAAACAAATCACCACAAACTTAGTAGGCTAAGACAGCACAAGTATGTTCTCTCTCTGTCTTCCAAACACTTACATCAACCCCACATAAAAAATATGTTTTCCTCATTTCAGCATCCCCAAAGTCTCAACCATTACAGCTGCAAGTTCAAGTCACAGCTCAAAGCACCAGATCTCATGACCTCCATAATCTCCAGTGGCTCTGGATGAAGCTCTGGGTACAATCCATTCTGGGCCAGAGTTGCTTTCCATCTATGGACCCAGGAAACTAGAAGAATTAAGTTATCTACTCCCAAAATACAATGGTGGGATAGACATAGAGTACCAGTGTTGGACATCCCATTCGAAATGGAAGAAAGTGAAAGGAAAAAGGAGTCCTCTACTGGACCCAAACAATTTTTAAATCCAGCAGAGCAAGCTCCATTAGGTTTTTAAGGTCTGAGCATAATGCAGTGTGGAGCTTGAGGATCTAGTCTACAGCATACCCTCAGGGCCTGAGACTTCACCCTCTGGGTCATCCTTCCTTTTTTATGTGAAAAGTAGCACCTATTTACAGCTGAATAGTTTTATCAGCCTGACTCCTGTCTGTAGAATTTTGGTTACCTGGCAGCATTCTTTCATATCCTCTTTTCTCTTGGTTCCTTTCTGTCTGAGGTGGTACTCTTTATGCTGTTATAACATGCACAAAACCCTTGTGATCTCCCAGGCATGCCTTGGAATTCACTCCATGAGACAAGAGTCTTCTGCAGATCTTTTCTGGATAACCCTACCTCTGTTTCTGGCTTCTGCTGGTTGAGGGGGTTCATGAATTCCATGCCTACTCTCTTCTAATAGCTCCCCATGTGAACAGATATTCTGATCTTTTCTCCTTCTGAGGCCCTAGTCAAAGGTTGGTCCAGTTACGCCCTAGGCCTTCTCTCCAGAGCATCCTTCCCTGAGGGCGTATCTCCTAATTTTAGTATCTTTTCCATCTGAATAGGCTGAGAATTTCACAAATCATCAGGCTTTGGTTCTTTTTTGCCATAACAGTTCTTTCTTCAAGTTATCTACTTGCATTCTACATAAGCAGCAAGAAGAAAGCAGGCTGCATCTCAGTATTTGCTTGAAACCTCATCTAAGTAGCCAACTTCACGGCTTTCAAGTAAATGCTTTCCATCTAACTGTAGGACACAATTCAGCTATCTTTCTGCCTCTATATAGCAAGGACCACCTTTGTTTGAGTATTCAATGATCAATTCTTCATTTCCTTCTGAGCTTTGACTAGCACCTTTAACATTTATATTTATAACAAAGTATGCTTATGATGATTTAGGAATTTTCTAAGGAATATTGATTTTTCTCTTCAATACTGGCCACTTCTTTCTGAGTCCTCACCAACAGTCATTAGTACCAATATTTTTGGTAACAGGCTGCTTCCAGAAGTCTAATTCTTCTATCATGCTCCTCAGAATTTCTCCAGCTTCTCTATATCATGAGATTGCAAATCCACTTCCATATTTTTAGATATTTGTCTCAGCAGCATCCCACTTTTAGTTACTGAAAATCTCTATTGGTGTCCTACTATCAGTGCAACAAGTCACCAAGGACTTGGCTTGAAACAACACAGATGAATTCTCTTGTAGTTCTGGAGGTCAAAAGCTTAAAATGAATTTTATAGTCTAAAATGTAGGTGTTAGTGAGGCTGCTTCCTTTGGGAGGCTCTGAGGGGTGGAATCTGTTTATTTGCCTTTTCTAGTTCCTGGTGACGACCTGTATTCCTTGGCTTGTGGCCCCTTCCTCCATCTTCAAAACCTATCACTTTATCCTTTTCATCATCATACCACCTTCTCCTCTGACTTTTCCTGTGTCCCTCTCAAAAGGATCACTGTGGAACATTGGGCTTACCCAGGATAATCGCCCCCATCTCAAGAGCCTCCTCCACATCTACAAAGTCCCTTTACTCCCTGTAAGGTAATATTTACAGGTTCCGGGAATTCAGATGTGGACACATTTCATGTTATTTAGGTAAGTTAGGTTTTTCATACCACACTGCTATTCTTTTAGAAGGTCGATAACAACATGGGAGTGGTGGGACTAATTTGAGAGTCAGGAAAGCTGGGTTTCTGTCTCTCCTGGGCTACTAAAAAGTGATAGAACTTACAATAAGCCATTTTGTTTCTCCATGCCTCAATTTCATCAGCTGTAAAATGAGAGGGTTAAACTGAGTGATAGCCAAGGTCCTTTAGGGCTCCACTGTTCCAGCTCTTTGGTTCTGGGATTTTTGTGCAATCAAATACTTCTTCAGAAAGAAGAGATGATGAGTTCCAGTTGTCAAAAGTTAGGAGTGAATTAGCCAAATTGGCACTGCATTTTGGTTCTGAGTTTCAGTTGTGGCAACTGATCAGTTTCCTCTTGTTCTTGTCTGGTTTGTACCTGTTATGGTCAGAACCCATCGACTCAGAGCAAAAGTATCATGAACATGGCTGTTCTTAGGAGGTACTTTGATGAAATGAAAAAAAAAATCATCATGGTCTAATGTGTGCAAGGGGGTCAGGATGACTTAAATCCTAAAATCTAAAGTCTGACTAAAGTGTTTCTTATGCTCTCTGGGGTGGAAGTCAAAGCTGCAGAAGGATGGGAAGGCATCCCAAAGATTCGTGTCTCCAATAGGAGAAAGAAGGACCCTGGAAGCAAATGTGCATTAGCTTTGCCGGATTCTTGCAGCTGCAGAGAAGGTTGCTGCAGCCAACATGTGTTAGCTCCAGGGAGAGGTGGACGTGGTGGCGGATTCTAAGCTCTCCACAAGTAAAGCGGGGAACTTAATTCCAGCCAAGGCTTCGAAGAAATCAGGTCATGAAATTGAAGCCCCGAGTCTAGGAGAATTCAGAAGAGGAGATTTATTTTTTCAGCTTATCCTCTGGGACTCTGTGCCCCTGGGGACTCATATGCAATATTTTTCTTATTTCTAAAAAGCAGTAAGTATGATGATGAGAATTTGAAAAGCGGTCCCTTTGGTAGGGCCATAGGATTTTATAAACTGGTCTGCAAGGCAGGGTTAAATCTTGTGTATTTAAAAAGAGGAATCTTCTGTTCTGCCCTCAGATAAACACCCCACTTTTAAGACTACATAATTTCATTTGTGTTATTTCCTTTGCCTGGAAATTCTTGCCCACATCTTCACATGCTAACGACCTTCGAGGATTTGTTCCAATGCCATGCATATAGATGCAGCCTTTTAATTTCTCTATTTTGAAATGATCCTCTTTACCTTAAACTCGTGTTGTGTTTGTGATCTTCAGTTTTTTAATGGCATTGGCCATGATAGTTATTTCAATATATTTTTTCTCTCCCGGTTACATGATATTGTCATTGAGGAATTTATCCATCTTTGCATCTCTCATAGTACCTAAAGCAGAAAGTGTGGAAAGAATGAATAAAGATCTAACTTCATGCTTAGGCATAAACTCATTGCATATGTAAGATCTAATGAATGAGTGTGTGTGGATATCTGTATTGACATATTGTTATTGATATCCATATAGATAGAACTAGAAATGATTTGGTGCTCACTACAGACAGCATGAGAGACATGAGGGAAGTATAAAATGAGATCCCAGACCGTTGATCATCTTCTAATTGTAGAGAGGATACAACAAAATACAAGGAGTAGTGCTGGGTGGGCCTAAATTGTGAGGCACAGATGGCTACTCCTATGCTTCAGAGAAGAGAATAATCTCTGTGGTCTAGGGTAGTTGGTGGAGATCTTTATGGGAAAGGTGGACTTTGAGCGGGTTCTTGGTGAATGTTTGCATCAAATGCTTCCAGGTTTGAAGATCTTAAATATCAAGCATTTTCAAGTTTGCCTACATGACAATAGTTGTTACTCTAATGTTGGTTGTCTATAAAACAAAATAGAATGGGCAAAAAGTGGCACAAGTTCAAAGATTAACTTACACATATGTGTAATATATGTTTTTAAGTCTGTCTCCAGCCATGCTTGCGACAAGTATGGATTTGAGGGCTTAAGAATTGTGAGGCTCCTTAGTAGACTGGGATCCTTAGGGAATCTATGGAATAGGACCTTAATAAATACTTGTGTAATGTGGATGGGTTTCTGCCTAAGACTTGATTTTTATGCTTTTGACCATTTCTTAACTGTGTCTGCTAAGGGTTAGCTTTTTGTTGTTGAGTAGATAGGTCCCAAAAGCTTTTTCTACCTGATTCCAGAAGCTTCTTTTTTTTTTTTTTTTTCCTTATCAACTGTATTGAGATGTATTAACAATACAGTTTATAAAGCACGTAAAAACCACAGTTACCAATGGGGCATTGTAAGAAGGTTAGCGGTGGGAGATACGATTAAATTTGATGACTGGATAAATGAAACATTCTCCTTTTCAAATGTTCATAATGTTATCAGGAAGGGGAAAAAAACAGAAACCACCATGATTAAAACTGGTGATATGACAGCGTGGCTTTATTGAATATATAATATGATTATTTTATTTGTAAAGTGTTTTGCCATGCATGCTGAGTCAAATGTAATACAAATACTAATCCAATATTCAGTAATGCAAATACAGAGAAAAATGTATTGTCTTATGAAATAGAATTTAAACTGATTTCCAATGATTCTGAATATTTTATACAGAGGAAATAACTTATTGTTATTATTTTTTTTTTGCTTTTCATGTTCTTGATTAAATGATCAGAATAAAAGCAATCACTTGAAAATAAATTCTGAAAGATTATTTCATAACGTATTGTAATACCTTCGCTGTGTTGAACTCTTGGATTCTAGCCAGCTTGACCTGATTTACGTGGGTCATTCAAATAGTGAGCGCAGGTTTTTCTGGGATGAAAGAGTTGAGTCTTTTGGTTTAGCTGAAGTTTCTGAGTTTGTGATAATCTAAATATTACGTTGTCAAAATTAAGTGAGCATCTTGGCTTTCTTCTGAAGAATTGGAGGGAAATACTGCTCAATTTAACACATTTATTTTCTATTCTCTAATCTAATATGTTTTAAACATTCTTGATAATACAAAGAGCAATTCCTGATTTCATGCTAACTTGTTGGTTGAAAGTCCCGCCCAGTGAAGAGTAAAAGTATATATTTAAATACGGTGCTGTGTCATAGAGATTCCAAAAGTGGTAGCTAATTAGAGGAAGGAAAGATCTGCGACTGAGACAGGATTCTCCAGGTGGGGTATAGCCGGTGGCACTTGGACACAAAAGATTCTAGCAAGCTCTCCTAGCAGGCCCTCTACAGTGCCATGGCTGGTGGGTGTGGGAATACAATGGATGGCATGCTGAAGTTTCTGGGGGGAGTCAAAGGGAAGGGGAAAAAATCCTCCAGGCCTATCCTTCACTTAGCTTTTTATTTTTAACAAATGAAAAATACGTAGAGCAGTTGTCATTTGTTAAAGTGTAGCAGAAAGAGCGAAACAGGCCAGTGGAGGCTTCATCAAGAACGCTCATTCAGAATGATGAATGTGGCTAAACACACATTTGTTCGTAAAACTTGCAGAGTGGCTGAGCATCATTAAGCATGAGAAATAGGTGCAGCATGCTGAGAAGAGAGTGGAGCAAACAGATGTTGTGAATTTTCACAGGCATCCTTCATCCACCAGTCCATCATTAATATAGTTGAAGGTGATCCTTTCTTTTTATTTAATAAGCACAAACAAAGTGCATGTGCTATGATTCTGCTGAACACACTTCTTTTTCCGCAGAAGTAAGGACATGCAAGGATGGGGAGGGTGTGTAGACAAATCAACTCTCTGTACACCCTTAGGAGATACCAGGCCTTGGGGCAACAGCTAGAGTGGGGGTTCCTTTATTTTTCCTTTTCCCTCATTCTGCAGTAACTCTTTGGCCCCCTCCACCCTGCCTGCTACCTAGCAGACTGTCCAGGTTTGCTGGAGAGTGAAGAGATTTATGGCTTTTGACCTTGATACTTTCCAATCCTACTTTCTCCAGATGCATCCCACTTTTGCAGTGATACATTACAAGTTGTTTTCTGAAATCAGTTGGCCAGAAGCTTTATTCCCGCATTGGCAAAACTTTATCCATTCTACCTGTATCGTCCAATCTCACTCCTTCCCCTTCCTTTTCCTTCCCTTTCACTTTTTAGGCCTTTGAGAGCATAGGTGTTAGCCAGCACGTACAGGCCTTCCCTGCCTCCGTGCGTCATCCAGGCTGCTGCTCTTAATCCTGCAGCCCCTTGTCTGCCACCAGAAAAGGGGGAGCTTGCTTTTATGTCACCTTACTTTCTGCTCTGTTAAACGAAGATACTAATGCCTTCTTCCTGGGGTTGGTCCAGGTAAATGTGTTTTGGGGAACTCTGAAAAGCACTCTGCAGTTATTATGAATGTTAATTTATGATTAATTGGCAGTGAGTTCTCTTTATAGAGTTTTCACTTAGGAGTTATCATATACTTAAATCCCTGCCATTTATTTGCCTCGAGCTTCGCTTTTAGGGCCAGAGAATTGGGCCCTTGAATTCGTGTCTGTTTTCATTGCATGTGTCTGTGTGCGGGCTCTAATATATGTATCTATTTATTCCTTTTTAGAGCTCATACTAGATGGGGAGGGGGAGGAACAATACAAAGCACTGAAACTCGAATACAGACCTGAGGACAAGCTACCGCTTTATCTTGCTAGTGATGAACTGTGAAGAATAAAGACAGTTTTAGAGTTGTCCCTTCTTTGTAGAAACTATGTATTATTAAAACCTTTAATACCTTGAGGCAGAACTGAGGAACTCTGTAGTAAGTCATTTTAGAAAATATCTACTGGTAACCTCATAAGTGTTTAAGTTGTTAGATTTACGTTTCAAGCCACTGTTGGCCGGCTGCGTATGCCTCAGTTTGTTACGTTAAGTTTAAGCGTGTGTGTGTGTGTGTGTGTGTGTGTGTTAAAGACCTACATCCCTACTATGGGAGGATGTATTTTGTGTTGTAAATGCTAACGTTGCCAAGGCGTTGTGGCAACGCTCATATAATCTCTAGCTCTGGGGTTGTGCTCAGCAGACTTCATAGATGATGATGCTGGAGATTCGGTTTGAAGTAACAAGAAGCGTTATTTTAGCTGACACGGAGTCCACATTCTTTCTAAAAGTAACACACTGGGTTCCTGAAGCCTTACCAACATGACAAAATAATGCGTTTACATGGTGGCTGTGTTTTAATCCTCGCCTTCCGTGGGCCCCCCGACTCCCCAGTGAAGGCACATACATCCTTGGAAACTTTGAGTAGCCCTGGATTTCCTACAGTTTATTATTGCACATAAATATAACCTGAGGTTTGGAATGCTATGTTTTGTCTGTGTGAACGATTGCCCTCAGGAAGAACACACGCACAACATAGACTCGAGCCAATCCCCGGAGCCTGGGTCATGGATTGTGGTTGCCACATGCTGCTGCCCAAACTTTGAGAACCCTGCTGTTCCTTCTGGCTGTGTGGGCACTAGGCCAAATGCACAGGGAGGTGGGAATGTATGTAGAGAATTTGGGTACTGGGATTTGTCTTCCTGCTTAATGCCCTTTACAATTGAAGACTTGCCTGTGAATAAGGTTCAGTGGTAACTGAGGTTGTAGCCCAAGTGATTACCAGTCAGAGACTTTGAGACCTAAGCTTCCTGCAGGTTATCAGCGTATGGCCAAGAGGCAGATGGAGTTGGCCTTGGTCCTTTTTGGTAACCTGCATGGGATAAGAGAAAATGTGTTTATTGAAATGCGTGATAATTTCTCCTGGTGCCTGTAGGGGAGTGAGGGCTTGTTCCAGAATTGATCTTGTCTCCTCTCCTTAGTCATCTTAGCCTCTATCACTGCTTAGATGGGTGTGATGCACCTAGCTCTGGACTTGGAAGCTTTTAGGTAAGTCCTGTTACCTCTTGGCCTCAGTTTCTTCACTGGTAAGATGAGATTATGAGACCAAACTCATAGTATGTTGAGAGGGTAAAATTTAAAGTTCCTCAGTTAGGGATGTCTGGGTGGCTCAGTGGTTGAACGTCTGCCTTTGGCTCAGGGCGTGATCCTGGAGTTCTGGGATCGAGTCCCGCTTTGGGTTCCCTGTGTGGAGCCTGCTTCTCTTCCCTCTGCCTATGTCTCTGCCTCTCTCTGTGTCTCTAGTGAATAAATAAATAAAACCTTTAAAATAAAATAAAGTTCCTCAATTATTTAGATACATTTTTCTGGATCTTTCTCAAGCGTGAGTTGAGGGTATTCCCTTTACCCAGGATTGTAATGAAAACAATTGAAATTCTAGGGATATTAATAAAGATTGTTTTTGCTGTGAGGAGTTGGCCAACTATGGCCTGCTGCCTCTTTTCATATGCCCATGAGCTAAAAATAATTTTTAAATTTGAAAAATCAGAAGAAGAATACTTTGTGACACATGAAAAATCACACGAAATTCAAATTTCAGTGTCCATGAATAAATTCTACTCTTGTCGTTATTAAATGTGTGTTGCAAAAATTTATATTTTATTGTTGTGATATTTTGAATTTCATCAGTAAAAGTTAGGTAGAAAATAACTTTTTCCCTTATTAGTGTCTACTTAATATCCTTGATTTTACTACTTGCCTGACAAAGCCAAAAATATTTGCTTTCTGGCCCTTTTTAGATTGTGTCTGCTAACCCCTGATCTAAGTCATTCCTCATTCTCACTAGATGAGTGCTTTTCAAACTGTGGGTACTGATCCATTATTTGCTTTGAAATTAATTTAGAGGGTGCAAACACCATTTTATAAATAGACAAAATAAAGAAAATATCAGAGTTCATTGAACATAGTAGGGTTAATTATTGCCTTATGAACGTTTTCAGAGGGCTGTGTGGAGGGCGTGCATGTATATATGTATACACGTATAATGAGTCATCACATCAAATAAAAAGTGGATCATAATTACAGAGTTGGAAAGCCACAGCACTAGACTGTAAGCTCTATGAGGGCAGAGAACCTCTCTTACTCCTTTGTTTCCTTGGGCCTGACATAGTGGCTGGAAAAAATGGGCTTTTATAAAGTGTTTTGAGGCAATGAATGAATGAGTTCAGGGGAGAACTAAAGGCATGGTTATTGACCTTTGGTGGACCCAGCTACAAGATGACCCCCAAGCATATCTTCATGCTCCGTGAAGCATGCAGCAACTCAGTGCATGCTGTGTTCTGAAATAAGGGTGAGCAAACAACTTCTTTTCTTTATCATAGAAGATTTATCCTGAAGGATAGATCTACCATGTGATGAGGGCAGTGTAGAAAAAGGGGACAAACATTGGACTTGGGGTCCTGAGTTCTGGTGCCTGTTCTATCTTGAACTGTGTCTCTGCAAATTCCTCCAACCTGGGGAAGGTGAGGATGATGGTTGTGACAATTGCATGCCTCAGTTGTGAGAACCAGTTGGGTGAATGTGTAAGAGAGTGCCCTGAAAGTAGAGATCCCCATTCAGAGGTAGTGCTTATGATTCTATCACATTAAAATATTTGTATCAGTCCTCTGCTTTGGGCAGGGCATGTGCTGGGCACAGTGGGAAACAGGAGTTCGAATATAAGTTCAAGAGTTGCTATTAATCATTTCACCAGTTTAACAGTGAGGACCGTAGGGTTCTTATAAGGTCCTTAAGGTAAGCACACGATAGTCCCCACAGTTAAGTTGGTAAAAAGATCAGTAACAAGGCAAGATTTAAAATAGGGCCAGAGCAGAGGAGATGCCATAAGGCCATGCATACCTGGGGAAGTGTTGGACTCTAAAAGGGGAGGTGAGTGCTCAGGGTGGAGGTGGGAAGGGGAGGTGGAGGAGAGGTGGATGATTCTTGGGTGGAAGGGAAGGCACGGTCTGGCGGTGGCGGTGGCGGTGGTGGCAGCAGAAAGGGGAAGCCTCTATAGATGAAAAAGTCCCTTCTGAGTGAGTGACTCCCTGGGCTAATTGGTGCATTACTCTCTGTGATGGGCCTGATGGTGCTGAGATAACAAAATGAAAAATCAAATGAGAAATGGAACCCGGGAGTCTAAAAAGTTAGTAAATTTTGACATTAGAAATATAATCAAATTTCACCAGTGCTTTTCTGTAGTGACAGCCAAATCCATCCGTGTCAGAGCAACAGCCTATGGTATGTGGTTTCATGTGGCTTTTCTTCCCCTTTTCTCTTTTCCTTTTGCAAAATCAGCATTAGGCTATTTGGAGGACAGGCGAGAACTATTATGTTAAATTGTGCTACCTACAACTCAAGCTTCTGTCTTTGCTAAAGCTGCCAGTTTTTATAAACAACAGAAGACAGAAAGGGTTTACTAAGAATAATGTTGAAGCCCAAAAGAATCCTACAGCCTATAAATCTTAATAGAGGTTCTGAGATTCCAGCAGGCTGGATGTGTCTCTTTTACCCAGGCTCACTCCATCTTGGCTCCCCTGTGATGACTCCAATTTTCTTGAAACACAGGCACGGCGCCTTGAATTTACTTGTGGCACTATTTGCCTACAAACAGGAATACATGCATATAACCTATGCAAATCAATAAAAACATGTCAAGACCCCTTAGATCGCACTACTCTTCTAAAATGCAATTTATCTTGCCGCAAATGAGAGTAAGGGGCTAGGTAACAAATAGCGTCTGATCATTTAACTAGCACCTGTTGTCAATGCATTTGAAAACCGCATTTTTCATTTGACATACAGTAAATTGCATTTTCATATATATCGAATGGAAAAGGGAGTTGGGATGCACATATGCAGCCCTTTATGAATTTTATGAACAATGGATATTTTAGAGCTGTATGTTTAAAGGGGTCACATCAGACGCTGCGAATCTATTTGTTCCTTCCTGCGTTGGTTGTGAACACACCATACTTTTCTTAGGGCTGGGTGTTGAAGCGCAGCAACGCTGAAAGTATAATTATAACATTCATGTTGGGTGAAGGACAATTACTATAATTTTTGTATAAAATTGAATATAACTTAAATGTGTAAACGTGAAATATCTGAAAAAAAGTTTCTCAGGGGAAAACCGCTTTTTATAAATTACATTTTTCAGTCAGTCCCTTTGTCGGCCTAATTTATGAGCCACAGGTTTTTTTTTTTTTTTTTAAATGCAATATTTTGTTTGCAGATGGGTGGCTGTTGTACAAATCCAACAACACTTAGGCTTATCAGCAACAATGGTTTTCACATTAGTGAGCATGGTTTGGCAATATTACTTGACATCTGGAACAAGCTATATTATACCAGACATATCAAGTATAACTGAATGGATCATTTAACTGGCATTTGTTTCAAAAAACTCCCACTCTTCAGCTTTTGCCTGGCTGTCATGCTATGCCGGCGGTGAGTCCCGTGTTCCCTGGGCTCCTCTGCTTCTCATCTGCTTTCTACAGTCTCGTGCTCACTTCCTACCTTGAGTCTGGCATTTTGGAATAGTGGTCATGAGGCTGTGTTCTTGCATATCTCTCTCTCTCTCTCTCTCTCTCTCTCTTCCTTCCTTCTTTCTTTTTCTTCTTCTTCTTCTTCTTCTTCTTCTTCTTTTTTTTTTTTTTTTTTTTTTTTTTTTTTTTTTTTGAGAAGGCCATGATGCCAGGCAGCTGCAAAGGGCAGGGGGGCTATGACCATTTTAGCTAGGAATCAGGCTGTCATTGGTGCTTTGCTCTCCTCTTGATTGTGGCCCCCTGGTGTGTCTACATTTTTATTTTCCCCCTAACTGTGTCACAGGGAGACCTGCTTTGTTAAATTTCCTGTAACTTGGATAGAGCGAAGAAAACCCGGGAAAAGGGCCCTCCTGCGTCACATCCATAAATAAAAGAACCACATGGGGGCAGAGATGGAAGGAGTTGGAAATAGAAGGAAATGATAATAGAATTTTAGTGCCTCACATCTCTCTTGGTCTGTGAGGTTAGCTTTCCCTAGCACTTTGGGGTGTACAGTATTAAGTTGGGGGGCCTGCCTCCGGAGTTTCAGATCATCACTGCTCTGGGTCTACCCTATGGCTCTTCTGAAGGAATTCACCCTTTGAGACCTCAAATGCCAAGGGTACTTTCTAATAAGAAGTAATGCATTTACTTCATGTAGTAATGCTGCTGCTGTTTAATGTTTTTATTTGTTTCGGGTGAGAGCTTCTCTCTCTAAACTCAGCAAGGTACAGAGAGGCCTCTCCCAGCTTACTGAGCAAATTCACTCCAGTCATTCAAATTAATTAAAGGGAAAGAGAGACCTATAAGTAAACTGAATAAAGAGCAGGTCTCAAATAAAAGGCAAAAGTCAAACAATAAGAAAAGTCATGTCTTGGTCTCGTTTGCATCACATTTGGTAAAATTGTTTTTATTCACACTGGTCAGAACTTGAGGCTCACAAGGTGTTTATTATCTGTACCAATGTCACTGGGAGGAACTGCCCAAGGTGGTCATAATATTGGAAAGAGAGAAGCAGCCTCAACCCTTTTAATATCCCCTTATGGGTTAGCTGGAAACAAATACGTTCATTCATTCAGTCTTCCCTCCAACAAATATTTCTTGGTCATCGGATATGGTTGAAAAGCACTACATTAAGTGTGGAAGAGAGACAGCACCAATAAGAAGTGATGGTAACAGCAGCAAACACCAAAGGAGTTAACCTTGTTTACAGTCACACCAAAAAGTATAAAGTACTTGGGAATAAACTTAACCAAGAAGCTGAAAGACCTGTACACTGAAAATGACAAAACATTGCTAAAAGAAATCAATGACGGTACAAGTAAATGGAAAGACCTCCTGTGTTGGTAGATTGGAAGACTTAATGTTATGAAAATGTTCATGTTGTTCAAAGCAAGCTATAGATCCAATGTAATCTCTATCAAAACCCCAGTGGCATTTTTTTTTTTTCCAGAACTAGAACCATCCTAAATTCATCTGGAATCTCAACCCAGAATAGCCAAATCAATTTTGAAAAAGAACAAAGTTGGGGACCTCACTGCCTGGTTTCAAAACACACTGCAAAGCAAGGGTAGTCAGGATAGTGTGGTACTAGCTTCAAGACAGGCATGTAGATCACTGGACTAGAATAGGGAGCCCAACCCTTGTGTATATGGTCAAGTTATTTTTGGCAAGAGTGTCATATTACACAGTGGGGAAAAGACAGTCTCTTCAACAAGTGGTGTTGGCAAAATTGAACATAGGTGGGTAAAAGAACAACGTTGGACCTTTGTTTTGGATTAAAAACCTAAAAGTCAATTCCTAACAAAAATAGAAATAGAATTACTTTATTATTCAGCCATTTCACTTTTGGCTTTATAGCCAAAAAAAAAAAAAAAAAAAAAAAAAAAAAAAAATCCAGAGCAGGATCTCAAAGGGAGAGATTTGCACATACATGTACATTGTGGCATTATTCAAAATAGCCAAGAAGTAAATGCAACCCAAGTGTCCACTGACAGATGAATGGACCAAGAAAATGTGGTGTATGCATACAGTGGAATATCATGCAGCATTAAACAGGAAGGAATTGTCACGTGTTACATGAATGAACTTGCAGACGTTCCGCTAAGTGAAATAAACCAGTCATGAAAGGATAAGTAATGGATGATTGTGCTCATATGAAGTATCTAGAAAAGTCAAAATTGTAGAAATAAAGTAGGAAAGTGGTTGCTAAAGGCCAGGGAGAGGGGAAAATGAGGGGGAATTAGTGTTTAGTGGGTATAGAGTTTGTTTTGCAAGATGAAAAACTTCTAAAGACCTAGGCAGATATCCTTAGCACTACTGAACTTTGTGCTTAAATGGTTAAGATGGTAACTTTAATGCTACATGTTTTGACCACAATCGAAGTCACCATCACTGGGGCACCTGAGTGTCTGCCTTTGGCTCAGGGGGGTTCCTGGACTGAGTCCCACATTGAACTTCCCGCAGGGAGCCTGCACCTTCCTCTGCCTGTGTCTCTGTCTCTCTCCCTGAGTCTCTCATTAATAAATCAGTTTTTAAAAAGTCACCATCACCAAAGTAGATATGGGTCCCCACCCTCAGGGGATTTTGGAATCTAGTCAGAAAAATAGAGTTTTTTGCTTGTGATTGAAATTGCGGTAGGCAGGCAGGGAGTAGGCAGGGAGGGCTTGCTAGAGGAAGCAGCTCTTGGTCTAGGAAGCAGCCCTAGTCTACTTGGTAGGTCTTTTTCATTTTATGGCTACTGGTAAAGTGATGCGTGTTATGTAACATGCCACTGAAGTGTAGGGTATGGGTTTTCTTTGGGGGGTAATGGAGTGGAGGTCCGTTGCTTCCCTGGCTCAATTAGTTGCTTTCTGCCCGATGTCACTATTGACTCAGCAGGCCTGCAAACATGCCTCCACCCTGCTGAGGCCCTCCGATGTGATCCAGTGGTAGGCTTCCAGGCCGAGCCACCTTGTCTCCTGCTTGCCTCTTGATGGGTTTTCGCACGCATCTGCCTATTTGCTTTCACATTCCAGAGGAGAACAAGGCTCATAAATCTTCAGGAAACCCCAAATGAATTATAATTTTACCCACTAGAGTTGTTACATTAATGCCTCTCTAATTATCTCGTGTACTCAGACTTTTTAGATACTCACTGGAGACGAAAAGTGAAAGCAGTGTAGACAACAAGCGGCGTCTCTCTTCTGTTTGAGTTCCATCTGGCTCAGAGACATTCTCAGATCTATTCTTGCCCTCGACCTGCTTTTCTCTCTGTTGCAGGAGGCTGTCACCTACAGAAGTCTTTTCCAAGCTCCCTCATCAGCTGGCTTCCTATTGGGTTTGACCAATGGAAAGTGCTGGCAGGAGGCTGCTCCCTATACTGCCTCTGCTGGCTTCTCTGCCTGGGGCTAAATTTCTGCCCTGGCTCCAGTTCCTATGGGAATACGGCCCCCCGGGTTCTCACTTTGGTGGGAGATCTTGTCCCTGCCCACTGTCTCTTCAGCCTGAGAGTGATTATGCTTTCTTGCTGTTCCTTCTCCATCATTTGTGTGTCCAATTCCCTGCATTCAATGCCTTCTGTTATAAATATTTGGAAACAGGTAGCTCTTTTTTTTTTTTTTTTTTCTAGGTTTGACCCTAAGTGATGCAGTTCTTTGGTGTCTTAGGGCATCTTGGCAATCCATGGGCCTGCCGAGAGCTCCATACAGTTCAATCACGTAAAAATCCACGCACTGAAGGAAAGCAGGGTTGAAAACTAACATCGTCAGATTTGATGTGGCCACAGATTTCAGTACCGTTTACAGGAAAACGGTGTTAGCTGCATCTGTAGCCAGAAGCAAAAGCAAATTGATGAGACTGTGAAGGTGAACTGGTTTGTGTTTCATGAGTCTATTTTACTTGTGGTAGCATATAAATTGTAAAACTGGTTGAAAATAAATGCTGGAGTCCCAGACTTTATTTTAGATCATCAATATGATAAACATGGTGTTTTCATGTTAAAGAAACTCCCATAGTCATAACTCCGTATGGTTACTCCATCCGGTTTAATAAGGCCATATTTATTATAGGAGCACCTTGATAGTCTGGCATCAGGCCAGTTGCAAACTACAAGGAGAGTCTGGTTGAAGCTAAAAAGTGGTGTTTGGATTGGGAAGAGAAAGATTAAAAACTCCTCTACAGATTACATTTCTATTAGTCTGTAGCCATTTTTGCATCTTACTTGAGATAAAAAGGTATAGTAGGATTATTATGGAAATTGCAAATGACAGAGCCTTTTATTTTAGAAGTCTTATATTCCCTTTGGGTTATGTTGGAACTGCCCCAACAAGCTGGCAAAGTCCTTATTAGCATCAGGAGTTGGGCATTTCCATTCTTACTTAAAAGTGTTCAAAAATTGATATTATTTTCTGCTTTCTTTATTCCCCTCCTTAGTTTTTAAGCTGCCAAAAAATACTGGGTGGGTAAGAAACTAGTGTTTTCCTGTTGCTCACGTACTACCATCTAGTTTTCCTAAAGGGTAGACTTTAGACTGAGACAATAGCTGCTGAATGGTATAGTAAAACATTAAAGTCAAAGCAGCAACTTAATCAACAATATTGACTCAGCAGATATGTATGAGGTCCTGGTGTTCAGAAGCTCAGACATCATTCAGCTCCTACTCTCATGGGGCTTATAATCCACTGAAGTGTGCAGACAATTAGGACGATAACCAGGGGAATGGTAGGGGTTTTGAGAGCAAAGAAAAGGTATCTAGATAGACCTGGTAAGCTGAAATTTGAAAGGCAGGAGGAATTTATTGATAAGCATCAAGACAAAGGAGTATTCTGGTAAGAGGAACCAGAGTGAACAAAAGTCTGGAGGCATGAACACAGGAGAATATATTGCTTTACTGGAAATGACAGAGAGATTTTAAAGTTGGGTCTTTCTAAAAGTAAGATAACAACCGCTTCTTTTTTTTTAATTACTGTTTTCTTAACCTCACCTAGAAGAGGATCATTTTGGTAGAGGTGGTTGTTCAACATGATTGAATATGATTGGGTGTTATTACTTGCTGATGGGACTTAATTTTCTCGTGTTTAAATGTGATCCATTATCTTGTATCTAGAACATATTAAAATGACTTTAAAATGAGAAACAAGGCAACTCTGCTTATTTCAGTGCAAAATATACTTGCTTCTTGAACTAAATCGGAGGGTGCTGGGATATTTGAATACTGAGATGATACGGATGCCCATACTCCAGGGTTGTAGGACTAGAGCAGCTCTTTGTGAGCATGGGGCTGGTCAGACCACCGTGGTAACTCAGGGTTTATTTTTACTATTATCTAGCCTTATTCTGTTTGGTCTTTCCTCCTGGCTTCTCTTTTTCTTTCTTCATTCTCTCCTTCTGACTCAAAACTCATCAACTTGCAATACCCCTGATAAAACTCATTTATATTGCTGACCAAATTTTCTGGCTTCAGCCAGCTGTTCAGTTTTTTTCTTGTGGAAGGCCCCAAACTTCTCACTACTTGTTCTGAAGATAAATTAGCGACTTCTAAATAATGCAGTGAACCCTAATTCTCTTTGATTAGTAGCGAGTTAGATGATAGCGACCCATTGAAATTGGCCATCAGCATAAATAATGAGTGAATGAACTGATAAAATGCAAAGTCACCGGCCGTCATAAATCAAATGAAATCCACTTTCTCTGGAAGTCACTGAAATTAGAAGTCCATGCTCCTATTAATTATTTTGCCTTCTGAAGACGACAGTGTTATAAATCAGCCTTGAAAGGCCCTTCACTTAGAAAGCCCAAGGAGTGCGGCTGCCTGCAAATTGCTTTGTGTACGCACCTAATTGTTTCTTAAGTAATCCACCTTTGTAGCATGGCTTCAGGAAGCAAAGAAGGTCCACTTACGTCAAGATCCATGAATGTGGCCTTAGGAAAGGCCCAAATGGAGAGGGCAAGTATCCACCCTTGGGATCTCCCCGAGGTCCTTATTTTATGACTCAGGCCCCCATCAGGGCCAGGTATGTGGGTGTGGAGTTCTATGGCAGGGTACAGGATCTAGAGGCTGGTGGTAGGCCCCAGACCATTTTTAAAAATTTATTTATTTATTATTTTTAAAGATTTTATTTATTTATTCATGAGAGACAGAGGCAGAGACACAGGCAGAGGGAGAAGCAGGCTCCCCATGGGGAGCCTGATGTGGGACTTGATCCCTGGACTTGATCCCAGGACCCCAGGATCATGCCTGGAGCTGAAGACAGAGGCTTAACCATTGAGCCACCCAGGTGTCCCATCCCCAGGCCATTATATCATTTTATCTCAACTTCCAGCCAGGCCCAAGAAGCCAAACTTCATTTGATTTCAATGAAAATCAAGATTTTAAAGATTGATGAGAAAACAGAGATGGAAAACTTTGACTTCTCAGGTTCATTTTTGAGAGTTGTCGTAATCTGCATATATTAGGTGCAAAATGACACGTAATTTTTGCTAAAAGGTGGGTGGGAAATTATATTCATTTAGGAACCTGTTTTGCAACAGACATTAAAAAAAGCAACATTCTGTGGAAAAGAGGTTAATTGCATGGTACGAAATGTTGTAAATTAGTTTTATTTTGGACCCATTACTTGTCATATCTGAAGTTCTAAAGTTGAGACTGCTGACAAAAAAACAAAACAAAACAAAACTCTCCTGGAGATAGGTGGTCTTAAAAATTTGATCCCGCTTTGGCATGTGATCCTAAATCATTAGCAAATCTGGACAGAGCTCAGAAGGAAGTTCTCTGCTTTCCATTGAGTGTGTGTGGGTGATTTTTGTTGGCCTCTATGGAGAGAGATGGATGGCAATTTTATGGGAGTGAAGACAGTAGTGGGAAGTAGTTCTTGGGACCCCTGGGTATTAGGTGCACAGTGAATGTCCACAAACTGTAGGTTTAGTAGGGACTCCACAGATGGGGGTAGGATGGGGCACCAGTTTTAAAGGAAAAAGCATTCTTTATTCATTTTTAAAAAACTTCTTACCATCTGCTGCAGCCCAACTAGATTCCCCTGGTGACCACTACAATAAATGTATAGATGAGCCTTGGAGGATGAAAATTATCTCCTGGATTGTAAGCAGCACATTCTCTTACTTCTATGAATGGTGATAATTTGGGCCTTCTGGCCTGTTCTGAATCGTCCACACAAACAGAGTGTGTATGCATGTGTGTGCCCATGCACACGCCCATTTAGTGTTAAAAAACAATGTGGTATTAAAGTGAGTGCAATCGTGTCAATTTTCCTATATGAGTGGATTCTGATGTTGGGGTTAGTTGTTGCTAGGTCATTTGTGAATCTGAATAACCCAATTTGAAAACTAAACTTAATGATATATAATTGAGCATTATGTCATGAAATAGGAAGGAGCACTTATTCCCTAGGATATTAAATCTTGAATGCAGAGCTGTTCTGGGTTGTGTCCTTGAAAGCAGCCAAGTCTGTAGTTCCATGGGCTATTCAACACCATAGGGATGAGAAGATGTCCTGATCCTCTGGACACCTCCAGAGCAAGTGATCAAGGCAGCTCTGGAGGTGTCCAGAGGATCAGGTCTTGGCAGCTTCCTACTCATAATCATACAGTTCTGCTTACTGAGAAAGGGAGGGGTCGTGGAAGAAAACACAGCTTCTGACCTTCCTGAACTGCTTCTGGAAATCTGTGAGGCACCTGCCACTCTTCTGTGCTCTAGGACAAAGCAAGACCTCCATGGTGACTCCTCCACTAGCACGTATGCTGTGTATATCTTTGCTGGTCCGGTTTTTGCCCTTTAGAATTGATGGGGGCAAGCACTGAAGGTTTGTTGATTGTTACAAACACTGTAGGGGTGGGAGAGGAGCTCATCTGAGTTAGTAGCTCTAGTATTTGGTAGATTTCCTTCTGTGTCTGAGGTTCATAGAGATTAAGCTAGGTCCTGACCATCTGCACAACTATGTCCTCATTGAATGAAACATGTATCACTCATGGTTTATGGGTTTAGGAACATTTTTTTTCCACTGGGTGATGTTCCCTTGTGTGGTGCATAATCAGGGTGACCATATGTCCTGCTTTCCCTGGGACGGTCTCAATTTATGCTTGTTTTTCCTGGATATAATTATTAACTGCAGTGTCTTTCTCTACTTTTTACTCTCAGAACTGTCCAGATTTAGACGATCATTTTATACATAATACTCGAGAGGAATGTTTGTTTCTTACCCCAGACCCTCAGGGACAGTGGCATATTGAGATACAACCAAGGCTTTGGAAATAATGCAGACTTTGGACTTATTCCCTAGCATGTGACCTTGGGCAAGTTAACTTCTCTGGGCCTATGTTCCTTTATCTATAAAACGAGGGTCATTGTGCATCCCTCACAGATTTGTGCTGAAGATCAAATAAAACATGTAATGACCCTAACAAATTTCTGGGCAGATAGATAAGTAGAGGCTAAACACTCATTCTCCTTTATTCCTCAGAATAAGCCAGGAAACCTGGTGAGGGTGCAGAGGCTTTGTCATGTTCCTGAACCTGACTTTGCCATTGATGCAAATAGTTAAGTCAGCATCAGCCCAATCTAACAAAGAGAAAAAGAAAATATTCCCCCTGCCACTTTAGTGTGGAGAAAGAATGCGAGAAAAGATGTTCTCCCCAAAGGCTCTTGGAACGCCCCATAAAAAGAGATGCAAAAAGCTAGTCACAGAAGAGAGGGAAGCTGAATTTACTCCTCAAACAAAGGGTTGATTTAGTATCTAGCAATAAAAAAAAAAAAAAAAAAAAGCAGGATGCTGGCAAGAGGTGCGATCAATGCCTTTGCCTTTCAAATGCAATATGATGGTAAAAATAATCTATTGGTCTTGAAGCCTCTGTCTCTTTATCTGTGAAATGGGACTAAAAAGATTGTAGGAAGAATTAAATTGGGTCATAAATGTAAAAGAATCCTGCAAGCTGCAGAGTGCTGGACACATGTGGGAAATCTTTTTTTTTTTTCTTGTTTATATGGAGAGAAGGTAACCAAACAACCTGAACCTAGCCGAGGGCTAAAGTGACCACGTGAACCACCACCACTCCACATCCTAAGATTCACGGGTATTTAAAGTGATACTCATTAATACGCTGCTCTTTTTCTGTGAAGTTGCAGGAGGGCACACACAACTCTGTTTTACTGGCCCCACAGGAATTGGCATTTTTAAAGCAATTTGTGTGGCTTTATGGAGATTTCTATTCCCTTTCACGTTTTTAATTAGATAGAGCAAAAAGAGGTTTATTTTCCTCAGGATTTCTGGCCCAGATGGCTCTAGTGTGTAGAAGAGGGTTACTGAGTGCCGGTGGCCAGGCCTGGCTGTGGGCTGGGGCTGGTTCCATGTGACTCCTTTCTGTCTGGAGGGCACGGGCCCTGAGGCCCTGCGGCTGCCCCGTGACGGTGCCCTGGCCCCTCCCTCTGTCCACTCCACAGGGGCAGGCATCACATGAGGACCTTGCTCTACGTAGTGGATGGATGGCAGTGCGTGGCTCACGCCGTGCCGGGTGAGAAGACGGTCCTGGCTTTCAGGAGCCCTTCACAGGAGGAGACAAGACATATCTGGGCCATCCACCCCTTCCACCTTGATATCTGTGAAGATGTTTCTTCTTCTTCTTTTTTTTTTTAATAAATGTATTTTTTATTGGAGTTCAATTTACCAACATACAGAATAACACCCAGTGCTCATCCCATCAAGTGCCCTGAGGGGGGCACTTGAAGACGTTCCTTCTGATGCGGCAGTGCCGTCTGGCAGTGCCCCGAGCTCTCCACCCAAACTGGAAGCCATTTTGCTCCTCATCTCCCTCCAGTATAACCTCCACTTTCCTGTTTGGTCTTATTTTTAGATATTTCAGAAAAGACCGTGAACACTTGGGAGAATGTTGTGTGTGTGTGGGGGGGAGGGGGGTTGCTTTGCCCTGTGGTTTTATTGAAAATGAAATTACACAAGTAGAGCACTCCCCCTACTACTTGCTAACTGCTCAGGCCTAGCCCACTTTGGCTGTCCCTCATCCCACCCCCTGCTCTTCCTTGGACGGAACCATATTAGGAGTTGGCTGTGTTTGCTTATCCTCGTATGTTTGCTTATCCTCCTTCTGTGAATTTATACACTCATATACACAGATATACATATACACAAAAACTGAAGAATTGATAGAACTGTGTAAGTTCAGCTGCTGCTGTTTTTGCTCGGTGGCTTGGCTCAGATAACTTTTCCGTGTCAGCACCTGTGGATATGCAGTACTTGGACTTCTGGACTTGAGTGTAATATTCCATAATATGGACATGCCCCCAGGTGATGTGGCCATTAGTTTTCTGATGGGCAGTTTGGTTGTTAGTCATTTCTCCTAGTAAAGGTCCTTGTTGTGGGCTTTTGTATCCACGTGCAAGTGTTTCTCTTGGGTATATTTTAAGAAATGGAATTGCTTAATTTGTGGCATGTGCAACTTTTAAATTGTAAGGCATACTGTAGAATCATTCTCCACCATGATTTTTATCAATATTCATTCCTACTTGTGGTGTGTGTGGAAAGAATACCATTAGATCCATTCTCCTGCCAGCATTTGGTATGAGCATATTTTGAAAATTATTGTAGTCTATTGGCATATTCTATTGCCATTGAAAATGTTTCATTGTCTGCCAAGTTCAAGAATCATTTAATATGTTTGTTATCTGGGTTTTTTTTTTCCTAGTTTGAATTGCCCATGTGTATCATTTGCCCAATTTTTTTCTATTGCCCTATATGACTTTATGGTTTCTAATAAATCATTATATATTCAGGCATACTTGGCCTCAGTCTCTCATATATTGCAAATATTTTCTGCCATTCTCTTGCCTTTCAATTTTATGGTGTTTTTTTTTTATTATATACAGTTTTTAAAATTTTAATGTCAAATTAATGAGTCTTTTCTTAAGATGCTATATGTGTTTTGGGTTTGACCAAGAGGCTCATCCTTAGGCCATAAACATACCCTCCTGTATTTCTTCTAAAACTTTGATTGTTTTAATTTTGCCTTTTAGATCTTGATCCACTGAAGTTTTTTTTTTTTAATGCTTTCATGTTGAGATAAAAAGTAATATACATTTATATTTTTCCAAGTGATTAGCCAGTGGACCCCAAACCATTTGTTTCTGGCCATTTGCTAACCATTTTGAAACACATTTTATCACATACAAAATTTCTTTCTTTTTTTTTTTTTTTTTTACATACAAAATTTCTAATTAAATTCTATTCTGTTCACTGATCTATTTGTCTATTTGCTTTGCTATTGGAAATGTTAAAACAAATAGTATCTAAACTAAGCAGTGTTTCAGTAACCTTGTGAGCCCGAGAGGTCATCTTGTGAAGCCTCGTCAGAGTCTGCTGTTGGCATCAACCGTAATGTATTCTCTGAAGCCTGGGGGCTATGTTAGGTCCCTGTGTTCTTGGAAAGCTAGATCATCATGGTATTCCTAGAACTTTTTTCCAAGCTCACTGTTGCTTGTGTGGCCTATCTTTTTCCTAACATTGGGTTAGTTCTGGCAGATTCTAACTGAGGTGTAAGAATCAGCATGAGTTTGGGGAGGGGGATGCCCATCAGGACATATGGGCTCTAATTTTAATTCTCCCTTCGGCTCTTTGGCCATAGATCACTCACCCTTCCTGATATAGGCTGGAGAGAAAGTTGGGTTGAGTGAACTGACTTGTGCCTGCCACTTACTCATGATGGGGTTTGGAATAAGTTTTAACTTCTCTATCCCCTCTATTAGTAGGGATATTATCATCTACCTCTCAGGATGATTTTAAGGAATCCTGATATAAATAATGTATAAGGGAACATTTGCTAACTATAAAACACTATAAAAACTAGCACTCCATACTAATGTGTATAGGCTTTGTTTTTATTTTGGTCCAATGAAGATAATAAATCTTTGTCTCACCTACCTCAGAGAGCTGTTCCAAGCATCACATGGGATGTGCTTTGATAAAATTGAAAATGCCATACAAATTATTTATTGCTGATGAATCCCAACAGGTGGACTGGAATTGGTAAATATTAACCAAGCCCATGGGGTTATTGCAGTGAAGGAGGGTCATATTAATAGGATATCCTCAGGGGAGAATTGTTGGAGCAAGATTTATGGGGGCCCTTAAGTCTTTACCCACTTGAGTGAAAAAATGTATAGTGTTGGTCTTTTAAGAAGGTGCAGACAGTCTTTAAGTGTGAATAACAGGACAGAATGAATGCTGTATGGAGTTCTTCTTGTGCCTTAGTCAAGGGCCAGAGTAGGGATTGGTGGAACATTCTCTAGTGTTAACAGTGGCTGTGTCTAGTTTTTGTTTTATTTTAAAAAATGAGAATTTGATCTTTATCTGTCTATTATTCAGTGCTTTCTTTCTTGCCATGCTTTGCCCAACTTTCACATGGAACCCTAAATTGCCAACACTTAAGGAATAATCAGAGCACCAGGTCATGGACTATTAAAGTGAAAGACTAGAAAAAAAACAACAACAACAGAAATAGGGCTTGTTGTTATAATGGCACCAGTCTTTTTCCCCTTGGGGCTGTGGGGGGAACAGTGCTTCCTGTGGTAACTGTTCTTTGTGACCCCAAACAAACCACAACTCTCAGTATTCACACCTCAGTATAATTGCCATCCACAGTGACCCTAGACCTGGCTATTGCAATATGACCTACCACATGTGGGACGTAAGCAGAGACTTACTAAGTGCTTGCATGTCAGGGCTTGCCCACAGAATCCACCTGCCAGGGAAGAAGCTCAAGCTAGACATGTAGAGAGAGCCAGAGAGATGTCATAGCTCCTGGTCATTGGCCCAGGCTCCTGACACGTGACTGAAGTCATCTTGACCATTGCATCTCCTGCCACCAGCTGACAGTGAACACATGAAAGACTTCAAGTGAGATCAGCAGAAGAACTTCCCAGGGAAGCCCCTACTAACCCACAGAATTATGGGCAAATTAAATGGTGGTAGTTTAGGTCAACTATGTTTGTTATAGAGCAGCGGATACCTGAAACACAGGGTTGGGATACACGCACACATACGCTAAACTCGGTTTAATGTATGATCATTAACTGGTCTTTCCTATCTGAGGAGTTGGCATTTTTAGACTTGGGTTTAGGCTATTTTATCAGAAGACTCTTAACTCTCATTTACCTCCCTGATTTCGTCCTCCCTTGAGTTGAGGCGTGTTACAGTTCGGGTCTGCCCGGTTTACTAAGGGAAAGGTGGTAGAGGAAGCATTTGCCCTTTCCTCGTTAGGCCCCTGTCTCTTCCCCTGGGGCTCCCTAGATCAGGGCCCATGGGAGGAGGTGGCTGGGTAAGGATATTTATTTCTGCAGCTTGAGTCCACGGGGGAACCTGGAAGAATTTATAAATCCATCATTTCAAGTCATTAGGCGGCATGTTGGTCAGTACAGGAGACTCTCTTCTCATTAATTCAGAGGAGATTTACTTGTGTCACCCTCATTAGTATTTATGGGATTTATCCACATCAATCGCTAGTGCATTAACAGGGAAATAACTAAACCTCCCAGGGTTTGTTGGTGCTAATAAAATGAGCTGGAAGTTCCAGAAATCACCGTGATCAGAAGTATTCTAAGCCAGGGCCTGTAATTGATCCTTTCAAAGTACCCTCAGGATGTTTTCCTGCTTGCTTCCCTTCCAGTGCCATTTGCATACGAGCCTGGTATCGAAGGCCTTTGGTGCAGATTTAGAGGAGGGCCCATTTCTTACCATGCCACCATGCGGGACAAGCCAGTGGAGTGTTGAGAACACCACTGTCACATCAGAGCCTCTGGGTGAACGAAGGGTTAAATTTCTTATAATTCTTTTTGTTTGGTCCTGGCTTCTAAAAAAAAAAAAAAAAAACCCTGCATGTAAATATATTTTTTATGTATTCTGAACATAAAGATAGCTCTGTCCTACCATATTGATTTATTAGATTCTCTGACATTTTAGTTGTGGTCGTTATGTTATATTTATGAGATGAATGTTGGATTCCCTCATTATGTTATCCTCATTTATTTTACATACTTTTATGGCTGGTTGTGCATCGCTTTACAGTTAAAGCTTTATTGCAGCTGTTAGCGTTGGGGGGAGGGAAAGGCAAGTAGTTATTGATCAGAATTTACATGTTTACTGTTGTAATCATGATTTATTTAATCTGTTTGCACATATAAATATAAGCCCACTCTCTGAAATAAAAAATATATACTGTATCTATATTTTAGCAGTGTTTCTGACACCCTCATACCCTTCGGAGTTGAGAATTTGGGGAAGATCCAGTGTTGCATGGATTAGTACTTGCCTTAGAGTCTCCTGGCGATGAGTGTGGCTTTTGGAGCCGGACTGCCTGGGTTCTGGTCCCAGCTGCACTGCTTACTGCTGTGTGACCTGGTCCAAGCTATTTACCTTTCTGTGCTTTCATTGGCTCACCTGTCAAATTAGGATGATATTCGTACTTACTGTTCAGATTGCTGTGGGGATTAAAAGAATAACATTAGTGAAATCTGTAGAATGTGTTTTAGGCAGAGAGGTTGCTTATTCAATGTAGTCATTGCAACTCCAACGAGTAGGGCGTGAGGTAGGTATGTTGGGAAGGCCTGGTTACTCTCCGGTGGGAGCCCTGACTTCAGTTTTGGTTCAGCAGGGCAAGGATACATGGAAGGTATGTCCTAGCCAAGAAAGAGAAGGATGCACTGGGGTCTGAAAGTTGGCCCTGAAAATCTGTTTTTCCCATATATTATTTTAGAAAAGCATTGTCATCTCTGCCATGAGCAAGTCATTTAAGAATGAATCTCCCTTTGCCTCAGTGTTCTCGGCTGTCATTTGGTTTTAATTAGAGCAAGGTACTGTAGTGATGTGGACACTGGATTAAAGTCAAAGACATTCTGTAGCTCCAGATCTGCCACCAAATAGCCTCATGACCTTTGCAAAACACTTTATTTTTGAATAGAGGGGCAAAGTTCCTGCCTACCTCATAGGGTTCTATTGAGAATCTGATGAGATGAGGTCAGTGACATAGCTTCAGATATTCTAGAGCACTATGTGTACATTAGGGAAGTTTTAATAACACCACATAAGAAAGGTTTACAGAGATGAGATGCTGTAGCAGATGTGAAAAGGCTCTGACAAGAGCAGATGTGCCTCCAGAACATAGAGGAAATGCCAGACTCGGCTCTATGACCTTGAGATGCTCTGGATGGGAGTCTCAGCAACTCCTGAGAGATGGAGGCTTACAGGAGCCCCAGCCTCCCTGGGTCCTTGGTTCCAATGAGTTTTACCCCTCATTCAACTCATGTGCTACTCTTTGGTCATATCCTTAGAAAAGACATTAATTTTGCCCTTGTCATTTCTTTATTCTTTATCTGTCGGGTGCAAGGCTGTGTATCCGTCCCCACCATTTAACGTAGGTCACACAGTCTGCCCTGGTTCCAGCAACTCAGCATTTACATTCTACAAATTGGCAGTGATTCTTTGAAATAATTTACTTTTATCGTCTTGCTTCACAGTTTCAAAGAATAATCCATCTAGCAAAGTAGTTTATCCTTTCTATATATTCATTTTTGTTTTGAGGCTCTTTAGCAGAACTAATGATTTTTAATCAGATTTCTAGACCACTCATCATAATTAGATTTAGACTTATGAATTATGTACACTTTGCCATTACATCACACCTCCCTGGGATAGGTGAGTGAATTAGAGATGATTGCAGGATTTCCAGGGCCTTTCAGGATGATTTACGACATTTAAAGAAAAATTTCCAATTTGTCCTGTCGCTTAACATGCTTCTAAGAAAACCCTGGGTTTTTTTTTCCCCCTTTTCCCTATTTCTGAAAATGCTGTTGCTTGTCAAATTATGCCCCCAGTGACTTGGCCTCTAAAAATTTTATGTAGCTAAATTTTAAGAAAGAAATTAATCAAAATTAAATCTAAAAAAATATTAAGCCGAGCAAAATAAATCATGCACAAATGAAAGTACTTTCTCTCTGATTCCATTTATGTGACATTCTGGAACTAATCTGGGGCGATAAAATCAGAGCAGTAGTTGCTTCTTGGGGAGCATGAGATACTTTGGGGAGATGGTAGAAATCAGAAATGTTCTAGGTCATGATCAAGAGAGTTAGACATGGGCTCATGCATTTGTCAAAACTGATTGAACTGTATACTTGAGGTCTATGCATTTCACTCTGTGTAAATAAATCTCAATAAAAATATGAAAAAAATTGTGAATTACTTGTTCTTTACACATGTCTTTTTAGATGCACCTTAAAGATGATTTAAAGCTGTGGAAATTTTGAGACACTGTGGTGCCTTTTGCTTATCCCTTCTTGGCCAGGGCTTGAAGAGAAAGATGCTCTACTACACAACCTGTTCTCCTAAGTCACTGGAGCTTGGGAAAAATGTGTTTGTCGGCTCTGTTAGCCAAGGGTTTTCCAAGGGGGTACCGCTGTCTGGGTTAGCTCTTATAGTGAGCCACTGTTCATTCTAGAAATGTCCCCTTCTTCTGCCATTTGACTTACATGGAGGAACAATCTCTTGGCTTTTTTTTTTTTTCCTGCATACTTCTGAAATACAAATCCACTTTTTCTAATGAATCATTATCATGTACTACCATCAAAGGTTATTCACTGAAAGCTCAAGAAAAAAAAAGCAATGAAAACTAATTTTGATTGTTAATGGAAATGTATTTTTAGTCTTAAAGAGCTTCCCTCAGCAATAATTATAGTTATGCCTCTTGGGTGTTTTTGGACTTTTAAATTTACATTTAGTAGCTCTTTTTCATTTAGCAGTTAATCTTTTAACGGAGCTCTGCAAATTTGTTCTTCAGTCTCGTGTTAGGAGAGGATTGACAGAGATTTGTATTTTTTTTCCTCTCCTCCTATTCGGTGTTTTGCAACCCCCCTCCTCCCTGTGCTTGCCAGCTCTCACGTCGCACTCATTCTTGTGTTTCCACCGTGTCCTGGGGCGAGTGTGGCCTGGGCTGCAAGAGACCAGCAGGGAAAGACGTGAGACGTGAGAGCTGGCTTTCCTGCAGCCAGGAGGCGTCTATGGCACGGCTGGCTGCCTCTGCTCTGTGCAGCCCAGGACTGTGGCACAGCAGGTGAGCTCACAGAATGTGCGATGAGCAAGTGGGCAAAGCTGGATGTTGAGGCCCAAGACTCCGAAAACCCACGGCCAGCTTGCAAGGGGACTGGCTTGGCTTGCAGCTGGCTACCCCTAGCTTCAGTGGGCACGTAGGGAGATCTGAAACAACCAGATGCAAAGCTTTTGTAGCAGCTGAGCCGGCTTGCTGGTTCTGCTGATTCTTGACTGATTGACAAGAGAGACGGGGGTACCTTAAAGGATGTGGGGAGGCAAGGGGTTCGGGCAGGAAGTTTGCTGAGCCTCCTATGAAAAAAATGGACTGGTCAGCCTGATTCGGGAAAACTCAAGCCAGCGGTGAGGAGCCCACTCCTTGGCGAAAGCTGACCCTTCCCCTGAAAGCAGGCCGCACCGACACTGGGGTATTTGCAAAGCAGTGCTGAACATTAGGGAACAGTTAAAATTAATCCTGTGTCCTGCAGCTCCCGAGAAAGCAAGCCAGCCCCACATGTCAATAAATCTAGATCTGTTTGAAGCTAACGTCACTAAATCTTCGTCTTGACTGTTTGCTGGTGGTGTCAAGAGCTGCCCTGGAAGATGAATTTGAGGGGAGGATGAAAAAGGAACCATATTAAACCGCAGCTCTGATAAGTTTAGTTAAGAGGCAGGAGATGTGTCCTTGCCATGACATTCAGTGGCGGATATTTGTTTCCCTTTAAATAATATGCTGTACATCCATGAGAATGATGGTTTAGGGCTGGCGACATTGCATCTCCACCAAGGTTACTGCCTTCTGGACAAGCAGTCTCTCTCCTTTCTTTCTCCATCCCACACCCTGTCAATAAATATCCACTTGTCTGAGGAAGTGAGATACTGATTTTAGAGCTGACACCAGAGCATCTTCATTTCTTGTGGCAATGAGGCTCAATCCATGTGAGCATGATGGTGGGGGGCGGGCGGGGGCAAGAAATTAAAGGGACTGTCAGAAGCAGTTTTAGTTATGAAACTGTCACATGAACCCCAACAACACCCAGTGGGGAGGTGACAGCAGTTTGAGAATTTCTCCCTCAAAATCCTACATTCACAGGTGAGATACGCACTATCTGGGAATTAGGAACTTTGGGTTTCTCTGGTCTTCCTGCAATCCCTCTCTCTAGTTATTACCTTGTTTTATCCTTATTATAGTCACAGATCTATGACGTAGGACAGAAGTCAGCAAACTTCTTCTGTAAAGATCCATGCAGCCATGGTGAATATTTCTGGCTTTGCAGGCCACGCGGTCTCTGTCGTAAGTACTTTGCTGTCATTACAGCACAGAAACGGCCGTAGTCTGGGCGTAAATGAGTGGGTGTGTCTTTGTTCATTGTCAGTATGGACGCTGAAGTTTGAATTTCACGTAATTTCCCATGTCACTTATTGTTTTGCATTTACCCGAGCATTTAAAGATATATTAAAAACAAATTCTTAGCTTGCAAGCTGTCCAGAAATGGACGGCGGGCTGAATTTGGCCCATGGACCAAATTCAGTTTGCTCACTTCTGACTTAATGATCTTGCCCTGTCCTGATACTTTCCTTTTGTCAGTGTGAAAACGTGGCGATGTCCCCTTTGGTAGGAAGTCACTGACAACCTACAGATTAAGTCATGGTCATATTCAGCTAAGAGATTCACAGGTATCCCCAGATTTTCAAATCTTTGTGTCATGGCCCTTCACTTTTGCGAAGAACTTGGGTTGGCATCCGTTTCCTCTAGCCAGAAGACCTCGAAAGAAGATTTCTGCTTTTCTGAAAAGGCAGAAAATGAAAACATCCTTCAGCAGTTGTTCTGCAGTCAGCCTGTAGAGGCAGCGCACACCTTGTGCAGCCAGAGGGGCACAGCCACGCTCCTTCCCCCAAACTACACTCTGCGTCTCGGTATGAAGCTGCCCTGGTTTGGAGCTGTACTGTGAGCATCTGTGCTTTGTCTTGATTGATCATGAGCCTCTGTTAGCAAAATGTGTCCTGAGGTATCAAGACAACCTAAGGTGGGTTTTGGGGTCTGGGGATGCTCAACAATCTTTCCATATAAATGAATGGTAATTGGGATCCCTGGGTGGCGCAGCGGTCTGGCGTCTGCCTTTGGCCCAGGGCGCGATCCTGGAGACCTGGGATCGAATCCCACGTCGGGCTCCCGGTGCATGGAGCCTGCTTCTCCCTCTGCCTGTGTCTCTGCCTCTCTCTCTCCCTGTGTGACTATCATAAATAAATAAATAAAATTAAAAAAAAAATAAAAATAAATGAATGGTAATTGTGTCAGCCCATTTTGGCCTATGAAAGTTTTCATAGGAATAGCTCCACCTTGGGGTAGCGAGAAAACCTGTAATGGGTATGGATTAACGAGTTCGGGTCACGAGGCACACAACCCAGTTTCCCCACACCAACCCTCCCACATCGCTTACTAGCTATGTGTCTTCCCATTGGTCACTCAACCTCTCCGGGCACCAGTTCCCTTTTTTTTTTTTTTTTTTAAATGCAACAGTGAACATTTTACTTTGCTTCCCTATCTGACACGACTATCATATAGACCAAAGAGTTAAGAGACAAAGTTTTTAAAAACAACAAATTCGAATGTCAGTCTTTGGTATTATTCTCCCTACTTCACTGCTGCAGCTATGATCATTGTTCATATTTTAAAGGATTATATCACCTGGATTTCAGCTGCGGAAACAGAACCAGAATTTGAATTGTACAAGGAAGACAACAACTATTTTCATTTTTTGTCTTAGACTCTGGGTTGGCTGGGTATTTTGGAGCCTCTCCCGGGGCCCTTTTGGCTTTTGCTCCCAGGGTACCCAGACGCTCAGCCCCAGTGAAACAATCACGTGCAGTTCGACCTGGGGCTCTCCTCAGAAAGCCTTGTCTCCTCCCTGTGTCTCCGATCCCAGCTAGCCTTTGAGGCCCACCTGAAGTGCCACCTTACCCAGGAGGTCCTCCCTGGGCTCCTCAACCCCCCCGCCAGGACTGTCCTGTGTAGACAGCTTGACTCTACCCCGGTACCACAGCTCTAAAAAGGTATCCCATTCTCCAAAAGCTGTTAAGAAAAAGAGTCCTGTCAAAGGATGGAAGTCACAGGTCAGTCAAGAAGGAATGCTTTTTTTAGGTTTCAGTGAAGTCATTTACTAGTCTCATGGGCAGAAAGAATCAGCTCTGTAATAAGGGGAGCGGCTACAGAAGTAACTCTGACAGGTGACCTCACAGCACTTTTTTTTTTCCCCAGCTACAGTATTCCATCTGTGTAGACTGTTACAGCTTTAGAGTGTTTTCGTATCCACTAGCTTTTTCTTTTCTTTTTTTTAAGGTTTTATTTATTTATTCATGAGAGATACAGAGAGAGGCAGAGACACACAGAGAGAGGCAGAGACACAGGCAGAGGGAGAACAGGCTCCATGCAGGAAGCCTGATGTGGGACTCGATTCCAGGACTCCAGGATCATGCCCTGGGCCAAAGGCAGGCGCTCAACCGCTGAGCCACCCAGGGATCCCCCTGCTAGCTTTTTCTATCCTTGTTACAAACTGTTGGGATATGTGGAACGATATTCTAATTCCCTTATCTTATCTTTCCTTCCCAGAATGCATTGGTGGAGCAGGGTTTTTTGAGCAGGGGAGTTGGTTACCACATATTTTCAGCTTCTCTTCTGCTCATACGTCCATTCTGTAAATATGTATACAGAGTGTTGGCTTATTTAGTCAGTCTGTGGTGGGGAGACCAAGCGTATTACTGATTCCTGGGCTGTACTCCTTGGCCTAAACACCTTCAGTAGCCCCTCATTGCTCACCTAATGAAGTGTGAACTCTTTGGGTTGGCATTTTAGGTTCTCAGTAATCTGCTTCCACCTTCCCTCTCAGAGGACGCTGCCTGCCTCTCCTTTGCCCAGCTCACTCCTTCATCCTGTGCCCATCTCCCTCATCTAGGATGTGCATCTGCCACTTCCCTGCATTTTTCAATGTATCTTCAACTTTCTCTCTCCAAAGGTGATTTCCTCTTAGCCTGTCATGATGCATGTGTGTTTTCTGCTCTTTAGACACAGGCACCTGGATGGCTCAGTCAGTGTCAGTTAAGCATCTCACTCTTGGTTTCAGCTCAGGTCATGATCTTGGGGTCCTGGGATCGAGCCTTGCATCAGGGTCCATGCCCTGGACAGACAGATTCTCTGTCTCCCTCTCCCCCTTCCTTATCTCCTCTCTCTCTTAAACACACACACACACACACACACACACACAGACACACACACACACCAAATAAACAAAACCCACAGAAAAGCAAAAAACAAATTTTTGATCCTTTCTCTCATGCTATTGTCTTTCTCTTCTTCATTTATTTGAAGTGTCCACCCGCATCTGTCACCTGTAGGTGATGACTAAGGTCATAAGTTCACTATACCCTATCCCCTGAAAGCCAGATCTGACCCCAGCATTTGTTTTTGTAGGACTCGTGGGCTACGAATGCTTTTTACATTTTTGAAAGTTGGAAGCATCTTAAAAAGAATAATTCTTGACACATGGAAAATACAATAAATCCACATGTCAGTGTCCATAAATAAAATTTTGCGCAGAGCTGTGCCATTCACTTTGGTGGTGTTGATGGCTGCTTTGGTGCTACAGCAGAGTTGAGTAGTTCCAAGAGACCATGCGGCTCTTCATGGTAAAAATTTGCTGACCCCTCTGCTAAGACATTGATGGTAACTTCTGTGCATTTAGAAAGATACTAGTTAGGTACCACCCTTGGGAGAATTGAGAAAGCAGTCACAGAAAGCACATTGCATGATTTAGATGGAAAACTTCCATTGAAAAGAACTGGCCATCTCTCCCTTATCCCTTAAACCTTTGTCAACCGAGTCCTGGAGCAGGCCTGCCTCTCCCCTGAGCTGTGTCCTCGGAAGCCCTCCTGTGACTCCTCAGTCATGGTATCGAGTAGGTGCTTCTGGGTCTTTATCATTTCATCCTCTCTGCCCCATTTCACCCTGTTGCCCAGCCTCTCATTCCTGAAATTCTGTTTTCTGCTCATGTTGACACTGTGATCTCTCCTTTTCTGTCTCATCATCTGTCTTCCCTTCCCATTCATTAAATAGAGGTTTTTTTTTTTTTTTTAGTTTTTAAAGCTTTAGGTTTCTAAGCACCCCCCCCCCCCGCCTTTTTACACAGTCTTTTCAGCAAAACCGTGAATACAGCTACTGTCTCTGCTGATAATTTCCAGTTCAATCTCTCCAAAAACTTTGGTCCTATATTCCCACCTTCCTCCTGGGTATTGTCTTCTCTTAGCTACTCTTCTCTCATTCCCTTAGCACCTGTTCATGGTGCCATCTTGCTCTCACTCCTGGAGGTTCAGAGCCTCATTTATCTCTGACGTGTATGTCCCTCGCTCCACACAGTTCATCATTTGCTTCATCCTTCATGATAATTTCAGCATCATCCCTTCTCACCAGTCCCGCCACCTTTATTCAGCTCCCCATTGTCTTTCTCTTTTCCAGGCTAGACAGGGTCTGTTTTTCCCGGCTCTTTCCCTTCTCCCCTACCTTGCCTGCTGGATGCTGCCTGCTTCTAGCAGACACTTTTGGGGCCCCTGTCCCAACTCCATAGGCTACCTGTGGTTTCAGTCATGGCCACGCCGCACGGTGCCATGGGAGCTCAGACTCTTGTGGACAGTGTCTCACGGCCTGTTATTCTGTGAGGCTTTCTGCCTAAGGACCTTCCCTGGACTGAGCCTGAGAGTCTGTGAGCCTGTGCCTGAGCCTTCAGCCTGCAGTATCGGGGAGCCAGTGGCCCCCACAGGGTCAACCCTCAATCAGTGGGGAACTGAAGCTGATGGTAATCACCTGGCTTCCTGTCCTACACTCAGACAGTTCTGGGAGGACTCCTATCTGCTTCTGGGCATGCTGGGGGAGAAGTCATGCCTCAGTGCCCAAGAGCAGTGACCTTGATAATGCATAATACACCCTGATGTTGGCTTTTCCTCCTCCCCTCTCCCTCTCCTGTTCTCTGTGATCATCTCCCAAATAAACTCCCTGCATCTGTTGCTCATCTCAGGCTCTGCTTTGAGGCTCTGTTTTTGATTCAGACTCAGACCAGCTTTCTGAAAGCTGCTGTCAGACATCTTGAGTGATTTCACAAGCCTTCACAAATAATACTGTGCTGTGAAATCCTAGGCTATCCAGGTTTGATAGTAGCCTATCTTCCCAGCATTTTCTTATTCACTCTTACCCTTTGTTGCGGTCAAACTGAGTTCCTTGAAGGGGAGACTATGTCTTGTTCATCTTTGTTTCCATTATTTTGCTCGATACCCAAGCAAAAAGGAGGAAAGTAAATATAAATGATATGTTTAGTGAATGAATGAAGGAATGGATGAATGTGTTTATCCTCATTTGTTCATCCTTCAAGGCTCTTCTCCTCCTTGTTGCTTAGGAGTAACTTTTCCCTCCACTAAATTTACCAAACACTGTATCTATTACTTCTGTATGGTGCTTTTGCTTTCTACCTGGTATTTATTTACAAGCCTTAGCTACTAAAATGCAAATTCCTTGAGGGAAGTGATCTTTATTTTTCTTTATATTCCCCCATAGAGCTTATGGGTACGTGGATAATCAATAAATGTTGGTGAATGACTGAGAGAATTTCTCACTACTTTTCTAGGCATCCTAGCTCCTCTTGATTTGTTCTATTCTCTGTTCTCCAGACATGTCCCATGTTTTCTTATTCCCATGAACTGAGGCTATTTATTTCTCTCTTGCTTTTTATACATGCTTCTAACAGTGTTTACCTAGTAGAAATCCTATCCATCCTTCAAAACCTAGCTTACCTTTTTTTCATAAAGTGTTTCCCAACCTGCTCCCTCTAGCCTCTCCTTGCACTTCCTGTATGTTATGCATTTGTATTATTCTGCTTTAAGTGGCATAATTTGATTTGGCTTGTTTTCCTTCCTTCTGGGAGATGGGAAGCACTTTCAGGGCAAGACTGGTTACTCCCCTGTTGTATCCAGTAGCTTGCTCAGTGCTCTGTAATCAATAAGTATCTGTTGGAATAAATTAATTTGAATAGGTTAAATTATACCGTCATGCCTTTTCCTCCCTATCTTAAGTGGTACCCCCTGACCTACCTTTGTGTGAATTTTTTTTTGAGTTTCATTTTGGTAATGGAAGAAATATCAAGCAGAAGTAAAGATAGATATCTCGAGCCAGTCAGCAAGATCTACTATGTTTGAATGTGAATATTTGAACATAACTTATAAGAATGCCATTTCAATTATTTGTAAAATATTTAAATAGTATAATCCAATTTACATTCTATCATTTCCAACAGCTGTAAAATTTACTTTACACCAAAGTTAGCTCAATCACTTTAATTCAGTCTGGAAAAACAGTACAAATGAAAGCTTAATTTGTATTTAATCTCCCCTTTTGTTTCTACATTATTGCCTTCGAATCATTCCTTTTAGTGATTGAGATTTAAACCAGAGAGAGGAAAAAGGCATGATGAAATATTTGAGAAGAATATAACCCATAATGAAAAGTTTGGAGTAAATGTTTAAAAATTCCAACTGGCTTTGTTCTTGGGGTTTCAATTCACAGCAATGTCTTTGTTATGAGCCTGTAGTACGAGATATGTGGGTTACTTTGTCAGAATCATAGGACTGTGACTCTCAGGCATTTAAAACCAGGTGATTCATTTGGAGCAGGTTACATTTATATGAAGATTGGACAGGGAATACAAATGTGAGTAATTATTATTTAGTGTGTTGATCATGCTCATATCTTCCTAAATGGCTTTATGATCATTTTGGTGAGTTTTTCTCTCTGAGCTCTGGCAGTCATCCAGCTAATGTCATCAGCAGGGAGTAGCAGTGAGGAGAGAATTGTGGCAGAATTGTGACTAATCACGACTTTCCTGTCCTCTTATAGCATTAGATCTGACATGGGGATGGAGGTGGGAGGTCCAGGGCAAGGGCAGAGTGACCAAGTGGCATGCTTAGAACAAAACAACCCTTTCTTGCGTCTTTATCTGCCAGTTGGCAGGACTTATGGAAGTGGTGTAGAGACCCCTATGTGTCCTCACTGAGGTCTCTCTTCCATCCCCACGCTCACTGTATCCCTCGCATCCACACACCCCCCCTACCGCCGTAAGCAATGAGATTGAGAGGTATTTTGATGAAGAGAACATGTCAATGAATTAAGCTGATCAGTAAGAAAGAACTAATTGAGTGAAAGAGGGAGGAGAGATGGGGTTCAAGCTCATTTATAGCCAAGAAGCATTACAGGAGACAGTTGCACATTAGAAAAACAAGTTCAGAAGGATGGATGTGATCTCATGGGCCTAGACTCTGAGAGATGGAAAAGCTGAAGAGGAGTTTGATGTAGTTCTGCCACAGATACTCTCAGAAAAGAGGAAAAAGACAAGGTATCTAGGAACCTGCATAACTATGTGGGGTAAGATTTTTAAATGGGTACAATGGTCAGCGCAAAATGAATTCTATTTCTGGAACATGTTCTTTTCTCTTATGTCAGATGATCCTTCTAGCAATTCTGTGATTTTGGTCCAACATTAAGTAAGTGACTCCACTCTCCAGCCGAGGGGACTGAGGCCCAGGAGATTGAGTGGCTTGTCTAAGGTCACACTGCTAATACAAGCTGGAGTTAAGTTTCAAAGAGACTCAGGTATTTTGTCTCTAGAATTGAAAGCTTTTCCTGCAATACTGTACAATGCTGTGCTGTACAATGTTGGCAAAGCATTTAATAGTGTTGTCAGATGATCCAAACCACCCAGTGAGCTGAGGTTTGTGAAATGTAGATAACAAATATGTAAAAGTATGTAGTAATGACAGAGGGTAAGTGATGGAAGGTTAGTTCTCCTACTCTCTTCACTGTGGTAAATGGGAAGATGCACAACTGCTCCATTCACACTTTGGCTTCCTTCTTTTCTATGGATTCAGTTCCATGAGCTCAAGGCTGCCATGGGCCATACACATGCGTGACATATGCAGGCAGACAGGGAATATAATCTTGAGTAATTACTCAGCATCAGGTCCACATGCCTCTAGAAGCTTTGGCATGCCAGTGTCAACTCCTTGACCATCCACCACCCCGGTCCCCTTGGACAATGGTTGCAGCTGTCTAGATTCACTTGACATCTTTGTGTGTGTTCTAGAGAGGGAGTGGGGAGTGGTGGTTACCTCAGCCTGTCGGTGAAGTGGAGGGTGGTGAGGAGGGCTACTGCTGCCTCTCCAAACTCCTCCATGCTTATTTTGGTGAGATTTACCAAGGTGTAGACATGATATAAATGAGTCTTTTCCAACTTGGAGCTGTTGGTTTAGCAAAGATAACAGTGAACACTTCCATGGTTGGATTAGTGATGGAGAAGGGGAAGGAAGGCTGGAGGTTCCTCCTCTGGAAAAAAAGGCAGAGGTCATTTCTTTCTGGGGAAGAGCAAGTCCTGATAGGGGAACAGCAGTTGGGCCCTGGTGGTGATACAGGATGCCTGAAGAGAAGTGGGTGCCGTGGAACTGGAGTCACCCTGGGGAAGCTCTGATAGGGAGAGGCTGAGGACTTGGAATTCTGTGCCATAAATCCTTCCAGGGGTTGGGGGGAAGGCAATGAAGGCTAGCTTTCTGTTTCTCTCCATTTTTAAGTGTGAAATGAAATGCTTAGACTTATATTTTAGAACTATCAGCCAGAAAGTGATTTTGCAAAAGGGACCAGAAGGGAAAGAAGGCTACAAGTAGGGGCAGCAATGAAGAATCTGGATTAGAAGTTGGGGGAAGAAAGAGAGGTGGAGGAGGAGAGAAAAGGAGAAGGAGCAAAGAGGAACCTCTGTGCCACGATGACAGCAAGAAGAGCTTGAGGGGAGGCTTCTTGCAGGAGCTACCCTGAGGTAGATGCAGGCATAAGCAATAAATAAATAAGAAAATAATCAAAATAAAAAGCAGTAACACCCTCCTCCACCCCACAGAGGAGAGCACTTACCTTGTAGACACCTGCATGAGAGCCTGCAGACCCGAGATCTTGGAAGGGGAAGATCTAAGTTTATAGATCCAAGTTTATACTCCTGGGCCTGAAGTGTAGCCTTGGGATCTGCATTTTGATCATCACCAAGGGGGTTCTGATGCAAGCTGCTGGAGCACTTGATGTTCCCCTTTGGTTCTGACCTCAGGCAAAGATGAACCCCCACTTCATGTCCTTCTCTACGTCACTTTCCCAGGACTTCGTGACCCAACTACCATGCATGCGGGCTCCCGACACACCCGGCACTTGGCAAAGCACATAATAAGCATCAATCCTTTGAATGTATACATCTGTCTTTCTCACACTTTAGAGTGTCAGAATCAGCTGTACTCCACCATCAGTGTTTCCCACTGTAGAGGTCTGGGGTGGAGCCTGGAAATGTGCATTTCTAGTGAGTTCCCCTGTGATCTTCGTGCTGCTGGGCACACTTCAGGACCACTACTCTACCCCAAGGCTGGGGCATGGATGGTTAACCTGTCTCAGCGGTGAGCAAACCTGAGGCTTGCCCAGGATGAATAGTTATCCCAGGGTGGGCTGAGTTGCAATGAGAACCTGTGTCCGTCTCACTCTCCAGTTCACATTCTTTACCACAAGGTCAACCTTGCATCACGCAACGCCAGGATTGGTAGAGCTCATTACCTTCTGGGCTTACAGTCCTCTTCCCTCACTGAGGGAAATGGATTTTCTCATTACTGCTTCCTAAATTTCTTCCTGTAACGTGGGGTCTTGTGCAAAGGGGCTGGCATCAGGCCTAGGCCGGGGAGGCATCTGCTTTCTGGGTGTCATTAGACATCCTCCAAAACATCACCCTGAACTACAGTGTTTCCCTCACCGGGGGTGGCATAAGTCGAAGTTTCTGTTGTTTTCTAGTTAGTGTGTGAGCTCCTGGACAGTGTGGAGCACATCCTATTTGCATTTCTAGCTCTTAAATCTAACCCAGGGCTCATGCTAAATGGGCAGTAAAGATGAGTAGATGAATGAGTGAATGAAATATGCTCCTTGGAGAATATAAATAATTAGATCTATTGACTGGGTTTAGATTAGTCTAGCAGGCCAGCTGGCCTAGAGAGTAATAGGACAGGTAAGTTTTGAATACTTGGAGGTAGCATAAGGAGAAAGTACTACTTAGAAAAGGCAAGGCCAGAGCCTTCCACGATTAGTAGAAATCTGTCGGAGGGGGAGGGGCTGATGATCCAACTGCCCAGATTTTCCATGTTTGGTGGAGCTGCCCCGGTCCCAGGGGTAAGCTGTTTTCTCACTCTGTTCTGGCATGACTGAGACAGAGGGGACCAGTTCTTGGGGATGACACGGAGTTATCAAGGGCCTATCAGGAGTTGAGTACTGGCTTGCAGAGCCCGGGGTTCTGATTCGGCCATGACCAGCTGCCTCTCAGGGCTCTGAACGCTGTCAACCTTGTTCCAGTCCACCTGGTTCCTTACTTGGCAGCTTTTGCTTCCCTATGGCCGATGCTTTCCTTAGTTCTGAGCACCCTCCTGGATGCTTCACACCTTTTAAAATCCAGACCAGGGTGGTATTTCTGTCACCCTTACCTAGGTCTGCTCTCCAGGATGTTGCTGCCCATCTGGAGACACATCTGTTCCCCTGGTGACTACTAATAGTGATGACCTTCAGGTCATCAGGTAAATGCTCAACCCACAACCCACCAAGGTGTCCCATTCTGGCCACACTTCACAATATCCTAATACGATGGCTGTGCATCCTGTGAGTTGAGTCATGCAAGGTGTCAGGTGGTGTGAAGAGTGGGTTGGTGTTTTCTCATCAGGGCCAGTGAGGGGAGTGTAGCGTAAGGCCAAGAGAAGGGACAGGACTCCTCAACCCCCACTTGGCTTCTGCAGAATCTTGCTGCCACTGGCTCCGCTTGCAGACTCTTTTCCCCTTGGAAATTTCTTCTTCCTCCACTCGGTTCCCACCCCACCGTGAGGCTAGCAACACTCTAATTATCAGCCACCTCGAGCCCTGGGACCTGCATCAGCAGTCTGGCATTCACGATGGTCATTACTGCCTCAGATTCTAAATAACATGGTTGAGCTGATAGAAAATGCTAGTGAGGTCCCTATAGATGTCACTGCTTGTGGCTGTGCTGATATATATGTGCCTGTTTCCAGCAGAATATAAAGTCTGTGGGAGGAGACTGGGAAGAGTCAGAGGAGATCCAAGGCCTCCTGCCCTTTTGTTGGTCATTTTCACATGAGGACGTGGGGTTTGGGTGCCTTGAGATTGTTAAGAGAAACCATTGGAGTTCAGAATTTGGGGGGTAGCGGGTGGGCTTTCTTTATCTTTTCCCTGTTTGGTGATTCTCAACTCTGAATGTACCTTTCTGTATCCACATGCCATGTTGATTTACTTTTTCCATTTCTTGGAATGATGCAAAATGTCTGGGTTATGAAGAATATGGGACTGTATTTTCTGCATTTCCTTTATTGAGAATCAGAAAGTTACTTGAACAAACAACTTGTTTGCCATTCATCCTTATAATGTCCTCTTTTGATTAGCTGCTTCTACACATGTGATTCTGAAGAGAAATACAGTTTCCATGAACCCAGAAATACTCCTTTAGATTTGTGCAGCACATAGACTATTTAAGTCAATTAAAAAATTAAAAAAAAAAACCATTGATGTGTGTCACCCTGATTCATTTGTGTGCATGTCATCAGTGTCCAGCGAATACTATGCATTTCTTCCAGTCATTGTTAAAACCCAATGTATGGAAATAGTGTTTATACCAGCAGCTGTTACAGATCTGGGGCTATGGATTAATGTCAGCTTCTGAATGTAGAGTGCTTTAGTTAATTCCACCCAAGGACAGATGATATCATCTAGGAAGAAGGAATATATTAGAAACTGTCAGCCAGAAGGTAGTAAAAGGAGGTGATATGTTATAAGGAGTACTAAAAGGTCATTCAAAGAAGAGATATTGCTAATAACTCAATTAAAATTTTCACGCTGACATTTTACAAATTTCTGTGGAAGCCCTAAAACATTTTCAAAGCTAGCTAAATTCATACCCTACATTGGAAAAACAGGGGTCAAATAGGATTCACACAATTCCTTTGTGAGGTGAACAAATTGGGATAATCTCCTTTTCCAGGAAGTTGTGGACAACTGGTGCAATGTGACTCCTTTGACATCTAGGCGAGAGAGGGGAATTTTTGCAAGTACATACTTTCCTGGGGGGGTTATACCCTTTCCTCTCCTAGGTTTTGAGGCAGGGCAACCAACTCATTCTGGCCCTTGACTTTGAGGAAAGCAGCACTTGCCACCCTGGTGCTTCATTATAGTTATTTTCTGTATTTTGCTGCCTGGAAAACAAACAAAAAAATCCATCCTCTCCCTGGGAGCCAAGTGGCACAACAAAGAGTGGGGAGAAAGGTTGAACTTGCACTTGGAATAGAAATGCTTCCAGACCAGGTGATGAGATGCAGCTGCCATGGCTCGGCAGTCAGGCTGCCAGGACAGAAAACACGGGAATGGCAGGGTGTGTGGAAGGTCAGCTCACCCATTTTCCTGCTGTCCTGTTTGGAAGGGGGGTGTGTTTTCTTGAAGATATCCTCACCTAGAGTCCACCTGGCTTCTCCTGGCAGCTGTTTCTATTGTTCAGTCACTGCTAAGGGTCTCTTAGTTCTTCTTTTTGTCCATTGAATGTGAGCATAGTTCTTTTCTTGGTATTTTTTCCCGTAGTCCTGGAGAGGAAGTGACCAGTGTGCAAGTCTTTATGTATGTATCTGCGTATTCAGTAATTGCTTTAGCTGCCTGCGGTGTGCTTGGTGCTAAGGATGTGGTGGTGAGGAGAAGGACACAGGCTGCTGCCCTCATGGAGCTTACGGTCCAGTGGAGGTGAGGGTCCTCAAAGAATCACACATGGCATCACTGAGAAACAGATGTTCAGGCATAACTGGGGTAGGGGCTGGGGAGGAGAAGGCTATGGGGCTGTGGTGACACCTAATGTTACTGAGGGTGCTCTGGAAAGGTTTCCCCTGATGAAGGGATTTCTCCCAGGGTGCTGAAGGAGGCAGGGTTGATTAGGAGAGGAGAGAGGGAAGGACATTGGAGGCAGAGTGAACAGCCAGTGAAAGATTCTTGGCTGGATGGAGTTTGGAGGTTACGAGGCATTGGGAAGAGGCCTGTGTGGTTACAGGGAACGAATGACAGGGACAGAGCTGCGCCTGGGAGGTGGGTGGCACCAGTCCGTGAAAGGTCTTAGAAGCAGCGGTAAAGTGTTTGACTTTTAAAATGTTTAATAATCGGGATCCCTGGGTGGCGCAGCGGTTTGGCGCCTGCCTTTGGCCCAGGGCACGATCCTGGAGACCCGGGATAGAATCCCACGTCGGGCTCCCGGTGCATGGAGCCTGCTTCTCCTTCTGCCTATGTCTCTGCCTCTCTCTCTCTCTCTCTGTGACTATCATAAATAAAAAAAATAAAAAATAAATAAAAAAAATAAAATGTTTAATAATCATGAAGCCTGCATTCAAGGCCAGCCAGACCCAGGCTTCCTCTCCTTCCCAGTTCCTACGTAATCCTGATTCATTTCCTCTTCAACTCTGGGAACCTGTATTGCAGCTGAGATTTCAGACTGCCTTTTTAATTTTTTTTTTTTAATTCTGTCTTCAAACGTGGGGATCGATGTAGAACCCACAACAGCAACGTTAAAGTGCCTAGAGGTTTGCTCGGGGTATCTCAAACGGGGCATCTCAGAGTCAGAGACCATTGCCTGCTTGATACACGCATGGAGAGGGAGGGAGAGATGTCTTTGCTTTGTGCTGTGTACGCAGGAGGCACTTAATAAATGCTTGCTGGTGAATCAGAGGTGACACCCGGCTCTCAGGAATGCAAAACTAAGTTTTATCTGTTCCAGCCATCTGAACATTGTTCGCAAAGAGGGCCTGGGGAGGAAGGCTGGGCACAGCTGCATCTGCTCCGCCGTTCTGTACGTGCGCTTGGGCCACCTGATGCCACCTCCACAATGGCACATTTGTCTTGTTAAGTGTAAGCCAACTCCTCTCCCTCTTCTGGGCCCTCCTGACGGTGGCTGTGGAGGACAGGGACATGCAGTGAAAGCCCAGTTAATATGGTCTGTAAAGGGAGGTGGTGGCTGCTGGGGAGAGCTCAAATGAAGATAAATGCATTGTTAAGTTTTTATGGACCAAGGCCGCGCTTTCATTAAGGGTAATTTACATAACATAACTAATGCTCAAGGCCAAACAGTCCTTGTGGCCCAATGACAGCCCCTGACAACCCATGGACAGCAAGGCCTCCTGCAGAATTCCTCAGGTCAGGAAGCTGCCTCCTTCCCCTTGCTGGCTCAGCAAGCTGGTTGCTTGGAGGAGCTCTCTCTGTGACCTCTTGAGCTACATGCCAATGACATCAGAGCTCTCCATCCTTCCTTGCAGCACACCAGCTGAGCACTCTCCAGGCAGAGCTCACTTGCCATGTTCGTTCCTCTTTCCCCAAAGAGTTCCTGGTGTGAACCCTCCCTCACTACTGGATGGGAACTTTCTAGGGTTCATCTTGGCCCAGTGAGGGGTTCCTGGTTCCCCACGAGGGTTGAATGAAGTAGGCCCTAGGTTAAGTCACTGGAAGACATTGGAGCATGAAGAGTAGGTTATCATTAGAGCTGCCTGTGTTCCTCAGCAACACTCCTCAGAGGTGAGGATGTCTGATGGCATCCCTGGTGTGTTCAGCAGTGGCCTTTGTCTGCACCCATCTTCATTACATGTTAATACCACGAGAGACACTTTGAGGTCAGCTCCTCCACCTTGCACGGCAAAGCAATTATCATTTCCTCTCACTGCAGGGGTGACTGTTAGGTATCACATGATGGATTTTTGCTGGTAATCAGAACTTTCTGCCCATTGGTCTTCAGAACATACTTTTGTGTTGACATTTACAAGGTATGTGTCAGACAGAGCCAAGGAACGGAGTAAGGGAATGAAAGGGGGAGAGGGGAAGAGGACCATTATATTCAATTTAATGATGACAATTTTCCTACATTTACAACTTCCAGAAGTAAGAGACAATAGATGTGTGTCTTCTGCTTGCATGCACACTGAAGGAGATGACACGGAGAGATTCTGTTAGCGGGGATGGTGATCTATTACATTAATGATTTCATTGCTCGCCAAATAAAAGAAAAATCTCACCATGGTGGGGAGCCCTGTCCTCATCAAGCTGTTCATTGTGAGGCATTTGTTGTTAATTAGAGGAATTGTGACCTTCTGTAAGCTGGTTTTGAATTTTTTTTTCTTGGTTACCTTGACAGTCTGGTTCTTCCCAGTGTATAGGATATGTATAAGCATTTGTATGTCTACTGTTGAAGCTCATTAATGGATTTGAAGTACTTTTAGATTTGGGTCACTGGGTGTTGAATTACTAGAAAATTTATAGAGTTCATTGAAAGCTCCCCTCCGCCATTATGTTAGTGAGTAGGACTGCATGTGTCTATGTGTGTGGGTGCTGTGTGGCAAGGGTGTTATCATGTGATGTGTGGATAATTTGAGCAAATCCTCAGTACTATGCATGGGAAGTTTAAGCTGAGATGGGATCCTGTGGTCTAGGTGGAATCCAAGGAGTCATTTGATCAGGGCTACAGGAGACTGAATAATAGGAATTATGTCCAAGGTCTTAGTGGGAGCACAGCACCAGGTGACAAGTGCTGTGGTCCAGGAAAGGCAGGTGGAGAACCAAGAACGTCAGAAGCTGATAGGACTTGGATGAGAGATCATGCATTGGTTTGTGTCTAGACCTAGAGCCAAGGGTGTTGGAAGCTTCTGGATTGTGTTTTTATATGAGTCTGACTGTGGTTGCTTAAAGGAGTAATGCAGGGCCTGACTGGAAGGGCATGACTTCCACCTACTTATGCTGTGTAGTCTGCTTTTTTTCTAGTAGGCTAGCCAGATTTCCAAAGTAGTGGACTAATGTTTGCACAGTAGAGTTTAGGGGCCGGAAGGGACATTGGATATTATGGAACTCATGAGGTCAGAAGATCTGGAGGGGACATCAGGTCTACTCCAAGCCCTCTTAGGGCATCACCAAACTTCTTTATGCAGTGATGCTGCCACAACATCCTATGTCCAGTTCTTCTTTTAGAGGATTTTGCAGAAGCTGGGTTGTTTGTACACCTAGAAGACCCATTTCATGAATGTGCTGGCTAACTTTGGAGCTAGGCGCATTTTGGACATGGTCCTCTTAGATGTTAATTTTACCTGTGAGTTGTGTGACTTCACCTTTACAGGTATCAAGCTTTTCATCAGTAAAATGTTAGAAGGTCCCTGGGGACCCTTTCCACTCAAGTATCTTATGTTCAGTAACTATTGCTATGTATCTAAAAAGGCCCAGTTAGAACCTCTTGGTGTACCCATCCATGTAATTAGAGTCAGCCTCATAGAACCTATGCAAATAGAACTGATACTAAAACTGCTTCTTCACCAACCTGAAGGATTCCATGGAAAAGTTCTCTAAGCTATAAGCTCAATTTCTTAATCTTTTTCACACCTCTAAAGCCATCCGATTGTCTGGTTGATATTTGGTGTTTAATAAATTGGGACTGAGTATGGGTAAGTGATGTTGAAATTTGGGTAAGATGTACTCTTTCTACACTTTAGTGACTTAACATAGACACAGCATAAGCACCTACGTCTAGGACATGTCTCTTCAAAAGAAACTCATCAACTCCCCTGAAGCAGTGACCAAATCTTAGTCACCCATGGTTCCCAAGTGCGTGCTATACTATATAGTCACATGGAAATTGTTTAGAAATGTTTGTTGAATAGCTAAGCAAATACAACTAAAACCTGGAAGATGAGTAGTTGGACTTTCCAAGGTGAACTGGGAAATAGGTAGAGTACAAAGTTGGAAAAAGAGGGAGAAAATTTGGTGGCATTATGTTGAATTTGGTTTTCTTGCCTTATCTAAGCTGTAGCTTTGTTCTCATCCCACATACCAAAAAGTGACAACAGGGAGGCCCTATCTACTTGTTGACATGGTCTGCAAATGGCTACCAGCCCAGGACAAGATAAGTACAGGGACGGAGCATAATTAGTTAGGAACTTTCACAGTAATTGGGCACTGCCCGACACCCAAGCATGTGATAGCTAGATTCGTCTTGTTAAGCAGAATACAGACCAGTTCAGCTGTTGTCTGACTTACATAGTGAATCACATGTGGTGTGTGTTGCATTCTGATCATGCATGGTAGGACCATGGACTGGTCTAGGACACATGGGAGAGACACAGTCCTTCACTACATCACTGGAAAGAAGCAGGCTGAAATACCTGGTTGTATAATCTAGTAATCATAGTTATACAAAAATATTAATGATACTGTTATCTATAGCTATTTCTGACTTATTGTTATCACATATTGTCTGTGCTATTGATTTGAGGAGGACTGAACCAGCCATGCCCTGTTAGTCAACCAAGCTGAGTTATAACCTGTGTGACAGTGTTTTGCTCTATTTAAAACTAGCTAGTCTTGCATGGCTATTTAACTTGCTCCTTTGGCCTCATTAATATCATCCTGTAATCAAGTGAGCTAATTAAGCTATTTTCTGTCCACTGATCAGAGAATATGAAAGCTTGAGGTGACTCTAGCCATCCTCTAATATAACTCCTTCATTCTTTTAGAGGCAACCAAATCTCAGAGGGGTTAAATAATACGTCCCAGGTCTCACAGTTATTTAGCAAAACAAGTGAGACTAAGGCATAGAGTCCTTCACCCTCTAGGTCATTGTGTCTTTCCACTTCACCTTGAAGTTCAATAAAATCCTTTCAGATTTTGCAATATTCAAGGTCTAGCTCTGTTGCAGTAAGTCCACTATTTGATAGTGGACCCAGAATGGGCAGATTTTGTTTACCAAGTGATTACAGATGGTTTATCTTTAAGAAAACTCAATGTTTGAAGTTATGAACAAGGGAAACAGAAGAGGTGATTTATATATAAATATGCATACGGGGGATCCGTGGGTGGCTCAACAATTTGATGCCTGCCTTTGGCCCAGGGCGTGATCCTAAAGTCCCAGGATCGAGTCCCACATTAGGTTCCCAGCATGGAGCCTGCTTCTCCCTCCTCCTGTGTCTCTGCCCCCCTCCCAATAAATAAATAAATAAATAAATAAATAAATAAATAATCAATCTTTAAAAAATATGCATACATAACATGAAACATATATATAGCATTTTATAATCATATATATAAATATATAAATAGAATAAATATGCAGTCCTATAACAGTACTTACTGAGTAGAAGGGTGTTGAACCCTATTCATTTTAGTTCATTATATACATACATACACATATATATGTTATATATATATAGTTCTATCATTATATCCCTAAATGAGGTTGAAGCTTCACATGAAAGTGTATATTAATGGAAAAGCAGGTTTCAATGTTGGTCCAATGTGGGTGTTGGCAAAAGTATGATCCATAGGTCATAGACCTGCCTTCTGTATTTATAAATAAAGTTTTATGGTCAAATAGCCATACCAATTCATTTACTATCATCTGCACCTACCTCCTTGCCATTAACTTCAATCTGAGTAGTCGTGACAGATGCTTTGTGGTCTGTAAGAACTGAAATATTTGCTCTCTGGACCCTTACATAGAAAGTTTTCTGACCTATGGTTTGGATGCATCTTTCTTTTATAATTCTGATTCTACCAAGCAAGGTTCTTGATTTGGAATCCCACCTGAGTTCTTATCAGAAGGAATTTAATCAGCTTGTTCAGAAGCCTGTTCTAAGATCCTCTCACCAGCTGCCAGTTCTTAGTCTACAGAGGATCTCCTGGTGATCCTGAGAGAATGACATTAACTACCTCTGGAACAAACATTCAATCTTTCTATTTTTTTCCCTACTTTCTTGGGAGAGTAATAAATATAGTCAACGACTCTGGATTCTATTACTATGTAAGAGCTCTTTAAAAACATCTAACCATCTGCTTAATGGCCAATAATATGTTTCTAATGGTCACTCTCGATAAGACACTTTCAGTTCACTATTGTATAATAGTCATCTGACAGCCAAGATGCTCCTGAAGTAATATGATCAAAGGCCAGTCCCCAGATCTGTAGTGGCAGAGGCTGCTGGAGATAGTTCTAAAGAGAAAAATAGAGACATCCTGACGGTTTCATGTGGAAGCTCTTCTGTTTCATGAAGCCCTGGGCAATAATGAGTGCATGGTCCATGAGTACTTTAGACTATAGACATAGAACTTCGATTTTTTTTTTTTTGGCATTAACATGTCCAGGTACAGTTGCAACTGGAGGTCAGCTTAATTAATATCTGTCCTCTCATTTGAGATGACATACCCTGAACTGTTGTCACTAAGAATCCTACATCCTGGGTCTGGGCCCAGCAGCTGGTGACAGCTTGGCAAATTATGAGTTTCCTAGCTTTAAAACAGACTAAATTGCAGACAAAACAAGCCATTAGCTGAGTAAATACTGTATCTCTGTTTGGCTTCTGTAAGAAGAAGGAGATTAGCACGAGTGTTTAGTGTTCATAATTATTAGTAGGAGGCAAATAGTAGGCTCAGGCTGGCTGGAGATTGTTTCATTATATCCAATTAACACCCACTTGATTATTCTTAATTACTTGTGCCTGATGACAGAGGAGTGAAGATGTCATACTTCAAATGTACTAATAGCAGCTACATCATCAATATACGTGTATTTGTAATATCATATGCTGCTTGTTTTGGGGTGGCTATTTCATATGATCTCAGAGGGATAGAAAATGAAATGTCCACTTGTCAAGATTTTAGTAAACACTAGGGGGAACTTAGATGAGATGCAGAAAAATAAATATTAGGATAAAAATGGGTTTTTCTATAGCAGTATGGTTTGGAATTTTCTTTCCTTTTTTTTTCTTTTTTTTTTTTTTTTGAAAATGCCTCACTACCCTGTTTGTTTGGGAATTCCTTTTCATCTTTTCTAACTGTGGGCCCAGAAAGTTAGACAGTATCACAAAGATCAATAATTATAAATAGGAGCATCTGAATGCGAACTTTCTGAAAAAGGGTGGGGCGTATGTATGGTAAGTGGTATGAAACAGAAATCCCCACTTGACAGGGATTTGTGGAGGTGTGAGAAGCTGAGGCAAGATCAGCCTTGGTGCAAGAAATGTAGTGACCAGCATGGTGGAGCACATGAGATATTAGCAAGTGATGTAATCTCAGAAGCAGGTATGGAGGTGAGGGTGCTAAATACAATGAGCCACGTTTTCTTAGATTTAAACCCCAAATTGAGACCCCTCTTAGGAATACTAGAACTCGTCTTTCCTTTCTTAAGCTCTTAGGGGAAAAAATGAGGTGATTCTTCCCCTTTAGTTATTTCCTTGGTTGAGAAGATTTGCCATTATAGCAAACCTGGGAGGAAGTCTTCTCTTTTTTGAATAGAGTTTCTTACAGTCTTGAGTTGCCCCTCCTTGCTTGCTTGTGGTGCCAAGAATCTTGCCCTGGAAAAAATTGGATTGCTATACTTTTTTCCTGGATCGAGTTTAGGTATGAAGTCATTCTTAGGTAAAGAGGGAAGGGACTTGGCAGCAGGAGAGAATGGTGAGGTTTGGTGGTTGTGCCAGAACATTCTTAGACTGGCAACTTGCTTAATCAGATCTGGACGTGTAGTGGCAGCACGTTGGTACCAAACATACTGTCAACTCTCAAAGTCAGTGAGCAGTTAGGGACTGAGCACTTGCTTGTACACAGCATCAAACCAGACACATGAGGGGATAGCTATGGCCAAACGCTTCCTGGCTGGGGAGACAAGGCTTGCCTATGATGTGGTTGTGTTTAATTAGTTGCTAAAGTGCTGTGGTTCAAACTAAGGGCTGTAGACAGTCTAGCAAGGAGGGCTGTGTGGGCCAGGGAAGACTAAGGCTTCAGAGTGGAACCTGAGGGGTAGTTAGACTTTAGCTACTTGGAGGATGTTCCAGTTGTTCCTGGTTCAAAGGCTGGTGGGAGAAAAACCTATTCCATGTAAGCAGAAACATGGCTCCCTGGTTGATGCAGACTGGTCCAGGTTCATGCTTAGGTCCAAGGACCAGAAACCTAAGGACATCTCATGGTGAATAGACGTGGGGCTGAATCTTGATGTAAGGCCATCTCAAGGAGAGAGCCCCAAGGAGATGGAGTTAATGAGGATTCCCTGGGATCCATTTCCATTATGAAGGAAGAGACATTAGGCAATCTGTTAAAGTCAAAAATTCATAAGTGTATTTAAAGATTTAAGGCTAAAATGGAATATCTTAGGCAGTCATTTGAAGTCTCTCTCTATATGTGGCAGCTGGTATTTAAAAGGCACACAAAACATTTAAAAATGACCTCGGGAAGAGTGTACCCTGCCCTGAATAATAAAGGGGTAATATCGGGGAATGAAGTGGTGTCAGGGTGTAATCGATTCCAACCTGACAAATGATGGTAAGGGCCGTCTTTGCTGCTGATGTGGGAGTCTAATACCAGTGTTCTCTGAGTGGACAGAAAGGGTTGTTTGGAAAGTTGTGGGTGAGTCATGAAGTTGTTTTGATCTTGGTAGTTTTGGGGTGTGTGTGTGTGTGTGTGAGAGAGAGAGACATGGCGAACGGGTCTGCATAAATGGTTCACAGACCGTGACAAGATTGACCTGGGGTACACAGGTAGAGGCTGGGAGTGCCAGCTGGTTGTGGTGTAGAGCTTGTATAGTGTAGTAGAGCACCTGACCCCATGGAGAAAGCTGTCAGGAGGCTGTTGAAAGGATCCTAGCCTTCTCCACGTGGAGAAACAAGGACGGATTCCATTTTGGTCACTACTGAGATGCATCTCTTTGGTCTTTGATACCAAAAGTGTGGTCCATAAATCATCTGCGTCTCTTGGGAGCTTGTTGGAAATGCAGATGCTTAGGCTCCACTCCAGATCTGCTGGAGCAGAATCAGCATTTCAACAAGATCCCCAGGTGATCTGTAAGCCCACTAAGTCTATAAACATTGCTTCGGACTTCACTGCTCATTTCTTGAACCATACCTGGTCCCGGTTTTGTCTTTTAATAGCCAAACTAGGGGACTGTGAGTCAGTCATCTCCCCGAGTCTGTTTCTTTTCCTCTAACTTGGGGATATGTATGCCTGCCCCACCTACAGCCAAGACCTTTATGATGATTAAATGAGATAAAGCAAGAGAAAGCCCTTTGCAATGGTTAAGCCCTATCCCAGTGGTTGGCATCAATAACTGCCATTATAATCACCTAAGGAGCTTGAAACAAGATGCCAGTGTTCAAACTCCACTGACTTCTGTTTTAATTGGTCTAGGGTGGAGCCAGCCCTTGTTACTTTAAAAAAACAAACAAACCTTCTACCCCCTCTTTTGATTCTCATGGACAGGAGCCAGGGTTCAGCTCTTGTTCAGATCTTAATTGTTTGTATCCTCTCAACTTCTGTTCCAGAACCTTCAGAAGGGTTGGTGTGCCTGGCAGTAGAGTAGGATGTGGGGTGAGTGGTCAGTTCCTACCAATAGGAACTCCTCTGTGGAGGACGACCAGCGTATCCTATTTCTCCAGAAATGCCACTGCTGGGAGCATTTAACTTGCACGTCTGACTTGTCATCCTTAAGCCCTACACGTGTGTGTTCATGTCCGGGTGCACATTGAGCACTGTGAGCATTTGGAGGGCAAAGCCTGCTCTTCGCTTGCCACCTGCTGCTGCCGGCATCTCACCCCAGCAGGGAGGGCGTGTGTGAGGCAAGGCCGTGGGGCTGAGGAGCAGGAGACCTAGGTTGGCTGCTAACACCTTCTTATTGGTTTTCCTTGTCTGAATGACTTGGACAGTTGTAGTGAGAAGCATTTAAAATCAAGATAATTATATGTGAAAGCACTTTACAAACTATAAAACTCTATAAAAGCGTACAAGTGTGGTTAACTTTGAGTGCTGGAATCACATAAGGCAAGAATACTGACTTTCATGGCAGGAGTTGACCCCAGATGGAGGCGCAGCCTCTCAACCTAAGAGCGGTTAACATTTGGTGAGTGCCAATGCTGTGCATTTTCATTTACACCTTCAACAAATAGTTCCCGAGCATCTGGGATGTTCTAGGTGTTGAGAAACAGCAGTGACTAAAACAGGAAAAAAAAAAAAAAAAAAAAGACCAGAAATCGAATGTGCCCTCACACAGCTTTCATCGTCCTGTGTGATGTGTTGGAGAGACACGATGAATGTGCATCTATGTGAGGAGCGGTGAGGGCGAGGAGGGCAGATAGAGCATGGTGAGGGCAACGGAGGATAAGGAGGTGGCCAATGCACTTCATCAAGGGACCTCAGGGAAGGCCGGTCTCATGAGTGAGTGGCGTTTCAGCAGAAACCTGGAGGAGGTGAGGGATGATGGTCTATGGGTCTTTGGAGCCACATCCAAGGCCTTGGCGGGGAGCTTGCCTGGCACCTGCGTGGAGAGGTGGGTGAGTGAGGGCATTGCCGTGAAGTCAGGAGCTGTTCCAGAGCTGGGGCATGCAAAGGCTTTTAGGCTCTGGCCAGGATTTAGAGTTTTCTTCTGTATTAGAAAACACTGAAAGGCACTGAGCATGATTTTCTTAAGTTAAATCTCACATCGATCATGGTGACAGTGGTGTGTAGGGGAACCAGCAGGGGAGCTGACGTTGCAACTGTCGAACCTGAGAGTTTGGGTTGGGATGGATCCAGGGTGGTTGCCATGAGGGTGGCGAGGCATGGTCACATCCGGGTGTCTAGAAAGAAGAAGTGGAAGGATCTGCTGATGAGAAGCACTGTGTGAGAGACACAGAGGGATGGTTGGAAGAATGGAGGTACCACTTATTGGTGTGAATGAGTGGGTTTGGGCTAATCACGAGTTAAGTTCTGGACTTGTTAAATTGGACATACCTCCTACCCATCCAAGTGGCCATGTCAGGATGGTAACTGAGGTGGGAGGCTTCTCTGGGAAGGAGTCAGGCCTAGGAATAGAAATTTGGGAGTCTGTCAGTGTGTAGGTGATACTTTAAGTCATAGGTGGATGAGATCCCTCTATGTGCCCTGAATACAGGGAGGAATTCCAGTGATGGGGGTGATCGGTGGGTTTTGGTGAGTGTGGGTATTCCTGGAATACAGTCCGCTGTAATGATCTCTGATTCCATGTAGCGCACTTACTCACCATGTTCCTTCTACTCTAATTTTGAATACATCTTAATGTCCATCATTTTGCAGCATAGGAAAGACAATACATTTTCCTTCAAACTCATAGGCTCTTATCTGTCTGTGCCACCTCCAGTGTGTACTAGGGGAACCCTTATTCCACGCTGGCCTGGATGAGCCTGTCACCTTGGGCTGGCCCAGGCCCGACGGCTGTGGATTGTGGAGGGCCGGTAATCTCGGTCTACTCTTCAGGACTGCTGCACAAAGCAGGATGGATGAGATAGGCCAACTCATTACTTACAGGTGTTCTTTAAGGGAGTGCTTAGGAAGTTTTACTCAATTTAACTTAAGACATAAGTAATGCCATTCCCAATTCAGGGCAATGGCTTAGAACCTGGCTCAATGTCCTTTTTACTAAGTAATTATCCAGATTTCCTTACTAAATGTTATTTTATGTATTATGTGTAATAGCCTCTTTCTTTCAGCTATGGTAGGATGGTAATAGCAGCTGATAATGGATCACATACTCGTCTTAAAGTTCTGCCTCTGGCACTTGTGGCCAGCATGGAGGCAAGCTTCTGCTCAGGGATCAGAATGATCCCATGGCCCTACTCACTGGTCCTAGGTTCGTTTGCTTCTGAGGGGCCTTAAGGAATCACCGATACTTTCTGAATCTTTAAAGTACTACCTGTTTTTGAAGATTCAGGGAAGCTTGAGGAGCTCATCTGGCTCAACTGCTCTTTTGCCTTGGGTCAGAGCCAAGCCCTGTGGCTGATGGAAAGAAACGTAAAGCCCTAGTGGGCAGAGCAGCATAGACTTTTCAGATTATGACTGGACATCACAGATGCCAGTTAAAAATTAAGAACTACTAAAAAAAGAAATTAAGAACTACTGCCATTGTACCTCAAGGTGGCCAATTGTTTTCAGTATCCTGGGCACTGGCTCTTAGGAAAGGTTCACCAAGTTGAACTCATGTGATAGGAATTATGTTACTGGTGTTGTTTATATTGTGTGTGTGTGTTGGACAGCATGTGCATTGGCTTCTTAGAGATGACCTGGCCATGCAAACAGTCTTTCTATAGCCACTGAGCACCTACCGTTGGCCAGCTGTGCCCCCAGATAGTTATTGAGTCCTTGGTGGGTTCTGGGCACTGAGATTGATTCCAAAATCTGAGTCATTCATCCCGTTTGCCATGAAATTATGTTCTCCAGCCAGTCAGGACTAAAACCCACATCAAAAAACATGTATGGCTACCTAAGAGAGGGGATACAACATGGGGCCAGGTATTTATAAACATATTAGATTTATTTCCTGCCCTCAGAGGGTTTCCAGTCTAGCTGGGGAGACGGGGTCCACTTGTGTGGGACATAAAAGAGCAGAATAATGCTTAATATTAATTGGAATGCAGAAGTGATGGAGCTTCCAGGTGTCATGAGGCTGTGTGAACCTTTTGGCTACACGTCAGAATTCCCCGAGAAGTGTTCAAAACCAAGGATGCCTGTGCTTAGCCCAGATCTCCTGGGTACCTGTGTGTGTGAACATTTCCCCAGTGATTCTGATTCACAATAAGGCATACGAACCATCCCTTTCCTAGGATTTAGGTGTAGAGACAGAGGCGGGAATGGCAGCCTGGCACAAAAGGGGTGCAGGCCGTGTCACAAGATGAGGGCAGCAAGACTCATTGATACAGTGACTGTTATTCCCTGACCTGGATGGGGAGTCTTGTTTGGAGAAACAGTAAAAATTCAGTAAGAAAGGGGCAGCTTTCAGAAGACCTTAAAGTCCTGGAGAGGAGATTAAATTTTATCCTGAAAGCTACAGGGAAATCCTGTGGTCACCACCACCATTTGTGCGACCTAACCTTCAGTACTGAGTATTGGACTTTATTCACTGTGTGATGGGAAGCTTTTGAGCCAATGAGCAACATGAAGAAAGTGGTGTTTTATTTTTACTTATTTTTTTCTTTTGAGAGAGAGAGAGAGAGAGAGAATGAGAACAAACAGGAAGGAGCAGAGTTAGAAGGAGAGAGAGAGAGAGATTCCTAAACAGGCTCTACACACAGTGTGGAGCCTGATGGGGTAGGAGGGGGCTCGATCGCACAGCCCTGAGATCATGACCTGAGCCAAAATCAAGAGTTGGAGGCCTGACTGCACCACCCAGGTGCCTCAAAAGTGGTGTTTTAAGCTGAATCTGACTGTCAGATGCTGGATGGATTCAAGCAGAGGATATCTGGAAGAAGAGGTTATCTAGGACCTAAAATGTTTCCAAAAACACCTCTTTCAACAAAAAGGTGTTTCCAAAAACACCTCTTTCAACAAAAAAAATTTGGGGGGCAGTTAAGAATCTGCCATCAGCTCAGATCATGATCCCAGGATCCTGGGATTAAGCTCCAAGGCAGGCTCCCTGTTCATCGGAGTAGGGGGCTGTTTCTCCCTCTCCTCTGCCCCTCCCTCCCATCCCTGCTCATACTTTCTCTATCTTACTCTCTGTCTTAAATAAATAAATAAAATCTTAAACCCCAAATATTGGTTGAACCCTAAGTATGTGCCAGGTGCTCTCTTAAGTCCTTTACACATACCATCTTTTAAAAAAATCTTCACAGAACCCTGTGAAGTAAATATTCTTAGTATACCCATTTTACAGATGCAGAAACTGAGATCCTAAGAACTAACTTGCCCAAGGCCATGTAGCTGTTATCAGAGTTGGAATTCCAGCCAGTTGAATGATTTCTGCTACAGATTCCTATAACTCCTGGGATTTTGGTGATGGTAAGGGGAAACAGAAACCTGAGATGGATGATATAGAGAGGAAAAGTCAAGCGTGGCACAATATTGGAATAGCTTAAGCATGTTTAGGAAATCCCCAGCGAGGAAGAGCACCCTGCACAAAGGAATTGAGTCGGATTTAAGATGACACATAGAGGACAGCAGAAAGCCTTTCTGAAATAGCAGAATCTGTGTTCAGAACACAGGAGAGGAGTTAGAATAGGAAATTCCTAGCACGAGGGGCCTGCAAGTGCTCTGCTGAAAATCATAGAGATTATTTGAGATGTGAGTATTGTGAGGCTGGTAAAGGGCTGGTTTTGGAGTCAGCGGGATGTGGTGTGAGTTCCAGTCTCCTCTTTAATTACTTTGTGGCCTTGGGCGATTCACATAAGCTCTGCATCTCAGTTTCCTCATCTGTATAGTGAGGGGATGATAAAAGTGCCACCCAAATAGGAATGTTGTGGAGATTGAGCTCCTGGATGTAAAGCATACGTAAAGTACCTGACATAATAGGTATGACAGGGATACCAGCCATTATTACTGTTAAGGTTATAGTTCTTACTATAATTCATGGGCATTGGGATGAAATAATGGCCGCACTATTTGGAGAGAATACTTGGCATTAATGAGTACAACATGAACTTGGGAACTGCCAGGATTCCAGTTCTGGCTCCATCACCTGCTAGCTGTATGATTTGGGGTAATTTATTTAACCTGTTTCTGTTTTCCCATCTAAAGGAAAACAGTAGTAGGTACCTTGTGGGTTTAGGATGATCATGATGTCAGCGTGTTTAATGCTCTCAGAATACTGCCTAGCGCACTCATTTGTTTATTGATGATTTGCAAGTTTTTTTTTCTCTTTTAATTGTGTTTTCTTCCTCTTCACCGCCTGTTGCCTCTGAAACACTTGGATGTTCAGGTTATCCCTGGCATGGAATAGGGACCTGAGGGCCCAGGGTATCCTCCTGGCTGAGTCCTATATAAGGATTGAGGATGTCGATTCTTTACTGAGCAAAGTGACCATGACTGCTTGGATGTTATATGTAGGTGATGATTTCACATAAAGATCTGAGCCCATCCACTATGGGAATCAGGAAGGGCTGCCGGTTTCTGAGATCAGTCTTCTCACTGCACATTTTCCCACTCCTCCTCTCTTTTTGGGACCTGCAGTGAGGCGTGGCCTGTGTTCCACTAGAAGCCTAGAGAAAACAGTGCTAACTCTGAAGGCATGCATCCGTGTGCATGCCTGCACACGCATGTGTGTCTCTGTGTATGTGTGTTTGAATGTTTATAGCCTGAAGGTACTTCTTATGGTGCTTTGCTTTGCTTCATTTTTTTGGTTGTAAAGTTGAATAAAAGGCACTTAGTCCAAAACTTTAAAAAATTGCTACTGGGCAAAGTAATTTTGTGTCAGGCTTCTGTTCAGGGCAGATTTACACTGGTTATAAATCTCTGAAATTAAGGTCTTACCATAGAAAAGCTGAAATGTATTCAACATTAGCAGACACCCAGCCTTGCTCTGAACCAGTGGCCATTCTCCCCCCATGTATAATAAGAATATCTATCTATGTGTTTGGGGCAATAATAAGTTTAAATATGCCTCTTAGAATGGGAAATGGCTCTGCAATGAGTAGCTGAATTTTCTATCAACAATTCTTTCCCTAAGAACCAAAGGTTAAGTTGAAGGGTTTGATTTAATGGCAGAGTTAATTAGGCCTTTAACATTACGGGGTTCCTGCCTTGCATTTTCTTATCAAGATCCTGGTTTTTAGGGTCAACAACCTTGCAGAAGTGGGGGACTGATGCTTGCACTTGTTCTTTGGATGTTTGGGGAGAGGCTAGGAGAGGATTAGGGGTGCTTGGAAATTTCTGAGTTGACAAAGAGCCTGGAAAATGTTTTTCCAGCCCCATGGTATTTCTTCCTCACCTTTCCTAGACCTTGGATTTATAATATACTTGAGCTGTAAGGAACTTGAGGTATCATCTGGTCAGTCCTCTCACTCTAGAGCTGGAGAAACTGAGGCTAAAGTGACTAAGAAATGTGTCAGTGGTCACAGAGGTTGTTTGGACCAGAATAATGGATCATCTCAGGTTGAACCATCTGCTTCTGATCGAGATGCTCTAACTGCAAGTACTCATACTCAAGGAAAAGCTGAATCTCTTTGTGATGTATAGGATTTATGATGTTTATGGACTAGTTTTGCTAGATCACTTCTTCCTACTGCTTTTCAAGGCAAATGGAGCCCATTTGATCTTGGTCTGTTGGGTATCCACAAAGACCCTTGGTTGAAAACAAAACAAAATAAATTGCCTCTTGCTCTCTTAATCTAAAAAAAAAAAAAAAAAAAAAAAAAAAAAAAAAAAAAAAGAGGGCAAGGGGATTTGTTGGCCAGTTCTTGATACAGACTATGAGATGGAGGACCTGCCAATGGCCCAGGAATTACAAAAATAGGACACAAGACAACTTTCTGGAGGCAAGAACCTTTCTCTCCTGGCATGACACAGCTCCATCACAAATGAATTGCCATCACCCTGTTCTTTTGCTCTGAGGACTGGACTAAGGGATTTTCCAATGCTTGGGCTGCCAGGGAGGTTGTGAGGGTAGGGAGTGCAGACTTCTTGGCTTCTACTGGGACTTAGGAGCCGCCACAGCCTACCATGAGGCTTCACATATGGGGAATCTCCCAAAACAAGAAAAAAAAAAAAGAAGTTTAGGTTTTAAATAGTCCGAAAGTTAAAAAATGTCCAAGATAAAAGGCTTTATTGGGTCACTCTGAGGTCCAACCATGCTATATAAATCTGTTTCCATAAGAAAATATATTCCAAGTTACAGAATAATTCATAGATAATTTTAGGGTGCAATTTACTTCTAGGCTTGGCCGGCTCACATTTCTATTTTAAATAAGGACCTGCTGGTCCTGGGCCTTAACCCTGAAGTACAACTATTGTGGCAGGATTTGAGGACAGCATAGGAGATCAGATGTAAAAATATCTTTGGAAACACCGATATTTCAAAATCGCTAAAGTGATCCATCTATACATCTTTCCTCACCGAAAATATTTATGAGCATACACTCTACGCCCAGCATTGTACTGAGTGTTGGTTACACCGAGGTGTATAAAATGGCTATGTTTTACCTTCCTGCACCTTGGGCCTTAGTCTGGTTGAGATGTGGGGTACTTTGAGTTCTCCCCTGGAACAAAATATCCAACACAGAGAAGAATTTTGAGGGAGGACAGATTTTTGGCTGTAGGGCAATAATCCCAGCACTCCAACCCTCTCAAACAAATTGGTGCTTGTTTTTCCAATGAGTTGCTTCTACCAAACTTGGTGCAGAATCTTCTGGTAAAGATCTAATGGTAAACATGTCTTACTAGGTATGCTAGGGTAGGTCTAGCCTACAAAGAAGTTTGTAGTCCAGTGAAGAAAGCAGACAGTGAAACTAATCATTTCTATGCAATATGTTGAGTTTCTGGGACAGAGTATGTGTGCCCAGTCGGCTGTGTAAAAACAAAGACTAAAATTGCTTAGATGTGCTAGTGTAAGGGAGATTTTTCCTGTAGCTCATCTTATTCCTTGAGTTGTACCATAAACCCAATTTTTGTGTTCACCTGTGTGACTAGTTAAAGGGTGGGCTGTTCCATGAAGGTCAGAGCCAGGGCCTGGGGATTAGCATCTGAGAGCATCCACTCACCTGAAAAGATCTTCTATCTTCATTTCTTTTCTACTACTGCAGCCTCCTGGATTTTGGGGTCGGATAGAAAGGGCATCGATGTTTCATCCACCCGTGGCTCTGGTGCCCAGTTTAGCTCAGTCTTGTGATATCCCCAAGGTACTAGTTCTGCTGGGACAAGGACAGGTTCAGGGAAAACTGCCTTAGTTTCTTCTTCCTCTTCAGTGGTACATAGTTGACTCCACTCCCTTGGAGGAATATTCTTAGGGGAGCACTGTATAAATCCACATCAGGCCCAGAAGATAAATGTGTCTTGACAGACCTCTCTCTATTAATTTGCATAAACATTTGTGTATGATTTTATTTACATTGGTGAGGCTGAACAGTAGTTCTCGGCTTTGATGTGTGTGAGCCTTGGAGATTAGAGCCAGGGTCCTTCCTTTGAGAAAACAAATACTTTTGTGTTGATTTCAATGAGATATAAATCATACCCAGGAAGTTTACAGTTGAGTAAGAATGGTATAATTACTGATTGTATACCAGAAGAGGACATATTTATGAAACGACTTGAAAAAGCTTGTAATCCCTTCCCGTATTTTGAATAACTAATTGCTATGTCATTGTGGCATATTTGCACCACAAGAGTTAAGTCTGTCAAACGTTTCCCTCTGAAAACCTTGTTTTAAGGGATTTCTAACTTGGTCGTAAAAATGTGCTCCAAGTTGGAGCTGACTTGATGGGGGTCTGTGCTTGGAAAGCTTGATTTGAATGGTGCCAGTCAGAGTTAAATTACAGGCTGGGAAAAAGGAAACAAATTTTTAAAAAAGGAGGTGTTTATGGTTCCCGGCTCCCCTAAGTACTTCTTGAGGATCAAAATAGCCTCTTTAAAATAAATTGCAGACCATTAGTATGTGATGGAGGAAACCCCTTTGAGACTGGGCTGGGAGAAGGGGAGGCAAGAGGAGATTGATTTGGGCCACTTTCAGCTATGCGAACACAGCACATGACACGCATGGGAGACTTCTGGGGGTGGGGTGTGCACACAGAGGACACTTCTTGTACCCACAGTGGACGTTCCTCACAGGTCAGGTAGACAGCCCTGCGGCTCCCTCCAACTCTGTCTTAATGGGCACTTGGGTTTCCTGGAACATATTTCCCCCTGCCCACTGTCCCCCCCCCCCCCCCCACCTCCTGACCATGTTTCCTTTTTAAAAACAGAACACTGGTGTCTGTCTACCTTGTGCCCATGGAGATGCTAAAGGCCAACTACGAAGGACTTTGTCCTGGTGCCTGAAAGAGAAAGTACCTGCTCGATAAGCTTGTTTGCCCAAAGATTCCCCTGTTTCTGATTGCCTGACTTTCAAGCCAAAAAGGTAGTCCCTCGGCTAGAAATGTTTATTTGATTCCTTACATAGAACCTGGGTTATTTTTCCCATTGGTCAACTGCAGAAAATTCAAGATAATGAGAACAAGAGAGAAGAGAAGGCAAGAAACAAAGATAGAAAAGGAGGCAGAAAGGGAGAATGGGAGAGAGAAAGGTATGGAGGGAAAGGGAGGGAGGGAGGAGAGAGAGAGAGAGAGAGAGAGAGAGAGAGAGAGAGAGAGAGAAACTGTTTCTACCCCTGCATGAGTCATCCTGAACCCCAGTGGTCTGGGTACAGCCTCTCTTCTCTAGCACCTGTGGTCAGTGGAAGTGAGACACATTTACAGCCTGGCTTGTTCACCCTCAATGCACATTTTCTTGTCTCTTTTAGATTTCACTCATGCCTTAATGACACTTTTTTTTTTTTTTTGAGAAAGCTAATTGCATTGGTTTCTCCAAGAGGCATCACTTTAAACAATCCATCCTGACTGTGAAAACAAATACATGCTTGACTTATTTCATTTATTTCCCCCCCAAACCTAAATTAGGATAAAGCCATTTTGGATAAGAAGACATGTGTGTGTCTCTGTCACATCTTTTATCATCACGACTGCTTTTCCAAATAATACAACTTGTGACAAATGTGAACATTAATTACAGTTAACAAAGAAATGTCATGTGAAGTGTTCATGGTTGGGGTGGTGGGTGTGAGAAGATGAGAAAAACACAAAAAAACCCACACGAGCCAATCAATGAGATCACATCTTGCACCAAGCTTCAAGTCAGAGTGCAAAAGTCAGAAATCAAATACCATCAGTTATCAAATTATGTTAATGATTCTAATGAAAGCTTCTGGTATTTTGTTCAAGAGTGTGTTGTTGTAATGGTAACTAATAGAACAAGAGGAGCTGATTGCCATGAATTAATTAGAACTGACAGCCAAGGTTTCCTTTTGATTTATTTATTTAAATATTGACAATCTGTTTAGAGCCCAAGGTTTTTCATGTGGTCTTCCCTTCTTCCCTCTGCAATTCCTCAGCCCATCACAGAGTGAGAAGGTAATTGTGTTTTCTCATATGGCAGGTATACCTCACCAGCCCCAGGATTTGGGCCTAAACTGACAGCAAGCAAATTAAATTGGAGGAGAGACATGAATATCTATACACAAGTCTACCCCTGACATTTGTGGGGCTCAGGGTGAAAGGGCAAATGAAGACCCTTGCTTGTCTTTTCACCCCTGACTCCATTCTCCTCCATGAGAGGCCTCTGCATAAATGAATGCAGATGTCCAGTTTGTCCACCCAAGTTCCAACTACTGGCAGCTGCTCTTTGGCTGCCCTTTGAACTTTGGGGTGCAGTCCTGGTGGGTGTTGGGAGGTAGGACCCAGAGAAGTTCTTATAGTCCCTTAAAGAAGCTCAGAACTATTTGAAAAGCAACTTTTGGGGCCCGGGGTACCTGTAACATGGTCTGGTAATTGGAGCTGCAGGCTGGAGATACCCCTGGACTCCCTATGTCATGGGGCAAGGGGTAGTTGAGGAGGGTCAGAGTGGGACTCTCTCAAGAGTTTAGCCTAGGCCAAGGGCTCTGGTGACTTGGATCTAAGGGCAGGATGGCACATGAGTATTCTTTACTTTTGAGTACCTGAATGGGTACACCTGGAGTTCCGTCTCACTGAAGTCTGCCTTGTTAGCTTTTGTTTGTTGTTTATTCCTTCCTTCGTGTATTTATTCCACACCTATTGAACACCTACTGGCCCAAGCTCTGGAGATGCAGAGGAAAATGAGGTCTCCAGCTTCAGGGATCTCACAGGCTTCTCTAATTTGTGGTTCATAATAAGTGCTCAGTGGAGATCTGTTCCAAGTTCTTGGCCATCCAGGTTATACTCGTGTCCTGTTCTCTCTGTGGCTCTTCTCCTACCTACCATGGCAGCCGGTATTGCAGATCCTGGAGAGAAGTGAGCGGGGAAGACCTTGGGCTCAGAAGAGGTGAGTGGCTAGTGGGAATGCTGTACTCATGGTCTCCTTTGGTGTTCCTGGGCTTGTGCAGAGGTCCTACCGTCCAGCCGGAGACGTGCCCCCACTGCATCCACATTGGAGGCAGATAAAAGGGGGACTCTGGCAGGTGGCATCTGTCCCACAGAAAGCCTTCTACAGCTGTGCTGAAACGGCTGGGTCCCAAGAGGGTCTGCTTTGGCTGGTGACCCAGACAGCCCATGCCCGTCACAGCCCTTTTGTGGGGCTTCTGCCTAGAAAATGAATTCTGTTGACATGAATGCATCTTGTTCCTGTGTTCAAGTTCCTCTCTATGTTTAAATTCATGAGGGTGTTCCCTAAATCAGTGGAGAATGCAGGTATGGGTCATGATCAAACCCACCCTGGCAGGGCCACGCTCTTAGGAGAGCAACGCTGACATCTGGGGACCCGAGTACAGGTCAGCATCCGCGGCCTGGCTCTCCGTGTCGGGAAGCACAGCAGACCATGTTGAATTTCTTTCGCCAGCTAAATTGGTACATTAGGGTAAAAACGATTTCCACATTTGCATAGTTGATTTCATTACTACCACCATTATTGATGCCCGGCTCCTCTGAAAGAAAGGAGCCATAAAAGCAAATAAAATCACTTTGCGATTCCATTATTGGATAAATTACCACATTACTGCCTGCGTTTTAGGGCTAAAGCCATTCCCCACATTTGCATAGTTTATTTCATTATCATTATTAATAACAACAACAATAATGATGATGACTAGGATCCTTGAATGAAAGGAACTAGAAATATGGCACAGCCTGGAGCAGTCTTTATGGACTAGATGCGGTCACCCAGAGTCCCTTTATCTGCTGCCGAAACAGGCCGCTCTTTGCAGGGAACCAGGAGCTTCGCCTTAAGCCAGTTCAGGTCATGGGGACTGGATTTCTGGTCCCAGATAGTGACTGGTTACACACTGTGACTACTAAAGACTTAGACATGGGGGGCTGGGGAGCCCTGCTCAGCCAGGGAACTAGTTTTGTCACTTCGGGAAAGGTGGGCCCAGAGCCTCCACCTCCTCATCAGTGAAATGGGGATGAAGATGCTTGCTTTGCATGTACTGGCGGCCACAGGAAATGGCACATGTGAACAGGCTCTGCAGACCATGAAGCTGTCCGGAGGTTTCAGAGACTAATGCCACCTGTTGTGAACATTGAAGTGACAGCCGTTGGCGGGTAGGCTCTGTAATGATGACAGGAGCTGTACTAGCCTGTCTCTTTGGCCGGGAGAGTCTTCCACAACCTTCCTTGGATTTCTAAGCCGCCACCCTCAAGAGAAGAAGAGAGGGGATCCTTATTCACAGCTACCAATCTTTGATGCTTATTTACAAACAGCTTCCTTTGATAACAAACCTTCCTGGGCCCATGTAGCCGCTGAGAGATGGCTCGCCCTTACTCAGCACTTTCTGAATCTATTTCTTCTCCTTGGCCATGGAGCCAAGAAGCACAAAGTCTTTTTGTCTATTAAATCCGAGGTCCTATAGCGAGAGGAAGGTCCGCCGGTGGCCGTCTACGGTTTCCTGGAGAATTTTCCCTCTGGTTTTGTTTTTATTATTTTATTTTATTTCTGCTGCACCAGGGGCTCCAAAAAAATGAATGTGTCAGTAAAGGATTTGACAGTATGTTACGACAGTCATCAATCCACCAAGCCCTGTAGCCATAAATAAGCTTCATACGCTGCCACACTAAAGAGGACAGTTTTTCTTCTCCAGGACATTGAAAATGTCACAGCGAGGGAATTGTTTGTCTCTGTCTCCACGGCAACGCCACCAGCACTTACCATTAACTTTCACACCAAGATTTTAATCAGCGCTCTTTGCGGCCTGAGACCAAGTCAACATCAGCCCAAATTTTCAAAGCCGTTATTCTAATTATGACGAGAAAGCTATAGATTGATGAGCCGAGTTTTCTGCAAGGACTGGTGGCAGTTAATTCTCGTGACCTGCGTGGCTCAGGGAGTCTCTCTTAGAGATGGAGTCTTGAAAGTTCGATTATTAGTGACAGCTTGTAAGTGAGAGGAGCCTTATCTCTCCAGAGAGTGTTGATAACTTGAGACAAGGTTTAACTAGGAAGTAGTGAGACAGTGGAAGGAGGGAAGAGAGGGAGGGAGGAGAGGAAGCAGAAAGTGCACACTCTATCTGCAACCTGCATCCAGTGTAATGAGAAAATACGGACAGGCACAATTTCACAAGTTGTAAATTCTGGTAGCCTTCCGTTGTGAATTCTGGGAGAGCCTGTTTTATTCAGCTATCTGATAATGTGTGAAAATATTTGTCCCTTTGCTTCATAGGTAGAGGCAAGCACTGTGTTCTAGTAAATGCATTAAGCTTCCCACCTCTCTCCTGCCCTGTTTGCTTTGGTCAGGGAACCCAAAAAGGAGAACTCGCAATTGAAGTGAAGTAGTAATTAATTTTTCAAAAAGACTCTTCCTTTCATTTCCCTTAACTGACTTCCATCCCCAGGTTTTTTTGATTCAACCTAATTTCCAGATCCTCTGGGTTAACAATGGAAGGGGTGGGTGTTTATTTATTTTTTTTTTGGGGGGGGGTGGGTGTTTAGAGTGGCCCTTATGACCATCTCTCTTGATATTTCTGTGAACCTCTCATGTTCTTTGTCCTCGTTCATCTGGCTGATGTACGCCCTTACTTTCTTGGCCATGCTTAGACAGGATCCACACTGTTGACTTCATGCCTTCTCCAAATTTGCTCTAGGAGAGTGATTTCCTAGACTCAAGACATTCTGCGGAACCTTCAGTCCTATCAGGACAGGGGTGCGAGTCTTCCCAAGGTTAGAATGCAGAGAGGCAGCATGGTGACGTCAGAAGAGCCTCATCTGAGATGCCCTGAGTCCCCACTCTCATCCCAGCTCCACCTCTACCTTGCAGAGTGGGCCTCTCCATGCCGCTGTTTTCTCATCTTGCAGGTGCGATACCTATGTAGCCTCCTTCACAACTTAAATGAGAAATAGGAATTAAATTGCCAATATTTAATATGATCATTGCATTAAAAGATATGCATGCAGGAGCTTCATCAATTGTCTGCTTTTTTAAGTTTGCTTTCTCCATAGCTGCAAAATGATGCTATTACATTTTAGAGTGTTTTCTTTTTCTCAAGTTATTTTCACATGTTGGAAGGAATCACAATTGTCTTCATTATCTTTGTTTTGCCCCTGAGCACACTGAGGCACAGAGAGGTGAAGCATCTTGCTTGTGGTCACACAGCCAATTAGAGGCCTTAGTAGGTATAGAACTGTCATCTCCTGGTTCCCAGCATGCGGCTCCCTGGACCACACTGCTTACCATATTAATAGGCTGGGATTACCAGAGAAAAGCAAACCCAATTAGTTTCTGTTGCAGCCCCTTTACAATCCTGTCTTGTTTCCCTGTGCGTTTATATGTATGTTTTAATAGCATTCCCTGCCTTTTATGCTGAGGTTGCTCGAGGTATGTTTATAATGGTGGCGTAATTATAATAATAAAATACAAATCCATCCACAGAGTGAGCTCATTACCGCTGGCCAGGTAAACAAATAGGCTTGGTGTTGACGCTGGAGCAAGGTGCTTTATTTCTAAGGTGGTGCCGCTTTGAAGCACCAGAGGGTTTGCTCATCCAGCACAGGAGGCCCTGTGTTCTCAACGTGACCGGAGTTTGGGGGCAAGGTTGAGTGGGTAACGGAGATGCTGGCCAGGTTGCATGAACACGTCTCACCCCTTTAATCTCTATTTTTCTGGGAGAGTGATGAGAAGCAAAAGGGGAAGTCATCCCTCTCATTCTCTGGCTGTGAGACCTTTCCTTGAATATGCCAATAGGCCTTTTGGCATTCAAACTCCCGGACATGGTTTCTAATGTATACAAAAGGGAAAATTATTGTTATGAACGGAGCCATAGGAGAGAGAGAGTGTGTATGTTTTTTTAAATGCCTGTCTGTCCTTGTTAATTAGAAGTGCACATATTGGGAAATTAACTATGAAATACTAAAAATGATAAATTATTCCTTATTTGAAAGTATAAATTAAAGGTTTAGTGTATATAAAATTTGTCATGTTTAATTGCAAGTTCAATTAAAATTCAGGGTAATGATGATTTATACAGGTTTCTGTGTAATTTGATATTCATTAGCTTAGCCAGACACATGCTGATATTAGCTCGTTAATTATGTTTCCTTTTGTTGAAGGCAGCCTTGTGAAAGCAATCTGCTCAAAGTTTTCTAAACTCATTCTGCTAAATGAATATTTGGCAGCTGTTCATGTTATTGAGATGGTCACTGTGGCTTCATTTCACTCCTAGGCCGCATCAATCATACCTTCTCTGTGACAAACAAGGGTTTCTCATTACAAACCCATTTAGGAAGGTTAGAGCTGACATTAAAGACTGATTGTACAGTACTCTGCTGTTACTTTGCAGTAACGTTGGAGTGGAGCCGCCGCTAATATCCACACCTCCCACCTGGTCACCTCGCTTTAATACACGTGGAGCGTGAGGGTGGGATCAGCAAGGCGGTCCCAGCGTCTCTGACGCCACTGGATCTACATGAGAATTGGAGCTTGGATCTCAGAAGAAAGACCCTCCAGGGAGCCATGGCCCAGGCCCCTACTTAAACTTCCATGGTGTTGCCATACCCAGTGAACAGGTGTGGTTAAGGAGGTGCAGAGAGGTTAAGCGGTTTGCTCGCAGTAACATGTTGACTCCGAGCAATGGAGCTGAACATGACTCTTGAGGTGAAAGAGGAAATGCTGGAATGACTGATCAGGAAGTTTCCAGAAGCATTTTAACCTCAGTGGCAGAGAGCTGCAGGGATCGCCATCTGGCTGGGAAAACAACCATGTAGTAGTCCCATGCCCTGTCCCAAAATACTGAGGAGGGTTTTTAAATATTTTATGGTTTTTTTTTCATAGCTCTTACTACGTGATCTCACACTCTACTTGGGATATTGTGGAAAGACAGGCAGGGAATGTCTTTCCCTTTTGACAGGGTGAGGGTAGCTGAGGCACAGGGGAAGTTGATTGATTTATCCAAGGTCACCTATGTGGATACTGACAGACTTGAGGCTCTGGGCTTCTCTGTATGTCACAGTGCTGCAGTGGGGCCTCTTCAAGTGCACATTTATTTCCCGTTTTCTCCCCACCAACGCTGTCCCCTAAGGAGGCACCAGATACTTTGTAAATTGTGGGAATGTTGACTCTTAGGCTGACCTGGGTTTTAGTTTCTGCCCATTTGTATACCAGTAGGTAGCCGATCTGGTTTGTCATGGTAAAATGCAATGAACATTCCTTGGGAAATTATAATTTTGTATTTCTATAGCTAGGTTTATATACTTGGTTATTTTTATGTAGGAAGTAGTTAGGGACTCTTTTTTTCTTTGAAAACCATCTCTTATGCATTGGGTCTTGGGTTCAGGCCAGTGTTTGTCTTGATATCATTGCAGAGCTGATGTCTGGCCAGCTGTCCACCAAAGTTATTCTCTTCTGCAGTGAGGAGTCGTTGCTGGCCCTGCACCTTCCAGCACCCCCTCTTGCTCCCTCCCATTGAGCTCCAGTGGCTTTTCTCATTGTAGGCTCCATGATGCTTTCTTTCCCCCATTGGCCAGGTGGAGGCGAAGTACTCTGAGGTCAAAGGTCCTTCTACTTTGGTAGAGTCCCAACGTAGAAGGAGCCTGAGTTCCCGAATCCCCATGTGGAAGACTGTCTAATGGACACCTGATTGGTGTTTTCATAAGTGAGAAATAAGCATCTATTCTGTGACACCCCTAAAATTTCATAGTTTATCACTGTAGCTAGCCTAAGACTCCCACTTTATTTATTTGTTCTGCAAATGTTTGTTGAAAATTTTATTCTGGGCCAAATCTTAGACTAAGGGCATACTATTCCCAATCTCAGAATGCTCAGCCATATAGAAAGGGAGCTACACAAATAGAAATCCTTCACACCAATATAATAAGAAGTACTGTAAGAGAAGAGACCCCAAAGAAGTTTTTTTTCTGAAACTTTTTTTTTCTGAAATGTCCAGTGAAATAGCAGATTTAAACTTTAATATTAGTCAAGTCTTTTATTCCAAATAAAAACATATGGGGAACCTCCAGTTCATAAAACAAAAAAATATAGAGAGACTTTGATAGAAATGGGGGCCATGAACCCACTTGGCCTTCTCTGGGAGTTGCCCCTAGGAACCCCGGGGGCTGTGTTATATCTTCTGAGAATCCAGAGAGAGAGAGTCAAACCCAAAAGTAGGCTGTTCTTTCACTGACTTTTTTTTTTTTCTCATTCTACAGGTTATGGTACATGGTGGCTTTTTATAGAACACTTACCTGTTGTCAGTGGAAGTTTGGTTGTTGGCAGATGGATAGTTTATTCTTGAACTTTTTTTGATATTTACTCGCTGCTTGACTTTGGGTATGTTATTTATCTCTTTTTGCCTCCGTTTTTTCATAGGTAAAACAGGGTTAATAATGGGGTCTGTCGTACAGGATTGTTAGGAGAACTGACCAAGGTAGCATATACATAAAGGACTGTCGCAAAGCTGTCCCATGGTGGATATTCAACAGTGTTGGCGCTCGCCAACCCATGTGTTAAAAACACCTTATATTTGTGAGCACTCCTCAATTTTGACTGAATAAGCACCAGGGTACAAGAACCTAGTTCCATATTTGGGGAATGACAACTTTGTAACAACCAGACTCTTGAACCTCTGATCGCTAACTGGTGATTTCCTTTGGTCCTATGCACTGGTCAGATACTTCTGATGATTTTCTGGAATTCAGAAGGGATTGGGATATTTCCCCATCATGTTTGTAAAGAAGCACACGCTTCTTCAGGAGCAACGCCAAGTTTTTTTTTCCTTGCTTTTCAGACTCCAGGCCTTTATGGACCTAAATAGTATAACTTGGAACTTTTCATTTTTTAATTTCACCACCTAGGTCTTATGAATGCATTTTGTCAGTGTGGAAAGCCCTCTGGTGGTCAAAGTATTCCTATGTGGCTCTTAACAGATGAGTGGAAGAAAACCAAGTTCGTGTGGAAGAGCTGTGTTCAAATTCTATTTTTCTCCTTTGCTGATATCCTTTTCTAATTAAAGCTGAAAGCAGTTGACTTTGGAATGTTTTCATTCTAAAGTTGTCTTGGGGGAAAAAACCAGAGATAGGACAGTTCACTTTATCCAGATGAAAACATTTTAGTGACAGTATTCACATTTTGGAGGGTTTTTATGCTGTTGCCCAGTTTACTGTTGTCACTCCAAGGATGAAAGTTAACATTGGATGCTCTGGCATGAGGATTCTTAGAACTTCATACAATGGTAAAGCTGCAAGAGGGAGACTTGGAGGTTATCCTCTCATTTTCTATAAAAAGAAACCGAGGTCCAGAGAGGAGAAGTGATTTGCTCAAGATGTTGTCAGCAGGGAACAGAGCCATGAGTAGGAGCCAGGTCTCTTGTGTGCTGATTCCATATTGCTTGAGGGATATCATAGTTGGGTCAAGTCAGTAAACCCCTAGTCTCCCGACAGGACCTCATCTGGCCAGCCCCATGAAACTCTGCCAGAGGACAGTTCTTCCCAGGCAAAGCACAACTCATACACTGCCTCTGGGTTACCCTGTCTCTTGATAGGAGCAAGGTACTGTGTGGGATTTTCTTTTCCTAGTATAGTATCGAAACCTGGTTGGTTGGTTGACTAGAACAATCTGGCACAAACAATCACTCTCAGTATATCCTTGCCATTGAACAACATTTCTTGGAAAGGATGTGCATTAATCTTGAGTGTGTGCTGGCTGCTGCAACTCATCATAAAGATGAATGACTGATGGGTGACCTATGTCTGGTGTCCTAGGAGGGCGGATAACTTGGAGATGCAGAAACATCTGTTCTGCTCTGAAATTGGCAAGACAAGCTGGCTTGTCCCTCCCTTCCCTGATGCTATTGCATGAGCTTACATTATTTCTCTTTGTCTGAGTCTTTGGCTAGGTTTGGTGAAGGCGGGGCCGCGAGGCCGTTCTCGGTGCACCCAGTGTGACATGGTATGGTCACGAGGAAGCTAGGGGATGGGTTGCGTGCGGGCCACTGGACACCTCTCATATATCCTCCGTTCCAGTTCCTGCCACGGGCAGTACCACCTGGGAGGGTGAGGTGCCAAAAGCTGCATGGAAGCTGGAAACGCATGGAGTTGCCCAAAGTCCTGTGGTAGCCCTGGGCTGTTCCTCTGGGTATAGGTGCATTTTCTCAAGAGGCTATTTAACTCCTTATGTCTTCATTACTGTCCTCATTGCTAAATCTCACAGGGCAGGGTTGGTTTATAATGCTTGCATGAATTAGATAGCATTCGTGAAATAGAGAACAGCTAATAAGATGGGAATTCAATTTATTTGGCATGGTCTCATTTGGGAGGTGGGATGGTGTGTTAAATCACTCAGTGTTCTTCAGCTAGCGTGCATGATTTGAGTCCTTATCTTGAGGTTAGGCACTGCGGCCCATAGAAAATAAAATGTGGCCCCTGCCTCCAAAGAGCGTAAAAATGATTTCCTTTCTGTGAGTGTTTCCTGAGTGCCTGCAGCATGCCCAGGATCCTGCTGGTGCCCGAGACTGCAGAGGTCCATGCCCCTTGCAGCAGAAGCTGTGGGCAGCCTCCCCTGCCCCCTCAGTGTTACACCTTCTGTGCACCCCTGCCCAGTACCAGCCACAAGCTCCCGCAGCTCTTAGACTTGCAAGCTTTCTCTGGCTGCTAGAACTTTATAATTATTTTTATTTTTATTTTTTTTTGCTTGTGGCAGGGCAGACTGAAAATGCCAGAGAATTAGTGACCCTCAGGTACAGCATCCCCGACACCAGTGACTGATGGGTGTTTGGTGGGTAAAGGCCCCATCTTCCTCAGTTGGGGTAGCTCTGAGGGATGTTTTATTCTGTCTCCCAGCATTCCCCGGCTGCAGTGAGGTCCAGTTGCCTAAGGTACCTGGTAAGGTACCATGCACTGTTACTCGCTTCTTTCCCTTCCCTGTCTCACTTGCTCACTCTCCCCACTCCTGGGGTCACTTGCCCCAAAATACTTTGACTTGAATGCTCATCTCAGCATCTGTTTCTGGGGGGATCTCAGAAGTCCTTCATGGTCTGTACTGCCTTTGATAGAAGTCAGCCTCTGATGAAGGCTATCGAAGACATGCAAAGTGCCGGGGTCAAATAGGACGTGGAGGGGTTCAGTCCACATAAGAGAATCTGGGGAGACTCCTTAGAAGAGGTTACATCTGGATTAGGCTTTTATGGAATGGGTAGGGTTGTCGTTAGGAAGCTATGAAAGGGGAGGTCACCGCAGGCTGACAGCCTCTATAGAGGCCCAGAGGTGGGAAAGAATATGAGACGTGTTGGAAAATGGTGAGTATCTGGTGTGGCCGTGGTTCATGTACAAGGGGGTTGGCTGGGGAATGTAAAGGGAGGTTCCTGGGGGTCCAGTTACTGAGGGTTCAAATATGAGGCCTGGCATTCGAACCTGAGACGTGCACCCTACTTTGTGGGCACTGGTGAGTCTTGCTGTTATTCTCGCAGTGAGGGGGCAGTTTTCATCTTTAGGATCAAGGCGCAGGAATAACATCTATGAGAAATGGAAACTCGGTGAGTATGAGGCTACTGTGTGGCCCCTCAATGCTAGAGAATTTCAGACTAAGGAGAGAAAAGCGTTAGCAACCCAGGAGGTATCAGGGAAGGGGTGAGAGTGGAGCTGAGTCCATTCACTCATTGAATCCCAGCCAGCATGTACGAAAGGCCCAGGGGCAGGAGCCTAAGTTACTTTTTCCCTTCTGCTTTCCAAAAGAAACTTAAACATTTTTTATGGTCCCCTGAAGTCTCACGGGCTCTAGGGAGTGTATGTCTCATGCTTGATGGAGAAGTCAGCCCTGCTTGGCATGAGGGGAGCACCATCATTCTACCTACTTCTCTGAGGCTAAGTTCTTGCAACTCTGCTCCTACAAGGTGTAGAATTTCAGCATTAGGAGGAGGTTGACCTCAGCATTCATCCTCTAGAGGCAGAGACTTGAGGCCCTGGGCAGAAGGGCCGTTCCAGGTAGACCGGGGGGTTCCAGCCAGGAAGCCCCCGAGAAGAGTAGCAGGTGGAAAAGCGTCCCAGGGCCCAAAGGGTTATGTCTGGCTTTTTGTCTGTTGGGGTCTAGTAAGCAGGCTTGTATTGGCTTGTTTTCCCTCCAGAGTCCTTCGTGAACTTATCCTCCCAAAGACTTACCCCTCCTCCCAGCCGTGCAGGCTCCTCTGCCTTCCCTTTGGCTCCACCACCCCTCCTGCGCATTTGCAGGGACTCATCTGTCCATTGCCAGAGAAATGCCCTCCTGCCTTTCTGTGTCTTTAAAAACGATGACAAAGGAGAAGAGGCTTACTAAATAAAGTGATCGCATCGGAAAAAGGCTGGCGAAAAGAAACCACAGTGAAAGGAAGGCCCATGGTTTGGGGATTTTTTTTTTTTTTTTTTTTTTTTTTTTTTGCTCCTTTTCAAAAATAGTCAAAACACATGCAACACATACTTGTGAAAGGATCAAAAAGGGAGAGAAAATTGCAGCTGGCAGTTGTTTGCTCCCCTGTTATTTGGTTGCCCCTTAGCTTCCAGCTGTTGAAATGGTGAGCTGATGATAATGCGTGTTTCGCCTCTCCTGTTGGTGTTGCTGTGTTTTTATTCCACGTTTAAAAGTGAGCTTCGACTTCATGAATCCCATGTGCTGGGACAGCTGAGCTGCGGCTTTTTCTGTTCGTGTGATTTGCATCATAAGGATGCACTTGTACTGCCACCGAAGTGCCTAAAATTATGATTTTGGTGAGCAAGGGACTATTTTAACACATGCAATTTTTGGTTCTTCTTCCAAAAGTTTGGAGGCATGATTCGGTGCGCGAATGCTCTCTCTGAGTCTCTGAGCCCCACTTTCTGGTGAGAAAGAAGATTCGTTATTTCCCTTTTGTGAATTCAAAATTGTGATTGGCGAGTCTTAGGATGTCACCTGGGGTAAGATCTCCCGGTTAGCTAACCTCTCTTGTGTCCTTCTCAAAGGATCTTTCTTTGTAAACTGGGTTGGTTTGTAATTGTGTGTTTGACACCTTACTTACAGATAACTTACACAGTAGATGAGGAGTCTGCTAATTAATTAGTGTTAGTGTCATTCAGATATATCAGTACAGGTTTGGGAACATGGGGCAACATCACCTCTTGTGACTGTGGCCCAGTGCAGAGGTCAAGGTCTATATGGTGCAATTTAATTGCAAAAAAAAAAAAAAAAAATCCTCAAAATACATCTTTCCCCTCCCCACTCCCCCCACAACACATGCACACATGCACACTGCCCTTTTCAAAAAACAAGTTGTCATCTGTCTGGGTTAAGTTAGTATGTCATTCCTGGCTACAAATACCATAGCTTTGTATTATGGAGTCAAGGAAGTTTAAAGCTGACCAGGGACCTTGCCAATTCTCTTATCTAACCTTTTTTTATTTGACAATCGATAGGACTGAGGTTCAGAGAGCCTCAGTGACTTGCCCATGATCACAACTTGCAAGACAACCTGGACTGAACTCTGTTTTAGTGTCCAAGTTTGATGTCATTCCTAGACTGAACTATACTGCTCTACCCAGATTTAGAAGGGACCGAGTGGCTGGTATTATAGAGATGAGTAGACGTGGTCAACTCAGGATGTTATCTCTCATCTAGTCCTGCAGGGGTAGAGATAGGACTACAAGTAGCTAGATTACCAGGCTAGGGAATAGGTATCATGGAAGTGACCACACTTGCTATGGACTTCATGAGGGAAGCAGTCCCTCTTTCTATTAATGGGTAATGGAAAAGGCTTCTTGGAGGACACGATATTTGAAGTGGGTCTGGAAGTCGACAGGGCTTTTATAGGCACTGGAGTAGACCTTATTTGATCGGTATTAATCATGTCCCTGAGCACAGAAATCCATAGAAGAGTTGGAAGGACCTGGTGGTTGTCATAGTCTGTTTTTTCCTCATCTTGATGGTTGGCTCTGGGGGTGCCAGGAATGGGCATGAGGAGCTCCAGGCCTGTCTATGTGCATGAGCACTGACCACCATGGCCCATAAGGTGCCCCTGCAGGATGCTGACCCTGCAAGTACCAAGCACCAAGGTAGTTAGGCAGTGGGTGTGGGCAGGATGGTCATTGCCTGGCAACAGAGAGACATATGGCTCTTGCTATCTGGGACACCCTTGGAGCTTTGGGCTGGCAAGCTGGAGACAACCCCTACCTGGGTAGGAATGCTGCTTCCCAGGGCCTCATCCCAAGAGGTCACCTCGTCTCCAAAGGTACAGCCTTCTGCCCTTTGAATGGAGTCGGAGTTGCCCTCAGGAACGTCACAAGTGACTTCTGAAAACTGCCCCCACCCTTCCAGGGGCTTCCTGGCATGCATCCCTTAGTCTGCCCTGCTTTTCTGAATCTTTAAAATAAGTTTTCATTAATTTTAGCTTACAGCGAAGGGAAGTAACCCGTGGCTTATAAATAATGGCAACAGTTTTATGGAAACACCTAAAAATCACCAGGGGCACATAATAAGAAAGTTCTCCATCTCCAGGTGCGAAAACACATCGCTGATTACTTGTTGAGCAAGACCCTGTCAGCTTTTTTATTACAATACATTATTGGGTAATAGTTTTAAAATTATTTATAGAAAGAAATCGAGCTGCATGGAGAATTCCATCATTTAATATGTTGTCTGTGAATCTCATTAGCCTTTGTAGCCTAGGGGTTAGGAAGGAGAACAGAGTTGGCTCTATTTTGAAGATGGAGCACTATATACACTTTTTGTCAGGGGGCTTGTTGACCTTATGTCAAGTTGCTTCTTTGCGAGTCTCTCTGTGTTACAACTCTGGTTTCCATGGTATTTACATAAACCTAGCAACAGTTTGCCGTGTAGAAGTGGTGGCAGGGCCTACGGTCTCCTCTGCCAAGGAGTAGGAGCAGAATCGAATGCTGGCCCTGCAGGCCGTCAATAGGGAACAGCGCTCGTGGGTAAGTTGTGCAGTATGTGAGGACGGTGGTGGTGGGGGGGGGGGTACAGAGGCGACGTCACCTGGACATCTTGTAGCCTCTCCCTTGTCTCCAGGTGACAGAGGCCGTTGCAGTGTTCTGTGTCCACGAGATCTGTCCTGTGAGTTCTCCCGTCCAGCAGCACATCAAGCTGCATGGATGTCACCAGTGGCGGGCATGCTGGCCCCAGTGTAGCCCTGGCCATGTTCTTTGGGGTCTTGGCAGAAGCCCATCCTGGGAGTGCTTCACTCTACACAACACACCTCTAGGTTTTCCATGGTCTCTGCTAGCCACTGACTGCACGGCTGGCTGGCCAGCAGACCCAGGGCTGAGCTCTGAGAAGGATGTACCCCAAATGCCCCTTCTAACTGGAGAACTAGCTTCCTGCATCTGGGGATGTTAGTGCAGTCAACATCAAGGCTGTGCCTGGAATCTTGGGAGGAAAATTAATATCAATTAATAGATCATTATCTAATGTGCTCTCTTTAGCCAGCCCTGCACCAGGTAGGAAGAAAATCCACAGCCTTGGAGGCAACTAGAACTGAGGTCGGACGCTGGCCTCAGAATGGCACGTTTCATCCTTCGTACCTTACAACAGGGAAGGAAACTGAAAGAAAAAAATGAAATCAAAGGGGATTCGCTGGGAGCAAACACAACAGAAAGGAGGAAAGACCTGGCTTTGAACACAGTAACCTTGGGCAAATAAAACCTTTGTAAGCCTCAGTTTCTCAGTAAAGTGAGACTAGAGGTATGTACCTTCTGGGTTTCGGTAAGGATAAAATGAGTTAAGGAAATACAGCATTTAGAGCTGTGTGTGGCCTCTGGGTGCTGTTGGATAAATATTAAGGCCCATGAGGGTCTAGTAAGTGGAAGCGCTGGGATTCAAACCAGGCAGTCTGATTACGAACTGTTGCCTTAACTATCATGCTATGATGCTTCCTAAACCCTTGTGGAGTAGATGTGTTGAGCGGGGCAGTGCACAAAGGGTAGCATCATACCAGGCAGAGAGGAGGGGCTTTGATCTTGGGGGATGGCCGTATAGTGCAGCTGAGTAGGAATGTGGGGGCCTTCCTGGGGACCTGCCCCATTCTTGGTTTGGTTCACCCGTTCACTTTACAGACCTTGATCAGACACCTGTCATACCTGAACCCAGGCACTGTGCATGAAGGGAACAGTCACTGGTAAGATGGTCCGTCCCTCGAATAGGAGGTGGGAGAGGACAGTGAAGCCTGTGACATATTCGATATGGAACATGAATTCTGCAGAGTGAAAAGAGGAAATAAGAACTTTCTGAGTGTTAGGCATGCTTCTACATGCTTGACATATCTTAACTCACTTAGTCTTCATGGTGACCCTAGGAAGCCAGCACGGTATTATGTCCATTTTGAGACGAGGGACTGAGGTCCAGAGGGAAGCTTGGTAAGTTGCCTGAGGTTATAGAGCTAATAAGGGACAGAGCTAGAATGCCAACCTGGACAACATGGCCTGGATTCCTGCTCCTAAGCCTTCACTCTGCACAGCCTTGTATGGGGCCTTTCGTCGACAGTCCTAAAGCCAAAATGAAAGTCTAGCTTTGATTTGCTAAGGAACAGAAGGACAGTATAGGCTCAGGATATGTTTACCTTGCAGGTCTGTGTTTACCTCTTGGCACCATTTGGACAATCTTTTAGCAGTGTAGGTAGTTTCCTCTGTTGGTTCTGCACAGTTTAGCCCACTTATCATTCCTAGATGCATAAATACTCCTGTACGAGGGAGTGATCGTAGGTTTTTAGATGCATGGAATCTCAGTTAGGCAGTCTTTGGAGCTCATCTCATGAATACTCAAGGCTATACTCACCAAAAGAAGCTTTTTTGGAATTTTAACACATTCTATAAAAATTTTTGCTACATTTATAAGGCTGTAGCTTCTGTGGAGGTATCTGTTTGATTGGATATGTTTCCTCTCTCCTTGGGATTTGTCACCTGGAGAAGATCTGGAGGCAGTCCTGGGGGTCTGGAGAAATGTTCTCATTTGCTGTGGGTCCCTGCTATGTCCAAGTAGACAGGATGCTAAAAACTTGATTTTCAAAGATGCATTGTCCCTGAATTATTAATAATTATCTCTCCCTTCTCCGCCCCCCCCCCCCCTCTTCTCCGTCTTTCTTTGTGAACATCATCATCATGACAAAAACCCTTGAGTTGACCTTAGTCCGGTTTGTTAGTTTTCTTCTGCTGGAATCTGAACACTCAGCTAGATTCTCATCATGGAGAGATGCCTCCTCTTTCTCAGGCTTTTCCACATCCCCAGCCCTGGTGAATGCAAGAATCTAAGAGCTTGACAACAGGTCAATGCTGTAATCTCTCCTCTCCAAGTTTCTCCATGCACTTTACAGGTGAAGAGGCCAATGTGTGGAGAGGAAAGTTCTTAAGAAGAGTCCTTTAGCTGGTTATGGCAGGGCTGAGTCTGGGAACTGTATTTTCTTCTCCTTCATAGTACCACATCCTAGATCCTCCTCTATTTTGGGCACAAAGATCTTCTATCACGTTCTCAAAAATGTCAAAAGAAAGAAAAGAAAAATGAAGCATGGCTCAGACTGGGTCTCATGGTACCAGTCATGAGAGGTGTCCATGACTTGCTGGGTCCCCAGAAAGTGCCTCTCCCTCACTGTGTGTGCAGCTGTGTGCACTTGCAGCCGAGGCTACCCCCTGCAGAGCGGGTGTGAGGGTGGGCGGCTGGCCCATCTCGCTACACTAGAGTGATTTCCTAGAGAGAGGGGAATGGGTTTTGTGTGTGGTCTGTCTAATGCCTCTCACATCCAATAACTTTAAAACCAATCAAATTAATAATGTAGGGAGAAGCAAATGGAGTCACTCCTTAGATATTTAAACAGGAATATTGCTGCCACTTACATGTAAATCTTTAATAGGATATGAGATTTGGCAGTAAACAACAACAAAAAACAATAAATAAACAAAAATGCCAAGTGGCTGGAGGCCTGGTTCTTTTGCTCTATTTTAGGTTCAATCATACCTGCCTGATGTTAGCTTCCTCAAATAGATGTATTTATTGAGGTCCTACTTCATACTGGGTGGTGTGTTTTCGAGACTAGATCATAAAGTAGAGCAACATACGGTCTTTACTCCCAGAGGATGGAAGATGAATCCAAATACATATCAGGCTGTGCCAAACGTCAGCCTGGTTCTCTATGTACTCTCTGCTCCAGCCATGCAGGGGAGGGATGGATGACGTGTAGGGCTAATTCCCTCCAAAGTTTATGCCATGAAATATTTTCACTTGGATGTAGTGTGTGGGGCTGAATCTCTCTTCTGTAGGAGTCAGTCCGGAGAACTTTCAGAGGAGTCATTGAAGACCTCTAACCAACATAGGAAAGAGCTGTGGGTTTGTGTGTAGGGTGGGGGGTGCCCACACCCCGGCACGAATGCTTCTGTCTTTTAGGTCCTGCGGGGACTTCCTGCAGTAAGAGCGAGGCTCCTCCAAAGTTACTTTTAAACCAAACCAAAGCACGTTTTATTTTCAGGATCTAAAATTTCAAGAGGAAGTTTTCCTACAACTCTGTTTATATATCCCCTTCCTCCTTCGGATCCTTCCTGACCAGGCATTTAATATTTGATAAGCTTCCTATTCCATTGCCTCACCCCCAGTTTCTGTCATCCAGACTTATTAATGTGTCTCAGAAGTAAACTCCTTCATCCTCCAATTGTTCTTCCCACTCCTACCCTCCCACCCCCACCTTTCTCTCCATCGACCTCCCTTTTACTTTTTATCTCTCTTTTCTGGTTCCTCTGCTGTGGTGAGTAAGAAGAACCAAATGTGACACTAGAACAGGTCTTTATTCCCAGTTGGTGTCTGTGTCCTGTGCATCTAGGAGGCCAGACTTCCCAACAGTTGGGGTGGGAGTAGGGGTGAATCATGGCGTCCGCCTTCGTTCCTTCCACATTCCGTTTAGCAAACTGCTTTGTAGGGCTAACTCCTCCCTTTGAGGCAGATCTCTTACTCTTCACCAAGAGGCTGCTCATGCTCTGAAGCTTTAAATGGTCACCGCCTCAACAGTCTTTTTCCTTTTTCTCAGGCCTGACCACATGGGATATGGTTTGGTTTGCCTTTCTTGATATGTCAGATTGGTTGGGATGACCCTGCTTGGTGGACACTGGGCATAAATGTGTAATGTGTTCAGATCGGGTATCTGAAGCTAGGAGAAAGGTGTGGAACTGTCCTTGCCAGAAGCCCTCTTGTCTGTTTGATTGGTTGTTACTGGCCACTGGGAAGTCGCCTCCTGCCATCTTTTTATTAGTGTGATTAAGCGTAGCCTCCTTACCCAGATTCCCATCCTTGCTTTACATTTACCCTTCGATGCAGGGTCCTGACAGTTGGGCCATCTCTTCAACTTATGTATTTAATGCCTCCTGTACTTTTCACCATGGGCACAAGTCATCGATTGTGTGACTCTTCTCCCAGAACTCAGATGAGGCCTCAGAATCTTGTTCAACAGTGGCCTGAAAGGAGCCACCAAATGACTAGATTTATCATGAGAATTAAAACCTATTTGCTCTCATTGCATCTAGCCCAGACACTCATTTTCATTTGCAGTGTAGACTTCTCGATAGGCTTTTCCTTCCCTAGTCTTGACAATTTTATTTTCTGTCTTCTGTTCTTCATCTATTATTGGTGCTGCTGAGGAGAAGGATAGTAGTGTTTAGGAAGCTCTGACAGTGTGCCAGACCATACAGGGTACTATGCACAGATTAATTCTTTCAGTCCTTATAATAACTGTGAGGAATACTTACCCTCATCTTACAGAGAGGAAAATGAGGGCCCAGAGAGGTTAAATGACTTTCCTAAGGTCACGCAGTAAGTCATTGTCTGAGCTGAACCTAAGACATGCTCTGTCCTTTTCTCCCTGCCTCAGTACCAACATCCTTAGCACCTCATTACATCTTCCATAGTCACTGAATTTTATTCTTTATCATCATGGCTTACCTAAATACTGACTGCATTGGAAAAATTAAAATTATGGTCTCCTTAATAAAATAACTTTGAAGGGGGTGTAGATGTCTGCACTGGGAATACTTTTTGTGTGTGAAACAAAAATTCAACTTGTTATAGTCAATGAAGTCAATGGTTCAGTTAATAATGCCCCTAATGGCATAATTCTGCTCAGTGCCAGTGATGGATACCTTTAAAATCAGAGACTAGATTTAATGACAAGACATGCAGAAATCAGTGCTGTCATAAATACAGCTGGGATGAGAACTCCATGGGAGAGGAAAACCCCTAGAAACCGCTTGACATATTGGTTTCAGTCTCATAAATCTCTGCTCTCCCAGCCCTTCCTGTAAATCCCCATCCATCCCAGCAGCACCCGAAGCATTTCCCCCTGTGCAGCGTGTTTGCATTTCCCCATGGCTTTTCTGTGCTCAGACATTGGCTTGTAGATCAACGCAGTTACCCACGCGCTGCTGGGGCCTGGGAGAGCTTTTTTCCTTTGTGCTTGTTCCATACAGGAGGAAAATATTTTTAAAGACCCTTTTTGAGGATGTCTTGAGACTCCAAGTACCGTGCCTTCCGAAGGCGTGACCTTCTATTATACGAATTCTCCTCCTCTGCGCTCCTCTCTACCCCACTTGTATGGGAATAAGTCTCTCCAGAGACTCGCCGTGGCCTAGGACCAAGATGTAGGCCAAGTGGAAACACACCAAAGTGATTTAATAGAAAAGGTAATTCCTATTCAAACGGGATGGTCCCTTATTCATTTCCTCGGATTATCATCAAATTTATGTCACCAGCAAAGGAGCTTTATTGAGTTTCACAGAGATATTCCTTTTGCTCTCATTGTCGTTAGTTGGCACGCTGACATTTTCATATGTGTCTCAGCTAATGCCTCAAAATTACTCCATCTACAAATGTAACAATTGAACAGATAATTTTAATAAGATTCAGCTTGACTTCAGACTGCACTCCTTCCTTTCTTTATAGAATGCAAATTGTAACCTGTTTTTAAAGCCGTGCAATGCAGTGAACTTTAATGGGATTTGACAACATCATATTAAGCACAACAACTACGCATAATGTACCGAAAAATTGGACGTGAAATTGGAAACATAGCTGAGAACAAAGTAAATTTACATGGTTTGGTAGTTTGAATGTCTGATATCATATTCTCTCATGCAAGCCCCATAAAAAAGCAAAGGATTTAACAATGGATATCAGCAGAAAGTGCTTTTAAAGTTAAAACTGATGGATGGCTTGTCAAAAAAAATAATTGCATTGGTTGGAAAGTCGGGATGCGTGCTGAGGGGGAGAGAACAGGATATACAGAGAGGATGATGGGAAGTGACAGTGGTCTGTCAGGAAGGACTGGCTGCCCAGAGGAGTGTGAAGTCGGAGCTATAAGGTGGCAGAGTAGAACAGGCTGTCAGAGCGGGAAAGTGGCTTTAATACCCTGCAAAGCAAAGGAATCCGCCTGTCAGCTTTGCTCAGCCGTGCTGAAAGAGGAAGAGAACATGGCATAAAGTTAGAGACATTAAACAGGGTGGGGGTGCGGGGGCCTGCGCGGGGAGCACAGGCAGCCAGAGCGCAGGGGATGGGAGGCGTCTCCTGCGGGTTTCTGAATATTTTCTTTTCCATTATGATTCCTTTTTTTTTTTTCTCTCTCTCTCTCAAGGGCCCCTGAATTAAATTTGAGGGGCTGAGGGTTCCATTCTGCTTTCGAGGAGGAGGGTGATCTCCGTAGAGGCGCACCCTGGCCCAGCGGGTGGCTCTCTTACAAGGACACCTAGGGACGCCTCGGCGCATCTCTGCCTTCCCAGATCTACAGCCTCATCTGCTGACCTTTTCTTCCCTTCGGGTTATGCTGTCCGTCTTCCTGGGGCCGACACTGATATCAAGTCACTCTGGGACTAGCTTATCTTCTGCCAAAGCGCTTTGAGGACTTAACACTTTCAGCCGTCCAACAGGATCATGATTAAAATGCAATAATCTGATGATTTTTCCATAAATATTTTTTTGCTCTATCAGCATTAGGTTTTGAATAATTTATTATTCTTCCTTAATATACTCCTGGCGATGAGGTTAATTTGGTCATCTTGCAGGGGCCTGGCTGGTAATGAACATTTTTATATCAGGCCTTGGAGTACTTCCTCCGTACACACATCACATCTTTACGATTTAATTGCCCCGGTTGCTTGAGAGCGTTGGAAGTCTAGGAGGGGTTGAAATAGAGTAGTTTCTCTTATTAAAAATGTTTTGTGTCCCTGACCTTAAAAAAAAATACATATGTTCTGAGCACCGTCCAAATTCTTCAGCTGCCTGTAGCCCCGATTCAAGTTTAGATTTGCCATGGCAGTTTGGAAAGAGGGTGGCGGGACTTCTTTCCGAGGAAATGACTGGGCCAGTCGTGGGGGAAGAAGATGGTCGTAGTAGTGGCAGCAAGCAACCACTTATGTATGTACTTCTTTTGTGCCAGGCAGTAATCTAAATGTTTTACACATAACAACTTTACGAGGTAGGTTCTACTAATATTGCTCTTTTGCAAATAAGGAACCAGAGATGTTAAGTCACTTGGACGAGGTCACACAGCAAGGAGGAGGTGGGATTAGGATTCAAACTCAGCAGTGTGACAGCAGGGACTATGCTTTTAATCAGGGGGCTGCAGCTGTGTGAGCATATGGGGATGCATTTAGATGCCAGGGGGGTTCCTGTTTTATTTCTGTTTTTCTGGTGTGTCCGATGCACTCCAGGAAGGAGGTTACTGGAATCAGGCAGCAACAACAGGCAGACGAGGCCGAGCTGAGGAGGGAGGGGGTCTCTTCGCTGTGCTGTCACTAGCTTGACAAGAGGGGGCAGGAGAGAAAAAAGACCAAAGGATGGAAGAGCTGTCCTGGCCACAAAGGCAAGCCAGCTTCCAAGCCTGAATGAAAATGCTCACCTGAAATCCTCAGTCTCGTGCTCTGAAGGCAAATCCGTACTTACACAACCACGTTCGGCTCTAGGTTGTGGTAAACCGGTTTCCAGAAGATGAGCGCCTCTGCTCTTGGCCTTCCCAATGCCTGGCTGCACATGTGAGCCAGTAGGCTGCCCTTTTGTATCCTGAATTCATCCAGTATAGTGTGACATTGCTCATTAAATGGATTAAATAGTAGGGTCGGGCCCTGGGTGTTTGTGGGCACAAGGGAGCATCTGTGATGACACCCAGTCTATGGTCCTGCTGGAGGTTACCGTGCTATGCCACCGCGCTTCATTGCCTGGTCATGTTGCCATCATCCTACTTTCCTGGGCCTGTACGTTTGCTGCAAACAAGCAGGGTGGCTTTCTATGCAGTGGGCTGTTTTCCTGCCCCAGCAGATTTTTTTTTTTTTTTCCTGGGAATCTCCTGGGACCCTTCCAGAGTTCTACACAGGAAGACACACACCTCTCATTGTCTTTCTGCACCCTGCTGGATCCATTGCGGCCTGGGGTGTCTCTAAGGCGCCTCCTCCAGGGCTCTGTGTTGCCCTGTGGCTGTAGCAAATCTAAATGCTGGACAGCAGCGCTGCTGGCCTCAAGTTGGATCTCTGGGGACATAATTGACATTTTGAATCAAAGAATTTCAGAGTTAGAGTGGATAGAGTTTACCCGGCCTTTTCAGGGTTCCCCTCTTGGGGGATGTCCAGGAATAGGGAACTCACTAGAATTAGGGATACTGCAAACCAGCTTGAGACAAGAAGAAAGTTTGTTCTTAAGACGAGCCTGGAACTTTCGTCCATTGGTCCTGGCTCTGACTCCTGGGGCTACACAGATCCCACGTGTGAAATGTGTAAGTCATATAATCCACTATAAAACCACGTAAGTCTTCAGCCTGCGACATGCCTGTCATCTTCCTCTGCTGCTGTTCCCTTTATGTTTGTTGGAGATCCTCATAGCTAGAGAGACCCTCAGTTGGAATTCTTCCCCTTGCTCCCCCCTTCTCTTCCCTCCCTTATCCTACTTTCTCTAAACTTACTCTCGGCAGTTTTTATGGTGCACCTACTCTTGCACCAAACTGTTTCAGATCCTTTCATTCACGTGGGACCTGAGCTCAGAATTTAAATATGAGCTCCTGACTTGAGACAAGGGGAACAAGACACGTCTGCATGGTGACACCTCAAGCTGGTGCTGCCGTTTCTGTTTTACAAATGAAGCAGATGAAGCTCAGAAAGGTTGAGTTGCTTGCCTGAGGACACACAGCTAGTGAACAGTGGAATAGATTTGGATTCTGGTCTTCTGACTCCAAAGCCTCAACTGTTTATTTATAGGGCATGTGCAGTGTACTGGTTCTAAGGGCAGGATCCAGAACCCAGCAGGCTTAGGTTTAAATCCTGGCTCTAACACATACCAGTGGGTGACCTTGGGCAAGTTGCTTGACCTCTCTGTTACCATCTGTGGAATGGTGATAATAATAGTACCTCCCTCATAGGGTTACTATGAAAATGAAATGAGATAATGGGTATAAAGCACCTGGCACAGCACCTGTATGTGATAACCATTCAATAAATGTTAGTTTAATATCCTCCTCCTCATCACCATTATCACTTTTTAAATTAGGTTAGGGAGAGCCAGAGCTCCGCACCCTAGGATACAGAGCCTGGAGGGCAGCCTCCTAGTTCTCGTTGGGGGCGGGTGTCAGCAGATTCACGGGGTGGGTGCAAACAGCCCTTCATACTGATGCTTTACAATTGAGGCTGGGCAGGGTCTAGGGAGGGTGGCAGTGGCTATTTTTTTGTGTGGGTTTTTTTTTTTTTTTTTTTTTTTTTTTTACACTTTGAGAAGATTGCTGCAGTTATCTGGAAATCTATTGCTCGGGCAAAAGCAGGATTGCGTGATACAATTTAAAAGGCCGGCAGCTGCATTTCATCCTTTTCACAAGAAAATAACCCCTTACTCCAGTGAAGCTAAAAATAAAAATGGCAGTACATTTGGCAACCACGCTCCTTCCTTTATTACCTCAGCAGTATCTGAATAAAATGTCTTATTAAGCAAGATATAAGGGCAATGAAAAGGAGAGTAAGTCAAATTAGTTGACATCGAAAGCTTGGTGCATCATATACAGCGAGGGTAGTTACTGTTTAGTAAAATGGATTTAATGCTTAATATAAGTGCTGATATTTAGATGGCTATATTTTGGCAACTCAGGGGAAAGAGTGGTGGCTTTTGAGCCAGTAGATCTAGGTTTAGGTCCTGCCCTTTCACAAACGACTCATATACCACCAGGTGATTTGCTTTATCACCATGGGTCCCACATCCTCCATATGCTAAAGGACGGGTGTTTCCTGGAGCCCAGTGGCTCTGCAGCAGGATCTCAGGGTCCAGAGCCCTGAGAGCCTGGGGAGGGGGCTGATAAACAGGGCTCTGGAAACCCACCCTGTCCATAGGTTGGACAGGTACTGTACTGTCTATACCTGCCTTCCATTTGGGGGGGCGGGGAGTGGTCATTGGTTGAGAATTTCTTTGAAGAAAGTATTGCACTGCCAAAGAAGAGGTATCAGAACCACCAGATCAGATTATTTCCAGGAAGCCTGGCAATGCTCACTTTGGAAAGTTCTGTGATGCCCAAGGAATTGACCTAGCTTTGGAAGCAATCTGGGCCCTGTGTCAGCTCCACCACTGTCTGGGGTCATTAAAACCTGCATGCCCAGGGGGCAGGGTGGTGCCCTAGAACACAGCGTGAGGCACGTGTGACCAGGGAAGAGAAATGGTCTCAAAGCCTTTCATAAATGTGGATGGGTGCAGGGTGTGCACACGTGTGTGTGTGTGTATGTGTATGAGTGTGAGTGTGTATCTGAGCATTTTGATGCATGATATATTTGTGTGAATGAATGAGTTTGTGCATGAGACAGTAAAGCCCATATAGGAATCTGCACCTCACATGTTTTTGCAGAGAAGTTGTAAGCACGGCCATACCTGTGAGGCTTTGTGCTCTGGGTACCATCCTCGGCTGCCTTTTGTCTCATTTATGCTTGCCAATGCCATGGTGCATTAGCCTCTATCTTTCTGCTGAAGTGAGGAAACTAAGTCTTGGAGAAGCTGAGTAATTCCCCCGAGGTTATGCAGCTGATCATTTCCAGGGTAGAGGGGTCATGGAACGTCTTTGTTCATCCTGTGGCTGGGATCTGCCTCCAGCACCTCGGTGGGTTCTTTCTCCTGTGCTGAGCTGATGGCTTTCCTACCTGAGAGTGGGTTACCAGCTTAGCCACCTTCCTCAGTTCAAAGAAGTAAGGATGGCTCATTCTTTGCTGTTGAGATCTTGATGCCAGGGGCAAGAGAAAGGAAGCCCAACATCAGAGCGCCCCTCACCTCCACAGCCATCCCACTTCTGGGTGAGGAGGAGTGTGTCTCTAAAGTACTAGAAACAACTGTAGGTTCATCTTTCAGGATTCTTTGTTTTGTTCAAGTGCCCATCTTATTACTTTTAGGGATCTTGTAGTTGACGTTTACAATGGCACAGGATGACCAGGGTTTATCCCAACCACTTGTTTTTGCCAAAAATTACTAATGTACTGTTTAAAAATAGGCCAACCAGCAACAAGTACTATGCAAAACCATCCTTAGGTATTACTGAAAAGTATCTGAGTACAGTATCCACCCTGAGACCCTAGCAGATCTTGTTATCTTTTATTTATACCTTGAAGCACATTGAAGACTTTGTCAATCATTCTACTTCCTTGGATTCATATGAAGAGAAGCTTTTATTCTGAAGAAAATATCATGAGAACCCTGAGTAGATTTAGGCTCTGCTTCTGATGGTTCAAAAAGCCTAAACATAGCTAATAAGCATCTTTTTACCTGTTTTGCTTAAGACTAAGATCTTTTACAAACATCTCTCACTAGGACCATCAATCATTGTTTGGAAACTGAAATTTTATCAAGCAAAATGGGAATGGATGAAGGGCAAGCTTTTTTGCAGTGTGAAGCTTAGGCCTTTCATAAAAGTAACACTTTTGGGGATTTCTTGGTGCCTTATTTGGAGATGAAGGGAAACTGGAACCTTGCTCACTGCTGGTGGGAGAATAGGCTGATGCAGCCATTTGGAGAAATCCGGAAGTATTGACCAAATCAAACATGTGTACTCTATGACCTATTGGCCTTGCTCTTGGATTTATAGTTCAGAAAAGTTCTACAGTAAGAGGACAGGGGATGATGGTGATGACGATGTTATTGTTGGTTTCAATGATCATGACCTTTAGACTGAAGGTAATTTAGGTTGGAGTTATTGCTAATTGGCCAAGACTCATCTCAGGTATATTCTTTGTTAGCCATTTGTCAAAGTTGCAGAGACTGCTTTCATCTGAATTCCTTATCCCTGGTATATATTCTTGCAGAATACAAGGTTCATTTAGTTCATGTTACTGGAGTTTGTATTGCGAACGTAAATTGTGATTTCTTAGAAGGGAAGTAATCTTGGACAATAGAAAAATAGAACCCTGAATTCAAGATTGGAGATTGTTTAATCCAACTCAGAGGCCTAATAAAGATCCCACTTACAGTCTTCTCTATAAGTGGTCTGCTTGGATTCTCTTCATACCAAGGCATTTGCCACTTCCAGAGTTATAGCATCTCCCAAGAACAAATAATAAGGTTCTGAGGTTTTGGCACTATTAGACCAAGTAGCAGGATTTTGTCAACTGAATTCCTCAGGCATTTTTGGGGAACAGACAAGGGTAAGATGATGTAATTCTATTTCATCTAGTTCCAGTCACTGCATGGATTTGCTTGACAGCCCAAACCATCTTTTACTCTAAGTTACAAACAAGTTTAAGAACCTAAGTGCTTCTCCAGGGTGGAATCAGCTGCATCTACCCAAGAAGGTAAGATTTTCTGGATAGGTCCTGGGCATTGTGAATAAGGAGAGTGGAGCCCACTTCCAGTGTCCAAGGTTAGTCCTCTCATAGGTTCATTGGGAAGGAAAAAGGCATCTCGGTCACTGCCAAATTTGACCTTGCCAGAACTTATGAGTAACCATCTCTGTGTCTAAACTGCTATCATTAATTGAGTGGCATTTTGTATCGAGGGCCTTCAGTTTAGAATTTCTGTCTATAGCCTCATGGAGACCCAGATTTCTGGGATATCAGCTGGGGTACCAGCTAAAATGATAATGATATAGTTATCGTGATTTCCCAACTGAAGATAGACTTGCCAAAATACTTTTGGGAATTTTTTAAAAAAGGTTAATTTGTTCATGAGTGAGAGATGCACAGAGACAGAGACACAGGCAGAGGGAGAAGCAGGCTCCCTGTGGGGAGCCCGATGCAGGACTTGATCCTAGGGACCTCAGGATCATGCCCTGAGCCAAAGGCAGATGGTCAACCACTGAGCCACCCAAGCATCCCACTTTTGAAAATTGATATTGTTTTTATAAGGCAAGGATCTGAATGGGAAGTAAACATGTGAAACAAGAATCTGCGTTATTACCTTCCTCTGAGCTGCTTCTTGAGGAAATTCACTTGAGAGAACACTTGTGCCTCAGTGAGACTCTTAACCAGAGAGAAGAAATTAAAAACTCTCTGGGGGCTCTTCACATCCTCCCTCATCAGCATTATTGGACCACCTGATGGGAAATCCTCCTAGGGAAATCCTGTCCGTGGAACTATCTTTGCCAGCTATGTAGCCACATTCAGGGTGTCCAGTACTTCTAGATTAAGGAGTCTGCATTCATACAGCAGGATCACCCAAAACCATTGTGTTTTACCTTGTGGCATCTGCACCTCACCACGTTGAAACTGCATTTGGCTTCAAAATCCCTGAGACCTTAGTCACACACAGACTGCCCAGCTCAACAAAACCCATGCAGTTGACTTCGTTGTTACCATGAGAAGATAGACATTCTGAACTCTCTTAATAATTAATTGTTGTCCCTGGTACCAGTAACAAGTTCCTCGGAGTTCTCTTTGCCAAGTTTGATAACTCAGTACATATATAATGTCTTTTGCTCTTTTCCTATGACTATAGCTGCATACGAGCCTGAAACACTAATTCATACTGATGCTCTTTTGCCACATGATTTTGATTTAAAGCTTTCTGATCAAAAAAATAAAAAATAAAAAAAATAAAGCTTTCTGATCTACATAACCTGACAGATTAAGCCACACAACCTACGAATGACATGTCTTGGGCTCTCCTTCCAGTTGGGTCAGTAGAAGGGTTGACTCTGGAACAGCTCAATATTCCAAGCAACCAGCCTGAGTAAAAAAAAAAAAAAAAAAAAAAATCATACCATTTATCCTTAAGGATCATCATCACTTTATTTTGGCCATTCTATATACGATACTTTGTGAACTTCACACATTGAACAACTGACTGAAATTTACACTGAGGAGGCTAGAATGGATTATGATGATGAAGACCATTAAGGATAATATCAAGCTATTTGGCATAAGCCACCAGAAATGGTATATGTGAAGATGATTTGTGAAGTATGAAGTTAGTTGACCAGTGCCTTCATCAAGAATCAGTTTTAATTCTGTAGAAATATCGAGGCATGGATTTCTTTTCAAAATGACTCCAGATGCTCACAGATACCCTAGTTCTAGCCCTTTTAAAAATAATCACAGGTACTTTCAACACATGGCATCCCAGATGCTATCATTTTTGACAGTAGGTCTGAATTTAAGGAAGTTGTGGACAGGAACCTTATCTGAGCTGTCACCATCCTGCCTCATCACCTTCAAGCAAATGATCAGGCTAAAAGGATAGTCGGGCTACTGGGATGTCTTAGAAGGATGCTGGAGGAGATTGGCCAATGAGATTCATTGGACTGTTAATCCCTTCACCTGTCATTTCACATTCAACTGCACAAATTTGGTCTGCTGCATCACTAATGGGGAAAGAGCTTAACACCTTCCTTGAATACCTATACCCACACTTGGATGAGGACTTTGAGGACAAAATATATTCCACATACTATAATGGTTGCATTGTAGTGTTTGCAGGAGAATGAAATAAGATTTAGTCTTTCTTAAGAGCAGTGGATCCAGCCCAAGGTGGTTTCCTAACACAGTAATAATTGAGGTCACAGAAGATCCAGAGTGCAATATCGGCCCCTGTAAGAGGCTCTAGGGCCATTGTATAAATGAAGCAGTAATTCTTCTCAGGTTATGCATCTGCTAGAACAGCGTATCTAAGACTCACTATCATCGCACAGAAATAGCTTCACAAGTTGGAGAACATCGGTGAGCTGAATGGGAAGCTGTTAGCTAAGACAAGAAGAATGCAGTGATATGATGGTTTTGATAACTTTATTTTCTTGTAGAGGACATATTTTTAGATTTCTCTAGTTGTACCCTACTCTATGGGAATTGGCTAAAGAAGCTTTTGCCTGCATAAGGGCTGCTGTAGAAGACTTGCTATCCCCTCCTATCGCCTCAGACTAATAAAGGGTTGTGTGTTTGGCTGTGCAGGTAATACATTGCACAAGTGTAAACAGCATCTGTAAGAATGAATGACATAACCACAACTATGGCAGGAAGTGTCTCAGGGTTCACAGTAGAGTTAGTCATGGGAGGACCAGGTAACCCTAGTCCTCTGGGTTAATTCGGTGGCCTTACATAAGCTATTCAATAATAGTGAGCTTTATTTCTGCATCTAGAAACAACATCATCTGATCTGAAGAGAATGAAATCGGGATGAGTGGCTTTATCATTAATTAATGATGGCATAAACATGTGCAATTATGCTCATTATACACCTCAGAGTATTTTTTCCCCCTTAACTATTTTATTTGTATGAACTTGTTGGTTTTCTAGGATAATTTTTGCTTGATAAAAGGGGGAGACAGGCATAAAAAATATGCCCTGGAATTATTGGCATTCCCTATCTTGTTTGCCTTGGGTCTCTTGATTGGAAAGAGAGAGAGATTGAGGCCAGGAGAAGTCCGGACAGCTAGTAGGGCCCTGACTGGCTTGGGAGGCATCCCTGCCCTGAACCCTGAGTTGAAAACATTTACAGGGGAAAAAGAAGGCCTGAGTTTTTCCTGCTTAAATATTTTCCTTCCTATGGAAGGTAGTGTGTCCCAGTGCCAGAGACTCAGAGGACAGTGTGGACCTTGACGAGACAGGAAGGCATAAAGGGTTAGTGCAGGGCAGGTGGGGAATGGCGGCCTGCTCACTGTGCAGGGCCCAGGTACTGCTCTGGCAGGTTCTCTGGGAGCCTCACTCAGCACCCACTCATGGTGTTGGTATCAGTCCCAGGTTCAGCTGGGAAATTCCTGGCCACCCATATTGGCTGGTTTCAAACTAAGCAGCGACCTGGAGGAGGTGTGAATTCTTAGAAAGTGGGTTGCTTCGATTCCTTTCTAGAACAAGTGTCTTCTAAGAGAGTTCTGTATGACAGTGGGATCCAGTATGCTTCCAAACAGGCTTTATTAAACTTGATGGGACTTTACTTTCATTTAGCCCTTTTCTTGTGAAAAGCACAAGAATTGTCCCTCCTGCATGCTTTTCCTGGCTAGGAAGTCTCCGGGCTTAAATGGTGCTCTGTGATTAGGGTTCCAGGCCCTGATCTGAGGCCTCTCTTGGTTTGCTCTCAGTTTCTCACAAAGAAGGGCACTTGCTTACAGCCACTCCCACAGACACAAAGCTCCTTGTTCTTTCCCCTTCCGCCCCCTTCCCTGCCCCCATCACTGTGCTCCATCGTCCTGTCCTATGCCCCAAATTTCGTCTCAGCACAGACGGACCCAAGGAAGAGAAGGGCAGAGGTGAAAAATTTGAAACTGCCCAAGATGGATAGTGAAAACACCATGCATAAATAAATTACAGCACAACCCCCAGATGAACAATGATTGTGTGGTTGAAGACCTGGCTGAATAAGTGTGTCAGGCACTGATTGGAAGCGTGATAAATGCAATGACCTAACAAAGGATTGACTTCTCCTGCAGACAGGCCCCTTTTAATGGATGGAAAGGGAGGAAGCTTCATTTAGAAGGGAAAGGCTGTTTGCTGTGCAGATATGACAAAGGGGAAGTAGACAACCATTGATTTACGTTTGGGAATGACAGTTGAAAAATTCAGCAATAATCATGACAAATGAGAAGAGATGCAGTCAGAGAAAAAATGCCAATACGTTAAGCCTGCAAAGAAATGCCAAGGTCACAGAGAAAGGTTCCCAAACTTCTCGTTTTGACAACCATAATGGAAATAATAGAAAAGATGAGGGTTCAGGTTAAAAAGGATGGCTTGGCATGAAGGGCTGCAGGTGTTGGTAATTAGTGGTGAGTTTGGTGAGGGCGTGGCAGGAAGTCCTCCTTACACCACGGGGAAGGCGTCTGTCCAAAAGCAGCGGAGATGCTTCCTGCTACTGTCAGTCCTGCCCTCCTGTCGGAGGTTTGGAAAATCAAGCGCGTGATTTTAATGTCAGCAGCAACAGCAGGAAGGAAAAATGAGAGCTGGGTATGCTTGAGATTCTTGATGATGGACATTAAATCAGATGTTTAGCTCTGGCCTCCGGACTGCACTGTATTATTTTATTTTATTTTGTTTTGTTTTTAAGATACTGATTCTAAGTGAGAAGGTGATGAGATTTAGGTCACCTGCTTGATCAAGATTGGTGAGATGTCTCCTGGTTTTTTATTATCTTTGCTTATAAGGCACTTGGTGTATTGGATCCTGTATTTCTGTTCTCCAGTTAGAAAGACATAATCCTGAAAGTTCTATCTGAGGATGTGGAAAGTAGATTTAAATATGGACATATACGTGTAGGGAGGGAAGTGGCATGGAGAGGTGTGCTAGACAGACCTGTGGCTTAGGAATGATCAGAACTGGGTTATTGTTAACTGCTGACTCCCTGTGTGAACGTGGACAAGCTGCTTCACTTCTCCAGAGCTCACTATGCCCCTCTGTAAAATGGGGACATTCTTAGGTGCGGGGGGCAGTTGCTGAGGTCCCTTTGTGGGTATGGTCTGAGGATTCAATATCCTATCTAGATGTAGTCTGTGGGTATGAAGTCTCCGTGTATGCCATGTATATCCGAGCATATATCTAACATGTACATCCACACGTATCTTTTATTCAGCCACACATTTCACTATTTTAGGCAGCAATTAACACTGCAGTCTAATCTTTATTTTGGCTTATTCTCATCCAAACATTGTTTGTGGACTGAGACCCCAGTTGCAAGTAAGTGTCTTACTTAGCTCAAATGACATTCATAAAATCATCATATTGTTTACTGGGTAAAAATGATGAGACTTAAATGGGGGGTGGGGGAGAAGCACTCATACCCCTCAAGTGAGTGTATTACAGAACCAGTTACCAATTCAGAGAATGACAAAGTACTCTGTGGGAATTTCTCAGCTTCAGACAACATTTGAACTATGATTACATTTTTGCTGAATTAGTTGACGAGAGATAAATAATTTTTAAAAAAGCTTATTTTATTTATGTGAAATGAAGTGCCAGGAAAAGCTTCTCCAAATGTATCATAATTTGTGAATACTCCACTCTAAATGAAAAATGATTTTATTTAAGTCAACCAACTCCCTTTAGATAAGCCTTGAAGAGAAGTTATCTCATTAAAAAGAATGATCCGTTTCAGAGCTGTGGTGTATTCCAATTCCTCTTCTTACCCAAGTGGCTTTGGAGGCCTGCCCAGACAGGGCTAGTCCCTAGCCCCATGTCACCAAGAGCATGTGGCTGTGTTCGTTGGAATTGTCTGGGCCTGTGAAGGTTCAAAATAAAACAGGTGCTGTGTTTAAAAACAACAGCCCACCAACTGAAGCATGTGCAACATCAAGTTGCCAAAAGCTCTCCAACCCCCATCAGTTAAGGCAGCCTTTTAACTGCAGAAATGAAAGAGGGAAGGGCTGGATTATAAATGAGTTGGAGCTGGTATTTGAGGTAATCTTGAGTCTATAATGGTTTCTTACGACTTCCCTTCTACCTGGGGCTGCAGAGCCGGGCATATAAGGAAAGTAGCCTCTTTAGATTAAACATTTTCTAATCAGCTTTATCACTCATATCTGAATTTATCTTATTTGAGGAAAATGCCAATATATTAGCAGGCATGTATGATACACAAGGTGACCCTACCAACTTAATGACATAATACATTATCCTTAATGAAGTCAATATCTTGTCTTTTAGCTGTCTGTCTATTGGGGCGATTAATTGCAGTGTCATTAAAGTTAGCTCTCTTTTCATTTGAGCTTGACAAGTCGCATAAAACTAATGTTCTTAGTTATCAGCTACTGGAATAGGATGGAGGATGGAGGAAATTGTAGGACAAATAAGGGGGTACTGCTACAGCTAACTTGAAGGACTTTTTCCAATGACTGTTTCCTTAGGTCTCTCCTTCTCCAGGCTCTCTTGTTAGTTGGAATTCAAGGCAAAGCTAGAGGCTCTTATTTGGACCCAGGGCTTGGGGTGGAGAGAGGATGCAACTGCTGAGAATTACACCTGATTTGGGAGACTTTGAGCCATCTAGCAACAGAAGCTTGATTACTGGAAGGGTTTCTGCGTGAAATAAATTTCCTGGTTTACCTCCTGAACCGATGTACGTGAGCTGATATTCTGTGAGAGAGTGTGATGAAGGGTGGTTGAAACCATATTTTCATTTAGCTTTGAAGTTTTTCTAATTTAATGGGCTCTCTGGCAGAAGGGAGGGTGGAGGGTGGGGGAAGGGATCTGTGCCCAAACCTTGCTTTGCAAATGGTTCTAATAAATACCAGCTAATCGTGGGCAATGTGGGAGCGATAGCGCCTGGTCCACTGCTAATTGTGAAGCCAAAGAAAGCCTCACTCCCTGCCTTCCCCCTACCTCTGAAACTACGAGACAGGATGGCTGTAATTTACAGTGTGTTATCTTTGTCTATAGCGGCAAGATGATATGAAGTAAATCAAGGTACGAGTAATGAAAGACTGAGAATTTATTCCTTGGAGCACACTTTAAAGTGTAGTATCTGTTATAGTGGCACTGCCTGAAGACCCTGAAATGAGACTTGGATGAAGGGCAATAAAGCAGCATAGAGGCTCATGTTAATGTTGTTTGTCTGAGGTTAGTAATTGGGTTCCACTGATGAGTTGTGTGAAGACAAAGTGAGAATCCCAGCTAGTATTGTAAATCTTACATTGTTGGAACAAGAAGCAATCCTAACAAATATTGATCCTCTCTGTGCCCAGAGGCGAGGAGGGAAGCAGGGAACTGCAGAGCACTGGCTTGTTTCAATAGCACCAATTACCTTAGTGAAACCAGCGCTCTGCATGAAATCCCAGGGTGGACGCAAATGGTGAATTAGCCATGATTAGGCTTTTTAGATGGATCCCCCCCAAATCACGCCGGCTTAGCATTCTGTCTCAATTATCCTTGCGGTCCTAAAAACATATTTTGTGGAAGTGATCCCTCCTAGGCATTAGAGGCCCTGGTCAGATGTGGACACCAGGGATGAGTATATGGCTGGCCACTCACCTTATACACAAAAAGGGCTGGAGTGAATGCTTTGGAGTATGACCATTGGAAAGATGTAGCTTTTCACCCTGGGTTTCACTGAACAGCACCAAGTTTTGGGGCCCTTACCCCACTTGCAGTGGACGTAGTTGCTGTTTATTTGTTTTTTTTTCTATTTGTGGTTAATTGATGTTGGAAAGATTTTTGGAGAGATGATCTCCAAGGAAGAAAGGGCATCTCAGACTCTGTATTTTGGGTCTGGCTTCCTGTTCTTCATTTTTAATGTAAAGATCTCTGCTCATCCTGTTTGAATATAGGGCTTCATTCCTTGGAATATACTGAGCTTTAATCAGGAAGATTTTGGGCTCATGGGAAGGGAGAATGTTGATAAAATCTGGGAAAGTTATACTTCACTTGATTTCTTCCCAGGAGATAAGTTCTCAGCCACCCTGAGCACGGTGCCCTATTTCATTACCTTGGCTATGAGTATGCAGTATTTACTCTCAGAGGTCATTCTGTAGACCAGATCTTGCCACTGGGCTGGGCTGGACCAGGTAGCTGTTTGGCCCTTGGCCTTCTGCCTTGTGTCCTGCATCAGCTTTATCCAGCTGTCCAGCCCAGTGGTCTCTGCTGAGAAGAAGGGCCATCCCTGGGGGACCTCAGAACATTTGGTCTCTGGTAGGACACGATGAAATCTTTATACCAAAACTTGGACCTTGAGCAGAAGGAAGATAAAGTCAGCAAACCCTACCCCCACCCCACCACTGGGGAGACAGAGAGCAAGCATTTAGATAAAGAGAATGCTACACCTTCTAGAACTAAAATTTGGTTTAGGATACACTTCTGGGATTCCATGACACAGTAATTAACTAGGTGTAGTTAATTCTACAAATGTTTATTGAGTGTCTAAGTTAGTGCCAAGCAGTGGTCTGGATACACAGTTGAATAAGATGGGGTTTATATCCTAGTGGCAGGGGGTAATGGAGAGGATGGAATATAAACAAATGGGCATAAACTATGAAGAATATTAGTAAAAAATTATTGGAATAGAAAGTGGCTTGGGTGAGGAGGTGATTCTTTAACTGAGGAGGTCTGGAAAGACTGTTATTCTCACACTACACAATAGTTGTTGGAACCCAGGGGTTCCCTCCATACCCCTGGTCTCTGTGTCCGGGCTCACACTGTTCAGGTCTCACTGGAGACCTGAAATGCCTTGGACCCCACATACCTAGTTTCTGCTCATTTTTTCCAAGGCCCGGCTCAAAGACCATCTCCTCTGTAAAGCTTTTCTGGTTCCACCCACTGAAAATAAGCTTTTGTACTCAGGGGGCCCTGTACAGCATTCCATCCTCCCTCTGCTTTGGTCCTTGGCAGTCTCTAGGTTCTAGTAATTTCACCTCAGCTCTCTTCCTTGTCTGTGGGATCCTTAAGTAAAGGGGCCATGTGTAGTTAGCATCTCCTCCTTTATAGTACTCAGCAGTGTCTTGTATGTAGTAGGTGCTCTGCAAATATTTATCAAATGAAAAAAAATTAGAGAAGAGCTAGGACATCTTAGAGTTGTGTATGCATGTATGTGTGGGAGCTTTCAAAGGTGTCTACAGTTTAATCTGCTATATAGAAATGCCTCCATGAAATGCCAGTTTGCTTTTGTGTAGATATTTCACGGAGTAGGTTTGTTATATCTGAATGGACTGGTGATGTCTGCCTGCCTCTCCCGGCAACAAACATATTTTGGAGGGATTGTTAACTTGAAGGTTGTAATAAAACCTTTGCCACTCTGAGCAACTAGTGCTGGTGTCTGCTAAGGGTGAACAAAGGCAAAAAGTGGTTCGGTTGGCAAAAATGGTTCAACAGTGTTGGAAAAAAAAAATCATCGTTCTGCAAATATCAATAAACCCAGCAAATGCTAACTAGCTGCCTTATGGTTTGGATTGAGCTATTCACCCCCATGGTGGGAGCACCGCCACCTCCAGCCAGCCCAGACACCCCCCAGGCCAACTCCCGCTCTTCTCGGTAAGGAGAGCAGAGTAAGTGAGTCCATTGCCCGTTGGCCTCCTGGGACACCTCTGAGGATTAAATAACTAATGACTGTAAAGTGCTCTGTGAAAAGAGAGTGCTCTATAAAGTGTTATTGTTGGGGCTGTTAAAAATGGAAAACGACTTTTAATTTAGAAAGAGAGCACTCAGCGTAAGGAGGGGTAGCTGTAAAGCTTTTATCGCTACTTTGCTTTCCTGAGGCTTCTTAGCTTTTGGTGTTGGCTCTGTGGTTTGCTTCCCTAGAAGGTCTTTCACCTACTCACAGGGCTTAGGAAAGATGCCAACATCTCATTGGCATGGTGTTGGTGTTGTCCTGGTCCCTTTCTGTGTCACAACCTCTTGGTCAGAACAATGATTTGCTTGGCCTTGGATTGCCTTATCATCGATTGGAATTTGAGATCAAGTATCCTTTTCTGAAATGTAGAGTGTCCTATAATCTGGTAATGCCAGGACTCGCCCCACCTACTCTCCAAACAGGGCAGTGGTACAGAGCACAGACCATTTGTAAAGGTAGGGGATTTAATGACACATAGTGTATGGACAATAGCCTGACCTAGGCAGACAGGTCCTCCTTCCATTTCTTGAGAGATAAGACTCCTCTTCCCTTTCTATTCCATGGTAATACTCAGTTTTGATTATATATTCTGATTTTAACCAACCGTTCCTAGGCTTTTCATTCACATTCTACTTTCTCCATATCACACTATGTGGTTGGAAGGTTATGAGTTGTTAGAGTTATGCATTGTTAGAGTTATGCACCCTGTATTAGTAGTTCATGGCTTATGTATTCTGTATGTATTTGTCATCACTGCATAGAATTTACTTGGATAAGTCCTCATTTTAATGTGTTGTGCCACACGTTAGGAAGGGGGCTTTCTGGCGTCCTTTTTCTTTGGCTCCTTTGACTCCTTTGACACCTAACCCTCCCCAGTGACATGCAGCCCTGGCAAGAAAGGGGCCTATAAACTCAATATTTATCATACAAATGCAGTGATGTGTCTGCATTTTTATGACCTTGCTAAGTGGTGAGTATTCATTTGTGCCACCTCACCCCAGATGCCCATCCTGAGGCTGAGCTGTTTATCATGCTCTCATCTCTTTCCCAAAGCCTGAACAAGGAGCTTGGGACCACTATAAACATGTTCTCTTTCATTAAAGAGGAAATTATTATCATATATTTTTGTAATAACCAATAACATTTCAAATTACTCACATTTATGGCCTGTAATCAAGCTTATGCTTAACCTCTAATCCTCATGAAGCTGGTAATGATGGGCTCATTGGTTAACCACTTATGGTAAGTTAAAGGCAGGTAGAAAGCCACTTGACCAGTAATCAACCAGAGAAGTAACTCATTTTTGAAGCTGAGATTAGAAACACCACACTTGGCTTATGCTTAATTGGAAACGAGTGAGGTGAGCTCCGTTGATTTTGTGGTGATACGCTGGCAGATTTGGCCTTGGTCCACTTCTCACTAGTTAATGTGCTGAGTGATAAGGGATGCTGGTTACTGCATCCTGGGTCTTCAGGTCCTGAATCTTCAATCTTGAGGCTAAGGATTTGGAGAGCTTTGTTGCAACGTAGTTGACGACTAGCACCTGAAGGTCAAAGAGGGCACTGCTCCCTCTGTAACTACATGCTCTGACTGTGGTTCTGTATAGCCTCTTGTTAGAATTCCCATCATTCATGGGTCTGGGGTAGTCTGGGATATGAATTACTGTGGTTCTGCCTGTTATGGGTTTAGATTAACTTTTGAGTTGACTCTGTTATTTGGAGGAGAAACTCCTATGAAGAAATGGGCCAGTTTGTGGTAATGGCATGTTGTTGTGCCAACAAGACGGGAACAAGGGTTCAAGGGGGTGTGTTTAACAAGCTAATTGTTGCTTATCTAGAGGATGTGGTTAAAAAAGCTCTGAACAGAATGGCTTAGCAGAAGCACTCATTGATGTATACAGTAATCAAAGGAATATAAAACAGAATCATCTGGAGTCCACTCTTATTTAACTGCTTCGAGGATAATACTTTTAAAGCCCATTTTAATTATTAAATAATTGCAACCAGGAATCTCCTGTTATCACTCATTTAGGTGCCAGAGGCTTTGTAAATGTCCTCTTGTTTCATCAACAAACCTATGATACAATTATTACTTGTCACGTTTCATAGAAGAGGAAACAGAAGCATGGGGGTGGGGTGGGGTTAAAGGACTTGTCCTAGGCCACACATCCAATATAGTTATATGGTTCAATAGAATGGCTCCTAATAGCAAAACTCATGTTCTTCTGTACTTTACCTACATGTCACTAGTGTGAAAGATATCCCAAGCAAGTGGAAATGTCATGGACTTCCTGTCTGTCAGTAACCAAGATGATTAATCCATCTCCTGTAATACATTGGCTCCTGTAGCTGGGATTGCAATCGTATATTGGGAAATTTTGACATATTAATCCAAAGAAAATGACATTTCTGGATGAATTACTATTAGATATTATTTGCAGTTTATTTGTAGCTATGGATAAGAGATTGGCCATGGCTACTTATCCTCATGTAAAGGTAGGGCTGAAAGGAGCCTTAGTATAGTTATCTAGCTCCAGGGTGGCAATCTGAATTCAATAACAGTTATTGTGCAAGTATTTACTGGGGACTTGGTACATGTTAGGCATTGCTGTATGCTCTGATGCTTCACATACACTTACATTATAATGCCAAACTAGAATGTTAAAATTTTGCTTTAAATGGCTATATATCATTGAAAGAATTTGAAAGAAGAAAATATAGTCTTTACATTTGATAACATATCACCCGTTTCCACTGCTTTTTATTCCTTTTTATAGGATGGAAATTTCATGGGATAATGGTTTTGAAGAATTTCTTTAAATATTTAGCATTTGAGTCTCTGGTACAAATTCTGTTTATCTAAAGGTTTCTTTATGTTGCTTTCCTTTTTGAAGCATACTTTCGCTGTATAGAATTCTGGTTTGACTTTTGTTGTTTCAGCAGTTCACAGCACTCATTCCATTGTCTCTAGCCTCCATTGTTGCTCATGGGAAGTCAGTTGTCACTTTTAACTGTCCTTTCCCTGTATGGATGGTAGCATTTTTCTCTGTCTGCTTTCAAGATTTTCTCTTTAAGTATGGTTCTCAAAATTGTGACAATGATGTTCGTAGGTATGATATCTTTTCCAAATTCATACGGCATAAACTTCTCTGTTTTTTGCATCTTTATGTTTAACTTTTATTATATATAATTTATTATATATTTTGTTACATATGTATGGTTTATTATATTTATAATGAATATTATAATATAAATTATATGTAGTTTATTTTTTTACTAAAGTTGGGGACTCTTTGGTCATTGATCTATTTTTCTGCTCCATTCTCTTTCTCTTCTCTTACCAGTTACATGTATTGTAGACCATTTTAAATTATCTCATGGTCTGTTTATTGCTTTGTAAAATATTTTTTCCTCTTTATTATCAGATAATCTCTATTGACCTGTGTTTTCTTTTCCCATCTCCATTCTTATGTTAAGGTCATCTAGCATATTTTTTCATTTTAAATATTGTACTTTTTAGGTTCCAAATTTCCATTTTTTTTAAAATACATTTCTCTGATGAGATCTTCTTTCAATCTATCTTTGCTTTTACTATAATCATCTTTTTTTAAAAAAAGATTTATTCATTCATTCATTCATTCATTCATTCATTCATTCATAGAGACAGAGAGAGAAGAGAGGGAGGCAGAGACACAGGAAGAGGGAGAGGCAGGCTCCATGCAGGGAGCCTGATATGGGACTTGATCTCGAGTCTCTAGGATCACGCCCTGGACTGAAGGTGGCACTAAACCGCTGAGCCACCTGGGCTGCCCTGTAATTATCTTTTTTATCAAGAACTTGGCCATGTTTATTACAGCTACTTTAGAGTACTCGTGTATTCCACAATCTGGATCATCTCAGGCTTAGTCTCTATTGACTTTTTAAAAAGTCTTGACTATGGATCACATTTTCCTATTACTTAGCATGTCTAGTAATTTATTATTGTGTCTTGGACATTGTGGATAACACATTGTTTACATCAGTAGACTATAATTTGTTATTTAAATATATATATTTATATGTATACTTTATATATATAAATTATTTAAATATATAATGTTTATGTATATATGTGTAAATATAGTATACATTATATATATATGTAATGTGTATATATAATGTGTGTGTGTGTGTGTGTGTACACACACACACACACAAATTGTTGAGTTTTTGTCCTAGGAGGTTGCTTGGCTGGACTCAAGTTACAAATTGTGTCTCCCTTGTGGGAAGCAGCAGCTGACACCTCTGCTCAGCTCTTTGAGACTTCCAGTTATTACTTTTCACTCAGTTTCTTGTAATTTTCCCAGCAATTATACGGTTCAAGATCACCCAAGGATCTGGTTGTATATTTTTTGTAGGTTTGGGAACCTCATTCCTTGTTGTTCCCTACTTTCTGGGATCTCTCCCCTCACTTTCTAACTGCTCTGCCAGTGGTAAAATCCATCCTGTGACTTGTCTAGCCAATAAGAGTATGACTTTCTTTCTTCTGTGGTTTAGCCACTCTGTCTTGCAGACTTCTGTGAAGAGATGAATTCCTTCCATTTTCTGCTATTTTTGTTGCTTCCTGATGCATTAATATACTAGTTGTTAAAAAAATATTTTCTCCAAAATTCATCATTATTGTCAATGGGAGGATTAATTCAATATAAGCTCCTCTGCCATTACTGGAAGCTGCACTTCAAATCTTATTATTTAAGAGAAGCCAGACATTTTTTATGTGCAATCTCTTTATTATTTATTATAGGCAGCTACATTGCTATTCATGGACCTTGTATGGACCCCATAAAACCCAGTCATCCCTATGGGTCAGGTATGGCTTCCTTGGCCCAGTTTTCAGATTTTGGACTAGACTTAAGGTTTCTGAGTCTCAGCTAAGCACCTTCTCTGTTAGGACAAATTAATATCTCTTTATCTACCCACTAGAATAGGTAACTTTTCAAATGTTATGACACTGACTAGAGTTCCATGCGAGATAATCAGAGAATAACCTTTGCAGAATGTGGAGAAGCAATAAAGCCCACTGGAGAAGGGGTCTCCATGGCAGGTGATTATCGGACTGTTTTCTTTACTTCTACTTGGTGCACTGTGCTTTTAGCACAGTGAGGACAGGCACACTGGTGGGCCAAGTCCAGCTTTCCTCAGATCATTCTTAAATTTAAGACCCATGTGAGCTGTTTGATGTCCTTATCCAAAGCACTGTCATGTTGGAGAACTTTTTCCGGAACTCAGTCCTGTCACCAAATGTCATTGTGCCCCTGTGCAGGTAGATGTGGAGCATGTGGCTGCACTTGAGGCCTTTGGAAACTTCCTTCATAAATAGCAGATTTAGGACCAGACAAGGAATTGGTACATCAGCCATAAATCCTGAGAAGGATAATGCCAGATTCATTTGGCTGCTGGCATTTGATTTGTGGGTGTGTTAAAGGTCTCTGAACCTCTTAGAGGAATATGATGAGAAAAATGTGGTTCAGACTGCCCATCCAGTTTCTTATTGAGCTTTGGGTACTCAATAAGTAGACAGGTAGAAACATTAGGGATCTGGGCTTCCAGGTCTGGTCCTTTTCAATTTTATAAAATTAATAACTTTGTTTTTAAATTCTAATTTCTTTTTCCCGGGCTTCTTTCATCTTCTATGGTAGCTCCCTTCTGCCTGCTATAGGCTTCTCATGTCTGTAAGCTCTCTGTTGCTCTCTTTTGCCAAGTATTGCCCCTTAGGAGAGCATCTTACATCAGCCACAGAGCACTAGCATGATAACATTTTGGAACTAGAAGAAACATTTTAGGACTTAGGGCTAACACCTTCATGTCACATAGGCAGAAACTGAGGTAGAGACAAGAGGACGAGTTAGTGAAAGCCATATAGTGGTTGATCCAAGACATGCCTAATACTCAGTTTTCTAGATCCTTCCCTACCAGTCCAATACTTTTCCTCACCTCACTGTAGCATTTTAACTTTGGCTTGAAATTAAGGCATAATATACCCTCTGGGGTAAAAGTTCTCTCCACCTAAAATGGATAATTTGCACCCCTTCCTTTCCTGCCCTTAATTCTGAACAATGTGAAGTTGCTAATATTGGACCAGTTTTGACCTATAAAAATGTCAGTTTCATATGGTTCAACCTAATCGTTAGAATTTTTTTTAATCCTTAGAATTTGACCAATATGTAAGAAATTTGACCTTTACATGTAAGAAATGCAGGCCACCTAGCCATTTTCTCTGGGTGATTGCTGTTTTGGGGGGTAGATTGGCCTGGGTTACAGATGAGCTCACATCACAGGTCGTAAGGCCTCGTAGACTTCTGAGCTTGCCTCTTTCCTCATCCCAGTTGACAAGCCTTTCTCCGGGCAGCCACCCGAACAGTGATATTCCAGATGGGGCTGTGGGTGGTCACCATGAGAGGAGGCTGATGCCCATCACTGACTGCTGTGGTACAATGAAAAGTGAGGTGGCTGTTGATGTTGGGGGCACTGACATGGAGTCTTAGATCTCCAACTTTTTATCTGGGTGACCTTGGGCTAAAGATCTTAAGTTCTCTGGTTTTTGGTTTTCTCATCTTTTATATAATAATAAGATTCTCATCATGATTTGTGCAAATTGAGCAACATAATATATGAAAGTACGTGGCCAGTGCTTTTTGTGTAGTGAGACCTCATTAAATAGCTATTTTTAGACACAAACACATACTCTCACACTTCATGGTCCAAGGCTCCTAAGCCAATAATGTCACCTTTGACTCAGCACAGCACCCCACTATTACCATTATTGGACCACCCAGTATTGGTCCAATATTAGAATTGCCCACTTATAAATCTTTCCCCTTTTCTCCATGTCTCACTTGAGCATCATAGTTGGTTCTTCCTAGATGCTTGAGTTCTTGAATAAAGTTTATCCTTTCAGGTAGATTGCATTTTTATTAAGGGCAGTGATTTGTTTGGGACCGCCACTATTTCTCCTTCAGCTTTAGGTTCATAGCAGGGCCTCAAATGAAATAAGCTGGTGCATAAAACAAGCTTCTTTGTACATGGTCACACGCTTTCTGTATAATCTAGTAGAGATTTCCCTGGTGGTGTTTGTATAATGTTCCATATTTCAGCCCCATATTTAATGCTTGGTGATTGTGAGGGTTAAAGGTGGCTTTTCTCAAATGGCAAACTGGCTCTTAGAGTCTGACACCAGCATTCTATGTCCTTTGGTGCATGTGTGGGGTGGGGGGATGCTGCTTTCACCCATAGATTATCGGGGAATTCCAGCCAGGTTCCAATTGCCCTGTGATAATGCAGTACTTTGTTCCTGAGCAGGTTAAGAACTGATATCCCCATTATGTAGCATATCATGAAATGAATGTTATTGTTAAGTGTAAGGACAGGGCATATTAGTGGTATCTTTTATTACACAGTCTTCATTATAAAAGAACAGCTATTGCTAAAGTAGTCCCCATTTGATAGGTAGCAGGACATTGTTCTTGTGCTGTTGGCTCTGATTAAGCCTGGGATAATGCACTGTTCCCGCCTGTTATGTCCATCAGGAAACAAGGTAAAATAGATGAGCATATGTTTGCAACAGATTAAAAAGACTGGTGTAAAGTCCATTAATAATTCTCATATTTAGGATTTGCTTTCTACTGTACTTACCTACCAAATCTGCAACATTTAATCTCTTCCCTGCGAGACCAGCTGAGAGAACCTTTTTCCCCTTCTGAGTGATAGGCCTGGATTTTCTGAGACAGAGCATTTGTCTGTCAGGGCCCATGGCTGCTGTGGTGATTTACTTGCCGTCAGATGATGTTGGTGTCCGGTTGGTGATATAGCCTCGCTGGATATGGGGAAATTTGTTACCTTTAGCTTTGACAGGAAGATAATTGCTGATGGTTAACAGAACTGAGCCAAATCCATTGGTTTTTCAGTAACACAAGCATAGGACTGGTTTCTAGAACCCTGCTTTTCTCTATATAAACTTCAATTCCAGGCTTCTTTTTCTTCTTCTCCCCCCAACCCTTTTTTTTGTTTGTTTAAAGTGTGTGTGTGTGTGTGTGTGTGTGTGTGTGTGTCTTGATGGAAATGCATCAAATTCTGCTTCTTGTTTCTTTGTTTAATTGCTAACATTATATTAGTGTGAGGACTGAGGGAATGTTTGTTCATTCTACAAGGAAAAGCCATTAGGGGAAAGTTGTGTGTGTGTGTTTAGGGGGGGAGTGTCTGGCAACCCCAGAGACAGCTGGCCACTTGCTAAAGAGGTTGGTGATCAGTGGGACATTGTTTTGTTAGGCACCTCTCCTGAGAACACATAAATCGGGGCCTCTGTTATGTAGCTTGTCAATTTTTCTTCACACTGTGCAATCAAGTGATTGGTTCGACAAAGCTTTGTAATGTTTGAGCCTCGAGGGCTTCTCAGTAAAAGTCTTAAAAGGATGGAAACAAGCTCAGAGAGTCCCAAGGGACAAAACTATGCTTCACAGAACAGTGGGCAGGTCCTGGACTTGGGAAGATGATGAGCTCACCCAGTTCTCCTGGAAGAGAGGGGCCAGGGCAGGCTATGGGGTGTAAGTTGGGAAGGGAGTATGGAGAATGGAATAGAGCTATCCCCTAGCCCACCTTCTCCGGCCTTTATAATGCCCCTTGGAAGCTTTGGAGTGATGAGTCCCAACTTTGAAGAGCCGGATTTGGAGCTTGAGATGACCTACCTTCGTGATGTCATGGGCTCTGAATGTGTCAGTATTTACCTACCGAGAAGTTTGCTCTCTGAGGAACTGTGTATTCTGATGTGCGGGTGCTGGGGGCTGAAGTGAATCCGTTAACCCCCCCTCTTCTTGTGCCTTTTGGAGAGTTCTTCCTCCCGTGTCCCAAGATACTGTCAAGGCTGTCGTTATACTGGTCTTACAACCTTCTCTTGGCAACAAGAACACTCTGCCTTAAAGCTTAGAGAGCTCTTGGGTTTTGCAGGAAGAGGGTCTCCTGAATCATCACAGCATCTAGAGGTAAGAATCTAGAAAAGCCCTTGCTAAGATGCTGAGATTTCTAAGTGGCTCAAGCTGTTGTCCTCTCTGCTTAGCCATGTGTCTGGGCAACTGTGTAGCCTCTAGGGGCTGCACTTATCACCCTTCCTCAGTCCTCACATCTGTCCAGAACCAGGTTCGCAGAACCCTTTGCCAACAGAGTTGTCACAGGTGTGACAACTTCTTGCCCTCTCTTTCGCCACTGCCCCGGCCAAGGCCCTCATCAGTTCTCTCTCCACTTTTATAATGGCAGCTCAACTAGTTTGTGCCTCCCCTTGATCATACTTTCCTCATTGTTGCAGTACTGGTCTTTTGAAGACACCGATCTGGCCACAGAGTTCTGACGGCAATTGACTGCTGATCTCTTGCACCTTCTACCTTCTTCACACTTGCCTTCTCTTTCCATCTAGACTGTACAGTCTTCGAGGGCTAACCCAGCATTCTGTGTGTGTCCTCCTGAGATGTTCATTCCTCTCATACCTGCTTCTTAAGTTCTCTTATTGTTCAGGGCCCAGTATCAGTGCCAGCCATTACCCCTGGCAAGTGTTTTCTGAGTCCCCAAATTGAGACAAAGTCCTCCTTGGGGACTAGCTGCTATATTATTACTAATAATACTGTTCGCTTGTCTCTGATGCTCACAGGCTGGTGAACCTCCTGAGGGCCAGGGATGTGTCTTACTGGACTCTCTCTACCACCTGATACTGGGATGGCTCGGTGACATTTGTTGAGTGAATAAATGAAGCTAGGGTTTGGTGACCATCTAACAGCTCCTGGATTGTTGAGTGCTAATGCCTGGTAAATGACTTAATTCTTTAAGTTAGTTTTTTTTTTTTTTTTAAATTAAGAACCCACTGCACACACATCAGTGTTTTGTCCAGGAATAGGGGAAAAGACAACACGCGCCTCACCACGTTCTGATTCCATGCCCAAGACAGACACCACCAGCTCTCTCACAGCGTTGTCCCTCAGCGAGGCCTAATATCCTCTGTGAGCCTGGCTCCACATGTCACCCCTGGCAGCTGCTAGCCATCATCTGGCGTGAGCATTGGCAGTGACTTTCCTGCCACCCTCGCATCATTCATGGTGAGAGGTCCTGAGAAGGCTGACATCGTCCATTCCCAAGGGTACTTAAGTTCACTAAGGAGATTAAGTAAATATTTCTAAAGTGCTTAGTATGCGGAACATTTAGATAATAATACAAGACACTAAATGATTCAGTGCTAAATGGGTGCGGGGGGTGCAGACAGTAAATACCAGGAACGCTGGGAAAGTGAGGAGGCATGATGAGCCAGGGTAATCCGAGAGAACCGCCTGGAGGAGGTGAGTCTCAGGGCCTGAGGAGGTGGGAGGATGAGCCTGTGGCAGGGGAAGAACAGCATAGACAGCTACTTAGGGGAGGCACACCTGGAGAGAGAAGGGCTTTCTGTTCTTTCCTCACTGTCAGGCAACAACCTCGAGCGATAGCGAGGCCAGGAGTACGCAAGGGCCTGGGATGCTGTCACGGCATTCTCCTCAACTTGAGAGCTGGTGCCTATCATTGAATAATCCCTTTTAAATTCTTGACTCTGAGCGATCATTAAAAAAAAAAAAATCACCATTTTTGAAATCTGCCTTTAACCCCTAGATCATCTTTTTCCATTTCTACTCTCTGGACAGTAAAAAACTGGAATATTTCTGTGTTTGTTCTGCTCTCCATGGGTCACCTCTCTTCCCGCATGATAAATACACATTTGAAAATATTGATTTGCTGCTACCCCTTTGAAAAGCTTAAGAAGGTTGACCTCTGCCTTGGCGTTCTCAGACTTGAATTTTTCAGACTGACCAATCGACCCCTGGAAAAGGCTGTGAAACGTTACCTGCGGGTCCTGGAGGGCCTTTCCAGAGGACTGAGGACGCGCTGGCAGCAGCTTGGCAAATGCCTGAAAGGAGGGCCTTTTAATAAAATGCTGTGTGTGTCCATGGCTCAAATCTAATGACTTTTAAATAGCTTGTAGGAAGGGGAAAATCTCCATTGTAGAGTCTGAGAGAGTCACCCCAAGGGAAGTACCATTTTCCAGACATATCTCAGAAACCCGGGGTCCCCTAGGCCCAGAGCAGATGATGGTGTGTTGTGTGCCTTAAAGTTTGCTTCCTCCCTACCCCCCGCCCACACCCCACCAACTGCTCCTCGTTTTATTTTTTTTTCCCTTGGTTTTACCACTGTGTGACCTCGTGTTGTATTTTTTCTGAATGACAATGAAAGTAATTGAAAATATTGATTGGCAGTACAGTTAAGTTGTCAACACAACCATTTAATTTGTCAGGAGGACTTGTTAAATTGTCAAAAATCATATAAAAAAACTCCTTCAGTCACTGATGATATACATTAGAGATGTTCATGAATCAAATGGGCCATTTTGGAGATAAGTGTTGAAGAAAAATTCTGAAATGGTTTTCTCCAGACACGTTTGTGTTCTCTCCTTTTTCCTGTCTTCCACGCTCTCTCTGATCCCATGTCGCAAAGAATATGGGGACGTTTTGGCAGGACAAGATGGGTGAGGGATACTCGGGTAAGTGGAGGAGGCCTCACTGAGTGTTTATCAGATAGCAGAACAAAGATCATTTTATAGCAATCCACTTAGGGAATTCTGAGCCAAATACCCTGACGTTATTAATTAGGACAAAAGGCTTGGAAGGTTTCTTTTCCCATTATGTGTAGGATTTAAAACATGGATCTTGGATTTTTATTTTTTTATTTTTTTATTTTTTAAGGAAATTGTCTTCTAGGGGCTCTGGGCTCTTATCTCTGCAGCCCTGGGTGAAGATGGGTAGGCAACGTCCTGCTTCCTGTTCAAATGCTTGAGGCACTGCTGTAATCTTCCTGCGTTTTCACTGTTGTTAATCTAGTTCCTGAAGGGCTTATGTTCCCAAATGGAATTGGAATTAGCTTTATTTAGATTAATTTAAGAACAGTACTATCTGCTACCCATTGGTCAGAATGAGTCAGGTCAGTCTTGATATCATTAGTCTTTAGCTCTACTTAATTTAATAGTGTATTAGGGCTCAGAAATCCAACTTGACCTAGCGTAAGAGAATAGAGGATTTTATTGGAAGACTACTTAGGTCACTCCCATAGTTCCCAGAATTCTAAAAATGTTGTAAGCAGAATTCTAAAAATGTCCTCCCCATCAAATTCTTTGCCCCCTAGTCCTGAGAATGGCAAAATATGCTGTCACTTCCATGATTTGTGATGGTGTAATATAGATGTTTAAAAGGGGGGATCATCCCAAAAGTAGACCTTTAAAAATGGGGATTTATCCACATGGGTCCAGTCTCATCATACAGTCCTTAGAAGCACGGAACTTTCTTCAGCTGGTGGAAGAAAGGGACGCCATAGACATTTGAAGCAGGAGAGCGATTTGACATGCTGGATTGATGATGGAGGAGCTCCTCTGAGAAGGTATCTGGGCAGCTTCAAGAAGCAGGAAGTGTGTCCCAGCAGGCAGCCCAGAAGGAATCAGGGACATCAGATTTGTAACTGGAAGGAACTGGGTTTTGCCAATAACCTGAGTGATCTTGGAAGGGGATATTTTAACCTCCTGGAATCTCTGGATAATAGTCCAGCCTGACCGACACCTTGATTTTGGCCTTGTGATGTATACCCTGAGTGACACATCCAGCTGAGGTGAGGTAGCTAGGGGCTGGTGGTGGGGTGGTGAGGAGGGGGGCGCGGTGAGGAGGTGGCAAGTGATTGCAGTCCTAAGATTGGAGTCCTTCATCCACTTCTGTGGCCAGGAGCCAAGGTATCTTCCTGTGAGCCCCAAAAGAAAGGAATGCAGTTCTGGGAAGACAATGCAATAAATACCCACTCAAAGTACTGAATTTCATGTTGTTGAGATGTGTTTTTTCACCCTTTAAAATCTCTGAGATAGGGATGAATCTTGCCACATTACAGCATCTTGTGAAAGAAAGCTATGACCAGGGTCTGTCATGGGATATTTGTCTCTGCCTAAGCTGGGCCAGCCTTGGCAGTTATCTTGGAGACTCCTCTGAGCTGTAACCTCTATGGTTTTAGTCAACAAACTACTGAAGAACCATTTGAGGAAAGACTATAACTCTGGTTATTGTCTGAAAACCTTCTGTTGACATTTCCTGGTAAGATTTAGAACATGCCAGTATCAAAACTTGAAGAATGTATGTTGGTGGCTGCATCAGCTGCTCTCTTGACTGACAGAGAAGATGGTATTTTGCTTGGAAAACACAAATATCAACCAACTCTTGAGCTGAAAATTGATTCCAAAGAGTCAGTTTTTGGAACACCTTATCCCATGTATTCTATATGTATATACACACACACATATACACGAGTGATAAAAATCTATGTCTAAATTAGTCTAAAAGAACTATTTTAGTAAGTATAAAATAAAAATTCAAAGTGATTGGAAAACATTATGCTTCAGTTTAATAGCTTTGTTTTTCTCAGTGGTACATAAAATCATGGAGTATTAAAATTAGTGGCATAGTAGATTCAAGTGATTTTAAATACAACATTTCTGTGTATTACACATTAGTTATAAGATAGAGATATTTGACTTGGAAAAGTAGAAATTGGAATTTTGGCCTTGTGATTGGCTGGAGAAATTGGTGCCTTTTTAAAGCTTAAAGTCATTAGGTGCCTCTTTTTTTTTTAATAATTTATTTTTTATTGGTGTTCAATTTGCCAACATACAGAATAACACCCAGTGCTCATCCCATCAAGTGCCCCCCTAAGTGCCTGCCACCCAGTCACCCCCACTCCCTGCCCTCCTCCCCTTCCACCACGCCTAGTTCGTTTCCCAGAGTTAGTCTCTCATGTTCTGTCTCCCTTTCTGATATTTCCTACCCATTTCTTCTCCCTTCCCCTCTATTCCCTTTCACTATTATTTATATTCCCCAAATGAATGAGACCATATAATGTTTGTCCTTCTTCATTAGGTACCTCTTGATCAGAATCCCGAAGACTGGGTGGAGAGCCTGATGTAGATTAAAATGATGCTTCTGGTCTATCTCCACAGATGTCTCTGCTACCCATCTACCGCCTCCCATCCCCCTGGGCTCTCAACTGGAATTTATTCTCAGGAAGGAGTGAGTTAAGTCTTGGGCTAGACCAGAAGTGGTGAGAGTAGGTGCCTTTGGGATTTGTAACCTGGCTTTTCTTTTGTTTCTGGCCCAACTCGATATTCTACTGTAGTAGGAAGAACACGGGAGACCAAGTTTTTGTAGCATCTTTGCCATTAACCAGCTGTGAGACCCTGGTTTCAGCATTCCCCTGTCCTGGAGCTCTCTTCTGTGCATATTTAGTGTGATAGGAGCTCTAAACCAGAGCACCTTAAATGTTGTTTGTACCACTGATGTTTCGTTTTCACAAAATTTGTCCAGTCTTATTGCATTTCTTTGGAGCCCCGTTTCTCTATAAGTTGGGTCGTATTTTTTTGAGTGCCTATGGCCCCTGAGCCCTTTGCAGAGCTCTTTTGAGAGAGAAGCTGAAGAGGCAATTCTTACCCTTGGGGAGCTTACGTTTTCATTCCAGAGAGGATGGAGACCTGAAAGTGGGACGGTTGGAAGCTAACTGAGGAGCTAACTGAATGAACGGCGAGGACTGTTAAGAACATTCTAGAGAGGGTTTGTTTTGGTTAGCAAGGAACAAGCTGGAGGGTTAGGGGTAAATGGTCTGTGAACTTAAATCAATCAGGAGTGCTTATTGTGTTTGTCTATTGGGGTCTCTGAATTGCCTCTCATTTGTCCTCATTCTGGGCATTTAAATGGGCTGATGTCAGCTGCAAAACACATAGGGACCTTTAGGGCAGCCCCCCCCTTTTTTTTCTCTTGGCTTCATTCAGAAGCCTCTGAAGGTCAAAGTGGAAATTGGGTGTCTGAGTCCCCTTTCTTCACACATGTCTGGACCTGCCACCAGGGCTTGGGTCACTGCCATAGCCAGTTCAGGGTCATCTGATACCAGCAGTCTTTCTGCTCCCTGAGGTCATTCAGGCACCCAGGATCCTTCTTCCTGGTTGGTGAGCCATTCCTTAGCTAATGGTCCTTATCTTCATGGCCAAATCTGGCTCACCAGCGACTTAAATCTGCTCCCTCCCATGGGAAGAGGGAAGGCAGCAGGGAGCATAGCCAGCTTCCCTTTTCAGGCTAGGACATCAACTTTTGCACAAAGCTATCCCAGTAGCTTTGTCTTAGTCACATGGTACCACGGCGCTGAAGGGTAACTGGGAGATGTAGTCCCTTTGAATGGTACCCTGCTGCAACAGGGAATTCTATAACCGAAATAAAGATTGGGGGGGGGGGGGGAGTGTGCCAGGGGACAGTTAGCAGTCTGCCATAGATGCTATCATTAAAACTTGGCTTTTTTTTTTTTTTTTTTGGCTTTTTTTTTTTTGGAATCTTGGCTTTTATACTTTATTTTGTTTTATTTTATTTTGCCTTCCCTTCCACTAAGCAAAGAGTTCCTTGCAGCCAGCATTTATACTCCTCACCTTTATGACCCTAATGTCTATGCTAGAAGTTAGTGCACACTAGATGTTTAAAAGGGGCCTGCCTGCTAAATGAAGGAACGTATCCGTAAGCGTATCCGTAAGCGAATGATGAAATGGATGGCTGATAGAGCCCACAGTTTGGGGCCCTTCTTTCTAGTGTGCCCCAAGCAGTGCTCTTTGTATTTTTTGAGTACATTTGGCTGAGCCACGAGTGGGCCATGCATGCTGAGTTTAGCCTGAGAGAGGAAGCTTGGCTACCCCTGCCACGCAGTCTTTGAACCCAGGACTGGGGGAGATGCAGGAGTATTTCATTAATCCTTGCACCATTTAGCCTCCTTATCGAATGGCCCAGACCTGTTCTTTGTTACGGACAACAATGAAGGGTGCCTTTAAGAAATCTCCAGTGAGTACCGAGGCATTGCAGATTAGGTCAGTAGAACTGCTGCTAGGTTGAGCATGATGGATGAGCAGGAGAATGAGTTTCTGCTGCACGGTATTGTGAAATCTTTTCATTGTCACCAACGGGCCTATGAGGAACTGATGAATGAGGGAGCAAGTGTCAGAAACGCCCTTCCTTGCCCCAGTACAGTTTTAATATCTCCCTGAGCTACAGGATGAGTATTGATAAAAGTAAAGTTTAAAAATAGCCACGGAGTGATGGGTAGCCATGATTTAAGGAGAGCGGCAATGGGGTTAGAGAGGGTTCATTTTCCTGAAAGTACAGGAGAGGGAGAGAGCGAGAGGGAGACAGAGAGAGGAGGAGAGAAGAGGCAGGGCCGGACTGCGAGGGGAAAGAGCAGGAGGCTTTTATAAGAAGCTAATGTGATGAGGATGACGAGGGCTTTGATGGATGAGTTAGATCCATCTGGTCGCAGTATATGTAATAAATAGCTGTGCTCAGGTTTGACCTCTCCCACTTACCAGACACATCTTTCTCTTTTGGGATATCCAGGAGCGAGCTTCCATTAGAGGAAAGAACCCGTCATGAGCCCGAGCTGGGGATGTTTATGGGCTCGTGCAGAGGGCAGAGAGGAGATGGTATCAGAGTTACAGGTTTATAAACTGAAAACTGTAGCCAGCCACGGTGCGGGGGTGATAGAAGCGCATTTGCAGGGCTGCGGCTGCTTCTGATGCGTGGAAGGGCAGAAGCGTGGAGGTGGGAGGGCAGGTGGGGGTGGGGGGCACGGTGGTCCCCAGGGCTGGGGAAGGGACACCTTGGCTTCTGGCTCACAGCGCATCCCAGCTGCCTTTGTCGCACCTTCCCTTGCTGGGAGCAGATGTTAGATCCAGCTGGAACTGAATGGGTCTCTCACCAGGTATAGAATTCTCAACCGGGATGGCTTGGGAATGGGGTATTCCCGTGAATTCGATTTTCCAGTTACCTAGAAACATAGGTAGAAACATATAGAAACAACAATTGGAAACATAATAAAATGCGTTCACTCATATTCCTGCCTTGGAAGAGTCACAAGACTGAATTTATCGTTGCAGGCCTTTGTGTTGGTTTTGGCTTATTGTTTATACATTGGTTGACTGTTAGCTTCTCCTTGAAGATAGGAGATGTGTCCTAGGCCAAGAACATCCTCCTCTCCTGCACCTCCCCCCCCCAAAAAAAGTGCTGGCTAAAAAGACTATTCATTTTCTCTAATCAAGGCAGAGCTTTGATTTTTTAAAGGCATTTTTTGATAGCTGAAGTTTTGTGAAATGAAACTTCACATGCAAGAGATTAGGAGGGATGGGGATGGAACTCACCTTTGGATTGCATAACGGGGAGCAGATTTGGAGAGAACACGGAACTGCCTTGAAGAGTAAGTGGAACATCTGAGAACATTGGCAGCTTGTTTGCTTCCTTGGGAGCAAAGGGTCTTAGAGAAAGCCCGAGTAGATGCCCCTTCCCTAGCCCACTTTCCCACTCTTCCCAGAGGAACCAGTTAGATTGCAGGTAATGGGTTTCTGCCATGGCAAGCTTGCTGCAGCCTCACCCCATGTGGGAAGAAGGCTGTGTTTGGCCAGCATAGTCCCAGCTTTCCTCTCTCTCTCTCTCTCTCTCTCTCTTTTTTTTCTTTTGGTGGGGTACCTTCTGTGCCAGAAGCTGGAGGTGTGCACGTGAGAGCTTGGAGCCCTGCACAGCATGTGTGGATTCAGAAGGTCTGTTCCTAGCACGGTCATTCCTGCCCTCTGAGAATGTAGTCAAAGCTGTGGACCCTCTACCCAGAAACAGGTGCACATGCCTGCACATTACTGCATGTAATGCAGAGGAGTTGGCTACCTCTCTGAATCCCGTTCTAGGTTAAGAACGCAGCTAAGGAATTACAAAAGCTTATTTTGCACACAAAGATACATGCATGCACATACCGTTGACCTTTGACCAACTTGGGGGTTAGAGGCACCAACTCGCCGTGAAGTGAAAATCCCCCGTATAGCTTTTGACTCCCTAAAAACCTAACTACTAATAGCCTGATATCGACTGGAAGCCTTAACAGCATTATAAAGTTTATTAATCCATATTTTATATTTTACGTGTGCTGTATGATATATTCTTGCAAGGAGGTAAGCTAGAGAAAACATCAAGAAAACCATAAGGAGGAGAAAATACATTTATAATACATTATAATATTTATAATATACATTTATAATTTATCAAAAAAGTATCCACATATAAGCAGACCCTCACAGTTCAAACCCATATTGTTCAAGGGTCAGCTGTGCATACATGTGTGTGCATGCATACACACACATGCATGTGCACACACACGTTTGCTTATATCTGTGAAATGACTAAGGTCATACAACTCATGTATAACTTGTTAATGATCATTCTTCACTATCTAAGAAATCCCAAGACCCTGCCTGCTTAAGAGTACATGTTAGTCATGTAATTTAAAAATTGGGGGGGTCCCTGGGTGGCTCAGCGGTTTAGCACCTGCTTTTGGCCCAGGGCATGATCCTGGAGTCCCGGGATTGAGTCCCGCATCGGGCTCCCCGCATGAAGTCTGCTTCTGCCCCCCCCCATCATGAATAAATAAATAAAATCTTAAAAAGAAAAATTGTTTTGGTGCTTCTGTTTACTTTGAGTATTAGTTAAAAGCTACTGCAGAAATTCTCCCTTTGCTGAACAAATAAATAAATAAATAAGTGGATTAAGGCTACTCCCGGCCATGCAGCAGAACCCTGACGAGGTTTCATTTGCCTTTGCCAGATTCCTATCATCATCTTTCCCCCTCTTCCTGTCCTTAGGGGCTCTATTTTTCACACACCAAATGCCCCATCCTGGCCAGTGCCCTCTCTCCACTACATGCGCACATGCTGCTAACTTGCCTTCCTTCGTCATCAGGTCAAAACTTCAGTTCTACACTTTCATAGTCTGAGCTGTATATTAGGAGGAAAACAGAGCCCCAGAGCTAATTTGTACTAAGGTGTGAATGTCTGATCTCTGCAAATCCCCCATGGAGAGTCCTGTTTGAAAGAGGACATGTTGCAACTCAAGTCAGTCTCCAGTGAGTGGACAATAAACAAAAGGAAGAATTTTAGGCACTGGTGTTTAAAAAAAATCTGTTTAAAGGCAGAAAACCTGGTTGGAGGAAAGGAAGCAGCTGAAGAGACAAAGGATGATAAATGTGTATATTGTTGTTCATGGAAGAAACGCTTGGAAAGATTGGAGGGCAGAAACACCCACCTCAAGCACGAGGAGCAGAAAGAGAGAAAATCTTATGTGCAGCATTTCACCGTCCTTCTAACTGGAGTTTCCTGTAATGGGGGGCAGAAAGTGATTTTAATCTAATTTTTGGAGAGAGACCTTTCCAAATTGGAAAAGGCCCTCCCTCCGTGTGGGGGGCAAATTTGTCAAACTTTGGCAGAGTTCTGGTGACATTCATTGTGTGAACATGGCAAAGAACAGTGGAGCCCAGATGAACAAAGGCAAGCTGTGAAGCTGAGGAAGTGATCCTCCACCCCCAACTACTTCTCCACTATGGAAATAATAGGTGCTTTTTAAAGAAAAAGCAGAGCGAAGAAAAAAAAAAAAACAGTCCCAATAGTCTTGCCATCCCCCAAATTAAAGACTCTTAATATTTTGATGTATTTCTCTCCACTTTTTTAATATAAAGTATTTTATATTCTGCTTTTCTTTTGATTTTATAGCATGTGCATTTTCCATATAATTATATACTCCTAATGAAAAGTACTTTAATGACTACATAATATCCTTACAGCAAGGTTTTGTTTCATTTTGTTTCACTATTACTCAATCCGCAGGTACACGTATTCGCCCTGCATGGATTTTACTTTCTTTGGTTTGAAGCCCCACAAGTAGAAGGACCGGCTCTGGATCTGAACCTGTTGAGGGGCCTCTGGGACGTATTGCCACGCGGCCTTAATGAGGGCTTTTTGCAGTGTACACGCCCCTGTTAGAGCTAAGTCCTGGGCACAGACTTTGAAGGACAAGAGAGCCTTTGGTTCTCAGCTGAGGGGTGTAGAGAATTCTCCTTGGAAGTCAGAGACACAGAGCTAGACTGTTTCATAACATCCCTCAGGCAAAGAAGGATCTTCATGCTAATGGTCTCCCCTAAAGGGATATTCACTGGTCAGTGCTGCCATGACGAAGGGCGCCAACCTGGGTGGATCAAAAAATAGAAATTTAGGGGCACCTGGGTGGCTCAGTGGTTGAGCATCTGCTTTCAGCTCAGGTCGTGATCCCAGGGTCCTGGGATGGAGTCCCACATCAGGATTCCTACAAGGAGCCTGCTTCTCCCTCTGTCTATGTCTCTGTCCTGTGTCTCTCATGAATAAATAAAATCTTAAAAAAAAAAACAACCAAATTTATTATCTCACAGTTCTAGGGAAGAAAAATTTGGGATCAAGGTGTCAATGGAGTTGGTTCTTCCATGGACTGTGAGGGAGAATGTGTTCCATGACTTTCCCCTGGCTTCTGGTGGTTTGCCAATCGACCACCTTTAGCATTATTTGGCTTTTCGGTAGATGGATGTATCACCCTAGTCTCTGCCTTAATGTTTTCACAGCATTCTCCCTGTATAAATCTGTTCCCAATTTTTTTTTTCTTTCTTTCTTTCTTTCTTTCTTTCTTTCTTTCTTTCTTTCTTTCTTTCTTTCTTTCTTTCTTCCTTCCTTCATTCCTTCCTCCTTCCTTCCTTCCTCCTTCCTTCCTTCCTTCCTTCCTTTTCCTTTCTTCCTTTTCCTTTCCTTTCCCTTTCTTTCCTTTCCTTTCCTTTTACTTTCTTTCTTTCCTTTCCTTTCCTTTCCTTTTTTTCTTTTTTTCTTTTTTTTTTTCTTTTCTTTCTTTCTTTTCTTTCTTTTTGTAAAGTGAGCTTTACATCTAGCTTGGAGCCCAATATGGGGTTTGAACTCATGACCCTGAGATCAAGACCTGAGCTGATATTAAGAGTCAGACACTAAACTAACTGAGCCACCCAGGCAACCCCAATTTTTTTTTGGTGGGGGGACCAGTCATATTGGATTAGGGGCTACTCTAATGGCCTCATCTTAGCCAGTTATACCTACAATCACCCTTTTTCCAAATAAATTCTCTTTCTGAGGTAGTGGGGTATAATTCAATTCATAACTAAAAAAATCCATCAGGTAGTAGGAAATGAGCCATTGAACACTGGTCCTGAGGGCAAATCATTTCCCTTTTCTAAGCTTGGAGTTCTGTTCCTCTAAAATGAGGGTGTTGGACTGGAGAAGTAACTTTCAAGGTGGGGTCCCCAGACTAGCAACATCAACCTCACCTAAGAACTTGTTAGAATGACAATTCTCAGGCCCCACCCCAGACCTACTGAATCATAACTCTGGAGATGGGGTTTAGAGGTTTGTGTTTTATCAATTCTTCTAGATGGTTCTGGAGCACACTTAGGTTTGAGACCCCCTGGACTACTTGATCTTCAGGATCAGAATTCTCAAACGTCATTAGGAACATACGTCGGAGGGCACAGTCCCAAGCACACAGGCTGCCTAGAAGGATGGAGGTCTAGCAAATGACCTCAACCAGTTTTTAAAACCCAAATGATAAATTACTTTTTGTCCTAGATAAGTAGCTAAGTGACTAATTCCAGAGTTTTTGTAAAGGCCCTTCTACTTTTTCATTCTGCATCCTTTAATCCCAGAGAAATACATTCACTCGAACAAATGTTTATTGATCAAAGAACTGTACCAGGCCCTGGGCCTACATTTTTGAATACTATTCCTTGTACAGCAGCATGGCTTTTATATTCTCTCAACTTCAACTGGCCCACTGTTTATTCCTATTTCTTAAGGGGTACTCAAGGCCATCTAAATGGCAGGCCCATAGACTTAGATATAGAAGCATCCTGTTATTGACGTATGGATTGTAGATGAAGACCTAATGGAGACCGCTGTGGGATTCAGGGAAGACCAATTAGGGAATTAATTCATTAGAGCCCAGCATACATGCTGTTATATCTATTTATTTATTTAGGCTAATGTCTTTTTCTTATCCTCTTATAGACATAAGTACCTGTCAATAGTTGATAATGTACTTGAATTTCCTTAAGTGTATTAAAATTTTACATATCAGGCATTTTATAACAGGAACCAAAGTTTACTTTTTACTCTGGCATCCTGATACCAAGGGTCTCATTTATACTAATAAAATAGATAGCAATAGAGTCACACACTGGCCAGTCAAGTTCTCCACATCTGACCTTACCTAATTTGCTTTTTCTAGCCATTGTACCTGTGTGAATGTATTGGTAACCCTTGTTATAGAACAAAGCTGTGCGGAGAATATTGCTTATTTCTCACATCATTAACTGCTGGGTAACAGCTGCTTTGTTTCTTTTCTTCAGTCCTTGGTCAGATACCTTATTTATCTCTTATTCTTACTAATTTTATTTTGTTCTTTACGTTTCCATAAAATGAGTAAGGAGTCCTTCTCATCACTGGGCCCATGTGGTTTATCCAAAAGTAAAGTTATTTTCAGGAGAAGGTCACAGATGTGGGCGCCAAGGGACCTGGGTACCAACCCCAGTGTGTTGAATCACTAGGTGAATCTGGGAAGGTCACATCTTTGTCCTTTCTCTCCATTTCACTTGTCAGGTGGAATGAGTCCTGC